>NC_064435.1:84575787-85838287 GCF_023343835.1 Lagopus muta | reverse complement strand
AAACAGGAATAACTCAGAAGAAAGAAGTAAAACTACTTTGTCAAAACTATTCTTCTGTGAGGCTGCCAGGCTGCGTTGTCAGACTGATCTGTGTTAGGAGGTATCTTCAGAGCCCATTAAAGAGCAAACATTAAAAAGAGAAATAATGTTGTTTGCCATGACACTCATAGGTCTGTACTGGCTCCTCACTTCACATTTTTGATAGGTACATCAAGATTTGCAAGTGAACGAGCTGGCAGAATATGCCATAGCTCAAAAGGATTTGAATTCCTTCAGTCCTGCCAGTGGTGAGACAATACCATGCATTTCAGAGCTGCTCCTCCTCTTCACACATCCTTTCTGTGCATTTTCCTGGGCCCATGGTTTGAGGAATTACAAGCTTGAATCTCTAGGCTGTTCCCACTGTATTTTCTGACTCTAATAGAGCCTGAGTTTGAATTTAAAGTATTTTAATCTCCATTAAAATGTCTTGTTCTTGTGTAACTAGAGTAATGTTCTATACGCATGCAGCTGTTCTGCAGCGCTCACTGTTGACAAGGCAGGTACTGAAAAGTATTTGATACACAGTTTGCCTTTAAAATAGCTGTTGGGACATGATAAGGTTCTTCCACTGCACTGCTCTGAAATCCTAGGATTTCTTAGCAAGGTCCTAATCAATGTCAGTACACTTGTAAGTAGTCAGTCTATGTGTGCCTGGGCAGCTGGCTCATTAGAGCCTGTGTTGCAGCTACAGTAAGCTGTAGGAGCAGATATTGTCATATCTTCTGGCAGTCAGCTTGAAGATCAAGAAAGAAAAGTCAAAGTAATCGTAAGTACGGTGAACAATAATGAGATGTTCCAATCATAGGAAGAACAGCCTCCTATAGATTCATCATATGATGCGTGTGGAGTTGATATTAGTGCACATCACAAGCAAACATCCTGACAAGGTCTGTAAGGTTGGCAGAATGAAATTGGTGGTGAGACCTGGACAAATGACAAAGGAACTGAGTTCTTTTCCCCAAAATCTTTCAAGATTAATTCTCTTCCACTGCTTGCCAAGCCTGAAATAATGGCTTTGTTGTGTGAGTAGTGTGGGGGCAAATGGACTCCAGATTGAGGTCTTAAAGTTTGAAGTGAACTCTGGTAAGTCTTGATAAATTAGGCAGTGCTTTTTATTTGCATGACCATAACAAATCTAAAGAAAGGAATGTCACAGATAAACCCTACCATGGCAGCAACTCAAGGCAAGTTTGGCAACCCCAGGATTTGCGTTGTGTTTCCAACCAAGCTGTGCTGCTCAGTTTACAGTGGTCAGGCATCAAGTGCCACATCTTGGGAACAGGCATTTCCTGGCTGGCCATCAGTAAGACTCTTCCAGTAGGGCGTAAGCAGGAGTGGGACATTGAGTAGCAATGAATTGTCACAGTTTTGCATCCCTGTTTCCAACTAAGTAGCAGTTCTCCAGATGTTTGGAGCCAAATCCTGACTCTTCTTTGTTACTTTCTGTCATTTCTGGGAAGAGAGCACAGAGAGCACTGCAAGTTAGTTGACTTCAGAGGAGGACGTGCAACTTTACAATATACCCTCTGGTTTTAAATCTCTCTTGCTGTTCTGGCTGCTCTTAGTCAGGTCTTACATTTGTTGAAAGGGAAAAGATGTGAGATTCGTTTAGTAAAAAAGGAAAGAAGGCATTAGGCTATTTAATGTACTAACGGTGTGATTTGTGGTTTCTTGATTGTTATGAACAGAAATTGTTTGTGCGCACATAATAAATATCATCATTTGTGATAAAAGAGTACATATATCAGTGCTGAAGAGATGCAAACTTCTGCTCATAACGAGGTGTTCCAGTGCCATTAAAATGCTCACCATGCTATTGCTGATTTTTCTGCTCTGATTCTATAGAACGCTGAATTTGGGGATTTTTGTGTCCTTTGGCATCTAGTGAACACCATCAGACTGAATTTAAGCAAACAGTTTTCCATTGATCCTGAGTGTTTTGCAAAAAAGATCTGTGTGGGAACGCCTGTGTTTAATTTCTTTCTTTTAATCAATGTCCTGGTCTAAATTGCCTGTTACTGGGGACCGTTATTTATTCCACAGTAAATCTCTCTCTTTTCCTCTGACAAAACAACAGGTATTGCATTCCTGCTGCGGAGGAGAACAAACTTGATGATGTGGTACATACCCTGCTGCAAGCCAATGGCACTCCAGGGCTGGAAATGCTTGAAAGTAACGTAATGGTAGGTTAACACTGGGGGGAGATATTCCCAGTTGAGAATCCAAGGGTAATAGAAGACCAATGTTCAGACTTCTTTTTTCCACTTTACTTTGCATTGACACTGTTGTGAAAATCTGGACATTTCACACTGGCATCTTTTTTTTTTTAAATAAAGCTCATGTGTTACAACATTGAAAGAAAAAACAAACATGACAGAGCTGTAAATGTCCACTTAAATGTTGGCTGTGATGTATTTAAATTCACAAAGTGAGTGCTTTGTAATCAGTTCATCTGTCATGGCTGACATTTTACGGTAACAGACATGGATGGGAGAAGCCAAATACTTTGAAGGATTTCAAAGTGATTTTTTTGGCTCCCCTGGTTATTGTATAGATTGTAATTTCCATTTAGTGCATTTAAGAATAAATTTGGGAGTCCACAACAAATTCCTTGGCTGTCCTTGTGAACATCTCTAGCAGAAGTGTAAAAGCAAGATGGATCCAACGACAGGTCTGTCCAAAAAGAGAAACAAATGGCCTGCATTACTTTTTACAGACAGCATGTTTTTGGTCTTCGTGTTTTGGGGTTGTTTGGCAAGGGGAAGCTTAAACTGTTGGTTTCAGAAGAGACACAGGTAATTCTTACCCCAGATACCTTAAATTTCTGTTTGCATAGAAAGGAAGAGAGAAAGGAAACTGAGCAGAGCCGTTAGCAGAGCGTAGCTTTTCTCCAGAGCAAGTAACACGTGGCAGTATCAGGGAAGGAAGAGATTAAACTGTATGGCAGACTTCTGACTTTCATTTGTTCACTGCTTTTATGTCTTTCCAGATCTCCCCAGAAATCTTGTGTAAGGAGGGGATCAGGGTGCACCGTACTGTACAGCAGAGCGGGCAGTTTGTTGTCTGTTTTCCTGGATCCTTTGTGTCTAAAGTGTGTTGTGGCTATAGTGTTTCTGAAACAGTGCACTTTGCTACCACCCAGTGGACAAGTATGGGTTTTAAAACAGCCAAGGTAAGTTGAGAAAGGGAGTTAAGATGGATTCAGCACCCTGCCATCTAAAACAACAGCAGAACAGACATTCCAGGACAGATAGTGTTGATACTAGTGCAACTGTGTCTATTTTTGTGGAGCGTTGAAAAAGGGAAGAAAAAAAAACACAAACAAAACAACCCTGAAGGCATATGGTGACACAGTGTTTGCAGAAAAGCAAGTGAGTTAATAACTGCTAACTAAAAACTTCTGTATATTTAAAAAATCAGAGGATTGTTACGCCTGCAGACCTGTTTGCAAGGAAGCTTTTCAAAAATCCCATCAGAGCTACTGACAATATATTGTATGATGCTTACTACATTTTTTAGGTGATGTTTTCTAGAACCATTAGAATCTCAGGTGCAAGTATCTGGATAACTGTGCTTATTAGCTTTTATGGTAGGCAGAGTCAGTTAACACTCACAGCTGTACTGCTTGTCTTTCTCTGCCCCCTTTATTCAGGAAAAGCTGTTGATCAGGGCAATTTCACTTTTAATCGACTTGAAAGCTCTTAGGTTCTCTGACCAGCCCAACAGATACCAAGCTGTATATAAAACTTCCAATCCCTTTTTCACACAACTAACTGAGGTTGACTGTCTGCAAAAACAAACTGCCAAACTGCCCAGGAGTTGGTTTTTTTGCTCAGTTTCTGTGTTCTGGGACAAACAATGTACGCGGCTAATTGTGTGTCCGACCTCCTCAGATACACTGTGGGTTACAGATGCTATTTTGATCCTGTTTTCTAGCTAAGCCAATAGTAAATTATTATTTACAGCTTCAGACCAAGCGGTTAGAAAGTAATTTAATATAATATGCCCACACCTAGGTTTTGGTTCTTCAGAGTTCATGGATTTCTTCCAGCCTGGCTCTACTAACTGTATATTAACTTACTTTGAAATAAAAGTTATTTTACTACAGATTTATTCTGGGGAAGGTGGGAATTGTATATGTGTGTAGGTAAGGAATGAGAATCCTGAACTAACCTTTTGTGTCTGAAGATACACTATTATATTATCTTCATATGCTGTATTTATTGCTGTACCGAGTACTTGTTCGATATTGTGAAAATGCTACTCTTGTGAGACAGAAACCACTATGCAGCAATTAAAAAGCTCTTCCTGGTGCCTCAGATTCTGAAGAACAGTTTCTTTTGATTAACTTTTAAGAGCTTTGCACTGGGTAAATATGATATGACTGAAAATCCAGCAGATGCTTATCTATGATAACCTTGGAAATTGAAGTCACAGCTCTTACAAACTTTACAAGAACCACAGATGTGTTTATATCAAAATAACTCTGGAAACACCTACCACATTGCTCTTTTCCGTCTTTCTTTTCCTCCTCATCTTTCTTCAAACTCTCCTATGTTCTCAACTCTCTTAAGTTTTGGAAATTCTTCCTTTGGAAGTTCTGCCTTTCTCAAGGCACTTTGCCATTTTCAAAAGCTGACCGGGATTACGCTTTTCAGAGATGATGAAAAGTTCTGTGTAATGAGCAAGATTCCCCTTTTGGACTGTTAATGAACTCTGACAAACAACTGCACCCTACTGTCTTTCAGTTCTGGACAGCAATATTGACAGTTTTTAGCTGTTTGATATATTAACCTTGTTTTCCCTCTGTGATACTGTGACTTGATTTTTATAGTGACTCTTTATATAACTAAACAATGTTGTTTCACTTCATGTATTGAATGACCGCTCAATCTTCTTTAATATATGCAAAAATGAAATTCTGCATCTGAAATTGCATTGATTCCAGTTCATAAGGACTTGGGATAATCGTTGGGGTAAAGGGACTTTGTGTAAAGCCTCGTGTAAAGGAACAGACAGGTTTCACCAAAGATTGATTGGCACGAAATGTCAAACCAGGTTGCTGGCTTTGGAAAAGCACCCAGAGAGCATTTGAGATTTTAAACTGAGGAGGAAGCTTAAGGGTATGGAAGAGTTTGTTTTTTAATTGCAAAGGGGTAACTCCAAATAAGGCACTTTGCAGAGGCAGTAAAATTCACTTAGGAAAAAATAGGAAAATAGGAAATCGGACTGAATAAATGCCCACTTGTCTGGAGGCATGGAAATGAGTTGGGATGTGCAGTTTTTAGCAAGGGTTTTGGTAGCACAGGCCAGAAACTTGGTGGAAAGAAGAGACTTTGCAGGTAGTGTAAAACAAGAAGTGCATAGGAGATGGAGCTAGTCGTCCTATTGGAGCAGTGCGGCTGTTAAACAAGAGGGAGCTTACAGTCAAACCAGATGGGTTTCGCTTTGTCATAAGGGATATATAAGGAATATATGAGGGATATAACTTCTGAGCACTGATCTTCCAGTCCAGAACACTGTGCTCCTGATTGTCCAACCACATGCTGGCAGGGCCTTCATGTGTTTCCCTCCAAGCTTTTAGTTTGGGTTAGGTTTGTGTTTTTAAAACACCACACAATGATCACTCCTTGATTTTTGTCACAGAGCTGGCTTAGCCTGAGCAGATGAGGTTGCCTTCAGATGAAGCAGCAATGAAGGAGGCACTCCAGAAGTGCACTTGGCGACCAGCAGTAACAGTGGTATGGCCTCAGGATTTGGCTTGACTGCTCTGAAGTCAAAACATCAGGCCTTCCAGGCACATTCCTCTGTGTTTTGGGGTCCTTAGCATTGGTCATACTGCTCTGCACATCCACTCCTCCTGTTCTGTGGTGCTCAATAGCACAGACGCAGAGTGTGTCAAAAGGAGATGGAACGGGAAGCACAGTGATAATGGAGATGCTGGTGTCCCTCCCCAGCTACATAATGGTGGTCATGTTCAGTGTGAGATACCAGAACCAAGTTGGCTTCAAGGAGCAGTTAGTCAGGAAACCCATGTGAGGAGAAGCTGCCATCTCATTTCCCAGCAGTGTTGGACAAACCTTTGGTGGTTCAGAATAGCTCTATTAGAAAGCTGCTCTGTGATGGTGAGCAGACATTACAGAGCTTGAGAGAACAGTAAAAACGAAAATATCCACTATTGTGGTGTTTCATTTCAGAAGACAGCCTTGCGTAAAATCAAGGAAGCTTGTTAAACTGAGAATGCAGCAAGAAGGATCAAGTGTTTGCATGCAGCATAGAAATTGCTTTAAGATGCTCTATTAGAGGGTCACAGCACAACATATGCACATTGCCTAGCAAAAAAACAATTTCAGAGGTCAACCCCCCCCCACTAAACTTGGCATGGCTATACACTGTGAGAAAGGAGTCCATTTGAAATAGGACAAAAAAAAGCCTCCCTTTTGTGTCCAGAAGTTCAAAATGCAAATAACACAAGTGCTCGCCCACCCAGAGCTCTAGGAGGATGAATGTAAACACAGACTAATGCAGGCCAAAAAGAGATTCTAAAGAACAACTTGCTAAAGGCGAAAGGAAAAGAAATACATAAAAGAATGAGAAAGGGGCAATCAAATGCAGCTTTTGTAGAGAGTTCATGCCCTCCAGGCCTTGAAACTTTTTGAAGGGTGTATGGACAAAAGAGATGCAGTTGACAGAATCTGGTAGTGTTCCTGCAAGATTTTTGGTGAGGTTCCTCAGAAAAGGCTTTTAAAGAAACTAATCTGTCACACAAAAACTAAACTGATGTAAGGATAAGCAGGGGATGGGGACACGTGATCAGATCTTGCTGTGGAGGGAAGGCTCTCACTGTGCCCCTCAGGAAAACCAGTACAGCTCAGCATATCCATAACTAAGCTAGAGTAGGAAGTGCAAAGCAAAACTGATTTTTTTATACTGAGGATGTTAATGTTACTCTAACAGCAAAAATTAAAGCAGTGGGGTGTTACAGAGAGACTTCATGAGACTGAGTGGTCTGAGTACAAAAATGGTGGATGAAGTTCAGTGCTGATAAATTTATATTAATTACATGGGAGTAAGAAAATAATCCTAATTTGACAGACACAGTGATGGGCTCTGAACAAACTCCTGTAATGAGGAAAGAGTTTTTTGGCTTCCTGCGTAACTGTTGGCACAGTGCTCCAGAGGAGTTTAAAACAAAACCTATATGTTAAGAATTACAGGAGCAGAATAGAAAACAGAGCAGAAATGTTGCTCTGCCACTGCGTAGACTCACTGTTGGCCGTGACTTGAATACCATGCAATTCTGAATCACTAATTGCAGAAAGAAGAGACTGGAACTAGAAAAAGTACAGCAGAAACTGATGATTAGAGTTTGAATTAGCCCTGTGTTAGATAGAAGAGCATGGAAAATTGATGAAGAGAAGCAGATCAGAGCAAGACCAAATATGAAGTAGTGGGGAGATGACTGTGATTATGTGAATGTTCAGTGTCTCTCATAATATTAAATAATGTAATTAAAATAAATGATTAGGCAGCAGGTCAAGACCAAGCAGAACTCTGTTTTAAAATACTGTGTATTTCAGTACTGTACTGTACATGGATTCAGGAGTTCAGATAAAGGCACAGATGCACTGAGTTGTGTCACAGAACAAATGTGGTGGCTCAGGTCCCTGCGCTGCTAGCCAGCACAGCAATACATGCCCTTGCTGTGGTGTTCTGCACTTTTGGTGGCTGTTCTTAAGCAGCCCCACACAATATACAAAGCAAATCCAACACACAACAAAACTCCCACAGCTCCCAAAAGTGCAGCTGCTCCAACCCCAACCTAGCTCTGCCAAAGAGAGTAAATACATTGTGAAGAACACTTCTCTTACCTGTGAACATCCTTTGGATGCTTTTGTGTCAGCAAGGGTTATTAATTCATCTTAAGATAGATCTTGCTATCATTGCCATGCATGCAGTCTGTGCTGTTATAAAATGGTGCTGACGAAAGAAATACAAGAGCACATGAGAGGATTAAAATAGGGTTAAAAGTTTGAGGTTGAAGATGAATCTTTTCTGTTTGTGATGAGTAGATGCTTAACTAGTAACAAAATGGCATCTTCACATTACATTCCAGCATTAGTGTCATTTGAAGATTCTCAGGCTGTGTAAGACAACATATGCCTCTTCAGACATAGGGAAACTTCAGGCTTCTTCCAGTTGCAGAGTAAATCAAGTAATTTACCTACATAAAAAATACAAGAAGGGCTGAAGCTACCAAAATCACTTAGTTCGCTTTGATGGGGGCAAAAGGTCAAACTTGCAGCTTCTACAGAGAGCAGCTGATACAAGGTAGAACTCAACAGAAGTGAAGCTCTCTCTTCTGCCAGTTGTCTCCTTTCCTTGGCGTCTGCCTGTTCCGTGGCTATTGTCTGTATTTCTTAACCATCTGTGGTATCCTTGCTCTCAAAGATGAAGAGTGATGACAGTCTTGTGCCTCCAGCAGGTCAGAAGCGATCTTACCTCAGTTGCTGAGTAGCAGTAGTGCGTTGCACATGAATGCATTTGGTTTAGGTGTTAAGTTTATTTTGTGGCATTGGTTCACTTTCAAAGCACGTGCAGAAAATCTCTTTCCTTAGTCCTTCCAACAGAAAGAAGTGGTCCAGTTCAGCAAAGCATTTGGGTACTTGGCTTTCCACTGAAAGGTCTGATTTATAACTAGCATTTATTTCAGTGCAGAGTTGGTTGTAAGCTGGCTTTCAGTTAGGAGCATAAACGCTTTGCTTGACTTGGACTACAGAAAACTTCTACTTTTTGTTCTTTTAGAAGGCTACTTTTTGCTATGCTGAATTAATCCTGGATAACATTTTTGTTTTCGAATTTGCTGAAGGACTAATTTGGAACTTTCTGTCTCAGGAAATGAAGAGACGACGTATAGCCAAACCATTTTCAATGGAAAAGTTGCTTTATCAAATTGCAACAGCCGAAGCAAAAAAGGAAAATGGACCGACTCTGAGTACGATATCATCACTTCTTGGAGAGCTCAGGTAACGAATTGGGGCCTGTTGTACCTCTTTTCTTTTCATTGACAGACTCCAATTGTGGATAATGTAAGTAACCATTTTAGGCACGTATCTCGCACCTACTTAACCAAGCCAATCTATCTGAAGACAGCCACATGGGGAAGAAGCAATTTCCTTGGCTGATGTGAGGGTGCCCGTGGTTAGGATGTCTTACTCTAAGAATTCCATACTTCTGGCACCGTCAAAGAATTAAATTACGGATTAGCTTGGGTTTTTATTTTGCTGATCCTTGGTGCTGAGAGTCAAGATTTCCTGATGTGTTATGCGGGCTACATGGTGCCAAGCAGTTAAGTACCACTTAGTTTTTAACCTCTTGGCACCTGCAGCCACTGTCAATCCATGCCAGTGGTGTGGGTTTTGCAGCAGGAACCCTTGTCTTCAGCGTCAAGATTGTACACTGAAGTTGTAGAATGTACTTTGTATGCAGAGATGTTTTTTTTCTTAAAGCAGTCAGTGAGCAGCTTATATGCATTTGAACACGTAAGAACAAAAGCTTCACGTTCCTTTTTCTCTCCACAGTGAGTAAGGAAACATGTTTAGGGTTTCTCTTAAGATAGGTAAAATAGAAAATATGATGTTGCCTGGCTTCCTGTGTAATGTTCTTCTCTTTTGTTCCCTACCATGTAGTTGCTACCTATCTTTCAAGTTTGTGACAACTGGTACTCGAGATGCCAAGAAAGTTTTGATGAATGGAATCTACAAACTGTATTTAACTAACTAGCATGTTCATTTGGAAAGTTTCCAGTGACATATTGAAGGGGAATACAGCCCATGTGTTGTTTTAGTGTTCAGAAAGAAATACAAAGAGGTGTGCTGACTCCCCCTCCCAGGTGTGCTGACTGCTTTACCTGCAGCTGGTTCCCCTGCAGGAATTATCACTTCCATGTGCACTTTTTTTCCTTGAAGAGGAAAAGTCTGCAAGTGTGAAAGGTGAAACAGAGATGTTGGTGCTCGCTGTAAGAGATCACATCGACCTCTATCAGAGTGGTTCTCAAACTTGTTCTTATACTGAGGTTGGAATTCTCTGGAGAATATCAGTCCTTCCCATGGCTGCTTATGTAAAACAAAACCCCAGACCTGAAAAGCGCAACCAAAGCGGAGCAATGCACCATATAGATATTTTTTTCTCTGTTCTGTTTTGCTTGTTTGTTCTGTGTCTCGCTGCCTCCTCTCCCGACCTGCCATGCCATTTGCTTAGCATGGCTCTCCACCCATCTTCGGCTGTGTCTATTCTCCCCTTCCATCTGCTCAGCTCACTCCACGCTGCTGCGGCCCGACCTGCTCCCGCAATGCTGTACAGTTCCGTACAGGACACGCTGGCCACCTTGCACACACAGCGGGTGGAGGGCGGCCTGAGGGCTCAGTGGTTGTTCTTAGTTGATATCTCCTTCTTTCTCCCCTGGGTATGCAGCAAGGTCTTCGTCTTTTGGCACAGCCGCTTGCCCTGCTCCCCCTTTCCTACCTGAAGCACCTCCTGGCAGCAGATCCTTGGTTCTCTGGCCTCCTGCTGACGGTGGCTGTGTTACTCCTGGGGGCAACGGCTCCTCCTCCTCAAGGTGGCTTTTGGCAACTTCAGGAAAGGCAGCCGTGTTGTCAGCCACATGGCTCAGCTCTCCACACGCCCCGGGCACCCACCGACCTCGAGGAAGTACTCGGCAGCCCCCAGTGCTTTGTGGAGCAGTTTGAGAACCACTGGCTTGATACAGTGGTCACCTTTTGCAGTTAGGCAGCATTCCTGTGGTGCTGGCTGGCTCTCAGCATGCATAGGGTATGGCACCAACCTCCAGCAACACTCAGGTCTTTGCTGTGTGCAGTTACGATTTCACTGACGATGGTGGTAAAAGGGTGACTGTGGTTGGCTTTGTGGTGCTACGAGGAACTACTGGTTTCTGATTGCATCCAATGTTCACAGGGACACGGAGCTGAGGCAGCGGCGGCAGCTTTACGAGGCAGGTCTCCACTCCTCGGCGCGCTACGGCAGCCACGACAGCAGCAGCACGGCGATGGATGGAAAGAAAAAGCCTCGAAAGTGGTTGCAGTTAGAAACATCAGAGAGAAGATGTCAGATTTGTCAGCACCTGTGCTATCTGTCCATGGTGAGTACAGTCCTGAGCCGCTGCTGTGGTACTGTGGCCCTCTGTTCTCTTTATAACAAATTGCAGATTGTAAGCGTTGGAGAGAAAATGCATGACTCCAAGGTCATCTCAGGCACATCACATAGGCTGCCAGTGTTGGTTGTGTCACCTTAGGTAGCAGTGACAGAAGATAGGGGTTAGCTTCAGCTAGCCTTCCCCTGTAAGGAAGGAAGGACTGAAGGAGCCATCTGAGCCACTTTCTGACACCCACAAGCGTGTCTGCACTGCAGAAAGAGGTAATGAAGGTACCTGTAGGTTGCCAGTAGCAGTAAATCATAGCACAACACTTCCCTGGATGAGCAAGCAACAAGAATGTACGCCCTGAGCCACAGGCACACAGCCCATGTGCTGGTTGCCCCGTATGTCCCCTATTCATTGAGCTGAGATGCTGTTTGACAACCTCTGTCTGAAAATGGAAAGTCACACATTTAACTTTGTCAGAAGCAGCTGCCTACTGCTTGTAAAGGTGTGCTGGCCACTGTGGCAATCGTCAGGTTCTTAGCTGTATGCAGAACAATCAGAAATATGGCAATTTCAATATAAACACAAAAAGCCCTTCCTACAGCTCTCTGCATGCATTTAATGCCAAGAGTAAACATTTAAATAACTATGATACGGCATCTCCGTATTCAGTCCTTTTTTTCCTATAATCTTTGGGTTTCTTCCAACATAAATATTATTTTTTAATGGAAATGCAGTGTTAAATGATGAGATGTAGCTGTTTCTCTCCCTGGGATAGAATGCGCTGTTTAGAGCAGCACTAGTTTGAAGTAACTTCAAAATGAGTTAAAAAACAACAAAAAAACTGAACCAACCAAAAACTCTGACTCTGATCAGCTTGCTGTGGAGACAATGAAGTGATGTAAATGTAATCAAGGAAATGATTTTACTTTGTCATTCTTAACAGCAGTAAGGGACAGGAAGGCAACCAATTCCCTTCCAGGCTGAACTTGTAGGTGTGGCGCCAGCAGCTGAGTGTGACAGTGTGACATCCGCTGGCTCAGACAGCAACTGGGGGTCCTGTGGCCACACTGCTGGCTTTGTTTGGATTCAAGGCAGCGTTTAAAGTGATGTGAAACTGCTGCTTTCAAGAAGTTTTTAGGACACACGTTAGATATCAGTAAGGCTTTACCCATGCAACATTAATTAGATTTATCCTTCATTGCTACTGGTGTTTTTTAATTGGTAAGCATTTGCCAGCATTAGCACTCAATTCACAACGTGTGTGCATCTTGTTTACTCCCCCTCTGTGCCGATTTATAACGATATACAAGCATAATGATACCTCTCGAAGGAAAAGACTGTGGGCATCACCCGGCTTCAGCTTGGAGCTCACTGCATTTCCCCCACCTGTTCATATTTTGGTAGGTTGTACAGGAGAACGAAAACGTTGTCTTCTGCTTGGAGTGTGCCCTGCGGCATGTGGAGAAACAGAAGTCTTGTCGGGGACTGAAAATGATGTACCGCTATGATGAGGTTTGTGCAGTCGTCACAGCTTTTCTCTTTTGCTGCTGTTTGAAGTGAGCTCACAGAGTTCTTGTTGGATGAGAGGCCCGGTGATGGCTTGGGGTCAGTGTGCAGACAGGTAATGAGCACAGAACTGATGGTGGTGATTCAGGACTGTGCCTGGATTCCAGGCTAATGCTGCATTGCGGTACAGTCAAACAGCGCTCCTTACGTGCCTGCTTAGCACCATCTGTAGAAAAACTCTGTTTGGGGGTGGGATGGACAGAGGAGGGGCTGTTTGTTAGCTTGAGACGTGGGAAGGGACAGAGTGGGAGAATTTACAAAATTGGCTCTTTGGGAGCAGTGCTGATACAAGCAGCTCTGAGGCGGATGTCTCAGCAGCTTCTGATGTGCAAAGAGGTCCAGAGGGGAAAAAAAACCAGAAGGTTTGGAGAAGTTGTGCCATTCTGGCTGGCTTTGGTTTTCATTCTGGGCTCCATTGCGCTATCAGGTGCTGTAGCTACAAACAAGTACAGTCCAGGATGTCCAGGCAACAGAGAAACTGGCTTTGTAACATGGTAAATACACTGAGGAGCGCCAGGAGACTCCTCAGAAATTTAAATGTATTTCTCTAATTCTTGAGCTTATTTAGGCTCTTACATCCCGGGTCTTCACAGAACTGATAACTCTATTGAGGTTTTCAAAGCCACTCTTAATCAGCACCACATAAAGTAACGACTGGTTTTATAATTACAAAGTAGGGATTTGGGGCTGCAGTGGGAAAGGAAAAATCTCTTCTTCAGTACTGGGTAATATTTCTTCCCCCAGTGAAAAGACTCTCTCAATTTCGGCACTTCTGAAGGATACTCAGTGTATGCCTGGTAGATGTTACATAATTTTTTTGAGAGCTGTGAATAGGGAAAGAGAGAGAGCCTGCACGTCAGATGCCATCTGTTAAACCTATTTCACTGTTAGCTGCGCTTTGCTCACAACCAACTTCTTAAGATTCCTGCCAGGAGGGGTCCATCCCCCCCCCCCCAGATTTCACTGAACCACTGACTGCAGTGAGAGCAGGAGCGGTGATGCAGCGCAGGCACTGAGCTGTGCTGTTCAGGGACTTCCTCATTCTTACTGCAGAGCCATGGACCTGTAGCCCTTTCCCTGTGTGGCACCAAGCACTGGCCTGGAGCACTTGGGGCATGCAGAGATCCTACAAAGCAGTAAAGCAAAATAGCATCCTGTAACAAATGACAACAATGTCGATAGGGAAAAGCAGGACTTTCTCGTGAAGTCTTAAATAGATATTCAGTAAAGAGCAGATTGTCACCTGCAAGCATTGTCACCTGCGGATTTAAGTTCATGGTGTTTATTGCTTTGTTCAGCAGTGGTTTTAAGTTGCATCTGTAGCAAAGTTTAGGCTCTGCTGAGCTGTATCTGTGCAGCCCAGAGCTCAGCCCGGCGCAGTCCTGTCACCCATCACTGACTTTATATTCAGAGCCAGGAAACTACAGCACGGGCACCACTCTAGGTACATGCAGTACTTCTTAGCCAAAGCCCACCTGTGAAATAGTAGCATGTGGTTGTATGGGCTGCTGTGCAGTTAGTTAGCAAAGCAGCAGCTGTTTCCCCCTGCTTCGGTGCCGTCAGCCAAAGGACGGCGCTGCACCGCTCTAACAGACAGAAGCACCCGGAAAAAGGAAGGATGCTCACTTGTGTCTTCTTTTCACACTTCCTGAACAGGAACAAATAATCAGTCTGGTCAATCAAATCTGTGGAAAAGTATCTGGTAAAAATGGCAGCATTGAGAACTGTATCAGCAAGCCCACACCAAAAAGAGGACCTCGGAAGAGAGCGACAGTCGACGTGCCATCATCCAGGCTTTCATCCTCCAGTTCATCCAAAAGTGCTTCAAGTTAATCCTGAAGATGCCAACACTCTCATTTTGTCAATTTATATATATTTTTTGTAATTATTATACCATAGTTTGGAGTACTTGCTGTAGAATACAAGCTGTCTTTGCACTAGCTCTAAAGAAGATTTTCTTCTGGTTTTAGAGAACTAATTTTGTTTTAGCATTAAACTGTTGAATTTTTTTTTTGTACTTAGGATAGATAGATACAGCAGTCTGATTTTTTTAAACTGCCGTACGTTCACTGTTTTAAAAGCGGCGAGAGGGGCTGATAAATATTAATTTGTATTGTCCCCATGGCTGAGAAAATAAAGAGCCTTTTTGGTAACTGTGAAAAAAGGCTTTTAACCCATTTTTTTGACTAGGTTAAAGTTGGATGTGTTTTCTAATTTGTTCTCCAGTCATGTGAGCAGATTTTTCTAGAGCGAAAAGGGATGGGAGACAAAAAAAAAACAAAAAAAAAAAAAACAAAAAAAAAAAACTTGAAAGAAATTGCTTTACTTTGGCTGTCTTTTATTCTGTCACAGCAAGCGGAGTTTTGTAATTTTTTAAATTGGAGAATACACACTTTCTTTGGGAGGTTATGGCAGCTGAAGATGGACTTTGTTTCCTAACTGTAGGCAAAAGGAGGAGAGTTGGAGTATGTTCTCTTTTACCAGCACATCACTATGCATCTGTTTTGAGGGGGAAAATAAATAATAAAAAAAAATAAAAAATAAAAATAAAAAAAAAAAAAAGGAGGAAAAAAGACTGCCTGCCTTGAGGAGTCACGTGAGGGAAAACTGTGCCTGATTTCATTAGGAAATCCATTCTGTTATTTTTTGGTGCTGTTGGCTACTTTATCAAAAACCCTTCAATAGCATCCTTAAAGAAAAAAAAAAAAAAAGAAAAGAAAAAAAAAAATAAAGTGATTGAAGCCATAAGTGCTTCTTTTGTCATAGACGTGCAATCTTTTTAACATTCCATTTCCATTCCACTGCTGTGTTTCACACCTTTGCACCGTCGAGCATTAATTTTTGTTTCGGATTCGTTTCATGACGCGATCACGTTTAGAGCCACTAGCAGGTCTGCGTATTTCTTTTGAATGTGAAAATGCATTTGCTTTCATCTTGTCTCTTTTTTCTCTTCATGTTGTAACAAAAAATCACACCTTTTGTACATATGCCTGTAAATTTTTTTAAATACTTGAGCCTTTTCTTGGGGTGGGGGGAGGGGCGGCGAGGAGACGAGATGAAGAAAAGCCTTACGTTTCACTTTCTTCATCGGTTGGATTGGATGCTTACAGGGTTTTTCTTGTAACATTTATAAGTGCTGCTTACATCACTGAACAACAACAAAAAATAATAATGGAGTAGCTGTTGCCCTTTTCTGGTTGTGTGTACAGTATGTGTGGAATAAAAAAGGGAAAATGTTTTCACAAACTGTTTTGTTTCGTAATTGAATTCAGCGATACCGTAGCTACCCATATTGCACTGAGCTTGCCAGTGGTGACTGTCAGGAAAGTCCTATACTACGATTTGTTGGTTGTTGTTGCAGAAGACTGAACTGTTTTGGAATATTTAACAATAACATAAACAGAGTCAAGTGTTTTCAAATGTGGTTGTCTGGTTTTTATGGCCTTGCTGTGTACTTTTTCCCTCTTGACAGTAAACTTCTGACTATGGCTTACAGTTTGACATTTAATTTATTAGCGCTGCTCTGCTCTCTTTCCTTGTAAGGAAAGACTTCATGTTGTTTATTGCCAGTTTTTTGTTTACTTTCCAGGTTTGTACTACGAGGTTTAATAAAAAAACAAAACTTTTTTGGACATTTTGTCTGTCTTCTGGAAAGTGAGTGAGTGAAGCGAGCTCCTCCAAGAGAGCTTTCTTTTCGACAGCGGCCTCATTGAATGCTAAGGAGGGATTATTTCTGCTGGTAGGTAGCGAGCTCCTAGCCAACATGTCCTGCAAGTCAGGGGACGGAGACACAGCGAACCCTGAAGGAAAGCAGCCTCCTCCCAGTGGCTCTCTCTCATCTCTCATCTCCCTCAGTGCCCACCACTAACTGCCGGGGTCTTGGGAAGATCTGCAGCACAGCTCCTCCTTTTACTTACGCCGCTTCTGATTACATCCCTTCCCTCAGCACGTGAAGAGCGGGAGCCGGGAAGCTTCTCAAAGGAGAGCAGATCCCTGCAAACAGAGCGCGAGACTTGACAAGAAACAGGAGTTAGGTCCAGACCACAAGTGCAGAGAAAACGACTGCAAAAAAAAAACACGAGGGAATTAAGATGACGACCATACATCTTAAATCTTGTACAACGTATGCACTTCATTTATAGTAATTTATTCAGCTTTATTTCCCTGAAATTGCTGGCTTGCCTCAGTGCAGTCACACAGATGTTACCATGGAAAAGTAAATTCCACTGGTGCTCAGGATAAATAACCAGTTTTTCTGATTGCTGCATTAGCCTCCTCTGTACGCTGTCATGGAGAAAGTACTTTGGGCAATCAAGTGAAAGACATGGTTGGGATAGAAATACTTTATTTTATGTCGAAAGAGGAGTAAGCTTACACAATGCTACGGTATCTGCTCCACGAGGAGTATAACACTTGCATACGCACCTCTCCTCCTTTGAATTTCTCTTTTTTCCTTAACACCTACGATAACTAAGTCGGTCCTGAATAAGAAGTGTGAGATAGTAAGTGCTGCTGCATCAGTAGACAAAAGCGGTAGGCAGACAGTAGGTAGCAAAGAGTAGAAAATAGCTTTCCATTTTGGTTTGGATCTTAAACCTTCAGGTGCAGCAGCTGAAAACATGCAGGGAACAATTTGGGGTCAGCATTATACATCAAATGGAAAGATTCCCAATCAGCCGTTTAAAGGTTAGCGGTCGTAGTAACTTTTATCTTTCCCCTTTACTTCTTTTATACATAGTATATACAAAAGTTTCACTGCTCCCCTGAGCCCCAAGACTACTGTTAAAGTGTGTGTGCTTTAGGCATATTTTTATTGTTAAAAACCAACCTCCACCTGACTGGCAATTCTGTAAAAAGGCTGCATGTAGTACTAGTAAAAAGGTCTGGCTGTTTGGATTGGTTAGCAAATTGTGACACAGGCAAGCTCCTCATTCATTTGTTCATTCATTCAGAAGTCATTCTTAAAGGATATGGTTTTAAGATTCAAATAGTTTGAGAGTCACTTTCATCACTAACATCTGAAGCACCCTTTCTTTCAGTGACAGCAGCAAGAGCAGTGTCCACTTGAACCTCCTCTTCATCAGACTGAACGACCGGAGATTCTCCTTCGCTCGCCTCTTGGCTGGCAGAATCAGTGCAGGTGGATGACAGCGAAGACAGTTTGTGGCGTAATTCGGACTGGCTCGGAACCTGAAGACTGATCTCATTCACATAGGTGCTGGAGTCAGGCCCTTACAGGTGGAAAAACAACAAGAAGAAATAAGCTGTGGCTCAGCAATGCAATGAGAAGTCACCGTGTTAGCAGAGCTCAGAGTTGGCTTATGAGTTGCACTCAGGCTCCTCTGCTCCTTTTGATGCTAAAGAAACCTCCCAAGACACACAGCTGCCTTTTGGCTTTTCTGACACTGCTCTCAAATATAAGCTGCAGGTTGATTTTTGAAACGTTTCTGATGGTGCACGTCTCTCGCTCATTCCAGCATTTTAGTACTCGAGTTTGAGTTTTAGAAGAGGGAAGGAGCATTGTCATAACTTACATCCAGTTTGCCTGTTAGCCAGGACCATTAACCTTCCTAACTCAGGCTATAGCACGTGCTGAGAATCATCACCAGCAGGAAAACCCTCCAAAAATACCTGTCCAACCGAATGACACGCAAAAAATAAGTGGAAAACCACAAAAACCTGGAAGGCAGACAATAAAAACAATCTCCAGATTTGACTAAAAACAAAGATACAGAAGCACCTCAGGTACTGTGTTTGGCTTTGGGCCCCTCCCTACAAGAAAGACATTGAGGCCCTGGAGCGTGTCCAGAGAAGGGCAACGAAGCTGCAAGGGGTCTGGAGCACAAGAATTATGGGGAGCAGCTGAGGGAGCTGGGATTGTTCAGTCTGGAGAAGAGGAGGCTCAGGAGAGACCTCATCACTTTCTACGACTACCTGAAGGGAGGCTGTGGTGAGGTGGGGGGCTGTTGGCATCTTCTCCCAGGTAACAGCAATAGAATGAGAGGGAATGGCCTCAAGTTGCATCAAGAAAGGTAGAGGTTGGATGTTAGAAAAAATTTCTTCTCCAAAAGAGTGGTGAGACATTGGAAGAGGCTGCCCAGGGAGGCGGTGGAGTCACCATCCCTGGAGGTTTCTAAGAAAAGGGTAGATGTCACACCGAGTGACATGGTCTAGGGAGGTCACAGGCATGAGCTGATGGTTGAACCAGGTGATCTTAGTAGTCTTTCCAGCCTCAATAATTCTGTGATTCTATAACACTCTGCCTTGCACTACAGCACGGCAGAACTCCTTTTGTAAAGTTGCATTATAGCTCAAGGAACTGGGAGTGGGATTTTAAGACTGCGCTCCCTCTATGCTGTGCAAAAAGATGTCTAAGCAAATTCAGTGCAACAGTGTCTGCTTGCAGTTTGAGAGTTCGTTCTCTAATGCTACCTTACATCCTCCTCTGGACATTTCCTGGCAGTAAGTAAGGAAAAACGGAAAAATCTAAGCTCTCTTTTTATATGATCTGCCAAATAAATCCCTTTTTGCTTTATACTTAGAAACTGTTAGGTCACACAGCTTCAGCACTGAGGAACCACAGTGAGAACACAGTACTCTTAGGTAAGAATTTTTTTAAATAAACGTTTCAAGAGGGTGTGGGTAGAAATGAGCTGACCACACCACCTCAGCCCTGCTCAAGGTCAGATGCAGAGCAGCTCATACTACATCGCCCTACAATGGACCGCTCAGTCCCAGCAAGTAACTGAGCTGAACTGTAACTGGCAAACCACTGTAGAAACATCCGGAGGCAATAGAAGCAAACAAATCCCTTCTGATTCAGAGCGAAATGAGTCATCTGGAGTCACAAAACAGGGTTCACAAGACAATGTAGGAGCAACAGCTGTAGAGGAGCAAGGCTGCCCATTCTACCTCTGTGTTACAACTGAGTGCTACAGAGCACCACGCACTAGCACATTACATTAAGGTGTGTATGCACAGGTATGCAGCAAATAAACATACACTGTACACACCGTGACACTTGTATCACAATACAAAACGATCACAGTTCTTTTGAAGGCTGATACATTTTAAATCAGCTTAGGCAGAATGCAGAATGCAGCAGGGTCTGCATTTCCTCACTAATGCAGTCCTACTGTCTGTTGATGAGACAGGAAGACCCAGAGCCCCCTGAGCCAACATCTGCCAGAACCAGCATGGGGAACGGCCCTGACTTCTGGAATCTGCACACACTCAAACAGTGATTAACTCAACCAATGTATGAACTGGATGTCTATCGAAAATCAGCCATCTGAATGCAGTTTTTGCAATGAAATATAAAAACCTTTGGTAGTCACATTCGTTACAGCATCCCCTATCAACTTTTTATCAGTAAAAAGGCAGCAGGAAGCTCTATGCAGCACATCCCCTGTCCATATCTTAAGAGACAAGACATTAAGCTGCAGTAAGCAGGCAATGAGAGCGACAGGCCAGGAACACCACACAGCTCTGCAGCAAGCTCTCCTGTGTTGCAACTCAATACAAACATCCTGAACAACACCAGTGAAAAACATTCAATCTATGCAATGTTTTATGAGATAACATCATCCATTACAAACGAGAGCAATTCTTGTGATTAATCACTTTGGCAGTACTAGGAGCATACCCAGCATGGGAGAAAGCATATTATTGTCCTCGCCTCCTGAGTTTAAAAAGACATCGAGTGCTTCTTGGTCAGACATGTCCATTAGGTCCATCTGTTCCAGCATGTCCACATTCACTTCCATGGAAGACATACTGCCAATTGGTTCTGTAGTAAAAATAGCGCAGTGAGCAAACTGGCCATCAGTGACATGATGTTATTACCTATAAGGCTTTAATTGCTGCTATAATTGTACACATCAGTAACAATTAAACCAGATATGGAAGGAGCGCGGGCAGCAGATAACTGCTGGGCAGCAATCTCAGCCCGAATCAAGAACTCTGTGCAACCTTCGTTGTGAAACTAAAAATCCATTACAGCTTTTGCAAAACAAAACATTTATAGCAACAGTGCTTGCAGCAATAGCTTCAGAAATGCTCTCAGGTGAGGCTCAGGGACAAACACTGGAACTTTCCATTTTGCAGCACTCCTTCCCCCTTGCCTCAGCCAAGTGTTTTTAGATCAAAACCCAAGTTTGAGCACACAATCTCTAGGCATCAATGGATGGGGACATGGAAACTAGAAATGAGGATTAATGTTAACGGAGCAGCCATTCTTCCTCATTCTATCAATTCAGTCTAATAAGTGGCAGCAGCGTGCACAACATCTGATGCCCAATATCTCTCCAGGCATGGGGATTTCACAGCATTAACACCTCAAGATTCTACTTCTTACTGTCAGTATAAAACTGACTATTCACAGGGGAATTAAATGCCTGGATAAGCATCTTCTTCCTTGAATAATAAAGCATACAAACACAGAATAAGACTTTTCAGGGGTACTCAAGATTTAAGTCTTCTGGCTGCATGTGTATTCACAAATATTATTAGCACTTTAAAGGTTTATCTAAGTGGAACAATTATTCTATTAAAGCCTTCATACGTGAACTGAAATAAAATTGTATCATAGTGTTCTTCTTCCATACATACTGTATGTATGGGAACTGCTGAGTCACAGCCTGAACCTCTGATTGGCCACCTGAGACAAGCAATGGGTCAGCTGTGGGAGCACTAGTAGCAGTGCCCATTGACTTTTAGCATAATGGATTATATATATACACACATATAGGCATATATAAACCACACAAAACCTAGGACATACAATCTCAATTTTTCCCAGACAATCTAGAGCATGCTGCAGGTTGGCATTTATAGCATTTGTGCAGAGAAACTGAAATCCTGAACTGTGTTCCCTGCTCCAGCATTACAAATGACAGCAGATCTGCTCCTGAAGAATGGACAGAGCTTCCATGTTTTTCCTGCTACGTGAATGATTTATCTCCTGCTTTCTTTCCTGTCCTACAAACATTTTGGCCCAACAGATGGATGCTTCCCACACAGAACTGTCTGTAGTCTACAGCATTCTTGTCCTTTAACTAGCTGGGAGATGCCAGACCTGAGTCATCTATAATGAGGAGAAAGCTGCATTTACATTTCCTGTATCCTGATCACATACTCTGGAGATTTCATAGATTTCACAAGAAGCTGCCATCTGGGAACTGTTTTTGAAAGACTACACTGAGCTTTGCCTGCATCTTAGGAAACATTTCTGAGGCCCTTTCTACCAGGTGATTATGCCAGACTTCAGCATCGTGACACAGGTGCCCACCTCCACCCATACCTTCAGAGATATGGGTGCACTCATGAGCTGTAAGGAACAGCACCATTTCAGAAGTGCCTCAGCACTTTGCATTTTCTCAAATAAGCAGATTGACTTTATTAAGCATCTAGTTCCTCTGGGACCCAAAGGTTGTTTCAAAAGCTTATCTAAATTTTCAGCTTCCCCAAGGAAGAATTTAGGCATTGCACTGCTTCAGCTGTAAGTACCCATCGCTGGCTGTGACCCTTAATCAACATTCTCTAAGCTGCGAGTTTGTGGATCACACCTGAAGTATTTCAAAACTTGCCTCGTCTCTCTGCTATCTGCAAGTATCCTGTAGAAAGGTATTGCTCCATGTCCTGCTGGAAGGCTTCTTCAAAGAATTTCTGACGTTCCTTCAGCTTCATCTGCTGGGTGTGCTCCATGTCCAGAACCTTCTGTGCATGTTCAGCATCCAGCTCAGCTGAGCATAAAGCAAAGAAAACAAACAAATCAGTCATGTGCGTGTCCCCCAGCCTCCTGGGATTTCAAAGCCAAGATTAAGTTCAATAGCGACAGACTGTTACTACAGACTGTTAACAGAGGCTGTCATAAAAGGACATTTCTGTGCTTTGCAGCTATATTTTGAAGCTGACAATAAGAATACTATATCACGCAGCGTGATCTTAACATTGAAGTGATATCATAACTACATGGAGGCAACACGCAGATTTCTTGAACCGTGTGAAGCTGAAAACACCATCTACCAATACTCAGGATGTCAGAACTGGTAAATGCTGATCTTCTGCTATTGTATATGTTACACACACACAGGAAAAAATACTTTAACTGGGAAGTTTCAGCACATCTCTGAACACAGAAGTGCACATACGCAGGTGTGTGCATATCTGTGTGAGATGTTCTAGTTCTGTCAGCCCCCAGACAGGCTGAGAAGAGAAGCTGAAATGTATCCTAGGTGCAGTGTAGAGGAGCTGCTTGGGCTGACGTGACGTACAGAATTAGTACTGTTTTCAATGCCAGCATTGCACGGTCATTAATGTCAATACAGAGCCTCCTCTGTATACAGCAGCCGGTAATGATGGTGCCAGAGGATGATGACACTGACACCAAAGGAGCAGAGCCAGTTGCCATGAGTTCCTAATACTCTAGCAAAGAGAAAGGGGCAGCTTTTGTACAGACACACAGCAACAGCCAGATTTGCTTACACGTATCTAATGCTGGCCTCTAGCAGCTCCATCCTTCTGTGGAGAAACCAATACTAGCCTGACTATCAATGGAAGATCTCCTGCCTTCTGTTTTGCCCTACAGGAGTCACTGAAGGGCCAGAGGACATACGAAGAAACAAACTATGTTTGGTGAAGAGTAACATTTTCCAGAATAAGGTCTTAGCTACTGGAGTACAAGCTCCAGCCTATCAAAACATGCTTTAGCAGATCTGCCTTTGGGGAGAAATACAAAAACTGAAAATGTTCCTCTCAGAGCTCTCTCTCCGTGTTTCCAATGTGCTCTCACAAACTCTCTGCTCACAAGAAGGAGCAGAATTCGCTGTGGAGTGGCTGATGGAAAGGGCAGGAGTGGCACAGAGCTGCTCTGCCCACCAGGGAGAGCTCCATAAACAGCCAGGTACAAATCCTGGCTTCCATGCATCCTGCAGATGCAGCCAGAACATGGCATCCATACAGGCAAACTCTGAAAGGGCGTAAGGTTGACTAGGGTGAGCACTGCATCAGTGCTCCAGGGAAAATGCTACATTAATGATATTTCAGAACGTGGCATTCATTAGGAGCATCCACCATTACGGAGATTACTATCACAATGCAAAAGGTGTTTCACTGCACTGGGCAAAAACATCAGAGCGCAGTAATTCCCTCTGTTGCTGCATCACGGTCACAGGTCACACACAGAAGCTGCAATAGTTGCCAAAAGGAGCTATAAAACCAGACTGACAAACCAAACAGCCATTAAACCATCGGTAAATAAGCTGAGATCTTTTTGTTAGCAGGAATTTTGGTAGTAAAACATCAGTATATTACAAGGAAAGCATTTTCCTTTAAGTCAACCCATCTTTATCATCAATTACGCAGTTGCGTACAATGATTCTACATTCCCCGGAGCGATCTGGGGATACATTGCTCCTCTACTGCAACCCTGCACGATAAGCAATTATTAATGACCCTGCGGATGATGCAGAAATGTTATTCAATTGTAATAATAAAAGCCAGCGGCTCCCACCGGCAGCAGAAACGTCCTGTCTGTCTCGTAATACAATCTGACAGTTCTGCACACTATCTGGGTACATCAGGGTATTTTTAACCCCAGAAGAGAGGCAGTATCCAAGCAACACATGAGAATGGTACAACTTCCCTCGCACCAAGGCTCTCAGCTTTTGCCTTCTCCCTGAGATGTACTGTGTACTCCCACCGTTGTCCTGGCCAAAGCTAAAGGCTAAGGGTTGCCTGTGTGCTGACAATGTGATAAATGGTAAGAAGTGCTGCCGCTGGGCTAAGCAAAAGCAAACATCACACATGAACAACAGAAAACATGTGGGGAGGTTTTGGTTAGTGGTGGGTTTTCTGTTTTGTTTTTATTCCCCACAAAGCTATTCAGAACTACATTTCCCATTATGCAAGAGCAGGGTTTGTGCTTTATAATACACCCAATAGACCCAGCACCAACAGAGAAGACACAAGCACCATCCGTACACACACATACACTGTTCATGGCCAATGTGACCTCTTTCAGACATCACTGGGGCTTGACACACATAAAATACTATCACATTTTTTCTTCCTCTGTGATTGTACCTTGGAACCAGCAATTGCTCCACCGCTGAGCACCAGGGAAGGAAGGCAGACTACAGAGCAAACACCGGCTTGCAGACAGCTGCAGATTTGTGGGACTCATCACTATGACCCACACAGAGGCCAGTCGCAGCTCTGAGCCACCTATGGCTTTCTGTGAGAGAGCAGCTATGCAGAAGCAAAATGTTTCTTAAGAACTGGGAGCTCATGGTGTCCGCCCCATCCCCAGGAACAGACCTCAGATCTTTGATGAGATTCAAATAGATTTGAATACAACAATTCTAAATGACTTCATATTTTGATTTGCAAACAGACTCTTATTCTGGAGGAAAAGAAAAAGCCATATCTTAAGTTGGAGTGCTAAGGCCTCGAACCAAAGTTGACCTCTAGACGAATCTCACAACACAGCATTATTTATATCATCAATATCCAATCATTAGTGGAATACGTATCTTGGGCAAAGGATGTAGCTTAGACAAAGCATTATGAGAACGTATCAACCTTTCCCTGTTTAGAAGCAAGGCCTACTAGTACATAAACTTCCTTGGTTCCTCCTTGAGCCCTGGCCAGGCTTGAGGTGGAATCCAAAAGGGAGAACTAAATCAGACAGTTCCACCTAACTGCCACATGAACTTCTTTATTCAACAATGTAAAAGCTGGACCCTCTTGTAGTGAAGTTGGAAACCTCATCTATGAGTGGACATACTGCATAGGACCTCCCAGGCTCTCCAAATCCTCACTATAACCTGAGCATCATCTGGATGATGGTAAAGTATTTGGGCAGCTGGCAATGCATCTTTTGTAATTGCTATCCTCATGTAGTAATGGTTAGGTGCACTGCCTTGCTCTGTTTTATTCTTGCTGTATCGTTTCATTTATTATCTCACTGCTTTAAACTTAACTAAAGATAAATGCACTTTTTAACTTGGTGTCTGTGACCTTTGTGCTGACCTTGTCTGCTGGCAAAACATACGTGCTTGAAGCAGAGCCTAGGAAGTGCAGACTCCAAAGGAACAAATTACAATAGCTTACAACCACATAGCTCAAGTGTAAAGGGAACTGTTTTCTGACAGCATTCGCATGACTGACTGACCTGCTACAAATTAAAATTCCTGCTGCTGTAGCTAAGGGTTTACCCAGCCACCAGCTAAGGACTCTTTTTTACGTTAATGTAAGACATTTCCCTGTTACACACAACAGATATCCTGAATAAGATGTCCACAAAGAAAGCAAACTGGGAGAACAACTACAAAAAAGCAGCATTTAAAAGTGTTTGTAGATTGCCAATACATCCCTTAGACCTCAGATGAAAATGAAAGATGTCAAGCTGTCCAAATACAAGGGCTGCTCTGGAAGTAATGTCTCCTACGTTATTATGTTGGCCAACAACATCAGAGGTGGATGTTGGTGGTGTGGCAGTAGGGGTTGAACCTTCCCAACAACAAAAACTGGAGCTTAGTCTAAATGCTCTTTTTTCCTCTCTGCAGTTCATTTTCTTTTTGTAGACTCTTTCAACCAGACCACAAAATGTATGCAAGCATTCTTCCCAGGGATTCTTGCTGTCTGTAACCGCATTATGGTTTCAATCCGCTCTTCACTGAACACACCCCAGGTTTTTGATGTTTCTTCAGCACTGGGTGGTGGATGTATGGGCAGAACTGAACTTGACACCTTACGAGGCCTAATAAGCACCCACCAGGGCAGAAAAATCCCTTCCCTGATATGCTGGCTGTGCTCCTGCTCCTACAGACTAGGATGCTGTGGCCTCTCTTGCTGCCTTGTCTGCTGCTGACTGGCACCCAGCTGGCTGCCTTCCACATCCCCCCAGGGCCTTTTCTGCAGAGCTGCTCCTCTTGCCCAGGAGCACAGCATTGAACTTGTACCTGCTGAGCCTCTCAGTCCTTCTGTCCTACTATTGTTGTTCTGAGTCATCCCCCAGTTTGGTAACTTATGCTTACAGCTGTCTCCTTATTTACCCTTTCAGTGCAAGAGAAAAACAAGAGAAGATGCTGGAGTGCCTCAAAGAATAAAGGTTTTCTCAAAAATGTTTAAATTGTTCATGATGGAATTTAGGAAACATTTTGACAGCGTGAGGGAGGAAGCTCACCAGATCACTCTTGCTCTGTAGTTTGCTAAAATGTGGTGGGAAAAGTGTTGGCAAAATTTGGAAAATGAGATACAGGCATGAAAATCTCTGATCCATGTAGGAATGAAACTAAAATAAATGAAAACTACAAGAGATAATTCTTTTAAAACTCAGATTCAACAACTTATTTGCAAAGTAAAGACTTTCTATTTCAAGTGCATATTCAAATGACTACAAAGCAAAAATTAAGCTCCAGCTCACTTGACAGTGAAGTCAGGTTTTCACTAGAACTCAGTGACATTGCATGTTGCTGCAGTCAGCAAAATTGTAGAAAACCATCTCTGCTGGAAAAAATACTCATAGCTCTGCATGAGATTTATTCTCTCAATATCCCGCATTTTCATCAAGAAAGATTTTACTAAAACCAAGGTTAATAAAATTAATGTTATTAAAATATCAGTCAATAAAATCAATTGCATTCCTTGAGAATATTTAACTTACTTGTTTTTTTACAGATTGCATCTGAAAGCAAAATTACAAATTAGCCCAGAAATAACCCAGCCAAGAAGGAAAGCAGGGGTCTCACCAGAGCAGAGGAATTATGTTTCCTGACGAGCAGTTTCAGTAAGTTGGCTTACCTCGAAAACTCCTTCTAAACAAACAAATGGCCTACTTGAGAACCTCCAAAAATACAGAATCAGCCTAAATAAACACCAGAACAAACTACTGGAAGCAACTGCCTGCATGTGTCAGGATTCCAGGTATTGGAACAGCACCTGGAGGAAAGAGCAGCTTCCGTCCAACATGACAGGATGCTGCTTGGGAGAAGGTTTCCATGTAACTCCAAACTTTATTTGGCTGCGGGTGATCATTATAATTAAGACATCCTAAAAATACACTCTACCTAACAGCATGAACCGGGTTCTAAAAATGTACTTGCATCTAGAACTAAGAAAAATAATCACACTGTCTTCTTTATAACCATATGCCTCACTCATATGGTGTGAGAAGAGTATTAAGAGTTTGATAGTATTAAGATCAGGTCAGCCAAGCAAAAAGTTATTGCATTTGCATTTATTTTACCGTTTCTTTGCTCTTTCCTACACTGCAAAGCCTTAAATTAAGGTGGCCTTTCTGGGGGCAGAGCAGCAGCTTGCTACTGCAGATGAGCACACACCTGGAGAGAACGCACCCATTTAACAAAGGCTTGGGCTTGTTTTCATTTTGGGCCTTTTGGGGGTTTTGAGCCCCTCACTACAAGAAAGACATTGAGGCCCTGGAGTGTGTCCAGAGAAGGGCAACAAAACTGGTGAGGGGTCTGGAGCACAAGTCTTATGAGGAGCGGCTGAAGGAGCTGGGATTGTTCAGTGTGGAGAAGAGGAGGCTCAGGGGAGACCTCATTGCACTCTACAACTTCCTGAAGGGAGGTTGTGGTGCAAAAGGGTCTGGCCTCTTCTCCCAGGCAAATAGTAGGACCCGAGGAAATGGCAAGAAGTTATACCAGAGGAGGTTTAGGTTGGATATTAGGAGAAACTTTTTCTCTCAGAGGGTGGTCAGGCACTGGAATGGCTGCCCAGGGAGGTGGTGGAGTCGCCATCCCTGGCAGTGTTCAAGAGGCGCCTGGATGAGGAGCTACGAGAGATGGTTTAGTGCTTGTGGCACTGATAGGAATGGGAGGGTGGTTGGACTGGATGATCTTGCAGGTCGTTTCCAACCTTGTGATTCTGTGATTCTGTGATTCATTTTTAAACAGCTAATACAACACACACGATTAATTTAGGGGTTCAATCAAGTATACAATAGGAAGTTAAAGATGGTTTCCTGCATGTGGAAGCATATATCTTGCTTTGCCCAACCATACATTTGCAATAAAACAAGTAGAATATCCTACATCCAGTTGAGGACTCCTCTGTAAATTGTTTTCTAGCAGCACAAAGGACAATGTCAACTATATGCTCTCTATACGACTACATATGCTACTATACTGCCTACTATATGCTCTATATATGCCTGTATGCTCTCTAGTTCTGAAACAGCAGTTTGGCCAGTCCTTTTGGCCAGTTTATTTCTCATAAAAACATTCTGAAACCCAAGTGTATTTGCCTGCTTCTCAATATTTTTTTTTAAATAAAGTGCAGACAAGATTTCATGTTTGCAATTGTGGTTACCATCAATAATCTCAGAATTTTTAAAATTGGCTTTAACCGCAGCCAAAATCATAATGGATTCACTGTACTACAGCATACTACTTTATTTATCTGCACTTGCTTCCAAACTTATCTGCCTTCCAATGTTCAAGTGTTCATCTCATGAAGGGTGGCAATGTTACAGCAAAAGCTTTAGGCAGCAAATTCATCTCCTCCAGGCCCACTCTTATCAGAGAATCATACAATGTTTGGGCTGGAGGGGACCTTTAAGATCATTCAGTTCCAACTCCTTACTACAGGCAGGGACACCTCCCTCTAGACCAGGTTGCTCAAAGCCCCACGCAGCCTGGCCTTGAATGCTTCCAGGCAGGGGGTGCTCACAACCCCACTGGGCAACCTGTTCCAGTGTCTCACCACCCTCGCAATGAGTTCTTGACTTGCTTTGGAATAACAAATCTGCAATCTAACATTTTTCAGTCTCCTGGTCCAATTTCACAGCAGTGAAAGAAGTGTTAAACTGAACTAATACAGAAATTCCACAGTAAACAAACTGGCAAGCATCTGAGCTCACGTGCCTGTTTCCTGCCTCCCTATGAATCTACCATTTACCATACTGTAAGAACAATAATTCTGTTAGTAAACTGCCAAGTGTTTGTTTTCAATAGGAATTACCCTGACATGTACCTTCACTATGTACTGATTTATTTCTCAAGCCAATCTGGCTTTAAAATCTTGCCACATGCTACAGAAAATTCCCACTGTTAACAAAAATTGTACTTGCAAACAGTTCAAATGACTCAGTGCTAGTCTACTGTCATGAGTACTGTTATTTATTCTATACACTCTCTAATTACTGTTTTTTTTCCATCTCCCTTCAAAATACTCATTTTCAAATGGAAAAACTAATCAATAGTAAATCTAAGCCCAAAGTACATAAAACAGAAACCACAGTACCGCAATGTTATGTTCAGGCTTGTGAAAGTTCATGAAAACATCCCAACTGTGACTAACAGCAGCCCATTACCGAGTACAAACTGATCTGCTGAACAGGTTAATTGCTATTTTCCATTCCAAAAAGGTAGCCATCATAGTTTGGAACCAGAAGGTTTAAAGCAAATGGCTTCTGCTACTCCAACAGTAGTGTTAATCTCAACATTGGCACACCTCAGATATTTGCCTTTAGATCTAATTATATGCTTGCACAGACATTATAAATAAAGGATGAGAGACTGTTTTGCTGTCACTACACATTGTGCACATGTTGAAAATGTAGGTTCCACGACATGGCAAATCAGTTGGCAGGTACTGGCTTTTGTTTGTCCCTAAGAACAACACCAAGTCTCGAACTCTTGCATTCGTGACATTGTTTTTCAGCCAATCTATAACCACCATCAGCTGTACAGACTAGCACAGAAATACCAGTCAGTGCTTAACTAACTCCTGACTCCCAAAACTGAAGATGAGCAATTTGTTTTTATTATCATTTTCTACTAGGAAAAATGAAAATGAGAGTTTCATTCCATTTTGCATTCTTAGAATAGCCAGTTTTTTTATCTCAACGTGAAGTTTATGTTTCCCTCTCCACTGAGAGCTGTAGAGCTCTCTGGATGAGTTTTACAAGCTTCAGGGCCAAAAGGAACGCAATGTGGGTTCACAGTCTCAATATGTTATATTACATTAAATAACATTATCTTATTTATTCCGGGACAGAAACGTCAAGAAAAAAAATATATTTACATTGGATTATGCAATGTTTATGCAAAAATCAGAATTTGCTTTCTATTTTACCTACGCACAGAATAGGTCTGTTGAATTAATTGCTCTGATGAGGCTGCCTGATGGAAAGAGACATCCCTCAGCATTAGCAGATCCCTTGTTATAGTTCTCAGGACAAACCCCTACATTCTACTCTGTGGTAACTTATGGGTATGAAAAGAGAATGCGTCTGAGGAACCCTTAAGAGGTGGAAGCTTTATCACAGCAGCGTTTTAGAAAACAAATGGAGGCATTTCACTGAGTTTTAGTCTTGAAATCCAAATTTCAGTTTTCAATGGACACAGTAGCCGTATTTTCATATAAGACTGGAAACAGAAAATCTTCCTTCTATTCATCAGCATTACTGCAGACCACTCACTTCAGCAGATAGTTAAGCATTTGAGGCATGAAGAGGGCCAGTTTTAAGGCACACTTCAGAACAAATCTTAGGTTAACGTAAGCAATGACTTAATCAGAAACAAACAAAAAAAATCCTACCTCAAAAAAAAAAATACACAACCATTTGAACAAGAATTTGTTTTTCCTCATCTCTTCTACATGATAGGGAATCTGGTATGTGTTATGTAAACAACATTTCATAACAGATCTGTCTACAAACGTGAAGCAAGTAACATGAAATGCTTTTGTCCATCAGAACTGGGAATCATTCTCAATATTCTGACCTCTTTCATCTGGAGCTATCACAGAACTGGAGATCCGAAAGCACAGAACCTATGAGACTTGCTGCGCTCCCAGATATCAGCAGTGAATTTATGTTAGTGTCAGGGATGCAAGGGCCTGGCTCTAACATGTAAGTGGGGCTTTGTCTAAAGGCAAATGCACATCTACCTCCTTGGAGTAGGCTCAATCAATACAAGAGGACCAAAGAGTAACTACAAAAGAAATAAACAGAAAAGAAGCTTCTGTTCTTCACTGTTTGTTCCTATTTTAAGCTAAGCATAACAAGGGAAAAAAACCTACAAACTAAACCTCAACTTTCAAGTTGTCAGGACTACAGGAATGCCAATGAAATCACTCTTCGTCACACACAATGCCTGCTTAAGGTGTCAAAATTTCATATGCAGTAATATATTTTTTTAAAGAACATCGAAAGCCAATGGTTATATCAATAACTTCATGTATTTATCTTTCCTTGTTGACTTAGTGTATTACCTTCTCTATTTCTGTCAAAGCAATATCCAGTACAAGCAGGAAAACCGCTAGTGATTCACACTGCTACTGCTATTTCTCCTTCCTCATTCTTAGAGATGAACAAGAAGGAAAAAAGACCTCAGCACATCCTAACAGTTCCTAGGAAGTAACATGAAAGAGGGGGAACTTCCTGACACAGCTATTAGAGATGCTTTACTACTTGAGGAATTTTAGAATTCTCATGGTCCTGCATTCATTACCCACAGGCCATCAGTTAGAACAGAGCAACTTATTTTGAAAAGCCCTATTTATTTTCTAATGCAAAACAAGGCAGCAATCATTCTTTTTAAAATTGAACATGTAACAGTGCCATATGCTACAGGCAAGAGAAAATGTTGACAGGCAACCCCAAAATTGATTACCTTTCAGTTCTTTAGAAACAATGAGGCTGAACATATACAGCAGCGTTTTAAGAATATACCACTACTGTCACAGTTTTGAGATTAAGCTCAGGAAAAAAATGGGCATCATACAGTAAGGTCAGAAGTATTTCTGACCACCACTGTATCTGACAATCACTGACAATCACCACTGGTGTGCTTTTTTTCAATTGACAATGTTTATTTTTAAAAAGAAGAAAAAAAAAAACCCTGAGTGAAAGAGAAAAGCAATTTAGTTAATGCAGAACCAGAATGGCTGTCAGTTTTCTAAGGGTAATTTCCAGTGTGCCTATTCCAAAGAAAGGATATTGAACTTCAAACTTTAATTAAACATTTTAGACTTTCCTCTCTGCTTCCAGTTTTCAGGTACTAGAAACCATCCTATGTGCTTCTCCATTTAATTTTGTACAAAATACTAAGCGGTCCATATTTCAGAAATAAAAGATCTTAACAGAAAAAGAAACCCAGACAAAAATTTCAGCTGGCAAAATATTGGCTGGTTTTAAAGAGCTCCACTGCACGAATAAATTCTTCTGATGAAATACATATATTTGTGTATGGGGCTGCTGAATCACGGCCTGAACCTCTCATTGATCACCTAAGGCATGCAATGAGTCAGCCATGGGAGCACAGGTGAAGGCAATTCAGCTGTGCTGCCAGAAGGAGTGGAGCCAGGCCCCACCTCTCCTAGACCCATTTAAGAGCTGACTGCCAGTTGGGAAGGTTCTCTTCTGAAGCTTCACTCTGCTGGAGTTTACCATGTGAGCCCAGGGTAGGGTGAGTGTCCTTCTTTTCTACTCTAGTATATTAACTGCATCAGCTGAACTCCTGGATATACTGTTTCATCTGTATATTCATTGATCATACAATTTGTAAGAGAAGTATTTTTGAAGAAGAAGGGAAAAAAGAGTGCTAAAAGATGATCTGCTCCCATTGGCTTGTGACTTATTTGTTCTAAGTTGTGCAACTTTTAATTGAGGAATTAAGGTCTATGTTAAAGACTTGTATAATTTTGCAGTTAATTCAGAAAGGCTTTCATAACTTTTCCATGTTTTTTTTTTTTTAAAGACATGCAAGGATAAATATTAAAGAGCAACCCATGAAGGGAGGTGTAAAACCAAAAACCTACTTTCCTTACAGTGTCTAAACTATGATGGAAATGTGTAGCAGGCGTTTTTTTTGTCTCATGCTTTAAGTCTTCCAGTATCCTCTATGGCAGCCAATATTCAGTATTAACAGAAAGAGAAATTATATTTCATTAGTTATCAAGTTTTCACTCTGAATTCATTCAAATTTTTACCACACTTATGTTTTTATAAAGCCAAACAGAATAAACTAGTGCATCAATGTTGGCAAAATCAAGATAGGCCGTCACTCCACTAAAAAATAAACCTGATTTTGCAGTACTAGATCAAACTGGCACCACCACACCCCAGACACATTTGTGCTTGGGTGCAAAAAATAACTTTTGTGGATCAAACAATTCTGAAGAACAAACCCTTCTGTTGGCTTTTGCTTGTTTGCTTTCAAAGATCAGCAAGTCTCATGTGTCCTCCTGCAGAGGGCATAAAACTGACAGCAGGTGTAGAACCAATAGACATCACATTGGCACCCATAGCCACAACCACTATGGCAGCTGTGCTCACTTTCAGTGCATGATAAAACTCTTTTCAAAGCTCAGTCATTAATTTGTCAGCATCAGGCATAAAATTACAGTGTAATTTGAACCTGTGTTCATATCAGCTTAGCTTGCAGTATCAGATAAATTGATTTCTAAAGTACGTCATTCAAATCAAACTGACTGCAACATTGATTTCCAAATATTGCATTAGGCTGGTTTAAAGACAGTGTGCAAACCCTAACAGGTCTTCTCGTGTACGCAAGAGTTTAATAGCTTAAGATTAGTAGGTTAATTAAATTAGTTGAGATTAATAGATTAATTTATTAGGATGAAATAAGGCTAGGCAAGTTTTTCTTTGGTTAGTATAGCCAAGCAAGTAGGTCATCTGCATCCTCATAAAAAGAGCATGATTAACAGATAAGACCTTTTTGTTATTTAATGTTCATGTTCTACATCTGCTGCTTACGAAGAGAGGTAATCATCATCAAAGCAGTGTAAGCCTTACTAGGTCTATCAGTTGCTCAACTCAGTATTCAAGCACACACATAAGGAAACAAGAGACTTCAAGTAGTGAACTTGAGAGAGGCTGCAGCAGATGCCTGATGTTACTAATGCATCAGTGGAGCAGGAAACAAGAGAAAAAATACTGAAGGAAAGAAGATACAAAGTAAGAGAAACGAAGATGGAGCAGGGGAGGAGGGGAAGGGCAGCTGACAACTCGGGTTGCTCATAAATAAAATATGACCCTTTATGCTGGATTTCTCCAGTCTGGTAGAGATTAAAAAAGTTGTGAGGAGAAAACCAGTCCTAACCAGGACAAAGAGCTCCAGAATGCTTTGTTGTGTTAAAACCAAACACTAAGAACAAAATTCACCACAACAGAATTGGCTACTGCCAAAGAAGTCTGCACAATTGAAGCTAATGAACCAGACAAAAACCCAAGGAGCTGCAAGAGCAATTAGAGATGAGCACGAAAGCACACGCGTGATGAACAGTAGCAGCTAGAATCTATGCCTATGGTAAAAAGGACCTGACAGATGACACCTAGGATACAGTGTCTCATTCAGGCAAACAAAGGAAAGCCTCCTAAAGGATGTGCAGGCATCAAAGTGACAGCGAGGAGTGAATAAAAGCAGAAATTCAGGAAGCTGATAAAAGCATTGACATGGGGAAAGGCAGAGGGAAGGGGGCTGCCTGAAGAGAGAAGTCAATGAAATCAGGCCTGTGAAACCTCAAAAATACACTTCCTGCAAAGTTGCTCCTTTCAACATGCACAGCTATTTGAGATCTCTCCCCTGCCTTCTCCTTTTCCAGCATACAGTGGCATGTAAGTCTTCAGCATCTTCTGACACGTCTCAGGACAGCAAGTGCTTAACTGAGCCTGGGCTGTGATACAGCATGAAATGCAGAATTAATTTCCCTGACATCTCTATCAATTAACTTCTGCCATTGGTAGGCATTTCAAAAGCCTTCAAATAGAAGTAGAGGATGTTTGATTTAATATCTTTTCCTTATCTTCTGAATAGGCGTAAGGCCTTACTAATTTCATTTTCAATTTTATTATTTACAATATTTTTTTATCAGTAATAAGCCATAAGTACTCTAAACCTCACAAAATGCAGGCACATTTACTACATAAACATGTGGTTAATTTCTGAAAAAGGGGAAGTTCCTTGACCATGACCCCATTTGTCTAACCAGCATCCTTCTGCACAAGGTGATCTGTGGCTTTTCTCAGCTCTGTAGCCATGAAAATCACACTCAATACCTGTATGATGTGTATGGCCACCCATACCTGTAACAATTCAAAGAGATCCTGCAAAGTGATTCTGGGAAAGCAAACAGAAATGCTGATTTTTAAAACATTAAGATGGACCACAGGTAGAGGTGTACTGACCCCATTCTGTGGCCATTTTTTGCTGTATCTTTATATCTATGCTTACATAACATGCCTCTAATTAAAAGCTGAATATCAACCGATTTTAAATGAAGATACTATTAGAGCACAATATGGCCATTATTAAATATGAATTATTTGTTCACAATGCCTTCAGCATGGCAATGGGAAAACAATGCCTTCAGGCCACCATTACATCCGCCCTGTTTCCTTCCCTTTCTTTCTGTCATCACACATCTGCTTTGTCAGCCCCAATAGTATCTATAGGCAAAGTGACTTGTTCCATCTTTCCCAGAGTAACCAACAGGAATTTTATTTGATATAAACATCACAATTTTATTTCTGTGTTAAGAGTTAATGCTTTTCAACAGAGATCAAGGCAGAATACTTAAGTTTTACCTCCAACAGACGATATCCTATTTGATTACACTGGCTTCACACAGAGAAAATGTCATAAAAGCCAAGGTTTATTTTCTAAATTGAAGATTAAGTGTCATGGAAATGTGTTACAAACCATATTATGGGATCTGAATGTTTGATGCTCAGAGTTTGGGATGTTCTTTTAAAACACAAACAAGGCAGGCAAGATGGGATAGTGAAGGATGGTTGAAAAAAAACAAATCCATCACAGTATTTTAACATAAAAATGACCTGATCTGTCCCAGGGCTTTGCTAACAATAGACCTTTTGGATGTGGAGAACATCATGGCTACAAGGTTTTTCCAAGAGAAACAAACCAAAGATAGCATCTGGTGCATGTACCATCCTCTGCATCAGCTCCTGAATATACTAGAAACCAGAAACAAGGGTTGAGTTGCAAGTCTGTGAACCAGCCAAGAGATACTGTGAGGGCATTCTTCCTCTTTGACAGATGAATTTTCACTCCATAGAATGATAAACCAAGAAGGTATTCAGTCTGAAGCGTTGAACTTCAAACTATTGTGATTCTCCTACAAGGTATCAAATCTGTTCAGAACAGTGACAAGGCTAACGAGAACTGAAATACGCATGAGGAATCAAAGTAACATAATTACCATTTCATGCTCTAAAAAACTATAAATGTTTGGTGGAAAGCCTCATGTTTTGAAACATGCTTGCTGATATTACTCTTTTTTAAACTGTTTTTCATGCAATCTTTATTTATGCTATTAAGTTTCCTTGACAATGTGTGTTCATATATGCAGCAAATAGAGTATCAAACAGAGACTGTTCCAATCACAGCATGGTGAAATTCTGACCCAGAAGGAAGAAAACACCAAGATTTGATACTACATTCAAACCATATTTCCAAAATACGATTGGTAAAAGTGGTGTATTACCCAATGTAACCAGTTCTTCCCAATCAACCACGAAAGGTACACACGTTCACAGCTTTTCATCAGGCATGAAGTAGTTATTTTTTTGCACTCAGAAACTTAAGCAGCAAGGCTCCCTGTAAAACGCTGATTTGTCTGTATGGCTTAGAACAAGGGACTTTTTATACCATCAATCTGTTTGTTTTGATTAATTACTTTTATCTATTAATATGCCTATATATGCCAAACCCCTAAGTCAGTTTCAATGAAGACAAATGTTTAAGTGCATGCTTAAGTACAAATGCATTGTATTCGATGTATTACAAATGAATTCACATGTGAATACCATAAATATTAAAAGACCAGAATGAATGACATTTTGCTACAGAAGTCTGCAAGGTAGCAGTTTCCACTTGCTATTTTAAATGGGTCAGAAATGATACACTTGCATACTGCTATTATAATCCATTTTAGAAGTGAAAACTATAATCATAGCAGCTATTATAGACTGACACCCTGCTTTTTCTAATGCTAGTTTAGTATTTTCAAAAAACTGAATGATGATATTCAGCCTAGTGGAAAATAATAAAAAAAACCTGGAAAAAATGCTTTTCATAAGCATGCAGCTATATTAATGCATTTAGAAGTTAAAACAAGAAACCGCATTCCTGCAGGTAAAACAGGAACGCATTTACAGTGAATCAACCTACAATATAGGTCATATCTGATGATTCTCTGTTTAGAAATACCTTTCCTGATCAGATCAGCAGATAGTGAGTTCCACACACACACACACACACAGGGAGACTACGTATGAGGGCATTCTTACATTAAATTTTGTTTAAATAAAATATTCTTCCAAAGTCCTAGGCAGTCAGAAAGATTGCCTCCCTTCCCCTTTATCACCTACAGGGACAGGTGACAGATTAGAGAGAAAAGCAGTAGGCAGCTCACCAAATCAGCAGTACTGAAAGCACAACGTACATGCACTGCGTGACCAAGGCTCCACAAACCGATTCAGCATATTAATACCTCCAGCTTATCAAGTAAGGTAGCACACAGACATGCCATTTGTGCTTTCACTGCTCGTGCTGCACTCATCCTGAAGCTGAATGCAGATTTTCAGATCACGCCAAGATATCTGGAAAGAGATGTAAGCACAAAAGAACAGCGTGCAGCAACTCAGCTCTACAATGTAAAAGGCTTACGCTGAGAAGTAGTCATGAAAAATACTGCTCTGCACGTATGAACTTTCTGACTTGGAGATTTTAACATTGTCATTATGAACCCGGAGCCTCTCGAAGGGCAAGACTCCTGAAACAAAATACTTGTCCGATATAGTCTTAAAGAAGTCATAGTACAAAGAATTCTTAAAATAGAAGCTTGCAAAGCGCATTATATTGTCAGAGCAAATCTGTCTCCATCCCGCTAGAGATGCTAGGTCGGTGATCCGCATATAACTCCACCTATCTTTTAACGCAAAAATGCTTCTAGTACCACTGCTTGTGGGCTGTAATGCAAAGCCCTGGCAATTGTCCAAGACTTGAGAACCAAGGGCACACTGCGTTTTCATTTGTCTTTTTAGGTCATGACACAAGAGATCACAGTGATGTCCAATAATGTTCTCTATACAAGTGCAGATGGAAGTCAGGACGGCACTCCTAAAAACACTGCTACACTGTGCATCAACTTTGTGTTTACATAAGTTACTTAAAACTTCCAACAGGGCTTAATAAAACATAAAGCTGAGAAAATATCCCTTACAACATAGAATTGAAAACCAAAAGGTGAAGCAGTGTAGTTTTGTACATGGCAAACTGGCATTCCAAGCAAATACAGATAGTTAAAAACAGAAATTATGCTGTTTTTGAACAAGAAAATGAAAAACAAACCGAACGTATTATTATTATTCTTACTAAATTTAATCTCATCCCTAATCCTATCCCCTGTGCTCATAATATGGAAAGGAACATTCAGCACAGAAACAAGCAGACTGAGTTAGAGGACAGATCAGTTGAAAATCGGTAAGGAAAATCTCTGAGGAAATGCAAGAGTTTGGGACTTGGGATGTGGTTAAATCTTCTGACAATAATAAAAACACATAAATAAATGATCCCACTTTTTTTCTGTCTTGTCCTTGAGAGCAAGGTTGATGGTTACGTGCGGTCTTGTAGCTTTATACTGAACTCTCCTTATGGCGTTGCCATGTTACCTTCAGAACAGCAACCAAGAATGATGGATATCAATTAACAGAATATGGCAAAACTGACTTTCAGGCCACTCACCAATGACTAAATTTATACAACAGAGCTATTAGTTCTCAAGTTCTGTAGGTGGAAAAGCAGCACTTTTGTAATAAACTCATAGAAACAACAGCTTATGGGGAAAAAAAAAAATGTTTCTGCCCTAAAGATTTCAGTAAAGTTGGTCAAATACTCTTGTGTTCCTCCTCCCAAATAATTTGATGACTGGAGTAAGTCAGAAAACAACTGACGCTAGAATAGAAGAACAAATAGTATCACACCATAGGCAGATGGCATTTTCAGTGCTTATAGGATTTTAAAAAGCCTCTTTGCTGAGTTAATACTAGAACAGTTTAACACAATTAACAACTAGTTGGAGGCATACTGATCAGCAAAAAAGAAAACAAAAAGCTACCCCAAAACAAAAATAATGCCCAACCCCACACTGGCTTTTCACAATTATTTTTTCCTCTTTCTCTTTCTGTTGATTCCTTCAATGTATTTACTGATGGAATTCTCTCCCACCACCCGCCCTCCAGCCAGCCAGGCTTTCCTGGTGCAATAACTCAGTTGTTTCTTTAGCACCTCCTCTCATTTGCAGCTGTCCACTGGAGATTTCATGACTGATCTATCCCAGGATGCTATTTACGCTGTTCACAGTTGAATTAATCTCAGTAGCTCATTTATCAAATGCAGCTTTATCACGGAGATCCTTTAGCTCCTAAATCATTTTCACTCAATAACCTGTCACTTGTACAACTTTCTGGCTTGCTGCTACCTACCAGAGGACAAAATGTGTGAGCTAACATGGTTTTCTTAGGAATTTTCCTTAGGAACATCTTAGGCTTATGATTGATGCCTTTTGCTGGGAATCTATTCAACCCTTCCCACTAATGGTTATTTTCATCCACATTTGGAATGGAGGTGAAGACTGAAAAACACCAAACTCCTACAGATTATGTCAGAAGTGAGAGTTGGAAGAAAATCATCTCCTGTTAATGATCTTATACCAGGAACAGGCATGGAGGTGGTGACTTTACCTATTCCACAGGCACATCTAGAATGAGACAGGTTGTTGCCAGACAGCAACTTCCATGCCCTGTTCTGCAGAAACAGCTGCCATATGCACCCATCCTTAATCAGACAGCAGGACAAAAGAAGAAAGCTGAAAGATTTTGGAGAACATGGAAAGGGGCCTGGAAACTCAAGAAGAAAACTAAGGTACTGTGGGGAAAAACCAAGAATACAACGGTGGGGGAAATGCAAGGATCCATAGAAAGCTTGGGCTTGTTCAGCCTGGAGAAGAGAAGGCTGCGGGGTGACCTCATTGCAGCCTATCAATACCTGAAGGGAACCTACACCCAGGAGGGGAGTAAACTCTTCAAAAGGGCTGACAACAGCAGGACTAGGGGAAATGGTTTTAAGTTGAAGGAGGGAAGATTTAGGTTAGATGTTAGGGGGAAGTTCTTTACTAGGAGAGTGGTTAGGCCCTGGAACGGGCTGCCCAGGGAGGTTGTGGATGCCCCGTCCTTGGACGTGTTTAAGGCCAGGTTGGACGGGGTCCTGGGCAACCTGATCTGAATGTGGATGTTTGGTGGCCCTGCTAGGCAGGGGGGTTGGAACTACATGATCCTTGGGGTCCCTTCCAACCCGGGTGATTCTGTGATTCTGTGATTCTGTGATTCTGTGAAAGCTCAGATTCTTCCACAGAAAAAAAAAAGCCCAAACCAAATGGCCACTACATCTTGTTCCTACTCTCATCTTTAAATTCTTGTAGCTCTGCATCAACAGTGTTTTCAGTACAGAAAAGACATCCCATCTGTCATAAACAGGTTTCATTAGTACCCTTCCCGTATTTCTGCCTGTATCACTAATATTAATCAGATTAGTTCCCAGACCGACTTAAAGATGTACTAAAGCCCAATCCGTATCCCAGGACATCCCTTCTCAGTATTTTCTTCATCTTCTCTTCCAGAGCAATCTCCCTATTTACCAAAACAGCTTAAAAACTGGCAAAATATAAATAGCTGAAGTAGAGCACCTCTCCAAGGGCAACTAATTCTCTGCCAATTTCTTTTATCATGTTGCAAGCCCTGCAGGTCATCAGAAGTATAAAGTAAGCCAAGTTGCTGTTTTTTTAAACAGTAATGTCAAGTAAGATTAGCATAACAATTACTATTGCCTCTTTTCTTAACATAGTACTCATGGCAAGGGTAGAGTATGAGTTTTATTTTCTGCATGCTTTACTGACATTAACCACCATTAACCACCATTATTCTCACTACTGTGGCTAGAATCACCTAGTCACAAAACTAAAAACTGCCCCAAACTCTTCAAACTAAACACAGAATTTCCAAATTTAAACTCAATCAGATCAAATAAGTGTTTTTTAAAAGCTAATATTAGAGTTATATGTATATATATGTATATGTATATAACGTGTGTATTTTAAGCATGTGAGTAATCCTTAAAGAACTGCACTACATCCATCAGTCAAAAAGTAACAATACGTGTGTAAAAACTGCCATAATACTTAAAAAAAATAATTAGAACTTAATATCAGTCTTTAATCTTAAAATGAAAATATCTCATTATGATTAATGCTTTTTTGAAATCTTGAGCTTTGGATGAGTGTAAGCAGCACTACCAGTCAGAGTTTCAGCTTTTCTGAAATACATTCAAGTCTTATTTGAGAATGCATTAAAAATGCCTTTAGGCATAGTCCAGCATGTTGCAACTTTCTTTCAAACACATCTTTTTGTCTTGGAAATCCTCAAAATTTCCAAATTTCTATGAAGCTTAACTTAAAATAAATCTTTTTTTTTTTTTTTTCTTCTTTATTAGATAAAATCTTTCCTATTTTCTCTTTTATTGTAGATAGAGCTCACAATTCTTCTGTATACCAAATTCATTTTCACTTCATGAATTTTATGAGAACTAGACCAAACAATCATCAATATGCAGGAGAACTCTTCAGTGGTACAAAGGTCACTCAGGCGTACTGTAACTCTATGGGGGGACAAAAGAAGACAGAGAAGTGTCTCTGCCAGACTTCCTCCTATTCTGTGCCTAATGAAAGTTTTCATACCAGTTATGGTTCCCTAGATATGCCTAGAAGTCTGGGACTTGGCTTTCCATTCTGTCAGCTTTCCTACAGCTTTGCATCCAAAACACATTTGGATGTGATGAGAACCAGATACTAACTGACTGGCAGTGCAACCCTCTAAATATGTACCAAAAAAACAAAAAGGGAAAATACATATGTCACCCAAGCCCTTAACACAGTGAGACAGTCACGTAGATTGCTGGAGCCAGCAGCAGAAGCTGCAAGCACTTCCTGAGGGCCCTGCTCTCCAGCACCTTCCAGGAGCAATGCTGCACAAGACACCAAAGGCACAGACAGTAAACTAGTGTTCTTTAAAGCAAAGGTTAAGCCCATCCTCGTAAGCCTGCTGTATGCTTAAACAGAGTTTAAAAGAAATCACTCCATTGCAGCTGCCATTAGGACTTCAGACAGCCAAGTCCACACAGCTGTGGTTTGCACATCACCAGTGGGCCACAAAACATCAGCTCATCAAGTAGCCCCACTTTCATTTCCCACCTGTGTAAAAGCACAGGACACACTGTGAAAACCACTCCTCATATTTTCATTTGTCTTCTCAGGGAAGTAGGGGTTTTTCACTTTAACACTGGAAAACCAAAGAGAGAAATCTGTGAGGATTTCTTGCATGATTATGATGCAAGTTAAAAGCCTCTCGAGCCAATGGAAATATTGGTGGGCTAGGCCTAGAGTGATTATATAATCATCTAATTAAACCAAAAGCGTATTCATATAAATGGCACTGTTTCTGTTTGATTTATAATGAGACACAGCCAGCTACATTTTGATCAAGCCTCATTGATGCAATGTCAAAATAGCATTAGCTGGCTTCTACATAAAAGGAAAAAGGGTTGAGTGACATCTCCACAAGATTTTCATTTCCTCTTAATCTACCAAGTCACCCAAGTCATTAAAAATGAAACAATGAGTTCAGTTAGTCAAAACTGTCTCTTAACCTCTTTCAGCCTGAGCTTACACATTCCATTAAAAATGTGTGATTTAGAAATATTACATACACCTAAAAATGTTTCACTAATTTTAAAACATGTAAGTATTTCATCTTTTCCATTATTCAACATCATTTTCTAAAGAACAGTCTTGAATCTGTTCAGTAAAAACAAATACATTATAAATAGGATGCTACATGAGCAACAATATTTAAAAATTATGTTTGCACGGTGTCACAGCTCCAATGCCTCGACGTACAATTTAACACTCCCAAATAAATGCCAGTACGTAAACTGGGCAGAGTTGGTTACCAGAACATCCCCTTCTTGCCCTTTTTCCTAAAGAGGAGTAGAGAAAGCTGCAGCACTGCTCCATGTCCACACGCACACCTCAGGCACCCACCCTCCTGAGCTGCATGATTAGAAAGCAGAACAAGTAGTTGGTAACAGGCTGCTGTGGAAGGAGGCGTAGAGATTTATCTAAGGATGCGCTACACAGGAGGAATAAATTATTTCCACTGCAGCTTTTAAAGCATTTCTACCAATTCAGAATGCTGGAGGGACCAGAATAGCATTGCGTTCACAGTGCTACAGTGCTACTACCAAAAGAAATACTGTCATATGGAGAAATATTAAAAAACCATGAGATCTGTAACCGTACATTTAGCTACAAATCAAATTGATGGAATGCCTGCACTAACATTTACATATCTAACGTAATAACACAGAGGAAGCACAACTGAAAAAAGAATACTGCCATAAGGAATCCGATCACAAATTCATTTGCACAGAGATGCATCCAGAGGCAAGAAGAAGATACTTTTGGGTAACATCGAACACCGTATCACATTTGATCTTGTTAGAGAGAAGTAATCTTTCTAAGAGCATGTAGATGAGTATTTCTTAATTTCTGATTAACCGCAGCCTACAGAGATGGGGAGCAAACAGATTATTGTGAGAATTCTATAGGCCAATCTTTCTTTTTGTATTACTTTTTTTTTTTTTCCCAGTCATCAAGAAGAAAATATAGAAGGAAATGTGATTAAAAATAATAATAATAAACCTGGTTACCACAGAGGTGCTAACCACTCCAGAATTATTGTTGACACTAAAGCTCATGCTTAATGCTACCTCTTCCTATCAGTCATTGGAGGACTGATATTGCAATTGCTCCATTTCAGAAATATTCTGCAATTCCCTATTTTATTCATTACAGCAATTAAATTGTAGGCCACAGACACAAAATAGCTGCTCTTCTGTCCAGGATATCACTGAAAATAAGGGAAAAATTGAAAGATTCAGCTCTCTTGATACCACATACCTCCAGCAACATGTCTCCATTTCAATCTGAGGAATTAAAAACCCAAATGAAACAAAATACAACTACTGTCAAGATGTACAAAATAGTTAAGGAAACAAAATGGATTATGCCATGAGTATGCATACTGCTTGCTATAAACCAGTGATTTTGAGTGCAAAGTGGTCACACTACATTTAGCAGAACAGAGTGTAAATATTGCCACCTTTATGTGAAGTCAACCGTTCTGTCTGAATACGTGGAAAAACGACTATTTGATATATTAAGTATTTCTAATGAATACAATTGAAAGGAGTTCTCCCATACCACACGAATTGCCTAATGTAAGATGCTAAACTTTGCTATACATACATGTACACCAAATTTAGTGGTCAAAACTACAACTCATAGGTAGCACCTTGATAAAGGCATACTCTGCCAGGTCATTAAAAAAGTATAAGAGTTCAATTTTATGTTATCTGTTGATCCTGAACATCAACTGAAAAAAGCCTGAAAAAATCCATGTGAATGGCAATATAAAAAGCTTCTTCAGTGGTTATATAAAAGAACATAAAAATCAGAGCAGAAATCCATCTCTCAGTTTCATTTTAACCGATGCACCATTCTAGACATAAACTTCGTTACAAATTAACATCTTAAAAATGTTCTTAATCATGTTAACAGGAATGCTGCTTCAGATGACACAAGGCTGCTCATTAAGGTAAGCAACAGCAATTCATTTAAAAATATGATTTTATTATTCATAATTTCATCTGAAGGAAATAAAAAATTAGCACAACTGTATCTACCTTAATGAATCCACCGTTCTAATTTTTAATATTGAGTTTCTATCTTCAGATAACAATTCTCCCTGCCCTCTCATCCTCCAGCATCACCCCACCCTCAGACAAAAGTCTGCCTGAATATTAGCTAACACGGTACAGTTGCCTTTGTATCCTTTTAGTCGTTCATATTTACTCACATTCAATCCAATTATTATTATTCTGACAATAATGCAAAAGAACAGAGCAAAGCAATAAACAAAAGCTCTGACAAAACAGACACAAAGTCGCTATCTCCCACAGATTTGCTAAATCAAGTTGGTATTTAACCTCCCATGCACAGCACGCCCTTTACAAATCAGGCAATTGTGGTAAGTGGAGAAACGAATAAAGCTCACTTCCATTAGCTTGACAAATTAACCTGGCAAATAATAAGGATAATGAAGTTCCACCTACGTGAATTCTTTGGAGTGTTCTCAGGGGCTCCCGGAGATGACATGGCAGTGAAAAAGAAGCAAGCAAACAGGAGCACAGTACCGGTCAAGTGAAGCCTCCAGTTAGCAAGCAGCTTCGCCGATGTGCATCTTCACTGATATAGAACAAAGACGGGTGCTAGAAGCCTGCTTTTTCAAAGCAGTAACACAGCAGCTAACAGTTTTCAATGGGTCCCTCGTACACAGCTGCATGCACATTGATGCTCCAACTCCCTGCCTTTGCAGAACCTGAACGCAAGCTTGCAGCAGCTGTGGCACACCAGAATGCATGCATGTATTTGGGAAGATACCACACGCAGCTGAATAAAGGGGTGGCTGGAAGGGGAAGTGCTTCCCACTGGGTTACAATTCCTTGGCATGCAGTTACAGTGTGCACTTGTTTCACAGAGAGTTGGAATCACTTGAATGCGTTTAGAAACAAGGAAAAGGGAAGGGAAGGATATGAATTTTTTTAATTGGAAAATATTCATATGGATCTCCCCTCAAAGTACTTTTACTTAACATGGCTCAGCTCAGATACCCCACAAACCAGATTACATACTATTCTCACTTCACGTATAAAATACTGAAAAACTTGAAGGCAATTTTTTAACACGTTAGCAGTCTTCTCTTCTGAAAACTGAATTTTCTGCATCACACATCAGAATTGTCATCAAAAATGCAGATGTGTATGCAGTTACAAAATTATAAAAGCAGCACATCGCCAAGAACCTTTGGTCGTGGTGATGCTACAGTTACACAACACCGTTTTTGTGTTTCAGAAATTGTGAGACGTCGCTCAGAATTTGGCACACGCTACTCCTTCCGGTTAGGAGCGTTCCCAGTGCTGCTGGAAACCACGACAGACAATGTGATTGCTTTCTCTCTTACTTAAAAATAACACATTTCAAAAAGCTTCTGATTACAATTTTCAAAATAGAGTGCAGATGAAAAGAAGTTATGAAACACTACTTCTCAAATCTTCCTGATTAGAGGGAAAAAATCCCAGGACTACATGGGCCTATGAAATTAGTTTATTTCGCTGGTGAAAATAACACCAAATATATTTATGAGGAAGATTAAAAGAAAAACATAATCACAAGAAAATCCTGCCAGCAGTCCGGACTTCAGTAATGAAAGAATGAATTCCACTTAGCACTGCAAACATAACAGGCATTTTTTTTTCCCCCTCCACATCAGTCTTTTAAGCATTATAGACAACCCAAGTAGTACACCTTTAAATGTTTTATTTTCTACAGAAACTGGGTATGACAGGGCTTTTGTTCCCATGAAATTTTTTCCCATTACCTAAATGGCTCTCCATTCATCTTATTCTCTATTGTTCACTCAATCTCTCTTGCTTTATTAAAACATTGGCCCCTCTACTCCTTACAGATTCAGCAAGGCTGACTCCAATCCAGAGCCAAATTCTGCTGAAGCAGGAGTTGTACGTGTACATCCAGGAGCCGTCTTATTTCTAGCTGCAATGATGTCAAAACTGTTGTGGAGTATCTGATCCCTGAAAGGGCTTTGCACTTAGTTTAAGACTAGAATACAAAAGTGAAATTTGAGGACAAAAATGGAAGCTACATAAATACATCAAAATTAAAATTTGTTGGGTGAATAAGCTAGCAACATAAAGTAACATAGGATGGAAGAGCTTAAGTGCTACATAAAAAACCCACCCAAAACAAACAATAAAAACCACAAGAGTCTCTAAAAATACATGGAAATGAAAGAGAATTATAAAGAACAGAAGTATCCCTCCTTTCTCCCCAGTCATAATTAGGATGAAAAAGCTGACAAAGACAAGGTTTCTGAAGTATCTGGAACACTACTATTGTATGGATATTACTTCATTGTCTGAATACTACTTTCAGGTGACAGCCATCATATAGAAGCCTGAAATCTAGTCAAGGAAATACATCGAAAACAAACAGCACTATCAAATTTGCAGCACACAAAATCTCATTATAAGCAAAATTCACAATAAGCAAAAAGAAAAAAAGCATTTAAAGCAGTAAAACAAAGGTAGCTTGAGGCGGAATAAGTGACCAGAACAAAAGCAATCTTTAATAAGCGGAGTTGCAAGAACACACAATATTTACTCCAAGGATGGATGATGAACTGGTTTGTCCATAAATAATCTGATATCTGCCTAGTGTCCTTCTCTAAGTATTAGATTTCCTTCAGAAATCCTTCTCTCTATTTACAGCTTTAAACTTCCATATCCATTTCCAATGTCATATATTACAAGCTTAAAATTGGGTGCCATTTCATGAGCAACTAAGGCCCACCAAAGCTTGTATTGCCATGGCAAAGGAAGCCCTGTTGTTCCCTCATTAACTGAAAATGTTAAAATGATAGGGGAAAATAATTTTCAGCCTGACATCCAGTTGACTGCGTAGCCCCTTTCTCACTAAGACATAAAGGGAAATAATGTTTTTATAGCGATTCCAGCTAAACACGTAGAGAATATTTTTCCTACAGTGCACAGAGCTTACAAGTAGATAGATCTCTGATCTACACAGTTTTAAAAAGTGTCCTGAGAATTAAACAGATACGAGAGTTTGCAGATGAGAAAACACAACGGGCAAATCAAATGCAATGTACCTATAAGGACGCTTGATCATTTTCCTTTTCCATCTGTCTTATCCTATTACAGCATGATGGAAGACTTAAGTAGTTAAACTCATTTGCCTTTCACTCAAGAATTGTCTAGAGGTGACCAAGTCTCAAGTTGTTCAATTCTCCAGAGAATATTTGTTATATGTGGGAGTCTTGGTCAATTCTTGTAACAAACAATACAAAATATCTAAAGTTACAAGGCTTGATGGAATAGGAAAGAAGTTGGTAATATATGTTAAATTCCCAAAATATTTTCAGCAAAATAACACAAAATAATGGAAAAAAAATCCAAAGCCTGAATATTTTGGAAAAAAATTTAACTCCATCTTAGCTTTATGACAATAGAATGAAGCAACTGTTCTAAAGATCTGAGACAGTCAACATGGCCTCACCAAAAGCAGATTGTGCCTGATCAACCTGGTGGCCTTCCATGATGGAGTGACAGCATCACTGGACAAAGGGAGGGCAACTGATGTCATCTACTTGGACTTGTGTGGGACCGTGTCAAAGGCCTTGCACCATACTGTTATTTCTTAGTTGGAGAGACATGGGTTCAAAGAGTGGAATATTTGGTGGAGAAGAAACTGCTTGGAAAGTTGCAGCCATGGGGTTGTGGTAAATGGCTCCATGTTCTGGTGGAGGTCAGTAACAAGTGGTGTCCCCCAGGGATCCATCTTGGATCCCACTGTCTGTGTACCCTTAGCAAGTTTGCTGACAATGCCAAAATGTGGAGTTTCTTTGAGAAGGTCCAGAGGAGGGTCACGAAGATGACCAGAGAGCTGGAGCACTTCTTCTACAAAGACAGGATAAAGGAGCTGGGCTTGTTCAGCGTGGACAAGGGAAGGGCCCAAGGAGACCTCACTGTGGTTCTCCAGTACTTGAAGGAAGCTCATAAACAGGAGGGAAATCAATTTTTTATAGGGTAGATAGTGACAGGACAAGAGGGAAGAGTTTTAAACTAAAAGAGGAGAGATTTAGATGAGGTATCAGGAGGAAATTCTTCCCTCAGAGAGTAATGAGGTGCTAGAACAGGCTGCCCAGTGAAGTTGCGGATGCCCCATCCCTGGAGGTGTCCAAGGCTGGGTTGGATGGGGTCCTGGGCAGTCTCATCTAATAGGTGCTAATCATGCCCACAGCAGAGGGGTTGGAACTAAATGATCTTTGAGGTCCATTCCAACCCAAACCATTCTGTGATTCTGTGTTTTCTGGTATGACAGAATAAAATTCGTCCTCCTTTACATCGGTGCTACATTTATTTTTTTTTTCAAATCATAATCAGTTAAATAAAGTCTAAAATAATCAAAAAACACTCAAGAAGCACCAATAGCAGAAGCACAGCCCATCTCCCATAGCATGCTTCGGAAGCTGGACGCAAACATATAAGACATATACTTACTTGAACAGGGAAGGGGGGTGATTGAAATATAAAATTCCACAATACAACAGTATATCATTATTATCTAAGTTGGTTATGGGCATAATTTGTCAATAAGAAGTTCTTCATAGTAAAAAAATACAATGAGTGTGAAAGGTTTGAGGGCAATATAATTGGAAACATCGAAGGGAATGGACTCTATGCAGTCGGTATAATTTTCTACCATAGTATCACCTGCTCTTGCTCAGAAGTGTGGGGGATGGTGTGCTGATGATTACAGCACTACTTCCTCCTTGAAAGAATGAACTGTGTCAACCACAGGCTGTAAAGAACTCCACTGTACATTACTCATGCATCTGCAAGAGTATATGAGGACTAGCGAGAAGTTGGTTTTTGACAGCTATCAAAATACAGTGTACAAAAAATGATCCCTGGGCTAGAAGAAAAAATAAAAAAATATTTTTTTTTTAATTTGAAACACTGTAGAGGAGAGTCTATTAAATAAAAAGGGTGGAGAAAACTGCAAGTTCAACAGAAGCATCTTAGATAATACAGAGCAATGACATAAGATTTGCATCTCCATTGTGACCCAATACTTTAAACTGATAGAAGAGGAAAACAAACGAGAAAAACACAGCTTGTCTCTTTACCATTCTCTTTTTCAGAAAGAGTATTTTGACAAAGCTTTTAAAATTATCAGGACTTGTTTGAGAGGGATCTCTGATGCAAAGAGCTGGAAATATATTCTGTTGTACTGTAAACAGAAGTGCTGGAAACGATTGTATGACCAGCTTCCATGAGCCTGAATGAAACTAATCCTGTTAAAGCTTATAAATACACATGACTCAGTAGCTAAAGCCACATGCATATCTGCCCTTACAAAGTTTCTGACACCTTTCATTGTCAAAAAGTGATGAGTTGCTGATTTTAAATAGCTTAAATTGCTTACTTTTCTTTCCAGAAACATAACTCAAAACATTTCACCCTAAGCCCCTTGCTTATTTTTATTTAATAAATGGGACTTTTGCAAGTTATTCTAAAACCTGTCATGTGTAGAGTTCCCACGTGGATGAAGCCTGAATTAAACTCAGCAACGTAAATTATTACCACTGTGCAGTGTTCTGCTTTTACTGCTTTAATCTTCTCCTTCCCTCCCCCCACCTCCCATTATCTACTTCATTGCTCTGCTTCACTAAAACAGGTTTACAGTATTCTCTGAACATCTACTGGTCCTGGATGCACTGGGACAGAAACAACGTTCACATTAAAAAAGAAAAAATGCCAAAACATAAATTGTATCATGTCCCTGAAAGGACAGCCCAAAGATTTCAAATCTCAGTGCAGTTATATGACTGCAGTCAATTCCAAGAATAAAGAAAAATAACAACGCATTTGCTATTTAACTTCTAATTTCTCAACTGTAAAATTGAAAATTATACACTCCTTTCTGAAATCAAAAAGTAAAAGGCATCAAATACCAAAAACAATTGCACACACAAATACTGTCTACAACGAGGTCTAATCTTGCAGGAAATTGCCAAAATCCCCAGCAGAACACTTTTTTAAGCATCCAGAACAGGGCAGCACAGGGCATAATCCAGCTCCTGAAAATGGTTCTGTGTACACTGAAATGGATGAGAGCTAGGAAGAAACTTGCAAGCTACTTCAAATGTCATACCCAATGTTTTCACCCATAAATCCATCATCTCTGACAGGAAAGCTCTTATGTAACATAACTTATTACAAAAAGAAACAGTATAGGCTTTGAGATATTTTGTTACAGTGCATATCCACACTTTGGATAGGTCAGTGCTGCAGCAGTTACAATGGAGACACCAGCCACTCCCTGCCTTTTTCAAAGATGCTTCATACAAGAAGCAGGAAAGCCTCTAACCTTCACTTTCTCAGTGTCATAGGTAATAAATAATGTATTATGCTTACATTTTAATAGAAACCCCTGAGGCTGAAATAAAAGAGACTGGAGGGTTTTGCCCTGATACTCAACTCCACAGGTACAGCCAACAGCAAAGGAGAACATCTGACCCTGTAAATAGTCTTAAGGCAAAAGGAAGAAAAGCATAATAAAAATCCACTTCTCAGGATGTTTAAGAGTACAGTCTGTTACACGAATGCAAACAAATATAGAAACAGATTCTAAAATAGTATATTTGTTGCCAAATATAAAAATCATGATCAGAGGGCTGGAGTACCTCTCCTATGAAGAAAGGTTTAGGGAACTGGGCTTGTTTAGCTTGGAGAAGGCTCAGGGGAGACCTCGTTGTGGCCTTTTAGATCTTGAAGGGAGCGTATAAACAGGAGGGGGAACGGCTGTTTACAAGGGTGGATAGTGATAGGAAGAGGGAGAATGGTATTAAACTGAGACAGGGGGGGTTTAGGTTGGATATCAGGAGGGAGTTTTTCACACGAAGGGTGGTGACATATTGGAACAGGTTGCCCAAGGAGGCTGTGGATGCCCCATCCCTGGAGGCATTCAAGACCAGGCTGGATGTGGCTCTGGGCAGCCTGGCCTGCTGGTTGGTGACCTGCACATAGCAGGGGGTTGGAACTGGATGAGCACTGTGGTCCTTTTCAACCCAGGCCATTCTGTGATTCTGTGAGATCATTCCTAATTTCTTAACATATTATTATATGCTTGTTTCACACTACTTAACAACATCAACTTCTAACTGGACATCTTTTCAGCACTGGCCTGGAAGAAATCCAAAGTCCACTCCCTCCATAATGAAAGCATTTCAAATTATTCTATGGGAACTGCTGAGTCTCAGCCTGAACCTCTGATTGACCACCTGAGGCGAGCACTGAGTCAGCCACAGGAGCACAGGTGAAGGCAATTCAGCTGTGTGCCGGAAGGGGGGGAGCCTGGCTGCACCTCTCCTAGACCTATTTAAGAGCTGGCTGCCAGTAGGGAAGGATCTCTGCTGGAGATCTGCTCTGCTGGAGTTTTGTGAGTGAGCCCAGGATAGGGGTAAGCCTTCTATTTATTCTCTGTTGTTATCATAATCTGCTTTGCTAAACTCTCTTGTTTATTTTGTAATTATAGCATCTTAATATTCACTGATCATACAATTATCTTCCTCATAAACCTCTTAAGCTCCAGGTTAAAATCAGTTAGAAGGCAAAACCATGGCACATAATAGGTATCAACTCTAGAAGCCCTGGGCTCTGGTAATTAGAAAGTCTTCCAATACTCAAATGTCTCTCCATACAGTTTGTATACAGAAAGTACTGCTTTCTCCTCAGTCTCCAAACAGTAGTGCTGTTACTTTAGGTAGTTCTTCTTTTCTGCCTACCCAGTGCTGGTCATTTTTATGAACACATTTCAGTCCAGGTAGGTCCATAAGGATAAATCAGTTGAGGCCATAGCCTATACTTGGAACTGAAAACCTAAAGAATAATCTACCCAACTACTTGAGGTTAACCTATCTTCTGTACAGCATGCAAAAGCTATACGCAGTATTTCAGTCTTATCAGCCTTCACACAATGGTACCAACACTTTCTCATCTCAGCCTTAAAACCTGTTAGGTACAGTACCATCAGAAGTATTTGCTTTCCAGGTGGCTGCATCGCATTGGTAACTTTGACACACTCCCTGGCCTTTCCTCATCCTGTGTCAACTTTCCTTTCCTCTTGCTATCTACTGAGCTATTTCAGCACGCCGCATCAACCAAAGCTAAACCAAACAGCAGATCATGTTCTGCACAAGCTCTGGAAGCAGCTTAAAACAGGAATATGTACGAAGGAACCACTAGTTAGGACTGTAGAAAGCTGTTGTAGAACTGAAACATTCCTCACTCTGTGAGGCGTGAGGAAATTCATTCTGTTCCTTATCAGCTGATGAAATGCATGTATGATGCATTGATGAAATGCCATGTATACATTCTCCAGTAGGTTTAATCTCTATTTCCTGGAATAACATCAGGCAAGACAGTACAAGCTGTTCCTGGAGCTAAAATAAGGTACATATTGTTCATTTTAAACTATACTGCTGTCATCTTATAAAAAGAACTTAAACTTGCTTCACATGACCATTTTGTTACGTCAAATAAATTTTCTTAGCACTTCCCTCTTTTTCTACTGACTACAACCTTATCCACTGGTTCAATTTGAAAATAAGTAACATTTAGGCCAATGATTAATTTCTATTTTTAAAGATCTGACACTGTGTTTATGCTCTTTCAGCCTTCCATAGCTTCTGACAGTTGATAATAAACTTGATCAGTTGGTTTGGAAACACCCCATGGGCATAGAGAAAACTCTAACTTGGTCTTTCCTGGGTATAGTATGAGATCCTACTCCTTAGTCATTGATATGGATTGTAACAACCACTGACTACAGTTGAACTTCTCAGTGAAAAAGCAAAAAAAATCCTTTGGATTCTTTCCTGGCATCTGTTTACAATTCTGTAAAGTAAAAACCTTCTATTGCCTACTATAAGCCTTCATGACTACTACTGGAAAACTGTATGCATCTATATTCATTACAAAACCAGTTACTTAGGCTGACATAAATTTTGAGGTAAGCATATAGCCAGCACCTTTCCCTTGCATGAAAATACTTGTGCTTCTGAAGTACATTAACATCTACTTTTCCAAAAAGTTACCACCTTTGTGGGGGGGAAAAAAAAGAGAGAATCCAAGAGAGAACTTATTTTGGAAGCCTCCTGATTCAGTTAACTCCCCTAATTAAAACAAACAAAAATAAGATTCACTGCTCTCATGAGTATCAGGTAATACAAAGTAGCTGCATTGCCATGGGATAGAATAAGCTTGGCTTTATCTTTGGTTTTATATTTAGCTAGGTCTGTGTTGAAAGCTGTCACATCAATGAAAAAAAGGAACTGTTATGGTAAGCTACAGATAAAGTGACATTTTACATAATCTGTGTAGCTTGTCCACTAATGTTAGCTTTATTCTTTTCCTTTTTCAGCCTTATGTAAGGATGAGATAGTAATGAACTGAAAAGTCAAAGGGGAATGCAGTTGATTGAAATTCCCATCCCTACCTTCAATTTGAAGAGACACTTAGTTGGTATAAGTCAAAGTACTTGACTTGGTATTCATAAATAAGGGCTAGTCACAAAGCCACAGTCATACCTTATTCAAAGCAAAGAGCCACAGAGTTCCTAGCCACAGCATATTGTTTGGGATGGATACGTGTATGTATACTAATTTATATCCAAACGGTTGAGCTACAGGAATTGCATCCGTCTGATGCAATAACACTGTGAAAATTTCCTAGACACAGCTAGACAGAAGCCCAGCAATTAATAGCCAACAACACATCAAAAATGTATTATTCTGGAAAAGACATTAACTAGCAGAAGACAAAGCACTTAACATCCAAAACTTAACACCAAGGGAGAGACCTGAATCAGATACAAAATCTCTGAAATCTACCTAAAACAACAGTACCCTCTGTGCTCTTCCTACAATTATGATTTCCCCAACGCAATCAGGGGCAAGAACAGGTAAATTGAATAGTCTGACATAAAATTCAGATTATCAAATGCAGAAGTGGAACAGTTCTGTGCTGGTCTCATTTGATATAAAAATTACAGTAATTCTTGTAAATATTCAAGTGAAACATGAAAGAAAACGAACAGAATTTACCTTTGAAGGTCTCAAGTTCCTTCCTGTAGGGGAAAAACAGAATACAAATAAATAAGTAAATCAGTAAATTAGAAATGTTAAGACTCATTAAAAGACTAAAAGCAAAGAATTTTATTTTCATCATCTGTAAGGGTAATAAATACTACTAAGTGTGCTTATCTAAATCAAACTGTTTCTAAGTTAGGATACCATCTATTCATTAATAAGCACAATTACACAGATGTTGCATATTTGTATCTGTCCACATAATTTCAAGTTACGTTATTACAAAAATAATCAAGACTTCTTAAGGTTTCAGATACTAAAGCATCTATTGACTAGTGAATAACAGTAAGTGCTTCATTTTCATCAATGCTATTGAAAAATCCTCTTGACAATGGCAAAGAATTTACAATTTCACTCACTCAGCTGCAACACACTCTGAAGGCAACAGAAATATTCCCCTCAGAGGACAGAATTTTAAATACACAGAGCGACAGAAAACAGACAATACTCCAGTACCGGACAACTAAGAAATCAAGTCAAAAGCAGATGCATCTTTTTTTCCTTCACACCAGGCCACATTCCACTTTCAGTAATGAGGCAATCCTGAATGCAAAGCAGATAATAGAAGTATTTTTTCTGTTTTCAGGAAATAGCACTTGCAGATAGATCATTATGCTACAAAGTAGTGATTTATTAAGAATTGAGGAACTAAAGAAAAAACCAAGTAATAGCTTAAGTAAGGCAGAGCGCTGGCCTTTTCCTTAGGAAATGTTCACTCAATAATGAACGTCTTTTCAGCCTGTGCCTTCAAGTCTTAAGTCTCATGCATGTAATAAGCCCAGCTAAATTCCAGATTTGGAATGCAAAAGTGATTTTAAGTAAAAGTTCAAAAAAGACTGAACTAACAGCTCTCCAGATAAACACTTCTCACTATTCATAGATGAAAACATATGCTTCAGTCGTTACAGAGTCACATACGATGCAGGACTCTTTCATAATACATATGCTGTACTATAATAATTCCTTCTCCTCCCTAACAGATGAAGTTCTTGAGTATTTATTCCTGCTGAGAGAACAGACAAAACCTTTAAAACCAAAGCTATTTTCTAAGCAGCACAAAGCAGTCCAAAAGCAGCCAGAGAATGCATTTACCTCCACATTTCCAGTGAACGTGCCAATTTTGTCACCAAGAACCAAACATCAGTTTCTGTGTGCTTTGGCAGGAAAAAAGCTACTGCATAAGTTACAGTAGTGAAGCCTATTAATTCTGACTTCCTGTGATGTTTATTTCCCTTCCTGTCTCCATCCTCTTCTCAATTCAGATATTCACTTTTTTAACAGAAAAAAAACTAGCTTACAACACATATGATTTGTGGATTCAAATTCCAGTTATTTTTTCCCATCCTATGTGCCCTAAGCATAATTAAAAAACTCTTAAGCATTCTCTCAAGCTACACTCCTTATGTTTAAATAATTGCATAAAAATATCAATTGCAGGAAATGCACATTTTCCACAGTCAGAAACAAAACTATACTGAGGAAACATCTTGTGAATGTAAGAGGAAAAGACCTACATCAGTTGGTCCTGAAACCAAGAGCTCTCATACCACTTATCTCCAAAAGGGAACACAGCATAACAACTGTCATTATGTGCAAATATAGTACCAAACGGGACAGCAAAAGTGTAACCAACTGACTGTGATATTCAGGGCTTTTATCTCAGAACCCAGAATCTTCCCTCTAGAAATCCATCAAAATGTTTTAGGGTTGATCCATTAAGGCAGTAACGTTACATCCATCTATATAATTTACACTAATTAAGAAAGCTAGAAATGAACTTGAAATTAATTACTGTTAGTATGCAGTAAGAGTAAAGATTATGAATTTAAGGACCAGTATTTCCTAGTATCTTTGCAGCAAGTCAGATCCAGACTGATGATTTTTTATGGAGTTCTAAACATAATTACAGGAAGTATATATTACAAAGAGCTCCTTTTCTCCTTTGCAAGTAAATAATTTAATTTTTATTCATAAATTGTCAGAAGCTAAAAAAAAAAAAGAAAAAAGTAAAAAGGTGCATCTCTAAGAATGCAGACAAAAATAATCCACAGAAATACATTGAAGCTGTATTAAAAAGGAAACTATGTATTTGGAATACATAGACACTCTAATAAAAAATTAGCTAATTTGGGCAATTAATACTAAAAAGATTAATCTGTAGGAAAAAAAAAACCAAAACAAACAAAAAAAAAACAACACTGCAGACCTGGATGAGTAGCTAGGATTGTTACCTCTTTTTTTCAGGTCTTACCATATTAAACTACTAGTCATGATACCATATATTAGTTTTTTATACTTGTTTTTATTTTACTTTAAATCATTTGTTCTTTGAGATAATATTTTACATTAGGTTTACACAACAGAGTTCAGTCTTTGAAGGACAGCTTACTAACAACATTATAATAGGAAATAAAACTGCCATATATTTGCCTGGTTAGTCAATTTAAAGCTTTCTAAAGAAAAACACTGCTGGATTTCATATACTTTTTGGCCAAGAAGACAAAACACGGGAGATGGTTAAGATACTTTTTTTCACTATCATTAGGAAGAAAACCTATTTTACCCCTAGCCTCCCTACATGTGCAGTTTTAAGAGGCAAACAGGATGGATAATTCAGCATCTATCCAGGATTAAAGAACCTTCCAGGCTATATCTGACTACTAATCAATCAATCCCACTATTTGGATTTTGACTATACATTTCTTCTATTTCAGCTATCAAACATTGGGTTAATGACATCAACTCTGTCTAGCTACACAAATGAAAATGCGGTGAGTTTGCCAATGAACTAAATGAAGTTGGGAGGAGAAGCAACACCAGAAGGCTGTGCTGCCATTCAGTGAGATGTGGGCAGACCGGAGAGTTGGGCAAGAGAGAAACCTGATGAGTTTCAACAAACGTAAGTAAAGGCACTTGTACCTGGGGAGGGATAACCTTGTACATCAGTAGAGGTTAAGGGCTAACCTGCTGGAAAAGAGCTCTGAAAAGGATCTAGAAGTCCTGGTGGATAATAGGTTGGTCATGAGCCAGCAATGTGTCCTGGTGGCCAAGAAGGCCAGTGGTATCCTTGGGTGCATTAAAAAGAGCATGGCTATCAGGTTGAGAGAGGCAATCCTCCTCCTCTACTCGGCCCTGGGGAGGCAACATCTCGAGTACTGTGTCCAGTTCTGGGCTCCCTCATTCAAGAAGGACAGGAATCTCCTAGAAAGACTCCAGCAGGGGGTGGCAAGGATAATCAGGGACCTGAAGTACTTCCCATCAAGAAAAGACTAGGACACCGGCTTCACTAGGACACCTCTTCAGTCTGTTAAAGAAAAGGTTGAGAGGGGATCTCATAACTGTTTATAAGTATCTGAAATGTGAGAGACAAGTGGATGGGGCCAGGCTCTTTTCAGTGCTGTGCAGTGATTGAACAAGTGGCAATAGCAAAAACTGGAACACAGAGAGTTCCATACAAACATGAGGAGCGATTTCTTTCCTGTGAATGACAAAGCATTGAAACAGGCTGCTCAGAGAGGTTGAGGAGTCTTCTCTGAAGTTATTCAAGATCCACCAGGACACTTTCCTGTGTGACCTGCTGTAAGGAACCTCTTTTAGCAAGGGAGTTGTTCTTGATGGTCTCCATAGGTCCTTTCTAGACCCTGCAGTTCTGTGATTCTGTCATTCTTTACTTTTTTACAGTTAACGGTAAGCTTTCATTAAGAAGTAACTTCTGTAAGTAACAGTTAGACTATAATATAATGTAAATACCTCTTCTTTTACTGAAAAATGATATACACACAGAAGGAGAGTATAATGAAGGTAAATAATAAGAGTATACAGACACAGAGGCACTAGAAAAGTAATGTTCTGTTCACAGAGCAACTTATAAAGTCGAGTTTCTTTCCTGAGAGACAGAAACTATTTAGGCTCTATCTGTACACTAGAGTTACTAAGAACTAGCCACACATGGGCAGTAATTTTCATTTCTCCCTTTCTACTTGCTAGCTTTCATAAATAGGTGGAGGTTTAATTATTCTGTGAAATTCTACACCCCTCAGATTCATTTGAAAATGACCAAGAGAATGACAGAAGCAAGAAAAGTCCAATAGAGAAAGTTCAGCTGCATAAGATTGTTTTTGTACTTCAAGATAATACTTAGTTGAGGAGAGATTATATACTCAGGTAAAGTTTAATGCCAGATTCTTGGCCTCTTCTGAGCATAATGGACATAGACAAATTTGAAGACAAATCCTTCCATGCACTGTGCCTGATGAGGAGCATGGTAGGAGGAGGAAGAGGGTGAAGGCAAATAAATGCCATAAACAAATGTTTGCTGAAAGCTTCCAACTTCACAAACCAGAAAGATACAGAGAATACATAAAGTCTATAAATTTAAAATTCAGGGTATGCAGACACCATATCATTCTGCCAAAACCAAGTGCTCTGATCTCCCAGGTGATGCACTGCTTTAGCTTATCACATGGGAAGCATTATGGGGCCTAACAAAGTCAAAGACACAGAAGTCTTCTTTTAGGCAACACAGTTTCATATGGTAGGGTACTACCCATTCCGACCTCTCTCTTCCAAACTTGTTAAAATAACTTAGGTAAACACAGTGCTTTACAGTGATACTGCAGGAGTTACAGATAATACTTGAAAGAAGCACATAAGAAAACCTACTGTATTACTTTTCTCTTTCTTTGTTTAATGCTAGTGGGTAGATAACCACTAAGATGGAACTTTTCGCAAAAGCAGACTAATCTGATTTGTCTAAGGAAGTTTATGGATTTATGTTTTGGATGTTTATGTCAATTAAGCCTTAACATAAGCTTTTTTTTTTTTTTTTAATCAACTGCAACTATTCTTACAGCCCCTTATGCTCCCAAAGCAATTAGAAAGAGGGATAAAAACAACAAAAGACTACACTGAAAAAATAAACTTCACTGTAGTAACTGATCAGGACATTTTATCGCATAGTCATCTCTAATCCATACAATGCCATTGCTGTAAATTTCATACACTTTTGAATGAGAATCAAACCCTCTGCAAGACCATAAAAACGGTATGTCATCAGCATGGAAACACCTCAGTCTATCAAGATCCTCAACTACTTTGCTAATTTCCAAAGCAGAGGATTATATATTGTTTGGTAACAAAGAAACCTTTAAAATCAAAAAAGCAAGTTCAGTCATAAATGTACCCAAGAGCATATTTTCATGTCAGGTAAAGCAGTTCTTCAAATGTGACAAGAAATGAAAAAAGTCTTACTGAAGCTTTTGATATATTCATTTGTTGAATACATCCAAACAAGAAGAGACTCAAGATTTCAGATTTCTTCAATCGTTTTCCTTTTATGCCTGTTCTCAAATCAAATACTGAAAACAAAGGTTTCTTGAATAGCAAGTGCTAACAATTAAGATTCTAACAATTATATTTCAAGTCAAATGACACAGCAAAATGTATTCACTTTATTTCTAGTACCAAGGGACAGTTTCTATTTAAAACATGTTCCTACAAGATGTTACTGTTAGTCATCTCCTTTTAACTGATAAAATAACCAGGAGGTGCTATTTTTTGAGAAAACTGATCTCTGTGAAATGACTACAATTGGTATTAAGAGCTTCATAGCTTCAAGGCGATCATTCTAGCTGACACCACAAGCATGGATTTTGGTGCATGTAAAAACTAGTGCAAAAGTGAGCTTCTAACACTGCTTCCTCAATAATGCAGTGAACTGTTTCGAGAATGCAAGAAATGCCATAGGAGACTGGAGCAACACAAGTCTTCTGCAATCAGAAATGGTACATTCTCAGCAGGAGGGCAAAGGGACGAGGAATAGGATCATGCTTGAGGAAAGAACAGGATACTAATGGCATGGTTTAATGCTAACATATATGCGAACAACTGCAGCAATTCTAACTAGAGAAAAGGTGGAACCTGGTTTCTATACTACAACACTGGTACCCTGATCAATGAATACATGAAAAAGTACTTAAAATCCAGGGATAAGTCCACAGAAAAACAAGCAATTCCCCCACCATCCAGCTGCATTCTTTAAAATACGTTGTGGAAACCACCTTGGACTGATGAATCTACCTTTAAATTAGTACTCATTGCAATGACTAAAGCAAAAAAATCGATCTGTTTGAACAGAAATAAAGTGCTCTACTTAATAGGGAGACCTATTTCTGAAAGTCAGTTCCCATAGTTACCATAAGCTGCATTTCAAAGGTTCAATGTTGACCTAAAGCGCTTTCTTCTAAATCTTTCATATAGGAAGATTTTTTCAAAAGACTTGAAATACACGAGCTCCTAGCTTAATCTCTGAAATAACTTCACAGTAAAATTACTTCTAGTTATATCCTTAAATTAACCACAATTTCCAGAGCTTGTGTTCACGGTTTTCATCCCCACATGGTCAACATACAAGAAACACCTTTTTACACAGAACTAATCACTCCCTGAGAATAACTTTATGTTAAAAAGAGACCATAGGCTCCTGAATCCCCACTTGATTCTTTCAGTATTTGGTATCCCAGTAAAAACCCCAAGCAGTATATAGAGGAACAGAAAATCAGAGTTGGAAGCATAGATAACAAATGACACTCACATTAAGTTAACTGGCCGTTCGTTCTTCAAGTACCTACACTGCCAAGTGTCCTTCTAGTAATGAGCTGGCAGTTAATTTCTTACCTAAACAAATACTATGGTAATGATCAACCAGAAATTACCTGCATTTTTCCTGTTTTGTCTAGATCTGGCCAAAGGTAATCAGCTTACAATTATGTTAAGTAGCTTGCTTAGCATTCTATTTATAAAACTGATTAGATGCTAAGCACTGTAGGCAACAGCTTAATGCTTTATTTTGATTAAAGGAGCAGAGGTTGGAGGATGGATACAGGAAGGAAGGGAGAGTAGGACTCAGGTGAGAGGGAAGACAAGACTCAAGACAACTTCTGAAAAGTTACTGTATTTTGGGGAGCGTATATCTATTGCTTTATGCACATCTTAGATTTACTTGTTAGTTGGTTAAATAGCACATACTTAGATTTTTGAAAATATTACTACTAAATATTCAGTTATTTAAATAAGTCAGAAGACGTTCAGACATACTGACTAGTATCAGCCTTCCTGGAGGGAACGGAAATAATGTTGCCCAGGCTTAAGAAAGAGTAAATCCAAGCTGCAGGAAAATCACAAGACCACTGATGAGACTCTGAGGTTCAGCTACCTGAATAGGAGTGAAAAGATGAAGGACTGTGGCTTGAGAATCTGCTGGATGTGACAGACAGCACCATGAGGTGTGACTGGATTTCACAAGTAGCTAAAGGGGACTTGTAGAAAAAATAGCCAAACTTCACAGATAACTGAAGGCAATGGGGAGTTTCTGGGACACAGAACTTCAGTGTGAGCAATACAAAAGGTAACTCCACATCTCTAACATCACAAACCTACATAGATAGTAGCAGCAGAAATCTGAGCAGAGATGTAGCAAGATCAAGATCAGTGGAGAAAATGTTATTAGGACTGACCAACTGACAGAACCCTAACCTTGATGAGTACATTCTAATCAGGACCACAAACCAAACCAGTTGTTCTGACCATACTACACAAGTCAAACTTTCTTCCACAATAACAAGAACTGGGGAGGCTGCCACGTTGCTTCCCCTGTCTAACAGGAGAACAGGCTGCTCAGATCAAGCAACCCAGATATTCCTATGTCAAAGCCTGCAACTGCATCTACCCACACAGGTCCATCTTTGACACATGGCTCCAATTTCACTCCTCATTTCCTTATCTATGTCACAAAATTAATACTACTTTTCTTTTCACTTTCTTTAATGATTCTTTTTGTCACTTTCAGTGACAAAGCCAAGAAAGTAAATTTATAAGCTGCTAACATTTACCTCTTGCTATGGTATCTCTTACAGAAACATGAACTATAAGCATAAGAGGTTCTGTGGTTGACCTTTCACACATGCTTTTCAAGTTGGACTTGAATTCTCAGTAGTAATGCCATGTCTCTATGAATGGGAATGACAGATGAGTAGTAACTATTGCATGGAGTGAAAAATATTTCTAGGATATGATAGAACTGAAAGGACGCCAGAGGAAAAATAAGTCACAAACTTCAAAGGTTATAATGAAGAAAAAAATATAAAAATCAGGGCAATGATTTAAAACAATCAACAATTCATCAGAGCTCATAATAGCTCACAATATCCCTTACTCTGACTGTTTTCGGAGGATAATACGCACAACTTCATCATAACAACAATGTAGCAATAGTTTTCCAAATACACACTCTCAGTTCATCACCACTGAGTTTTGCTCTAACACTTGGATTTATTACAAACTTGAAACTTCTTATCAAAGAGTATAGTTTCTTTAGAAGATGAAACAAAAAGGGATTGTACCGTATACAAAAAGAAAAAAGAAAAAAACAAACAAAAAAAATCACAGGAGGGTTATACTTTATGTTATACTATATTTATAGCAATTGCTTTATTTACCTTTTTGTTTTCTTGTAATTTTCCAGCTGTAACGTCTGCACACATTTGTATCTTTCGAATTCACACTGTTCACATAGGTCCTCAAGACACAACAGCTGAGTCTCCATTTCTTCAAAGTTTGCCTCTAGACGGGCTATACGAAATATTTATATGAGCACCAAACTGTATCAATAGATGTACAACCCACCCAAGCACAAATGGGAATTCATAGAGGTTAGGCTGTAATAATTACACATGCATAACTGGCTCAGAAAGATAAACACATCTCACATCACGTAGTAAAGATGACAATGGCGCCATTTTAAGTGAGATCTAGCAGCGGTTCTCTTTGCAGTAAGATGCTGAATCACTTGCTATATCTGCCCCAGCACATCACAGACCTGTGGTCTGTACTTGGTGAAAAGAAGCAGCCAGAATCTGTAGCTTGATTTTGCTAGTCAAGCACACTGTCACTTTACCCCTTTCTGTATCATACCAGTCTGACAAATGAAGATGTACTGAACAAGACCAGTACCAACCTTAAATATTCAACTCAAGTAAAACATAATGTGAGAATTTTAACTCTAACATGACCTTGTGATAACCTAAAACCACAGGCTCTAAAAAGTAAGCAATAAAGATAGATTGATGGGCAAACCTCTATCCCGCATACGCTTAGAAAACATTTTTTTAAATTTAGACTCTGGACACTATGGATAAAGAGATCATGCCTATGAAAAGCCCTGAGAAATCTTATCTCATAGCTCACCCTGTTCTGAGCAGAAGTTTAGATCTCCTTAAGTACCCTCTGAACAGAATTATCCTGAAACTTACATCAAAAATCTCTCCTTTTATGGCTGACTAAATTCTGAGTTCCATGTCCCTCATTGGGATCCCAAAGTGGAAAAACTAATTTTCCAAAACTTTAATGAACTCATCACTCCAGGATGGAGCTCTGTGAATGCAAGATTATTATCCACACTTCTGCCGTGATTTCTCCCATACCAGAGGGAAAAAGGATAAATTACATTTACATGTTTATAAACAAACTAGCAAGCAAAGAGTAGATCACAGAATCATACAATTGATTTTGAGCTGGAAGGACCCTTTAAAGGCCATCTTGCAATGAACATCTACATGAACATCTACAGCTCATCAGGTTGCTTAGAGCCCCCTCCAGCCCGACACTGCGGGTCTCCAGGGACGGGGCATCCAACACTCCTCTGGGGCAACCTGTTCCACTGCTTCACTACCCTTACTGTTTGTTTGTTCCCTAATATTCTAACTAAATCTCCACTCTTTTAGTTTGAAACCATTTCCCAATATCCTGCCACAAGAGAATTTCCTAAAGATGGAATTTTGCAGTTCAGAGTTAGATGCACAAACCTGCAACTTGATTGTCAATGCAAAGAACTATGCAGATGATGGAATGAAATAGCAGAAAACCTAAAGCAATCTTAATTTTGGCAAATGGCTGTGCTCCTCCTGAAGACATTTCTGTCAAATCCCCAAATAATCTTTGGACTGTGCTGCTTGGAGCCTATTTTGGAACATACAAAACTTCAACTTGCTTGTCTGTGACAATTAGATATCGCTATAACAGCAATCTTCCTAGAGCAGCAGAGTTAAAAGACTCCATAAACAAATTCACAAGCATGCATATTCATATGTGCAGCTCCAGTTACTTTCAAAGACTTTTTTTTATTGCTGACAAGAAAGTAAGGTAATGCCCCATGGCAGTCAGAAAAGGAAAAATGATTCATGTGATCAGCGAACATCATTTGAAAGAAAGCTACAGACAATTCATGTGGAAACAACTCTGAGGAAAAAAATGTTCCAGTTAGACAGATGATGATGTGGAACATGTATTCTTTATCACACTCAACATCCTCACTCAAAAAATCCAGCATTTATTCAAAGCATAATACCAGACAACCTTAATTACAATTGGTTGTCCCTTTTGCTTAAAATATGGACCTTTCTAAGTGCATTAAAAAACAAATGTTTAAATCATGCTAACTTAATACTAAAAGACAACTACAGACAACAGGAAAATATAACGATGAAAAGTGCATTCCAGAGGCCAATTGATTCCTAGCATTAGCATTTGAGCAGCCTCTAGTGGGAACAGCAGAAATTAGAGTGCACCTGAATAACGGGAACACCTTCAGAACTCTCCAGAACACAACAATGTTGCTTTGCTGCAACAAGGATTACAGATCTTTTCTTTCTGAAAGGAAAGGCAACTTACTTGCTTTTCACAAGCAATGTTGCCAAAGCAATTGCATTGCACTAGCCGTGTTTGTGAACTAACATCTCTCCTTCCCAAATGAGAATACAAGTATTGTGCACTAAAAAGAAGTTTCAATCAAAGCTGTGCATTCAATTTAATCTAACAAAATTTAAGCCATGAAGGTTTGATCAGTTCTCATCTATATGCACAGATGAATAAGCTCATACTTTTAAGAAGGTATTTAGCAAAAATACCAAATTTAAAAACTCCCTGCTTCCTGTTTATTGCTCACAGTGGCAACCAGAATGAGCCTGCCCCAGAAAGCAGGCTAATCTGCTAAAGAATACTTGCATGACTACTATGTTTTTCCTGCTCAAAATTTCAACTAAAAAAGCTGAAATCAGTATATACCAAGATAGGCTCCAAGCAGAACAGACAAAACACCATCTTTTTACATGGGGCTGCAATTTAAACAGAAACAAGAAAACAGAAATTAAGCTTAAATAAGCTTATATAGACAGATCAGAGCCATGACATTTTAAAACTCAGAACACCACAGGTACAGAAACCCTCTGTATGCAGGACATTTCGCTCCAAGGATTTCTACTCGCCTTTTGACAGGCAGCTCATACTTCAAGAAATGCCACAGCTGATCATTAGGCACCAATCACCATCACACCCTGAAACAGTGCTATGCAGGAGAAAAAAACACTCACTGGACTCTTAAATTAAGAATTTTCCTATATGCCAATATACTACACTTGGTAGAAATACAGTGTTTTGTGAGATACGTGAAAAACTAGACTTGTACTTTAGGTCACATCTGTCCAACTGCTTTAGTTTGGTCTGTATTTCTCATGCAACCACATGTGCAATAGTGTTATTACAAGTTCACCTAGTTCTAACTTCCTAAAAAAGAATCTTCCGATCAAACATTAACATACATGAGATCAAATTATCTGTCATCAATTTACACAGTCTTCTTCGCTTAACAGCCTATAACTTGTTAGGATATTTACCTGGATCTCAACAGCAAAAGAAAAAATTAAATCTCAAAGATTAGGAAGCAGCAGCTTTTATCTCTGTGACTATGTATCATTCTTTATTCTCTTCCCATTCTTGCCAGTCTAAATATTCTCAACTTTCATTTGATCTGTTACCTGTGTTTGAGACCAGCCTCTCTGAAATCAGCATCAATTTGATGCTTAACATTAAGATGTTTGGTCAAAAAAAAAGGAAATTGGATTTGAATCAACATTTGTTTACATTGATTTACTGAAATCAAGACAAACATCAGAGCAAATGCCCCTGACAAAACATGAGGCGTACTTTATATTAAGAAAAGCATGCCAGATATTGGCAAGCAGATATTTTCTACAATATCTCAAATTGTCTTAAATGGTGATTCAGATGCTGGACTTTGAAAGGACAACTGCTCTTTTTGCTTTTATAAGAGAGTCCTTTTTTCTTCAAGTATTTCAACAACAGCCACAGAATCATATACAGTACATTTACATGAGTTTTTAATGGAAGGCTGACTGATAATGAGAGTACCAAAGTTGGGCTTACAAATAAAGTGCTAATAAAAAACATGTCTTGTTATACAGAAAAAGTGGAAGAAACTGTACATGACTTAGACTGATTTTACATAGGTCACAAAAAAAGGCTGTTTATCTGAAATTTATTAGACCAAAAGCAGCCAGCTTTAATGTCAGTGGAAAGGTAACTCACATTCATCAAAATTTATGGCATTTGCAGTTATGAATCCTTATTCTTATGATCTTATGAATCTTTATTTTTATAAAGAAATTTCCACTAGGTTTTATTATATTATTTATCTCTGGCCTACCAGTAGGCTGTATTACTTCATACATGATGACATTAAATTCATTATTTAAATAAATCATTATAGGAGTTGATATTTCCTTAGAAAACAAGAGAGATTTTCAAAAAGCCAATATTACAGGGCTACTGCACACAGTAAACTCTTATGGAATCATGTGGTACAAGATAATTGTAATAAAAAGTGAAATACATTCTGTGCTCCAAAAATAAATACAGTAATTACAAGTCAAAGAACTACTATAGAACAAATGATCATTTAAAACAAATTAATAAATTAAAGGAAACAGGCTCATACAAAAACAAACACTGACATCATTTATGTATCGTTCAGAATTCAAGACTTCAATAGCAATCATTTTCAACCGATCTTATCAAGACCTGCAGTTGTCATACAACCTTTTCCACCCAAATTATGACACATAAAATATTGAGAGCAACCAGGACAAATTTTGCTCCTTTACAAAACCAGTGAAAGCACAACTACCTTATAAAAGCAATGTGTTTGAGGAGCTAAGTTAAATTTTATTATGAAATTCACAACATTTGAACTTCTGTCTAAGGCTCTGTACTGACTTGAATGCTTGTTATGTCTATAAAACCTTACCTAGGCTTGCTGTAAGGCATTCCAGATCTGCTAAAAATCCAGGTATTTGCTGGAGCTGATCCTGTAGTTCTACCAGACTGTTCCTTTTCTTTTCCCAGTGTGCAGAGAGCATCACAACTTCACTGTCCACCAGCTGAAACAAACAGGTTCTTAGTTTTGCTTGCAAGTTTACATACCTGTTTATGAGCACCTTGACCAATTCTTTTAATTCATACTTCCACAAGCATCAAGTCAGTACAAAACATTTTACAGCACCACAACTTCTATATTTCTCAAGTAGATATCCAACATGTTTAAGAAAGTCCTCCATAGTATGAAATGTTTATATCAAATGCATTGATTGAAACAAGATACAAAGTTTTTTCTCACTATACTTATCAACAGAGAACACATTTTATGAATTTTATCAACAGCAAACAGCGTACATCTGAAACTGTGACAGTAGAGTTGCACTGGTACGCATTAACAACATTGCAGTGCTACATTTTAAGGCTTACTTAAATTGAGAACTTAGTTTAATATTGTTGAGTCATGTCCACTTAATCAAGTCAATACAACTTTTCCCCATTTTCTCACCTATTACCACCCCAGAAAACAGAACAGTTGGCTTAGAAGCAGCTTCTGTTTCTGAACTAGTTCCATCCTTAGAAGTCTGTGACATGCTATGTTTATCTTCATAATATCAAAATCCATTGAGAAGACAGCTGCCCATCTGTATGGGAACCTCTGATTGACACCTGAGGCGAGCTGTGACTCAGCCCTGGGAGCACAGGTGAGGGCAATTCACCTGTGCTGCCAGAAAGGGTGGAGCCAGGCCTATTTAAGAGCTGACTACTAGTGGGGAAGGGTCTCTTTCTGGTGATCCCTTCTCTGGAGTTTTGCAGTGAGCCCAGGATGCAGGTAAGCATTCTATCTGTTCTCTTTTTGTTATTATAGCCTGCTTAGCCAAACTCTCTTGTTTATTTCATAATTATAACATTTTTATATTCATTGATTATACACTATCTTAACAACTAAAGTGCAAACTCTGCCCGTACCAAATACTTAAGAATATGAAATGAAAAGAGTGGTGTTTTTAAAAGAAGTTACCTTTGCATCAGTCTTCCTCTTCTGCTTTTGTGATATTTATATAAGTTGCAAATCTTTCTGAATATACTTCTACAACTTTCTTTATTTGTTTGATTCTCTGCAACTTTTATTATACAGTAAAAGTATATTTTATATATACATAAAAGTTTCTGAGGAGGATACACTGTTTAAAAGTGGTGTTTCTAAAAAAAAAAATAAATATAGGGCAACAAAATGCAGCAAAAACAAGAGATCTTAAGTAACAGAAGTTGCCCTTATATACAATGCTTGAGATTATTCAATTACGGCTTCCCTGGTCTTAGTTCCATTACTTATTCTTCCCCTCGCATAGAACTGCAGCCCTTGGGTGAATCTTCAATCTGACTGTTTCAGTTTTCATAGAATTTAATTGCAGAAACTGAAAAAGTCTGAGAAATGGGAAAAGGAAGTTCTTAAAGTACTGTAGTATCATTCTATGCACCTCAGACAAATACCTTCAGAAGAACAATGACTTGTTTCCAAATACTTCCAACTACACAGCCTGCCAAAAAGCCATCCTGTTTTACCAGACAGGGCTTGAAATGTTATTCCAAAGCTCAGTGAGTAATCAAATGCTTCAGAAGACTGACATCCTTATTTTAAATAAAGCCAGATCAGTTTTTGAGAGTGAAATAAGGAATTCATATAAATATTAAATCAATCAGACAAAAAGCAAGATTTTTTTGTATAGATGGCATAAGGACCAGAGATAATTACACACAACTAACATTAAAAGCATATAAAAGCAGTATTTTTAGAGTAATTTTGTAGATGGAAATGTAAATTAGCATCTATAATTTAACATGGCAAGACTGCAGGCAGTAATTAAACCTTGAAATTTTCATGTTCCTTTTTCTTTTTAAGAGAGCTGTCTGATCTATTTGGAATTGGCCACTACCAGAAACAGGCTAGTGGACAAGTGGACCTTCGGGCCTGATACAATACAGTGCAATCCCACATGCTTAAGCAATTCTGATGTTACTGAAATCTGTATTTTCTACTTTCATAAAAGTGTATTCTAGATTCCCTCAAGTTTAGATAACTTCATAGAAAATTTTCTAGTCTTTTTAGAAGCTCTCCATTTTAATTTTTCCCAGTCGTCATAACATGTGAGATTAAGTTTACACTAGTTTCTATATATCTGGAAACTCCCAATGCTCTTAGAATTTGCAAGTACTGCAGGATTTGTATGAAACCTATTTAAGATATCTCCTAAAAATAACAATGAGTAGCAAAGCACACAAATGTGGCAGAGAAATACATCCCTAGTATCTGGAATCTTCACTAGAACTGGTAGAAAAGGTGGGCATCCAATTAAAGCAAGAGAGAGATGAAAATATCTTCTTACCCCAAATACAGCTCTTCAAATACATTAAGCAGTGAGAGATTTCATATATTGGAAGACAGAGAAAGCTATAGAAACCAGAAGAATCAGGAAGGATGCAAAGTGAAGGTTAAACTGGGACAGAGAACCACAGAGCTCAGTCCTGCTCTGCATCACACCACACAGCTGATCCTGTTTCCTCCTTCAGCAGGGTTTGAAATGAGAGGTCTGGTGGGGACCAGATCAATGCATAGGTAGCACTTACTGCAGCTGCCTTTCTCTTTTTGCCACAAATAAACTATGGAACTCATTACTTCAATTCCAGGAGAGAAGTCAGAAGCAGGCACAGGAACTTTCTGAATCTTTTCAGCCAGACAGGTCAAATCTTGCCATTTCCTGCCCACCAGGAGGAGCAGCAGCAGTGTCACAGCAACAGCCCTACCCTGCCACTAACCACCACCATGCCTCAACCCCACATATTCTGTACTTCCCAGCCCTGTCAGTGCTGCTAAGGACTTACACAGTGGTAATATGCAACGTCATTTTTGCAGCTGTCTGCATCAAATCACATTATTTATTGCTTGCATTACATTATCATTTACATTTATTGTAAATGTCTTAAGCAGTCTCAAATATTCCCAGGTAACTCAAAATATTCCAGGTAACAGCAGAAAAGTGCAAAATCAGGCTGTCTGAACACCTGGATGTGTCTTCTACCATCACCTTCTTGCCACACTTCAGCAAAGTAGTATTGCTCAGTAGCCTTCTCTAACCTAATATGCCCCAGGAAAACAGTATGTTAATGTAATTAATATTTGCTGCTTAAGCACAGGTAGGGATTTTAACTGCCTGAACACACAAGGGAAAAGTCAAGGTATTCTGGGTATCAGTGTATCAGCTGAAAAATACTTTAGTAGCACTAGGAAGTTACACTCAGTGCTTGCTACAACAACAGGAAAACCAGAAAGCAAGCAGGAGAGAGCTTCAGAAAACTCCTACAGGTTATAAGAAACCTTGTAAGAAACCTGATCACAGAGAATTGCTATTCTTACAATACCTGTATTGTTGCTGAGTAGCAACAATCTCTAAAAGCTTTCAAAACCAAGAACTGGACACTGTGGTTCATTCATTAGCTGCTTTTCAAGCATGACTTTAAAACCACAGTGAAATAATGCTGCTCTCCCAAAGTTGCTGCTTTGAGACTGGCTGGGCATTGGACTGCTTATGGATAGTTGTGAGTGACTGCTTTTGCATTACTTGTTTTTTCCTTTCTCCTTCAGGTGTTGAACTGCCTTCATTTTGAACCATCCACTTTTATTCATTCTGTTCTCTCCCTGTCCCACTGAACAATGCTGTGGAGGTGCTCAGCTGGTGGCTAGAAACAGCCTAATGCTCTGGAACTAAAAAATGTAGTATACAATTACGTACACATGTAAATACCTTAATGAGCAGCATTTGTTTTCTTACCTCTCCAGCTTTTGCACAATCTTTGGCTCCTTTATGAAGGGCAGCCCAAGCATCTTCATATCTGAAGAGAAGACAGATAAGTGACTTTTTTTTCCAGCTATATCCTCTTTATTAACAACAAGGATTTATGGGTGCTGGTGTGCTCGCACTTACAGGGATTACAGAAATACAGTTTTGAAAGCTGTCAAATTAGAACAGTGAATACCAGGAAGACATACACAGTATGAAGCAATTCCTTTCAAATAGGAATTAATCTGTGTGTATTTTTGTTTTGTAACTGCTAGCACATAATAAGATCTAAATGAACCCAGACTTACTTACGAAACTATGGACTACAGGCTTACGCAGTACTTGGAGCTCAATTCCATTGAGAAAATGAAACAAACAAGCAAACAGGACTAATAATTTGTTCCTCTTTCCTCCCCAAAAAGTGAAGACAGGTTTTCGAAGACACAAACAGGAAGATATTTACAATGTAGACAGTTCTCATTACTCAAAAGTTGTGATGAAATGCACATGGAAAACACTTTATTTTCATGGCAACGACAAGAATATTGTCTCTAATTCCGTTACAACAGAAGTAAATAATCAAATATAAGAAAATTGTAAGACAGCAAACTTAAACCACAGGCTGGGCCTCGCTGTTGCTATCCTTCCTCCTCATGCATTAGACCTGAAGTTACCTTTCAAACGCTTCTTTTCATATGCTACAACTAATTCACCAAAATTACAGTACTTAGGAACTGTGCAAGCTTTAAATATATTTATTATCTGCTAATTAACCCCACTCTACTCATTACAGAAGATCAAGAAAACTAACAGTAACGTGAACACCTTCATTTTCTTCTCATTTTCTTCACCTAGTGAAGTCAGTTGTGAAATAACAGGAATGACAAAGAAATTGAAGCTTATACCTGCTCAGTAATTCCAGTCCAGCAGAAAACTCTGGTGAATGCTGAGCAGTTCTATAAGGAAAATGTAAATGTACAAACATTATTTAACAGAAGGCTGTTATACGCTATGTAGGCACACACACAAATGTGCATTTGACAGACATGCTAAGCACAGGAATATTTGCTACTGTTCACTTTCACATTTTGTCAATTCATGTTTAAAGTCCATGACACAGCATATGTTAAAGAATATTCCAAACCTGGTCTTCTCTGTTATTTTGTGGTAGTTCATTCTTAACTGTTCCTGACTCTTTGATTTGAAAACTGCTCGTATGAAACTCTTTTTTGTATAATTGACAAGTATGCAGGATGAGCACTGGTTTAAGTTATAATACTGGACAGAAACATTCTAAAAATAAGACTACTGTCAAGTTCTTATTATCCTCAGTAAAAAATTTTTAATAATACATGCTACAGTAAATAATAAGCTAAAAATGTTTGTCAGTCTAGCGTGCTATTGATTTCTTATTTGATGTATTCATTGCTAACAGCCTGAAACATGAAAGTAACGTACCATCAGGTAAAGAAAATAAACACAGCAGTACTTTTAAAGATGTATTATGTGAAGATCTTGATGTCATCCAAGATCAGTCTCTTGGAAGATTATCAGAATAGGTAATTTTTCACTGTCATCCAAGCAATTTGAATGGAAAATATAAATAACACAGATAAAATCTTTTTTTCCCCTTGCATCAAGGGAAAAATCATAGATTCAGTGAGGTGAACACAGACTTCACCAGTAGGTCTCTGGTTAAATCTCCTGCTCGATGCAAGGCTAGCAGTGCCAGCAGACCAGCTTGTTCAGAGCTTTGTCCTCCTGCAACTTGAAAACCTAGACAGTCCTCCCCTATAGTTTACATAGGTTGAAACAACATACTAAAGTGCAGAGGATAAAAACCAGCCATGATTCTTAAAGGTTCTTGCAGTAGAGATGGTACTTCCACTTTCTGTTTTCCTGTTCTACATACATTTTGTACAATAAATGGTTCATTTTTGTTTTTACACTAAAAAAATTACAGTTTTAGTACATGAAACTCATAGAGACTGTAGAAAATCACATCTGTTTACTGCAACCTGACTCTTTTGCAGAGTATTACAATCAAAAATTTAGGCATATCGAAGTTCTATTAAGCCAAGTATATAATCAAAATGAGAATATTTTCTGTTACTAAAATAAGATTCTGCAAAATTCAATATAAATGTTGTTGTAAATGCACTATAAGAGCCCTTTTTATATTTTTCTTTAACAATAACACCTGGGATTAATGCTATACATTAAGGTGCACATAAGTACCTCTGTCTGCTTTTTTTTGCTTCTCTTGATTTATCGCCCAAAGTCTTCAACCTATAAATCAAAACATGTAAGTATTAGATGTTTCCAACAGAGAACAACTTGTCTGAACACATAACACGCTAATTCCAGTCTATTACATTTAATTTTATATCAGCTTATTTCAGAAATGAATCCAATTTCACTTGATTCTGCAGAGACTGTGATATATAATTATTGCCACCTACACTGATTCTGAACAGTAAGCTTTTCCTACAAATGCACTGAGTAACTGGGGACAAAAAAAAAGTTTATCAGGAGCTACATATTCAAGTCATTCAGCTCTGGATACTTCAACTACTTCCCTTAGAAAACAAGTACATCTCTGCATACAAATAGCCAAACCATGCTGAAGAATGTCTCCTATAAGAAGACATGTGCCAAGGACAAGCATGACAGTCATATTGCACATTTGCACCCACTTGCCATAACTCCATCAACAGAAGACTAGTATGAGTACTTTTTATCTGCCAGCTACTACAGTTCACTGCTAACTAGGCAAAAGTTAGGTTTGTTTCATCTATGGCCAGTTTCAAAGTGACTGGTATCTTGCTTCTTTAAAATCAAATTTCTTAAAACAACAAAACCAAGAAAAAAATAAATAAACAAGAACAAATATTCCCCCTTTCTGCCCTAATAAATAAAAAAATACCAACAAACAAATAACAAAACAAAGCCCTCCACTAGTACCACACAGCTCTTTGCGCTTTTATTTTTCAGTCAACCTGTATGTGTTTGCTAGGCTATCACGAGAGAGTGTGGAACAAAAACCTGCTTGTTCTCTGCCCATCAAGATGATGGATGTCCTCTGGCATCCCAGCTGACTGGAACAACAAGGGATAGGAAGAAATAAAGGACACAAATAAGAGCAAAATGAAATGACCCATGAGCTCCAAGGATCTGTTCTAGCCACTACACAGAGACACATGATTCTGAGCTACCCAGTGCCTGAGCAACACCTCTGATGCAAAGATAACCCAGAATAAGCTCAACTCCCACAGTCTTCACCACCTTCTAGGAACCGGTTGACTGTCTAAAAGATGACATGTTAAGGCAGGTCTGCACTCTCTGTTTGAGAGCTGCTCTTAACAGTCAACCGAGTGGCAACAAGCACAGCACTCTGAGGAACACTGTTCCAGAAGGCACTGCAATTTGCCCTTCTCTCCAACCACGTTCCCCAGTGTGCACCTCTGCCTGTAAAAGCAGCACTCTGCTGCATGCAGGGATTGAACAAAATGCTGGCTCACAATTGCCAGCTCTTTTATTAGGATACGTGTCGTGCAGTCAGAAGTAAAGGTTAAAGGATGCATCACCAGGCTTCATAACATTGACTTCCTTTCAGCAATGCTCTCTGTACAAAGTACAGGCAGTGTGAACCACAGCACTCGTCAGTCTGATAGAAGCATACAAATTGCTGCCTGAGCACAAAGACAGCTTGCCTCTTTTTTTTTTCCCCTTCTCCTTCTGTAAAAGATTGCTTGCAGTTAAATGGGTCAAAATCTAGACACCTAACTCACAGGAGACACAGACGTAGATAGGAGACACATCTGAGCAGGGGAATGAGAACTCATTTTTTTCGTACGTTGGCTAACAACTTCAAAGTGCTCCTTCTGCAAGCTACATGACCCCTACATTGGTGTTTTTCAGCTGTAAATAACTGCTCCCTTATTCCTTTGGAACAGATACTCTCCTTAGAAGCCCTGGAAAAGATGGTACAAAAGATCCAACTGCCCCAACTGCATTCACGTACAGTTAACAAGTCAGTCACTTTTACTGCTACTTCAGAGAATAACTCAAAACATGATGGCTTTGAGATTGCATCATCTAGTGAGGGAAATGGGGGTGCAAAGAAGGACAATTCATGTTCTGGTGGCAATATGGGAGAAAGACCAATGCTTTCCACAACCCCTGGCTACCAGGTCTCCAAGATGCCCTTGTTGGCAACAAAAATGCACTAAAAAGGGGTCACCCTGAGAAAGACCATTAACGGAGCTCCTGAAACACAAAGATGGAAATGATAAAAGCTGCTCCCAAAGCAGATCAAAACAAGGCAACGCAAGGAAGGAGGGAAATTAGAGAGCACACGAAAACATACTGGCTCTCTGCAGTAGCAGATGTCAGACGAAGTTAAATGACCATCAGATCGTTTCACCATGTGAATGACACCATTTATAAAAGAAATGGAGGGGGGGGGGGGGGCGGGAGGTTGTGCAGCATTTGGATGCTGCCAGGTTAAACCACAACAACACTGAGTCTACCCTAAAAAGAGCTGGTGAGGGAGCACAGGGAGGTATGTTGTACTTCGTAACGCACACTGCTTCCACTCATCCTGCGCTCCTTTCCCTCACGTGACAGCAACTCCCGTCTTTCAAGGAAAAGAGAAGCTTTTCAGCCGCCGGATCACCATTACGTTAATTCTGACCCGGAGGTCAGCCGCCTCATAAAACATTCAGGCTCGTCCATCGATCCCAGGCGTATCTTCGCCCTCTCTCCAAGCAGCGGTCTATTCCTCTCCTCCAGCCCCGGCCGGCCGCTGCCTTCCCAACCTCTCCGAGCCCCTGTCCCTCGGTTCCCGGCCCACCAGCGGCAGGCAGGCACCGCAGCCCCGGCCCCTCGCCCTTGCTGGAGGAGGGAAGGCCGCGGCCCCGCCTCCGCGCTCTCCTCCTCTTCCTCCGTCCCGCTCCCCCGCTCAGCACCCGGTCACCCGCTCTCCCCCCCCCCCGCGTCCTGCTCGGCTCTCACTCCCGCCCTACCGCCCCCACGGCCCAGGCGGCGCGACCCACCCCGACGTGAAGTCCTGCTGGACGCTCAACAACCGCTCCCGCAGCGTCTCCAGCATCGTCCCGGCCTCCTCCCGTAGCGGCTGCCGGAGCGGGGCGGGCTGGAGGCGAGACGAGGCGGAGCCTCAGCCCCCACCCCCATCCCGCGACGCCTCTCTGCCGGCCCGCCCCCAGCGGAAGCCCGACCCTCTGTTGCTGACATGGGGGAGGTGCGGGGCGGCACGGGGAAGGGCTATGGAGAGCGTTCAGATCTCTCGAGATGCAGCTCGAGGTTTTGTGAAACGCGCAGTCAGCGGCTGAGTAGTTCCAGCCCCTTACCGTAACGTCACCGTCGTCGGTGACGCTGTGGTAGGCGTGATCTCAGGGAATCCTCCTTTGCAACAAAGTCTTAAAAGCCTGGAAAGTGAAATTCTCGGGTCTCCCACAGGCTGCTGGGTGTCCTGGTGGACGATAGCTTGGCATTGTGAGACACGGTGGCCCAGAAGGCAGATGGTATCTGAGGGCACATTAAAAATAACATGAGCAGGAGGTCCAGGAGGTGATCCCTTCATTCTGCCCTGGTGAGGCCACAATTGGGCTCCTGTGTGCAGCTGTGGGCTCTCCAGTTCAAGGCAGGGAACTTCTAGGGAGAGTCCAGCAGAAAGCCACAAATACAACTGGATGCCTGGAGCATCTCCGTTACAAGGAAAGGCTGAGAGACTTGGGTCTGTTCAGCCTGGAGAAGAGGAGATTGAGGGGATCTCATCAATGCTTGTAAGTACCCGATGTGTGACAGTTAAGTGGATGAGGCCAGGTTCTTTCCAGTGGTTTCCAGCAAAGGATAAGGAGCAAAAGGCAAAAATCTGCAACATGAGAAGTTCCAACAATCATGAGGAAGCAATTCTTTAGTGTGAGGGTGACAGAGGGAACTGTGAGGGAGCAGGCTGCCCAGAGAGGTTGTGAAGTCTCTCTGGAGATATTCAAAACCTTCCTGAGCACTTTCCTCTGTGACCTGCTCTAGAGAAACTACTGTAGCAGTGGGGTTGGACTCCATGGTATCCAGACCATCCCTGGTTGGCAGGTCCCTTCCAACCCCTGTGATTCTGTAATACTTTATATAGGTGTTAGTGATTCTTAAGAAGAGTGAGAGGCATCCACCCCAAAACGCATGAACACAAAAACATAGTCCTCTAGTTATTACAAATAGTAAATGACACAATTAAAGGTTTTCATTAAGCTTCTCAAAATTATATATTCAAATAACAGCTGTTTCCAGAGGTGTAATGAGTCCAAAGACAGCTTAGAAGGAATCAGATCATTTCAGAGCTACTGACAGTAATACGAAGATGGCCTCCCACCATGTATGTTTTCAGCTAGTATTTGAAGACACAGGAATTATATGAATCTTTTGATTCTTAAATTTTCACTGAATTGAGATCTGTTTTTAAGAATAAAATTGACTGGGATTTTCAAGTGAAAACATTGTATTTATTAACCCATTAAATTTTGGTTAAAAGTTCAGAAATTTTCAGGCAGTAGAGAGCACTGAGTTAATTTCTTACAGGTAGAACGTATGCAGACAGGGACTGTTGTGTCTGTCATTAGATACTGTATGGGTCATAATGGCCCTTAGGTACACTCAATCAACTGGAAAATTGACACCATAATCCCTTTCATCCTCCACTTGTGTGCTGTTAGAGCCATGAGATCTGTAGATTGTTTCTGAAGTGGCTTGTTGAAAAGCAGAGTTGCTCTGTGGCCTTAATACAAGGTAAGAGCTAAATATCTTCTAAGAGAAGGATGACTGGGTGACAGGGTTAGTCACTACACGTACTGGCATTTGTGTAGCTCATCTTGAGGTCAGAAAGGTTGCTTTCATGGCAGACAGCATATGAAGATCTGTAGCAAAGCATATGACATTTATACACTATTTTCATTTTGCTTAAGCCAACACAATGTTTGAAAGTGCAGACTTTCTCATTCCCTGCATAGTTCAGCCTTAATACTAAGAGAAGAAGGACTTGAATCAGCAAGTTTGATGTATTTGCAGACAGGAATTACAAATGCTGGCAGAAGCTCTGTGATCTGACCTTAGGTAATATAAAAGTTGTGGGAATGTAAGTTTTCAAGAAACGGGGATTTTAATCCTTAATTTTCACCTTTCCTTTGAGAAATTTGAACTTCTTCAGTGTTGTATATTTTCATTTTTGTTGTGAGTTTTTCAACCGCTGTTGCTCTTTTAATTCACAGTAAATATTTCTAAACGCCTGTGCTTCTTTTGTTAAAAAGAAGCTATGCAGAAACAGCTGTCCTACTGCAAATTCATTGCCATTGCTGCCTAAAATTTGGGAAAAGAAATGTGTCAACTTAGTTCTAACAGTCACAGTAATCCTAGAAATGCCAGAACAGAGGAGACTTGTAAAAGCAGATACTCAAGGGCAGTAAATTGTATCCCATGTAGAGTTTTGTTTTACAGGTTCTTAGGAATGTAAAATAAAGGAGTGTCTGCAATCCTGCCACCTCTCTGAAGTTATCAGGTCCCATGCTTAACTTAATTTCTATTTTTTTTTCTTTAAAAGTTGAGTAAGCCCAGTTCCTTTATTTCTTCTTGTAGTCACATTCTAAACTTCTTATTCATACTGCTATGCTCTGAACATTCTTCATTTAATCCAGAAAGTGAGGAGCTCTAGCATTCCCATCATCATTGCATGGGATGGAATTGCATGGCTTCATTCTGAGCCCTATATGAGATTACTTAATAATACAAATTAATTAATGTACAAGAGCATTGAATTTCAAAAATTGTGTTCATATATCATGATAACTCCTCATTAGCTGGGCACATCGATTTTTTTGTTTTTTTTCTTTTTTATTTATTTTTTTGGACAGCAATGGAAGCTTCTGAAACAAATACATAACTTTCAACACACTTCTGTATGAAATTAATTTGGATCTAGTTTTATGCAGATAAAATTCATCCTAAATAACTTTTTAATATCAATGAGCTGTTCTGTTAATTTAGTGATTATTTAACAGGTGATTATTTGATACTAAGACTCAAATTTGAACATGATTTTGCTAGTTTATTCGCTTGCTTTCCTGGTATTATTAATACAGGTAAAACCTTGTGTAAGTATTCTGCATGGCTATACAGGTTTCTACAACAAAAGCATAAGCTTTCTGTGCTTTGCATATATGTAAAGAACAGTGATGTAAGTGGGAAGCAACAAATATGTAAAGCAAAAAGCAAAGAAATGCATTTGACTAGATAACCCAAGGGGGAATTGAGGGCCCTTTTGTAGATTAGCAGCTCTTTGAGGCTCAAGTAAGGCTGCATTTTTATAACAGCTTAAGCAGACCAAAGTCAGCCCTAGTTCTTTGCATGTTTCCACATTTTTCCAGGCCTTCCTGGTCCCTGAAGAACATGAAGTCCCTCTGATGGACAATCCAAAAAGCATTTTATGTAACTTACTTACATTTTACATAAGTAAATTAAGTTAGTTACTAATTTAATAAGTAACTCTGACTGTCAGTTTAAACAGTTGCAATGTGAAGGACAGAGGTACAAATGTATGTTATATATGTTCTTTCACCTGTGAATCTTTGAATGCTGGCCTATTTGGTAAAGGTACAATATTGTTTGCACCTAATAGCCTATCATAAATTTGAATCCAGGTTCCTTTTCCCACATCAAAGCCTCATAACCATGCTTTGCACGCAGTTGTGAATGGTTCAAGGTCTGAAGGAGAAGTGGGGGCCAGCTGCTCTGTAAGGGACAGAAGCTGAGGGAAATCACTCAGCCTGGGTTCAGACACACAGTGCCCAATTGGGGTGAACAGGTCCAGAGATGGTAGTGAGATTCAGCCGAGAGTCCAGATCATCAGGAAACCTCAAGGTGATGGGGGCAGAGCTGAGGTCAAGCCAGAAATTCCATTCTCAGGTCAAGGTCATGTTTGGAGGTGGTAGCCAGGGTCCAGTGTGGTGATCAGCAAGCAGAGCTGTAGTGATAAGGCAAATCAGTTCTTCATAGGTGGCTTTGTATGAGCCATTTGGCTACTTTTTGCATCAGCCAAAGATAGGTAACAAAGAGCTAAACTATGTTTAGTGACATTGCCTCAGTGTATACGCTTATGAATATGGAGCAGTGACATTCACATACTGTCCCACATACCCAAAACATTTGAGAGAGCATCTCTCACAGAAAGAACAGCCGTGGGACTTGATCTCCTGGTTTATAAAGCTTCAAAGACACGTTTTTAGATGTTAACATTTTTGTGGACGTCTTTCTGACAGCGTGAAAGAAGATATATGTTTAATATTTTTTCTATGGGATTTTTGAAGACTATGGGATTTTTGAAGTGAAGAGTAAAAGTTTGTATGTGTGGTACCCCACAGTAAGACAATGATTAAAGGAGGCAACCCGTAGCTATATGTAACTATGTAGATGCCATGGGAAAACACATCCTGAAAGGATTGACTATATTCAGCAGCACTGCTCTTATCCTGAAATACACCCAGATTGAATGGGATGACTTCATATTTTTTATTCTTCTGTCAGCTGCATTTAGTTGTGAAACGGAGTGCAAAATTTTTGCTATTACCACATAACAGAACTTGAAATCTATGTAGAATGCAGGATGGTCTATCTGCTGTCTTTCCTTTCCTCACATCCCCTTTTCTTCCTTCACTTCATTCCTAGTCTTTTCTCTTTTTGCTTTTGTAGTAGTCAGTCAAGGCCATCACATCCTCAGTGCTGCTGTTGTCAGTGAGACAGCTGAAGACCAAATGTTAACTGTGCTGCTGCTTGAAGCCTGCCAGATATGAGACTGAGTAATAAGATTGTGTACTCTGACTGTTTTTCCACCAGTGAGATTTCAAGTGGGGACTGAAACTGTATGTTCTATTCTGCATTTAAATTCTTTGAAGTTAATACAACATCTTCCTGTCAGAAAACAGTGGTCAAAACTTCTGAGGAGCACGGCTCAAATGAAGTGCTGATTTAAAGAGTATGCAGTGAAACAGCCAGTTCCACTAGAGGGCACAGTTGTGTGTAGAAAAACAAAATAGAGCCGTGGCAGTGTTCGTTTTCCTGGAAGTACGTTTATCTCCAATGAGCAAAACATTGCTGATACACTTTAAGTGCAGTTCTTAGATTATTTTGTCTCAGAAGGACATCTCAAAAACTCTACTGGTACAGATGGCATCAATCTCAGTGGGAAGTAGCCGCTTGTGTTTGATGTTGTCCCAGTGTCGCTTTACTAAGCTCCTTCCTCCTGCTTAGGCAAGAGAAAATCGCTGTTACTGCTCTGCTTGTACTTCCATGGACAATACAGATGATATTAAAAAAGTAAAAATAGTTTTTAAAAAAATCAAACAAGAGAATTAGGACCTTCTGTCCTAGCAGAATACTGGGGTATGCTGTTTCCAATGACTTTTATATTGTCACTTCTGTCAAAATGATGTAGGGGAATTGACTTAGTAACAGCTGATTTCAAATGAAGCTGTGTTATTGTGTCTTTGGGAGGAGGACCTTTCATCTTACATACAGCAGTCCATATTGAACAGGTTTAGCCTGTTAATTAAAAGACACATTGTAGACTGCACAGCTTATATAACTGATCTTATCCCTGCTGTCAAGGAATTTAAATGGATGTATTAAGAATGGCTGAATGCTGTACAATAACATTTGAAGTAGTATTAAGTAGTTATGTCTGTGTCTGCTATTTTTTGTTGCTTGTGTATAATTTTACTTGGGTAGTCATGTTAGATGTTGCCCTAGGCGGTAACGCATAATTGCCCTGTCTGAGGAAAAGGTTGTGTGTTCTCCTTTTCACTGCATTGCCAAGAAAATGCCAGTGTGACTACAGCTACACCTGCAGATGTGCGTTTGGATGTGGGGGAGAGAACTTATGCAAAGCTTTTGTCTTTCAGAGGTGTTCCAGGAGTGAAACCTCTTCTGTTGCTATATGCTGTGTCAGCACTGGGAGGCTCTACTGATTCTCTGTGCTGATGTAAGTGAAGCAACAGAAACTGTTTGCAGAGAGGACTACAAAAACGCTATGAAAGCACTACAAGTGAATGGGATGTGTCATGAAACACAAGGGCATATAATTCATATAAAATATCAATTTCCCCTGTGTTTACTGGTCTACTTTAGTTATTCTGTATTACTTTCTATTTTCTATTAACATGACAAATTTTTGCTCCCCTGAATGCCAGAAGCTAAGTTGGAGGGAAGTAGAATGAAGCCCGGAGTGAGATGTTTGAAGGACAAGCATACTATGTGTCAGCTTTGTTGATCAGAAGCAATTAGCTCAGTGAAACCCAATTAGGGCACAGTTTTAGTTTTATACACACAGACTTTAATCACTCATTATCCATGTGAACTCTAAAGGGAATTACAGGAAACTAACAGGATGAAATGGCTGTTCCTTTGCTGTTAATGTAGGAGTTTGCTAAGTATTTGGTTCTTAACTGCTGATTTCAGTGACTTCATCTTACATTAAATCAGCTCTTGTTTTTTTGGATTTTTTTTCCCATTAGCAGGATGTTAATCATCTGTCATACTGGCCTTTCTGGTGACAATTATCGCATGACTTAATTTAATTTTTTTATGACTCCTCCTCTTGTTTGCTTCTCTTGCTTAAGGCAATTTTTGTTGACACCTTCTGGCTGGCTGCTGAACATTTGGCTAATAGCTCTTGCAGTTGTCAACTTCATACTGTTTGAAATTGAATTCTCTTTCCTCAGTTTGTATGGGTCTGCTGTTTACTAGCCTGTTATGCATGGAATCTAATCCACTTATGCTGTAAGAAGCTTGGATACAGAACTTTTTTTTGTCACATTATGTTTTATTTATTGAGCATAATTTAGTTTGAATGAAATGAAATAGTCATAATGGTTCTTGTACTGTTGCAGAACTTCCTTATCGCAGTGCATTTTGTCAGTTTGATTTATTTTATCTCTCTGTTTACAGTTGTTGTGACGATCAGAGTTGCTTTACTAGTTACAGCAAAAGTACCTCATCCTCCTGGAAAGCACTCCATATTTCAAATTACAAAGCCAACTTTGGGGTAGACCTGAGAAGTGTGTAGGCAAGTTTTGATTTAAAGTGGTGTCTGCCTTCTCTCTCTCTATCTCTCTGGTATATTTTTCATTTGGAAAGTAGCTGTCATTGCTGCATATCAAGATGCATTGCATAGACAGGGAAACATTGTTCATACAGAAAACCACTGGGATTGACAGTTATGTAGTTACGGAACTACGTCTATTCTGCCACATCTGAAATAAGAGCACTTCAGTGCCAAATTTAAGGCACTACGTTTGGTGATTCTGACATGTATATCCCAGTATGTAAAATGGCAAAACTTGATTGGATCTGTTGTTAATGATATAATGCTCTGAGGTACACTATTCGCTTCTGTAGGATGTCTTCTTGGTTTGTGCTTTCCAAGAACAAAAGAGAATGAAGTTAACATTGTTTGGGCCAAATCTCTGACACAGAAGGCATGGGAGGCTGAAAGGGCCTTGAGCAAAAGGTCTGCATTAAACTGAGAAAGAAAAAATAGTTTCCTGTTAGAGACGTGTATGAAATCTCACCTTATCTCAGTAGCACAGATATACACCATTTACAGCAGAGTAAGGGGACCAAGTAAAGCTTAAAAATAATATTTTTGCTCTCAGAAGAGCCCTCACTGTTAGTCACAACAACATTTCTAGCATACATATTTCTCAAAGATAGTTCCAGGCATTCAAATTGATATCCTGCATCTTTCTTACTGAGAAAGGGCAATAAAATAAACCTAGACAGGTTTTTCATCTTTCCTTAAAACAAAAAATTTTACATCTTTCAGAAGTTCTTTCTGTGCTGAGTATCAAGTGGTGCCTTAAAAATCACGCTTTTAATCATCATAACTTTTAATCCCTTGTTCTCCAGAATTTCGTGCCTTTTTTCTGCATGCCTCTAACAATGATGTGATGGAGTTAAGAGTTTAAACAAACATTTATTGTTCAGATTTGGACTTCAGCATTATAATATGACTATGAACTGCTCTCAGATCTTCATACCAGAAACTTTTGTTTGAGTGCAAAATTTTGAGGTCTGGCTTTAGAAGGCTAGAGTCCTTTGCTCTTCCAACTCTGAATTTATTATCATTATTATTATTATTATTTTGGCTTCATAAATTGTCTTGATTTGTTTATTTTCTTAGGTAGATGCCAAATCCAGCAGTTCCAGCTAGGAAATGATTTTCACTGAGTAAGCAATAAACAGGCCATTGTTCGTATTACCACTGTCTGTACATGGTAGCAACATTAAATACTTCACTATTGAAAAGGAAGAAAATATATTTTACAGATATGTTTCCATACGGTGTGTTCTTCTGGACACTAAGTTGAACATGAGCCAGCAATATCTCCTTGTTGCAATGTAGGCTAGGCTATCCTGGGCAATGTTAGGGAGTCAGCCAGTCAAGGGAGGTGACTGCTTAGCCCTGGTGAGGCCATACCTAGATTATTGTGTCCAATTCTGTGTTCCCCAGAAAGAGAGAGGCTTGAACATACTGGAGGGAATCCATTGAAAGGCCACAAAAGTGAGTAAAGGACAGGAGCATCTGTGCTATGAGAAAAGGCTGAGAGAGTAGAGACTGTTTCACTTAGAGAAAAGAAGGCTCACAGGAGGTCTTGTCATTGAATATGAATACCTGGAGGGAACATGAAAAGAATACAAGGTCTGTGCTGGCAAGGGGCAATGAGTACAAACTGAAACGCAGGAGATTCATCTGAATATCACTGGGAGGGTGACTGAGAATTGACAGAGGTTTCCAATTGAGGTTATGGAGTCTTCATCCTTGGATTTTTTCAATATCCATCTTGCACGGGCCTGGACAAGCTGCTCCGGGCAAACTTGCTTGAGTAGGTTTTAGATTAGATGACCTCCACAAGTCCCTTCCAATCCCAACCATCCTGTGATTCTGTAACTGCTTATCATCTATGTAATCTTACTTGTGTTGGAAATAATCCAAGTAATTTTTGTCAGGACGGTATCTCTGATAAAAGCAGAATTTATTCGCGATTGCAATGGCGGGCGTCCCACAAGTAGGAGCGCGCCTATGGACACAACATGACAGCCTTTATACCCTGTTTTCTCCCCCTTGCCTTCCCCCTCCCCTGTTTCCCCAATGGCTGGGTACTCCAGGTTCACAATCTTATCAGAAGGTTTACATTTGTTATTTACTTGTTATCTGGTGCCAGTCAGCAGTCATCCTGTTGTCTCCAAGATGTCTCGGTGCTCTCCTTGTCCTATTGATATGGTGATTTTCTTTAAAGTCATCATCGTTAAACAAAGAGCACTGGGGGATGATGTCAGGCCTTCCCAATGTCAGGCGCTTCCTCCGGCATGCCATGGCTTGTTCTCTGGTTTGCTCTCGTGCAGGATATTCTTGCAGTGTGTATGACAAAATGTACATATATACACATATATACAGTGTGTTCCTGGGAACTATGATAGCGGAGATCATAAAATAAAAATAATATTATACAATTCTAATGCAGAAACAACACTTGATTCCCACAATTCCCTCCTTTTTCTTTTTTATACATTGTTGATTTCTGCAATTCTTTAAGGTTCACTTTTATAGACATCGCCCTCATCTTCACTTTCTTTATCTCCCATCTCCTCTAATACCAAAATTTTTTCCAAATGTAATGGCTCCCTTAGTGCTTGCTTCAATAGTGCTCTCTCTATCATTATTATCTACATTATTATAGTAATTATTATATCTATATTACTATCTATTAGTGCTCACTCTACTAGTCCCCTCACAAAGGGGGTAACACAGCAACCAGTGGCCATCAAGGCTCCTGCTGCTACTATCAAAGAAGTAAATGTAGATACAATCACCCCTTTCCATTTACCAAACCAGAACTCCAACCATCCAGTGACAGAAGTATCTATTCCTGATTTCTTTTCTGCCACTTCATTGCCAAGGGTGGCACCAAGTCCTTGCACTGCCTTCATTATTATGTCATCCAGAGCTGTGTTATTGGGATAAAGGTGCAACAACGAGTACCCAGTGTTACATATACATTCCTTTATCATATCTTAGGAGATCCTATTTTCTCAGGCCACCCTACTTGTGGCATATAACTGTCCTGCAATTCTCTTTATTGCACTCTTTGTATAATTTGTAAATCTCCATTGATTATAACAGATGTAGTTAACCCAATCTACATTCTTGTTGATCATCACCCACCAGGACAGTGACTCAAACCCTGCAACAGTTTGATTTCTTGCCTTAAAATCATCAGGAACAACAAGAAGATAAAAGTTTAAATCCTTAGCTTGCCCACATACCAAACAATATTGATATGTAATAATGTTCGTCACAAGAGATACATAAGTATTTACATTAAATGCTGCACTCATCAAATTAACATTTCTAACAGTTACAAGAGCCCACATTTCTGTCCTTAGATTCACAGTTTTAAGGGTCCAGCTGATTTCAGTTCTCATTGTGTTCGAGAGACCTTCTTATCTCTAGTATGATGTATTCACAATGCTTTCACTGTTGTGTGGGATGTTAGCAGTGCCTGGAACAGACCTACCTACCTTGGTCCCAGGGGCGAATCTTAAAAGAGATTTGTTACATACATATTATCGAGCCATATCAAGGCCTTGGGCTCTAGTTCCTAGAACCAGTTTCTCCTTTTCTCAAAGCTATTCCTGCAGACTAATCACATGCTCAGTTAGTATTTTGCTCCCTACTTGGGTAGAGATCCCCGTTTGTACAACATAAGGCCTTTTGTACGGTATTGTGAAAGGACTTAACCCATCTTTGGCTCTAGGTTTTGTTCTGGTACTAAGGAGAGCCAAAGGCAACAACTGTGGTCAGGATAGTCCAGCTTCCTGGCCCAGTTTTACACCCTGTGATTTAATTACATAGTTCATCTTTTCCTCCTGACCACTTGCCTGTGTGCTGTGTGCAATTGCCAATTTATTCCCAATGCTTGCTGACCTCTTGGACAATCTCTGCAATAAAACGAGTTCCCTGGTTGAAGGGTATTGTTGCAGGACACTCAAACCTTGGAATAATCTCCTGCAAAAGTACCTTGGTTACTTTCTTGGCTCTATTGGTCCTGCAAGGGAATGCTTCTGGTCACCCTGAAAGGGTATTGGTTACAACTAGCATATATCAAAACCCTCATTTTTCCTGGCAGTTAAAAAAAATCAATTTGCAATTGTTGTCCTGGAAGGTTCCCTTTCCAACAAGCCCCACTCGTACCCTGTTCCTGGTACTAGGATTGTACAGTTACTTTCTGGTGTCTGAACCCCCCCATGTTTTATTATGTTCCCTTAGAACCAAATTCTATAAAATACTAACGGGCACAACAGTGTGTCCATCTGGGTATGCACCCATCTGTCAGCTTGCTCTCTTCCCTTCATTCATTAGATTCCTATCCTTTCTAGAGTACCTTATAGGTTCTGACTAAGGTTCAGGTATTTCAAGTGTACCGTCTGGAATTAAAGCTGTTCACCAATTTCTTTTCCTTCAGCTGCCTGTTTTGCCACCTGATTCATCATCATATTTCCAGTTTCCTGTACAGTGTCAATCTTCTGATGTCCTTTACAATGTATAACAGCCATGATGTTCTTTGGTAGATTTACATCACGCTGATTTTGTTTTCCTTGTGTGTAAACAATCCTTGCTCTTTCCAGATGGTACCACGTGTGGGTACCACCCCAAAAGCATATTTAGCATCCATCCATATATTTAAGGTTCTTGTCAAGGCAATTATTTCAGCCTTCTGAGTGGAAGTCCCCACAGGTAATGGTTTTGCTTCAATTACCTTGTCAGTAGCAGTTACTGCATGTCCTGCCTTACAGTTTTCCTTGTCTTCACAAAACTGCTTCCGTTGATGAATCCAGGACTCCTCAGCATCGTCCAACGGTTCCTCCTGTAGCTCTGAACAACTTGTACAGACAGCCTCCATGCAGTCACACTGCTGGCTTGGAGGCAGCTCTGCGTTGGTGTTCTGGGTGTTCAGCAAGTTGCTTCCTTCTCTTTGATCAGTTGTGCTTTCTGTTGAGAAACTTGATAGCCATTTAAATCAAGAAATTCAGCAAGCTCACAGTCTATTGCACACAGTCCTTTGTTACTGTAGCATCCACGTACTGCAGTAAAGTTCCACTGTGAGATGGTGAACCCAAATCTCAGGCTCACGAGTTGACCAGTTCTCAAAAATCACTGGGCTGTTCTCACAACCCTGGGTATCACTGTGCAGGTTAACTGAATTATTATTATTATTATTACTTTTAATTTAATTTTTTTTTTTTTCTCCATATTTGAGTTTTCCTATTCAAAGGCAAATAATTTTAGACTTTCTTTGGCAAAACCAGGCAGAAAAAGGTGTACTTCAAGTCCAGAACGGTAAACCCCACCTGCTTATTCCTTAGCTTGGTTAATAAAGATATACACCATGAGTTGTATATATTCAACTTTTCTATTAATTGCCCTCAAACCTTGTACCAAACTATGGCTCTTGCCATCCAATTTTTCATTTGCAAGATTGGGTGTTGTATTTGGATTTCTATCCAATTAGTAATCCAAAATCCAAAAAGTTATTTTTATTTCTTTTATCCTCCTACAATCTTGTATCCTCACAGGGCATTGCTTTACCCTGGTTGGGCTGGCTCCCATCTTTAACTTAACTTTCATTGGGCTGCATTTTTGGCTCTGCCAGGCATCCCTGATGCCTGCAATCCTGTGTATACCCAATGTAGGATTTACGTAACTTCTGGCAGTACAACATTGCTTTTCCCAGTTTGTGTTAAAGCCAGACTTAAAATTTTCAGTCCATTGCTCTTGCTTGACAAGTAGGTCCAATCGTCTCTACTGAATTTAATCTCTACATTCAACTATTCTAACATGTCATGCCCAAATAATCGTTTTGGAGAACCTGGCATGTACAAGAATTTATATATTCCTACTTGTTCTCCTAGCCTGTATTTAATTGGTCCAAAAAAAAAGTAAACTTCTCTTGCCAGTAGCTGCTACAACTATTACAAAAATCATCTACGGGTAACAGTAAGACGCACCCAGAGGTACCAGAAAATAAACCTCTTCAGCCTGCTTCCCCTGCTGCTTTCAGTCCTGGCAGGGTGGAACTCTCCCTGAGTCCTTCCAGGCTCCCCTTACCTCTTCTTCTAGGTAAGGACATCCCTGTTAACCTTGCTCAACTTTGCATTCCTCAGTTTGTTTTCCCAAGCCCTTTTCACTTCCCAAACTCTCATCATCACAGCCATTACTAACATTCTATTTCAGTTTCACTCCCTTCTCTCCCCAGGCTTCCAGTGCTCACACTGATACCGGGTTTCCCCAGCTCTGCAGATGCCGGCTGTTCTCACTTCCAATGTCCGTCCCATCCCCATTCACAAGCACTGCACCCTTCACATCACAGCGGGAGGCTCCAGCCCCCAGCTCTTTCTCCCACTCCAAGCTGTTCTTACAAGCCGCAGTGGGGGGGGTGTGCGGGGATGTGTTCTCGTGCCGGCCCAACTCTAATATCCCAAACTCACTGTTTTCCTTAACCTTTTTGCCATTTTTTTTGTTTGTTTGTTTGTTTGTTTTTCCACAATTCCACTATTTGTAACCTTAACTGCAATTCCACATACCATTAAAAACTGCATTTCCACATACCATTAGAAACTGCATTTCCACATAATTTCCATATACCGTTAACAACTGCATTTCTACATACCATTAAAATTGCACTTCCACACAATTTCTACATACCATTAAAAATTGCATTTCCACATAATTTCCACATACCATTAAAATTGCATTTCTGCATTTCCATATACCATTAAAACTGCATTTCCACATACCATTAAAACTGCATTTCCACACAATTTCCACATACCATTAAAAGTTGCATTTCCACACAATTTCCACATACCATTAAAATTGCATTTCTGCATTTTCATATACCATTAAAACTGCGTTTCCACATAATTTCCACATACCATTAAAAGTTGCATTTCCACACAATTTCCACATCCCATTAAAAATTGCATTTCTGCATTTTCATATACCATTAAAACTGCATTTCCACATACCACTAAAAGCTGCATTTCCACATAATTTCCATATACCGTTAACAACTGCATTTCTACATACCATTAAAATTGCATTTCCACATAATTTCCACATCCCGTTAAAAACTGCATTTCCACACAATTTCCACATGCTATTAAAAGTTGCATTTCCGCATACCATTAAAAACTGCATTTCCACATAATTTCCACATACCATTAAAAACTGCATTTCCACATAATTTCCACATACCATTAAAACTGCAATTCCACATACCATTAACAATTGCATTTCCACTTACCATTAAGACAGTTTCTCCCAGTGCCTTCAAAATCCACAAATCAAACAACACAATTCCTCAGCTTCCACAAACACCCAGCACTTGGTCTCATGATTCGGGCACTCAATTATACAACTGGTCCCATTACTCCATTTACGTTCCTGGTTTCTTATTCAATATTCCCCCTGGCTCACCAACAATGTTTCTCCAGTGAGCCAAAATACAACCCAGGGGGTCTTCTCATATCACTTTAGACACCCCTTGTTCCATAACAGACTCGTACACAACATAACATAACACAACACCTTCAGGACATAAACATTTAACAATCATAAAGACAGTGACAATAATCAGTACAATTTATCCTCAGGATCCTTCCTCTCTCTGCCTCCCTCCAGAGCTCAACCTTCCCTCTGTATTCATTTCCCACACTTGCATAGCTGCCAACCTCCTTCTCCAATAAACAACATATCAACGATAAACATCATTTCCATCCGTGAGTACAAATTAGGCCCTAGAAATTGATCTAATTGTTCTGCTACACTTATAGGATCCTCAGTTAAGGAATTCTTCTTGCAACTCCTAACTTCTCTTCTAGTAAAAACAGCAGGCATTACATTACCATACCCTATTTCCCTTTTACCTAAGACTGCCTTAAGAGGACAAAGTGAAGTATTAGTAAGGTTAGTATTAGAGAAAGGAAAACTCTCCAGGTCCTATTCGCATTACTCCAACTCCCTCAGTAATTGAGAGCGCATCCTCTCTCCAGGACCCTGCACAGATCAGCAGCACCCACTCTCCTCCTCTGGAGAGGTCACCGCCGCTTTAAAAATTGCACTGCTTTAGAAATTAAAGGGGGGGAAGTTATCTAAGGGATCCCATTTATGATCTTTCTGCTTCTCTTTCCCATTTCCTTTGAACTTGGACTCCTCGCGAGGCACATTTCTTTACTCCTTGCACTCATTAAGCGACCTAAGCCAATTCTGTTTCAGAAAAGGAGTCTTACTGTTGAGATATAAATACAAAGTCTGATAGGCCCAATTTTCGTCAGACTCCTATTTTGGTCAAAATAATGATTTTCCCTGTAGTGGCTCCCTACTGTATACAGTATTTAAACATCTTTTCCCTGTTCTTTTCCTAGTTTTGGGATTATTTTCCAATTTTGAAACACTTCTCCCAAGGGGCTGGCTCTCTCTAGGCACCATTCCGGGGACCTTTTTCCCCTGCTCTCGGGAACTCCTATTACCCATCCCTCCAGAATGCTACTGTGAACTCCCCAGCTCACAGGTTACCACACTCTGATTCTCGGATTTTGGGCCCAATCCCTCAGGAGTACTATACTCCTATCTCGGATTAATAGGGGTGTACTGCTGGCACTTCGTCAAGCGCACAGGGTACCGCACACCAACAGTTCCCTCTCGAGACTCTTCCTTTCACCAACACAGCCGCTTCGTCCGTCCCTGGCCGTGCCCCTCGCGGGACAGCGGAACCGCAGGTCAGGACTCAGCACTCGCTTCGCACTGACAGCGCGTCTCAGTCACACACATTCAAAGAGTCTCAACCGACCCCCAAGGAAAGAGTTAAATCCCCTTACCTTGGTCCGTGCACGAAGTTACCGGGTCGCAATGGCCAACACCCGTGCCTACCTGCCCCTTGGCTTTTACAGAGTCCGTCCTCTATGAAACAGTCTCGGTTTTTTATCGGCCGTACCAAGGAGTCACCTCAGCACCCAGACAGGACCGCTGAAATCAGCGGGGTGCACCAATCCTGTGCAGGGCAATAGGGAAACTCTCAAAGAGGCGATAATAATCCCGGACGAGCCCCCAAATTGTTGGAAATAATCCAAGTAATTTTTGTCAGGACGGTATCTCTGATAAAAGCAGAATTTATTCGCGATTGCAATGGCGGGCGTCCCACAAGTAGGAGCGCGCCTATGGACACAACATGACAGCCTTTATACCCTGTTTTCTCCCCCTTGCCTTCCCCCTCCCCTGTTTCCCCAATGGCTGGGTACTCCAGGTTCACAATCTTATCAGAAGGTTTACATTTGTTATTTACTTGTTATCTGGTGCCAGTCAGCAGTCATCCTGTTGTCTCCAAGATGTCTCGGTGCTCTCCTTGTCCTATTGATATGGTGATTTTCTTTAAAGTCATCATCGTTAAACAAAGAGCACTGGGGGATGATGTCAGGCCTTCCCAATGTCAGGCGCTTCCTCCGGCATGCCATGGCTTGTTCTCTGGTTTGCTCTCGTGCAGGATATTCTTGCAGTGTGTATGACAAAATGTACATATATACACATATATACAGTGTGTTCCTGGGAACTATGATAGCGGAGATCATAAAATAAAAATAATATTATACAATTCTAATGCAGAAACAACACTTGATTCCCACACTTGCTTAGAATATAGTACTGTGTTTTCAGCTTATGACCATTTAGGACCTCATTTGTACTTCCTTTTTATGCATTTGTACAAGTTTCATAAGTTGACTTCACTTCTGTAGCCTGTACACTAAAGGCACAAATCTTTGAGAGGAGAGAATGCCCCAGACTTTATGTGTAAGACTGAGCTAAAACTGTGTTTTCTGATACTTACTGTAATGTCATAGTGGTATTTTCTGCAAACTCTTCAGTCCCTAGGAGTAATTCATTTATTTCAGATTAGCTTGTATGATACTGGGGTTCTGAAAACGTTTTCTAAATATCATTAAACGATTATTTGTATAAATACAAACATACAAGGTTTTACATATTCACTGAGGGAATTTGTTGTCATATATCTAGAATTCAGGTCTTGTCAAAGTTCTCAGACCTAAATATTCATGTTAGTTCAAAGATTTATTTCTTGCCTTGCCTTTTTCCCCGTAAAGATTCTGTCTAAGAAAAAAAGAATAACACAATAAAAGTCATATTTTACATATACGTGTTATACATGCATTACTGCATATAAATCGTAATGACTCTTTCCAATACTTGAACTTTTGCAGTGGCAGAGGAAGATCTTAGCTACTTTGTACTGGAGTCTGTATTTTATTTTGCACTAAACCTACTTGGCTTTAAATGGACCATTCAGTGTCTTCAAATTTTAAGACAGACTGAAGAACAAACTCCAGGAGGAAAAAAAAAAAACACAAAACAATCCAGCTTTATTTACTACAACTTAGTAATTCTGTTGAGTTTGTTGGAAATAAACCAAGTAATTTTGTCAGGACGGTATCTCTGATAAAAGCAGATTTTATTCGCGATTGCAATGGCGGGCGTCCCACAAGTAGGAGCGCGCCTATAGACACAACATGACAGCCTTTATACCCTGTTTTCTCCCCCTTGCCTTCCCCCTCCCCTGTTTCCCCAATGGCTGGGTACTCCAGGTTCACAATCTTATCAGAAGGTTTACATTTGTTATTTACTTGTTATCTGGTGCCAGTCAGCAGTCATCCTGTTGTCTCCAAGATGTCTCGGTGCTCTCCTTGTCCTATTGATATGGTGATTTTCTTTAAAGTCATCATCGTTAAACAAAGAGCACTGGGGGATGATGTCAGGCCTTCCCAATGTCAGGCGCTTCCTCCGGCATGCCATGGCTTGTTCTCTGGTTTGCTCTCGTGCAGGATATTCTTGCAGTGTGTATGACAAAATGTACATATATACAGTGTGTTCCTGGGAACTATGATAGCGCAGATCATAAAATAAAAATATTATACAATTCTAATGCAGAAACAACACTTGATTCCCACAAGTTCACATGATTTGAGTTTACATGCACGTATTGAAGATGACTGTTGTCCATTCTGTCATTACCAGTATAAGAATGCATCATCCTCTTCAACTCAGTTTATTGTTTGAAAATGCTTTTAACAGCTCTCATTTCACATTTCTTTGGCACTATAAAGTGGAAAAGCTTGCTTTTCCTTCCATGCAGAAATGAAACACAGGTGCTCTTCTCTCTCCAGTAAAGTGCATCTTATTGTAAATAAATCACCACTTAAATAAATTTAGGCTAAAAGGCAGGAATCACTTGTTTTATAGTATGAATGTATTTTCTGCATCAGACATTTGCACGTTCCTTTATCCAAGGCAAAATCTGCAGTTTTAAGACACAAAAGTAAGTTTGTCTATGAACAGAGGAAGTAATTAAGTTCTTCAATGATTTTACTCCCACGTTACTCAGTCCTTCCCATCTTCAGTGCAAAAGTGCTTCTTCCAACTCCTTCCTGTGTCTTTTGCCAGTTTGGCTGAGAAAGTGGCAACATATGCTGTTGCTGAAATAAGTATGTGCTGATTGCCTGTTAGTTATACCCACATCCATTGGCCAGCTGGCTGAACTGCAACTGGCTTTTCCATATTGATAACATTAAATTTGGTCCATTTTAGCAATAGCATTTTCACGAAACGTGTAGGATTTTACTATCTTTGAGCTGCTCAAAGGACTCACAGGTTAGGAGGGGGAGGCCAGGCAGTACAGTTGTGCGAGTCTCACTTCCTTGAGAAAACAGGTTTGAAATTCATGTCAACATATACTCACATCTCAGAAAAAAAGGACTTGAAAGTCCATGACAGCTAATAAACAGATCAGAACTATTGGATATTCTGGCTAAAATTATTCAGAGAACAGAGCAAGTGTTTGTTTTCTAATGCCATTAGGAGAACCATTTGCCAAGCTTTGATGCTTATTGAAGTTAGTGTGATAATGTAAGTGTAACATAATGGAGCATGGCTTTTAAAAGTTTATTACACTATTTTCTTCCATGATGAATTCTGATGCAGCAAAGCAAAATACTTAACTTTTAAAATATCAGATCTACTTTTCCAAGGTGTTTTGAAGTCAGACAAGCTTAAAAGCAGGTACTGTATGGTCAGATCCACATATATACAAGCAAAGGCAGGTTCTTCCATTATCTTAACAAAATTCTTCTCATTAAGGAACATATTTAGGCCTGAAATGTCAAAGTAGTACACTTCATTTGTTTGTGACCAGCTTGCATCTAAAGTACTTTTGCATACATAAGGCATTGCTATTTACTCAGTTCAGCATCTATGTTAAGTGATTCCACGGTACTCCATTCCAGACATTACAGAAAGAATTATTGCCACCTCACTGACCTGGAAGACTAAAAGTTGCCAGTTTCAGTCCTGTTAACAACCCTGGGGCAGGGGAACCATCTAGCAGAAACTCATCAGCCTGCAGAGTCTGACAGATGAACAAGGTTCCTGCTGAGCAATTTCAGTGAATAGATGCATTCTTCCATCAATTACATTATATCAAATTGGCCTTTATCTTTTGAAACCAATTTCTCAAGAGATTTTCTAGACAGCTCTTGTAAACAAGAAAAAGTTTAATATTAATACCCTTTAATTTGCTTACTTCTAGCTCTGCCTTCTTCTAAAGAAGAAAGAAGAAATGAGTGTATCATTTACTGCTTTTTAAAGAGAGTAGGGCTTGGCTGAGTTTTTTCCATTTATCAACTATTCAAGTTACTTCACTTAAGGAACAGGATTCACAAACACTTCAAAAAAATTACCATCTGTATGCTGTAGCAGTTATCTTTAGTAAAATGAAACAGGACTTCTTGTTGGTAGTGGTAGAATTCCACATTATCTTACCTTACTGTTGACACAGTCATTTGCTCACTTTTCCCCATCTTCCCAGTGAGAAGGAGAGAATAGAAAAAAGAAAAACCACAGAAGTAGAACTCGTGAGTTAAAGTAAAACTGTTTACTAAGAAAAGGATAATAGTTACAATTATATATATATGTATTAATGTATATAACAAATGTAGTCAACACACCATAGGGATGGGTTGCCATCCAGGCATGAGCAGTGGGCCCAGGTGAACCTTATGAGGCTTCACAAATCCAAGATGCAAGGTGTTGTACCTGGGTTGAAGCAACATCAACTACAAGCTGGGGGATGAAAGGATTGAGTGCAGCCCTGCCAAAAAAGACCTGGGTGTACTGATGGATGGCAAGCTGGATATGTTCCTTGCAGCCCAGAAAGCCAGCCATACCCTGGGATGTATCCAAAAAAGCATGGCCAGTAGGTTAAGGGAGGAGATCCTGCTTCTCTACTCTGTGCTGGTGATACCTCACCTGGAGTACTGCATCCAGATGTGGAGTCCTCAGTACAGCAGAGACATGGACCTGTTGGAGTGCATCCAAAGGAGGGCCACAAAAGTGATCCAAGGGGTGAAAAACCTCTCCAATAAGGACAGACTCAAAGAGCTGAGGCTGTTCAGCCTGGAGAAGAGAAGGCTGTGAGGTGAACTGATAGAGGTCTTTCAGTATCTAAAGAGGAGCTCCAAGAAAGAAGGGAAAGAAGGCTTTTAGCAGGGCCTGTAGTTTGCAGAAAAAGGGGAAATGCTTCAAATCTTAATGTAAGTGGATGTTGGTTAGGTATAAGGAAAAAGTCTTCAACAGTGAGGGTGGTGAGGCACTGGTATAAGTTGCCCAGAGATGTGGTGGATGCCCCATCCCACGAGACTTTCAAGGCATGGCTGGATCAGGCCCTGGGCAACCTGATCTAGCTGTGCATGTCCCTGTTCACTGTAGGGCAGCTGGACTAGATGGCCTTTAAAGGTCCCTTCCAACTAAGGTTTCTATTATTCTGAGCGATACACAAGGAATTGCTCACCACCCCCTGGCCAATGCCCAGCTAGCAGCTGGAGCAGAGGAAGAGAGAGAGATGAACTCCCAATCCACTTCAAAATGCCTTCCTTATGATTTCATATGGTGTGGAATATCCCTTTGGATAGTTTAAGTCAGCTGTTCTTAGTATGTTCCCTCTCAGCTCCTTGGGCCCTCTGCTGAGAATGGCCTTGGCTCTGTACAACACTGCTTAGCAGGGAACTATAAGCATTGGATTGTTATGAACACTATTTTTCTCCTAGAAACAAATAGATAGCATCATATCAGACACTTAAGAAAAATCAACCCCAGCTGAAACTAAGACACGTAGCTAACAGAGACTTCTTTCACCAAAGCAAACACGATTTTATGATATGGTGACATGCATAAATGAATGGAACTAAATTAATGTATGCCTGGTGATTAATTTGATTAAATAAGTTTAAGTACTCATTTCTGTGATGGGTTGACCATGATTAAGGGCCGAACTCCTACCCAGCCATACTCTTACTCCTTGGCAGGACAGGGAACAAAGATAAGAACAGGAAGATGAACAAGAAAGGTTGTGTACTGAGATAAAGATGGGGCTTACTAATTATTGTTGAGGGCTAAACATACTCAGTGGCAATGCTTATAATCATATCTATCAGCGCTATATATGTCATAGACAGTACTCTTTAATACTGTAACTATGGAGGTAGTCACTGGGAACTTAGTTAAGAGATTTCTCTGTTCCTGTTGTCCCTTTAACTGTGTATGAGGACTTTGCACCATCTTTTTCAAAAGTGGAACCCAGCCACAAGCTGTGGTCAATTCATAGAGCTAACAGTTCAGTTCTGATACATGGTAGATTTAAAACCATCTAGTTTGTCTCTACATGCATGATCCCATTATGGTCTGCATGAGTGGCGTTCTCACTAAATCATTTATTTCAATGATATCAGCAATAACAGAGGTGTTTGTGATTGTTTCTTGGGTTTGAAGAAATATTGTCTCTGGCATCTGAAGCTAAGTGATTCCCTCTTTTGAACACTGGGCAATTTGTAATGCCTTTTTTTTTTTATCAAATTCATCTCTGTTAATAAGATCTATAATTATTAAGAAGGAAGGCATAACGAGATTGGCTGATTATAATGTAAGTAGTGTAGACAAGTACTTCTAATTCCCCAAAGGATTAATCATGGTGCTAGCATGCTTTGGGCTGCTAGACTGCTGTTTTTAAACAGCCTTATTTTAAAGGAATTGTATTTATGGAAGATTAAATCATTAGTTTGGAATGCTCAGCATCTTTTTGTTATAGTTGATGTTTGCTTTCTTTTTGTTATTGTATGAGAACTGCTGAGTCACGGCCTGAACCTCTGATTGATCACCTGAGGTGAGCACTGAGTCAGCCACAGGAGCACAGGTGAAGGCAATTGAGCTGCACCTCTCCTAGACCTATTTAAGAGCTGGCTGCCAGTAGGGAAGGATCTCTGCTGGAGATCTGCTCTGCTGGAGTTTTGTAAGTGAGTCCAGGATAGGGGTAAGCCTTCTATTTATTCTCTGTTGTTATCGTAGTCTGCTTTGCCAAACTCTCTTGTTTATTTTGTGATTATAACATCCTAATATTCTTTGATTATACAGTTATTAATTTCTTCCCTGAAGAAGAAGCAACAGATATCTTGTGTGGAATATGCATGAATTAGCTCTGCTTCTGTGAGTGCAATCTGTGCACCTAAACCTGTAAATATTCAATGATGCAACCACCATAGATTTGTTTCAATATGATGGCGTGTTTGTATGAGAAAGGCATTGCTGCATCACTTGATGTGATTGGTGTAAATATTCTACTTATATCTTTTCTTCTGTATGTGCAAAATGATACAAATCCTAAGTTTCTCTTAGGATTCTCAGAATGTGTCACAGATGCTTTGTATTGAGGATTGGGATAAACAGCAGCATCCTGTGTTTTGGATGTTGTCCTCAGTCTGAACTGTGGGGAAGCTGCCAACCCACTTCTGTCACCCTGCTTCTCAAGGTAGATAATCCTTCCAAGTTCACTTCCTGCTCATCTCCTTAGCAACATGCCACATTCAGACTCAAATGGAGTATCTTTAGCTTATCTGAGGGTTGCTCTCTTTCCTTTTCTAAGCATTTCCTAACATATTTTCTCTTATTCTTTATTGCTATGTGGAGGTCTTCGCACTGAAATGTACAAAAAGGTAGTCTGTGGTGTTTTGAAAGGCTGACTGATACCATGATGACCAAATCAGATGGTTTGTATAGCAGAATGTGCCACTAAATTCTGCAATCAGCCATCTTCTGCATCAACAGAATTTAGAAAGATTGTCAACTCCAGGCCAGGGAAAGGTTGGTGACATCAAACCCCGCTAGGGAAAGGTTGCATCTTGGGCTGACAGATGGAAGAGAACAGAATTACAGTGTGCTTTCCGTGTTTTATCTGTCACTATCTGCTGAGGCTAAAGGAGCCTCAAGGAGAGCAAAATCTGGAATTGATGGTAAACATGAAAGAACTCCTGGGACATCATCTTGCTTTGTTCTAAAGGCACAGTAAAGCACTCTTCTCTCACCAATGTGCTATCCATAAGATTATTAGTTCTTGTGGGCTTTGCAAATAGATACCAATGGATGAAATATTGTAAGACTCATTAGAACAGTTCAGAGCAGGGCCACACTGTGCCAGATACTGCATGAAGGTAATGCAGTAGACTTGTTAGCTGATTATCTCGGACTCCAAACAGGAAACAAAAAGGGTGAGAAGCATGTAGTACTGCTTACAGGCCAAGGTGTGGTTGCAGCTGGCATGGCAGTCTTGCAGTACAGGGGGAATTTTTCCATTAGTCTTTCAGGTTACATTTTTCCTGGGATAATTTAAGAAGGAAGATGAGAAAGTGAACAGAGAGAACAGGATTAGGAATCAGGCAAAAAAAATAAATAACCTGTGTGAGCTGAGGATAGTATGAAGAAGGGGTTTAGTTCAAATAGTTCAGCAGCATACAGAAATAACAGTATTCAAGGAAAAACTCCAGTGAAGAACATGACTTCAGCAATTCACTACTTCGGTATCTCCTGAGGATGTTTCTTGTTCATATCTGCTAACTGAACTGGAGCTTGTATGGCTAAGTCTGGTTGAAGATAGAATCAGGCAAGAGAACTTAACTGTGATCCAGAGCATAAGAATACATACATTGGTAAAAACTATGCAAAGTAAAAGGCTCAATCACATAAGCAACTAGAAGAACTAGATGGAAAATAATTTTAAATGGACATCTTGTTTAGGATAAGATTAACAATGAGTTAATCTTATCTTAAGGAGTTAACAAGTTTTTAATAGTGATTTTTTTTATTAGTGCCATGTGGAGACAAAGGCTTCAGTGTGATTATATCTCTGATTAGACACTTGAAAATCCACGGAGGTAGAAAGGAAAGCAGGCATAGACAAAATAAACACTATAAAACTCAGAGATGTGAAAGAGAGCTTCACGTGGAGACTGGAGGAGTATCTAAATACGCATCTACTTGTTCTCTGTGTGAGATGTCCTTTCCGAACTGATGAATATGTGTGATTTAAATACAGTTCCAGCAGTGTTTCAAAATTTTGGCCATATATTTAGTCATCTTCACAGGGAGTTTGCCAACTTGAAACTTGGGCATTGCAAAAATGTGCAGGCTTGACTTCCATGCTTTTCATAAGTCTCACTGTGTATAGTGACCATTAGACTCACATTTTCCATATTGTGTATTTTTCTCTCCCAGCTTTGCTGGAGCCACTGAAAGATAGTAACAACCAAGGGAAAACAGAAACCACAGTCATAATCTTAGGACACCAAATTTCATGAGATGTCCAAGCAATGGAATACTTTTAGGAGTGAGTAATTTACCCATGTGAATATTCCCTTTTAGAAAGTTCAGTGGGTATGTTTTTGCAAGATTAGGCCAGAGAATAGTGCTGGTTTTTTATTTTCTTCCTTTGCTAACATTTCAATATAGATTTTATTCTCACACAATTCTAAAATCAGTCTGCTTATTAACCTAAAGTACCAACATGTACTAAACATGTATTTGTGGAGACATGGATACCATCCGCTTGTTTGATCTAGGCTACAAATGTGCTGCTCTACCCTGGAGCAGTTGTAACACAACTTTTTTAATTAAAGAGAAAAGGCATATTTTAAGCTGGATGGTATTTCTAACATCAGTAGAAAATAAAGCGAGAACATATTTAAAGGACTAAAATAAATGTGATTTTAAAATATTTTAAAATTACAGCTGTGTATGTATTTTAAGCTGCCAGAGTGAGATTCAGGATTCTTTCTCTCCCTGTCATCTCTCACAGATTTGTTTTGGTGAAAACAAAGGAGTCAAGTTCACTGCAGTATTTTATTGCTTGTGGTGTTTCCCTGGATGTGCCAACTGAAATTCAGAATCTTAAGCTGGAGAGGACCAATAGGCTCACAGGGCAATGACAGAACTGAGCCAAGCTGAGCTGAAAATAATTCCATGGATTTTTCAACCCTGTGAAGAAGGATTAGAAATATGATGCCCTGCTGAATTCAGTTACAAAGAGATTAGACAGAAGATATCCTGCTGAACTCTCTTACAAAGAGGTTGTGACAGTAGCAGTCAGGAAGAAGAGCTTTAAACAAAATGCTATAACATGAAACTCCTACCCTACACTATACAGTGTAAAGCAGATACCTGAGCTGGCTCTGAGCAAGTGCTACTGCGCTGCCTTTGCATACAGCAATTTAGGAATGCTCCTGGTGTGCACTGAGCCAAGCAGAGCCAATATTTACATGGCTGTACTGCATCTACTTTCACCTCCAAATTGGTTCTGTCTCCTCCACAACATTAAATTGCGTACACGCAAATTTTAAGGAGAGTGGTTTTTCCTCTATAGCAGTTTCTCTTGAGGAAAGCAGTAAAATCAAGTGAAATGAGGTTGGTTTTACTTCAAATGTTTGCAAAGTCAATGTATATATTTAAATCGACCTGCTATGTTGAGTTTAAGAAAGCCAAAATAGCAAGTATAGATCTTGTTTTGGGGAGGAACTGATCCTTTTGCATTTTAGCACAAACATGCACACTGAAGTTTCTTCCAGGGATATTCATGGATAAAAAGTTATTCTCCTCTTTGCACAATTACAAACTTTTCTGTGGGTAGCACACTGTAGAAGTGACCTTTGTCTGGCTTAATGCCAACATGTGCTAAAATACACTACTGTAGCTATCAGCGGATGCATCAGAGGAGTTGGCTTTGCTGTTGCCAGCATGTTAGAGATCTCTTCCTTTTCACCACCTCCTCCTCCCTGCCCTACAATGTATGTTTTTTCTTCAGTTATTGTGACCTGGTTTTAATTCGGGTGAACCTGATGAGGTTCAACACGGCAAAGTGCAAGGTTTTGCATTTGGGCCGGAAGAACCCCAGGCACCTGTACAGGCTGGGAGGAGTGGTCCTTGAGAGCAGCTCGGCAGAGAAGGACCTGGGGGTCCTGATGGACGAGAGACTGAATATGAGCCAGCAGTGCGCTCTGGCAGCTCAAAAGGCAAATGGGATCCTGGGCTCCATCAGGAGAGGGGTGGCCAGCAGGGACAGGGAGGTGATTGTCCCTCTCTACACGGCTCTTGTGAGGCCCCATCTGGAGTACTGTGTCCAGGTGTGGAGCCCTCAGTACAAGAAAGACATAGAGATTTTGGAAAGGGTCCAGAGGAGGGCGACTAAGATGATCAAGGGGCTGGAGCACCTCCCCTATGAGGACAGGCTGAGGGAGTTGGGCTTGTTCAGCCTGGAGAAGAGAAGGCTGCGGGGTGACCTCATTGCAGCCTATCAATACCTGAAGGGAACCTACACCCAGGAGGGGAGTAAACTCTTCAAAAGGGCTGACAACAGCAGGACTAGGGGAAATGGTTTTAAGTTGAAGGAGGGAAGATTTAGGTTAGATGTTAGGGGGAAGTTCTTTACTAGGAGAGTGGTTAGGCCCTGGAACGGGCTGCCCAGGGAGGTTGTGGATGCCCCGTCCTTGGACGTGTTTAAGGCCAGGTTGGACGGGGTCCTGGGCAACCTGATCTGAATATGTATGTTGGTGGCCCTGCTAGGCAGGGGGGTTGGAACTACATGATCCTTGGGGTCCCTTCCAACCCGGGTGATTCTGTGATTCTGTGATTCTGTAATTCATTTCTGTTTAGAGAACCCAGGGTTCCTCAACAGGTGTAGTTTTAAAATATGATGTTGGAGCCCCCCACACGCACACAAAAGAGTACGAATGCTTCTTTGTGTATCTTTGAAGCTGCAAGATGTATGACATACATAAGGGAAGACACAGGATACCAATTTGGGAAGTGACACTGGACTGTTTTGGCACTTAGAAGTCTGCCAGTTTTAATCTCTGTTTCGCCAGTCCTAGAAAGTAGAAGAGCCTGGGAAAGTGTGAGAAAAGTTTTTGAAACAAATGCAGCATCATAGGAAAGAAAAAGCTCAAATCTCTTAAGAGGATTCATCAGACAAGAGAATTTCTATTGGACAAAGCTCATGAATGCACACAGCCATATTCATGCAACATAGCTGCTGAATAACTGCTACATTAATTGAGCTAGATCATGTTTTGTTAATGTCCTTATTATTAGGGATGGAGTACTATATCCAAAGATTGAAAATGTTTTCTGACAACTGATTATTCTCCTTTTTACAAGAGAAAAATAGATTTCCTTCATAATAAATTACAAATCCTGATTTCCGTGGTTTTATTCCATCTTTTATTTTATGACATTTTGCAAAGTCATCCAGATTTTCTTGTAGATTAAGATTCCATGCATCATTTTCTGCATAATCTGATTCTACTCAGCTGGCTTTGAAACTTTCTGACAAAACATTCCATATCAAAGAGCATTTGGAAGGCAGGAGGCTAAGATGGTCTGCAATCTCTTCATGCGTGGAAAATGTATTTGATGAAATCGAGTAATTATTTGAAACATAAATTCTTCCTAGCCCAAGTAAAACTTTCACCATCTGTCATGGCTTCATAAAATTCTCATACAGTATCCATGTTAACAAATGACTTTGTGGCCATAATGGGCTTGTGTTTTCTGAACTTGTCTCTTTGCAGCTCCTAAATGAGTTACTAAGGTTGCTGCGGAGTAAAATGGCAGAGCAATGACAATTCAAACAACCTTTGTTAGGTGCACCGTTGTAAATGATATTAGTCTTTAAAATGCAATGCCTCTACCATTACAATTTTTTTTAAATGACTTCCCCTCTGTAGGGGCTTATTAACTAATTGTATATTATTATTAGCAGGATGATCAAATTCTATGCAGCTTTCTGACTTCCTGAAGATATATTTGATTGACATAATTGGGTCTTTAGTTAAACAACAGTGTCTGATTCCCATCTCAATTATTTTGGTGTAAATCCAGAGATATGTAAGTTGTTCATTTAGGCTCTGGACTATGAATATGGTCCATAAGGTGGAGGCCCTGCAATGTTGGTTTTAGTGCAGAACGTGTAAGAGCTTTTACTACGTTACTTTTATTATGATCATTACTGTGTGAAAGGCAAACAAGGCAAGAAATGGAGAAAAATGTAATTCTTTGTTTAAGAGCTTTAAATGTGTGCAAGAAAGGAGGTGAAGGGGAAAGCACGGTTAAACATTTCTTCTCCAAAATTGCTCTGTTATAATTTGTACACCGAAGCACTGTTTTTATGTAACTTCAGCTTTTTTCTCTCTCTCTGAAAACTAGAAGGTCTGGAATCAGAAATTGAAGTAGCAAGAATGCATATTTAACATGCAGCAGGAAATGGAGATTGAATAAAAGGGAATATTGTGATCAGCAAGTTTATTTTAGAGGCTTACTTCTTACATCAGTCCCTAGAAGTACCTCTCTAAGAATTAGTCCTGCGTCCGGATGCTGTTGCTTTTTAATTTAGTTTAACATGCCAACTCAAATGCCCTTTAACAGCACTTTAACAAGTACTCTATGCATAATACAGTCTGCTGCCTTTGAGGTTTTCCCTATGTATACTAATTTGATACATTGGCTGAAAGCTTCATTTATTTAAGACGCTAAAAAATGGCTGCGATCCTCAATTTATTTTTGGAAAAGCACTTGTTTGATGATTTCAGAAAAAGCATTTCTCCTGTCTTCTTGCCAGAGGCAGGCAAACTTTATGCAAATGACAATGATATGCTGGCTCTGAATTAGTAACAGGGGGGTGGTCTCAATGCAGCACAAAATAACTGGAGGGCATTGTTAATGTAACAATCTACAGAAAAAGAAAATGCCAGTTATTACAGTGTTCTTGCCTGAAGAGTTTAAGTGCCATGAGTGCTTTATAGATAGAATTATTCTCTTTTCTGCTCATCATAATTGGAAAGCTTGAACAAATCTCCACAATCCAACAATTACAATTTAGAACAATATGCACCTGGCATATAATCATCATGAAGCATACATAAAAACAAAAGCAAAGTGTTCCATGCTTTGCCAAAATACCTGTGTGAACAGCACTTTTAGGTTGCTTTTGTGCTGGAAGAAATGCATCCTTATTTTTTTTTTCTTTTTTTTCCCCACAATTGTGGAATTGTATTAATGACCCAATTCAGAAGTTCGAATTAGGTCTCATTGACTGAAGTGGAAATTTACCTAAAAATTGTAGAAAATCTTTGTTGAACAGTCAAAAGTCAAATATTAGATGTTAAAACGCAGTTAGCTGAGCTGCCGGAGTAACAGTAAGTAACTTAGCTGAAAACCTTTCCTTGAAACAAGCATGAAGTTCCTCCGGGTACCCACTGTCTTCTGCAATTTAATCAAGACAAGAACGAACGAACTAGGCCAATGAAAAGCACAGTGGAAATGCATGGAACCATTTGGAAAATGGCACCAACTGGAAAATGACTTCTAAGTCAGGTAGCTGCTTGCTGACAGGAGTAGAGATATCTCGTGAGTTCATAGTTAATAACCTTTGTAGTATCACAAAGCATTACCATGTTACTATGATAAAGTTTCACGCGGTTGTACGTCTCCCCAGAGAACACTAAGTAACACAGATGATATCCCTCCTCATTTCAGGAAAGATGTTAGCATTGAAGTGGACTCCTTTGATTGAAGTGTTATCAAGCAGTAGCTATTTTGAAGTTATAAAGAACTCTGGGAACAAGGTATATCACCTTATGCAAGAACTACTGCTTTGTTGTTTCCTCAGTGCAGCTGGCATTTTGTTTGGGCTGCTCATATTCGGGCCTTTCCGACAAAGAAACAGAAGAGCAAAGCATTTCCACATTGGCTGGGATTAGTGGGGAGGAAACCCAAATTCTGTATTTGCTTTCTGGGGCCAATCTGAGATCATACATAGAGATTGCAAGTTGTTTGTAGCTGCACAGGGGGCTGTTCAGCAGAGGTGTGGGTTGTGTGGCATTAGAGCAGCACAGATTTCTCTCCCAGTTTTATTACCCACTATTGTGTGCTGGCACTGCAAGTTCTCAGAATGCCTACAGTGCTTGCAGTGCTAGGTGCTGAAGAGCAGTCAAACCTGCTCACTGATTGATCATGTGGTCGAGGCATTCTTTATCTTAAACATTATTTTCTATCTTTATTCTATTTTGGAACTGCTTTGTATCAATAGAGCATTGAAGAAGGAAACATCCTTTCTTCCTAGGCAACTCACTAAAAATCTGCTGTGTTCGTCCAGTCTAGATTGAAGAATTACATTACTGTAATATTCCCCTTGCTTTGTTAGTGCAATTAGACAACACTGTGATCATATTATGTAATGTTTGTCTCTAAAATATGTTGAAAACAATAGGATTCTAGCAGAAAAATGGTGTGTCAAATTAGAACAACTGCACAATAGAAATTTTGAAAAGTGTATTCCTCAGAGTGCCAAGCTCTGTAGAAAGCAGAGAGGGCTTTGGATCCTTCTGAATACTGTTTGTAGTCTGAGCCACATAGTGCTCTTAGCACAGAGAAGATGTGAATAACATTCTCACCCAATACCTTCAGTATTTTAAACATGAAACAAACTGAACGTCTTGTGTAGATACTTTCCCAAATAATAAACAGTTCAAATTCTCATCTTTTTAACCTATGTGTTCTGGTTCATAACTAGTTGGGAGAAAAGTATGATGAAGAACTAGATACCATCTCTTACAGAACTTAGATATGAACCTGGTAAGCAAGCACATCTAGAACTCAGAGTGCAGATATTCATGGCTATTTTGCACTTTCATGTTATCTTCTCACCAGAACAGGATAAGATAACATTAAACAAAGCATTTAGGAATGTAAAAGCTTTGCATATGCTTGCAAGAACTAGTTGGGTCTGAAAAGAATGCATTTTTCTTGAGACAGTTCCAGTACTTTAATAGAGAACCTAGATCACTTCTAAAAAATAAGCATTTTTTTTAGAAAAGCCCCCAGATCACCATAATGCAAATAAAGCATTTCCTGTGATCAAACAGTTCATCAAACCCTTTTGTTATTGTCACAGATTTTGTAACATAGTAATTTTAGGGTAATATCACTATAATGCTGCGATATAAGTTCTCTCTAATGTTGTAATTGTTTCTACTCTAGATGTCCATAGCAGCCTATTATCACTGGCTATAATAATAACAAACTTTCTTGCTCTGAGAGGTTGCAGTTGATTGTTCCCACCATCACAGAATCATGGAACAGTTGAAATTGGAAGAAACCTCCAGAGACCACTGACTCCAACCCGACTGCTAAAGCAGGTTCCCTCCAACAAATTGCACAAGTAGGCATCCAAATAGGACTTGAATATCTGCATAGAAGGAGATTCCATAACCTCTCTGGGCCACCTGTGCCCATGCTTTGTCACTCTCATGGTGAAGAAGTCCTTTTGCACATTTCTGCAGAAACTCCTATGTTCAGCTTAACTCCCTTCCTTTTCCGTACACGCTGCATGAAATACATGAAATACTGTGGGGTTCTTTTTATTTTCTTTTTTTTTTCTCTTTTTTTTGTTTCCCCAGTATGATCAATTCTGCCAATGACTGAACTCTGCAGCCATTAAACTTCCAGGATCTTGTATGTCTTTTCTTCGATGTAATTTGTTTGCTATGTAACCTAAATAATGTTCCCGATGTGCTTCCAGAAATCTGAGCATGCATTTTTATGTTCACTTTAGGGGAGCCCGGAGCATAACTCCAAGGTTGCAAGAAAAAATGGGATTCAGGTTTGATGTGATTGATGTTTTGCTCAGCTGAGGTATTCCTGATTTCACAGAGCAGAGAATAAAGTCCCGAAGCTAGACATTGCTTCTAAATGTGGTGGCTTTATGTATCATTGGATATAAAAGATATATGGCAACAACTGCACTACAGTGCTGAAGTTTTAGTGTAGAACTGCAAGGCAGAGCGAGTGCAGTGTAAATTCTTTATATGTGATTTAATTTCTCTTCATTTCTTGTTCTCTGTGATAATAGTCAGAATTCTAGTTAACATGTTCTAAGAAACATATTTACCAGAATGCGTGGAATGTGTATTGTTCTTTTTAATTGTATAGACATCTCTGAACATATTTTCCATCTGTAGGAGAGGGTTTAGTATTAATTTTTATATTTGCCACCTCACACTATTCTGGCAACATTAAGGATATTAGTTAATTTAAGCAAATACACAAGCATCAGATTATGCAAGTTCGGGTCTATGCAGATATGCATATAAATACGTATCAATTAGCTGTACTGACACACTTGGTTGATCTCATCACTGTGGGCTATTAAAATAAAGCCTTACATGTCTTCTGCTAAAGATTTGTATTGCTTTCTCTTGAAATGAGAAAAGATTAGAGAAATATCTGCACCTGATTTTCATTGCTCTTTTATCTAACAGCTACTTTGATTCTTTTGTATCAATGTTTCTCTGCATCAGTTTTCTTCTTTGTCTGGGATATGAACTTCTCAGTGGAGAGAAGAAAGCACTGGGATTGTATCGATTATTTCACAGTCAGGTGCGTATGACTCACTGTCAAAATGTCTAGGAGAAATGGCATCTTATATAGAAACTGCTATCTAGTGTGAATTACTTGATATAGCTATTACAACACAGAAATATATCTTTCAAAACCTATTAAGTTCTCAGTAATATGGGATGATCTTTAAGAATCATGTGAATGCACCAGTTTCCACTTGTAAAGTTGCCAGTGATTACAAATCTCATGACAAGACACATGCTTTTTGTAGTTTGCTGATGCCTCAGTCAGTTGTAAGAGAAGTTGTAACTTCTCATGCCTCCTCTTTCTGGTGTCAGGATGCCCAGACCCATGTCCAGGTGGCTTTTGAATACCATCAAGGAGGAGACTCCACAGCCTTTTTGGGCAACCTATGTGGTGCTCTGACAACAGCGCAGAAGTTCTTCCTGATGGTCATAGGGAACCTCCTGTGTTCCAGTTAGCACACATTGCCACTTGTACTGACACTGGGCAGCTCTAAAAAGAGTTTGGCTCTGTCTTCTTAGCACCCTCTGTTCAGGCATACATAGTCACCCATCAGATATCCAAAAGCATTCTTTTTCTGCTCTAAATAGTGACAGCCCTCTCGACCTTTCTTATGAGAGAGAGAGAGAGATATTGTAGACTCTTACTCATTTTTGTGGCCCTTTGTTGAATTAACTCCATTATGCCCTGATCTTTCTTGCACTGGGGAGCTCAGAACAAGACCCAGTACTCTGGATGTGGCCTCACTAGTGCTGAACAGAGGGGAAGGATCACTTTCTGTGACCTGCTGCCAATATTCCTCCTCATGCATCCCAGGATATCCTTAGCTTATTTTTCCATAAGCATATGTGAATGGCTCAAGTTAACATGGTCTTTACTAGGACCCCCCAGGTTCTTTCCTTCCAGGCTGCTTTCTAGCTGCTTGACATCCGGTATGTACTTGTGCATGGGGTCATTCTTTCCTCATGAAAGGTTCACCTTTCCTGTCAGCCCACGTCTGGGAGATGGGAGAACATCTTTATGGTTTATCTGTCACTCTTCCCAATTCTTCTGTCATCAGCCAACTTGCTGAAGAGAATACTCTGCCCCATAATTCACATTAGTATTGAAGATGCTGAACAGGATTGAAAGCAGTATTGACCCCTGTACTTGACCACTGGTTACTGACATCCAGATAGAGTTAGTGCCACTGACAACCACCCTATCAGGTCAGGATCTCTCACTTCAGTAAAGATGGCCCACTAAGAAAGGGGTATAGTGAAATGCGAGACTCAAGCAGTTGCACTGTTTCATAATATTCTCTTCAAGACAAATAAACTCATCAGTAGACCAATCTTTTTTTTTTTTTTTTCCCCTTAAACAAGGTTCTTTACATTTTTGAATGAAAGTAACCCAACCACCTTCTACATGATTTTCTCATGGCATTTCAAGTGTATTTGGAGTTACCTCTGACAGCCTGTAGAACCTCATATCTTGATGCAGGTCACTACCATTACTATATAGCTTCTAACACATGGTGGAGACTGTCACAACACAGGTTAGTATTTAGGAAAAAAAACTCTCTTAAGTTACTACACTTACAGATTAAAACAGAAACAAAAACCAATATGCACACACACACAAAAAAAAATTGTGTAAACTGTTCAAAGTTCTTGCTTGAGACAACAGAGAACATTTTTCTTTTTTAAGTCACCATTTTTCTTGCTTTGACTTATAGCTTTAGGCAATATAAAGATGGCAGCCTATTAGACCTCCATCCTATCAGATAAGCCATATCACTGCAAAACCTCTGCTTGTCATTGATAGCAGCAATGTGTTTCTTATTTTTTTCCAAGTTTAATCTCCTCTCTGCCCGTTGAAGGCTTTTGTTTAGCTTTTCAAGGAAAATTCTTTTGGCAAACCTGTTAAATTCAACACCAGTTACCCTGTAGTAAGTAACATCTATCAACAGAAAAATTGAAACAAAAAGGAAAACAATTGTATAGTAAAGATTTTTTTATACACACATAAATCTGCATTCAATAAATCAGTGCACAATATTTGTGGTTCTATTTAGTTCATCAAAGCCTCCATTTCTTTTCCCTTTCTAGGTAATTGCAGGAAAATATCTACCTCTATGAAGCAGGCCAAATGCACATCCCTGCAGTCAGTCTAGTTTCCTAAAGGCAAGACCTATTTTATCCTAATGACTTTAGCAAGTCTATTTTTATTGGAGAACTGGAAAATGTTCTTTCCTCTCAACTAGCGGAACGAAATAACTCTTTCTGATGTCTGTAATTCAAGCTGCTCTCATCACCAATCCATTTAGAAAAGGAATCCTGCATCTGCGATTGTGGATTAAATTCTTTTGTCTGTGTGCTGGCTTTGAGGGAGACTAGCACTCCCAAATCATTGAAGTGCTTCTACAAACGCTGTGCAGAACACACAGCTCTGAGGAGAGAGCCTGTGCTCCTGAACAGCTGTGTTTGCTGTTCTGAGTCCATTAGTGAGAAGTGTGATGTTTCACAGCAGTTGCTACACAGTGAATATGGATTATTGACAGAAACGTTACTGTATTTGATATATTGAAGATCTTTTTGCTTAGAAGATGTGAGTGACTTTGAGAATGGTATTTTACTAACAGTAGTGTATGTTTCAGTGCTGGCTTGACCACGTGTATCAAGTGTACTTGTATACATGGGCTTCTGTCCCCAGATTCCCTGTATAATAAATCGTCCTGGCTTATTTCTGTGTCTTGTTTTTCTGCTATTTGTGGATCATTTACATAACACTATGGCTTGTGACACATATAGCAGTTTTTCTTCTGACGTTAAATTGAGGTTAACAGGACCAGCATTTATGCTGTGAATTATGGTCCCTTCCGTAACAGTCTGTGCACCCGGAACATATGGGCACATGCATTCAAAATCTTCTAAACTGTTTGTTTACATTATATTGTCATCCCTTTATCTCAGTTGCTACTTGGGGGCCTTGCTGGGCACTGGCTGGAAGGTGGTGAAAAATTTCTTGCGCATCCTTTGTTGCATACATTCATATACATACATATAGTCATAACTGTTAACCCTTTCCTTTTCCCTAGCTTAGTAAATAGTTTTATCTGAACCCACAAGTTCTCTTTTTTTCCCCCTGATTCTCTCCCCATCTCACTGGGAAAGGAAGAGTTAACAATGAAATGGCAAGCAAGCTTAATTATTTTGAAATCATGAATGAAAAATTGTGCCACTAGAAATGGCAGCTGATGCCACTGAATTCTGACAACCTTAAATTCAGAAGCAAACGTGGGCACATGAACATTTTGCAGGTTGTTGTACTTGAAAACGATCATCTAGAAGCCACTGTGTCCATAATTTTAAGAGTTGTGCTGGCAATTTTTTTTCCTGCCTTATGCTTTCTACAGTGGATGGGACCAGAGAATCTCTTCTGTGTCTGTCTGTAACCCAAAAATAACTGGGAAATCTGCACTTAACATAATAGGTTTGTTTTTATTTAGTTTCTCCTGATGGTTCATTCCTGTTACAGAGGTTGACAAGAAAAGTCTAAAGGCACTTGTGAAATCAGAGCTCTTAGATTCTAGACATGTTTCTGATATGGACTTTGTGGCAAAACTTCATAATTTTGCCTCAGAGTTTCTATGGCAGCTCAGGAATCCTCTATCCACAAATGTAAGTTCTCTTTGGTCCTTTTTATTCTATGTATTAATTACAAACTTTGTTTTATATTCTGAGTATTAATTTGATTATGTGAATGCGTTACACTTTCAGCTTTACTGAAGTAGGTTGGGTTTGCAAGGGGAATTTTAGTGTCTTGCAGAAAAGCACTGGTGAAAATTTGTTAGGCCCTGATGATTCATTTTACTTTTTCATTTTAATTTTTCATTTATTTATTTTTATTTAAATTTTAAATTTACAGAAAAAAAAAATATATATATTTTACTACTCAGTGCTTCTGCACTTCTATGACAATCACCACTGTCTTTCAAACAAAAGGAGCAAAGCAAATTAAGACAAGGTCCTCTCTGTTCTCAAGTAATCAGAGGCATGCTTTCCGTAAGTTTGCCACTATGAGTATTTTTGCTGTCAGCATTCTTGAGTGTGCTTTGTCTTGTCCCGTACAAAACACCGCTACATGTCCATTTTCCACCCTAGAGACAATGTATGGCAATTTTTTTTCTTGTAGTATGTGATGTTTCTTGGCTGAACATAAGCTAGCAGTGTGCCCAAGTGGCCAAGAATGCCAATGGCATCCTGGCTTTTATCAAAAATGGTGTAGCCAGAAGAAGCAGGGAAGTGGTTGCCCCCCTATGCTCAGCTCTGGTGAGGCATACCTTGATACTGCGTTCAGTTCTGGACTCCTCAGTACAAGAAAGATACCGAGCCCCTGGAGTGTGTCCAGGGAAGGGCAACAAAGCTGTGAAGGGTCTGGAACACAGATTTTATGGAGAGCAGCTGAATGAACAGGGATGGTTCGCTATGGTTAAGAGGATGCTCAGAGGAGATCTCAGACCTGGAAGGAGGTTGTGTTGATGAGGGGGGTCAGCCTCTTCTCCTATGTAACTACTAATTACCAGTAGAACAAGAGGGAATGGTTTCAGGTTGCTCCAGGACAGATTCAGATTGGATATTAAGAAAAACTTCTTTTCCAAAAAGTGGTCAGCCAATGGAATGGGCTGCCCAGGGAGATGGTTGAGTCACTGTCCCTGGAGGTATTTAAGAAAATGAGATATACAAAGGGATGTGATTTTTTGGGAAATATTGATGGTAGGTGTATGGTGAGACTGGATGATCTTTGATGTCTTCTCCAACCTTAATGGTTTTATGATTCTATGATTCTACGTGTTATATATTTGATACAAACACAGACAACATGTATTTATTATCTAACAAAATTTTGAATGGGATATTTGATGCAGAGTTACTCCAATTCATTGACTGTGTTATTTCTGTGAGGGTGCTAAGGGAGGCCCAGCCTCCTCTGGGAATTCCTCCAAACCTTCCCATGGTCCATGAGCTCCATTTCAGCTCTGCCCATGACCATCAGGCCCTACTGCAGTGACACAGTCCATGCATATAAGTCACTAAGTTGAATAGACTATGAAAGACTGTCCCAGAAAACTTCCTATCTCTGCCTCTATTTTGGTTCTAATTTGTTAATTTACGGAGCTTTGCAAAACTGGCTTTGCTCTTTTTACTGGTTACACCTATTCCTCTGAATGGCAAGGCATACCATCCATGGTGGTGTTACAGTGCTTTTAGCAGTTTACTACTGTGGAGACCAGAACCTTTTTTCAGTTCTTTTTAAATCTTTGCATTGCAAGAAAGGGTTTATCTGCCTTCCAAAAGTCAGAGAAGAGGTGCTTAGGATTGTCCCCATAAAGTAGATGTTCTCACATTTTCAGGTTATCGGCTCCATGCTGATAGAGAGAATATTTCCCATCACAGACCCATTCCACCCATCTGTCAGCCATGGGTGATATGGTAAGACTAGAAGATAAACACACTTAGCTCTTTTAAAAGCAGTATGAGTAGGGATTATGCATTTATTTTTTTCCATGTGAGATATAGTAACAAAGTCTTCAGGGACTTTATTAAACCTTCTTCTCTACTTTTTCTGCATACTGCATACACATTAATATCTACTTGTAGATATTGTTTTTTTTCTTAGCCATCTGACCTTGTCATCTCCGTTAAGCATGCTGTGGCCTGGTTCCTTTTTCTCTTGAACTGATTTCCTTATCTTCTGTTTCCTGCTTCCCTCCCTGAGAATGTATTTTGAAAGATTACTCTCAGGGAGCATGACCTAGAATAGTGCTTAGTTCATGTTACTAGTCTACAGACATAATTCAATCCAGTAGAATATTAAAGTGGCTATCCAGAATTTTTGTAAACTAAAAAAAACCAACCCACTAAAAAAAAAACAACGACCCAATAACCAGAGTAGTTAATGCAGAAACCAGTGAGTAAGATCCTATCCGCAGGCCAGTTTGAGTGTGGACATGAGCAGCATGAGCATCTCTGTGTCTCCCATCTGTGTTGCAAAGATGGAGGGGCAATACTTTTCCTAGCACAATACTCATATAACTCATATAAAATGTGCAACTTACTGACACAACTGTATTAACCATGAAATGGCCAAGGTGCAGCAAGGATCTAAGAGACAAGGTCAGACTCATCTGATGTCTGGAGGCATCTTTATCAGAAATGAGCCAGAAAAAATAAAATACAGGCTAGTCTAAAATTATAGTTGATCCATGAAGTTTATTGTATGGCCACAATAGAGTCTTTGTTTTCAGGACGTAGCCAATGTTATGAAGAAGATGGATTTATTGTCAGACCATAGGAATGCAACTATGCTCTGTTTTACAGAAAATGTCATAAATAATATACTCAGAAATCACCCTCACAGATTCAGAACACTGTAAATTACAGAAAGTAGTTGTGTGAATTCATTCTACAGTGAGTTAATTAAGGCCTTCATAAATCCATTAAAGAAAAAAAGATACAGAGTAAGAAGAAAAATCTATGCTTTTGATTAGGATTTGAAAAGAGGGAATGAATTGATGAGGCAGAGAGAAGTAATCAGTTTCAGACAGCACGTTACAGATGAGAAGATGTTTACAATAAGAGTAGTGAGTGTAAATAAACAGCAAGAAGCTGGGCTCTAGACTGCAAAAGGAGAAACAGGAAAGGGAAGAGATGTGTTGAGCTAGAGATAGTCAATGGGTTTGGAAGGCAAGAAAAAAGAAGGTATCCATCTGGATCATGTACTGGATGGAAAGTTGAGTGGAACAGAATGGTAGGAACCAACATTGTTGTGAAGAAAAGAGAGGTATGAAGACTTTTAAAGGACGACTGCAGAAGAGATGGTCTTTAAAGGTGTCTTTTTGGGATGCCAATACATAAATTTATGCACTTATGATTCTCTCGTGCTGGCCTACTGCACATCAACAACAAAAATTTGCACTACATATAGCTCCCATTGTACTGTTCTCCCTTCACATTTCAGGCTGTATCCAGAGTGTGCAGAGGAGCTCTGCTCCCCAGCTGGTGCAATTACTGATTGAGCACCTGAAAGGGTGAGGTCTTAAAATATCTCCCAGAAAAGGATTCGGGTTACAAGGTTGGATAAGTGGTAAGAGCTGGCAGTAGATTGCAGATTCAGGCTTGCTCACTCCAAAGGAATGTTAGCTCTCTCCAGTAAGTTGCACTGCTCTTGCACACCACACCACGTCATGCCATGATACATTGCCTTCCAGCAAAGCAGGGATGCGTTGTGTTTCTAGATAAGGAATATATTTACAAAGTTCAATTTCTACAGGGCAGAAGAGGAATTAACTTTATCTGAAAACGCTCTGTTTGTACCTAGCTTTGTATTTATGAACTGCCAGCACAGAAGGCTATGATTCCTTTTAAGAAGATTGACTTGATCTTTGTTTAAAAAAATGCAAACAGAAAACTCCTGCTAGCGTAGCCACATGGAGTGGAACAGATAATTTACTTCTGTCAGAATGCATTATTTGTGGATGTCAGTACTGTGTTCTGAATAGGATGTTGAAATACACTGTGGGTATGTTACTTATGTACATTTCCAGAAAGATACAGCTGGTAAGAACAAATGAGCCGTAATAATAGGTAGTTAAAATGTTAATGGAATAATGGAGGTCAAGCAGAAACAGTCAGTCAGTCAGTTACCAATAAAAAAAGGAGACAAACAAGAGGTCATCTTCTTTCTGGAAGACAAAAACTCTCAATTCATTAGAGAATGAGCATCTACATGAGCACAACTCCCAGTCTGATTCCAGTCAAAGCTTATAGTTTGATCCCAGTTCGGTCTTTTTCCTAAACATTTCTTGTTTGGGGCATTTATTTTTGAACATGAATTATTTAAATTTTGAATTCAGAAAATATTTATTACTGAATATCTGAGCATTTTTCCTAAACTGAAGTGAACCTGTAAAAAAGAAAAGGGTCATTAAAATAGAAAATAATTAGAATATTTTCTGTAAATTAGCAGTAGTAAAGTCTCACTGAACTGCTTATGTGAAGCAGAAGGAAAGCAAATCTAAGCTTGAATTTTGACAACTATTTGAATGTTTCCATTGAATGGTTGAGCTTTCTTGTTAAGCGGTTCGCACTATTCTACTTACAGACGAATTTGGATCCAAAGAAAATCTGGGGGCACAAGAAATAAATCCAAACTATTGCAACAGTTGATTAACAAGTCTTGATTTGAAGAGTGGGGAAAGTTGTGTGGAAAAAAATGTCCAGATATGAAAAGGTGTACATAGTAACTATGGGCTGCAGTAGATTACTTCCCCTCATGGGACATGGCATGCAGAGCTTGATACACTAGGACTTCCAAGAAACCTCTCAGGAAAAGGGTATAAAATACTGGAGTGTTTAAAAGGAGTGATTTTTCGCTTCTCTTCTTTTCTGTCTTTCTGAGGTGAGTCTTCTTGGCAGAACTGGCAGGAGTGATTCAACTGATCCCCATCTCTGTGTGGTGAATTACCATGCTTGGCACATGCAGGCTTGTCTGGATTGCTGCTGCTCAGCCAGGTAGCACAGGTATCTCTGCTGTATGTCTGTTTGGTCAGTGCCCAAATCCTACACTACTGCATTTCTTCTGTTGCTTGCGGTATTGCTTTGTTCCACAAAGACTGTGCAATGATTAAAGGCTTGTTCTCAAAAGAAGTGGGAATGTGCAAAATATATTTGGTTCCCACAGTAGTTAAAACTACTCCACTAAACTCTCATTAATAAGGCATCTCTTGCAGAGTCGTAATGATAATAGAAACAGTGCTGACAGAGTACTGGGTCAGTGCTTTGTGTGCATGCAAGGGATTCTATTAGAGCTTTAAAATCATTTCAAAGGCTTTGCCTCAGCGAATTTTCATGCTCATTTAAACCCCTGGTTTGTCATTATAAAGTGTATTAACTTTCATATGCTTAATGCTTATTTCTGTCCTGAGAGAAATAAACAAATAATACTTGGCAAATGTGCTTCCTGGGAAAGGAGACTAAGTGGCAGCAGGGCACCGTTTGCACTCAGAGCTGATTGCTTTAAAAATCTGATCTAGAGTTCAAAAGGTGAAAAAACAGTCATGGTGAGCGTGTGCACTTAACTTATATTTTCTTTTTCACTCAGAATGAATTTGCAGAGCAGTCTTCTGACACATGTGAAGCAGCGCCAGTTATTCAAGTCTTACATGGACGAGGAGAAAGCGGTAAGGCACATTTGCGCAGTATTTCTGTGAGACTGCTAGCCTCGAGTGCAGACTGCTCCCTGCTGCTGCTACTATATATACTTCGTGAATGACTGGTTTAAAATGTGGTGAAACCACAGTGAGAAAATATGTGTTCCTTTTCCATAGGCTTTTAGAAACAAATAAGCATCTTTATGAAACTACGGTGTCTCTTGTGCCAAAACATTGGTGTGGGGCAGCCCACAGCAAATGTTCATGTAAGGCCATTTAGAAATGTTTATTCCAGGAGTGAACAAAGCTCAGAGGGTGTTGTTTGGCTGGAAAGGTGTGTGAGAGTAGAGAAAGAAGAAAGTTGAAAAACAGATGAAAGAATCAGGGAAATTTCCTTGGGACTGTTGAATCTGAGGAAGCCCTTTATACTGCAGGGATTTGGAGTGCTCAGTGGAGATGTCTCACTGTTGTAACCAAGAAACAGAACTCTGTAAAAAAGCAGGAAAGCACTTTGCTCCATATCTAACTTATTTTCTGAAAAAAAAATACTGTCCTGTGTGGAGAAGCTTTTTATTTTCAGGAAACACTGAGATTTAGAGATGATTTCGTGTTACTTCTTCAGGTACACTTACTGCCATTTTGTATGATTAGTATTCGGACTTTGGTTTCTCTTAATCACCTACTGCTAACTGCAATTAATAATTTTTTCCTGATACTAATTGCAGGTACTAATGTGCAAATAAATGCAAATATTGATTTTGCAATGTGGGAAGATCAGTTGGAAGCTCAGATGAAAGCCATCACATTTTGTGTGATCTAATCCACTTTTTAGCATACTGTGTTTAGTGTTCTAATACAGAAACTACTGAACTAGTGAATGTTTGGGAATAAATGCTCAGTGAAACCAGTTCTTAATATTTTGATAGCAGTTTATTGGGGTTTAGATAAAGTAGCTTAGCTCAATTCTTGCATCATCACGTGATTTATTAAGTGCATCTTCTGCGACCTTATCACAGTACAATTCATTTATAATCTGTCCTTATAACATCCATGGAATTTGCTTGTTTTAGAAATATGTAGTGGCAGTGGGTGGAGGAAAGGTTATAAAAAAAGTTATTGTGGCTGGGGATCTGAATCAGCATAGGGTTTTATATGAAAATTGCCCTACAGGAGGTACAGCAATTCTACAGAAAGAATGTGCAATTTATAAATGAAACCTTTTACTCTACTCTACTTCCTCCACGCACAATTAGGCTTCTTGAAAAAAAAAAAAAAGAAAAAAAAGCAGCCATGGTGCAATGCTAATACTTATGAGTGATGCATGATTGATGATCCCCTAAAGGCAGCGAGAGAGAAAATTACCTCCTTCCCTCATTTAAGGACATTATTAGAAGACTTGTTGAGTTCAAAGCTCAGGAAATTATGTTAAGAGGACTGGATAAGGCTTTAAAAAAATCAGGAGAAATTATTTTCTCAGTAGTTAAAGGTAAGATTCCTTTTAATACACTGTGTAAGAAGAAAACCTTGTCACACTGTTACATGATATTCTCTAAAAGTATTTGTCATATCATTTGTGATTTATTTGCACAAGTATTCCTCTCTCCATGTACTAACTGCACTGTAATCTGCAACCAATGCAAATTAATGCTACATTCTAAATGCTATGTCCTTGTATCTCAGTGGGAAAAGTAAACAGATCCTTCTCTCAGCTGTAAAGGTAACATGATATACTGGGAAAGAACAGGATGATCTGATGCTGTTCAGAAGACTGGGGTTTTGGAAGTGGGACAGGGTCAGCATCAGCCAGCAATGTTCACTTCTAATGCAGGAGAGAGGGAAAATAGTGGTGGTTCTGAACAGACCAAACAATACTTTTCTTTCATTTTTGACTTGCATTCTCTGCTATTCACAGCATTTTGTGCCACTGCTCTAGTGTCAGTCAGGACCTAGTGAGAGGTGTGCTTCAGCTGATCTGGGGGACATGGGGCTGGTCTGTCCTGCCACTATCCTAATGAAGCACGGTTCCTCCTTTTCACTGGTTTCAGAAGGAAACAAGACTCACAGTGTCCTTTTATGTATCCATCTGATCTGTGCCTGAAGACAAGTAGGAATTCTCCTTATAGCTTGGAGTTTGGAAAAGTTAGTTGTCTAAAAGATATTACATTTACACAATTTGCTGTGGGCAGAAAAGAGATGGCATCACCAGCCATGTTATGGGAGTATCCACCAAGCACTTTGCCCTTTTCAGGCTGTAAGGGAGAGGTTTTATGATTGCTCCAAATAGGAAGAGTTCATGTATGTTTAGGAAAGCCTATATGTTGAAATGACAGATAAGGTATCTTTCCAGATAAAGTAGATCACAGTGGATTAGTAACATGTATCTGCCTTATCACAAAGTCTTGATGTGATTTTTATAGATGTCTTGGGGGAATTAGAGCAATTTTGAGATTTTGTACTCTTGTAGGAGATTTTGTCTTGTAAGAGAAAAATATATTTCTCACCTGTCTTCAGACAAGAAAGTAATAGGTAGGTTAGACTTGATGAATCACATCTGAGTTGATTCTTTGTAGTCATGGTCAAAACCAATCCTTCCCTAATAGTATGTCTTCACAGCATTGAAAAGTTATATGTGTTTTAGTGCCCTGAAAAGGCTAGGCACAGTTGAACATTCCCATTTTTCTTTCACTATCTGGAAACTGAAAGCTTTTTCTATACACAAAAAGTAACAGCTTTGCTTTTTTTTTTTTCAGACTGGCAATATCTATATCTAGAGAGCTAACAAATCAAGAAAAGATAACAGTATCGTATCCATGTTAAAATCATTCTCTTAATGCATTGCATCTATTGCTCTCATAAAATAGGAGCTGTCTTATAGCTACCACTCCGCTCCCCTCCTTTGAGAGTACAGCTGACAGGATAAAGGCAGCAGCCATGTCTAAGTTAACTGAGCCAGAGCATTTCTCAGCTCCTATGTATAAAGCTTTTAGACTTTTCATGATGTCTTCAGGAGAATCACAGGCCCAGGTACTGTTTCCACTTTCAGATTTGTGATTTTCTTGGAAAGGAAGCAAGCATATAGGCCTGAAGGGAGGCACATTTGCTCCCTGAATGAAGCATGGGGACAATCAGTAGCATACATTTGATGCAAAATTTAGATTTATACATTGTCTACGTACCATTGCATAGCTGAATGTACCAATGAAAACATATTTTTACCTCAACTGGCTCACTGCAAATTTGGTTTATAAAGCTCAGTGCAAACCGACAAAGTGGTGCCTTCATCATCATTAAAAACTAATCAGGCCCATCGTTGCTGAAATATCAGCTTGTCTTGTTTGTATACAGAGTACATCATTAGTTTATGTAAATATGAGCAACAGGCTTCTTCAAGGCTCCCCACACTTCATCCTGCATTCCTCTCATGACAGGAAAAACAGTTATATCCACGAGCCATCTCAACTGCTTCAGCACAATATGCTTCAGACATGGCCTGGGATGCATCCTTTGAACCTTTGAGGCTGAAGTGTCGCAAACTATTCTCTATGCCAGCAGTGCTTACTCAGGATATTTACAGCTTTTTTTTTAATTCCTCACAGTGATATAAAAATATTGTGTGTAGGCGAGAATCAGTGCCAGATATGCTTGCATGTGCTGAGAGGAGAAGAGGAAAACTGCAGCAGGTAACTCATTTGTTTGGCTTTGTGGCCCACTGGGGCTAAGGGCAGCATCCTCATCAAATCTGCAACAGCTTACATTCCTTGCATTCTTGGTGATGTACATTTTAATAACAGCCTAGTTGTTGTTTCTTCAAGGAATTTTTGACACAAACTACATGTTAAATTAAATAAAAGATGTAAATAGTGCAATTAGCACAAGGAAAAATATCCATGAAAGCATCAGATCTGTAAAAATGTAGCTAATTGAGTGTATTAGCATTAACTTCTGCATAATAAGATGTGGTTGATGCAACGAGTTAATGCATCAGCCTTTCACCCTAGAAACCTTTAGAATCACACAGAAATGAATTTGGTAGCTTCATACAACTCTCTTTGTAACATTAATCCACTTTATACACGTCACAGCGCAGTTTGATCTGCCTGGATGCTAAAGAGGGTCAGGCAAGTGAAACAGAGTGGAACACCCCCCTGAGCAACCATGGGGCAGCTGGGTCCAGCTGGTTCACTGCTTTCCCTTGTGTCACTTATTGCTTCATGAGGTTCTTTCTTCCTAGAGTGTTCATCATTGCTCTGCTGACATCTGTGCTGGAAGCATATGCAAGCTTAAAATTTGCCCCCTCTGGTTTAGCAATATCAAAGTAATAGTCTGTTACTTAGATTTCTTATAATTACAATATGAAGAAAAGCCTTCTTGTCTATTTATTTTGCAGTCGTGTGCTCTAAAAGAGAAAAGGATAGAGAGATGCATGCTTCTGCATCCCAGAATAAGTAGGCTGCGAAAAAAAGAGACCTTTATTAGTATAACTTTTTTTCATCACTGTGCTCCACTTACATGATATCAAAATCAAACTGCATTAAGCTATCAGACGGTCACAGTCAATCAGATCTTTCCAAAGCATGCTCCCATTTCATTGTGTGCAGTGTAGACAGTACTTAAATATTAACTGACTACAAGTTACATTTAGAAACATTTTAAAAATAACCCTTTTCAAGCTTTTGACAACAGATGTAAGCCAAAGGCTTTGTGTGTGGAGAGGGGACAGGCATACTGGTACCTAATTTCTCATCTACGCTGAGTAAGAATCAGTAATAATTTAGTACAAAATTTTTAGTGCTTAGATCCTTAGAACATAAGCAACCTGGAAGGGTTAAAAGTAAGCAGCAAAACTAAGGTCAAATTTTGACACTTGGTTATGGCGTTGTTTTGTTCAAATCAGAAAACAGATATTTTGATCCTCATAGTATCAATGCACACTGATATATTTGTAAGCTAAGGATGCACAGTTCTTCCCCTTTTCATTTGTAACCTCTTTGAAAACACATCTATGTACTTGTGCAAATTTTACAGGTTGTACAACCTTTTTTTCCATTATTCCTGGCTTTGATATTTGCCAGCCTGACAGTCGGTCAGAGCAGTACGGATCTTGGGTCTGTTGTAAAGGGAGCCCCAGCAGAATCAGCTTGTTTTTCTTCAACTGATGAGTGTCTTGGTTTGTTATTTATGTTCTTTGATTTGGCACTTAGCCACTGAGATGTATTTTCTACAGCCAGATAGGGAAAAAGAGCTAAAATGATCAATTGAACAAAGAAATGTCTGCTTAAAATGAAACATCCCATTAAGATTTTGGCAGTGGAAACATTTGCAGCCCATGTTTAGACTTCTGCATACGCATGCAACCTTCCAGTCTGAGCAAGAAAATGACTAATATTTGTCTCAGCTCTGCTCTCAATCAGTAAAGCTACCAAACATGGAGTGTCTTTCTGTTTCGTTCAGTCTGCTTGTGGCACTCCAGCAGCCTCCATCTGTTTGTCACATACAGAGCACCACATTCATCCTTTCCACCCTGTAGTGGTGGATCATTCCTGCAGTGTCAGGATGCCTCTTGTTGCTGCCTCTAGCAGCCTGGCCAGCTTAGAAACACAGCTGTGACATGCACAGTGAAAGCTGCTCCACCAGCTCTGACGCAATGCAGATACCTTGTGCTGAAAGGAGGGTATGACTAAGATCCCGGCCCTTGAGGAGGGCTACAAAACAGAACTCTCATTGCCTGAGCAAGTTTGAGGACTAGCAAGTAGTTACATAGATGACTCTCACTGTCAGCTTGAGGCAAAGGAGTTTTGCAAAGTGCTCAGTCTAGTAAGAGGGACGACTTAATGTGAGCTCCAAGTCAGGCAAACAAGCTAGGGGAAGAGTTCAGATATACATACATATATCCCAAAAGTGCATCCTTCTGATGCCTAACATTCTTCTCCTCAGGATGCTGCAGCCACGTTCCTAATGTTAGGTATAGTACTACCTATGGTATCTTTCTGTTTCTCCTCTTCAGCTTTAAGTCGTCTCTCCCAGATAAAAGCTACGCTGTTTAGTCTCATCTGCAAGAGGCTCAGGTAATCTCTATAAACAATAATCCAACAATAATCCACCTCATGCAAAAGAACAAAACAAGGATGAAGCTATAAGCATGTATTAGTATGTACAGCCCTTTCAGGCAGTTCATTATTACCATCCCAGCTCTATAGCAGAATGTGGATTGCAGTGCTGCCGCACATCATGCAAATATGATGCTCTCTATATCACCTTCCAAACCTCTTCTTTTTGTCTTAAGCTGCCAAAAAGCTGTGTTGAAGCTGCCTCTTGAGATGGTAACAGCTCTCTGGTCAAACAGTGATGGTTAGTTCATGTCAGTCTAGTGACATGTTTCTCTAACGTCAGTTTTTTCTGAAGCACCTGAACATCTGTAATGCGAAAGACATCCTCCCATGAAACATTTTCCTATGAATCCTGGCATTTCACTACTTTGTGCTTCAATTATTATTGACTAATGAATGCAACAGGAGGATTTCAGAGGCTACCCAGTGGAATAAACAGCAGCCTTTATAAATGCAAAGAATCTAAATACGCAGGCTGATAAGAGCTGAGTATCTGTCAGTTTAAATGGCATCCAGCATGTGAACTTTTAATTGAAAAGCGTTGCGGCACCACGTATTCCATTTATTACTTTCCATTAACTTGCATGTGACCTATTTCTCTACCTCCTGACAGGTTCATCCTTCTGAGAACTTCACAGACAAAATGACATTTTTGTTTTCTGCCTGTTCAACTGTGATCTTAGTTTGAAAATTGTTTAGCATTCATTGGTAAAAGAAATAATGCCACAGGCATTAAACATTGCTTCATACTCCCCCTCCTCTTCTTTAATTTTCCTTCTATTTCTTAACCTGGCTTATCGTAAAGGCTGGAAAAAGTATTTGGTTGATCACTCTGCATTGTCTCCTTTTTGGCTGGTTGAAATGAGAGATTTCTTGCAGTCGTTTATGTGGCAAAAGAGAAGGCAAGAAACATTAGAACTGTTGTTAACCTTAGTCCTTAAGAGAAATAAAGACGTATGCTAAAGAAGTAATTAGTAGTTATGAACCACTGTAGTCACCAACATTCAAGTTCATACTTTTACCCACATAGTTTCTACCTTTTTTTGCCTATATGATTCCTATTTTCAAGGCATCAGAAATGTAATTTCAGTGGTTTTGGCTGTAAGTACAGATTTCTTATAACACTACGTTCTTGCTCACTTTCACCTTGCTGAAGTGAGTGACAATTCTGCTATGAATGTTGCTTGGTGGAAAGCCCTTCTGGTTTCAGATAACTAGAGGCTGAAACCTCCACTGTACCTTCAGTACCTAATACTAAAGAGTTTTAAGTGCCACTTTAAAATCTAATGGTATAATATTCACGTAACAGAGTTTTTATGATCCTTCTAGTTCTTGAGGCCACTGCTATCCAAGTGAAATTAGTAGAGACTACTAGTATCCAATGTGTGCCACCTGGATGGTGTCAGTGGGAACATCTATATTTCTACGAGGAAAGGGAGAAAAATAAATCATTTCCTCTCTCACCCATGTATGATTGTTTGATAAATAATCTTATTTGTCAAGACCTTGAAGTTGTTTTTCACTAGCAGAGGAAGCCACACAACTACATCATACTGTAACTAGCAGTGATTTAGTGAAATTAAGATATATTTCTATGTGTCCTTTGATAAGTAACATTTTACTCATTTGCCATCCAGTTGATGTTTCATTGCTACGAATGGTGGTAGATTAAGAATGTTTTAATTCATTTACCAAATCTGGATAGAGATTGAAATCAATACTGAATGCATTAAGACATGATTTTGAAGAAGTGAGGGCAAAATATTTTTAGGATGTTTATACTAGTTTACAGCAGTAACAAAGTAGATTGCATTCATGTCTGGAAGTTATTCTTCTATGAAAGAAGCCTAAAAACTTTGTAAAATACATTTTCATACTTGCAAAATGAAAATGATCATTTATGTTTTAGGAACATAGTATCTATTTACATGTTGGGGTGGGTACCTGAATATAAATGCTGGATTGACAAAGCAAAAAAATTGATTAGAGAACATACCTGATTATCATGAATTTATTCAACAAATTTTAGAGAAAATTTTAGTTTCCTCCCATTCAGTGAAACATTTTAATCTTCTACAGTGTGGAAAATAGCATATATGCTTTCAGCAGCATCCCTTCCACACAAATCTAAGTTTAGTGTAAATTGGCATTCAGATGCTCATTAAGAGGCAAGCTGGCTATTTACCTTTGGTCAGATAGTTCCCAAGAGCTGCCATGAGAATTAAAATTGCTATTTCAAATATTGGAGTGTGAACTCCAAGCCTCTGTGGGAAGGATTACCTGCATTCTCTGTAATCTTTCCATCTTCAGCCCAGATAGTCATCAATTTAAATTCCCATACTGAAGAAAACAGAAATTATTGTCACTCACTTACTGTTTAACTGCCTTTACCTTGGTCACAGAATCATAGAATCGTAGAATGGCTTGGGTTGTAAGGGTCCTCAAGAATCACCAATTTCCACATCCCATGCCACTGGCAAGGTTGTCAGTCACTAGATCAAGTACTAGATCAGATTGCCCAGGGCCCCATGCAAACAGTCCGTGAACATCTCCAGCAATGGAGCACCCACAGCCTCTCTGAGCAACATGTCCCAGCACCTCACCACTCTCACAGTAAAAAACTTCCACTTGACATCCAATCTAAATCTCCCTTTCTTTAGTTTAAAACCATTATCCCTTGTTGTATCTCTGTCTACTCATTTCCTTCATGATTATAAACTCCCTTTAAATATTGGAAGGCCACAAGGAGGTCTTCCCACAGCCTTCTCTTCTCCAGATCAAACAAACCCAGTTCCTTCAGCCTGTCTTCATAGGAGACGTGCTCCAGCCCTCTGATCACCTTCATGGTCCACCTCTGCACCCATTCCAACAGCTCCACATCTTTCCTGAATTGGGGCCCCAGATTTGAATGCTGTACACCAGATGGGTCCTCACGAGGGCAGAATAAATAGAGTGGAATAATCCCTTCCTTCTCCCTGCTGGCTACCCCTCTTCTGATGGAACCCAGGATACCATTGGCTGCAAGCACACACTGCTGGCTCGTGTTAAATTTTTCATCCACCAGAACTTGTAAGTCCTTCTCAGCAGGGCTACTACCAAGAAATCCTTCTCTCAGTTTTTATACATATCTGAGATTACCTCTTTTGTCTCCAGTCACTCAGTGTGGCAGATCTTGAAGTCAAATAATCATCTGCAATTTCATTTCCTCACCCTAATATCTTTGCTTGGATTAGCTGCAGTGTAACTTATTTCATTCTGAGTTGCAAAAGGAATCTGAATGGTACCATTTTGATTTACTGAGAACTTCCCTGTGTTACATCCAACTTTCAGAATTCTAGCCATTTCCCTAAGGGAAGTGGTCCTCAAGAGCCAAAACATACCTCAGAAATCCAGCAAATATGAGACAGGGCATGACTCTGTGCCCACGATAATGTTAATTTTCATTTCTTTTCCCCATACAATCTTGTTCTTATCCTCCTCTTCTATGAACCTTGCACATGGGAGATCATATTTGTGGAGACACTGTACTTCTTTATGTACTTCTGTGGGACTCCACAGGTTTTTAAGTAAATGAATCTCATTTTTGAGCTAATTTAGACACACTTGTTTAAAAACTCATTGATCATAGATCCTTACATTGTTGTTAATAATTCTAATGTATTTCTAGCAGAGCTCAGCAGCAGAGACACAATTTCTGCTGAGATTCCTGAAGGTGCAGGATTCTCCATGAAGAGCCTATGGTATTCAGCTCCACAGCTGTTCCTTGCACAGGATTGTGTTCTGTAGGAAGCAAGAATTAATTTGCCTGTGTGTATTTTAAGACATAGCTGTACATTTTTAGCACATGGATCAAAAGATACAGGGTAGGTATTCATTACAGCAGCTGTCCTCACAGCTCAGCTGAGTGTGGCTTCGATGAGGAAACTGTGATAAGAGAGAAATGCACTTAATTTGCTGAGGTTTTGATAGTAAAGGTAGTTCTAAAAGAACACAATAGGTGGTTGCTTAGAAGATGTTACTGTTAGTTTGGGCAGGAGAATATTCAATTTTAGACAGGAAAACTACTTCAATAGTTCTAAAATAAGACATTATATTAAGCTATGACATTTTGTTTAAATAACCAATGAATTCCCATTCCTATTGTTTAGGTATTTTGATTAAGATAAAAAATTTCATCTCCCACATCCTTCAGTTGACTTATAGTGTTGTATGCACTGACTTGAATGCATCTTTAAATATCAGATCTTTAGAAGAGCCTTAGAAATTCTATCTTTTTTTGATCTCTCTCACACATAACCCGCTTTAGTTACCATCTGTAGCAAATGCACCATGTCAACAACGTGCTCTTTTTCACCAGGTGCAGATAGCATTACTATTGATATTCATTCCTTTCTTAATTACGTCTTGCACTTCTGGTTATTCTGCCTCAAGTATTTTAAGTATTAATCACTTCACAGTCACTTGTGCTAAGCTGAACTTGGCTATCTACTTACCTCTCTGACATCAACAAACCAAAATGCACTGATTGCCTATTTGAAAGTAGACTGGTGCACTGTTTTTTCACTGCAAAGAAGGTTTGTTTTCCCAAATAACTCTCAACCTTCTGATAATTTGCTTTCCTTAGCTGTCTTTCACTGCATTATCTTGTCCAATAGACATGCAGCCAGCAATGTCCTTTATAAAATTACTCACAGTTAATTACTCAACTTTTATTAACCCTGTTCAGCCTTGTTTTTATCTTGTTAAGCTTATTTCGCATCTTCTTCCCTCTAACGTCACTCCTTCACTGACATTGCCTCTCTTTATACTCTTGTTCCTCAGCACATAGATTCTAAGTGGTTCAGGGGAAGCAGCAGAAAGATACTTTTTCGCAAGTTACTTATGGTTTTGCCACTTGCTGACAGCATTGAAACTATGAAGAGGATGAGTGATTTTATTGTACTGACTGCTTAACAGATGCAGTGCTGGAGAGAGGAGATCTAAGCATAGAAATGGAATGGCTGAAGACAAAGATGAAGAGAATTGAATTAAGTCTTCAAGTACGTGAGAGGCTGCTTTAGAAAGAAAAAAAGAATTATTTATTCACAGAATCACAGAATTACAGAATCACAGAATCACCCGGGTTGGAAGGGACCTCAAGGATCATGTAGTTCCAACCCCCCTGCCTAGCAGGGCCACCAAACATACACATTCAGATCAGGTTGCCCAGGACCCCGTCCAACCTGGCCTTAAACACGTCCAAGGACGGGGCATCCACAGCCTCCCTGGGCAGCCCGTTCCAGGGCCTAACCACTCTCCTTGTAAAGAACTTCCCCCTAACATCCAACCTAAATCTTCCCTCCTTCAACTTAAAACCATTTCCCCTAGTCCTGCTGTTGTCAGCCCTTTTGAAGAGTTTACTCCCCTCCTGGGTGTAGGTTCCCTTCAGGTATTGATAGGCTGCAATGAGGTCACCCCGCAGCCTTCTCTTCTCCAGGCTGAACAAGCCCAACTCCCTCAGCCTGTCCTCAGTCCAGGGTGAATAGGTAGAGAAATACCGGGATAAAGCTGCTGGAAGATTTCTTCTAAGTCCTAATGTGATGTTGGCATACATAACAAGAGAATTATCACCTGCTTTGTCCTGGCTGAGCCATTCTAGCCCCATTCTTTAGAGTCTGCAGGCTGTTTTTGTTAAATGCATTACTATAGTTACTTTTGGGTGTTTCTATTTTAAAAGCTCTTTGACCACTTAATTAAAACTATGGCCCTGTTTCATTAGCTGTCCTGTAAGTACAAAAATATTCCCTGACATAAAGTGGAAACTCAGAGAGCATTGAAAATCATTACCATTGATTTTTTTTTCTTTTTCTTAGCATTAGCACCTAAAGATGCCAGGCATAGTTTCAATTCCTCTGGGTAATGCAGAGTGTATGTACCTGGCCATTACAACTATCCAAGGTTATTACAGCTGAAAGCCCTTCTGCTGTTTATGGCAAAGCGCAAGGCTCTTCAGGTTCGCAAGCAACAACTGCTGATTGTTATGTGGAGCACTGTGGCTGCAATATCTGATGGTCCTTTCTTGGTCATTTTCTTTCAAAAAGATTTTAATTAGTTAAATTATCATTTTCTCTTTGTAAAATAAATAGATACGGATACAACACACCCATGCTGCACTCTTGCTGACTTACTCATGCTGACTCCACTCTTGCCACTCAAAGTGGAAGAGATGCAAATGTAAAAACTACACAAAGCCACTTATAATTTAAGTAGCTTCTTCAGATGCTTCTTACCATTTCTTGACATCTGTTTGGTTATACTTCAGCTGAGTGTTGAAGTCCCACTGTGAAAATTGTTTATCTTTTTTTAAAGAGAGAGAATTTAATCAAGATAGGTCTTTTATTGTGTTAAATAGGGAATTCCATTAAGTAGATGACTGAATGAGACTATTGAGTTCTTTGGCTAAGAAATTGAGTGAAGAGTAGTAATAAGCCATCACCGTTGAGATAATAAAACAAAATTGTCAGCATCATACATTCTGATTATATATCATATCTCATTTGAGTCTTACAATGTTGGAAAAAATGTTCTGGAGGTCCTGCAAGGCAGATGAGTAGTAAGAAACTCCCATAACATGAAGACAACAAATATACTCTGAAGCAGATGTTTCAGAGTAGATCCAGAAAACCCGAAGTTCAACAGGGATAGGATAAATTGTATTACATCTCCTTGCAATAACTAACAGGAAGAATTGGCTTAAACTCCCAGCCATGCAGTACAATGCATCTTCCAGCTTATGTATTAATAGTACTGATTTTGATTTCAGATGGTATTGTTATCCTTCTAAATGTTTGGTCAGTTTTTGCATCACAGTATTTTAAAGTGTAGCCGTAGTCTCTGCAGTTCAGTTGCATGTGGTGTGAAGAGTAATTCTGTAATATCTTTTTAGAAGTAGCCAGAAGAACTGATGGATACCTCTGCTGCTGCTGCTGTTAACACTGATGTGTCTTAACAAACAATTCTAGCTGCCATGAAAATCTCTCAGGCACAAACTCAGTTTTCTGGAGACAAGCGGCTCCATCCCCAGAACAGCCAGTAAGCCAGAGGCTACCATGGTTGCCTGAATTAACATTGAATGAAAACCTGGGTCTCTTATATCCCAGGTGAGTTCTATAATTGCTAGCAATCCATTTAGAAACCAGCAGCAGATGGTCCACGGTGCATTCTGTGTTCGTTGTGCTAGAGATTGTTTATGTTACTTGGCACTTGAGGAACTGGACTGGAGCAGGTGAATGCAGGCTTGCACCTTTGCTACAAGCCAGAGAACACAAGCTAAACATGAATTTTCTTTTTGTTAGGTGAGCACCTGAGCGTTCAAGATTTGTAGCATTTCTAAATATTTTACTCTGTTAAATTCTGCCTTCTTATCTCTGTCAGAACTATGAAATATAAATCAAGCGAGGAAAATAGAAGTGTTTTTCTTCTTGGGGAACAAAATTTAAGTTTTGAAATCAGTAAGTGCAATTGTTTTGCCCATCAGTGTGGGAAATATTTCAGTCTGCAACCTGTGTTACAAGCAGTTTTATGTGATGCATCTTTACCGTTGTCCATTCCTTTCCCTATTCCAATTTTTGTCTTTGTTTGTTTAAATAGCCTTTCCTTGTATTCAGATGGAGAGCCACCATTTTCCATTCCATCTGTCAGCAAACTTCACTTTCAGAGTTTGAGTCTGAGTTAACAGAGTTTCTTCCAAACTGTCAAATGGGTGAGTAGTTCAACTTCTCCCTCCCTGCCTCCTTCCCTTCCTCCCTCCCTCCCTCCATTGTGTGTTACGCTGCATTCAGCAGAACTGAAGTTCATTTGCCATCTTGCCATCTACCAGAAGGTTCAGGGCTCACCCATGCTCACTAAACCACATCCCTCATTGCCATATCTACCCTTTTCTTGAAAACTTCTAGGGAGGGTGACTCTACCGCTTCCCTGGGCAGAATGTTCCAGTACCTCACTGCTCTTCCAAGAAGAAATTTTGCCTAATATCCAACCTGAACCTCCCCTGGCATAGCTTAAGGCTGTTTCCTCTTGTCTTATTGCTGTAACCTGAGAGAACCGACCCCACCTCACCACAACCTCCTTTCAGGGAGTTGTAGGGAGCGATGAGGTTTCCTCTGAGGCTCTCCTCTGAAGTAAACGATCCCAGTTCCTTCAGCCATTCCTCTTAAGACTTGTGCTCCCCCCACAGCTTTGCTGCGCTTCTCTAGGCATGCTCCAGAGCATCTGTGTCTCTCTTGTATTGAGGGGCCCAAAACTGAGCGTAGTACTTGAGGTGCAGCCCCACCGGTGTCAAGTTATAGCTGGTTTTAAGATAGAAATGCTATTTGTTTTCAGCCTTGAGAGGCTAGTAAAAGTGTAAATGTGATCTTTTGAGTAGCTGAAATACAAAGTTGCTGTGCAGCTGAAGGGAAGGAATTGGTTCACATGGTTCACATTCCCTAGCCTGAGCTTTTTGGTTTTCAAGGTGCAACAGATGCCTAACACATTAAGCTTTACTGACCGGCTGCCTCCCTTTCATTTGGAAAAATATGACCCCACTCGTGAGTACTACCTCCTGAAGTTCCAGCACCAGTGATGAAATCCCTTTTGTTCTCTTAAAGGTCTTTTCTCAAAGGAATGTAAGACTCTATGCTAAAGCAGTTTCAGAAACCTTAGTTTTCTCTACCTTCTCTCTTATGCCTGAGTACTTTTATATGGAGTGTGAGATGGGTTGGGAAAAGCCATTTGAGCAATCAGAATAGGGGTAAAACTCGACTAAATGCTTTGGTCTGGTCCAAGCTGACAACAGATGCTCTAGCAACAGTCATAAATCTGATGCTATTGGCTGCCCTTTACTGGAATTATGTAGTTCATACCATCATTCCCTGTCACTGGAGAGTTCAGATGTATGCTTTATCATTTTGTAAAACATTAACATAAGCCTATTAAAATGCAAAAGCATCACATTAATATGGGGTAAATCACCTAGTTTGAAGTCTTTAAAGCAGGCTGTGAATTATCCAGTATCATGATAGATATAGCCAGCAAAACACAGCAAGCTTCTGATTAGCCCCAGGGTAAATTTCAAGAGGTCATTAAGATCAACATATTCCTTTAAATGTAGACCTTGTGTGAGAATATGTGAAAGAGGGAGGAAAAAAAGAAAAGGAAAGCCTAAGTCTTAGGGGAGGTGATGAAAGAGATCCCAGTCCTATTAGAGTGCAATAAAACGTGACCAATACCAGACTCAGTTAAAAAAGCCTGGAGGCAAAACCACCTCTTGTATTGTCCTGCTTACAGCAACAATTAGGAGAATTGAGTTTCCAATAGGAGATGCAAGCATGAATCCCTGATAACTGAGTGCCAGAGACTATTTGTCAAACACCAGGTAAACAAACAAATCTGGTTCCAGTGGAGATGTTTCAAACAAAATGGAAAGCAAACACAGTTTCAGAAATATCTAGTCATCACTAACTAATGCACACATCTGTTCAGTGTAGAGAAAGAACAAACAAAGAAGATATACCTGGGGTATTTGTATGCTCATTTAATTGGCTTCATTTTTTAATCACAGATAATCTCAGGCAGTGTCTTTCAGTGTCTGATTAGAAATGCTACCAACCTGGGTGAGCGTTAAGTCCTGTTAATCTGGCCAGGAGATGCATTACAATTAGTTTTATCTGCACACTGCCTGTTCTGTTTGCTCCTAGCACAGGAAGAAGTGCTGCACCCACCAACATGTTTAATTAGATATAGGACCTTCTTCCTTCCGCATGTGTAATCAACTTCTGCTATTAGGACTCCTCTGAGAGCTGGTAAATGAGTAGCATATATAATTTCTTCATTCACTCATCTGTATACTCCCTGTTTTGAACTGGGGCAGGCTTCCTGTCCAGCAAACTCTGTTCTCTGTGGATACTTCAGTGGTGTGCAGCAACCTTAAGGAACATAGGTAACCTATGGTAGTTCATGTGTGTAAAGGATGATGGTCAGGTTCTTGCCCATTGGAAAAGAGCATTATTTTAGAGAAACTTTTCTTTTTCACACTCTATTTTTTTTATTATCCTCATAAAAATGAGGATAGAGGCTGTGCATTAGGCATTACCAGACACAGTTCCATTGCAGAGTACTTAAACTCCCTGTAGGATGGTATCAAAGCATTACCCAGTTCAGTGCACAGAGGTGAGCTCCTCATCACAGCTGCTTTCCTGCCCCCCTCAGATAAAAGTGTACTCAGAGTGTATCAGTAAGTTGCAGCCTGACTTCAAAATTGCCAGGGGACTGAATGCATCTTACCTCTTTTAATACGTGACACAGATTTCCTACGGCAATTTTATGGTCCTGGTGACAGGTCAGGGTGAACAGAGTGTATATGTTGAAGAGAGCCTGCTTTTTGGTGGGTTCAGCCCACTGCTCTGGCACTTACTTTCCAAAAGAATTAAGGAAGACAGTGAACCAGCTGAACTACCAGGCAAATTTTGAGATATACCATTTTGAAATTGTTTTCCCATGAATACCCATTTCTTTATGTCTTCTGCTTCTTACTCGACTCACTTTCAGAGCTCTACAATATAACAGATTTCTCAAAACACCTCCTCCTCTAATGTGCTTGGACTCTTCCATTTTCTGCTTTAGCTCCAAATCTTACACAGGCACAAAATTCTCTGTGATGCCTTTTCCTTGCACAGTTGCTGTTTGCATTGGTTACAGTGATGGGAAACCTTTGAGAAGGTGGACCCAAAAGATTTTCTGATAGTTTCCAGCTGTGCTCCTGAGGCATCAGAACAACATAACTGGCTTTTTTTTACGGCATAAATTACAGAAGTGACATGAAAACAGACGAGTTTATTAAAACAGAGTGAATCACTGATGACATTTAAGTCTAATTAAGTCAGGGTATTCAGCTTAATGATTTTATTCCAGAGGAGGTAACTATTTTGGAATTCATAATGTTTAACACAGATCTCCTGGAATACAGTATTGTACCTACGGGTGCCATTATCAGGGTCTGTAATAGCAAATGCTTTCACTTAAAAGGTTGTGCCAAGTTAAATCATGGTGAAATTGATCTCAGCCGTTTGAAAATGTTATCCCAAAATGTTGTCACAGTTGGATAAACAGTTGGGCTGGAGGAAAGATGAAATACATTCACAATGGCAAGGTGAGTCTGTTTGTAGCCTGGAATAAGATGGGTAAAGCCAAAGGGTCATTGTCATCCTCAGCTGTGAAAGTACCCTGTAGCTTTGTGTTAAAAAAAAAACATAAATGAAGTATATTTCAGACTTAGCACCAATCAGGGAGAAAGCTGCTAGGTGCTGTCCCTCTCTCTGATGTAATCTATGCATTTCAAAAGACAGACTACAGTAAATCATTCACTAGTGCCCTGGCTGTCTTCTCTTGCTTCTCTACCGCACTGCAGCATTCCTGTCTCTATGCAGCCAAGACATGTTTGTAATTAGATCTGATTTGCAGACTTTGCCCACAGCTTAGCAGTTCAAGGATATTTTGTTGTGTAAACTAGATTCTGCTCCTCTGACTTAGCTGCTGTTATGTAGACAACCTTTCTGGAGATTAAACCTTAGATTCTGTCCTTCAACACTAATGGGACTGGCTGCTTGCTGCTGTGATGCTTGAATACAAAATGCTGTTTATTTCTTCAGCAGAGTGTATTGAGCTAACCCTATTATCACTGCTGACAAGCAATGCTCAGAGGGGCCAGTACATGCTAGTGTGCCATATCTGCGTCTCATGGGAATTCTAGAATTCATATCTCAATCCATATACTAGACAGACAGATTGCACATAGAGCTTTTTTCCCCTACCTCTTTCTTTGCAGTCACAGCAATACTGCTGCTTGGTAACAAGAGTTCCTGACCTGGTCCTCTGGGAGGGGAGGTATTTGGGAGTTTTGCTTTCAGCTTTTTTTGGATGGGCTTTGCTGATGGCACTAAACACAAAAGGGATCAGAACTATAAATTTTGGTGTTTGTTATGGTTTTTGTTGACTGAACAGAGCAACAAATACGTATATTGTGCCTACCACCAAAAGGCCCCCTTTGCAAGTCTTTGGCTTGCTGAGCTGCTTCCATGAGTCCTTTCAGCAAAGGAATAGCAGCCTGATATGAAAGCTTTGTAATTTGCTTTGTTTTTTCTCCTCAAGGCCTCTCTCTTTAGACCAAACACAGAGTGTAGGGTGACTGGGCATGTCTAGGTTCTGCAGTTCCAGCCATTCTGTGATTCTGTGATATGTTCTTGCATGGTCTTCTGACTGCAAGTTTTTCATCTTTCCTATTTTGACTTGAACAGTACCAGTGTCTATAGATTTGTAACAGAGCAATTGGCACAGGATTTCAAAAAATAAATGATGCACTCAGACCATTACAAATAGCATGTTCTTGCTTAGACAATAGTGACATTAGTGCACAATTAGTGCACTAAAACACAATTAGTGCACTAAAACAATACAGTGCAAACCTACAGCAAAAAAAAAAAAACAACAAACAAAGCAGATGAAACAATCCCACATGAGAATAAATAAATAATTACTAAAACCCAAAGCAACTTATCCCAAGATCCATTTCAGTACATCTGCAATATGTGAATGCAACTGCCACTTTTTTTTTTCTTTGTGAAGAGTTGTCATCTGTCTTGTCCTTGCTTCACTGTAAAATTGCACTGGATCTGCCAAATCATACATACAATATTAAACACCACAGGCAAACTTTATGGATTCGTGCAGAGCAAATGTTATGTAAACTGCTGAGATGATTCTCTCTGAGTCCTGGTTTGTTCCACTGAATAAATGTGCTGAGTTTGTTCCTCCAGCTAACTTTACCACTCACACTGTTCATTTGTTGTTTCAACCAGGAATTTGTGAACAACAGTCAATTTCTAAAGTCAGTAGGGCACATTTCTAAACGGACTTCACTCAAAATACTGAACATTTATTCAATTGCAATGCATAAAATTTACATATTCTATTGCCTGTAAATGCAGCTCCATTATTAGACTTTGTTCCACCAAGAGAAACATACAGTGAAGGGTCATTTTCTAGCTTAATAGTCCAGCAGGGGCACGACCCTGAGTGGTTAGTACAGAAATAGACAAACTTGTTTATACTGAGGACTGTGCTGGCCAGCTGCCAGAAATGCAAGTGCTACACTTCATTTATAGGGATATTTGCATAACCTTGTAATCTAAAATATGTTCTTCTGATATTATTGACTTAATGGCAAGAGGAAATGAATGTGTCGATTCCACTGCAATAAAAAGCTGTGCATGATTTGATTTTCCTTTCTTTTGAAGATACAGCATTTTGCATCTTGAAGATAGTGTGCTGTATCTTGAGAACTCCACATATTTTCCTTCATGTCTAGCAAGTTGGGTGTCTGAAATGCTTGTTGGTTCTATAGCTCTGAAGGGCAAAGGATAGCATCAGATAAAAAGGTGAGATCTGGCTGCTTCCTTTCATTTTAATGGAAGTCCTACCAAAGTACTCTCATTATCTAAAACAACAATGGAAAGAAAGCAGTCCCAATGCTTATCAGGATTTACGATGCTGCAGAAGCGAGACTGGCTGCCACGTTCAGACTCTCACATGGTGATAGAGGCTGTCTCTAATCGAGCCTGGAGCTCCAAGCAGGGCCTGGTCTGGGATCAGACCAAGGTTCTCAGGTTTTTAATTAACTGGAGGTTGGAAACGTTGAAGGCTGGAGGCTGCATGGCCTCTGTGAAGTGTGTTCTACTGCTTGACTGTACTCGTAGGGCAAAAACTTTATCTCTCTTCTTTCAGTTCATGCCTGTTGTCTCTTCTCTTACCACCATACACCACCCTGAAGAACTTGACTGCAACATCCTGATAACTCCTTTGTAGGCATTGACAGGCTGCTGTTTCATTCTCCCTGAAGCCAGCCCTTCTTCATTCTGAAGACCTAATCTCTTAGCCTCTCCTCATCAGGCAACTGTTCAAGATCTCAGACATCTTGGTGGCCTCTCACTGTATGTGCACCTTGTTATCGATGTCTTTCCTGTGCTAAGGGGCCTAAAATTGGACTCAGTATTTAGTTATAGCCTAAGGAGTGATGAGCAGAGGGAAGATCAGTCTTCCAAGTATGCCAGTCTACTGGACATGCTCCTTTTCATAAAACCCAGAGTGTTTTGGGAAGAAAAAAAGAAAAATCTTTATAAATTTTAAGGAAAGAGAGAAGTATTGCATGCTAAATCACCATTCTATAATAATGTTCTGGATCAACCACATGATCTGGGTAGAGAAAACTACTGTGTTGCTGGATGTTCTTTTTTGATTTATAGATTCCTTAAAGTTTCTTTCTGAAGGTAAGAACCTGTACAACAAATCTGAGCCTAAAGATTCGGGACTTGCTTCTGCAGATTTCTAAGAAATAATCTGTGTCTCCTAAGAGGTCTGGAAACCACAGACTAAACGAGATGAGATAATATTATAGTACTATTCTGGAGCACACGCTGTTCTCAGCCACTGCAGCATCTCATAAGTGCTGCCATATAGGTTACTTAAAGGAAGTATTTTGCATAATAAAATAAGGAAAGAATTCATGTAAAAGCATGGATTTTAATTTTATCTGATGCTGATACATATTTGCTGTTAGGAAGTGCTGACTCTTGTTAGTCTGCAAAACAGAAAGGAACAGATTAACCAAGCAACCTCTCAGCAAGGGTGCCAGAATGCACTATATTTATCCTTGGTAAATACAGCTTTGTAAATTGCCTTTGCTTTCACTATTTTCCTTAAAAAAAAAAAAAAAAAAAAAAAAAAAAAAGTCAGAATTGCACCAACTGCACTAAAGGAGGCCTACAATAAAGCTGGAGAGGGATACTTCATCAGTGTCAAGCTTTAAACTAGATAAAGGTAGATTTAGATTAGAAATTCTTTGCTCATAGGGTGGTGAAGTAGTGGTACATGCCTCCCAGAGAAGCTGTGGATGCCCCATCCCTGGAAGTATTCAAGACCAGGCTGGATGGGGCCTTTGGCAGCCTGAGCTGGTGAGTGGCAACACTGCTCATGGCAGGGGGTTGGAAATGGGTGATCCTTAAGGTCCCTTCCAACCCAAACCATTCTGGCATTTTGAGGCATTTCTCCCTTTACTGAAACCCAGAGTATGTTTCAACACTGGACATCTCCTTTACTAAAAAACTGAATGGAGTATAAGTACCTCTGACATTTTATAGTTAAAAATTTCCATGGTCAGCGGGCCTTGTTCTTTCAGTGGTCCATGTGCCTTTCCCCTCTCCTTGTCTGTTCTGCTGTACCTTCAAAGTTATTCTATTGTCCAAGCAGCTTCAAGTCTCCTCCTTACCACCTGCTTGTACTTTTGCTTTCACAGATGCTCAAGTTAATTCTTTTAGCTCTGTTTTGTACTTCTCTCCTTTGTACTTGAGTGAAATACACCCAACCATAGGTCACATTTTGCTTTTGCTTCATCCACCATCGAATGTCTTCAAAGAGCATTTCAGGATTCAGAGACTTTACGTACAATTTTTTGTCCTTTTCAGATCTTTCTTGAGCAGAAGTCCCACTGCTCCCACCGAGACTCTCTTTGAGACTTTCATTTCCTCCCCTAGGCCTTCTTGTTGCTATACTTTCTCCAGATCTCATGAGTGATACTGACTTCAGGAAGCCTGACAGGCCCTGTCACAAGCTTTTCCCATCAATTTACCTTCTTTTCTCCTAAAAGCTTTTGTTCTTGGTCTTTTTCTGGTCTGTTTCCTTCCCCAGTGATGGAAGCATGACTGAACTGCTCCCTTCCCATCTTTCCTCTCTCTGATGGCTCCTTCTGTTCATCTCCCAAATGCATTTTAATGTTTCATGTCCTTAAATACACAAAAGCAATACCATGATAATCCTACTTTCTTTCTTCCTGACTATCTCTAGATGAACTCATCTGCTTCCCCACTTTCCCTATGTCCTCGTTGTTCCTTACTGGTCTTCCAGAAATGCAGATCTTACAACCACCTTCCCTTGCCTGACCATTAAGTCATGTTTTTGCCTCACCAAAACTTTCCACTCCGTGATCAAGCACTTATTACAACACCTACCCACCAAGTCTCTGGTTCTTTTACATAGTCATCAGTACCAAAGACAGTGGTCCGTTCAGCTTGCTCACTCTCACTTAGTTTGATGAACTCTCTCTTGCTTGCTGCTACATTAATTCCCAGCTTCTGGATATCTCTTTTTTTCTTGTTCAAATTCCTCCTCAAAATTCATTTCTTCAGAGCTGTTGTTATTAACCCACCCTCACCCTTCTGTTGTTGTTTTCAGACTCTTTAGCAATGGGAGAAAAAGGAGACAACAAAAAGAAAATGGACAGAAACTTTGTAAGCTGTCAACTTCTCTGTATCTTCAAAAACATCTTTTGGCATCTGTTGTTCCTTACAGGACAAAGTAGGACAGAGTTTGCCTCACCACAAATGCTCCAGGCACCTAACAAATATTGGCAAAAACAGCAACTGGATGTTTCTTCTGTGCAGTCACTGGGAGTTGTCTACATAAAGGGATTGCATAACTAGGATGCTGTCTCAGAGGCCTACTGTCAATCTTTCCACCTCTCCTGTGAGCAGCAGAGAATGATTTTGTATTAATAAAGAGCTATGAGATGCCAGAGATTTTCATCTTCTCGTTGACAAGAAAAAAGCCAAAGGAAATGGATGTGAGAGATCCTTGTCTGAAGGGAAGACAAGATGCCATTTTCATGTAGTTCTCTTCACTCTTCAATCTCTTGACTTTGATTGTGTAAGAAGCTGCTGCATCACAGGATCAACATGGAAGAGAAACAAAGGGGCCACATGTAGGGCATGCTGTTTCCTGGGGTACTCATGCTGCCAGTGGGAACCACAGTTACTCACTCAGTGTCTGAAGAAGTGGGATTCTGCTACCAACATCAGCTGAAGGGGAGTGTGATCTGCCCTTGCCATGTCAAAAATTGGTCAAGAAAGATACTGAGCTCTTTACAAACATATAATTCCAAAAGAGGTTGCAGAGAGTGGCTGAAGAATTAAATCAGTTTAATAAATGTGTTTCAGCTGCAAGGAGGGCCTAGATCATTCAACGTTTTTCCTCTTTTGGTTTTCAGGATAAACTGGGATTTGTTGAATGTCATTATCTGAAGGCAACATCCTTGTTTTGCACCTTAATTCCATGGCAGAAGAATGTACATCTGCACTCAGTGGATTTCTAATGTTGTGCAAATAGCTTCCCATATCCAAATTGTGTATGTATCAGCAGCAGTTACCTGGAGAACAGTATGAAACATATTGTAGTGGAATATGAACACAAGGGACTTAAACCAACTTTGTGCAAGGAAAGGTTTATAACAAACTCTGGATGTCCAGTGTCTCATTCCAGTGTGGGGGGGACAAAAACAAATTTGTTTATAAATACTGTTGGTAAAAACTACTTTATTATGAAAGGAAGGGGGAAGGTAATCTTTCTTTCCTCCTCACCCCCTCAATAAATTTTTACTTCATAAAGCAAAAGATGATACAGTGGTACTTACTTAGGTCTGCAAGTGAGTTTTCTAGCTTGTTGCACACTAAACCCCTTGAGGCACTGAACATGTGCTTTTGCCAGTAGGTATTAATATGTTTTGCTTCCCACCCTTACACAAGCTATTTCCACTAGATCCTTATTCTTTAAGCAAGAGAGAAAAAGTAAGGGAGACAGGATAAATTCCTCTTGAATAACACAGCTTGTTTCCACATCCAGAGCTAAGCCAACGGGAGGTCTCTAAATTAGCTATTGGAGAAGCATTTCAGGATGGTCTGTGTGGTGGAATGGAGTTGATAATAGAAGTTACTTGTCTGTACTCTGTGAGCTGATTAGCTGTGGAAGAGTACACAGTGTTACGATTAACATCCAAAGCCCATTCATCTGAATGCTGTTACAGAGAACAGTCTCTGTGGGAGGCTTAACTGGGAGAATTATTCCTTCTTCTTCTACGTTGTTTATAGTTATTTGGGCATTAAAGGATCCAAAGCCTTTAAAAGAGCTTGGTCTTCACAAAGGATTGAAGATGTAGGATGCTGAAACGCCTCAGAATTGGCAGGACTGAGAGCAACTGCTGTATTGGTCTCCATCAGTTTAGCTTATTACACTTCAAGAAAAATATTAATCAGTAGGACAAACAAATGGTCAGGATTCATTAGCCAAGACAATGAAGTGTGTTAAATGTGAAAAATTTTCAATATTGTAGTTACCAATATAAATATGAAGGGGTGTTATCAATGCTCTTGCATGCAGGTTTATCCATACAAAGCCAAAGCCTAAGCTACCTTCTGACCATACCGTGATTGTCATTACTAAGGAAGGTTTCCAAATGCCCAAGAGATGCCCACACTCTTCCTCAACCAAATGCTGTATTGACACCCCCAGAGACCCTTATCCCTGAGTAACACACACAGAAAAAGCTCTCTTCAGATGTAATTTGCAAGCAGGCTCAGGGGACTGCCATTCCAACTTGCAACACTGCACTTTGATTTGTGCATCCAAAGAGCCACGGTTTTCAAGGACAGCATCAGTGAGAATAGCTATGGGCCACACGTGTACATGACAAGCTTCCTCCCAACAAAAGGAAAGAAAAAAGCCTTAATGCTCTGGGGTGAATTTGACCTAAAAACTCTCATAAGCTCCCCTAGTTAATTTGGATTTTGTTTGTCTTTTGATTTCAAAAGGGTCATGTTTCATATCTCTTTCGGTACCATTGCATTTCCTTGCTCTTCAACTATGTTACTGTCACACTGTGTTATAAATACCTGCCCAAAGGCTGAGAGTCCATTCTGGCCATCCCTGATATCAGATAGACATTGGAGCTTGAAAGATTGCTTGTTCAGCTAGCTTCTCTTTCTATTATTTGCAAGATTGCGCCCTGCCTCTGTTTCTTTCCACTAATTCCCCACTTGATGCACCCTGAGTATCAGCAGGATGATACTGCCTTTTGTAATCTGTCTCTTTTAGAGTCTTGCAGCTGATTTTAGCATTCAGAAGCATTCTGAGCGTAATCTCAACTCCTTCTTTGTTAGTATGCTTCTACATCTCAGCATCTGCTGAGATTGAGTAATTCCCTTCCTTCATGTGCATTTATATTTTGAAAGTATCTATACAGATAATAGCTATCGCCCATGGAGTTTTCTTTTCTCTAGGATGTGTTTATAGATCATTGACAATTGTCCCTCATATTTTTTGCTCATCTTCCAATGCTTATGTGATCTTTGCTAACCATCACATTGCTGCCTTTTCCCTCCATGATTTTCTTCCACATTGTCCTTGATGCGGTGATACCAGGATTCCTTTTACAGTGAAGTTGTTAACTGAAGATGATGCAGCCCCAGTAGGTAGAACGTATCATGTCAACACTCCAGCCCTGAAGAACAGTCTCAAAGAACTGGACATATTTCTACCTTTAGGAGATTGCTGCTGTTTTGCCTGATGCATGGTGCAAAAGGACTGTCTGTAGTTATTTGTGCAGCGCTCAACACAGTGGAGTTCCAGTTGTCTCCAGACTCCTTTGGTGGTTCTGTAATGTAAGATAATTAGAAATAAAGCCACCAGTGACTGAAAAGTGAAGACTCAAATGTAAAGCTAGAGTCTCACCTGCTCTGCTTTTGTAAAGAACTTAATGTTCGCACTGAACACTCTGAAACTGCTGTAGCTGTAAGAGAGTTAGAGTTGAAGGTGATAATGATATGGACGGGTACAGATTTTCCTGAACCATATGTGAGATCAGCAGTCTAGGCCCATAAATTGAATGCTGTAGCTGAGAAAATGTTTTGAATTCTGTAGTTCATTTCTCCGGTGAGATCCCAGAACTATTTAACTTTTACCAATTACTGCCTGTATATTTTTTTTCCGCACTAAACTTCTCCTTGCTGGCTGTGTTCAGTTGGCATATTGTTAATTGCACATGGTCATTCTATTTCTGCCCTCTGGTTCAACTTGAGTTCTTCTCTATATACATTTCTCTCATGTTCTCCCAGATTACTCTTATGTCCCCTCCAGATTCTCCATCATTTCTTAATGCCTATTCTGATCTTAAAATACTCCAAAAATGTATCTATCTGTGTGGTAATGCAATCTAGATTCAAGAAAGAAGAATGTATATGTTATATTTTTCCCTTTTACCTTAAAAGTTTTAGCCATTTAGATGAGTTCAAAAATGCATTCGGTATCAATAAATGTCATGTGCCCACCTAAAGTATGAGACCAGAGAAAGCAGTTGCTTCAGCAGAGGGGCGAATGACACAGGGATGGCATCGCTGTGTGTCTGTGCCTGTGTCTCATGCTGTTACAAATTCTCATGCTTCCCTTTAAGATTAACTTAGACCAGGGAGCTTTTCTCCAAAAGTCTCTGTGCATCATCAGATGGAATATTTTACACTTGGTAAGCAGTTCTCAAGCATCATCATTTCAGAAATACAACTTTGTATGTGTGCAAACACATGATAGCTGTAGAGCACAATTTGTGAATACATCATTGCCAGCAAACCCAGAGGATATTTGCTTAGTTTTCATGCTGTTAATATGAGCAATAAGCTCATGACAAAATAAATAAGACCATCACTAGCGAGGAGACAAGGATATCTGCCTGATAGGCCAGTTGTACGAGGAAATGTTTATTCAAGGCTCAAAATGTGTTTCAAGTCATCATGAAAATCTTGGAATAAAACCCTCCAATCTGCCATCTCTTGTGTACCAACAAAAATCTAGGATGTTGCTGTAAGGTGGGGAGGTGCCGTGCGAGCTGTTGTACAATACTGTAATATCCCTGATAACTTCCATAGCTGATAAACAGCCTCTTTGCCCCCATATATTTGCCACTGAAAAGAAATTGCTAACCTAAATGTAGGACAACAGAACCGTGTTATCACTAAGAGATTTCCATAAGGACATTATACTAGTTACAGTAAAAGCTGCATGTGGCAGACTGGAAAACAACAACAACAACAAAAACAACAAAAAAGCAAAACAAAACAAAAACCCCACAAATCTCCTTGTTTTTCACTGTTACAGCTTTGACAGGCCCTCTCTTGGGGAGGTTGCTCCTAAGATGCATTAATTCTGGCACTTAAGCTCCCATGTTCAGCGAAATAGAAGCATGAACTGACCTTTCCAGAAGGAAAAGGTTAGTGTTGAAAAACACTGATTTCAGCAATCCATCTACTCAAGGTAACCCTGGAGTTAATGCTTTGCTTAAATACACACTGATGTTTTTGCTTCCTTGAAAAATAACTCCAAATGATTGATATAGCTGAACAGCAATCTAAATAGCTGAACCAATATTCCTAATCATAAACCCTGCATTTTATTTGCCCGCTCTCTATCTCATTATGTCTGCTACGTAGAGATGCACCTACATTCTATATGTAATGGCAGCTTAAATAGCAGCCAGAGAGCCCTTCTTATAAAACCTTCCTGGTAGTTCTTGCCTACCATCATTTTGGGAGGGGTCTGAAAGCACTGCAAAACATCTGAAGATGACTGTCATAAGTGGGATAATACTAATGTCTTTATCCACCTTGTGTCAGTTGTTTCAATTACTCCAATTAAGTAGCAGCAATGATAATCAATGATAATCAGGCAGTGGTGTTATATGAAAACCTGTAACTGGGAGTTAAGTAGTAAATCTGAGCTGGAAGAAGAAGCTGGAATCTGTATTAGGACAAATTTTTCACAGGAGGTTTATTGGGTAGAAAAGTATTGGGTTGAGAACTAGTGAAAACCTCATCACTTCAGTTACTTGAAGTGACCAGGCAGGACCCTTAAGCAGCGTTGTATGAAATGATTTTCTGCTACAAGTCAGAAGGAATATCTTATCTAACAGCTTGTGTCACTGCTTGATACCCTCTGAATCTGCAAAGCTGTTTTGTTCCAGAAGGTCTGATAACCACATCTGAAGAAAATGGACTTTCTGAGACCTGAAAGAGGTCCCAGGACTTGGTCACTACTTAGTGACAAGGAAATACTCAGAAGTGCTCTTCACACGCTGTGTGACTCAGCGTGAAGCAAGATCTGGGCCTGTGGGCCTTCTTTCTGCCGCTAATCCTTTGTTCCTTTCCAATTGTATGTATAATAGATGTGTGTGTATAGACCACTACACCAGTTCCAAAAAGTTAGCTGAAATACCAGTGCATTCACTGCTTAGCATGATGCTGTGCCCACAGAAGTCACTGCACCATTCATTGTTTTCCCCTGTCATGCTTAAAAATGCAGAAGCTGATGATTCTTTCAACAGCTTCTGTTAGGAAATCATTCAGCAGTTTAACAGAGTGCCAAGACATCCCTCCTGATATCATCTCACTTATTTTTTTCTTTGCTCGGCTTTGTCCCAGTAATTTGACTCAAACAAACAAATAAATAAATAAATAAATAGAATTTTTCTACAGCTTTGTGTTCTGAATGTTTTTATCCTATTCTTGTAGTTCCTAGGCAGCCATTACTGGGATGTATTTTTTCTTCCTTCTTTTAAGCTACGTGCTGCACTTAATTGTAAGCTTGTGATTAGTGTGAAGATAATAAAAAGCCATTTAAATTAGAACTGATTGCTATGGGACAGAAACTAACAGGAATGCTGGGCCTAATCCAGTAAAGTTTTTAGGCTTTTATTTTTCAATGAAATACTACTGGCATTTGGTGAGAGGTTAAGAGCTACAAAAGAGTTGAAAGCCTGCATTAAGACATGGCATCTCCAATGCTTTGTTGGACACAAGCCTTTGCATTTCCATACATTTTTTTTTCTTTTTTTTTTTTCTGAAAGTACATCAGAGCAGGAAATCCTGGCCAGGACACAGGTGCCAAAAAAGCATTTTAAAAGGAACAAGTGACTGTAACAGGGTTGGATGCACCATGGCATCCAGGCTTGGTGGATTTTCAATAGTTTTCCAAAAAATGCAATACTGTAAAGTATATCTGAATGGCAGTAGGCATATTATCCAAGCATGCTTGAACAATTTGGCTAAAAGTATATGAGATTCTGAAATATCCAAGGTCTTCCAAGCAGTTTTTGGCAGGGAGTGTCTACCTCAGAAATTGGACAGATCAAGGAAAAGAATTTTTCAACAAGTCTTTAATCATGGTGGCAAAGCAGTATTGTGTTTCACAGTGTTTATTCATATTGTGATTTCTTGTATCCAGCTGGCTGATGCTCCCATGTGACCACTCCAGCTGATGGGATCCATCACTTCTTGTTCTATGTACAAAATATTTCCTAACGATCTTGATGTAGCAAAGTATACTACATGACTGCATTCATTCAGAGCATCAGTAGACAGAGGTAAAGCAACTGATGTCATCCTGAACTTCTGCAAGGCCATTGCTATGATCCCACATTACATTATTATCTCCAAATTGGAAATACATGGATTTAAGAGTGGACTTTTCAGTGGAAAATGAATTGGTTGGATGATCACAGCCAGAGTGTTGTGGTCAATGGCTCCAGGTCCAGGTGAAGGCCGGTGATGAGTGGTGTCCCCCCAGCGGTCTGCTGGGACAAGTGCTCTCTAATATCTTAATCAGTACACTGCATAGTGGCATGAAATGCACCAAGCTGGATGCTGCAGATGATACAATAGAAGAAAGGTGTGAAGCTGGTGGAATGAGTCCTGAGAAGGGCAACAAAGATGATCAAAGGGCTGGAGCACCTCTTCTACAAAGACAGGCTGAGGAAGCTGGGCTTGTTCGGTCTGGAGAAGAGAGGTTCTGAGGAGACCTCGTTGTGGCCTCCCAGTACTTCAAGGGAGCTTATAAATAATATTAATCTTGACTTTTTACATGGGTAGACAGTAATAGATCAAGGTGCAATAGTTTTAAACTAAAATAAAATATCTTTAGATCAGATATTTAGAAGAAATTTTTCTCTTGGAGGGTGATGGGGCATTAGAACATGTTGACCAGAGAAACATCTCACCCCTGGAGGTGTTCAAGGCCAAGTTGGATGGGGCCCTGGGCAGCCTGGTCTAGTTGGAGGTGTCCCTGATCATAAGGCTTCTTCCAATCCAAACCATTCTATGTTTCTGCGGTTCAGTGATTCAGTGATTCTAGGATCTGCATCTTAACGACAAGTTTGCAAGTGCTGTGCTGCCATTTCTGCAGCCTGTCCAACCCCCAAGAGAGCTTGGAGTAAAAGATTCTGAGCTGACCCATCCCAGCTCATGTCTTCTTATGTTTTGTGAACAGAAAGAAGAAAGGAAAGCCCCAAGCTGATTATTGACCACAGCCACTACATGCCTAGGGCTAAAGGGAGGATCTCCTGTGGGGGGGGGAGTCGCTTGTTCATCACTGATGAAAATACATAGCTAATGATGTGATAATGTTGAAAAATACGTTTTTGTAGTTGAGAATTTGCTCTATGTAGTGTAATTTTGCTTTTGTATTGTATGGGAACTGCTGAGTCACGGCCTGAACCTCTGATTGACCACCTGAGGCAAGCACTGAGTCAGCCACAGGAGCACAGGTGAAGGCAATTCAGCTGTGTGCCGGAAGGGGGGGAGCCTGGCTGCACCTCTCCTAGACCTATTTAAGAGCTGGCTGCCAGTAGGGAAGGATCTCTGCTGGAGATCTGCTGTGCTGGAGTTTTGTGAGTGAGCCCAGGATAGGAGTAAGCCTTCTATCTATTCTCTTTTTGTTATAGTTATCTGCTTTGCCAAACTCTCTTGTTTATTTTGTGATTATAGCATCCTAAAGTTCTTTGATTATACATATATCTACTATACTTTATAGGAAATAAGTAGGAGGCATCACTTTCAGAACAACCTATGTATTTTATTACAAAACTGGTATGTGCTGTCCTGAACAAAATGGCTCCCTATGGATCTCTTCTTCCTACTGCAGTGTTTGATGTTTGTCTTTGTTCTCATCTTCCAGTCTTTCACAAACCCAGTTTGGCCAGATTCTGGGATAGGCACACCCTTGTGTATGCACCATTTGGTTTTTCATGCTTTTAAGCACAGTAATTTGGACACCTATTTTTCCAATGACTCTTAATCCCACCTGCAAGTTAAAACACTTTGGTTTCTTTCTTGGTGCTGTTACGAATTCTTGGAGATTGAAAACTTGCTAGAAGTTCAGTGTTAAAGGAAAAAGTGCCTGATTTCACCATGGTTTGACTCCTTCAGCTGATAGAACATTTTAATTTAGCAATCTCAAGAAAATCCTGGCATGGCACCTCTGGGGATGCAAAAAATACTGAATGGTGTCTATTTTGGGAGCCTCCAAACTTCGCCAACCCAGGCTCCACTACCCAGGAATAGCATGCTGCAGCACTAGGCATTGTTCTTTGTTCTCATTTGCTGCCTCCAGCTGAACATTTTAATTTTCTACTGTTGCTACCAAAATGACGTAAGTTCTTCATCCAAGCCGACATTTCTCACCACATGAACTATATAGAAACGATTATTGTGCTGGCAATGTCCCAAAGTTTTTGCTGTGTCAGGATATCAGCCCTATTCTCCTGGGAAAGGCCTGAAAATAAACACATTTCCTCATTCACAGCTTAGTTCTAAGGGAGCTGGCAGCACAGATGGGGATGATCTTTCTAGACCTTCCAATTCATTTAACATTTTTGTGATTTTTTTTCATCAGGTGTTGTGAGGTGCATTTCTGTCACCTCTAATTCATGTGCTTAAAACCTGTTTCCATAAACTATGATTGTATGTAAAACATATTTAATCTTCCCCGTTTCCTCTTACCTCTAGGAAAGAAAAGGAGAGAAAAAAACAGAGAAAGATCCAATTTATTGTAGCAGTGTCAACTGAAAGCTAACTCTAAACTGGACTCATGCAAACAGATTCTCATCTATCACTAAGCCATCTCATTCCCAGAGTAATACCCATGAAAACTGAAGATTACCTGTGAAACTTATTCTGGGTAATAGAGGCAAACATACAGACAAATGTGCATTTGATTCTCTCCTTTACCATCTGCTTAATACCCTAGATTGTGCACTACTGGGGTCAGTACGAACATCCACTATTTGCTTCCTGCCTTTAGGGTACCAATTTGTGAATCCTCAGGTCTCATTCTGAATCCTGGTGCCAATTCAGCCAGGTACTGAAGAAGGAAATGCTTGCATTTGTGTCATCAGGTAAACTTCAATCATATTTTATTGTCAGAAGAAGTGAAATGCAAGTATTCAAAGTATAAAAAGAAATGTATGTGGGGCTTTCCGTAGCATTAGCAGTAATATAACAAATATGCACCCTGTATAGAGCTTCTGCATTAATGGAATATAACATAATTATGATCAGTTTCAAATGGTCTGATACAGAGAACGGGTTCCCACCTGATGGCACAAGTCACTTGGAAATATGCCTTAGTGATGCCCTGCCATGTAGTTTTAGCAAGCAGCTTTTATGGAAAACATGCTTTTTCTGCTTATGCCAGTGTCTTTCCAGCAGACGCTTTTCTTCAACAGCAGTAACAACTTCTGTCTATTCAGGTCTCCAGAACTCTTAAGGGTATTATTTTCCCACAGGACTAGTGAGTTGAATTGCCTACTATGACATATCTGAAAATGATTCCATTCCCAGAGTGTACATGAATCCCTTCTCTAAAAGTAATAATCCTTTAAGACTACTTGAAGCTGCTTCTTTTGGATCACTAATTGCTTATGAAAAACTGTCCTAGAGCTTTCTGCTCTACAGTTCTGTTAAATCTTCAGTTCATTTTCATTTAATTTTTATCCTATGTTTTCAGATAAACCAGTGACAGTTCTCCAGGACTGGACAGTATATCAGAGACCATTGCAACTAGCCTTTCTATTAAAACTTGAAATGTGAGCAGCAGGAACTCAAACTCAAAAAACTATATTTCTTTCAGCTTTTCTAATTAATTACATAATGGACAGATTGAATGAGTAAACTGTTTGAAGTGGCTGCTATGTGTTTTTCCAGTACTACTTTTAGGAACTACAGGAGAAACGTTATGTAACTACAAAAAAAAGTGGGAAAACCACTTAAAGCACAGTAATTCTGATTTATAAATTATTTCACCAGAAGCGATAGTGACTCATACTTTCATTTCTTTTACCAGAGAGAAATCTGAGGCTGTTTGGCTCAGACATAACTCTTCCTAGGGAAAAAAGAGGCCAAAAGCCAATTCACAGAAAGACGAGTCGAATACTAAAACTCAAGATGACAATCTGACAGCCACTTGGCATCTGCTCTCAGATGGCAGCCAGCTGGCTTCTCACAACAGTATATGCACCAGAAACATTGTTAGGAGGAGCTTGCTGAGAGAGTAACGCTGTACTCACGGAGATGCGCCACCTCCTGTATAGCTCCTCATGCACAAAGCCCAGTGGGTTGGTGCTTCACAGCAGCACAGTTCTACCACTTGCATCCTTCCTCACAGCACATGCTTCCCCAGTATCTATAAGGAATAAAGAGATTAGTGATTATCACTAATCAGTAATAACCATCAGCTTTCCTGGGCTCTATCCTGCTAATGTACAACAGGATATAGCTTTACACAAGGCACGCTCAACCACATCAATTTAAGGGCATCATGGCTGTTGGACAAAGGCCTCAGACTGTCAGCTCTTTGGTAGAGGAACTGCATTTGTTCATGCAGTGCCTTGCACGCTACAGACTTGTCTGTCATTGTGGTTTGTAGTGTCAGCATGGTTATTGTTAGATTTTCTTTTGGGAGAGGGCCAAAGTTTCCATCCATGTTCTGCTACAGACAAATTGAAAACCAGTTGGTGCATGAACCTGTCATACTCTGTTCTATGATGTGGACATCTCATGGTCCTGTTCTCAGCTTCCAGTGACAATAATGCTGAAAACAGTCTTGTGACAATGGTCTGTGCTTCACCTTGCATGTATGACATTGTTCCTGCTAGGCAGAAAACAGAGCAGAGACAAATGTCTGCATCTACAAGCAAAAATCTTATTGCATAAAGATGGATCTGAGAAGTCTAAACAGAGTCTTACATCATTAGCTGTTGAATGTGTATTAACTAAGGTCTTTTTGTATGTCTGCACTTCAAGTGCTCTTGTTTTTGACTCTGAGAATCCTTGTTCCATCTCTGGTTTGCTATTAGCTGTCACAGCCACGCCATCCATCATCTGAAGTATTTGCATGATCATGAATTCAGAGCACAGTGCAGAGAGCTTACCACTTCTGGCAATTAACTTGAAATAAATAAAAGTGGTAAGAGGAGGTTAAGTTACCCACCTGCAGAAGATAGCTCAGTGCTGAGTGCTCTCAACAGATAAGTGCATCTGAGAAAGTGCTAATTGCAGTGCCTTCCTTATAGTCTCTTTGTTGATGCACAAAAGACTGAGGAAATGAGAAGAAAAAGAAAATGCCTCTGTCTCTGGGGTCACGGTTGTAGGAACTGGGCTCTTGAAAAACACTAGTTATTTCAGAATCTGTAGAAAAAGAATGCACTGAAACCTGGAAACAGACAGTGGTCTGTTTGAATAGAATAGCCGTGAATGGAAATCGTAGTCTGTGGTCTGGCCACGGTCCGGGCTATGTGATGCTGTACATGATCCAGTGCCCATTTGCATTATTTACTTAATTCCATAAGTGCTGAACGTATTGGAGGAAGATGATCTGCATATTCTGAGGGTCTTGCATTGCAAGAGGGACAGACATAACAAAATGATTAATTACGAGGCAGTAGTGTGGGAAAGACCAGCACTGAATCAGATGAGTGGTGAAGAAGCAACTGCTGATCGGGGATGGGAAGGTATCATGAAGAAAGGCAGAGAACTGTTGGGTGCAGACAAAATGCTGTGAAGCAGGAAAGGCAAGGCAAGACCTAAGGGGAGAAAGAAAGGAAAAGTGAGGTTAGGCAAAGCTGTATCCCTGGGAAGTGAATTAATGAAGACTGTGAACTTGGAAGAAAACAGGAAACTGAATTATAGGGATGGTGTGTATAGTAGGCAGAGGGTGAAGCAGAAAGTTTAGTTTAGGACACAGTACTTTCAAAAGGCATGGACAAAAAAAAGAGACAAGGGATAAAGGTAGAAGTAGTTTGACTAGACTTGATTGGTACAGTAAAATCCTGGTTGTAAGCCTTTACCCTGTCTGGTGAGGGGTCTGTCTGAGGGCCTAGGCAAACTTTGGAGTTCTCAAAAATGAGTGCAAAAACATCTGCTCAGAGCTGGATGTAAATGCATTAAATACATCCAAAAGTAGTAGAGCTAGATTCAACCCCATGATTCACTGAGATACAGTATTGTTGTTGTGCAGTTTCCCATCTGTACACATCCAGTAAAATTAGTATGCGCACTATATTATATTTGGGGACAGCGTGAAGGTGCTGTGCTGGGTTGGGGCAATTGCTGCATTTCTGCATCTTCTCTATGCTATACTGCAGTAATACTTTTTTCTCTACCCTGCCCCTTTGGGAGGCAGAAAGGAGAAGTGCAGCCATGATGTGAACACCTCAGGAGTAATACAAATGGCTGTGATACCACCAAAGTGCAGTGCAGAGTCTGCTCTCTGCTGATCTGGAGCAATGGCTATAACACAGGTTTTGTATCATAGCGTGTTCAAAGGCCTCCTTTACTGCACAGTTCAAACTGGAAGGGAACTCTTATGTGAGCATTTCTTTATTGTATTGCTTGCAGGAGGAGATTTTTGGCTTAATATTTTGGTAGTTCAAGAAGCAGAGCCAGCATGGTTGGCTTGGCAGCACCGCATCTGGCCAGAGCAAAGGCCAGTTTCCCTGCTGGTTGCCACACCAATTATGTGTCCACTCATCCCTTTGGTGGCAGCTCTGACAGACTCCCACATCCACCCACTCCAGCTCAGGGGCAGAACTTTTCTGTCAGTTTGCATCCACTTGTCTAAGTCAGGGAAGCGATGAGATGAGACCTTGACCAGCATAGCTGCACTGGGAGCAGCGTCTGGTTGACATACAACTTTCTTGGCAGAACCACAGTTATGTGGATGACCTGATTTGTTTTGGGATTTCCGTTGTGTCCCAGTTTAACCTTGTGGCTGTGCTGCTGGCTGCCTACTTAGACTTGTACACTGGCATTTCCTGGAGAGGAACAGCCCAAAATATTGTTTTTCTAATATATTTATATGGTGGCAACGGAAGTTCAAATGCTGAGCTTAATAAATGTTGTGCTATAAGGAGCAGAGATATTCTATTAAGCCATATGACTCTGCACGTACTTGACAGAAAGTTCAGAATGTGGTTTTTTTTTTTTTTGGAGTAGGTTTAATGCAAGAAGGGCCAGCATCATTCAAACAATATTGGATTTAGAGATTCACAAATCAGGATAAAGTATTCCTCCAGTGTCCTAATCCTATTTGCATCATTAAGGGCCTACTGCATTGTAGGAAAATGCATTTCAGAGGACAGAATTCTTCAAACAGAAAAAAAAATGCCTTTAGCCTTTTGTGTGTGAGAAAAAGGCAAAGAAGATGATTTTGGAAGTCAAACTATGGCACACTCATTTTGAATCACTTAAACAGCTTGAGGCATGGGCTGCTTTCTTCATCATTTTAAAAAAAACTATTTGTATGTGCTATGATAGAACTGGAAAGCAGCTGGTGTAATTGATGCTGTTTATTTCTTTACAAGAATGGTTCACTAATTGCTGTTGGCAGCTCCACATTGATTAGTGGGGATTTTTAGGATCCCAGAAAAAAATACTGTGGCTTGATCCTTCCAGCTTAAAGCAGAAATTGTAAACCTGATACTAAGAAACGTGGATAATTGTATTAAACAGCAGCCAAGAATCAGCACAGTTTTGTGCCTCTTTTAGCCAAATTCAGCTCCTTAGCTATATTTTAAAAGCAGAACTGTCCCCAGGATTTTTTCATAAGTCTAGTAACATCCCAGTTGTATTAACTGCTGAGCTGGGGTTACGTAGCAAGAACCCTTTGGTGAGTAAACACTGCCCTCTAATTCTACCTTCTGTTTTTGCTGTGAATTTATTGTCACATCTCGCCACTTCTGGATGCCCCTTTGGCAAACAGGTACATTTTAATCTCTGTGATACACACCAGGATTGACCTGATCCTTATTCCTGGTTATTTTTTCTAACGAGTAATCTTACATGTACTACAAGATGTTTTAAACTATTTGTTGAAGGAGATGGTGTTTGCTCTGGACATTGCACTTGTGATTGCCTGGTTGCTTGGAACTAGATTCAATTATTATAGTAGATCTCTTCTTCCATTTTGTTTACACTAATTCGTGGAGCAGTGAAATAACAAACAGAAAGCAGGTTTACAGAAGTCTGAATTACTCTCCCAAGTGCTGTAGCATCCCTTCTTTCTTGCCTAATCAGATTTGGTTATATAGGCAACTGGAAAGTCAGCTGGAAAGAACTGCAAATGACCTTTGCTATGAGAATGGTCATTTGTTAAGCTCTCTCATGTCCTGAGCTCTGATCATTTAGTCTTGCTGATTTGTGTGCTGAGCCTGCTCTGTGCCTGAGATGTGTGCAAATCCAGATTTGCAAATTTAAATCAGAACCTGATGATCTCCAGAGCATAGTGTTGGGAATTACTCTTCATCAGTCCAGCTAAACTAACTTTAGGCTTTGGTTTTCATCCACAGCTGAGAGTCCTGGGTTGATCACATGGAAAATGTGATAAATGGAATCCTATTTAATCCAATATACTTGATGTTACATCAAGTTCCTTTGTCACCTATCAGCAGAAGACCAGAGCACAGTTCAGAGTTGCAACTCCACTGTAAGTCCTTTGTAGTTCTTTATTACAGTTCTTTGTTAATACATAAGATAATTTGTTTCTCAGGAGTGACTGTTGTTTAAGCCAGAAAATACTCCCCTGAGTTCTTTTCAATCATGAAGTGTTTCAGTATTTTCACTGCCTGCATGTGTTTCAGCCATCCTTTGGCTCTGAGACCCAAGCAGTTGCAGCAGCTACAGGTGCACTGAATGCTGCCAGAGAAAGTGGGAGAAGGAATAAAGCCTCAGCCCAGACTTGATTTAAAAAATGAATCCAAGAGTGAGAAAGAACCTCAGATTATTTTTCTTGGTCAGCTCTCTTCCTCTGAGATTAATAAATAGAAGAAAGATCATGCAGGAAGTTATGTATTTTCCAGTTTGACTTTATTTTGTGTTACTCAGAGAGGCAGAAGCATACAGTCTGACAAGAGGCATTAAGCTCAGTGAACATTTTTTCAGTTCAAAAGCTTCACCCCCTTAAAGCAAAATACTTCAAAAAGAGGAGCGATTGCCTTCTGCAGCAAACTTAACAAACATTTTTGATTCTTAGGGCACTTTCTTTCCTGCACATCAAAGGAAAATACCACTCTTCATTAAAGGTATAAATTAATTTATCACAGGACCCAATTAATGTTTTGATTCCAGCAAATAACACTTATATTCTCTGCTCTACAGCTCCATAATATCTAAGACAGCTCACTGAGCAGCCAGTGTTCAGAAGAAATCCTCATCAGTTTTGTAAAGCTTGTCAAACATTCCAAACTTCAGGCTCTCTTTAGGCTGAAAAAACTTGCCTCAGGCAAATCCAGAAATAGACGAGAAAAATGAACACCCAAACAAGCGATTTCTGACTACACGTTTTGAGCCCCATTGCCTGTGGCCCCTTGTTCTATTGCTGCTCAGCACTAAAAACAACCTGGCCCCATTCACTTGACTCCCACACTTCAGTTATTTTTAAATTGATGAGATCCCCTCTCAGTCTTCTCCAGACTGAACAGTCCCAGGTTCTCTCAGCCTTTCCTCATATGAGAGATGCTTCAGGCCCCTCATTATCTTTTTGGCCCTCCCCTGGACTCTTGTCCCTTAAAATATTTCTTATTTCTGTGCAAGTTTAGTGCATTCATTCTGTTATTGTTGTGTCTGTATGCAAGCAAGACAACAAATATAATCTCAGTGAAAGATGATCTTACAATAAAACATAGGATCAAAGCTCAGGAGACCTTGGTTCATTTCCAGAGCCTGCTCTATCCTGTGTGGACACGTACAAGTTATCTAAAGCTCCTCAAACTTCCATCCTTAATTTAGCAGCGGGGAGAGTAGCATTATATTATGATAAAGTCCATATTTGTGTGGTGACAAGGCTTTAAAAATAAAAAACCTCCTCCTGAATCTAAATTTAACCCGACCGCATCACAGAAAGGCTACGTAAATAGCAGGTTTGGTTTTTTCTGTTTTGCATCCTCTCTCTCTCTTAAAAAAAAAATAAATAAATAAAAAAAGAAAAAAGAAGAAGGAAGACAGCATGACAAATTGTCACACTGGCTTTACAGAATCATTCCCTCCCAGAAAGCTGCAACACACACTCCTTCCGATCAACTGGAGTACCTTTCATGTATTCTTATGCCTTATCTTTGTTCTTCTTCTGTTCTTTTCTCATCCCCAAGAACTCCAAGCTTGATTCACTTCTCATTTGCAGAACTGTTAGAATTTCTGAAATATAAAAATAATGGGTTGGTAGCACAGAGGAGCTCTTTATGTTGGACATCAAGAGCCAGGGGGCAACCCCTGCTCACCTTCACTTTTGATTTCTCTTCCCAAATTGCTTCTCCTTTCAAGTGCTATATTATTCTTTGGCTAAAATCAAAAATCTTGCTCTTCTGTTGTTTGTACCATCCTAACTTATGATGCCTTCTTTCCCCATTTTGCAGTCCTACAAGTGATGGCCTGCCGCCACTGCCTGGGCTCTTCAGGCTCAGGGCTGTGCTCTGTAGATCCCAGATCCTGGGGACTTCCCCAGGATTCCTCACTCTGCATCGGTGGATGGTGTCTACCCTGAGTCCTGAGGGTAGCTGAGGTTTTTGGACAGGCCAAGCCTGAGATGACTATATCATCTATGGTCAATATGTGGGATGGTAGGAAGGTGAACTGCAATCAGCCTGAAATTTAGCTGATGAGAGCTCATAGAGGTAAGCTGGGATACCTGGGTGCAGTGGAGTCAAGGGCAACTGCAAATATGCTGGTAGCCTGGAGGTTGGGACTGGTGAGAAGACTGAAGTCGCTCCATCTGGTGATAATACAATCTCTGCAAAGGTCCTGGTGCCAGGACTGGGCAAGCCCTAAGCAGCCCTTCAGATGTGCCTTTGTCATCTGGACATTCAGCTTGAGACCTGCTTAATGAGGCTGAGCTAGGAATTGTTTTGACTGAGTGTCTGAGCTGGAATTCCTCGAATAAAATTGTTGTTATTCTCTGCAGCCTCTTACAAGCTTGATTATTCCACTAGAGATATTTTGAGACCAATCCCATGAATATTTTTTGAGCTTATTAAAAGCCTGTCTTAAAACTGGCACATACAAGCAGCAATCTATGAAAACCTGGCACTGGCACACCAAACCGCATTGTACTGGGCATAATATTGATGTTTGCTGAATATTTACAGCATTAAAGCAACGGTTCATTTAAAGGAAACAATTTGGAAAGAAGCTTACACTGAAAGCACTAAGTAAATTATATCAAATACCATATGAGGCTTTGATACAGCGTAAGTGAAGCATTAAAGCCAGCTAGGGCTGTTCTGATAAAAGATATAGGGCTATGTCTGAAGTTCTGCATAGAAATTAGTGAATTAGCATAGATTTCACTTGCATAACATTATGTATTTTTTATACAGAGAGACATTTTAGAGAAAGTGATTCAGAATTGTGTCAAGTAAGTGTGCACAGGAGGTGAACTTGGTTTTCCCATATGAGTGCAACATCTAACCTTGCAGACTGACCCAGGTCTGTGCCTGGAATTTGGTTTGACTGCTGTGACTCACAAAACAAGACATAAGCTGTTTAGGCAGGATGAAGATGAAGGAATAAATCTGAGCTCAAGAGAATGAATGTGGTTTTTGGTGGTTGGCAAACACTCACCATGTTCTGATGGACCCGAGGAATGTTCTGTAGGATGGACCCGAGCATGTTCTGTAGGACCTGAGGAAACAGCCAGAAGTTATACCAGAGGAGGTTTAGTTTGGACATTTGGCGAAACTTTTTCTCTCAAAGGGTGGTCAGGCACTGGAATGGCTGCCTGGGGAGGTGGTGGAGTCGCCATCCCTGGTAGTGTTCAAGAGGAGCCTGGATGGTGAGCTATGAGAGATGGTTTAGTGCTTGTGGTACTAATAGGAATGGGAGGGTGGTTGGACTAGATGATCTTGCAGGTCGTTTCCAACCTTGTGATTCTGTGATTCTAGGGATGAAGAGCAGAGAAAGCATTTTCCCCAGCAGTGATAATGCTGATACATTATAGGGTAGCAGAAAAGTGCAAGTTAATATTGTTTTTGTAAACAAAACAAAATAAAAATTTCCTGCAACCTTTTTTATTACTTTGCAGATATCATTTCTAGATAGGCAAAAAAAAAATATCCTATGAAAGACTGATTTTATTTCAATCTTGAGAAAAAGTTCACCTGAAACTGAAAGCATTGGCAACGTGGCAATCAGCATTTATAAACTCCTTTTTCAAAATGCTTTTTGCATGCATACGTCAAAGCGCGTACTGTAAACAGCAAGTAACAAAACTGCACATGTATACCAAGGATAAGGATCAGCTTTCCCAAGTGGGGAAATGGAAAACGTTGAGCACATAACATCCCCAAGACCATAACTGGTCTGTGGCAGCCACAAATAAAGCCCTGGTTTCATAATTTTCAGTCTCATGCTTTAACCTCTGTGCACAGCCTCAGCCAAAGGCTAACCTCACGTTTAAGGTGTCTCATTGGAAAAGACTGTTTATTTCTCTTAGTTTTCTCTGGTGCCTACTTGCAGTGTTTGGTGCATAAAAGGACAATATATAGTGAAGCCCTGTATGGGAACTGCTGAGTCAAGGCCTGAACCTCTGATTGACCACCTGAGGTGAGCACTGAGTCAGCCACAGGAGCACAGGTGAAAGCAATTCAGCTGTGCTGCTCCTAGACCTATTTAAGAGCTGGCTGCCAGTGGGGAAGGATCTCTTCTGGAGATCTGCTGTGCTGGAGTTTTGTGAGTGAGCCCAGGATAGGGGTAAGCTGTCTATCTATTCTCTTTTTGTTATCGTTATCTGTTTTGCCTAATTCTTTTATTTATTTTGTAATTATAGCATCTTTATATTCATTGATTATACAAGCCCAAATCCCAAACATGGGGTTTGGGAGCTCCCACCTTCACTGTGCCTTCACATTCAGCCTTGTGCAGATAATGCATTAAAACAAATCCACGTTTCAGTCTGTGAAAGTGTTGGATCAATAACTTTCCTCTGTTTCAGAGGCTACATGGCATTTGAATTGGTTGATTATTAGAATACATAGGCTATTTATGTATTCCATAAGACACGGTATCTTTGTATTGCTTCTGCTGGACTCCATTTTAGGTGGCCTGGAGAGAAAAGCAGAAAATCCCTGCCTGTAGAGCAATTGGGCCCAGTCCATTTGCTGCTGAGTGAAGTACTTCCCTGTCTCTGCCTGGGCAGACAGGATGGACCTGCCTGTGGAAAAGCAGCTGGAGCGTGGCGAGCTGAGGGAGATGTGCTCACCTCACTCACCAGTCAGAAATAATCACTGGCATACAAAAAATTACTCCATTAGACACTGTCATGAGAATATACTTTTTTAACCCAAACACAGTTCAAGGAATGGCTAAGTAAAATCATTAAGGGAATGCACCTGTCACTGGCATTTGACCCGAGGAGAAAGGGTTATCTAAAAATACTAGATAAATCAATTCCTTTCACACTTGTTCAAGGAGACCAACTAAGGGCAGCAATAGCAGACAGTGCTTTTTTTGCTGCAGGGGGTGTCTGTTTGGTTCATACAGCTAGCAACAATTCTTAGGTGACTTGTGTCATATATTTTTCTAATCCTATCTGAGTACCTGGTTTTAATGAGATTAATGGCTCAGAATTTCTGAGACACTTATTTACCATGCAGGAAAAAGGATGTATCTGCCAAACATATCTGTGCTCTGAAGTCAGAAATCGCCTCCCGTTGATAAAGGGAGACAGAAGTGGCTGGAGAACATTTCAGCTGCTAACGAGCTGCTTTATAACCTTGCCCCTGGCATTTACCAATTGCCATTTAAAAGGCAACTTTTACTAAGCGCTTATCGGGCGGCATTGTGCTATTTCCTATTCTGAGTGTTGCTGTCAAGAACGATATGGTTTCAGAACTCTTCTTGTCTCTTAAACCATGCTTCTTCTGCAGTAAAACAGTTCTGCTATCCATTGAGGTCTGTTACAGCGGTGTTGGAAGCCCTTCTGTTAGCAAACTTCCAGGGAAGCAAATTCACATTTATTTCCCCTGAAAGTGAGGCACTGACAGCACTAAAACAAGCATTGGATCAGACAGGCATTGTAAAGGGCTTGCTCTCTTCTAGCCACTCATGTGCCTCTATGGGAGGAGGGGAGAAATTGAGATGTTTCTTAGTTAACTTCTGCATTGTTTTGTTGGATGGCTGTTGTCTGTACTTTGAAGAGCAGGTTCTGACAGTTCGCAGCATCTCCTCAAATCCCATGCTCCTTAAACAAACTCTGTGTGATGAAAAAGCTGTGCACTCGGTAAATATACAGCGAGGTTCAGCTGCACAATGCCTATTTCTTGATAAAATCTATAATGGTTGAGGATCTAAATGCTCCTACAGATCTAAGCCCAACTGGCAGAGCATGAAGAGGAAACAGCTTGTGGAGGCCTGATGGAGCAGGGCTTCTTTGTCAGCTCCCAGCATGTTTTTCAGTTTGCAAAACTCAAGAAGTCAGAAAAAAGAATCTTTACAGTATTTATTCCACACCTGCAAAGATCTATTAAAAAGGAGGTCAGGGAATTCTTGTTTTGCCTTCCCTCTCCAGTTTGAAACCTGAAGTCACTGCTGTGCCAGCCGTGCAGGGCAGAGTTCCCTTGGCTGGCTCAGAAAGCAACAGCTGTCCTGCCTTGACAGTATGTCACCAAGCAGCAGTGAAAGTGTATGCAAAATTACATGTGGCCCTCTTGATGAATGCTTGTTTTGATCATCTATCAGAGGGACTGGCAGTAGATCATCAGGCTGCCAGTCCCATCTGGAGACCTGGACTGGATTTGCAGAGGGCCTTTTCAGCTACCTTATGGGATTTATTCTGATGAATTTGTCCATCCATTCCTTTCCAGAGAGTAGACATAGTTTACTAAGGCTGCACCAAATTCAGAGTTTTCAGAAGGTCAAAATGTCTCCCATTGGGGCACTACATAGAAATTGCTAATACTTCAGAAATAAGCTATGTGGTAAACAGCCTGGGATGTATTTTTTCTTTTCTCCTGGTCAGTTTTTCACAGTTCTCTGTGAGAAGTAAGCTGGTTTATACAGTTTATACAGTCCCTATAGTTGCAATGATACCTCGTGCAATTCTCTACATAAAATAAACCACCTTAAAATGCACTGGTGCTGCATTCTCAGCCTGCCTTCTGAGTGCCACAAACAGAGCTGCCAAAGTATTTCCAGAGCACACTGAGCAAAGTTCCATAATCCAGTCTGCTGGACCCTCACACACGTCTGTATTTGAAACTGAATAGCAAAATAGGCTCAGACACATTTATTTTTAATGCAGGCTGATCAATGTGATCTGGTCACAAACGTATGGAAAACTGAAAATCCCAAACAGGATCCAATTAATAAAGACTCCAAGTTACTGAAGAGGAGAAAAGGAAACCTGTTAACTAAGAGGGAGAAGGTAAAAACATTGCTAAGAAGAAAGGTACAACTTTACAACAAACTCTAATAGTAGATGATCTGGCCTGTAAAATGCTATAGCCTGTTGTAAAGAGCAGATGATTACAGTGGTTAATTAAACACCAGCCCAGCAAGTAGCTCTGTTGGTCAGGCAGAACATCTCAGCCTGGCACACCCCCAGCATCTTCAGCTGGAAATTCAAAGTAACTTCTAATTTTCCCCAAAGAAGACAGGTTTTACTGTAGTCAACTCATATTTTTCAAATGTTTTATCATCCTCCAAACAGTGCTGTTTTTTTTCAATCACATTTTGGTTGATTGCAAAACTATCAGCAAGTTGTAGCTGTGTAAGTTTACTGAGTGAATAACTACAGGCTGACAAGTTGCAGCGTGCTGATTGTGTAGGATGAGAGAGGGCTTATAAGGTAGTTGGGTAATCAGCAAGGGAGAAACCTTGCAAGTTTTCAGAGCACAAAACCCCCATTGTAGTTCACAGGGAACCAAGAGTTTCCAGAGTAGGTTCCAAGTGGGATGGAAGAGTGGGAAACTTTCCTTTTTTGGATAAACACAAATTCCTCTTTTACATTCGTAATACAATTGGAGTAATTGAATTCGATGGGCGCTCTGTTTTCTTCCATAATGATCCCATTCCTACACTGAGATAAACTACAGGCTTTTGGCCTCATGGTTAGTCCCCTTGGAAACCAGATTATTGCCTTTTAAGATAGAGCGCTCCAATTATCCTCTAAATAGTTTTGCTTATTGTACTTACCCACATAGCAACAAAAGATGTATTATCCACCATATCACGTACAGTTTAGCCTCATCCTTAAAGGATACAGACAGATCTATATAAGGATTCATGTAATGGAATCATTTGGTAGCACACTTAAACAACACAGAAGCAGAAATGAGCGATGGATTTGGTGTATTAGTATTGCACAGCATTACTTCATTTTAAGCCATCTTTGGAAGGCTCTATTTTTTCAACAGTAGCCACAGAGTATTTGCAAGCAATATTAAATCTTCTACATGGAGGACCTCAGTGTTAAAGGAGGTAGAAAAAATTCACCTGCCATGAACACCCACTAACTTCAGAGTGGATGGCATATTTCAGTGCTTGTGAGGAAAAAAAATGTCAGACTTACAGAATATCTTCAATGTGAACACAGACAGATGAGTACTGTTCAAGTAGGGAATACTTCTATCTCAGGAGACTAGTTTTGATTTTCCCTGATCACGAGTACAGTGTGTGTAAGCAGAGTGTAGCAATGGATAATTGCATGAGGCCTTAGCTGATTTTTAATCATTAAATGTCAGTCAGCATTACTTTTAGCAAGATTTTCTATCTGTATAACCATCCTTGGAACTACTGCTGGTGAAACAAATGATATCAGGACAAGAATGTCCTGATAGTGACATTTTAGATATTAAAAAACGCTTTATTCAGTTCTTGCTCATAGTTTGTGAGGTATCCAAATATGTATTTGATGTATATACCTCAGTAGCTACCTCTTACTTAGCTTGCAGGCGTTATTCCAGACACTGCAGACATACATAGAAAATACAGCCCTTACCTCAGAAACTGACAATCTGGTGCCTAAACATTTCTGTCTTTTCTGCTTTTCAGAACAATAACATAAATGCTAAATCAGACACATACAACTTCTGTGGGAAGCCTTTCAGATTCACAGATGAGATACACTCTTATTAGAGTCATTTTGCTTTCCACGGGAAGACTGCCTAGAGATCAAGAAAAACACAGGTAATATTGGCTGTGTTCACGAGAGCGTAATTCCCTTTGTTTCCTTCTCATTGCTTTGTTAATTAAAAACCCTCTAAGTCTGCGTTAAGCTGCAATCTGTTAAGCCTGGGCCAGCAGGCACTGATGTCTGAGCTACAGTTCAACTGTCCTGTCTCCTCCTTCCCTGCTTAAGCCACGTTCATGAAGTGCTAGTGGTAATTTTGGTGATACTGCCCCTTTGGAGCCTCCTCATATGCCTTGCCCTCCAGACCGTTCACCATTTCCATAGCCCTAAGTTTTGTTATCTTCCTTCAGAGTCTGCTAGGGGTGTTAATGAATAAAATCAATCAGCTGCTTTTCTCCAGATGTAACCAGACCTGCAAATTTCCTTCTCTTTGGGTTATTTATTCTAGGGAAGATATAATTATACAATGTTGATCAATCGGTCTCCCCAAATCCTTTTAGCATTCAGTTTCTATGGTCAGCGTCTGTATGGAGCTCAGTTAGCCAACTCTTGCAAAAGCTTGTAATTTGCACCGATTAGACTGCTTCCCTCTCAAGTTTTCACATTCAGAGGGAGAATGGCTTGTCTGACTGCATCTCTGACCCTGCTGATCCCCATCTCTTCCAGGTGAACTGCTGTGGCTTCCATATTAAAGCATCTCCCTAATCCCCATCAAAAGAACTCAATTAGAAAGATGTTATTAAAATGGCAAATGCAGAACTGAGAGAGAAAGCATGTTTGTGTGTGAATATATTATGCATTAGTGGCTTACAAAAGACAGAAGTGATAATTGCCTATCTATAAAACTGGCAAACATTTTAATGCAGCCTCTGCCCTCACTGGGCATTGTTTTCCTCACTCAGTGACAAGTATTGCTCATTGATTTGCTCCAGCCATGTTCCCTTTGGCTCCTTTCTTATAGTCATTTGAAACCTAGCTTATATGAGAAGGAAGGGGAGCTTTGATACAGTAAGAACAATTTATCTGCAAGGAATACTTGGGTGTTCTGTTAAAAAACCTAATGCAATCCTTTTATCCTTACACAGTTCCTGAAAGCAGTTTGTGTTGTTTTTGAAAGACTGATGACTTTATTTTACTTGGGATGTGTTGTTTTTTCTTATATGCCTCCCTGCTGTTTTTCAAGGCACTGCAGATGTCCCCAGGGTAAATGTGATAAGACCAGAGGTATTTCCTATTAAGCTTTTTCCCTTTAATTACCAGTGGAAATCCCTGCCTACAGTCCTGAATCTGTCTTCCTGTATACATGTGTCGTGACAGATACTTTTGCCCAATATATAACTCGTTAGAAGTACCTCAGCTCTTTGGAGCACATTAAATGGCACCCAGACCAAGTATCTTGAGACATAAAAAGCTATCTCAAGAAGATTAAACTGCATTTTAAGGACAGCAAAGGCACAATTGTTTTAAGAAAAGAATTAAAATACAATGAGTTTTAGTGATAATAATTATTTTTTATTTATTAGGCAAAAAAATATCTGCCTTCTACATCTTTACATAGGAAAGGAGTTTGGAATAGGATTTAGTAGTATTTAATTCATTTTATCCCAGGGGGCATATTCCAGATGTTTGGTTATAGCCTCTTTCCATTGGCTGTTGTTTTAAAGACGCTGCTCTAAGGCACCAATCTTCATCTCTTTCCTGAATCCCATAATTTTTCTTCTTCAGGTAGAGCGTGTGCTATCAGTGTGGGTCTCCTGGGTCTTTTTATTCATATTTGCTCCTCTATCTAACAGCCACAATGTATACATCCAGTTCATCTGTTCTCCTTCTGAGAGGGAAAACAAAAAGGGATTCAAGAAAAACCTTCAATTTTCTTAGACACTGAAGCTTGTTAGATACTGAAAGACGCAATAGATGTCCTTGGAAGTACAGAGGAAGATTGCATTTTGCTGCATGTCTGCTTAGGATGGAAATCATGACGCTCCCTGAGTACCCTGCAGTGTGAAAAGAAATAGGCAGGGATGTGTGATTTCCTCATGCTGGTTGGTCCAGGTGTGTTAGCAGGACCTATGATGGTCAGATTCCAGTTTTGATACTAAGACTGCAGAATGACGCAGGGAAGCAGATGTACATGGATAACTGAAGTTTTTTTTAGTTAAATATACTATAATGTTTTTTAACTACTACATCGAATACGAAAAGTTAAATTGAGCAAAAGTGCATGTGGATTACCACCAAGCTCAAATTGTTTGAGCAAGCCATTCTCTCGTTAACACACAACTTTAAAAATAGCTTTTTTTGTTTCAAAATAAAGTTTTAGTTAGACATGTAAAACGATGAGAGAGAAAAAAAAAAAAAACTATAGGAAGCATAAAATTATAAGCCAAATATAAGGTGTCTTTAAAACACAGAACACTTTTTGGGTAAATAGAAACATATAAAAAAAAGAAAGACTTTCAGATCTACTTAAGATTCAAATTCCATCTTTCTTTCCCTTTCAACCACAGTTCTGCTTCCTACTGTGAAACAGCTGGAAGTCTTTGATAATGCAGTTCGAGAAAGTTTGATAGTTTAAAACAATTTATCTCTGACACTGAAAGTAGTCTAAACATACCAGTATGGATCTCAATTGAAGCTAATTTACACTGTTTTCTTTTACCCAGCTTAACTCAAGTCAGCTTAATCTCTTAGCTGGTCACGTGCAAACAGCTTTGAATCACTTGATTTTGAGATAAAAAAACATTTTCTTTTCCTTTTTTGTTAGGTGATCAAACAGCTTCTTCCTCTCTCCCACAGTATGCAAAGAGTTTGATTTATTGCCAACATATCCCCTAATCATAGAATCATGGAATCTTAGAATCACAGGGTTGGAAACGATCTGTAAAATCATCTATTCCAACTGTCTTCTCTAATCCTTCTGCTTCTAATTAGTTATTTTCTTTGAGCCAGTCAGCTTGAGTACAAAGTCATCGAATCATAGCATCATTAAGGTTGGAAATGAGCTCTAAGATCATCTAGTCCAAATGACCACCTAGCACAAATATTTCCCCTAAGCCATGTCCTTCAGTGCCACATCCATATGGTTCTTGAACACCTCCAGGGACAGTGACTTAAACACCTCCCTGGGCAGCCCAGGTGCATGACCACTCATTTGGAGAAGAAATTCTTCCTAACATCCAACCCAAGCCCCCATTGGCCCAACTTGAGGCCATTCCCTCTTGTCCTATCGCTATTATGTTGGAGAAGAGGCTGATGCCCACATCACCACAACCTCCTTTCTGGAAAATGTCAGACATTTTGATTTTGTAATCCCCAAAGGGCTCTGCTATGTAGAATATCTTCTGGAATACAGGCAACACATTTAATTTTTTGAATGTTTAATTTTTTTAATTTTTTTGAATGTTGAAAGTTTAAGGTGGAAGTGGTTGACTTGTGGGAAATAAGCATACTGCTTCACTTGCTGCTTTAATGAAGTCCTGGAGAACCTGGGCTTCTTTATGGAGAATATTGCTTTATTATAGTGACTTATTACCAATACTTGCAAGGTGCTCTTATCTCTCCCACAGAAATGACATTAACTGCTTTACTGACACCAGTTATGAGATTGTGCTTCTGCACAGCTTTGCATGGAACAGCACGTGGGAGCAGGTAACAGGAACTGGCACTGCTTGCAGGGTCTGTGCAATTCTGTATGGTTGCTCACCTTCGAACTCATCACCTCTGGCTTTTCCTCATACTTCAAATGCAGGCTTGCCCTGAAGCAACTGGAGAGCTGTAAGCGTGGTAGGAGCTCAGCTAACACAGTACAAGCTCTCTGTCCTTTTTTCTTGCTTGAAGAAGAGCAGGACCTCTGCCCTGCTTGGGAATTTTCTGAGGGCCGTTTCCAGAAGGTGTAATTTGCAGCATTAAAACTGATGAGCCAGGTAAATGGCTCAGAGACCTGCTGCTCTCCTGCCTGCTTGAACCTGCCTTCCTGAACTGCATTGCTGGTGCTTAGTTGCTGACTCTGGCTGTCTGATCAATTCCCATAAATATATGTTAGCCAGTAATACATTGCTATAGCAAATGAAAAATACACAGACCAGAGGAGCATCTGTTATACTTCTGTTCAATACTCTGTAACAAGATTGATGATCCTTCCAGCTCCCAGTCCTGCTCCTGTACGTTCACTGCTAATATGATCAGGAGCAGCTCTCCATTCAGTAAACCCCACAAACACGCGTCCCTGAGTGGCTTGTTCCCTGCAGGATGGCGATGACCTTGCAGGCTGTCTCACACCCCTAGCTCAGGATGGACTTGCTGTCCTCTGCAAGGGGGAAGAACTCACACAGCTGCAGAGCTGCGGGTAGCAAGATGCTACCGATGTGCACCAGCTGGCCAGCAGGCTGGAACAAACAGTGTACATTGCTGCCCCTGGTTGCGCACGCATCGAGCTCCCCTAGCTTATCTGTTAATTGCTTTGACCTTTTTGTTTACTTCCTGCTCAGGAATCTCAGAACTTGCTGCACTAAAAATGTCTTCTGGATTGCAGCACCAAGCAAACATTGACTTAACCTTTTCCGTTACTCCAAGTCAATATTTCCAGCCTATTCATATGCATGTCTTATCGCACTGGATAAAGCAGGGTTGTGTTTGAAGCTAACGCTCTTTTATTTATATGGCAGTATTGTACTGTGCAGGCACATGAAGAACCACATGAATGTCTTTAATAAAAAGCTTAACCCTTATCAAACAAAGAGCACGCATCCATGGAGTGCCAGCACAGCACAGCTCCCATTCCAAAAGACTTTCCACTCATCACCAGCTTTGCACTCCACAATCTCTTATAACTCAGAGCACCAGGCATTGCCAGCAACAACCCCTGCTTGTTCCCAGTTACAGCAAACAGGAAGAGCAAGTTATTTTAAGTGAGTTGTGTTTACAGCTCAGCCTTCACTCGTGGGTTGCATAAATTGGTGGTTGATCCAAGGGCAGTCCCAGGTTGACCATTAAGCACTTCAGGACTGTCGACATGCAGCAGTGAGCAGTGCCATGGAAAATATCAAGATCAATTGAGTGTTTGGGCCCTTCAGCTGCATTTTGTAAGTGTTATGTGAGCAGAGAAAAGAATGGAAAGTGAAAGCCGTTCAGAAATACTTAACTTTGTCTTCGATGTGACAAAACCAATTCTCTTAATGCTGATATCCAGCATCTCTCTTTATTGTGCTAAATTCTGTATTTCTAACTTACTACCTGGTAGATACTATATTTCTCAAGGGCCGTTTTCTAAAGTACTTTAGGGACACTTACATCTGAAGGAGGCTTTATAAAAACAAACTTTGATCCAACTTGTTTGATGTAACAGCCAGCAGAGCTAGGTAGGAGATGAAGAGTCACTTATGCTTTGGCTTGGCTGCCTTTTTGGGAATACTTTCCTTAAAGCAGGCGAAGGTTCAACACTGTTTGTAAATTATGCAGATCTCTCCCATGCAACATTTGTCAAAGTAGCCTTCAGAACAGACTTTTAATTATGTCATTTTGTACCCCTGTTTTTCTTTCATTTCCTTAAAAACTGTGCTGATATTCACTTCTATTTTATTTTTTTAATTTCCGTAGCCCAGCAAACATACCCCCTTCCCAAAGGTGGGGATGTACAGATGGGTGTGTGAGTAGAAAAGAGAAAAATCATTAAACAAAAAAAACTATTCTCAGAGTCCTAAGTATACCATGGGGGAACCACAGCTTGGGCTGCAGGATGACTTTCCACAGAGTAAGTTTTGTTCTACTAAGTGCACCTGTAGAGCTTTGCAGAAATTTGGATTTGGAAAGAATCCCAGCTTTACCCTCTGGTCTTCTACTGAAAAACTGAACTCTGCTCACACAGGGAGAAGCTGAATTTCCTTTTGTGATCAGACAGCATACGTCTAGGCAGATGACAGCAAACTGTTTGAGACATGACTCATGTCCACCCACCTGCAAATGAGATGGGCCTAGCACTGTAAGTTAGTGAAAACAGTTTGCTTTATTAGTTAAGATGGAAATTTATTATTGCCTCTTCTCGTCAGCTTCTACGAAAGGAGCACAACTGATTTTTTGTTAAATCTTTTTTACACTTAGAAGTATTTTATCCTGTGCATTGGTTCAGATTATTGAACTAAAATATCTTCGGGCTTGAAGGTGGCATGTTGAGTCTTTGGATCTGACTTGAGTGGAGGTTTGGTTTCAATTCATGCAAGCAGGGCAGGCAAAGTAAAGGGCAGCTTATTTTTGGAGACTCTCCTGGACAAGAAGCATCTTACATGGGTCTGAAAACAGTTTCTGTAGAGTCTCATTTAGCAAAAGAAGCCTTTGGGACCCTAGAGCAGGAGAGTTTCTTGGTAGGGCTGCTGCAACCTGCAAATTGGAACCAAAAAATAGACACAAAAAGTATGTCTTTGCTCAGGCAGCCAACGAGAAACTTTAAATGCAGCTTCCTTTTGTTTAAAAATAAAACACATGAATCAAGTCTTTTACTTAAATCTTCCAGCTTTCTCTGAGAAATCGTACCCCTTTCAATGAGCCTCAGGCGTTCCCACTTGACTCAGGTTAATGTGTTTGGTCTCTATAGAAACAGCAGGAGATCCCACATGTAACTTGGAAAGGTCACCTCAATTTTATTCAAAAGCTCGCATTGTCTCTTCCTTCTGTTCCATAAAACAGCAGTGAAAGGAGGCAAAAGGCAGTGCCCTGCACTCATCCAGAGTCTCAGGGCTCTTCTCCGCTCACTGGCGCTGATGAAAGACCAGGCTCTTCAGTGCCTGTGCTTGCTGACCATCGTGGGTCAAAAGGAAACACGAGCTTTTAAATACAAACTGAATAATACCATTGAGTTGGCACGAAATCCAAACTACTCCGAACTGTCTGGGAGCCAGCAAAGCTAATGAGCTGTACCGTTTCCAAATGGGATCTTGGTAACACCATCTGAGAGATTGTGTGCATACAGAGTTGTGCAGGTTTGCCTTAAAGCATAATTTAAAATGGATTTAATTAAACAGGAGGAAAATAATATGGAAAATTAAATAGATATCAAGCAAGCTTATGTCAGTTTGATTTAGGGAGAGCTTTAAATTAAGCCACAATAATCCTCTCTTAAACAGAACAGAGCTTGCTCGTATCCAGAGTTTTCATGTGCTTTAGTTCTGTTGGTTCTAAGAGCAATTGAAGTCAGAAACAGTCTGCAAAGAAGCTTCCACCCATACCCTCACATCCATTAATAAGAATGGTGAAAGTCTGGAACATGGCTGTCAGAGAGGGCAGAGGAACTTTTAGAGACTTTGAAGGTAACAAGAAGTCTATTCATAAAGAAGGAAAGCCTCAACAGAGGACAAAGTATCACAAGAAAGAATAATTTCTTGGATTTCCATTTGATTTGAGAGTACATTTTAATGTGTTCATTGCTCAGTTGTGCAACCTTTAGCACTGGGAGCATTTTTCTTTGGGCATAAATGTAGGTGAGAGAACTCTTCGTGCATGTAGAGGCATTTCGCAGACAAGCTCTGCAGGTGCAGAAGTGGTCAGGCAGGATGATAACCCCTGGCTACTGCCATGCCTGGCAGTCAGCCTGCCACTCCCATTCACAACTTCTGGAGACTTTTGGATTGCAGGATTCATGCAGACATTGTCCATATTCTTTCATTCTGCCTTCCTTACCCAGATGCCTCCTGAACTGTGACAAGTGGGACAAAAATGAGGATTTGCTGTTTGTACATGTGTTTACTGAATGCATCAGTTGTGTTGCCGATACTGTGTTCCCCTTAAAGTAGTCCCATAAAACAGCACTTAAGGTTTATACATAGAAGACTAATTAAAAAAAATTAGGTCTATATTTGATAACAAGTCAGACCTTTCCTGTGCAAAATTCTGGTAACCATCTGCTAACAGCTTGCCACTGGGTTTCGTGACATGCCCAGAAGATTGTATGGCTGTAGGTAGACATCGTCCCCTTTGGGACCAGGGTGTAGAGCAAATCCAGATCCAGCTGAGGCACATCCTCAGTTCCTACAAAGTTATCTGCCATCTCTGCAGCTGGGGCTATGCTAGCCTTACTTTGCATTTCTACCAGTCTTTTCGTAAAAGGATGCTGCTGGAATCTTGCCAGCCAAATCCTTCCCAAAGAAATTTGCTTAGAAGTTACCGTGTAATTTCATAAACAATTTAGCTCTAGCCCTTTTATGTCTCAATGAAGCTTGATTTTACGGAAGTGGAGAGTGTCATGGGGTTGATCTCAACTTTCGGGACCAAGTGTGGGTTACCTCCCTGCTAAATGGAGAGCGATTGATCGGACTGGGACCATAAATCAAAGTGGTACAAAAATTACTTCAGAATGAGTGTTTATAAAGGCATGTGCTCTGTGGACAGATTTCCTGTACTGTTTCCATTAATTTTCACAAAAACGGAGTGTACCACACTAAGGGCCAAATCTGAATCTAAATAAAACAACACAATTTTTTTTCAGTAGCATTAGAGCAGGGCATGAGGATTGGTAGCATCTTGAAGCTTTATTGATAACGATGTATACCAATTTAATACAGCACTTCAAAATTAGAGCTGGAGTGCATTTACAGCAAACCTTTGTCTAATCCAGAATGAAGTCAGCCCCATTCTTTTCAACTGGTGCTCTAATAAAAGAAGCACCAGAAATACTTCAGAAGGCACGACAACATTCCTCACTTGTCTTCAACATCGCAAACACAATTCCTTCTTACTTCTAATGAATTGTGCCTTATAATCATATAAATTAAACTACTTCCTTGTTGAACACTCTCTGCCTTCATTTCCGGATAAAGAAAAAAAAGATGCATGCTTTATTGCTGCCACTCCAGCTCTGCCTGTGCCCGGATAAATAGATGCATCATGCATCATCTGCTGACATCTCCATGCTGTCAGTTCATTTTCTGCTCATCTAGAGCTGATGCTCTTGAAGACACAATTTCTTTGCCCCAGATATTGGTAGGTTGGAAGTAATCAGCCGTTGTGTAACAGAAATCCAGCTCTGCTCCAAGCAGTATGTTCCAAGTCAGAAAGATTTTATTTCTCTTCAAGGAGCTCAGCTTGCACAATGGAAAGCAAATAGCCGCTCTCATCTGCTGAAGACCTAGCGGGAGAGGGGAAAGGATCAATGCCAGCTCTGTCTGCAAGACATTAGTGCATTCAGAGTGCCCGCAATAAATTTTTAACCTTTTCCAGCTTCCCTGGGGACTGGCAAGCACTCTAAAATATCAGCACCCTTATCCCAGAGCTCCACTATGCAAACCAAAATGAATGAGGTGCTTAACAAACCAGCAATAGATATATCTTAACATTCCTTTTTATTAGCCAGATGGGCTCTGTATGCCATTCATGTACCAGAATGCCTGATTTAATCAAGAGCTCAGATTTCCAATTCATCCCATTTTTATTTAAAATTAATACCCACTGAAGTGGGTGATGACAGAGGTAGTTTTTAAACCAGTCTTTACTGAACACCAATACAGTTGCAGAGCTCCTGCCTGCATTTCCCTGTTCATTTTTAGGAAATGGTGGTGGTTGCTGTGGGCATATCAGAATGCAGAACCGTAAAAGTACTCCTCCTCACAAGAGCTGTTCCTGCCTCCAGCTACTGGCATGGGAAAGCTGGGCTTCCAGTTCCTCAAGCTCCACATCTTCACATGGAAGTGTGCTACCCAGAAGGAGTAGACGAGGTGGGAACAACTCCCAAGATGAAATAGTAATGAAGTGTACAGCTGACCCCAGTGCTGCCTCGAGAGATCTGGGGCACAGGAGAGCAGCAGCAGGGAACTGTGGGCTTCATAGGTGCAAAATTTGCACTAATGTCAGAGGGCATATTTATAATAACTTAGTATCAAACACGCACTATGAAATTGATTGTATGCATGCGACTCCACTCTTAATGTCTTTCTTAACAATATCTTGTGCTTTGTCTTGCTGTTGAGGGAGCCCAGCTGCACTTGCAAATGGGTGTTAATTTTGCAGTGCAGCTGTCATATGGAATGGGTCAGAGTACCGAAAAGGATTGTTAATAAAAATTGAAATGAATTAAATTGTAGGCTCACAAGTAGTTTTTCTACAAGCAGAACAAAACACTAATAACTCCTTTGTATTCCTCAGGGAATTCAGTGCTCTGATATCATGTCAGCCAAGTTATTTGCATTTTGTTAAATTTCGTGAATTATTCGGCATTCAATTATGGCTCTTTCAGAGTCAGTGCAGTGTATATCTTGAATGCATATTACTAAAGGCTCAGCAATCAGTATTCTGCATTCGTAACATGAAGGGAATTAACTGGTTTTATGTGCTTATGACATTCAAAGTAAAGTACCTGAAAGATATTAGTGCAGATAACATCACTGTATGCATACATAATAACACGTATCCAAATAATCAAAATTACAGTGAAAATACACACTGCTAGGCTCGGTGTCGTTACCCAGTTTAATAACACCAGCGTTCCTTTCAAGAGAGTCTCATTAAAGATTTTTTTTTTCTACAGCCATCTCTGTTTCATTCCCCAGGCAGTGATCCTGCACACACTTCGTTATGTGCTTGACTTTCAGTATCCAAGTATCCTCCCAGAGGAGCCTGTGCGACTACTCATAGCGTTAAACACAAGGACATGGTTAAGTGTCTGCAGGATGGGGGACTTAGACTCTCCCCTTACAAAGAGCTCATAAGAACCCTCTGAAATGGCCCCAAACCTTGGAGTGTAAGAGAAACATGCCCTTAAGAATGGAAAAACTATAAAGCCAAATTTGATCTTGGTATGTGCAAATCCTCGGGAAAGAAATGGTGACATTGATGTGCACTAGGGAAAGTTTTCCACACTGCAGAATTTCCTGGATGCTTCTTGGTTTTGTCCCTTTGTAATCAGATTATTATTTGAAGTTCCATCCATAAAGATTGATTTGCCCAGTAATGTGTTAATTGGTGTGATGTATAATCTTCTGTTGTTTCCTGATGCCTCTTTTCCCAGCATTGCTTCGGTCATTACATCAGCCCTGATGTGAAGGTGTTAGATGAGGTAACACTGAGTGTAGTTGCTAGCTGTAGGCAAAAAAATAAAAGAGTGAATCCTAAAAATTGGCAAATGAGATGTAGCTTTAGCCAGTGCCAGAAACATAGCTGCAGTCTGCCAAACTTCTAATTTTTTTGCACTTCTGCATTGTTTCTCCTTGCTCTCCAATCCAGAGACCGATTGTCTATTCAAAAGTTGACATCATTAGCATCACAGGAGTCTTAGCTTTCCCTGTCAGCCACTGATAGATTTTCATTATTGATATCATACCATAAAATATGCTAAATGCTGAAAAAAGGGAGCATCCTGCATGTGAATGATGTGAATGGGGAACCAAGTGGAACTAATTCACGATCTGCAACACAGAGAACTGCCTGGAATGGGAGGTGACTGTAGCCTGAGCTGGGACACAGCTGGACTCGCTGGGAAAAATGACTCCCAACCATTTCTTGTGTCTTATAAAAAACGTCATCTCCTGACACATTGTCCAATCTGTTATTTTCAGAGGAGGTTTTATGATTTAAGAAGAGGCTTAGTTCAAGATATTATGAACTCAGTATTATAAGAGCGTAGCTAACAGTCTCTGGGCTCTGATTTTGGAACCTCCAGACCTTCTGGAGACATGGTCCAAGATTCCTCAGGATCTGAAGAATGCCTGGGAATATTCTAAGAAACTTGAGGGTACCTGCAGGTGCTAGGTGAGGCTAAAGGAAGGGGAACCACAGGGGTGTGGGCTGAAGGAAGCTCTTACAGATTCTAACAAGCATAATCAGCTGCCCATTGACTGCAGTGCCTGGAGCTTTTGCTGCTGCTGCCTCCTGACTGGGGAGGATCAGACCTTTTCAGCTCATACCTGGGAGCATATATAAGAGCACAGATCCAAGAACACAGCTGGAAGGTGCAGTACTTTGTGTAGGGAGTTTTTGGCTTTTCTCTGATATTCAGAGAGGCCTATTTGCCAACTGCAGTAGAGAAGCAGGCAGTATGTGTCAGTGTCCAGTGACCAGTGTCATAGTAAATACAACTTCTGGAGAAGGGGAAATGGTGGTGCTATTTCTGGCAGGAAGGCTTCTGCCCCATCCAAGGGCTTGCAACTATAAAATAGATTTGCTTCCCTCAAAGCTGAAGAGATGCCAGATACACTTTCAAGCAGTGAGTCAGATCCACTTGACCCTAAAACATGCAACACCGCCAGGAAAAACTGGTGACTGCAAGGGAAAAGAAGCATCCATCTACAACCATGACCTGTCAACTAGAGAAGTCTTCCACCTGCTGGGAACCTGGATCTAGGCTGTTGTTCAGGGACTGCTTGCTGAAGCTCTTCCAGCCCTCTGACTGCTACTACTCTGTTGTTCTTCTATGTGGGCACAAATTATACTGCTGGGGAAACATATACAACATTAGAAGTGACGACAGAGCTCCAGGGGCAGTAGTCAAGGGCATTGACGAGGGATCCCTGTGGTCTTCTCAATTCCCCAGTGATGTAAAAGGGATTGCTTGCTTGTGTTAGGGCTAGTAAGGATGCAAGCATTAAATTAGCAAAGTCTTACCAATGCTGCATGTGAATATATTCTTATTTTAAATGTTTTCTTTCCACATTTCAACACAGCAGACAGTTCAAATGACTGCATTCCTGCTGGAATGAATTTGAGCCTGCGTGAAACACTGTTAGATGAGCAGTTTGAAGGTTTTATAGGTGACTTGGGATGTTAGTGGATAAATCTACTTTTTCTCCAGAGGATAAATATTTGAATAATGTGGTTAGAACTGCAGTATATACTTAGCATTCAGTATCAATCATGATTACATAAAAAAGACTGTGTCTCCTCTCCTTGGACAGACTCATGTTTCCCTAGAATGCTGATGTTAGGACATGTTCTGTTATTAGCAGTCAGTCTCAACCAGCACAACTAACCTATGAGCTGATTTCACATTGAAATATAACTTGTAATCCAGTGGGTTAGCTTTAAAAGCATGGTGCTAGCACAGATTTTCCTAAGTGCAATATGTCAAAGCGATGTTCCACTAGGGTGTCTTTTAATAGGATATAAGATGTTCCTTTAATTTAAGCTTATTTTTTTCCTCCAGACAAAAAGCAAACAACATGGAACCTTAAAGGCAAAGCAAAGTATAGGGAAAGTGGTACATACTGAACAGTTTGGCATGTTTGTTGCGCATACAATCTTTATTTTATCTTGTCTTAGGAAATGATGTGCCTCTGTTTTCATGTTATATTTTCTAAACCAGCAATTTGCCTCACTTGCAGTGTTGGCTTTAAGTTTCACAGTTACTAATAAGGTAAGCATTCTGTATTATACCTGCTAAAATGTTTCTATGCCAACCACATGGAATGTAAAGCAACGTATGTTCTTGTAGAGGTCGAGACATTTTTGTTTGGGATGTCAGTGTGCAGTGAGCTGCAGGACTAAACTTCTTGCTTATCCATGTTTGAAACACTTTTCAGGGCTTGAGTATTTGTTGAAGTATTTGAAGTAATAGCACCATGAAACTTCTGATTAAGAATATTCAATTAATGTTTTTATTTTTAGGGATATCTGGTAGAGCAATTTCTCTGCTTTGTTCAACAGTACCACCTGAATCAGGTATGAAAGCTCATCCAGAAGTGTTATAACCATAAAAGACATCCTATCAGTGCAGCATATCCATGCTCCTCTTTATAAGCTATGGCTGCACACTGTTCAAGGCTTTCCCAGATGATTTTTGGCAGAAATCCTGTGCAGTTATCAATCAGAATCAGCTGGAGTCTGCTTTTCTGTTCAACCTGTCACTGTAACATGCAACTAAAACACTTTGAGCTGGTGAATCAGGTGAGTCATGCAGAAACATCCACCCACTTCTGGGCACAATTTTTTCTTTCCAGTATAAATATTTATGTCCTACCTTAGTAATTAGGCTTCAATGGCAGCAATTGTCTCCGACTTCTCGTTAATAGGTTAATTCCCATCGTAGTTGTCCAGAAACTCTATTGCTGTACAGAAATGAGGCCAAGCATTTTCAAGAAGTCTTTTTATTTTGGTGAAATTGTGCTAATGATAAAATCTAATGGCAGTGTGAAAATATTAAATAATCACTTTGTTCTTATACGGTTGTGAGTTTCACAAACTGTGTACCTAGGGATGACAAGTATCTTTCTCACACATCACACAGATAAAGCACTGCTGAATCTGGGTCACTTAGCCAAAGAAGAAATGAAAGGATCTGATTCTTCATCTGTCCAAGTCCTGAGGATGTGTTTGCTGCAGAGTTCAACAAGGGCAGCACTATGCTTTCTTAGATATTGCTAATCTATATTTAAAACTTCTTTTATTTAAACTTGAAAATTAATTTGCTTTAACATCTGTTTAAAATAGATTAGAATTAATGAAGTCTGACCCCCTTATGAGTTTGCATGAGTGAAATAATTACTCTTCAGCAGCGCAGAATAATTTGCACTGGACTTTTGGGCTAGAGGTAGCAGTAAGAAGTCAAAAGAAGTTCAAGTACTGAACTGTATTAGAAAATGTAAAGCTGCTTCTTTCTTGAAAAATGAAAATGCAAGTACTAGACATTTTTTTTTCACTGCTAATAATAGTTATTGAAAATTGTCTGCATAAATTGAGTATAGAAGTCTCCTAATTTGAAACTTGAAACTGATTACGGAAAAATTAGCTCCTAAGGATGCGATAAGGATGGCACTCTTTAGAATAATGCTAATTTGGGTATCATCACCTGGTCTAAATTCCAGGTGAATGAATGCCTTCCGAAATACTTTCAGCACCTCTAGGAAGCTACCCTGCTGGTAACAACAGCATCTTCCCATTCCTGTTGTGCTTAAAGCCCAAAGTCTTATTTGGCCTCAGCTGAAAAGAGATCCAGCTGCAAAGGTGTTGTGCTGGCTGTGGATACCGGCAGTGTAATTAATTGAAGGCATCTAAATGGGAAATTCTGCAGTAAAAGACTTATTTTTTTTTCTAATCAGGAAGAATAAAATTAGCTAAGGCTTACAGGAACTGCTAGTTCTTCAAAGAATAATACTCTCATTGATCTTCAGTGCTAATGAATTGTCTTGTGCAGTTATTTTCCAGAGAAGTGGGCTTCTACCAATCCCCACTGAACCTGCTGGCCTCCATGTAGGAAGGTCTGCTCTGACATCTTGCAGCCTTCCCACTGGCTCGGTGACAGCTCATTTTGTTAATCCCTCAGGGCAATTTAGGAGACCTTAATTGGAAAGATCTCCTACTGTTATTACATTGTTTTTCTTCTCAGAATGATTGCTAGCAGAAAGAATGAAGTGTGGCTGCCCTATTCGATACGTGTGGTTGCCTAATCTTCCCTTATTTGGATGCCTGTGCTATAGGGTTACTTTATGGTACGAAGCTTGGAGAAAATGAAAAAATACTGTAAGGGAATGATGTAAGTTTGATCCACAGCGTTCAGATACTGTGCAGTGAGTCCTATTTCTTTGTGGTGAAATTGGTTCTGATGAGTGTCAAAACATTAAGTGAGCATTATTGCCCTCACTGAAAATAATACTGTGTGCTTGTGGAACAAAGATCCAGAAATGACAGTGTGTGTGAAGCAGTAGCTGTGTTTTTTGAGAGCAGCTCTACAAAGTCTCTGTGAGGGGTGAAGAACAGATTAGCGTTCTCTTAGGTCATCAACTTCCATGAAGATTTTTTTCTAATCCTTTTCTTCCCTCTTTCACATCCTCTGTCTCTGCATAGCTTCTGTGGACTGGCCATATGCAGCATCGTACTGGGAAGCCTGATGTCTGCTCACAGCTCCTGTGCTGGCCTGGCAGCCTGGTCTGGATGCTCTCACAAGCCACCCAGCATGCAGACAATTGCTTAATCTGCTGTGGAAGCAAAAGGACAATATAATTTTAGGCCTCATTCAAAAGATGTTGGGAGAGCAAATGAAAAACCCCTCTGCAATTAGGTTTGCAACTGTTGATGTTGAACTGATAATCGGTCCACAGCCCACCCTCAGGCCTGTGGGAGATGGGTGTACAGCTGGAGGCTCCAGCCCTGGGGCATTCTATTGCCCAGTGGTTTTCAGCTTCTTTGATGCACTTGGAGCCCCAAAAATTAGAGGCCTGACATTTGGGCATCCCATAGAAATTGGGATACTGCCCTACTTGGAAGGGAATTTATCATTTCAGAGTCCATAGCACAAGGAGAGAGTAAATGTATGGCAAATGCTGAACCTTTAGGCTCAACCCATGCCTCTGAAAATAGGCCTGAGTACTTCACTAGGGAGATGCATTGAAGGAACACAACCCCTACAGCCCAGAAACATCAGGCAGGTGGGCAGGGTCTCCAGAATGCACCTGGACCTCCCAGCAGATCTCATTAGCTGGAACTGCCTCCTCCCAGGGCCAAGCAAGACCTGAATGCTTACACCTGCCAGTGCTACAGTCCTTCAGGAGCAAGATGTGATGGTGATGCATCAATGCCTTGTGTGAGACAACACTGGAGAACTGGCATCTCTTCCTCCAGCAGGTAAGGCTGCTTGCTCCTTCAGTTTTCTTCCACCCACATGACGGCCATGGCCAAAACTTGGCAAATGGGGTGTTTTGGTAAGGTTGTAATGAAGGCAGTGCCATAGCAAAACTGGCTGCTTCCAGCTACAGTGGTTTTGTTTGAATGGACCCAGTGCTTTCTTTATCCTAGAGGTCAGCATGGCATTGTCACACATCCAGGCAGCTGGCAAAGCCCACAACTACTTCCTAGAGGAAGGGGTGAGACTGAGGTGGTTCTGGTTCCTGTGGCTCTTGCTCCTCTACATGGTTCCTTCACACAGCTTCTGCAAAGTCTCTCAGTAGCTTTTGAGCAATAGAGGAGCAAAGTACTGCAAAACAGGCTCCTCTGAAGTTTCTAATAACATGGCATGTTGATGTGCACATATAGCAACATCTAGAGTTTCAGAGACCCTTTCTAACCTAGTTTAGGAAGAGGTATCTCATGATCCTGATCTGCATTCCCTGTATTCAGTGTGCAGTGCTCCCTCTTGCACAGCATTCACTTGGTATTTGGAGGTATTTTTTACCTCCAGAGGCAGACAATGGCATAAATTCCTTTCTTGCAACTAGCACGACTAAGAAAGGAAATTAAGAAAACAGATGGTGGAAGCTGGCCAGCCATATTCCTGATGCTGGAATTCAACTGATATTCAAAATGCTGCTGAAAATTGTTGTTTTATAATGCGTTCTCAAGGTGTGTAAAGTTGCTTTGCCACTCTGATGTAACCTGAGCGTGATGGGCTGTAACTGAAGGAGGTGAAAAGTATATGTGGCTTCTGCCAGTCTGGCCCCAGCGTGTTGGAGCACATTAATGCAGCTCTGACCTGTCAGGATGCATTTCTCTGGCTGAAGGGTCACACATGGGATTGGGAGCATGGCAGTAGGTGGTACACACACAGCGTCCTTAGTGCAGGTCTAGATGTGACAGTGACTTGTGCTGTGTTACGCTGAAACTTCTTATTTATATTTTCTCCTATCCTCAAATTATTCAAAACTTGTTCTGCCAAAACAACTATGCATTAAACATGAAACGCAGTTGAAAGCACTTTCTTTTTAATTTCTGGGAGGCTTGTCGGTGCCAAAGCATACACTACTTAAGAACAGGGAGTGAAGCATGCTATTTTGGCAAGATCCACATGTCACACTTGTTTGTGCAACAATCACTGCTGCTGACTTACAGCTTCAGAGGCAGCTGTGTAAATACAGGGATGCAGCGGCTGGAGGAGCCAAGAGATGCTGTGGAAGAGATAACAGATAACACCAGGCACATTTAGAGTGCCAAAGGGTCAGGCAGAACTGAGCTGTGCCGTGGAGTCTTGCCATGCTTCTAACATGTCTCCAGCATGCTTTTGGAGAAATACCTTTCCTGTTATTGCCTGAGGGGGGGAAGTCTGCTTGTTTTATAAGGACGTGTCGTTAACTTTCCATTATGAAAGGAGTTCAGTTCCTGAAAATGTGTAGGAAATGCTCTGACGCAGGTGGACAACTCTGCTTTAGTGACCCTTGTGCTCCTTTGCAACAGGGCCAGGAAACCTTGAAAGGCTCAGCCTGTGCCATTTGCAGGTTTCTTATAAACAGGCCTCATTCCTCTACACTGTGGAGCAGTCTTAGGAACTGCAAACAAAGGCATTAGTAAGTGCTGGGCTTGCTGCCCCAGTCCTCGTGGGACTGGATTTCCCCCAGATAAGACCAGCACGTGTGTGTGCATACAAGGCTGATGCCTGCAGCCTTGTGAGGGTTCTGCTGTGCAAGTTAGTTAGGCATTGGCAGACTTTCTGATTTCTTTTTGCTACTGATAAACTAGCAAGGAGATTGTGGTTGCAAAGAAATGCACTGTACTCAAAAAGCTTTATCGCTGGGGTTGTTTTAAAATGAGAGTACTTTATATAAAGCTTACTGTTTTGTGCGTAAGGTGAGAATCAAGCAGTATTATAAAGGAACAATCTTAAGCAATATTGTGACATAGCTCACAGGTAAATGATGTATCTGAGCACCTAAATCTCAGTTCCTAATGCATTGACTCAACCTTTTTGAGTGGTGCGTTACCTTCCTAATTCTTTCTTAGTGACATGCCTTATATATTCTGTGCGTGTATTCATTCAGCTTATAATTAAATACAACTTCCCCATGCTGACCAGGTCAGGTAATGGCATTACATTTTTTAAATTAGTCTACAGTAAATCCTACAATATAACTGCGTCCTGGGATTCTCTTGTTTATGATGTGTCTGCTACGTTTCATCACAAAATGCTCCTGTGTCCTTCTTTACCTTAATCCACAGGTCAAATAGACAGGCAGAGCTTCATTTAACTCAGTATCACAATCCAAAAGCTGAGCTAGCATGTTTTAAACAAGCTGCTAGCTACAGAAATATTTGGTTTCACTTGTGATGACTGCCGTTTTCTTTCCTTATCTTGGTTATGGGATAAAATTGACTGAAATATGTGGAGAAATTCCCAGTTTGACTGGTTTTATCTTAATGGGCAGAAGGAAAAATCTTCCTTATGATAAGGAAAATTAAAGATAATTCTCACAATACTTGGAATTGCAATCATATTTCAAGAAAGTCTCAGGGAAAAAAAGGTGTTGATGCCTCATGTAGTAAAGAGGTATTTGCAGTCGATGTTTGTTCATTGCTTATGGAAGGTGTATTGAAGTGGTGCTGCTTCTCTTAGCAGCATACTGTCATTCCAGCATTCCTGTGTTCTACGGTAATTGTGAAGAATTTTTCTCCATGGTTGGGGCCATTTTAAAATTCAAATTAGCCATCATAAGTCATAAAACGCTGTGAGATAATTTCATGTGTTAATCCAGCGGATGGAGTTAAGCAGTTGCATATGTTCAACTTCATCCCTCCAGGACAGGGCTGTGTTTGGACTATAGGGATACTTCCTTCAAGTACTGGGGATGCTCTTCAGCCTTTTTTCAGGAAGTCCTGTAGTCTGCCACTGCAGAGGTGAGCTCCTCCTTCAGCTGGTTCTTTCTATAGATTTCCTCCAACTCAGAGCCAGATGCTGGTTTCTAAGTACAGCATAAGAAAACATTCTACATTTTCTATTTGTCTTCCAAGGAGGATTTTCTTGTGACATCCCTCTTGAACTGTGCACGTTGAGTTGGGACAGAATATTTATCAATATAAAATTAAATAACAGTTTGGCTGAGTAAGTCAATCTGCAAAGTGCCTCTAAGACCATTTTACTATGATCTGACCCTGTATTTTTGATTGATTTTGGTGAAAGGCATGAATCGTAGGGGCATGCTCCTATGTGGAGTTATTCTGGATAATTTATAGAATTGCTGGATAACTCCATGATGATATTTAGGACAGGAGTGCTTTTGATTAATTTGGACCCAAACAGACAAATAGAACTGTTAGTACTAGGTCTTGGAGGACAAAATAGAAGCTATTTTGATCTGGTCTAGTACTTGATCTAGTGGTTGGCAGCAATGCATGTGCAAGGGGATTGGAACTTGTTGATCCCTGCATCACTTCCAACCCAAGCCATTCTATGATTCTATTTACCCAGTCAGAACAACATTGTTATGCATTTGAAGAGATTGCCTAGTGCTACCACTAACAAGAGTGGTAGCTTGTGAGATGGAAATCTGTGGGAATACAAAAAAAGCTATTCAGAGCAGCAGTTGTGGAGCAAGATAAACAGCAGAAATAGTTTATTCTTCTGCAGTCTTTTATAGGAAAACATCAAGGATTTTAAAAATGTTTCACTCTTGTTTAAAAACATCTCACCCCAATTTTATAGACGAAGAAACTGAGGCCCATTGGAGTTCTGATGTCAGAAATCTGGCAAACAGAAATAACAGCTGGGTCTGGGTACCACTAACCTGATGACTGGGTGATGTTGTTCTGGACATAAAAGCCTGGAGTTAAAAGCTGAAATGCCATTTTCCCCTACTGTCTTTACCCATGTCTGTGCGTTGGAGTTGCTGAGCTGGAAGAAATGTGAATGTTACTGTACAGTGTGAATGAACTAAGTTGTCTCCTGTGCAGTGAGCACTTTGCCCTGCTGGGTGGGATGTTGCTAAGCTTTTAGAAATTTCCAGCACCATTTCACCCGTGCAAGACCCTCTCAAGGAGGCTGTGTGCAAATGCTGCCTTTTTTTTAGAAAGAAGACAAAGATTTCCGTGTTCAGTACAGTCCTTGCAAGAGATGATGGCAGTTCATATTAACAGAAGAAGTCCAGGGTGCATTAGGGGCAGTTTCAGGGATCCAATAGTTTATGGCTAGCGTGTCTTTGTCAGCTGAGCAGAAACCTTCATAATCATTAGCTAGCAAAAATTGCTACAGCATGCTAAAAGGGCATAGAACCATTAAAGTTAGAAAAGAACTGAAAGCTCATCTAGTCCATCTGTCAACCTGTCCATCAAGCCCAATAAATCATGTTCCTCAGTGCCATATCTACACATTTCTTGAACACTTCCAGGGATGGTGACTCCATCATCCCCCTGGGCAACCTGTCCCAGTGCCTCACCACTCTTCTGAGAAGAAACTGTTCCTAGTATCTAACCTGAATCTCTGGTGGTGCAACATGAGGCCGTTCCCTCTAATCCTTCCATCATTTACATGGGAGGAGAGGCTGACCCCACCTTGCTACAAATTTCTTTCAGGTAGTTGTAGAGAGCAATGGGGCCTCCCCTGAGCCTTCTTTTCTCCATGCTAAACAATCCCTGTTCCCTCAGCTGCTCCCCATAAGATTTCTCTTCCAGACCCTCCTCAACTTCGTTATTCTTTGGATGTGCTTGAGGGCATCAACATCCTTCTTATAGTGAGGGGCCCAAAACCGAACACAGTACTCAAGGTGTGGCCTCGCCTGTGCAAATAAAAATGAGATCAGACTGCTGTTTTCTCACAGCAGTGCTCCTTGCTTAGCTACCTAGAACTAAAACAAGACAAAAATGTGAAACCAAATTCCTCTTTGGTCTTGACATTACAAAATAACTCTGCTCAAAGGCTCCAGAGGAGGACAGTGAACCCTGCTCTGCTCCAAGATGCCTCCCAGGCTGCGGGTGCACTTCTCATCTGCAGCTGTGCTTCACATTGACATAAAACAGAAATGATCAGGTTGCTTTCTGATGCCTGTCTGGGCCAATAACGCTGCTGGTGGTTTGTGGCTTCTCCAGCAGTATTTAGAGGTGATGTGTGAATGGAAGGATACTAACTGTTTGACATGGGACAGCTTTATTGACAGAGTGCTACCAGGCTAAAAATCAGTTGGAATGTGTGAAATAATGTGCACTTGTTTGGGGAAAAAAATGAAAGGAAAAGCTGTGATGCTGATTGGCAGTGAAAAGCCTATAAAGCAGCACACATCAGTGGAGTAATTGACTGCTTCTTTCACATAAACGATTTTTCCTCACCTCTCTCATTTCGCATTTGAGCAAGCCACAGTTCATATTGATGAAACATGACAAATTTGAATAACTTTTGGAAAACCACAGGAGAGCTTGAATGAGTCAGTATTTAAAATAGTAACAATGGTAGTAGTAGTAATAATAATTTAGTGGCTTACCCATCAAATCACTGACTATCCAATGCTTTGGATGAATTTTCCAGCATGGTAGCACTGGCTTTTATCCTCTTAGAAGGAAGACTGTGCTTTCTTAAAAACCCAGCAGAAGGCCACGCAATCTCTAGCTAAAGCAGGCACATACACAGGGCCAAATCTTGTAGGCCTTCCATGTGCTGCCCTTCAGCCAAGAACAGGATGCTGCAGGATGAAAGAACAGCCTTGGATGGCACAGGGAGGACAGAGTAAAATAGAAAGCTGCTGTCAAAAGCACGCACCCTGTGATAAGCAGTGATAGTGCTCAGCCACAATATTGTATTTGAAGCCAAGCTTTTATGAAGTTGGATGCTGAGATTTAGAGTGCCTTCATAAAGGTCACAACAGAAGATGTTTGTGGATTCTCAGTTGCCATTCTGGACCTGTAATCCTAAATATTCGCTTCACAATTTTCTCTCTATCTATTGTAAACTAAGGGGCAGGGAGTTTTGTGCTTGGCTTTTTTTATTGTTGTTGCTGTTGTTATCCTTTTGTTGCTCAGCTTTGATTTATGCTGCAGACAAACAATATTCTTATGATCTCAATTAATATTACAGAATCATAGACTCATTAAGATTGGAAGGACCGCTAAGCTCATTTAGTCCAACTATAGTCAACTGTCACGGCCATACCACTAAACCACATCCCTCATTGCCATGTCTACACATTTCTTGAACGCCTCCAGGGACGGTGACTCCACCACCTCCCTGGGCAGCCTGTTCCAATACCTCATCACTCTTCTGAGAAATTTTTCCTGACATCCAACCTGAATCTCCCCTAGTGCAACTGGAAGCCTTTCCCTCTCGTCTCGTACCAGTTACTTGGGAGAAAAAGCCAACCCCCACCTCATTAGGTCTGAGGTAGTTGTAAGGAGTGATAATATCTCCCTAGAGCATCCTCTTTTCCAAACTAAACAATCTCGGATTTGCTGCAAGTTTCTGCCATCCCAAACTTTAGGGAGGCTGTTGTGCACCAGCAATATGACTTTACTGCAGGACCAAATGAGAGGATCCGGGTCCCTGTGTGGGAATGAAGCCTTACTTAAGTGAAAGCATCACTGGAGGGTAAGAAGCCTTGCTTAATGAAAACATTTTTGCAGGGGACCAGGCTCATAGCTGGCACAAAAGCTGCAGCAAAGCAATGGTGGCAAAGATATTATTGAGTGGTGTCTGTTATGACACTGGAGTGCACAAAAAATGAACATGCTTCTCCTCTGTGTCCAAGGGGCTGAGCAGGATGTAATTGAACCATTTGCCCACTGTGAAGGCAGAGTTCAGCAGCAGGTCTCGAGGGATTGAGTTAAATTGATGCTGTGGAAGATAATTAAATCATGTGACAGTTTATCACAGGAGATGCCTGAATAATCAGTGATTTTAAAGGCCTTTAAGTCATGTTTTTGTAGCCTGGTGGTATTTATGAACTGCAAGGCCTCCTGAGGTTTCAGTTGGCTGCCAGGTGCTTAGGAAGAGCAGTCTGGTCCTGTCCAGCTGAGCGTTGCCCCCTTGTTAGCAGTGATGAAGGGCTGCCTGGCCAAAAGGCAGCAGGCACTCTTGCTTCCTAATCCCCGTCTGGATTTTCAGAGGGAGTTAAACCATTGAATGTTTAAGTGAAAGCTGTGGTATGCCAACATCCCTCACAAATTTGCCCTTCCTTTGTCAGCTATTCCCTGTGCTTATTCGTCCGTTTAAGCTGATCAGTGAACGTTATCTGTCTTGTATTACCTATTTATTCTCATACGAAGACAATCTCTGCTAGTGACCAAATAGAGCAGCAAAGTCTTATTTCTCTAGGGATAGAAAACTTCTCTGTGGGGCTCCTGGTTGCAAGGATAAGGCTGCTGTGAGAGCCAGGGCTCAATTTTATTTCTTCTTTCCTCTGTGCCATCCTCTCAGTCTTATTTAATTCCTGCCCTAGTCATGCACAGAGGCAGATTTCTACCTGAAGCTTCCAGACCTACATTAGCATATGCCAAACTCACTGAGCGACCTGGACCCCGGGAGCCCAGAGCATTGCAGCCTGGTGCTGTCTGCATTTGTCCTGAATGCTTAGAGGGATCTTTTCCTAATTCATTTCTATACACACACAGGTGTGCATAAACGTGCATGGAGAGAAAGACAATATGTAATTAACACTTGCCTTTTGAGTGTATTTTGTTTGAGTAGCTTAGAGGCTCATATCCTGCTTATAGCTCACTGCAATCACATATTACAAGAAAGATTACTTACAGAAATATTTTTTTCCTCTGCATTCAATTATAATCTAATTCCTGAATGAAGAAACAGTGCGTTTAAAACTCTGCTGGCTTTTTGGGTTTTGTTTTTTTGTGTTTTTTTTTTTTTTCCTGGGAGAAAGGGAAATACTAGGAAAAGAGTACAGGTTGAACCTCTTTGTTATCTTTGGGTCAGTCAGTTGAAATCAATGAACCTTCGTCTCTTCAGCTCTGTTCCCCTATATTCAGCACTCGTGAGGCCGCACCTCGAGTACTGTGTCCAGTTTTGGGCCCCTCACTGCAAAGAAAGATATTGAGGCCCTGGAACGTGTTCAAAGGAGGGCAACAAAGCTGGTGAGGGGTCTGGAACACAGGCCATATGAGGAGAGGCTGAAGGAGCTGGGAATGTTCAGCCTGGAGAAGAGGAGGCTCAGGGGAGACCTTATTGCTCTCTATAACTTCCTGAAGGGAGGTTGTAGTGAGCTGGGGGTCGGCCTCTTCTCTCGTGTCATTAGTGATAGGACCAGAGGGAATGGTTTCAAGCTACGGCAGGGGAGATTCAGGCTGGACATGAGGAAGTATTACTTTTCAGAAAGGGTGGTCAGCACTGGAATGGATGCCCAGGGAGGTGGTGGAATCACCGACCCTGGGGGTGTTCAAGGAAAGACTGGATGTTGCGTTGAGGGACATGGTTTAGTGGGAGCTACTGGGAATAGGTGAACGGTTGGACTGGATGAGCTTTTAGGTCTTTTCCAACCTTGGTGATTCTATGATTCTATAAGACATTAAATGTTGTTATTTGAAATCCATAAAATAAATACATCTTCTGAACTCAGGACACAACTGCATCAGCTCAAAAAAGCGTCACGCTTTGCACATTGTACTGTCACCAGTGTACTTCTAAGAGCAAGTCAGTAATTATTTCCTGGTTTTATATAATGCTGCTGAACAGTGAACTCAAATATGCTGGATTTAGCAGTTCACTAACGAGACGATGTCAAGAACTTTATATTTCAAGTAGGAATTATTGCAGTCAGAAATGCTTTGCATGCACTCTTAGTCCTGTGGACTCCATCTGTGTACGTGTAAAGATTAGATTTGCAAAATACCATGTTTAAAAAAAGCAAGCTTTCTAAGGTTTAAGCATCAAATACATAAGTTGGGAACCACAAGAACTGTCAGCCCTATGCAGATAAGATTTGCTGTCCACACCATTTTGGCCGATGTCTATAAATTCTAGTGCAGTTTTAAAGATAAAATCAGTTGCCTTTTCTCCCCAAAGCAAATTCTGGGAATTCATTGGGGTTGTAGACTAAAAGAGACTAGCAAAAAAAACCCTAAAGATCTTTCAAAAAACCAAAGAACAAAAAACATGCTTGCGAGCTATGTAAGTTAATAGAAAAATAAATCTTTTAATGAACTACAGAATTAGTGAAACCAGTTTTCACCCAATTTCCTGCCTTTCATTCCTTTGATACTTCTACCTACTTCTTCCCATGTAACTTCTCTGTTTGCCTAAGCAAATGGCTGCACATTGCACCTGGGGCCATTGTGGGTCCTCACTTCTACCCAGGTGTTAAGGAGGTGGTTATCCTTGACATCAGTGACCTTCTGTGAAATGGGGCTGAAACTGCCCGGCAGGCTCACACATTTGCAGGGCTGAAAGGCAGACAGATGAGTAGGTGAATGAAAGGAGAGTTTAACTGACCTCCTATCTCTCATTTTTAATTATCCATAAAAGATAAAGATGATACAAAATAATGTGTTCTTATTTATACAACAGATTCCTGTGATGAGAGATAATTAAGAGAAATTTTTCATAGCTGAAAACTCATATTTTTAACTTTCTGCACACCTTTAAGGTCACTGATGCATGAAAGCGCTGAGCATTCATAGAGGGGATCAGAATTGAATGGGACTATCTAATGGTAAGCAGACATAAAACATCAGCCTTAAAAATCTCAGGTTGGGCCAGAACACACTGGTAAATCACCAAGGTAGTGTAGGGATGACTGCCAGCAGTAACCCCTGGGAAAATCTGCAATGGTCTTTTTTACTAGGGTTTGCCTGGAGATGTTAATAGCACTTAGGGCTTTGTGCTAAGCCTGAAGAAAACAGTCTGTTAAATGGTTCCTCACTCGTTAGGCTCTATCCGACCATGTATCTCTTTGGAGGAAATTATTTCTTTCAGACCTGTTATGAATGGAAGAGAGAGGAAGCGGGAAGATGCCAAAATACTTATTTCTCATTTTCCTTAATTTCTTTGTTTTCTTAAATGAAGAACATCATTCTCATATAAAACATTTCTGAATGTAAACGATGCATGTATTTTTCAAAACCTCATACTTTCAGCTGTTATGATTGAAGACCTCCAGCCCAGGATCTGTATATACAAATGCAGAGCAGATTTTGAAAGGCAGCTTGATGCCTTTTAAAAATCCTAGTGGTGGGGAGAAAGGAGAGAGAAGAAAGAGAGAAATCTGGTCTATCCAGACCACTGTGGTGCTCCACCATTCATTCCATACAAGAAGCATTTCCCTCATTAAACAGCTTCCTTCTGGTTTGTCTCTTCTTTCACTCTAGCTCTGATACTGATACAGAGCACTGATTTTTCTTTTTTTTTTTTCCCCAGTATTTTACTCAATCTGAAATGTCCATAAACATAAGCTAAGCCAGCAACTCCTAAGTTGACAAGATGTAAAAGTGGAATATAGATTCATAGTTCTGTCCTCCAGGACTGAAAAACAGATTTTAGAGACAAATAGAAAAATCTTAGTTTTAAAAAATGAGCCCTTATGTCATGCTGGCAAGCTCATTGCCAAAGAAAAGGATATTTATTGTTTGCTGTCTAAATGCAATAGACAATAACAGACAGTAACAGACAGCAACATGCAGTATCAAGAAGAAAATAATACCATCTGAAAGTTCCACTTCAAAGCATTCAGAGACTGCTAAAAGAGTATGATGCTTCCTTTTATTTACTGTAGGTCTACTCTTGAATATCTGCATATCAATTAAGTCCCTGTTTATGCACCAGTTCCATTTTCTGTGTGCTTCCATGCCATAGCTGATAACCAGGAATATATGGATGTCTGGTGACTTTGATAAGGTATGGCATAGTTTAGTAATCTACTCACTCAGAAACAGGGCCCATCAGTTTTCCAGTGCCAATGAGATAGCACAATTAATGAATTCCTTTTAAGATAATTCAAAAAGAAGGTGAAAAGGTGATTTGCAGTTGTCCTCTTTGCAAGCAACAAGAACATCTTTATTGTCCCTTGTGCTCATTTTCACCATATGTGAAAGATCTGGACAAGGAAAAGGGAAAAGGGATGTGTCTCAAACTCGTATTAGCTCATAGAAAAAAAGCAGAGGCAAAGTTCACAAACTCCAAAGATCAAGAAAATGATGAGGTGGCATCATAGGCTCACTCTTTGTCCTCTGAAAAGCAGAAACGATGAGGGCTGAGGAAGACAGAGTGGAAGACTGAGGTTATTATCAACTTTATTACTGATGTTGATAGTGTTGGAGTTATTGATTAAGAATTTTCAGCATAAATTTTTTTCACATGGGAAGCATCTAGCAGCAGCATGCTGGGCCAAATAAAATGAGTCATCCATTAAACTGCAAAAATCCTGTCTACCCCTCCTTTATTCTTTTGGCAGTCTTTTCTTCCTTTGCCAATTTATTATGCTCTTGAAGAGTGACTCCCATGCTGAACTGTGGAATTCTACTCTTCCCCCTGGAAAGAGCTAGTATCAATCCAGGAGGAATGAGGGTCCAGGATGATCCTACTGGAGGTGCATATGTATCTCCTGTGCGTAATGGCACATTCAAGCTGATGATTGCTGGCTGTGGGTTCTACGCCTCCTCATGCTTTCATATGATGGTAGAATCAGTGGAATCCATCTGTTCCTTGTTGCCTCGTAGTTAGATCTGAAGGCGATGGAGGAAGGAAGGAAGTGGGCACAGAGAGAGTGACATGAAATCCATGCTTGAAGATCCATTGTGGCTACAAAGGAGGTAATTTATTTTCATGTTCATATGCCAGTTCATATTTTTTTTCAAATGTTTTGTGTGATAAACACATAAATAATGGTGTTGCAAATAATGGTCCCTTGGTCTATTAGTCAGCCATTGCATTACCAATAGTTTGAGCTGGCAGAGTGTCTAATGGCAAAATTCAAGGTATAATTCTTTCAGAGGTTGGTGGCCAATATTTGCCTTGCAGTTTTTCATGTTGACATTCTACTAAATAAGACAGAAGATGTCCCTGAACTTTGAAGTCTAGTCTAGTGAAAGACAAATGTCAGCCAATGGACAGTACAAAGAGATATTCATGTAATCTATTTCAGACTTAGTGGTAAGATAGCCAGGCTGCAGTTAGAAAGATAAAACCATTTTCTCAAAGATGATCTTGTAAACATATTAAGCAAGTTACCTGCTCTGCAAATAACAAATTTCTTTCTAGTTGACTGGATAATTTTCTTATTTGCTGAGAACACTCCTTCTGTGTAGTAGTAAAGCAGAAAGCCATCATAATGCCAGGCACAGTGATTTGAGTTATGGATAAAGTACTGACCACAGTATTATAAGATTAAGTCCTTGTTTGAAGGCTGGATCAGAGGTTTTATCAATTTGTATTTATTTATTTATTAAGAAACGTGGCAAAAATTTGTTGAACAAATGAGGAAAAAAAGTGCTGAAAAAATGGATGGAGAATACACAAAAATTCTTAGCAGTATCTGTTGAAGGTATGAGGTAAGACCAACTAGATGAATGAAGTTAATAATCGAGGATAACATACAGGGTAAAAGATTTTGGGTTGTTCTTTCAGTTTCTCAGATCTCAGAGGTCCACAATGACAGCCAGGAGCTTAAGTATCTTTATATAATTCAACAGGATATTCTTGGTTTTAGTTCATCCTCTGTGACTTTGTTTCTAATATTTTAATGGAGCTTTCTGATCAGCTACAATCAGCATGCATTTTCCCCTTCAAAGATTGCGTGGCCCAGGATAGATCCTGAGTGACTTTGACAAGAACAAGGAATATTGATTATCCACAACTCACCACTCCTGGATGCACTATGCATGGAGTCCACACGTTTACCCTAGCAGCCTCAAGGCCACCTCTCCATCCATGACAGCCTAATGGATGTGAGCTGGTACTTCATGCACTGTTTTCATTACAGATAGTGACAGCCTGATGATACTCAGTTTCATAAGCTGCTATGTTTGAAATTGCTTCATTTCCTACAGACAAGCCAAATTCTTCTCAGCTTCACCAACGCTTGTTCTTAGTAGCAGCAATCATGATGAGAATATGACTTTTTGTCATTGTATCCTAAATTTATCTGAGAGCCTCTGGCATGGAATTTGTTTCTCACCAAGCCGTGAGGAATATCTTGTAAGTCAATATCATTAAGAACCAAGTCTTGAGGATAAATCTTCCCTCTAAGGTGTTAATCAGTGGTCCTCAGGCAAGGAATTGGGAGTTGGAGGGAAGTCTCAGTGATCAACTGTCTCCAACCAGTCACAGGATATAAGAGCAGCAAATCAAGTAGTTGCAGATTCCTTCAGTATCCAGACACATGGCCCCTGAGGACATGAAAATTCAGAGTGTGATTTCACTGGCCCAGAGTTCATGCAAGGTCTCAGTGAGATCCACACTTTATATTTCATTCAGAATGTTTTGTATTTCACCTAGAATATTAACTTCAAGAATGAGAAGAAAGGTGAAAAAGTTCGCAGTAAAAATGGTAATGAAAACTGTCTTGGGTAAAGCAACTTCATAAGAATTGTTAATTTGTAGTGTTTCTGGTTGGTATGACATTTTAAACAGCTCTTTCTACCCACACTCTTAAAGTGAAAAAAATATTCAAGTGCATTCGTGTCTGTGATCTTATCTTTCTCTCTATATATATATCAATGTTTGTGCACCGTTGTATGTATGCATACAGGCATGTGCACAGTTGTATGTATGCATACAGACGTATACATAGTTATCATTCACTGCAGTATCTGCAAACCCTGTGTGTGTTCAGTATGTTGGATATACGAACAATACAATGAAGCATTTATACAAAACCATTGCAAAATTGTTTCTTCATTTGTGGTGGATAACTTTTGACAGTTGCACAAACAGAGACAGGAAATTTTAAGGGTGATTTTCCAGGCCAGCACTGGGGACTGGCCTATACGTTTATCTGCTAGGTAAAGCATTCTTCCTTTCTTAAATCCATGCTGTAGCAATGATAGCAGGGATGCATAAGAGTAATTAAAAATCCTTATTTGGCCACGCTGATTATTTCTGTTTATTCTAAATGAAGGTTTCAGACTGTGCCAACTGGTTGTTTAAACGTAGGTTTTGCTCAAAAGTGACAGACCTTTCCACTGAACACCATTTGTACAAGTCAACTCACAACAAGTAATATGCAGGTGCACTTTACAGTGGACAAAAAGCAACAGGTAGGATGATGATACGCATCAAGTTATGCGAAGGCAAAACGCTGCTTTGGCTATAAAAATGGGTACTCTGAGTTTCCTTGGGAAAATGGCCTTCCCTTCCTCCATCCTGTCACATCCAGCTCCAAGAGAATTGCTGGCAAAGGCTGGATTGTGGCAATTAGCACAATGCTGATAAGAAGGAGCTCTGATTTCAGTCATGAAGTGCACTTGATCATGTGTGACCCATATCATCTCCATTACAGCTGTACAATCTGCATTACAAGCCTCCCTAGAGGAGTAGTGGGAAAGGAGAAAACAAATGGTTTGTAGAATATCAGGGCTGTTTTTTTGGTGACCAGGCAGAGATTAGTTCTTTGCATGCTTATTTAAATACAAGTAAGAGCAAACTATGTCTAAATTAGATATTTCTTCTTGTTTTATTTTGTTTTCCCCCCGCTATTTTTTTAGGAAGAATATACAAATAAAAACAGAGAAACAAAAATGGCATATGGCAACCGTCATGCTTGAGCTTGAATTTTTGTTCCATTTTGCACTTTGAAAGGTTTTAACCAGCTCTGCACATTTTTTTACTGGTAAATGGCTCCTACAGCCCTGCTGCTCTGCAGCAACCCTTCGGTTTCATGGCGTGCTGTGCAAATTCATGCATTTGTTCTTGTCATAAATCTACCATGCAGTTTGCCTTCTTTCTTTGATGTTCTCCAGGAGACCTGTAAGTTCATTTCTAGGTAATGATCTACAACCATAAAATAGCTTTGAGAGTTTGCTGAATCTCCGCTGCAGTTTAACTGCATAATTGTTGATCAATGTTTCTCCAGCTCTATGGCCATAACTATCTCTTTTTCCCCTTGGGGATGTATTTAATCATCAATACACCTGTAGGCCCCTGTTTCTTAAGAGAGCTATCACATATTTCTTCAGTAATAAAGGCCTCAGGTTGACTGATGATATTCATAGGATATCACCTCCAGTACAGATACTTCAGGAAAGGTGAATATAAAGTGCTAGATCAAGGAAAGAGAAATGAGATACAGAAATACTAATTGGCGAATATCTGCCAGAGAAACAGCATGGCAGAAAAACAAGATATACCTATAAAGAATCGTCGGTGAAATGCATTCCAGCAATGTGATGCCAAAAATGGGAAATACTATTAACAGAAAACATAATATATATCACACGGGAGATAACTCCGTTGTTCTGCACCTCCTGTAGAGGCTACTGTGGGGGGGCATTTGTCAACTTCATCAGCACACTCTGAGGAGGCTGTAGGAAGAGGTTCAGTAAATAAAACATATGAAGGGAGTTTGAAATTAAATTAGTTCAATTTAGAGCACATGGGATTTCAGATGAAATTTTTTTCTTATTATTATTCCTTCTCTTACGGAGTGGAGCATGTTGGTTTGTTTGCAAGGTAAAATAACATTCCTAAGAATCATGAAGTTCTCCAACAGTCTTCCAGTAGGAATAGTGATGATAAAATGATAAAGCTCACTACTTTTATGATGGACTTCACTTTATTCTTCTCCCTCAGTGCTCCGTGACCTTTGCAAAGAGCAAAAGAGAAAAGCATTATTTATTCATTACAAAAAGTGAAAGGCTTACCAGAGCAAGACCACAATAGCACTCTTCAGTCTTTTACTCTGAACTGTAACAGTACAAATCAGAGGACTAATTTTACAAAATCTATTTATCTTTCTATTTAAATATGGATGTCTATAAATGCTCTGCTAAACTGTACCTGCAAATTCCACTCAAATCCGTGATCAATGTTTGCTCCAAAGGCAATAAGATAGAGTATTATGACCTTTTCTAAATTCTGTGTCATGTATATTCTGTTGAAATTCGTATTCTACAGTTCTGTTTTAAGCAAAATACATTGCCTCAATGCCTGAAACAATTCTCTTAAAGCAACCGTAGATTTCCATCCCTATAAAGTCCTCGGCTGTTTTATATGGAGTTGCCCACATTTAATCTAGGACAGAAATAGTGGAATTTTACAATCAAACATAATTTTCAGTACCTGCAGAAATAGTTATGTAGTATTTACAGCATCAGCCTTCCTCTCTGCTTTGCCTCAGGCTGTCATAATGTGTGGCTGTCCCCAAGTGCTCCAGACAGAAGAAACTCTTTCTAAGGATCAGCTTCTTGGCCCCTTTATAATAATAATCCATTGTCTATACCATGTGTGTGGAATAGAAAATCATCAATATTGTATAAAGGAACCAAGCTCCAACTGGAAATCTGGGAAGTTCTCATAAGTTAAAACAAGGCCGTTTCCTTCTGCTGGACACTTCATCTTCTTGCTAAGAGATGTAGCTGAAAGCATTGCCTCATGCTGGCCCACGTAATAGCTGCAACTCAAAAAGATGGTTACACTGCTTCGCACTCTGCTTTCCCCCTGCCCGCTTAGTTATGTTGCTGGCATTCAGACATTCTTGTGCACACGAGATTGGAGGTTGCCCTTCCTGAAAATTCAGCAAAAAGCAATGGTTCATGCCACTTTCTTGCTCTCCTCCATGCGTGAGTGTGAGCCCCAGTGCAGAGCTGGAAGCAACCACATCTCCTTAGATACAGGAAACAGGAGAGTTACTCCAGTCCAGGTCTGCACCTAAGCTGACCCTAAAGATGCCATGAAAATGCATCCCAATCTGTTTGTTGGTATGTTGCGAGTTATTTGGATGAGAGTGGCAGACTTGCTTAAGGAAGCCTGAGCTCCTCCTGTCTTGTGTGAGGAACGTGAGGCTCGTGTCTGCTCTACAGCAAACAGGAGCTGGCAGCATTTCTGTAGAGCCTCCCCAAGGCTGCAAAGCTGTGACCAAGTTCTGATGTCCCACAACGCAGCTCTGGTGGCCACCACTGCTGTAACAAAGAAGGAAACATAGCTTATGAAACACATGATATATATAGAGATGTGTGTGTATAAAGCCTAAATCCATAAAATACTTTGATTATTTGCCTTCTTGGTTCACTTGTTAGTCGGTAAATTCCTAATGTGATTTCTAGTTTCAGGCAGAGGGTATTTGTGCAGCCAAAACATTCTCTCTGACTCAGTTTATTTCTGTCCTTGTTCTCATGTTTTGCTAACAGAAAAGGGGAGAAAGAAAATTACATCTTGACAGGCTTTGTGAAGTTATAAATGAGGAATCTGGTCTGAAGTGTGTGACAAGTGGTCTTGTTAAACAGCTTTCTCAATCTCTTACTTTTTATAAACACCGTTCTTTCCCTAGTAGGCAAGAAAACAGAAGCAATTTTCCATGAGTCCTCATGTTACAAAAAGCACTTTTATGTTCTGTTAAGCTTTGCGGTAGGTGAATTTGGTAGATGAATTCCTAGTTCTGCTGTAACATGTTCTTAATTTGTACAGCAAGCCCCTACACCGCCAGGACTCATAAGGAATTTTCTGAAGAAAAGACCTCTTGACATGTTATTCTTTGTAGATAGGTGTGCACTTACTCAGGAATGAATGTTTACTTTTCTGCATCTGTTGTGATTAGAGGTGAGCAGCCTGCTGTAAACTCAACTCTGGCCTCCAGGCAACTTTTCAGACTCCTATGATGCCCCTGCTTTCCTGGTTTTCTATTATAGAAGCATTGGATGTGATTTCCACTTGAGTGCAAAGCAAATCAAGTCTGTTTTCCTCCTTTCTCCAAACCAAGCATTCTTCAAGTGACTAAAAACAGATGCTCATTTCCAAAGAAATATCTTCAATCAAAAGACAAGTTGCATGTGTGGGCTTTGAGAATTACCACACATTTTTGGATGAGGCAATGGAAATTTCTTTTTGATGGAAGTGTCTGTATCTCTAAATACAATATAGGTAGTTCCAAAGATGATTTTGAAACTTGCACTAAGATAAATAAAAGGAGGATAATATTCCCTTGCAGTAAAACAAAAGTATTCCTTTAGGGCTAAAACCTCTGTTCTCAATTGCACAAGAAAGACCAATGCAGTGTTGTAACTACCTGAATGCACCAAGCAGTATCTGCACAGTGCATCAGCCTGGATAGTGCACTGTGTATTTTAAGAATGATATGCCAACCTGTTCTGTAATCGAGTTCTGTTCCTTAGATTGCACCTGTACTGAATTTTGAGGTTTATATATGCATACAAAAAAATCCAAATGCAATGCTAAATGTTACCTCTTTTGGGATCCTAACAATAATGTGAACGTCTCATCTTTTCAGGAAGTAACAAAATGTCCTACTTCATGTTTGTTCTTAGACTTCAAAGCTATCGGTCATGATAGGCACAAGGAGCATCCTTTCTTTCCTACAACTTCCTACTTATCTTTCTTGCATCTCCACTCCCCTCCAAACTGTGTAAAGGTTTAAATCCCTCTGGAGTGGAGACTTCCAAATGCAGTTATGTAAGTAAACCATAATTACTTGCAGTGCCTACAGTAAATGAATGTCTGGCTTCCTTGGATCACAGAATGTTGTTTGGAGGGGTCTCTGGAAGTCCCCTTGAAGCAGAACTTATTGCAACAGGCAGCCATGGCTTTGCCTGGGCAAGTACATAGAACTTCTAAGGGCAGATTTTCCACCTAGTTTCTGTATTTTCCTTGATGTTCAATGCAAATCTATGTGATAATGGTTTCACTCTACTGCCTATTAACACCAAGGAGAGCTTGGCTCCATCATCTTTGTAACTGTTCTTCAGATAGTTGTCAGCTGTTTTCCCTCTTTCCTTTTTAAATTTCTCCATTAACACCAGGAAAAGCAATGCATAGAGCAGGCTGCCCAGGAAGGTGTTGGAGTCCCTGTCCCTGGAGATGTTCAAGATCCATGTAGTTGTGGCACTGAGGGACATGGTCAGTGGGCATGGTGGGGATGGGATAGTTGAATTGGATGAGTTTCATGGTCTTTCCAACATTTATGATTCTGTGATCTTCTTATTTTATGATTTTTACTACTTGTACTTGTGCTGTGTTAGCTATCTGTGCTGCAGAGCACTCAACACAAGTGCAGTCTCTTTAAAGTGGTAAAACTGAAACTACCGTGGAGCTTGGAATTTCTGTACAAAGTCAACTGTTTGTGTTCAGGTGGTTTTATACTGCTTGCTTGCACGCCTTCCTCAGCATGCTGACTACCAAAGAAACAAATACAAACATAATGTTGTGAATTGCATTTTTGGAAAAGCATTCTTCCAGTTGCCTTGCAACCACCTTTCTAAGGGAAGGACAAAGATTTTATAAGTAAGTGTGGAGATTGTGTGTTTTACTTCTGATAGACCTCATCTCCATTCAGATGAAAGAGCTTTTACAAAAAACAATTATCAGGATGAATAAGGAGGTCTAAATGCCTGTCAGTTCAAGCCCCGAATCTATAGAATCTGAACTGCATTGACTGCAGGATGAGTGCCTCGGGCAGGACCTCTCTGGAGCTGAGTTTCACTGTAAAAGTTTGGAGCAGATTTCATTGTCACCACAAAGCTCTAATCCTCCTGCTTTTTATTTTATGAGAAATCAGTTGTGACTTCCCTTAAAAAAAAATCTGACAGATTGTTTTTTATAGCTAGGAAGCAGGCTGTCTTCTTTGCCTTGAGGTTGTGAAGAATAATTTTACACTATCTAGATTACAAAAGAAAAACGAAAATTGCTTCTTCTAGCTGTTCCTTTTGTAAACCCATCTGAAGGAATATTTTTCTTTCTTTCTCAATAACACACACACTCCTATATACATATTTATATATACAGTTAAAAGTTGAATTCGTCTTATCCTGACAGTTTTCTTTGTTCAGATTTCATACCTTTCATATTAACAACAAACCTTGTATGGCATTTCATTATCACAGGGTTTTTTCCCAGCAAGCTGTGTCTCTATCAGGTTCAGGAAACACTGCTTGTTATGACTGTTGCTAGCTCTTCATTTTGTTAGGGAGCTCACCTTCACTCTGTGCAACAAAAAATGGCTTTGGAAACAAATAAAAGCCATCCAACTTAACACAAATTTAAATCTGTGTCAAAAATGACATTTATTCCCTCTGGCGTGTGAGAAAATAAAAGAGTCTGATTCAGTTCCGTATATCCAATGGGGTTAAATTAAATATAAGTACCAAGTCCTCCAAATTCATATTTGTTGGAGTATGTGTGTTTATTATGAAACCTGAACTCAGTTCATTAAAATATGGTTAATTTCTTCAACAAGGGTTTTCTTCTGATGTGTCACAGGCTGAATGCACAGCCCTTCAAATCACATTTCTGTTAATTTGAAGTAACAATTGTAGGATTAAACTTCCAGGCAACTGTATATTGGAATGTTTATGAATAGAGAAGATAATTAAGTAATTTACAGGCAAAAATCAGGAAAATGAAAGAATATCACTAAGATAAGTTTAAAAAGAACAGTTATTCCATTTCCTCTCTCTCTCTCTTTTTTTTTTTTCAGATTAGACTCATGCTGCTTTTCATGAACACAGAGTTCAATTTTACTGGCCAAATTCCAACTGCAATTTGCTTAAGTAATTACTTCTTGCATTCTTAATTGGAAAAAGCATTCCTGAGTTTCCAGTCCTGTCTAATTTGCTTTTATGGCATTTTAAATTCAGTATAAACCAGGCCATCCATCACCAAGAGGTGATTGATCTCTGAAGGTAGACTACAATAAGCTGGCATGCACTAAGAGTATCACATGCAGCTTGCAGTGTAGCATCACAGTCCTTGTATCTCAATGGCCAGCGCATCTAGCAAAGCTGCACTCCTCTCCTATCCCCACATTTGATTGGCATCCTAACCAAGTTCCTCCTTTCTGTGCCTCAGATGTGAATGTTGTAAGAGACACATTAAACCCTTTCTAGATCAGGAGCAGCAGTGAACTGCCAGATCTTGCCAAGTTATCCAGAGCCCTTCCAACTCTTTGTTCAGTGCTGCAGAATTCAGATCTTCTGAGGATGAGAGACAGCAACATGGTGAGCTCTGCCTACGTGTCGTGTGTTTCTTCCTCTCCTCCTTTCAGTCTGTCTGGGAGGCAATCATGGAAATAATAGGGTTGGCCCTTGTAAGGCTGACCAGCTTCCTGATTCAAAAGTCACATTAGCTCATGATTTCTAAAATTCAACCATCCTACCTGAACGCTGATTCTACCAGTCACTCCTGTCACTCTTTTCACTACTTACCATGTTCAGTACTCTTTTGTATATGTGAAACACGTATCGGCAGACATCATGGTTGAGTTCACATAGCGTGATTGTCCAATGGAGAAATGCAGTTTTAGAAATTGAGGCTATTCCTTTAGAAATCAGCTAGTCAGGGAAAACCTGTGACAGGAGAGCTGAGTGGAGGGATCTACAGCAGCTGCTGCTCCCACAGCTGCTGCTGCAGCTCTTTGGCCAATTCAGAGGAGTTCTGTGGCAATGCAGATTTTTACAGGTCATTTCAGGTCAGGGCACACAGGTGAGAAAGTACGTGGCCTTCAGTGAGAGCTTAGCCTCTGATTTGTGTATGACTTTAGGAAAGGCAGGGGATCAATCTACGCCTTAGTTCTTTTTCAGTAAAACCACGGTAAGAATAAAATTACTCCTTCACAAAGATACTGGGATTGGGCTTATAATGCTTGTCTGACTATTTCCATGGCAGCTGATCAGAACTGAGGTCCCATTCCAGACTGGCTTCTCACATAAATGTAGGACCACGTGCAGCTCTGAGGGTGCAGCACAGATGGGTCCTTCAAGACCCATGGAAAGAGAGGTGCAGCCACACAATGTGGCAGTAGTCTCTCATGTGAATCACCTTTTACCCTCTTCATGCATTGCTGCTTTATGAATCATGTTTTCACTGCAAAATAGCATTGTGTTATCCCTAATTTCAGTCCCCATCACCATCATCACCTCTGGTTGGTACCCCCAGCCCAGCATGAGGTGTTGTTACAGCAGAGGGACAGCACTGACCTATTCTGCTCCTTCTTTATCTCCCCAGCTCACCCAATTTGCAGTAAAATGATGTGACGCAAGACAGCAGTTATTTATAACATCTGTGTGAAGGCAGTTTGACTAGGCTTGGGTAAATATAAACCTGGAGAAGTATACCACGTAGATCTGTGCATGACTGCTTTACAGAAATCTGAGTCTTCCCAAACTAGATGCTTTCTTGGGAATAATCAGGACTGATTGTGAACAAGAATAGAAAAAAGCTTTCATTTTGACCTATTGCTTGAGGTTATTCTGTGTCACATATGATAAATTCACAGTACTGCCTGTGATGTGGTACACTGCATAACAGATTCTGCATTTATTTAACACCAAGAAGTTCAGAGTTAATACTGCATTGTATTACTTCAGTCCTGATCCCAATAAATTAGCAGGGCACCTGTATATTTGTGGACTTTTCTTCTGGACATATTCTGTTGTTATTTTTTTGTCTCCCGAGTCCCATCCAAGTGGGTTTTCAGTAAACACAACCTGTACATAGATTTTTCATCAGCTACATGCAGGATTTTGTAGGCAGGGTGCTGAGATGAGGAGGGGACCCAGCAGTGCTGGCAGCTGCGAGGCTCAGAGAAGGATGGTTGAAAAAGCAGCTGGCTCGAGGAGACCTCACTGCTGTGACAAGCACTGGATCCATCCTCCCAGACTCCTCTGTCCTCCTGGGGATGCCTACGTCCTTATTGCTTCGTTATGCAGATATGGGCACAGAGGCACAGATGCAAACGGCGTTGTTCCCCTATCAGCTCTTCTGTAGCTTCTAGGAAGGTGTCCTTCTCTCTTCCCAGCTCCACACTTTTAGTTTTTGGAAATGTGAGAGCTAAAAATAAGAATGTTAAATTCAGGTAATCCAAAACAATAAGAGTTTTTGTTTTATTTTTACCCCAGTGTTATCTGACATGCTCTGTATACTTAATAGCAAACAGTTAAATAACAGTCAGCATGTGAAAATTTCCTTTCAACAAGCACAGAGAGTATGCAGGGACTCCCCCTGCTCTCATTAATCCATTATGTTAGTTTTATTTTTCATTCTAACAACAGACAGACCCCAACGACTGAAGAAATGTCTTTGTAACATATTCCAGCAAACATTTCCCTTATGAAAAATTGCTGTAATGTAACTTTATCACTGGTGTGGGTGTATAATATCATCAGTCAGATGTTTATCTCAGTAATAGCACCTTATTTCATCGTAGTTCATTAGCAATGCTCTGTAACTGCGTTTCCATAACCAAAATTACAATCAGAAGCAGGAATAGAAACACTGTATACATGAAATACTGAAAAAAATACTTCAAGATACATTCTTCATATGCTCGATTCTGAGCACTTAATAGTAGATTTGGTATTTACGTTCTCAGACTCAAAGAAAAGGGGGAGGAGGGAAAAATGCATCAATATTTCCTTAGAGAAACCTGAGTAAAACAGAAATGCTTTTGGTCAGCCATTCAGCTTGTGAAAAATCAATGTTGCTTCGATTACTCGACTGACTTCAACATGCTGATGTTTATTTACAGTGGTGGGGATCTACACCATGATTAATAAGAAAAATACCCTGAACTTTGGTAGTGTTTTTTACCTGGAGAGTCTGAATTGCTTGTCTATGTCTTACATTTGGTGAAGATGAAGTATTGCATTAATTAATTTAGGACCTCATGGACACTTTTAATTCATGAAAAATACAAATTTAATCAGATGAATATCTTATTAAAAAGACGTTTCATTTTCTTGGTTTTATGTACATGGTATGAACAAGAGAAATGCCCAGAGGCAGTTGAAATCATTGTTTGCAGTCCTTTCAGTCTGAAACCTATCTGAAACTCCAAACCTGTTTTCAGTCCTGCTGTTATGTTGCAGGCAATCTGTTTGAAGTCTAAAATCTTGGCAAGACCCTTCGCTGTGAGGGTGGTGAGACTCTGGCACAAGCTGCCTAGCAAGGTTATAGATGCCCATTCCAAGCATCCAAGGCCAGGCTGGATGGAGCTTTGAGCAACCTGGTCTAGAGAGAGGCGTCCCTGCCTATAGCAGGGGGTTGGAACTGGATGATCTTAGAGGTTCCTTCCAACCCAAACCATTCTATGATTCCATGGTTCTGTCACGCTGTAAATACCCTCAACCCTTGTGGTTATTTCTCTGCTACTCACCCTATGCTCCCTTAGATTTGGTGCAGGCTCTGAAGGTGGTCCAGCCCTTTCTTTTGCCAAGTATCTTTTTTCTTCCCCCTGTCAAACTTTTCCTGATTGCTTTTCAGGGTTCTGTAGCACTTCATTCACTCCACAGAGATTTTTTGCATGATCTGTAGTGCACTGTGGATTCTAGTTCAGCACTCAATGCATCTGTTCCGACCTGTATGTCCAGCAGTGTGCATATGTGGTGTGTACATGTGCTCTGTGTGCACCTGTCTACTATCACTAGTCCTTCAGCCTCACTAGTCCTCCAGGCCTCCAGGGGGGCCTGGAGTATGACACCACAGCAGCCACGACTTTCTTGGAGTGCTGGATCCAGCATAGTGGATTTTCCTTTATGATTTGTCACTTCCTATCTTTACTGTGTTCTTTTAACTAACAGAATGACATTTAACTTGGTGCTGGTGAAAGGACAAAAGGCATTCTGGCCTATAAATATCACTGATCCTTCAGATCTATTATCTTATTATCAGCACTGTCCTTTCATATTCAGGTATGTCACTCCAGTCATACACGATATCAATCTTGTTTAGGGTCATGATCACAAAAAATACCATTGAATCCATTGGCTAACCAACAGCAATGGCCCACATTATATGTGTGTAGCTGAAGAACTCATCATCTTTTCTAAAAGACTATTGCTCTGCTATCTCTAGGAGTAGACATTTTTCCCCAGTGGTTATCAAAGTCCCAAATACAGAACACTGGTACAGTGCTGTACATTTTTGTGGGTATCTGTGGTACAAGATATAAGCCTCCACTTTAAATGACTGATATGACAGGGTAGTGGCATGCATTTAAAATAATCCCTGTGCCTTGACTGATGCTGACCCACTTCAATTGCTGAGAAAAGCAGTTTTTGTTATAGAGTACTTGATCATAATTATTGCAAAACCCTGAAAAACTGGAACCAGTATTTCCTATCTGTTAAAGTAGGTATATCTTTGGGTCTCAAGTCTGTACTTCAGATTCCTAGGTATTTTAGTACTTTAAATAACAATAATATGAGGTATTTTTGAATCTGTAGGCTGTACTGCACGACAGATTTATAGCAAATTGGCAACTCTGAAATACCATAAAAGATTCATTGAAATGCTAATTAAAAGTCTTTAAAATAAATTTTGTTCAATAAGCTGCCTGCAATATGTAAACACAAAAATCCACACTCAAAATCCCTCACTCCCTGTTCAATAATTGTGTTTGCAATGAGTATGAAAGATGCAGATCTTTGAAAGCTGTAATTGTGCATGTAATGCTAGAGTAAATAGGTGGTATTCCTATGTTTTAGAGCATAGAAAGTAAGTTAAAGAAATTCTGCATAACTTTCAATAGAAATATCCTGGTTTAGTGCTCCTGTTTGTGCTTTGTTTCTTAATGTTGTGACAACTTTGTCTTGTTTGTGAATTGATCTTCATGGATTAACATGGCCATCTGACTGAAGTGCCTTAGGAATCTCCTCTGCAGAATTCACCCTACAGCACTATTCCTCTATGATTGTGGTTATTGGTTATGGCTGAACGCAGACAAAGACCATCAGACAGTGGCACACCAGGATAGGAACATGCTTCAGAGATTGCTGACTGTTATGTTATGTTCTTTTCTTCAGATTTGCTCTGAAGAATACATTGAGATGTATAGTATTAACGTTTTGGAGAAGCACCCCTTCTGCATTTTAAGAAGCTGGGACATGATCCAGTGACAAGCAAACACTGGCATTATTCAGAGACTTAGGACAGGCAGTGCTGATCAGACGGCATCAGATGTTGACTGAAGCAGGGCTCTGTCAGGTACCTGGTGCTGAGTGGTGTTTGATACTGGGATGTGATGCCAAGACTGGGGATGGTAATGAGGAAAATAACCTCAGTGAAAGATAGACCAACTACAGCTCTGCCAGAGAGGTGAAGTGTAGAGGACAGCTGGGGAAAGTTAAATTAATGGATGCCAGCAAAAAGAGGCTGATTGGTCAGAAGGTAGCTTTATTTTGGGAAATAGTGTGTCTGAATCATTGCGTGGTCTGAATACCTTCCAGTTGGCTCAAGCAGAAAAGGCTAATTGTATAACTTTGTACAAGTGTGACATTACAGCGTCTAAAAATATAACACGTGAAGAAATACATTTTTGAACCTTTAGGAGTACTCAGACTGCTTAAATTTAGGCTTATAAATGAGGGAGGCAAATTAGAGGGATAGTCTTTGTAGATTATTAATGGAAAGAGAGAAGGAATGGGCTGGAGAGGGAGTGGGAGCTTCTCTAAGAGCGATTCAGAGCAGGAGCCTAATTTAAATGCTGTAGTTGCCCTCATAAGGAATTCCCCTCTCACTTCACTTACTCATCTGCAATATGTAAATATCCTCCAAAGAGAACAGAAAGAGTTTAGAAGAACAGAGTTTACAATCAAAGGGAGGAGAGATGAACTGATAATATGGGGGGGCTGATTTAAGCCCTAATAAAAAAGCAAATTATACTGAAGACAAGGGGTTAAAATCTGAGCCAACATATACATTAGAGAAGAGCACAATTAATCTAAAATTGATCTGTGACAAAAGAACCAGATTTTGCATCCAAGAAATTATGCTGTCCAGAGGAAGAGTTGTGAAGAACAGTGTTCAAATGTTAAAGTCATGATAAAATGTGAAAACGCACGAAAAGAAGTGTGAGCAGGAAGACATGGAGGTCAAAATGAGCCTGCCAAAAAAACACCGTATCCTGTGGCAAATAATGCAAGCTAAACTTGGTGTGTTAGTCATAACATAAGAGGAACTTCACTGAACAGCAACACATTGCAAGAATTTGCGGTTACTAGCAGAGCATAGTAAAGTTCAAGTGGTGAAACAGAATGTCAGTAGCACCTTTATTCGAGAAAATTCACCACTGTAGCAAAATCCAGTCCTTACAGTAGATGTCAGAGATCTGACAGCAAATAGGACATTTCTCCATTTTAATTAGACTAAGATGTATGAAAAGGTATAGTACCCACAAACATCCCATCGCATTCTTGCTGTCATCACAAACTGATCTCAACTGAAGTTTGGTGGAGCAGATCTTCTGAGGATGAGCTGAAGGATATCTTCCAAGGGAAATAGAAGCTCTTTGCAGATCAGAGCTAGAAGGACTGTGCTGTCTCAGAGTGCATAACCCCAGCAAAAGGCCATGGTAAAGCATATTCTGAAATGTTGGCAGCTCTTTTTCCTCTGGGAATGATGGGACAAGTACAGCGAATAACTTTTCACATTTAAAGAAAATAAGATTAAATACTTCACTGAAATTGGCCTCAAATAGCAAAAATAAGCAAATATATTAAAATATATTACTCACTTTAACACATGAAGAAATTCCAGGTGAAATGCCAAATTTCTCTTCTTTTTGTACCTGAAGGTTCCTCGTGGATTCTATTAGTGAAACAAAGTGCATATTAGTGTGCACCAGAAGCATATTTCATGAAGCATTCAGCTCACACTGCCACACTCATTTTGTTTGGAATGAGGTGTTTCACCACAAAGTGCCACAGATTGGATTTGATACAGAGCATGAAATTTTGTGTAGAAGATGGCTTTGATGTAAAAAAGACTCACATCAAAGTCAGGATAACAGCATGATTACTGGACCAAAGCAGAACAAACAAAAATGTCAATATGTGACTAATTAAACTAACATGCAGCAGAGTCAAGTAAATGCCACAATGTACGGAGATGTTCCCTGAAGAACTGGCCTTACAAATAATTTCTTCCAACAAAGAAAGGGTGCAAGTATTCACTGGAAAAGGAATTGCTGTACAAAAACTTGTGCCTACTATAGTTTGCTTGCACAAGCAGGCTGAGGGCAGTGCTCTGGTGCTGCAAGATGCCTGGAACAGAAATCTCAAAGAGAGTTTGAGACACTAAAGGATGATTGCAGAGTCCTCAATCCTATGGGGGATGGCCATGGACTGTTTAAGCAGGATCATAGGAGGGCTGCACCAAAAGTAATGCCTTGCATTTTGTTTTGCTGACCTGCAATATCAGATGCAGATGTTGGTGGTATGGCAGTAGGTGTTCCAACTATGTTCCATTACATTTTGTTGCCACGCGACAGATGTCAGCAGAGGGGCTGTCTGACAAAATGACATCTAACATGGAAGTGCATATGAAGCAAAGGTGTGTCACTGAACTCTTCTATTTACATTCACTGACACTTGCTGAACAGTGATGGGCACCAAACAGTGGGTGTGAGCATGGTGAGGCAATGGGTGGTGCAGTTCAGCAGTGGCAAAAACAGCGTGAAAAACAAACCACATTGTGGATGGCCAGGCACTGCTGTCACACCACAAAATCAAGAGTGTCTTGATCAGTTCATCCACAGGGCCAGGAAACTGTATACGGAGTTGAATATCAGCTCCAGTGCATTACAAGAGAAAAGATGGTGGCAGTGTTGGAATATCACAAAATTTGCACTGGGTAAGTCCCAGAAATGCTCACACTGGAGCAGAAGGAAGGCCATATGCACATTTTTCAGGACCTGTTGAATCAATACAAGGCTGAACCTGATAGCTTCCTGGATTGTATAATTACTGGTGATGAGGTTTGGTTTCACCACTACAAGCTGGAATCACAGCAACATTCCATGGAGTGGCAACGTGTGAATTTCTTATAGAAGTAGAAGTTCAAGACACAGCCCTCAGTGAGTGAAATGTTGACCATTGTCTTTCAGGGTAGGAAAGGGGTGATCCTTCTGGTTTTCAAGGAACCTGGACCAGACATCAACTCTGACCACTGCATCATAATGCTGACTGAGGTGAAGGCTCAAACTGCCAGAGTCAGACCAGAGAAGAAGACAACCTTTCTCCTGCAGTATGATAATGCCAGGCCTCGTACCAGTTTGAAGACCATGGAGCACATCACTTTAGCTGGACTGTCCTACCACACCCACCACAGAGTCTGGATTTGGTGCCTTCAGACTTCCCTTTGTTCAGGCCAATGAAAGATGGACCGTGTGGGCCACATTTTCCCAGCAATTACACCATCATAGCAGCTGTGAAACTGTGGGTCACCTCTGCTGGTGCAGATTTTTATGAGTGTGGTATACAGGCTCTTATTCATCAGAAGTGCATAGCCGATGGTAGAGACTATGGTGAAAAATAGCATTTTGTAGCTGAGAATATTAAGTAGTGCTATTGTGCTTTGTATCTGTTGTTGTTTCCACTTAATAGGAGGCATTATTTTCAGAGTAACCTACATAGAACCATGGAACAGTTTAGCTTTGAGTGGGTTTTAAAGACCATCCAGTTCCAACCCCATCTTCTGTGGTCAGCATTGACACATGCTAAATCAGGCTGCACAGGGCCCCATTCAACCTGGCCTTGAACACCTCCAGGGATGGGGCATCCGCAGCCTCTCTGGGCAATCCCCTCCCCTGTCTCAACGCCGTCTGAGAAAAGGATTTCTTCCTAACATCTAAATTAATCTGCCTTTTTTAATTTAAAACCAATCTTCCTTGTCCTGTCGCTATCTGCCCATGTAAAAAGTTATTCTCCCTCTTGTTTAGAAGCTTCCTTTAAATACTGGAGTGAGGTCCCCCCAGAGACTTCTCCAAGCTGAAGAAGCCCTGTTCCCTCAGCCTTTCTTCATAGGACGCCTGCACTCTCCTGGAGTTTACTAACTTACTCCTCAGTAACATAGACTTGAAGACTGTGGCAATAGAGATGTTAAAAAAGAAGAACCAACATAAAGCAAAACACTGAGCCTGGTTTCCTAAGGAAAAATGGCTGAAGTATTTCATTCATCTCTATCCCAGTAACTTCTGCAACTATTGACCAATCTCAGCTAAGTCGGACAAACAGACAGTCGTCTCAAAGAGACATAGTTGTTATAAAAGCTTTATGAAACTGGGTACTTATATGGAGAAGACAGACATTGTTTTATTCCTCTACCAAGGAAAGATTGCAGCATGAACTCAGCCCTTATTAGACACCAGAGAAACCGCAACAGGGGGCTATTACAAATGCTTGAGTCAAAGGAGTGTTTCCAGTGAGAGGCATCAGCTTACGAAACATCTGAGAGTCCAACCACAAGCCATGAGCTTCGTTAGTTTTAGTGCTGATAGGAGGAGATGTTACATGTGGGAATGCCAGGATTCACTGAAACTGCTCATTAGCGATTTCCTGCCACAGCCAAAAGCGGCTTCACAAACAGATATTTTCTTTCCACATTGTAAATATGGTTTTGAATTGAATACAGATCTGTGAGTGGCTTAATGTTAAACAACAGCAACAAAAAAGCCTTTGTGAACATTTAATAAAGGGATCTCAGAATAAGGCCTAGGGCTGTGTTGACTACATGCTAACAGCAGGATCTAGGTTCTCACCAAATATAGGCTTTGACTGACAGAGTTACGACTGTGAAAGAGTTACCATAGAAGTAATTAATGCACAGAACACCATATTTCCAGGTGCCAGGTAATGGGAAAGACTCCTTAATGAGAGATGGCAGATACTTGAAGTCAGCGGGTTTGTGATTCTAAAGACACTACAGAGGAAAGCAAAATAATTCCTAGAGCTATTTGGACATCGTTTAGGAATTTAAAAATGTATGGAAAGGGGCAGATAGTTTTATGCTGGCCTTAAATGAACCTTGACATTAAAAGGGTTGTTAGAACAGTATGAAAAATGCAAAACAAGTCAAGTGAAAGAGCCCATATTCATGGCACGTGAAAAATAGGTTACCTCAAGCAAGACACACATTCCTGTGCTTTTTCATGGTCTGTTTCTGGCTTGGTTCTGATTTCTACTTAATTTAAAGTAGTAATTCTTGTAAAGAGTGTATAATCCTCTTTGTAAATGAAATTTTTTTGGCCTTTTGCAGAGAGAGAGAAGTGTTATTTTCCATGCTGAAAGTTAAAGAGCTTTCCATGTACTCATCTGTAACTGCTCTTCTCTTCAAAGTCCTGTGAGAGCTGCAGATGCAAACATAATGTTTTAGCCAAGAAAAACTATCAGGGGGATGCTGTCTAATGGATCTTAAACTGAGCTTTTGGAAATTACAAAGAATTGTTGGTTCTCAGCACTTCTTTTTCTGGCTACAAGAGGAATTGATATAGAACTAGAAGAGTGAGTGGAATCATGAAACAGATGTTTTCTTTTTAACCTTGGCCACACAATAATGACAGGTTTACTATGGACAGACTCTGGCCTTAATGACTTACATGAGTCACACAGCCTGCTACAAAACCCATTGGGGTTTTCCCACAAAAAAACATTGCTTAAAAAGTAGTCTACGGAATTTTTTCTTGCTAATCATTAGCACATACAAAGCAGCCTCCGAAATTAAGGATAGTTTATCTGGCTTTTCTTTTTGTAATATGTATGTAATAGAGAACTCTATAGTTTGCCTTCTGTTCTTTCCCCAGCTGTGGTTGACTCTAGGTCAATCATAATGTATACCTTCCACACGTACCCACTTCTGCACATAGATCCTGCCATTCTAAGTGTGATTTTTTTGTTTGTTAATATCACTATTTCTGTTTTTGCTTTGTCTTTATCTCTGATTGATCTTAAGTGCTTCCACTAATAGATATTAAGATATTTTTGTTACTTACAGGTAGGCATTCCCAAGCATTTCTCAAGCAAGAAATCAAGTTCAGAACAAGGCAATTGCAGAGAAATCGAAATAATCGGAAAGTATTTCATGTGTGTTTCTGATGATCCTGAATCAAGAGATTATATTGTCTGTAGAGTATTGCATGAACTCCTGTATTTTGCAGTTAATGTACAGAGCTCTCCTTTAAGAGCTTTTTTCTTCATATTTTTGTTTTATTCTCTTTCTTCCCTCAGTCTTTCACTGGGAAAGGAAATTAAATTCTAGATATTTTCTTCCACTACCAAGGAGATAACATTTTCATTACAGCTCTTTCTAATCCAAAATTTGTATTTTCCTCTTTGTCTTCTGTTTCCTCTGCACTGCCTTCATTTCACAAATCCTTAACTCAATGTCCTCTCAAATACCTTCACAAGATGCACCAAGTAAACACCTCTCTCTCTTCCTACAAATGCACTTCACATGCTGGGTTTTCCTCTTCACTAATATTCTTTTCTCTGTTAGAACTTTAAAGCTTCAAAGATGAGGACAGCTAAATTTGGGAGTTCTATGAATAAAATACCTCTTTTCATGAGCTTCTTAAATATACGTGTAAAAAGCAGCCTAACTTTGTGATTACAGACTTCAGGAAATAGCTACTGTCATTCTTCTGCACTCAAGACTACAGAAGAAAGTGTCAGCTTTGGGATCCAGTTCATGAAAACAAATTCATTTACAGCACAGACAGTGCCATGAGCCTTGCCTCTGTCTAACAAGCTCCCGACCCTGCTAAGAGCAAGTCATGTAACTGTGAGACAAATGCTGCAGAAAATCAATTGTATTTCATTTGCTTCTTGAAGCTGGCAAACTCGTCATTAACTTGATGGAACAACTGGTGTCATCCATTTGGGGAAATAACCTTCTGTGCTCAGAAGGTACTACTCAGAGTATGTACATACAGATATTTATGTGTGCACACATATATGCATGTATGCACTTTTAGCAGGAAATATATTTGTATATTTTTCTCCATATTATAAAACAGCTTTAAAAAAAAAAAAAAAAAGATGCTAAGTGTTCTGTCTTTGATACACATCCACACCATAAGGGTAGGCAGGAGTGAGTTTCCCATCAGGGCTGTGAAGGAAACTATTCCCTACCCCAAACCACAGCACAGAAAAATGCTCTGTGCCACCAGAGTGGCATCATTCCTTGTCACTTACATCCTCCATTTTTATAGCAGTGATAAGTACTGGATCTGTCAAGTGACAAAATCACCAACTTTGGCCTAAATTCTCCCTGAAACGTGGTTTGAAAACCACCATTAACTCCCCCAGATCTATTCAGTGCTTACTTTGCTTACTGTGGCATTTCTTAGAGAAAGACAAGCTTATTCACAGAAAGGAATGATCACATTTATAAAACATTTATTTCTCTTTCATGGCAGATTTATAAGTTTCTGATCTATCTTAATTTACTTACTGTGTATCTCTGTAATTGAAATTGCCGTAATTTTGTGTCTGTTCCTCTTTCGTTCACAAAAAAATTCCAAGCACTAAAATAGAGAAAATTTTCTTACATTGCTCAGTTAGAGTTTTAGTTTTGTTAAAAATAATTATCAATTCCTGAAAGTGATGAAATTATTAATCTCTCTACTCAATTTATGAGCTCTTTACTGTCATCATGAAGGCCACAGACCCCAAGCTTTTACTAGTTATGAAACGGGAACTAAGTACACTGAAGTTACTGAAGATACAATAATACATAAAAAATGAGTCAAGGCACCGAGTCCTAAGGGTGACCAGTTTTTAATTCCATTTTGTTGTCAATCTTGTTGGCTGAGGTTAAAGATAAAGCGCATAATAGTCTTGTCTGCAAAGAACTTCAATTGAAAGACAATTCTCCATCAAAATGCCTTCCTGAAAAGCAGACTCATAAGGTTGTGCAACCAGATCACTCTTGTGCAGCTGTGCATTTGGTTCACTGTTTTGTTTGCTAAATATCTGCAGACTCATTCCTAAATAAAACAACTTTAGGGTAAACACAAGAGCCAGCAAATTCTTACTTCTCCTTCTTAGACTGTAAGCGAATGATGCCACTTCTCAATAAGCATGACGTGAACTGAATTTCTTCTCAGAAAGAATGGTTATACACTGGAACAGGTTATGCAGGGAAGTGGTGGAGGCACCATCCCTGTGGTGTTTAAGGAAAGCGTACATGTGGTACTAAGGGACATGGCTAAGGGGGGAAATACAGGTAGTAGGTGCACAGTTGGACTGGATGATCTTTGAGGAATTTTTCAGCCTTAATATGATTCTCTGATTCTATTCATACCAATTACAGCAAGTAGAATAAAACGGTATTTAAAATATACCAATCTCTAAAGCATTCCTGCTAGATTACAAGTATGATTATGTTTCTATAAATTCTAAAATAAAAACATAAACTTTGTTGATAATAGTAACCATACAAGTGCTTTCTTTTCTCTTTTTTAAATTCTTACCAAAATTAACGTTCAGAAGAAGCCAGGGGAATTTTCTACTGTTAAACGACCATTTCCCGTTCTGATTCATACAGTGACTGATTCACGCAGTAGTGCACTTCTAAAATTTGGTGTGATATATTTTGACCTGCTCGTAGATCAGTGTAATCTGGCAAGAAGCTCAAGAAGCAGAACAGGTAATTTTTGCAGGACGCTAGAATTATAAATAGGTCTTTTTGTCTAATCAAAATTCTGGAAGGATGCCCTCATTGATTTCAATTTCTGCCATCAAGTGACCGGTGTGACATCATCTGAACACCGAGTACTCTCAGAAGCTTGTGTTTTCCAGTCATAAAAGGAAAACATGACTTTTTCATCATGTACTGCTGCTATTAATAACTTTTTAGCTTCAGTCAAGCCAACGTGGTGCTAATATTTCTTCAGTACAGAAGAATGTTCCACTGAGGCTATTCAATAAAAGACATAGAAAGGGGAAAAAAAAAGAAGCAGGAATGGAGATAATTCTTCTTTTCAAAAATAATTTCAATTATTTAAAATATATTCTGTTGAATAGTTATCGTGTGTGCAAAGTCTCCAAATTTTAGAAGCGTTACAGTTAAGGCCATCCTTGGTGTCAGTAATCACTGTGCTTCCACATGTGCCTTTTTATGCATGCTTTTGATCACCCAGACAGACACTTAAATACTGAGAGTTAATCTGAGCTCAAGACGTACCAGCTCTGTGAAATGAGGGAAACTGCTCTTTTAAGTTCTGCTATTATAGGTTTTAGAAATTGGATTTTATTATTTATTTACACTTAACATAATTTGTGGGAATTTAGTTATGTTTTTTTTTTTTTATTATTATTTTAATTTTTATATATGCAAATGAAACTGAAATTGGTAAAGCAGCATAAAACGACAGCAAATAAAAAAATAGAAGTGAACCATAAGTAAATAAATAAGCAAAACAAGTAGGTTGTAGCCTTCATTCAATGCAATTGCACTGAGTGAAGCTGAAGCTAATGGATCGTATTAGTGGCAAAGGGCAGCTCTGACATCAAAACCCATTCCTAGTGTGTTTCATTGCCACAATTAGACTTGTGTGGCAAGAAAAAGCAGACTGACCTCTCTAATTTCATGAGAGTTAGAGAAGGATAGTTAGAGAGTTAGAGAGTTAGATAGTTAGAAGGAGAGTTAGAGAGTTGTGAGAAGGATATTGCACCATGCAAATTATAAAAATACATGCTTACATTATATTTTAGTTCAGAAAGTTGTTTCAGTAATTAGTGTTTATTTACAAGTATATGTTTAATCACAAAAAGTCAAGGAGTCAGTAAATATCAATATCATCCAGTGTATCATAGACCGAGTCACTGAAAAGATATGTACATTTGTTTGGTAAGCCTGTGTTTATTAGCAAATGCCATCCTGAATGTAGCATCAGCTTAGTCTTAAAAACTGTTTGTGTCCTTCCATTTCCTGAGAACAAATATTGTGCAAACTCAACTGCTGCTGAAAGCTTTGTGTCTTATTGCTGGAAAATCAGAGAGATTAAAAATCAACCTCGAGGAGAAGGAAAAAATGTAGTAGGGCTGATTATGAGCATTTACCTTACATTATTATCTTATAGTTTCTGTTACTGGATAAAGCCTTGATGGCACCAGTATGTTTTCTTTTCTTTTCTCCAGTTTTTCATTTCTGTCGTTGACTGCACTGGATTTTCTTCAAACAAACAGCTGATGGGTTGCACTAGAAAAATAGTGGAAATGATTGTAGGCAAAGTTAGGTAAAATGCACAAATCGAATCAAACAAAAATAGGGAAATGCATATCAGTCTTTCCATTCCTCGTGGCAACAGTATGGTAAAAGGTTTACATTGGCTGACTGATGGGGTGAAAGCACAATGCTTATTCCAAAGGATTTATGAAATCAGTGTTTGCAAACTCTGCAGTGGAGAATAAAATACAACCTTATATGTGTGTATGTGTGTGTATTTTGTGGACTTGACTTTTATAATTAAGGCAATGTCGTGGCTTCCTAGATAGCTATAATTTTCTTTTTAATTGTGGTTACTGAATGCTTGACACATACAGAAATAGCTATTATACCAATCCCTTCTCGATATTTTATTCTATTTAATTCCAAGCAGTTTATCTCATTCTCCTGGCAGTTCTGAAAGTGATGTGGGGAAGGGGAAACAACCTAAATATGTGAGTTTATAGGGGCGGCAGCAGGAACGAATAGTAGTGAGAATTTCTTTTGAAAGCTTTCATTCTAATCCGTGAGAGCACATTTTAACAACTTGAAAATAATCAATCATTATTCCATTCTAGGAGCACTAAAGGAAGTAAAATGCTCAGAAATTGAATCGATGACCTGGAAAACAAGCTCACGTCCAACGGGGATTTGATGTTGAGAGTTTCTGAATAAGTGCAGAAATGGAGGGATTATTTTTTGCTATCTATTATAAATAAATAAGTTATGAAACTAAGTTAACAGATTTCAAGAGCAGCTGATACACGTCCCAACATCCAGAAGAAAGTTGCTGTAATGAGTCTAGCCCAAAACTGGGAGAGGTTTTGAGTACAAGATACAATTGTACTTCACAAATTTATTTACCTAACACAAAAGCAGACTAGGAGCTCTGGAGCTGCAAATCAGTGAAAGCTGAGAGAGGATTCTAGAGAGTAAGAATATGAATTTCTTATATTCTTCAGTACAGCATCATGTATTGGCCTTTGTAGCATATAAGCAGTCACAAGCCCTCCTTGCTTGTTCATCCTGCGGTCTACCACTGAACTGAACCTTCAAGGAATAGGATTTGGTGCTCTGTTGACATTTGGTCTGATCTGGTGGGATTGTTTTTGTGTTCTTAGGAATGAACTGACATCCCCAGCTTTACTTTCTTTCCCCTCACATAATGAGAGTCTTGGGTATGATCACCAGATGCTTAAAACAGTAAACTTACGGACCATTTTAGCACATTAGTCTGTGTTTGCTGTGTGTGTAATGGTGAACTAGCACAGTGGGAGGCGTGTCAATCACTGGCAGGTTTTTTTTTTTTGCCATAGAAGCTAATTAAGCACTGGAGGAAGGTGTAAAGCAGAGGAGTTATGACAAAGGCATGATATTTGGGAGAACACTGACAAGATTTTTCATTTAGAAAAAGAAAGTGTTTGTGCGTTTATGGATGGATAAATGTCTCCCTTAAGCAACCGCTGGTGTCAGAGCAGCTCCTCGATTTTATGCTTCCCTCCATGCTGCTCAGCCAGCAGATCAGCAGCCACGTGAGTGATGTGCATTCGCAGCATGACCAGCAGCCCTGACAGTGACAAGAAGGAAGCTAGACACTGCGGTTGTGCTCATGCACAAAGCGATTTCACCTAGGGAGGAGATGGCAGAAGAGACTGACTGCAATCATGTGATCCCCCTCAGCTCCAATTCAGATCATGCTGAAATGCATTTATGCTGAACTAGTCCTGGGTTACCCAGTTTGATGCAGAATGCAGAGACGGTCAGAAAAAAAAATAAGAAAAAGAAAAAAAAGGAAAGCAGAACTAGAATAGTAATGGCACGGTATGTGCTTTCCAGTGCTTTTCTCTCAGGATTTATGTTAGGGGAAAATACATCATAGTGAATCCATCAGCCTGCAAGCAGCAAGGTTACTGCCGCTCTGTGCCTCCAGATCCAACCAGTAGTGAGGCTGGAAATGCATTTGTAGTAGACACACACATACAGAACACACGTATACAGCCCATACAGGCACGTGCATACATAGCTGGGCATGCAGTTCACAGGCACAGAGTCACACTTCCTTAATTTGCATTCCTACCTTCCCTCACACCCCTGTGTCCTCTGGGTGTGTGGAGGTCCTCCCTGGTTCTACAATGGGTCTGGGACTGCCTACCAATCTGTCATAGCCTGTACTTGCTTACATCATATATTCTACTTAAGCCAAAACAAATGAGCTAGCATTAAATAAGAACAATAAGAAAGTGTATACAAAGTGCAAGAATAAGGAAGAAAAAGGCAAGGTCTAACATCCTCATACTGGTTCTGATTATTACAGGAAGTGAGATTACAGACCTGATATTTGGTAGCAGTGAAGTGAATTTGACAGGATTCAATACCATGGGCAACAAGCAGCGCAAGAAAGGATCTTAGAGATGTTGTGTAAGCCTCTGGATAGCAAGATCATAACTGTGCTACTGGACTCTTCACGAGATGGAACATCCAGACAACAGCCTGCAGGCAACTTCCTTGTGTGCAAAAGCCTATACAAGGAGAGGCATTAGCCTTTATTAGTAACAAGAGCAAATATTGCAGTGTAAGGCTCCAAGTTCAAAGGTCTGGAACTTATCTTTTCCACACAATTGCTTTCTCGCAGGCTTTCCATTCAAATATCAAACAAGGAGGCACTATGAACAGCACCTGCTGTGTGAAATAGGATGTGACCAAAAAGGAACCTTGTATAGGGATCACACCTGGGCAATTTATACACAACTCAGTACCATAGCGAAAGTGTGATCCATCCTGGAGGCATTGCTGTGGTGCAGCACTAAGAATGTCATGACGTACGGCATCAAGATGGCACGTTGGTGAGCAATGTTCTCCTCCCATACTCCAAAGGTGAACATGCATTTGTCAGTGTGCTTCACTGAGTGTTACTGACCCATCAAAGAGCCTCAGTGGGAGCGAAAGAGGCTTTGGGCTTTTCATTCGGGCAGAGCCCAATAGGCTGCAAGGTACTCTCAATTCCAGAGCTGTCCCATATATGTTAGTATAGGACACGGTTCTTTCCTGTCTCCTTAAAGCATGAATAAAACATCACAGAGGGCCTGCAGAAAGGAACGTCTTTCTGTGACAGCAGCATCCAGATGACACACTTGAAAATGCTTGTTTTGCACAGGGCTTAACCAATCTATGCGATTTAGCGCTACAAGCTATTTTGGTGGCTTTAGGCTTTGCAGATTTCAAAGCAGGATGGTGCTCCTACAGACATAATAAGAACACCTTCATCTGCATTAGGTCAGACAAGAAGAAAACACAGGAGGAATGTTGATGTATGCAGAAAAGGCGAGGCCTCTGGGACAGGAGCCAGCCCTGCCCAATACTGACAGCAAGGAGAGCCAACCCCCCTGGTGCATGAATGTAATAGATGTGTAAGGAATGCCTGCCAGGTGTAAGCTAGCCATCACTGTTTGGTGCTGGGTAAAACATACAGCGTGCTATCACACCATTAGGGAAGGATTTCTTCACTTTCCTGCAGCATCTGACCCTGGCTGTTATCTGGGACATTCTTCTGTTAAGACAGAAATCGCAGGAAATGCCACAGCAGACGTATGTATGCAAGCAAGAAATGAAACCCAAACTTTTCCTGCACCCACTCCGAAATAAACTGAAGAACAAGTGGAGAAAAACATGCTGTGACTTTCGTGTTGGTGGCTCATCTCCCCATCATAAAGTCCCTGCAAAGGAGCTGTTTTTCCCAAGCCCGCCCCGCGTTTTCCCCATCCACATCCCGTCCTTCCTCACCACACCCCCAGGCCGGCAGGGGGCGCCCCACAGCCCAGCCCCGCACCCCCAAATCAGCCGCAGCCGTTCTCCCCAGGACAGCGGCGCTGATTGGTGGCGGAGCGGCCCGCAGCGGCGAGCGACGCCTCGCGATTGGTCCGCAGGTGCCGCGCAGGGGGGGACGCAGAGGGTATATAAGGAGGGAGCGGCGGCAGCGGAGCGTGGTCAGTCGGAGCGTTGTGGCGGAGAACGGGCGTGGGGGGCGAGGCGCAGCCCGCAGCCACAGCCGCCCTTCCCCGCCGGTGACGGCAGCAGCCGCTCGGTCCGCCCGCGGTGGCGGCGCTGGCCGACCCCAGCCATGCTGTGCTATGTGACCAGGCCGGACGCGGTGGTGATGGAGGTGGAGGTAGAGGCGAAAGCCAACGGCGAGGACTGCCTCAACCAGGTGAGGGGCGTCCCCCGTGGCGCGGGCGGCGGTCTCCCTTTATTTCCTCCTTTTTCTCCCCTTCCTTCCGTGCAGGGCTTGCCGCATCCTTCTCCTCGCCGCTCTCCGGCCCGGCGATGGTTATCGCCTTTCTCCTTCACTTGTGTGAGGGAAGGGCGGGCTGCCGGGGGATGCGGCGCGGGCTCGGGAGGCCTCGGCCTCGCTGCTGCAGCCCCATCTTAACCCCCAACCTGGGGGCAGGAGGACACGAGGAGACCTGTCTGGCCGCGGCGAGGCAGCCCGGGCGGGGCCCGCGGTAGCTGGGGCCGTGTCCAGGTGCGGCTAGCTGCGGGAAGAGCCGAGCGCCGCTGCCCCGTCTGTGCGTGGCGCCCGGGTAAAGCCGAGCCCCGCCCGGGGAGCGCTGCTGGCTGCGGGGCTCGGGCCTCTGTCCCGAGGGGTCGTGAAGTCCGCGTTGTTCTCGGCCGGTGGGGACGTCGCCTGCTCGCTCTCAGTGCTTGTTTACGTACTGCTTCGCACGCTGTTTTTTGAAAAACCTATTTAAAAAAAAATAAAACAAACACAAAACGCTCGTGTAAAGATGCTCGTGAACAGGGTTTCTCGTTTCAGGCTGCTCACGCGCAACTCGATTTTTTGAGTCGTGGTATCTTTGTCTAATCGTGTTGTTCGTTCTTTATAAAGGACCTCTTTCTTTCAGGTTTGCAGAAGGTTGGGGATCATAGAAGTTGATTACTTCGGACTGCAGTTCACTGGCAGCAAAGGGGAGAATCTATGGCTGAATCTGAGGAACAGGATTTCCCAGCAGATGGATGGTTTAGCTCCTTATCGGTTTAAATTAAGAGTCAAGTTCTTTGTAGAGCCGCATCTGATCTTACAAGAACAGACTAGGTAAGGTAAAGATGGCTGTAAGCAAAGCTAATTTTGTTTTCAGTTTTGTGAACTTGTGAGAATGATGATGCAGAGGCTCTATTTCTCCCGTCTTCTGATGTTCCCTGTTCAACTCAGTTTTAAAAATCCATTATTTAAAAGTATTCACTTTCTAAAAAGAAAAAAGTAAAGGCATGAGTAGCTAGCAGTAAATGGGAAATTAGTGCTGGAAGAAACTGAATTAGCAGCAACAACTTATTTCTATGGCAAATGTGTGTCCGATAGTAACCCCAGTTCAGTAGTGTTACTGTAGGTCGTTCTAAGGCAGGAAACAATTCCTCCCACAGAGCAAAAACTTGCTGAATTCCTTTTTGTCTGGTATCATGTTACAGTAGCTTTCAAACAGCTACAGGGCCTGTGAGGCTACAAAAGAAACAGCTGTTCTGCTTCTCTAGCCAGTCCAAGTAACTAAATTGTTACACTGCTAGCCGGACTTAAGATTTCGACTCCTTAGATTAGTGAGGAGTGCTTGCTTTCACTCCCTGAGTTTGATTACTGCCTTCCCACTTCATCTGCACTTGCTTTCTCTTTAGGGAAAGCTGAGGATGTAAGTTTAATACTGATCTCTCAACTAATATTTCTTGTTTTTGGGGCAGACGGAAATCCAGTGTCTGGGTGGTAGTGCCAAAATGTGTTTTTGCTATTGGCCTTTACTTGGTACTTTCAGAATTAAAACTGTAGATACAGCACCCTTGTTCTGCACAGAATATTTGTATAATTTGGTCGGAAACTGATGACCTGATTTGGTGTGTACTGCATGGAAAGAGGTGTTTTGAGTTTTTCTTTAGTTATGTGTAGGGGTGAGGCTTTGGGGAATGGTCGTTGCCCAATCTGGTTGAAGTTCTCGGAAGGCTGTTTGTAGAACTTTTATTTATTCTACAGAATAGATTTAGTTGGGCAAATACATTGCAACAAATCCAGTGTTTGTTTGTTTGTTTTTTAAGGAAAATTCTAACTTCTGTGCTATATCTTTGGGCTCTTATTGAATGTTTTTCTTCAAAAAAAAGATTGTCTTAAACATTCTCAGTGAAAGTAAGTTTAAAAAAAAAAAAAAGGTAAATAAAGGGTTTTTATGTAGAACAGAAGAAGCAACAAGGTCTCATTCCTGATGAGGCAGATGAGATTGCCCCTGAAGTGTTGGATGCACCTCCTCACTCAGACAAAATCAGGGTGAATCTGAGGAAACAGTGCAGGTGTGATTGGCATTTTGCTGCTGCTGCTGAGTGTTTGTTCTGCTTTACAAGGCACCTGTCTTCCTACCTTCAACACCATCAATGCAAGTCTTGGCATGTTGTCTAAGCTAACAGAGCTTGAAGTGGTGAAACAAACCCCAAGGGCCTAGGAGACAGGTTTTGTAGCTAGGTTGCAATATAACTTGTATGTACATACATCAAAGTCCATGAGTATATTCCACTGTAAAGATGACTTTAAAGGTTGTAGATGGGATGAGTTCTCTTTTTAAGTATGGATTAAGACTGTTCTGAGACTTTAACAAATAAGTCTAATGCTGAGACTCAGTCAATGAAAGGTCTATTAAAATGAGGCGGTGGTGAAAATGAATTGATGTTTTACAGAGAAATGGCTTATCTGGGGCCTTAGGAGTATTCACATTTCAAGATAACTGCATAAAATGCTAGCTTGAAGTGAGCTGTTCAGTCAACATTCAATCAATATGTGCTAAAGTGCTTGCGTTAAAAATTAAATCCGTGTTACAAAATAGTTTGTGTTGGCTGCATTTTAGTTGTCTGCTCACTAGCCTGCATGTAACCAGACCTGGAACTCCATAGTGGTTGTGGCTAATGTGTGTTTCTGTAGTGCTGGCACTGAGTTACATTAAATTTGCTATTCCTTCTCAGGTCTGCCAAAGGGTTAAGCCATGCACCCCTATTTTAGTTTAAATGCAAGCTTGTGTAGAACAAAGGGAAAGATAAAAATATGTTGAACCTGTGGCTGCATCAGTAGGTGTATCATAGAATAGAGTTAAAATGAGCTGTGCAGTTGCAACCAACACCTTACTTCTTTTTTTCACTTGCAAAGTCGGTGTTCTGGATGACAAAGAGATGGATATTCTGTTTCCTGTAGCACACATGCACAGCTAGTATACAAGAAGGGTGTTTCTGGCACTGTTTTACTCCAGTCTTTGCACGAGGAAAGCTGGGGAAGTCTCAATCCTTATGTTCTGCCTCTGAAGCTGACTTGCCTTATAGGTGCATCCTGAGACTGCAGTTGAAATCTGCGAAGTTGCAAGTAATTGTAAAATCATCTGGGTGATGGATGTGCCTTGCTGTGACTAATAGCAGATGTTGCCACTGAGTTGTTCTGGTTTCTCCATACGCTTGGGATGTTTTGTTGACCTCAGTTTGAGCACTTCATGATAGAGATCTTTGTCTCGCCTTTGCGTTTAGAACTTGGCTGTACATTTCTGTTGCTTTTTATTGTTCAAGTTTCCACATGCTGTGCAAGGAGCTGATCTGACTGCTGAACATCAGCCCGCGCTCCTGTTATCTTTCATCACTGGAAGATCGCGGCCTCATGCATTTTTAATATTCTGATGCAAGAAAGCCTTCCTGCCACCAAATGCGAGGCTGTCGTTGAGTCTTTGACCGCTGTGGCAACACGCTGCCTTTGCTGAGTGGAAAGCCGAGGAACGGTTGTGCTTCGGGGTTTGCAGGAGAGCCGCGCGGGGCGGAACCCTCACGGCCGGGGCGCTCAGGGGCGGTGACCGCGAGTAACCCGAGCGGAGAGCGGCGGTTCCCGCCAATGGGCGGCCCCGGCTCCCCATTGGTGCGCGGCTCCCCGGTCTCCGGGCAGAAAGCGGGGCCCGGTGGAGCCAAAGTCCGCTTTTGGGTCATCGCCCAAAAGCAGAAATAATTTTCGAGTGGAGATTGCTTGAGCAACGAAATGTTTACCCACCCCTTTCAGAGCGGGCCGACTGCTTGTCTTGTGTAATATGACTGAAAAGTATTCTTATGTAAGCTGCGGCAAGTTAAACAGTGTGTCTGCTTCTGATGAGACCCAGAGTCTCACAAAGTGTTCAAAATAAGTGTTCTGCCAACTTTTGGGTAGGTGATTAGTGCTTTGGAGGCTGCTGCACGTGCTGTTTCTGAGTCTTGCAGTTCTGCTAGCTAAAATGAAGAGCAAGCTTGTAAAACTCCAGTGTTAGATGCACCTGGCCATGAGAAAGTATGGAAAATACCCCATAGTCTCATGCTGGCACAACTGGCATTTGTTACAGTGCAGTAAGGTCTGCTGTAATGGACACCAGGACGTGTGGATCTGTCTCTGCAAGCAGAGCTGAGTTGCAGTGGGTGACCTTTCACATGCTGAACACAAATAGGGATAAAGATAGCAGGGAAGGAACGTAACCATGAGGTTGTCTTTTACATATGGTTTATATCTGCTTTTAAAAATAGAATAATAATCTATTTCCTCAGCGATGTATTTTTAGGGAGAACAATCCTGTCTTTGGTTTCTCTAGTCTGTGTAGTTGTAAATTACTGCACAGCAGCAGTGAGCTTACCCTGGAAGCTCTTTTTGGGGCCATCATACCCACAGAGCACAGGCAGTTCCTTGGGATGGGTTCTAAATGGGTTCTAAGATTCTTGCCAGAAGTCTGGTGAATGGATGGACTCCCCTAATCTGGAGCTGTTAGTCATACGGGCACTTCTATTGGCGAAGGATTGAGTTTTGGCACTTCTTCAGCTGTCGGCTGAGTTTAGAACATATCTTTGTATGTAAACTTATCTCTATTTGCACTGTTTCCCTTTGGTTTAAGCAACAACAGGAAAAGCTGTACGATGAGCCAAATTTTCACTGCGGAATTTTGAGCCCTGATGTATGTAATTATCTTCAAAGTTTTTTATGAAGGAGAAATGAGTCTTCTATTGCATATACTTTTCATAGCTCTTATTCTGTGCAACCCTTAGTTCTATTCCAACTGATTTGACAACAGGCCGATTTCAACTCTTTTCCTTAGAAATATCAATACTTCCCTGTAATGACACATTTTTGGCAGTAGCAATCCAGCTGGTCAGCCTGCATTTGAGTTCTTTCTGAGAGGAAAGTAGCACTTGATTTAGTGCATGGGTTTGCTACTTATGCCAAAATATATTCAGTATCAAATTACTTGTGTGCAACCAGCAGGTACATTAATCATGGCTGTGCATTAAAGTGCTTTAATATTCTCATAGGACTTATATGGTGCGGAAAGTTCTAGGGCAGTGTCATGATGGCTAAAGAAGCACAAAATTACCCATGTAACCAGTGCTTGAGAAAAGCATGTGTGTTCTAACTTTCAAACTGCTCTTTCTTCCCTTTGGCAGGAGGCAGTGCTGTGTGGTGGCTTTGACAAACTTGTTGCTTTGGGCCTTTATCAGTATTTCTAAGTAGAAAGTGGGAGAAGGTATTCTATAACTGAACGTACAGGAATATCTAGCTGGCATGAGGTTGGGGTGATGGAATTAATGTTCTTTAAGCTGCACAGACTTCTGTACAAATGCTGTCATGTATAGAATGCAGCATATTTGTGACTGCAATGGAAGGTTCTGTTTGCTTTTAAAGCTGTTTTTTTAGCTGTGAGATGTCCCAATATGCCTGGAGAATGTTAAGGTGACTAGCAGCCACAATAAGAAATGGATGCACTTCTGATGCACTCCTACTTATGAAGAACTATTCTCTAAGGAGAGCTAAAGGTTAAGTGGAACTTTGGCAAGAGTAGTAACAAAGTGGCAGGATGTACTAAAGGATATTGAAGGGAAGAGAGGAAAAATGCCTTTCCTTTCAGTTATTTCTTAAATTTCTAGCAGGTAATTAATATTAACATACCATGTACAACTGAGGTGGTGAATGGTGCAGAAACAAAAGCAATTACTGTCTTATGGTGGTCAAAATAAAGTATTCTGTCAGCTACGTTGGAAACTCAACAGATTTCAGTTTAAAACAGCTTTAAACTCATTGGATAAAAATTCCATTAGGTATAAAACACTAATACTAAAATAATTCCTTGGAAAATTGTGTGCCCTTCTACCGCCCAGCTTGTGTATCGACAGAGGTGCTAAAAACCTTGGTGTTTTTATATATCTAGAGGCTGTTAGAGAGATGGATTAAGTGTTGTCTAATGATTTCAGTAGAATCTCAGCTTAGGTCAGAAACTAATTTACAAAACCTTAAATACTGGTGGGTAACAGTATCTGTAATATGACCAGCTTTTCTACAGGCAATCTGTTGGGCCCTTTACACTTCACAGAATTAGAAGTCCAACTGCCTCAGGGCTCCTGTTTTTCATTTTGCTGGGGTGTATTCAGCAGTGAAAGCGCGTTCTTTTGCATTTGTTTGAGGATAAAAAAGGTTCTAGTTGTGTATAAAAAGAAAAATCTTTTTATAGTCCCAGAATCTGACTGGTGTAATGTTTGCAACCTTGAAGGGTGTTGATTTTTGCAGTGGATATTGATGTATTTTTGGAAAAGCATAATCTTAAAAAAGGCTGGGTGGGAAGACAGCACTAATTAGAACTGCTTTTTCAGATGTATAAAAAACTTGCAGCACTCATTCTTTCAATTTATAGATGCTTTTCCTTCCTGTGATGCATTTCAGGACCAAAAAAAGAAAAACACCAGTGCTGTAGCTTCATCTGTATCTGCAGGAGCCATCTTTTGTTTGTTCAATTCCCCTTCCTTGATGTCAATAAGGTCTCCTTGCCAGAGCAGAATGCTGGCTTTTCCTTATGTAGTCAATGCTGTCATGTATGCAAAGTACACAAAATGAAGATACAAGTATTTAGGTGTGGCAGATGAAAACATGTCAGCTAATGAGAATAAAATTGTCAGTTTCTTCTTTGAAATACTGTAGGTGTAATTAGTATGTAGTTAGCAGAACTAGAAAACCTGCTTTCATACTAGCAGGAACAGAAGTGCATGGAAAAGCCTTTTAGTTTAGGTAATGTTGATTGGGATCAAGGAAATGCTACTGTTTGGATTTATTTTGCCCCCAACTCTTTAATAATTAATTGGATTGGATTTATGGATAGATTTATGAATGGAGCTTTGAAAGGAGTGTGTACAACCCATCCATCCACTTGAAAACCCCCAGCTATGCCTTTCTATGGCTCAAGCCAGAGGGACAGAGGTTGTAGCAGAAGTTTGAGACCTCCTGCAGGAGGAGCCTAAACAAGGAATAGCCTGCTAACAGGACAGACAGCTGTCGTGTCAAGTTCTTGTGTTCCCACCACTCAAATGTGCATTCTGCAGGGGGAAAAGACTTCCCTCAGGCCCACTGAAGCGTAGATCTGCATCTAGACATCTGAGTGATGCACTTAGAGCACTTGTCTGGCAAGCAACCACAGCGTTGCTGTAAGTATGCTTCGTGCAGATTGTAAAGGGCAATGCTAATGCTGTAACGTACTGCTGTAATGGAGAAGCCTATGGGATGATATCTAATGTTTTTCTCCTTTCTGAAGCTGTGGATGTGGGCATTTGGGGGGCTGATATTTGTGTTTTTTGAGCTCTGGTTTTTACCTTCATAGAACAAAGAATGAGCACGCATTTTGCAAGATATGTAATGGATCATGGTGGGAAGGTAGCCCTGTAAACTGAAGTGTGTTATAAGAGGAGCTGCATGTGACATCCAGAGTTAGCTTTTCTTTCAAAAGCAATCATTAACCAGCATTTGAACTTCAGTGATCCAACATAACTTCTTTAAAAAGATTACATTTAATTTTAGAGAAGATGGTAGAATGAAAATGTCCTGTTGGTGGTAGAAGCTATGATGTATCCCTGTGAGTACTAGACTTGATTATTGAAGGCTTTCTTAGTGAAACATAATTACTGCTGCATCTGGCACCCATAAACATGCTGAGTGTTAAGAAAAAGTGGAAAGAAAGGTATATTTCCTTCCCTGAAGGAAGATAAGGATGAATTTGTAGAAGTAAAGGTAGACTACAGTGGGAATTAATGAGCTGCTGTTAATGATGGTAGAGAACTTGATTTGTCTGACTGGCCTATTAGCTAATTAAGAGCAGCTTAGTGAATTTTCCAGCTCATCTCAAGCTAGCCTTGATTCCAAGTTACTCTCTTATTCATGGCAAAAGTGCCATCTTTAACTGGTGGCAGAGCTTTTGCATCTGTGTAGAGGAAGTACATTGTCCCTTGTGTGATAAAATTACATATGCTCTTTGAGCTGCTCTTCATAGATTTTCTTTTGTAATTTGAAAATAGTAACAAAAGAAAATAAAGGAGATTAACCTATGTGTTTCATTGGTATTTTACTTAGTGAAGTTAGTCAGTGGCCTTAAAAGTGAAAGCAACTTTTATTAAGACTGATGTTGAAGTCTAGCTTCTTTTAATCATGCTTTCAGACATTGCCTTTACTTGTACTCTCATCTGCAAGAGCACAGCAAGAAGGTGGGCTCCTTTCCCCTGTGCCAGAATGTGTTCTACTCCCTGGAAATTCTTTGATTACCAAGTGCATTTGATGTGTATTTGATATGTATTTTGATTACCAAACATGCTGTATCATCTAATATAAGCAAACATTTCTGATTTCATTGCAGGCATATGTTTTTCTTGCATATAAAAGAAGATCTTTTGGCTGGTAATCTTCAGTGTTCCTCAGAGCATGCAATCGAACTCAGTGCATTGTTGGCTCAGATGAAGTTTGGAGACTATAACCAGAACACTGCCAAGTACAATTATGAAGAGCTGTGTGCAAAAGAGCTCACCACTACTATTCTGGAGAGGTAAATATATATATATATAAATGAAATAATGGAATAATATGGAAGCCAAAAGCACGGAATTTTGGTTATGCCCTAAGCTGCTGATGCCATGGTGTATCTGCTGGGGCTAAAATGCTTTCCTGTGAATTTTTCATTATGGATTTTATGCTGATTCAGGTGAATGCTTAAGGAGAGGGTAGCTTAAAAGAGAAGTCTTGGTTGCATTTAGCTTTTATGGTTTTTAAGCAAATTATAGTATTATCTGCAAATATTCTCAGAACGTTTTAGAAATCTTCTATTAAATGTCTGACCTGTTTTATCCAGCTATAGATTTCCAGTTATTTCAGACCCAGAAGAGTAATCTGTTTAACTAGGTCATCCAAAACCTATGTTACACCCACCTGCTAGCAGCAGCAGCATGTACTTGAGTTATTTCATCTATCCTTCATCTTTTTCACCAACAGCATTATTGCAAAGCACAAGGAGCTGGAAGGTCTAAGTCAAGCTTCTGCTGAATATCAGGTTCTACAGATTGTGACAGCACTGGAGAACTATGGGGTAGAGTGGCACTCTGTTAGAGACAGTGAAGGGCAAAAGCTCCTTATCGGTGTTGGACCTGAAGGCATATCCATCTGTAAAGATGACTTTAGTCCTATCAACAGGTATGTCTTATGTGGAAGTGTTTTTCATTTTTCAGAACTGCTGTGTGTGCCTCTGGTTTTTTACATAAATAGACAGAACTGCTCCGAGTTACTGAAAGGAGCTATTGCAGTGTAGGTTGTGAGGGTAGCAACAATTAGTCTTAATACTTCTGAGTTTTATGTACTTCTGAAGCAGTGTCTTCAGTATTACAGGCAATGGTGAAAAGTCATGAAATGAAGGTAACTTGATGAAGTGCACTTTCAGGTCGTGGGAAATGCCCTTTAAATCTAATTTTTTTTTCTTAGGATTGCTTATCCTGTCGTTCAGATGGCAACTCAGTCTGGGAAAAATGTGTACCTGACTGTTACTAAGGAGTCTGGTAACAGCGTCGTTCTCCTGTTTAAGATGATCAGTACAAGGGCAGCGAGTGGACTCTACAGAGCAATTACAGAGACCCACGCGTTTTACAGGTCAGTGCTGCCATGTGGATCAACTTAGCTCTTCCCACAAGGCCAGAAGCTGAATAGCTTTTTGTTCCTTTCCATTCTGTGGGATTGGAGTGTTTGAAAGAAAAAAACTTTAGCACTCTGCTATGAATAACAGCATCTTAGGGACAGAAGCTTGCTGTTGTCTTCATGATACCTTGTATATGAGTCAAGGCGAGAGCGAAGGAGCAGGGGAGAGCTTGTTTTTCAAAACATGTAGCTGTAGTTCATGCATGTGTACTTGATATGTACTCATTTCTCCTTTATTAGGCTACTCTTGTTGCCAGAAGTTCTCTTCCTACGGCTCCTACGATCCTCCTACATTTCCTCTTGACTCTGCTTATGTACTTAAGATTCTGTTTCATGCCAGGAGCTATTAGTTGTCTTTAGCCTTCTGTCTTTGAGGCAGAGCTGTTATAATCGATTTCTGATGGCTGATTATTTGAAACTACTTCTCACTGCTATGTGAAGTCCAGCACTGATCAGTAGAAGTAACCATCAGTGATATTTCTTCTCTAAATTAACTACCACACATCAGTTATTTAAGAGAAGAATTGAACTTCAGCAGAGGAAGATGGCAAAAAGCTGTGCAGCTTCTCATACCAGATCAATTTAATGCAGTGAGAGTAATTAACATCAACTAGTTGCCTTTCTAACTGCTGCAGCTACTTAACAGCTAACCACTGCTTATTTTGTGAGCATGATGTTAAGCATGACTTGTTCTCCTTAATTATCTGCCCATGCACTTTTATTTTGCATTCTTACTACTTTCTAGGCAATTAAAACCTTAAATAACTTATTAGACAATTTTAACTGTCTGGTCTTCGTCTCTGCTTGTCATTTCTGCTGTCCTTTGCAGTGTCTGATTGTAATTAAGCAGAATTTTAGTTAGTATTTGCCCAAAAGCTTAGATTCTTGGGCCTTAAACCATCTGAGGCTATAGTCCCTTTTTTCTTATCCTACGTTGTCTAGAAAGGTGACAATGTCTTAAGCTTCTGAGGTTCAGATCACTGATTTGTGGTTAGGTTAGCTGAGCACTCTAGCAAATGGAACTGCATTCATTGAATGCATTCACCCTGATTTACTTCAGATGATGCAGTGCTGGTGTATCAATACTTAGTGTCAAGTAATGCTTTTAACCAAACTTGCACTGTGCTAAAACATTTGGAGAGCCTGTTTAGGGAAAGAGCTGTTGGTTGTTATGCTGGAGGCTATTAATTACAAGTATTTAATGTAGCATCAAGGAATCACCATGTGAAGAGGTGCTGTCAGGCAGAATTATGTATTAAACAAGTGTTTGCTGTTTATATTTTATTACCCTGACTCCTTTCAGGTTGATCGTTTTACCAGATTTTTGTACCTTTTCAAATATATCAAATGTCACATTCTCTTCTGTTTTGAAAACAGTTTGAAAAGTATTATGCAAACAATGTGGTAGATCTTAAATATGTCAGACTGGTTTTTGTTTTAGTTTCAGTATGTTATTTCAGCTTTAGGAAAAATAATTCTAGAGATGCTTAATAACTAAACAAATTTGCATTTGTCCTACTGTTTTATAGGTGTGACACTGTCACTAGTGCTGTCATGATGCAATATAGTCGAGACTTAAAGGGTCACCTAGCATCTCTGTTCCTGAATGAAAACATTAATCTTGGGAAAAAATATGTCTTTGACATTAAAAGAACCTCAAAAGAGGTTTATGATCATGCAAGAAGAGCTCTCTATAATGCTGGCATTGTGGATCTTGTTTCAAGAAGTGACCAAACCCCACCAAGTTCTCCTCTGAAATCTTCAGAGAGTAGCATGAACTGTGACAATTGTGAGGGCCTTAGCTGCCAACAAACAAAAGCTCTGCAAGAGAAATTACGGAAGCTAAAGGAGTCCATGCTTTGTATGGTGTGTTGTGAAGAGGAAATAAATTCAACCTTTTGTCCCTGTGGCCATACAGTGTGCTGCAAGGCCTGTGCTGCCCAGTTACAGGTAAGTCCGATGCCATTGAAGCGTGAGTTAGACATGTGGAAGCTTGGTTTTCTGAATACCTACAGTCCCAGATTAATAAAACAGTGCACACCGTTAGTGAAACTGAGTTTTAAAATAGCTCTGAGTGAGCTAGCTTCAAAGGACACTCTGTTAAGATGAGTTGGAAAGATAAGCTGTAGCTGTGCAAGCTCTATTGTGGTGAGAGTAAGGATGAATGTCAGAATGTCCTGTTTTAAATATGGAGATCGTGAAATACTGCTTGTCATGTAGTCTCCAGTAAAGGTAGAAGTGTTAAAATCTGAAGTAAACTAATGTCCTTTTTTCCTTTGCAGTCATGTCCTGTTTGCAGATCTCGTGTAGAGCATGTCCAGCATGTGTACTTGCCAACCCACACTAGTCTCCTCAATCTGACTGTGATATGATCTCCGTACACGCTTTAAATCCATCGTGTCCTCTTTAAACTGCACTAATACAAATTGCAACCACTGATGGTGAAGAAAGCAATCACTCTGGCACCAATCCATGATTAAAAGCAAAAATACTGCGTTTTCAAACATAAATATTCTTCGCTCAGCATGCCCAAGATGGTTTGGGACAGCTTTTGAGAGCAAAGCTGTTAATTGATTTATGTTACTGAAAAGGAAAATCATGTGTAAGTTTGTAGTATGGCAGTGTTGCCAAAAAGCTAGGGAGCCCTGGAGAAATGTGGTATATGCATTGTTATACCCAGCAAGAGCAATGCAGCCTTTTCTTTTACTCTTCCAATTCTTTTTTTTAGTTCAGTCATTCCATTTATTTTAATAGTAAAACCAGCTTTTACAAATATCTGTTTAGTACGGCTTGTAGCTTCTGCTTTTAGTCAGTTGCTTTAAAGGGGGGAGAACACTGGAAAAAAAAAATAAAAGGGTTCCTCAGGCAGCTGTGTTCTGTTTTCTTAAATAGAAAATCCCAATGTGTAGCTTTCAAGGCAGAACAAGTTGGTTAATTTCAAAGTGCTGAGGGTAGATCAGGAGAGTCTTGTAGTTCATAATGGTGCCCTATGGAAAGCACTGTTGAGAGGCTCCATCCATGATTCTCAGGCAAAGTATTCCCAGTATGAACCTGGGAAGATCAGCATCCAGCTTGGAGGGTGATGGCAGCTGCTGCAGTCAGCTGCCCTGAAGTTGGCTTTATTGCTGGAGATTGATATCAAAGTGTCAATCATGTACCATTGTGGTCATGCATAATTTTAAATGCTTTCTTTGGTTAATGTCTTTATTGGCTAGGTTATTAATTGCTAAAATGTTTTTATTCTCCACCTCCCCCCTCCTGTTCGGGCATTTGAGACTCCAGTTTCCTAGTATATTCTCCAGGATACAGAGGGAACTAGAGACCGTGTTTGGGTGCAATACTGGCTTATTCAAAGCTAGAAAAATACACTGTCACTTTACTGAATCTTTCTGACTATACTTTTCATATTGCCTTAATGTAGCAGTAATGTGTGTTTATGCATCTGTTTCTTTGCACAGACATTTTGTCAAAATATTAAAACTCTACTTTTTTATGACACATTAGCATATAAACCTTACTCTAAGAGGGTATTTATTTTTTCACTTTGTAAAGAAAATTTTGTTTCCTCATGAAGCGAGAGCTTTTGTCCTATATTGTAGGCAACTTCTGTCTTTTTATATTCAGATTAATAAAGGACTTTAAAAATCTATTTTGTGTCATAGGGCTGTTTTGTTCTGAAGTCCTTCTGCAGCATTACTGAACTGAAAATATAGTAGTAACTATTGATGTTTGTCAGCTGGATTTTGTGGGTGATGTTCTAAGACAGAGGAGATAAAGTGTGTAGAAATGCAGAGGGAGCAAAGCAAGTGGTGTGAATAGCCACCTTTGCTCAGGCAGTGTGCTTTACAACAACTGAGAACTTCCAACTGCAGAGTAGCCTTCAAAATCAACTTTGTGGAGAACTTTCCTGTGGGTGCTACTGAATTTGCTTTCAAAGATAAGCTCTAGGAAAAAAAAGACCTGCATTCTTCCTGTATGCCACTTACAGGAAGGGATAGGTATACAAGTATATTCAGAGAAGGTTGTCCTACTCTCATTCCAGTGTACAGTGATACTGAAGCATCCTCATTTCCTGAAGATTTTGTTCAGTGCTGATGCAATTACAGTAACATCTAATCCATCACCCTATGGCAGCTGGCAGGAATGGATTGTAAATTAATTAAATTGATGTTAATATGGGTACCTGATTAAAAGCATTCAACAAAATCGAACTTAAAGTAGGCAAAGAACTTCTAATTAGATCTGCTGTGTAATTAGACATCCCAATAAAAATAATTCTGGTAGATAGCACTTTAATTCAGGTAGGGTTTGACAGGTTATATGATATAGGTGAAATTCCAGCAGAGCCTGTGACTCCTCTGTAGGTATTTTCTGCCTCATCTTGCAAATCTAGGCACAGGATCAAATGGGGGAGCCAGAGTGCAGGTTCAGGCAAGAGCCTGTCAAGTACTGTTTGTATTTGAGGCTATTTGGAATCCAGGTCTGTATTGGCAAATGAAGGTGTGGAGCACAAGCAGGAGGTAGGATGCATTTGATGTGCTCTGCAATCGGTGTTTTTAACTAAATGCTATTTAATTGTTGGGAATTGAGTACCAGGTAAGCTGTTCTGAACGCTGCATCCCATTGAATCCTGCCTATAAACTAAGTGAAGCTTTTAGTAAGATTGGCAAAGAAAATATGAGTAGCTTTATTGTGTTCAGATAGCTTTCTTTGCGACTGTTTAAAAGCTAGTTAATCATGCTGTATTAGTTTTGCTTAACCATCTGGAGCTGCTGCAGTGTGCGTTGCTCAATGTTTGCAGTTCCAGTACACACTCATGTAAGAAGTACCATGCCCAGTCCCTGTGAGCTGCCAAGAGCTGTGAAAAGCATTACAAGGAAACAATAGGAAATCTTGAACTCTCTGTGCCGTGTAGCTTGCTTCAGAAAGCGTCTGGTCTCCTTTGCCAAAGTCCTGTTGATTCTCCTGAGAAGCTCTGTAATAGATTGTAAAAAAGATTTAAAAAAAAGATTGTAATAGATGTTAGTGGGGAAAAAGAGAAGCAACACGATAGCTCCTGGGAACAGCTGGAGCTTGTGTCCTTAATGCTTCTAGGAGCTGAAGGACTGATCACAGCGCTTCCTCTGGTGCTTCTTGCACCTTACCTTTGTGTGTGCCAGGTACTTCTAGCCAAGGCAGCTTCCCATCTTTGCAAGGAAATGTTACCTCAGGAAATTCAGTTCTTCCCCTTTACAGTCACTGTGCAGCCTCTGCAATCTCATGGTGCGCACACCAGGTCATTTTTAAAGGCTGCAGCTGCAGGTTTCTGCTACAAGTAACCACACTGGAATAACTTGCCTTTGGAGGTGGCCCTACCAGCTGGGTGAGTTGCTTGGATCTGGCAGCGGGGCTGCATTCAAAAGCAGCCACGCAAAAAGTGAATTGGGAGTCTGAATCCTAGGAGAGATGTTTTACCTATAGGTACACACAAATGTTATATATTGATGAGGAAGTTGGGGATTTAGCTATAGCTACACCTGGGCTATGATAGCCGGGAGCATCCAGCCCTCCTCTGGTTCCTGCCTGGCTTTCATCCTGCAGCTTGAGGGAAAGCTCGGCCTGCAAGGGACTGCAAAGGCAAGAAGCTGAGATGCTTCATGTTGCAACTGTCAAGAAAGCACTGCTCTTTAGCACGAAGTTGCTAATTCCAAGATTTGCAAAAATGTTAAAAAACCAAAGAAATACAGAATAGAGGCTTTGGCATTTTTAAATTATTTTGGTTTATTCCCCGAGCACTACAAAAGCATTTACACAACAGCATTCACATATTTTAAGATTTATTTCCTTGTTAAGGCAGCTCTGTTGTGTTCCCCACAGAATGCCCCTGGGGAAAATTCTCATCTGCCAGCCTACGCTGTTTCACTTCACAGCAGCACGCTGGCACGTTGATCAAAGATGGAAAACATTTACTGCTCAGATCTTCTGTATACGGCCTTAAAGAACAAATGCTGTGCAGAGCAGTGAAGTTATGGCTTGACGAATCTTAGCTTCAGCAGTGCCTGGTCAAAGATCCTTCTTGAATTTCCCTCAGAGCCCTTCTGTCTCCTCTGCGGGTGGTAAAAGCAGTCGTGGTTTCTGTGTCCTTTTGTTATCTGTGAAGGTTGGTCGGATCTAGGAAGAGGAGCAATGCTGAGAAAGGGCCTTCAGAGCCCTGCCTGAAGGAAGGATAGAGATGAGAGGTGTCTGGAGCAGGGAAACAGGGTCTGCTGCTCCCTCAGGGTCAGGCCAGGGGAGCTGTGGCTGCCGAATGCAGGGGGTCTCTGGGGCTGGCCAGCAGCTAGCAGTCAGAGCACTCATGTTCTGACTTATCAAAAGATAAAGGTCAAGCAAACAAACCATTCCAGTTTTCCCAGATCTTAACATCAGGTCACTTGCTGATTTCTTGCCAACCAAAATGGAGAATGTTTGCCAGTTGCTTGGAGCCTCGGGGAGGGCAAGAAGTCAAACAGGAGAATCTACCTGCCCCTGAAAGCTGGTAGCTTCCTCTGCCTTCACTTCCACCATCTCATTAGTCACCCGGTTGAGCGTCCCCACTCTTTGCTGACCTTTCCTTGTTCCTGAAAACTTGTCTGTTTTGTCAGCAATGACAACTGGGTTCCGTCAGTGGGCAGAGTGTGAACAAAATCAGTAGAACTGAATCCTTTCCCTTACTACTGGGGTGCCAGATCAAAAATGTCTAAAGCTTCCCTTTCAGGGTCACTTAGTGGTAGGGAAAGGATTGTGTGGGTGTGTGCAAGGTATTTCCTATCTCTATTTTTATTTATTTAACTGGTGTCTAGCTTCTCCGCTTCTTCAAAGCAAATCAGTGCAGGTAACGATAGACAGTAACATGGCAACGCTTTACACAAACAGGCTTTCTGGAGCCAGATCTTCCACTCCTGCCAGAAAGCTGTTTGTCAGAGGAATCCATGCATCTGGCACCCAAATCCAATCAAAGCACTACAACCGTGGGAATTATAAAGACATTGGCAGCTCGTCTGAAGAAACAGTATTTGTTTTCCTTGTTTAGAACTATAGATAGTCAATAGAGGACTCTCATTCAAACAGTAACAATGATTGAAGTAAAGCGGGCACAAAAATCAGACTGTTACACCAAAGCTGACCCACTTCTTGCTTCAGAAGATGGAGTTCCAATGTGGCAAACAGAGAAGACATACCCAGCAGCAAACAAGCCCTCAGGATGCACTGACACACTCAGTGTTTCACCTTAACACACTCTGTCGGTGCCCCAACCTGACCTGGAATTCTTACAAACTCCTTCAGTTCTGCTGTGGTTTCTGATGCTGACTTCCACTTCAGCCTCTCAAGAGACTCCCAGCCACAGGGTGAGCTGGGAGCACCAGCCTGCCTGGGAGATACGCTCAGTGCCAGGGCACACTGACAACACGTGTGTTATTCATAAGGGCAGCAGCAGCTTCTTTACATTACATTTAGTGCACTTAAAGTGGTGCTTAGCCACCTTGTTGCTGGGGCTCTCCTTTCCTGAGGAAGATGTGCATTTGAACCTCTTCTGGGGCTGAAATGCATAACCACAGCTCCACTGTTCCCTGGATGAAATATCCCTCTGCTGTGGTAGGAGATAGATGAGAACCCAATCTTCCCCAGTAAAATATATATAAAAATAGATTGCTTCGTTTTTGCTTTTAAGAATAATTGCAGTCTTCTTGGAGGAGACACTAGAGACTAGTAGGGAAGGTCTGTGGGGAACATTTCTTGCTAGGACAAAGAGAGACAAAAATGTATTCAGAGAATCATAGAGTCATAGAATGTTTTGGGATGGAAAGAACTGTGAAGATCGTTTAGTTCCATCCCCCTGCCATGGGCAGGTCTGCCACCCACCAGATCAGACTGACCAGGGCCCCATCCAACCTGGCCTTGAATGCCTCCAGGAATGAGGCACCCACAGCCTCTCTCAGCAACATGTTCCAGTGCCTAACCACCCCCTGAGTAAAAAACGCCTCCCAACATGTAGGATGAATTTCCCCTTTTTTAATTTAAAACCATTCTTCCTTGTCCTCTCATTATCAGGTCATGCAAAAAATGTCACACTCCCTCCTGTTGATAAGCTCCCTTTTGGAACTGGAAGGCCACAGTGAGGTCTTTCCATAGCCTTCTCCAGCTAAACCAGCCCAGCTCAGCCTTTCTTCGTAGGAGAGATGCCCTACCCCTCTGATGACCTCTGTGGCCCTCCTCTTCACCTGCTCCCACAGTTCTATGTCTTTCTTATGCTGGGGGCCCTGGCATACTGTTGTGCAAAAGACATCTTAGGCCTGAGATATGTTCCCAAGAGTTCAACCACTGGCACTTTGCCCTCATGCTATGTTCCTATCTGAAGGGTTTTCCTCACAATCAACCCTCGTGTCATGAAAACAAGGCCTTTATTGCGGATGTTTTTCCTACGTGGCAGGAAGCTCTGTGGCAGTGGAAAAAAAGAAGCGTAATACCAAACCATGAGCACAGAGTACCAAATGTAAAATCAGCTGCATAGCTGTAACTCATCTTGAAAATCCTGTCCCTGAGCTAGAGGGGAACATGTGACTGTGAAAAGCAGAATCAGCAAGGCTATGAAACAAGTGGCAGGAAGACAAAGTACAACTCCCCAACAATCACATTCATTTCTGTGGTTTCTAATAATAAATGGAACCATGTCATATGCTTCTTTTCCCACACTTAGCTATGCAAACACCAAATTAGCAACCCCTGGCTGCCAAAACTTTGTGACCTAGCATCAGTCACAGCCACAGAGAATGCTGCATTGGTGGTGCAGACAGAACCCCCATAGCTAATCCTCAGCCAAGTGCTGTCTCCCTGGACTGTCTGGTGAGGATTCAAGTCCTTTGCCATCTCACTGATGTGCGTTTTTCCCAGGGCAGTGGTGTCTGTTCTTACCCAGCATATTTGTGGAAGGGTTACAGCAGTGTTGTTGAAACACAAGCACCTTTCCTGGACACCTACTAAGAGATACTCGTGCCCAAATGCTTATGGTCAGTCTCTGGGAGTTTTTCCTCACTATTGCAGACTCCCTGTTCTACTTCCACTGCAGCCCTACTGAAATACACTTCTGCCAAAAAAGGTTTATTTGCACCTGAAAATTTACTTTGGGTTTGTGTTCTGTTTTAGTAAAATGCACGTGTTCAAAAGGAGAAAGCTACGTACGTTGGTGAAAGGATATTTTAGTTTGTAGCTTTGTCCAGCTTAAGAAAATTGTCATAAAAATGACATCTTCAAGCTTGCTATACTCTCAAAACAGACATTCAGACAGGTATACATTCTGCAAAGCATGAATTTGCAGTCACTGGAAAAGGTGTTTTCATGAAGTATAGCAAAAGGTTTAACAGGAAGCTATCAGTCAAAGTCTTCTGCTAATTCAGCGATGACTGATGATCACCAGATTGAAATTTCACCTCCAGCTTCCACACAGCATCCAGTGTAAAGCTTCTCAGGCCTGAGCTGTGGCTGCTGCTGCACGCTTTGCTGCCTCTTGCATCCCACACTGCCTGGTTTCTGAAGTGTGGTGTGATTCTCTGCCTTCACTATCATCTTCTCTCTGTGGACCCCAATTTGTTCACTTGTAATCCTCTTGCTGCCCCTCCTCCCCATAGCCCTGCCCATCTCCTCTGGCTCACTCTCACCCTGCACTCTTGATGCTTGAACCCAAACAGGGAGCAGAGCACAGGATACCAATGTGCGGGCACTGGGATCTACGATGAGCTGATGATCAAAGAAGCAGAAGATGGCCGGATTTGCAGGAGCTGTATGGACCCAAGGCAGGGATAATTCTCTGTCCTTTTGAGAAAAAAGCTAAATGGGGACCTAGCAAACTCTGTGATTCTGGGATTTTGCTAGGGATGTTCTTGAATCTGCAGAGGCTTTCAGAAAAAAGGTACATGTGGCTAAACCACCCCAGACAGGAAAGTCTTGAAGAAAATGTGGTGTTTCCTATATAGTTTCCAGCAAATGAGAGTTGCTAATTGTTTGATCCCTCTAAACATTTATTTCTCTGTGCTGTGCCTTAGCCTGCAGGAGGCTCCAGGCTGGACTGGAATTTTAGTTCCTATCCATGCAACAGCTTCATTGTAGTATTCTTACTTAGAGATCCTCTCACCAAGTGCCACAGGTTGCCACAGAGACAGGACCAAGTCTGAGGCCAGCATTCAGACTTTGGATTTCCTCTGTAAGGAGCAGTGGAAGGAAACCAGGTAAACCCCTGATTTGTGAGCTCAGTGTTGGGACTGCCACCTCAGCAGCACTGTCTGGGTATGCTTCTCTATTCTGCTAAGTACTGAGATGTGTTCTTCCCCCTGGCTGTCTTTTCCTGACACTCACTCCTTCCCTCTTGTTGGTACACTGAAGAATCAGGTAATTACTGCTCTGGTGCTTCCATTCTTTAGAAAATGCCCTGCTCTCCTCCAAAATGTGGATCTTTCTGCCTAAACAGAAGTGCTGGTGAGTAGGTTAGCTTTGCTTGTTGTCTTGTGTTTGTTCCTCTGAAAAACGAAACATTTTCTGCAGACTTGCTCAGGGCTAAAAGAAGTGATTCATAAATCTCATTTTAGTGTGCAAGTCTCTACGTGATTATTAATTAGGATGAGATACCATCCTTATCCCTCCAAGCCATACATTGCCATCAATCCCGTTACAACCAACTGGTTCCTAGTTCTTCCAGACTGCTAAACCAGCTGGACTGTAAGAGGAGCATGTCTGAGGCACAATTTCATGGTGGCAGAGGCACAATAGGACCTTCACCTCAAACATATGGATTAATGCAGCTCTGTCCATGTCTGGACATGGCTCTTGCTGGCCTTTACCTTGGCACAAACACAGCATAATGCTGGCAGGGATGGAGTGTGGCAGCCTCTGCTGCTCCTGAACGCTCAGGCTTCTTCTGCTGAGCAAAGGGAGCAGAATAATAAACGGACTGGTGAAAGGCAAAGCAAAGGAACTATAGAGTACACGTGCACACAAGTGCTTGTATGTGTGTATATATATATATACACACATATATATATGTACGACTGTTACTGCTGATGCTGCAAAGGAAATTTTGTATTGCTTGGAGACAACAATGACCTAGAAAATGCAGCAGGCGTCAAGGAGTAAGTGAGATGGAAAGAATCTAATCCTCATTAAACTGCTCACTCTCCAGCAACAGATGGTATGCTTGGGAGTGTTTGCTGTTAAGAAGTTAGAGCCCTGGACCAAAGGGAAAATAGAATCCACATTTAACTACTTGCATATGTTGACTTTTGGAATCATTTCCAGTCAGTACAACATCAGACATCCATACACTGACTTCTGGTTTTGGTCTGTTACTGCTCTCTCATTTGTTTGCTGTTTGTCTGTCCCGTGACCCAACACGACAGCAAGATGTTTGGTACTACTGTGCCATAAGTAGTAAACAAGTATAGAGAACTACATAAATGAAAGGAGAGCTGCAGCTCATGTTAGGATTGTATAGCAGAGAAATTTTAACGCAGGCAGGAACAATTATTATGTCTCACATCACACGCTATTCAAAATAGCTGTGCCAATTTGCATCACTCAAAATCCGTTTCACCGTCTTGCCTGCCTGATTGTGATTGTTGGGTATTTTTGTAAACCTCAACCAAAGCATTCTAAGAATGACACTGAGAAAAAATATATATCATTTTGTCATCTTAAAAATGATCACTGCAAATCCTTCCTGCACCACCAAATTTAGAGAAACACGTGCATTTACTTACACCTATGTATCCAAGCATGCAGGTACATGCATTTCATTAGGTTGAGGTTATTTTTCTTCCTACTCTACTTCCAGTGCTGATGGTCAAAGCTGCCATTCCCAGTTCTTTGGTCGGGCAGCACCACCAAAACTCTTTTTCTAGCATTGGCTGAATCCCCAAGGTGCTCCTGGAAAGAAAAAAGTATCAGCCATGTGAGGTGACGGATGTGCTGCCTTACAGGAAACAACAAAATGATTTCCATTAAAATATAGCAGTAAATCTCACTCTACTATCCTGCTGTGAAGCAATGGAAAAATAATCTCATGAGGAGGATATTTCTGTGATTTTGAGAGAGCTTCACAGCCTCGCCTCTGTCACTGATACTGTCAAAGCAGCACACTGCACGCCTTGAAGTGCTGTGCATTGCACAGCCATAAATCCTACAGGGATTGACGCAGCAGGCCTAGTGCCACCAGCCCCCGCTGTGACAGGCTGTAGTGCTGAATGAGTGCATAACTTGGCAGGGGTCAGGCAAGGTAGCAGGACCTTGCAACAGGCCGCATGCGTTCAAACAGCCTCGCATTTATCTGAGCACTGCTGGGCGAGCAGCCTGGGTGCCATACTCTGTCTGTATCACTTGGTTTTGCCCTCAGCTGTTTCTATCAAGGATGCATCTGTGCAACATTCTGGGAAGCAGAAACATTTATCAGGCGTTTTGTTGCCTTGTTCTCTGACCCTCCCAAAAGCTACCTGTCATTTCCCAGTGCCATTGCCAAATCTCAGCGTGGCTGTTTTCAATATCTGTTAAAGCTGTGCTAACGTGTGCTGAGAAAGCCCTCTTGGCCTGTGCTGACCGCTTGGCATTCCAAATTAGCACAGTGATTCTATTTCACAGGCTACCGGCCGATGGGACATTTCACCTCACTTGTGAATTTCCATGTTCTGAAATAGGTCGGAGAAGCAGATGGCTTTGAAAGAAGAGAAAAACAGAAAGGGCAGGGAATCATCCTCCTGCCGTGCTCCTTGGATGATGCCCTTCCTGGCGGGCTGAGGGCTCACATGCAGTTTGGTGCATCTGGGACTGAGTAAACCATTGAGAGCATCCTGGGAATCTTCCTATGTAGCACCAGCAGTGCCCAGAAAAGCCAGCTCCTGAGCATCTCCACAGGGAACTTCAAAAGGAGCAGCAGAAGGAGCTTGACACCTACATGTCTGAGGGCAAGAGAAGAACAGTATTCCATTAGCATGATGTTCAAGCTGCAATTAAATATAGGAACTGCCAACTGCAACATCTTCTAGACAACTGAGCAAGAACATCTCTGGGGAAGCCACCTTGGCCTGAGGTGTTTTTCTCACTTCTGTAGACACAAGGATAACTATAACATCCATATTTTAAACTTCTAATTACCACTTCAATCCTAGCAGTGAACAGCAGCCTAGGTAAACTGAAGACCCTCAAGGAACACAGAGTGGAAACCATCATGTTCCTGTGGTGTTTCAGTGTGTTTGAAGCCTATTTCCCCACATGCTATGGCGGAGTGTCAGATAAGAACATTGCAGGGACACAAAACTCCAAACCATGTGTCACACAGATTTGCTTCCTACTGGCTTCACGTTTTCTCTTTTCATAGAATCATAGAATGGCCAGGGTTGAAAAGGACTTCAAAGATCATCTAGTTAAACCACCCCTGCCGTGTGCAGGGTCACCGGCCACTAGACCAGGCTTTAACTTTGTGCCCACAAGCACCTGGTTTATCTTCCAATCATCCACATATCTCTCAGGTTAATAACAGCTGCACAAAGAGAAGAGAGCTGCGACCGCCAGCTGTGTCTGACAATGGCCATGCATGGGTGAAGAAGCATCACCACGTGGAAACCCCTCATGAATCTCTCCTGCTTCTTCATTGTGCTCCTGCCCGTGTGCAACAGGCACAGCACACGTGTGTACAAGCATGTATGTGGAAAGAAGATCCTGGGAAAACCCAACCCAAGAATGGAATTTTGCTTGGCAGCCAGAAAGCAATTAGTATTAGCATTGTTTTCTTCTCTCAGGAAACGAGCTCCACCATCTCAGTTGGCCACCTGAAGCAGGTCTGAATGCAGCACTTGGAGCTCTGTGCCTTTCACTAGCAACTTGGTCTTACTTGACCTCAGCCAAAAGCCCGAGGCTTTTCTGTGTGCTGGTTTAGCTGTGCCCTAATTTTATGCTAATAGTTGCAAAAATCAAGATTGTTTATTTATAATTAATGACGTTTTTTTTTTCCAACACCAAGCAATGAATTTCTGAGCGACATTCAAATCAGCTGTACATTGAGATGGAAATGGAGGATTATTTTTTAAAGATACCAATAGTCCTAGTTAGTGACCGTCTGGTCTTGCCTTCTCTGCCAATGCTTTCAGTGTATGTTTTCCTGTTTTTTGTTGTTGTTGTTTGTTTTTTGTTTTTAATTTTGATTCCTGTTTCATTTATACAGAGAAGAAAGACAGAGTACCAATGTACAAAGAATGTATCCAAGCCAAATGATTAAATCATGAGTTTAGTATGAGCTGCAGAACAATAGAGTAATTCATCTTATCTCCAGCCTTGAAGAATGGATAAAAAAACCTTATGAAATTCACCATAAAATTTATTTAGGAAAGATGTGACATAATACTGTCAGCAAAGTACGTGTAAAGACAAATGCAAAAAGGAAGAAATATTCACAGGCCTCTCTTCATATCAGCAATAGTACTAGCGGTATCTATTTTTTTGCAATAAATTCTTAATTTATTTTTGTTTAAGAAATGTCATAGAGAAAGGGAAACAGCCGGTCAGCGAGACTGACACATGTCAACGAATGTCCTCAGGGAAGAGTGTCATCTGTGCCATTATGATTGACCTCATTTGTCTGACTCGATTTGACAATTTAGGCTGCTATTTTTTCCTTCTGCCTTTTGAACAAGGAGCATCTGCAGCTTGAATTCACCTGGTTTCACAGCAAATCCCATCTGATCATCCCCAGGGGTGTGGTTTGAAGCTATCTGATGCATAGGCCACAGGTCCAGGAGATGAGGTATCTTTGATGCACAGCTGGAGAAGAGCTTTTGGCGTTGTTTCTTTCAAAGGGAGTCTACTTTCCATGCACCATGGTTCTCTTCAGCTTCACGTTCCAGAAATGGGAATAATCAGGTGGTTTGTTTCAACACTTTGTTACTGTATTAAATAAAATGCAACTGCAGATGCAGCCGCAGATAAGGCACTTGATATTACTCAACTCCCATACTAACCACACGTGAGATCACATTGCTCAACACTACTTGTCTGAAGCAACAGCAAGCAGCACAGAAGGACTCAGTTTAAGATCTGTGTTCTTTGGAGATGTCTTCATTTTCTCCAGATGACATCTATGACTCGAGTGATTTGGAAATGCCGTGGAGCAGCCTCAAGGAATAAAATTTAGAAAAAGCAGAAAAATTATTCTAATGATAAAGCAGTCTTTCTGGAGTCTTTCTGGAGTCTCTTGTAGTTTGTTGATGTTAATAAAACATTTTTTGTGTTTTACAGGCTGTAGCCTTTCTGTGTGTGAGAAGCCCTTGCTCTAGAAGGAATTAAGGTTAGGGTTAAAGAGGCAAGACAATCATAGAATCATTTGAGCTGGAAAGGACCCTCAAATGTCACCTAGTCCAACTTCTCTGCAATAAACCTGCAGCTCCACCAGGTTGCTCAGATCCCTGTCCAGCCTGCCTTTGAATGTTTCTGAGGACAGGGTGTCCACCATCTCTCTGGGGAGGAATGTTGCCTTCCTTTGCAAAACCCCTGACTCCTTTCTTAGAGAGGATGTGGACCAAAGAGGCACACTCATCCTCACTCTCTTTAAGTGAAGATAGAACCTGCTTCTCACGTTAACCCAGCAGAGTGTACAAGTCACCTGCTTTCTTCTGCATGGAATCATCCAGGACCTGGAGGAGATGATACAGTGAGAAGATGAAAAGAGTTTAAAGAACTTTAATGATCACAGGAGTCGTAGATTGAGGTGATACACTGAAGTGCTTCAAGAAATACCTTATTCTTTAATGGGTTGTCATTTCAAATAGATTTTATCCAGCAGGCCTAGGATCTGGTGAGTCATTTCTCTGCATCCTTATTCCTTAGTCAAGGTTTGCAAAGAAATATTTCTCAAGCTCAACACTGCAGGACAGAACTATGATGACTGCCACAAAATCCCCCAGCTGCTTCCATCTGTGCTTCTGAGCAGTGGTTTCCATGGGGAAGAGAAGGTATGTAGAATGACAGGATCATTAAGATTGGAAAAGACCACTGGGATCCTCTAGGCCAACCATCAACCCATCACCACCATGGCCACCACCCCATGTCCCTCAGAGCCACATCTACTCTATGGTACTCTGCCATTTAGTTTTTTTGTCCCGTGTTCTCACTACAGCTGGCTCTGAAATGATTTGGGAGCTGGATTCAGAAGAAAATAGAAAGGAAAAAATAAAATAAAAAAAGGACTTAAAAAATTCCATTCAGAGTTGTGGGTTTTTTTAATATCTGAATTTATTTGTGAAAAGTTGTACAAGAAGAAAAACCAACAGAAAATAGTTTTGTCTTTAGTGAATGAGCATGAAAAATTCCACTTGATAAATCATTTGGCTTTTGGAGTTTTGACAGCCTCTGTACAAAATTTCTCAATAATGGTTCCTTCTGCATCTGACCTTACTGGTGTTCTATAAACATTTATTCATTTAACATAAACCCCGCTTTGGACTGAAAATTCCATCTGCATCTTTCATCACGTTTTCACTTGTGTCCCAACCCAGAAGAGCAGGGGAGTTCTACAGCCTATTCCCACAGTCAGCTGTCTGAGCAGCTGCTTCCTCACCTGGCTCTGTCCCCACAGAGCAACCCCTCAGAAGAAGGGAGATGGAGAAAACAGGCAGTTTTTTCCCACAAAAAACCTCGAGGTCTTGTTGCACGCTAAGAGAAAGCAGAAGAGTTTTCAAAACCTCTGTTGCTCTGTAAGGTAGTTATTAGTCATGCTGAGCCCAGACTCCCAGCCACCCATGCTGCCTACCTACTGGCTTACCACCTGCTCCTGGTCTTGAGTGAGCCAGTTGTCTTCCCAGGCAATAACACAGGTAAATATAGCCCCTATAATTCAAAAGCTTCCTTCACAGGAAGACGGCGGTGCAGCTGCACAGGCACTATTTGGGATGAGAGCTCTGAAGGAAATAGGGCAGGCAATCCTGGAGCCCAGTGTGAGCTCTGCAGCACTACAGCTGATACTGAAATGAATTAGAACAGTCAGCTTCGTCTCATTGCCTTCGATCTTTCTTTGCAGGTGATTTATAAAACTGCTTCTGGAGTCTTGTGTGCACCTGAGCATGACACCAGTGGGCAAAGGAACTTATACCACACACTGACTTTTTATGCCACTGAAGGCAAAGAAAGCTCCAAAAAGGCCTCAGGTAAAACCAGACAATTAAGCATGCGTAAAAAGGAAAAGGATACATAGCTGAAATATATGATCTTTAAAACACCTTTCCAATACTCTATGGTCTCTGACATGAATTGCATAGAATAGATGGAGGCAGGTAGGAATTTGGGAGGAGTGAGCTGTGAGTCAAGGCTGTGAGAGCCACATAATTCTGTATCCTTCTGCAGCACTGGTGCTCGTGGCCAGGGCATGAATCTGCAGGCAGACTGAATTTAATGCATTCTTCAAAATCAAATTAATACACTTCGGTAATATTTCAGGAAAAAAAAATAAAATAAAAGTACTCATTTTAGAGCAAAAACTCTGACTTTTTCTGTCCTTCTATTCCTTCAGAGATCCTGATGTGTCACAGATCCTTATGAGGCTAATTGTGCTTTGCAAAATGAGCATCAAATGCTGGTCTTGGTACAGTTTTGGTTCATATCCACTTAGCAGCTCTGCAGGGCTGTTGTGGGAACAGCGCTGAATACGGAACTGCTGGTGTTGCCCTCATTTGTCCTTTTTACTTCAGGGTAATTTCTCCCCTCATTTTGCCTTTTTTTATTTTTTTTCTTCAATTCTTAATTCATTTCACCCAATTCGGACAAAGAAGCTCTCAGGAAAAAGCTGTCTCTCATTACATGTTGGTAAAACCAGGCCCTCAGCCAACCTGTTGTCTTTCTGAGCAATCAAAATAGCAATAAGAATAAAAATTAAAATATTTGCATATCATGGGGGGGGGGGGGAAGCAGTAAATCCAATTCATGGATTTCAGCGCTCCTGAAATCCACTATAGTGCATTACTTCAGTTTTATGGTGCTCCCTTCTCCTACGCAGTTTTAATGCCCAATCCTGGCACAAGCAGTTTTCTCCCAGACCCAGCAGCCCCCAGCTCTTCCCCCGTCAGGATGCATCCTATTGGTGCTGAGCAACATTTGCAGAGCTGCACACAGCATTGACTGCCTGGGAACCAGCAAAATCTCTTCTCCCTAATCCTCAAAGCTTGCTTGAGCAGATTTGCTGGCATCGTGCCTGCGCTAGAGGACAGGAACATTTAAAATCACATAATTTTTTTGGCTCATTGAAACCATTCTGTTGCCGTGTTGTTTTTTTTTTATTTTTTTTTTCCCCATTGCCATTCAGCTTGATTTGCAAGCAATTTTCTCAATGGAGCACTTCGCAGAGGTTGGGAGTGCGCTGTGCTCAATGCTGCATCTTAACCGTAAGCCTCGTTGGTGCTGGTTTATTTCCTGGCACTGTCAGCTTGTGAGTAATGCTCACCTCCCCACTTCTGGCACAGACCCGTTCCTACGCGGTCATCAGATGCCCAGTGAAGCTTACTCCATTCAGACAGATTCTCAACTCCTTTTTTACAGCTCACTTTCGGGATTCGTTGCTGCTTGTTAATGCAAGCCTCCGAGCATGCTGCTGCTGTGCATTTTTAAACACTTACCCAAATGTCATCTCTATTATTTCCAAACTCTCAGACTCTTTGGGGATAGCTTAGATGCAAATGAGCTGTCAAAGAAAGATTACTTGAACCAACATTCAGAATGACAAAGGCTTACAGCCTTCATGCACGGCTCATGGCTTCCAGCTTCCCAGTCAGCTGCTATTTGCCAAAATCAAGGGCTTATACGCACAGTCCAAAAAAAGTGCTTTGCTTTGTTACTGTGGGTCACAGTTTCTTTTCTATCAAAAGATTTAAATCTCTCAGATCTAGAAAAAAATCTGATTTCTGTGGCATCTCAGTGGTTGCTCAGCTACCCATTCACCCCACGCGTTCCTTGTAACTAAAAATGCATTTTGGAGGCCGCTGTCCTCTGCACATTGGAATTGCTTTTCCCTGTCCCACGCTGCTGCACAGGTGGGATGGAAGAATAATGATATTAATCTTATCCTGTGCAGAAGCATGGGAAACAATGAGCATTGCTCAGGCAGAACAAGCCAGCACTTCTCTTCCCAAATGCAGGCCCAAATTTAGCAGGCTCCAAGAGGAGTTGCAATGCCACTGCTGCAAGAAAAGAAGGGCAATGAAGATGGTGAAGGGTCTGGAGCACAAGTCTTACAAGGAGTGTCTGAGGGAACTGGGATTGTTTATTCTGGAAAAGAGGAAGCTCAGGGGAGGCCTTATTGCTTCCCACAACTACGTGAAAGAAAGCTGTGGTGAGGTGGGTGTTGACCTCCCAGGTAACAGCAATAGGACAAGAGGGAATGGCCTCAAGCTGCACCAGGGGAGGTTCAGGTTGAATGTTAGGAAAAATTTCTTCTCAGAAGAGTGGTGAGGCGTTGGAAAAGGCTGCCAAGGAGATGGTGGAGTCACCTGGAGGTGGTCAAGAAATGTGTAGATGCAACACTGTGGGACGTGGTTTAGCAAGTCTGGTGGTGAAGGGTTGGTGGTTCGTTGATCTTAGTGGTCTTTTCCAGCATTAGTGAGGCCCTGGAACGTGTTCAAAGGAGGGCAACAAAACTGGTGAGGGGTCTGGAACACAGGCCATATGAGGAGAGGCTGAAGGAGCTGGGAATGTTCAGCCTGGAGAAGAGGAGGCTCAGGGGAGACCTTATTGCTCTCTATAACTTCCTGAAGGGAGGTTGTAGTGAGCTGGGGGTCGGCCTCTTCTCTCGTGTCATTAGTGATAGGACCAGGGGAAATGGTTTCAAGCTACGGCAGGGGAGATTCAGGCTGGACATGAGGAAGTATTACTTTTCAGAAAGGGTGGTCAGGCAGTGGAATGGATGCCCAGGGAGGTGGTGGAGTCACTGAGCCTGGGGGTGTTCAAGGAAAGGCTGGATGTTGTGTTGAGGGACATGGTTTAGTGGGAGCTGTTGGGAATAGATGAACGGTTGGACTGGATGATCTTTTAGGTCTTTTCCAACCTTGGTGATTCTATGATTCTATGATTCTATATTCTGTGAAAAGCACAGTTTTGCAGAGCCTAGTTTTGTAACTGCAGGTGGCACCCCTGCCTCTGCTATGGTGACACATTTTGCTAAGAGCTGGTTTCTTTCATAGAAAATCAGAGAGCCCCAGAGGCTGAGGAGTTTAAAACAAATCCTGACCTGCTTTAACAGTGAGTGTTACACACAGGAGATGCATATGCTCATGCACTCAATTAAAACGGGCTAGCAAGCCAAATTTGCCTGTCATACAACCACTGACGTCAACAGAAGGCCCTCTGTGCTTGAACAGCAGCTGTCACAATTTGTTCTGAGTAATATTTAGTCAAAACCAAATGCGGGCAGAGACAGCAGGTATTCTGGAGATATTCTGGTCTAGCAGTGATTGGGCCCTGAAATAACAGGGTGTGGGGTGCACAAGATCTGCTTAGCTCTGGCTTGCTGTGTTTGCTAAGAACTCCCCTGCCCACAATGGCAACGGTCCACAGGGTGTATTTTCAGTAAGATAATGAAATGCAATTTTAAAAGTAAACACATACACTGCACTTTTCATCCCAAGAGCCTAAAAAGTGCACCTGGGCCCTAATTAATCTGCTCGGCATCTCTGCAAGGCAAAGGAATATCTTTCCCCCTGTGTGGAAATTGAGGCATGAGGAAGTGGAGGATCTTGCCAAAAGTCAAAGAAGAAATCCATCACAGGAGAAAAGATTTTCCTATTTGGTTAAAAACACAGGCTAATGAGTACTCCCTGTAATTGATGAAGATGTGTTCTGTGCATTGCAAGGTTTATTCTTGCTGAGAGATGCTTTGTGCCCACAAACTGCTGCATCAAGGCCAAAATTTATCAGTATGTCATACTCAGTTGGTTTTCAGCCCAAATCACTGCAGTCTGTAACCCCTGCCAGCATAGTTTATAGCTTTATGGATCAAGAGCATCAGGTTTGATAACAGCCAAGGCTCTGTCCCACAGCACTTTGACAGATAACAAGGAAAAGTGCAGCGCAGTCAAATATGCATTTTATACAGTACTGGATAAAAGGGAGTCATGCACCAACTGCTGATGCTGTTGTTCATAACACACAAAGAGGAAAGGACATCATTTCTGTGTGTGTGTCACTCCTTGAATGGATTCCTGCTCATGCCCCACTCCGCTACTGCTCTTCTAGGTGCTTCGCTTTGAGGTCTGCCTCTCATTCTGAGCAAGGTCTTCCCACTCAGATGCAGGTTGAAATTGCTTTATGCTCCCTTTTTACTCTGCAGTTGGTCAGTGGGATTGTGTATTGTGATCAGAATCATTGCTGGCCTTGCCCTCAATAGCAAAGCAGGGATGTACAGCACCCTGAGAGGATGGGGAGGGCACAGAGCCTGAATATTCCTCATCCACATAGTGACCTCTCCCTGCACTGTGCCAGGCAGGGATGGTGGTTACAGTCCTCCCAGCTCACCCAGTTAAATTTGCTCCCTTAAGAATGAGTCATGCTGACCTAGAAAATGTAGCAGGAATAGATATGTTGGTTACCAGGTTACTGCTGTGCCTTGCAAAATCACAGCCAGCTCTTTCCTAAGGGATGAACTTTCACTTCCTGCCCCAAGTGATAACATTCTCTACAAGCACAGGGGTAGCTGTAGTTCAAGTGGATTTAGTCATGAGGGTTGAGGCTGCATCACTGGGAACTGGACAAGACAGTAACTACCGTGGAAATAAAAGACCCCCTTGCAAAAGACCCAAAGAAAGATTTCTGCAGGAGTCCAGACTACATCCCTCAGCTGAGCATTGGGGAAAAGTCTCAGTGGGCTCTCAGAAACCCCAGAAACGGCTGCAGCCGCATCACCACATCTATAGAAAAGATTTTTATGTGTTGCAGGGAACAAATGACAGAATTTCACCTTTAAAGACTGAGAAAATGCCTTGGGCCCCTAGGCAGTGTTATTGACTTCAGTGACCACATGGTCACCAGGATGGAACACTTGGCCTTTATTCGCAGGCAACTTGGAACAACAGCTGGTGTATTGCGGGCTTGCCCGTTTGCTTGCAAAGCTGTGGTAGCTCTGAGAGTCAAAAGGGACATTATGGATCTATAATCTATTGCTCGGTCCACTGCCAGAACTTCTGGCCTTTTGTCCTATACTCATCACTTTCTAGAGGTTTATCTTATTCTCCTTCAAAAACAGGGCAGCGTAGCAGAAATGGAAAACTTGAGAAAAAGGAAGAATTTTTTATCTCAAATAAGTATTACTAAAGCTGCAACACTGGGTGTATTTTCTCCTTCTTGAATCAATTCTAAAGAGGGATTTTCCAACTAATCTGCATTCGTTACAGAACTTGGAGTATTTCTACCACTGTGCTACAAACCTAGGAGATCATGTGGCAGAATTTAGGCTTCCCTCCCTACAGGGTACACCAGTTCTTTGTTACAATTGTGAAAAATTAAAAGGGAGAAAGAAAAGGCTGAACACAGGCCAAGAAAGGCTGTATGCCCTGGGAGCTAGAGAGAGACATTTGTGGCACAGGTTTATTTACCTTCGCTCACTTAGCTTGTGTTAGCAGAAAAAATTGCCAGGTCTGCGGGGAGTGGGATAACATCTAATTAAACGACTAACAATGTTATTAGTTGGAGAAAACAAAGGCTTTTCTTTTCTCTGGACTGGCGTGTACCTCTCCACTGAGCACCTATGGAAGGGCTGAGCTTTGAGGGTGTAACACTTCTGATTTCTGGATTGCTGAGTAAGAAAAGGGCAGAAATCAGTTGTGCGTGGGGAGCATGGCAGCAGGGCATTATACAAATGAGCTTGAGGATCTGGAGTTATTTCCTGATTCCACTAAAACTGGCATTGTATACGCTGAGATCTGAAGAGGAAAACACTAAAAAAAAAGTAGGTGTTAAACAAAGGGTATTTCACGAAAGCAATGGATTCTTTTTCTCATTTTGGTTGTTTTGGTTATGACTCAGAAGTTTAACTTTGCAGGCCACTCGGTATTTTGTTTACCAGAAAAGCTTCATAGTACACTGGATGATGTACATATAATGATTTGAGAGCTGTTCTAGCAGAAATAAGCACACTGAGTCCTGCAAACTGCACATTTTTCATTATTGCTGTAGCGTCTCAGATGTATTCAAAGCATTCACACCACACTTAGGAGGAGCTAGAACTGTTCTGCTTGTAGGTGAGCTGACTTGCAGCATGCTTGGCTGTGCACATCTACAGTCCATGCACAGCTTATGCATAAGGGCTTGGTTCTGCATGTGTGCTCTTCCCCAGCAGAATTCATGCAAAATACAGGTACAAAATAGATCCAGCCATGTCCATGGGGTGAGACTTAGATTTCCCAGCACATCCTGGCTGTCACTTGAAACGTTGTCCTCCACTGAGGCACAGGCGCTACTCACATTTTGTGTGCTAAAAGACATCAGAGTTAGTACTAGCACACAAACTCAGGGGCTTACAAATGCTGAGCACATCTGAAAAACAGGTGCTTCATTGTGGTGCTTGTATACATCTGCTTTAGCAATCTCATCTCAGAAAAGCCATTTGCAAATTTAGTTCTAAATATTTTATCATGTCTATTCCCATCAGAAGTAGCTGTGCAGATTAAATACAAAATGCCTGTAGAGTCTTCAGATAAGATACACCGCTGACACAGAATGTATTGTTAATTATGATTAATTATTATTATTCTGCAGGCTGACAGGCATCTGACTGATGGATACTTCCTAATCCCTATTCTCTCCCCCCAGATTTACTTCCTAATTAGTGTCTTCTAGAACCTTGTAATCACATGCCATGCAAATGAACTGTACGTTATCTAGCCAGATAGATTACAGTGACTTCCTTTGTCGCCAACAGGCTAGAAAAATAAAAGCAGAAAAATTACACGATATAAATTGTTGTTTTCTGTTGTGAGAAAGAAAGAAGTGGGGGGTGCTTTGTGCAGTGCTAAAGACACAAAGCAAGCAGCTGAAGACAGTGATATAAGAGTAAAGCTGCCCTCTGCAGGCTTCTCTGACACACAAAATAATTTTAAGTGCAGCATCTATAGGGCTGTGAGGCTAACAGATTGCCTTAGCTGGGGAAGAAAAAGGATAAGTCATTCATTCCCATAGGCTCTTAGCTCCATGGGTTGCCTGTGCAGTTTAAAGATCTCTTCTAGGTCTTGCATGTCAAAGTGTGAGGTTCATGTGCCTGTGTAGCAAAAACACGAAATAGTTGAGATGGGAAGGGGCCTCAGAAGGCCCTCTTGTCCAACCCTCCTGCTGCAGCAGGTTGCTCAGCTTCATGCCCAGATGTTTTGTGAAGATCTGAGCCTTCTCTTTGATATCCCCATCCAGCTGTGTAGGTGCTAAAGCAGCATTTCCCTCCCATCCCCACTTCTCCTGAAGGTCACCTCTTCAGGAACACGAAGTAGCACAGCATGTCATTCACAAATGTGGGACACACTCCCTCAGCCATCAGGAGGCTTCCTGGCAGGATTTTCAGCACTGCTGCAACTCCTTTAAGACACAGAGCAGAAAACATGAGTGACTCAGAAAATAGCATTCTGAATCTTCACCGCCCTGTCTTGTCAGAGTCTGTTGGGCCAGCTCTAATACCAGCCCTCTGAACTGAGGGTGTTAAACTGAGTGACCAAAATGGAACCGTGCCTGTTTTATTCAGTACAAGGCTTCCCAGCAGATGGTTTGCATGCTCAACAAGTACTCCCTGACAAAGGTGTCCTGGAGAAGAAGCCAGCTTGTTGCCTGGAAGAAAGTGGAACCTCCCTGTCAGGACAGCCTGGTATTTCCAGTGACTGAAATTCCAGTCTAACCTGGGAGAAACCAGGAAGCAGATATCTTAAATGGGCTCGAGTTCAACCAGTGCTTATGCATAAGGAGCCATGAGTATAAAGTTGAAATTATAAACTGTACATAGATTGCTTCCCCAAATCAGCTCATGCACAGATTTTGTAGGGGAGCAGGCACTTGTAGGAGCACTGCTGGGTACACGATGCCATGTGCCTGCTGGGCACCGGTGCCATGTGACAAAGTGACACACAGCCACGTATACCTGCCCCTCAGTCCTCCCAGCCCACCCTAACCAAAACACCAGGCTTTGACCCGGCCTGGCTGGAGGGCTCACAGTGCTCAGCCCTGCTGCCAGCAGGGAGAGAGTACGCACTGTGCATGCCAGAAATGTTGGTTCTGATCTCACAGTTCAGCTGCAGAAATTCGCAAGAATTGAAGAGAAATAGGAGATTAAAATCTAGACAAGCTATCATTGGCAAACCTGAAGGAGTACAAGGAATGAACTAAAATCTCCTTCACCTGATTAAGTGATGTCTGGAAGTGTTTCAACGACACAACGGGAATTTTTAAGTACCAGCCATATATACTTGTCAAGATTGCTTTGTCACAAAGAGACGACGCCAAGTTGTTTGTTCTGATCTGCCTGCCACTGAAATAGAATTTCACTCATTCAAAGGCACTCACTCAACTATAAACACAAGGTCTAATACCAGCTGAGGTTTACTCCATATCTCCCAGGAACTGGAGTCCCACTCAGTCTTTTTTATATTTACTGGTTCCTAATTATTTCCCCAGTCTGCAGACTTGTAGCAAGAACAGTGTTTATGATGTATAGTTTCATATGTACAGTTGTGATGTATATTCCATGTATGTCTATGATCCTTCTGTTCTTCCAAAGACACATTTAAACTCAGCATCAGAGGAATATAATAGAATGCATCAGAGCATGGTGTGCGTTGTGGTGTTTTCCCTGCTCTGTGCCTCCACATTACTGTCATTCAGGAGGAAACCAACACTGTCTCCTTGCTCCCCCCTTTTGACTCACAGCTCTGTGCAGCCCTGCACAGCTGAGATTCAGAAACAATCTCCAGTTCCTCTCTATTAAGGAAGAAAATGATCACCAACATTTTATCACAGTCTTTTTCCCAGCTTCCTGTTAGTAGCCAACTACAAAGGGAGACTGGAGGGAAAGGGGGGAAACAGAAATTGACTTTTATACTAATGCCTGATGACCCAGTAATTGATACAATCTTTTCAAACATCCACTCTTGCCATGGTTTCTGATATAAGAATACAGCTGTTCTTTATCAGTATGACTTGTTTGTTTCCTAAAGCTCAGTTCAGATATATGCCCAAGATCATCGGGTGCCACACTTCTGTTCTGATTAACTATCATATGGATTTTAAATACCAAAATGGTTCTGTGTATCTGAGATCCGTATTGAGTTGTGGAAAAAGAAAGACAAGGACTTTTTTTTCATCATGTGCACGAGTCTGACATGAAACCACCAGTGATTTCTATGGATTTTATCCCAGTTTGTTATTACGCAAGGGAAGGTAGATTCCATACTATGGAGTCTATAGCACAGAATATCCCAATCTGGTGTTTAATAGCCCAAATGTAGGTTTAGGAAAGTAATGAGGAGTAAAGAAAGATGTCTTTTTTTACCGAATTTGGCACTGGACACAGTGATTCAGGAATGGATCCATTTCAGTGATGAGGAAATCAAATGTTTACAGCCTTTTTTTTTATCCCTATCCTTTTTCCCACAGCCTAGTGTAGGCCCACAGATCTCATTTAACAAATTCCAAAGGACTTGTCTGCTTGGCCCCAAAGGGACATTGCAGCTCACTGATTTTCACGGCAAGTTCTTGTTCTGGCAAGAGATGTACTACCACCTGACAGCAGTGTGTCAGAATGAAAAGATGAGAAGCAGCTTGCAGTTGTATATAAAAAAAAAGCTCCAGAAAGACGGGAGCAAAAATAATTGAGCTAAACTAATGAGGAGTGAAAAAGGGGGCAGAAAAAGGCCCCCCATATACTGCATTCATCACGGGCCGGTTGTGCAGCCCAGGGCAGTGCCACAGCAGCACAAGGAGCAGTGATGTGGGCAGAACTGGCAGCAACTCGAATGTTCAGCCGTCTTTACTGAGGGACTGGCTGCAGCCCTAACACAGCAGGGTCAAGCGAGGGGACTGCAGTGAATGCAAGTGTATGCTGGCCTTCCAGAGCTTAATGGAGCTAATTATTCCCTTTCCCACAGAGTCGGGCAGAAGGGCTCAGAAAAGCAATTGTGTTTTGCTTTTTTCCCTTCAAGGAGACAATGAGCTGCTGCTTAGGTAGCCTGGAGAAGTTGATTGTTGGTCTCCTTTAGGCTCTGTCTAAAGGGGAAGAGTCTTTGCCATTCAAACGCAGTGGAAGGAAGATAGACACACACAGGACAAAGAGACACCCTTACACAGGTTCTTTTAACTCAGGATACAGGATCAGCACAGATGCTACCACGTACCACAGGTGAACTGAGGCGTCAAATGGGAAATGGGACCTGAGTGAAGAATCTCAAGGGAAATTGTAAGAGAAGGTATTGAGGATGATAAAAATAGAGAGACATTTGGTAGTAGGAGAGTCAATTGTGTTCCTGGAAAATAGCCATCTTTGTGTAAAGTGGAGCTAACAGAGCAGTGATTATGAGTCTGCCAGCAGCAAATGTTCATGGTATCACTGAGATGTTTCACAATGTAGTCAGGGGAGCTCCAGACAAAAGCAAAACCTATTAGCACTGTGTGAGCTGGGGAAAAATGGAATGAATGGTATCTTATGTTTATATCACATCTCTCATTCTGAAGGATCCCAAAGCACTCTGTGAACCACATATGGTAGTGTCCTCTGCCTTTGCTGAAATATGGACAACAGCATAGTCCAAGAAATGGCACTGCTGCATAGCAGCTTGGGACAAAGGCAGAGACAGGTAAGCAAAAATCAATATGCAAAATAACAGATGCACTGCTGAGTAGGACATGGAGGAACAGACTGAAAATATGCAGAATTTTCCAGAAGAATTAATTACATTAATGTAAAAAGGTTTTGGTCAGAACTGGCGCCTTGTTGACTCTGGATGCTGCATGCTCAAATGGGACAAATAAAACTCTTGTTTTCTTTTTAGAAAGCTTCCCAGCAAAGGTAGTGTACACAACAGTGAAATCCAAGCAAAGATGTGATCTTGAATTTAGCCCCTCGTTCTCTTCCAAGAACAAATCATTTGCATTTATTTGCATTTTATTCTCAGAATGCATATATCTATCTATCAATTATAAGGGCTATTTCAATATAGTTTATCACTGGGGAATAGACTTTTAAATATATTTGTTCACAGGAACAAGAGAACAGGTAAAGAGGGATCCATTTTCTTCCTACAAAGGAGGAGTGCAATCAGTAAGGTTTAATCCACGAGTTTCACAACACGCTTGTCCTATTCAATTACTGAAGGGTGGTGGACACACCATACTGGATACAGACACACAACTACAGACACACATCTAACGTGGCCTCACATGCTAATCATCGCCACTTTTCAAACAGCCTTGCAAAACTGCTGCATATTTCACAAGCTCATGCATTAAATTCTCCCTTTTTATCATAATGATATTTGAGAATATTTAGCACAGTTTTATTTGCTGTGGGAGAGAGGCAGCATTTTCTGGGTCACTTTAAGAATATCTTCACTGTTAGTCAGTGAGGGATTATGGGTAAGAAAGGCATGGCAGTGACAGCATAGTTGGTGTTTATCCTTATCCCTATGTAGGTGTGTTAATGAAATAGCATCTGACAGCCAGTGAACGCAGCAGCCTTTATCTACACCACATTAAATTCTTAAAGCACAATCAGGGTCTAAGCCAGACATGTCCTCTATTTCCCCACAATAAGAAGCAAATTGTGACATATTCTGCAAAAGCAAAACTTCCTGGACAGAGCACACGAGATATTTAAAGTTCTGGGGAATGTAATGTTAAGTTCAAAAGACATACGAATACATCTAGTTCAGAAAAAAATACATCTGCTTTCATTGTTTGTGGTGTTAAAAGACAGTGCTTAATACAGTTCAAACATTCTGTGGTGGTTTTTTTTGTTTTGTTTTGTTTTGGGTTGGGGTTTTTTTTTGCCTGTAGATGGTGCAGTTGGGCAGTAAAGTTTCAAAGATTTTCTTTAAATAAGCAAAGATGAAATCGGGATCAAGAGTTAGCCATTACCAGATGTTCACAGTTCAGAAACATTTTCTTCTGTTCAAATTTTGCAGCAAGATTTCCACCCACCACAAAAACAGCAAGGAAAGACCAGAAGATAAAGAAAATACTATTTGCCTACAGACTGCTTTTTGTAAATTATGTGCCTCTCACCTATCTCACAGAGCAATGGCAGAGTGCTTACTGAAACAGGCTTTGGGCACCCAACCAAAGCAAACATTTACCAGGGTTAAAAGAGACAATGTTTTGACCCTTCTCAATAAGCAGGAAATGGACTTTCAGGACATTAGTTTGTCTTACTCCCAAGAGGCTGACCAAACCCATGGCGTGAAGCACAAGAGAACTGTTTTTCAGTTTTCAATGCAGAGCAGTATCTGTGTTAACCACCTCGATCCTGAGCAACACAAACTCCAGGAAAAAGCTGGAAAAACCTGGAGCAAGATGGAGATGAACATAAGGGAAGCAGCATGTTGATACAGCTACAGTGATAATTTAAAACTAAAAACAAAGAAACAAATGATAGAAACAAAGCCACAAAACACACACACACAATAATTTAAAAATCCAGTCCAAGCCAAACATCAGTGCTAGCATTTGTGCTGCCCCAACGCTACTCTGACCTCACTAGCACAAACTGTGAAATCAGCTGCTTGCACGCGTAAAAGTGCTTCTTGAGTTACTCTCACTTCACAGGAGCAGGTTGAATTGACACTGAATTCTTTGGAAGACTTTGGCTAAAAATGATGGATGAAGCTCAGTTTCAAGTTTACATTAAAGTTTGAATACAAACACTGAGAGAGTGGTATTGCCAGACCCAGCAGAGTCTGGCTTGTTGCAGTGAAATTCTCATGCGCTATCATGACAGAGGGTCATCTGCTGACAAGAAGCCTCCAGCTGCTATGTAGGCAGCACAAGAAATTCAGTTTTTGCTGAGCTCTCCTCAGCCCAAGTCCTTCTACAAGATTACTTTGATTCATTTATTTGAAAATATAATGTTATTTACTGTGGCAGTTTTTCTACCTAGCTTAACTTGCTGTTAAGAGAACATGGCCTAGTATCTTCTGGAAAACCCTGGTAAATCAGCTTAGGACTAGGCCACACAAAAGACGTCCATCCTACTAGTCTGAGATGGGAAGACCACATAGCCAAGCTGTCCTATAATTTTAGAGGGTAACAGATGCAAAAACAAGATCAGGCATGGGGTTCCAGAACCAAAACTAGATCGTGGAAGAGGAAAATATAGAAAAGGACCTAGAAATGCCCATCCTTCCCAAGGGGAGTCCAAGGAGCCAAGGCACCAAAGAACTTCTTCAGAGTTATAAGAAGAATAGGTGGAGTTCACTGTCAGAGAGCCCTTTCCCTACTGATTTTGTGGCATTGTGGATAACCACGCTGGCTGCTGCTAGGAAGAAGCTGATGAAGAGACTCTGTGGGACTGCAGGCAGTGTGTATACAACACAGAGACAAAACCTCATGTGGGTGAAGAAGGAGCTCAAACAGTTGACACAATGTGGAGTTCTGACAGGCTGAACATACCCTGAAATGAGAGATAAGAACTTTCCAGATTCAGTACCAATCCTAACAATGCCCCTCTGCATGATTTCAGCTGTAAGGACATGTAACTCAAGGCCAGTTTCAGCATGTTTTGGTGGTAACAAATCCTAGTGGTAATAATGGGAATGAGTCCATTGTTTTTGCTGTCTGAAGTCAGTTTATATGCCAAATCAGTGTAGGCTTCAGTACTGCCACTTGTCCCTGATGTATTTCACCCAGTAGTGGTATTAAGTAGGGACAAATCCACTCAAGTCAGTAATTTCACTGCTAGAATGCCAATGTGAGACCATAATCAGTGTTTAGATGTGTAAATTGCACATGATTCTACTTCATCCTTGAATTTGTCTTTCCCTGCCTTTCTCTTAATGTAACAGAGCTTTAGTGATGGCTATGACCATCTAAAAAAGTATTTAATTACAAGAATTTTTAAAGCCCCTTGAGATCTTACAAGAGAATCATAGAATGGCTTGGGTTGGAAGGGACCTCAAAAATCATTTAGTTCCAACCTCCCTTCCATGGCAGGGTTGTCAGCCACTAAATCAGAGATTAGCTTAGGCTGCCCAGGGCCCCTCCCAACCTGGCCTTGAACATCTCCAGGAATGAGGCATCCACAGCCTCTCTGGGCATTCTGTTACAGCACCTCACAACCCATTCAGTGAAGCACTTCTTCCTGACATCTCATCTAAATCTCCTCTATTTTAATTCAATGCCATTCCCCCTTGTCCTATCCATATTTACCCATGTAAAAAGTTGATTTCCCTCCTATATATAATCTCAGTTTAAATACTGGGAGGCTGCAGTGAGGTCTCCCTGGAGCTTCCTCTTCTCCAGGCTGACCAAGCCCAGTTCCCACAGTGCGTACAATACCACAGCATCAGCAGGGACCTCCCAAGGTCATCTGGTCCAACCGCTACTCAGGCAGGTTCAGCTAAGGAAGGTTATCCAGCACCATGTGCAGTTGGATTTTGAGGCTCTCCAAGGTCAGAGAAGCTCCATAACCTCTTGGGGCAAACTATCCCAGTGTTCCATCACCCTCACAGTAATAAAAGTGGGGGCTTTTTTTTATGTTCAAATGGAATTTTCTGTGTTTCAGCTTATGCTCATTTTCTCTCATACTGGTTCTGTTCTCATAAGGCTGGATGTTGTGTTGAGGGACATGGTTTAGTGGGAGCTATTGGTGATAGGTGAACGGTTGGACTGGATGATCTTTTAGGTCTTTTCCAACCTTGGTGATTCTATGATTCTATGATACTGCCAGTTGGCACCACTGAAGGGAGGATGGTTCTGTATATGGAGCTCTACAGCTCCAACAGAATCTGTCTCCAATGCTGGGAGATGGCTGAAAATTTCCATGGAAATAATCTGATTTTCTTTTGCAGTATGTGGGTGTTAGATGTGATTTACAGAAGTATCAGTTCACAGTGGATAGTATACAAGATAGTATGCAGACTTTTTTTCAAAACAATAAAGCCCTTTAGTACACTAAACTGGACGAGTTCACGGCCATACGTGCTCCACATGCATGCAATGCTTCATACTCTTTTAATTTGTATTACACTCCCTTGGACAACTAGGGCAGCTCCTACTTCTAGCACTCTGCCAGGTAGTCTGAGTACAGTTTAGGCATCAGACTGTTTCTAGTATATAGTATGAGTAAAACCCCTGGGGCATCTGAACAGATGTTACAGTTGCATTCTTGCAAAGTACAAAGAATGGGCTTGGTTCATTTTATTTGTCAGCATATACAGGCTCTAAATTCATAAGCCAAGGAAGGCCAGAGTCTAGAGTAGGCCATTATTGATTGTTATGACTACTTATAATTAGCATTTTAAACCTGCTGAAATCAAAAGGTATGGATACTGACCTTACTCACATAAGAAACCTGTACCCTGAATGAAAAGCTGACCTACTGAACTCAGTGTAGGCCTGGAGCTCAGATACTGATTAGTAGGATAACTTAAGATCTTTGAATTTAATGAAAATATCTCTGGCATGACTCTCTCCCCTTTAGAACAAGTGATCATCATGCACATGGCTGAAGTCAGCTTGGAACAGCTATGTAGGTCAGGGGTGTCAGCTCCACTCATTCCATTTCTGGTGACTATCAAGGCCAGCAAAAGGCACAGTGTAGATGCTGCAGCACCAGTGATATTTCAGAAGAACTCCCTTATCTCCACAGCCAAAAGAAATCTGCTTGCATTTGCAGGGTTTGTTGAGTTAGGTCTCTTGATCCAGCTATTGGCAAATGCTTTTCAAAGTTGACAGGGTCAAAATTCAAACAGAAATATAAAAAGTATTTTAATTTCTTGAAAGAAAACAAGGTTATTTCCCAAAAGTACTGCTTTTCCTTAACAGTGAAACAGCTTTGTCCCATACCCTGCAGCTTGCTGCTCTTTCCAGATGTGCAGTTTTACTATGAAGTCATGACACACAGTTTGTGGGAGCACTTAAACACTTGTGGGAGCAACACTTACTCTACTGCTCACTACACCCCTTAAACACACAATTAACTCTGTTACAAGCTGTCTGTACGGAGCTGTATGAGGCCATAGAGTTTACTGGGAACCATAGCACAGAAGTCAGCAAGTACTTGAGCTGTCAGCCGTGTACCTGCTGTGACCATCAGGCTATTTGTTTCTGTTGATAAACAACGACAATCTCACTAAACATCCACCCTGGAGGTGTGTCTGGTGCTCAGAACTTATCACTGACTGGCTTCTTTAGTACCAAGGAGCTGGTGGTGTTGTTCTTATTTAAATTAGAAGAAAACTGAGTACAGGTAAAAAGGGATGTTTTCAATGCCATATACAATTAACCTGGTAAGTGAGCAACCTTCTGCTGGACTTTGTGTCGTTGATCACAACCCTCTGAAGTTCAGTCAATCGGTGTTCAGTCCACTTCACTGTCCTTTTACCTAGTCCACACTTCAACAGCTTATCTATGAAGATGTTAAGGGAGTCTGTCAAAAGCCTTGCTAAAGTCAAAACAAATAACATCCATTGCTCACATTGCTCACCCCATCTACCAAACTAGAAGTTAGCCGAGCATGATTTTGCCTTGGTAAATTCATGATGACAACTTCCAGTCAGCTTCTTGTCTTTCTTGTGTTAGGAAATATTTTCCAAGATAATTTGCTCCATCACATTTTCAGGTGCTGAGGTGAGGATGACTGGTCTGCAGTTCTCCACACTCTCCTGCTTGCTCTTCCTGAAGATAGGAATGCCATCTGCTTTTTCCACTCCTCAGGAATCTGCCTTCAAAGATAATGGAGGTGGTCTTAATGGCCAGCACCCATACACATGTACAATTTGTTTAAATATTCCCTGAATTGATGCTGAGCAGCACAGCATCAGGCATGGATTTTCTGGGGTTTGCAGGTATTGCTGATAGCCTCCCACTAGGCACGACAGTGCTGACCTTCTGCATGCACAGTGCATCTCAAGGGCTCCTTTCTTGCTACTCAGCATCCCATCCATTCCATGATGGGCAAAGAGAAGATACAGTGCCAGGCAGGGACAGAAAGCATTTGTGCTTTCTCCATTCTCAGTTTCTCCACCATAGGCTTGCCACTTCCAAAGGACCCATTCTCACCACTACTCACTGCTTCTGAACAAAATGTTAATTTATTATTGAGTGGTAAATGGTGGGAGATGTGTCCTTTACATATCTAAAGGACAAACTTTAGTAGCTCTGTTATACTGAAGCCTGTGGAGAATTCACCAAGCAAACAGTCCTTGTTGTGCAGATGAGACTGATTGTAATGGTCTTATTTCACCTGAACACTTATGTGGGAAGAGCCTCAGTGGCAAAATTCTCATGGAATATCTTCTGGAGTTTGAAGCTTCAAGGCTTACTGGAAACCAGATTCAAGTCTTCTTCACTGGGACATTCGAAACAGAAAGCACTCAAACACCTGTTTGCTGCATAAAGCCTGGGCATCACACCCAGTCATACTAAATTACCCAGGACAGCAGGGCAAAGAGGTTGTAAAGAGCTTTGCTGGAGGGTGTTGACTGGATGAGTGCAATTTGTAGATAAAAAAGAGAACACTGCCTCATCCTGCAGGGTGTGCAATGAAGGGAAACCAGCAATGACCCTCTCCTACTTCGCTTTCCAGTCACTGGAAACACTCGTGCTTTGCAAAGAAGTCTTAATGACCTTTGTAATTAAATAGACTTTAAGCTCAAAGATCCCACAGTACCTCACGGTACCTTTGTATCAATCCCTGTGCCAGTACATGGAGTCTGGACCCAGCACACTTAATTCTGTAGCTATTACTAAAATAAATGCCTGTGCTGAGGCAGCTGCAGGTGGCTGGCTGGCAGCTTGACTGCTCTCCTGTGACCAGCCAGCTGCAAACGTCTCACTTCTAACGTCGAACAGTGCTTTGCTCAGCTGTCACATTTGGAACCAGTTCGGGGGATCCGGGGGGTAAGGGGTCCCGAGAGCTGGGCCACACTCTGAGGCGCCATTGCCAGCGGATGACAAGCAGGGACTGGGGCACAAGCGCTTGAGGAAGCACCCTGCAAGCCCTGACTTCCATCAACAACTTGCCGGGCAATGGCCGGCCCTCTACGAGCCTGCAAAGTTTGGGGCGGGAAGCGGCGCTCAGCCCTCAGGGCCGGGCCGCGCGAGGAGGTGGCGGTTGGTCGGCGGCTATTGGCCCGCAGCCGTCAGCCCGCCGGCGCGGCGAGGGCAGCGGCAGGGGAGTCCCCAGGGCGGCGGGCTTCCCCACCAGCGCGGGCAGCGCCAGGGCCGCTCGGTCACACGGAGGCGCCATTTCCTCTGCCCTTCCTTTGCCCTTAAGCCGTCGTGCCGGCGGCCGTGCCCGCGCCTCGTCCCGCACCGGCGGTCTGCGGGCGGGAGCCGCGTCCCCGGCCGTCTCCCCCCCGCTACACAAGGAAACAAGGAGGGGGGAGAAGGGGCAGCGGGCTGCGCGGCTGACACCGGTCCGCTCCTAATAAAGCGATGGGGCCCGGCAGCTGCGTCGCGCTCCCCGCGCCCTATAAATAGGCTCCGTGCGCGGCCCGCGGGCTTTGGCCGCCCCGGCTCGGCAGGCGGCGCGGCGCAGCGGAGCGGAGCGCAGCGGGGCCGCCGCTGCCGCCAGGAGATCCCAGCAAGATGCCCCGGGTAGACGCAGACCTCAAGCTGGACTTTAAAGATGTCCTGCTCAGACCCAAACGAAGCAGCCTCAAAAGCAGATCCGAGGTGGGGGCACTCAGCATGCTTTCCCCGCTCAGCCCCTAAGTTCCCCAGCCCTCCGCCCTCCTTCCTTCCCCGCTTTATTTTTATCCCCCGCTCTAACATAGCCGTGCCCTTCTCGATCGAAACGCCCTTTGCGAGGGGGGTGGGTGGATGCGGCGCTGCTTTTGGGAGCGGGGGGGTGTGGGTGGAGGGACCGAGGTTCTGCCCTGCTCCTCGGCGGAAAAAAAAAAAAGGGAAAATAAAAGGGTCGGGGGGCTGCCTGCTGCCGACAGGTGCCGCTGCGGAGAGCGGGGGGGAGCCGCGCTGTGTGCCGGCTGTGCGCCCCGCAGCAGGGGTGCGTTTGCGTCCTCCGCCTCCGGGCCCGTTGGGCAGCGATCCGCCGCTGACATATGTACTGAAAGCGAAAAGGCGGCCGTGGCTCAGCCTGCCCCGGGCTGCGAGCATGTCAGGTGGCAATGGGAGCGGTGGGCTCCGTTTCTCCTGCGGCCATTGTAACACCTCCCGTGGCCTGCTTTGCACCTCCGCTTCCCTTTTGGGCTCGGGGCTGCCCTTAGCGGGGAGATCCCCGCTGCTATCCCTCATCAGGGATCAGGGGAGACCCCAGGAAATCCTGTGGGGATTGCCTCCACGGAAAAGATGGCTGCCTCCAGAGCGAAGGTGCCTTCTGGTTCACCTCGCGTAACCCCGAGGCTGAGAAAGGATTTACTTTGACTGATGAAGGTTTTACTCTGTGCTGGGGGATGGAAAGAGGATTAAGCTTTTCTCCAGGGGAAGCAGAGTTGTAAGAGACTGAGATCAAGGGAATGAGGTAGAAAGAGAAGCCTGGAAAGGGCAGCAGGCGTGGTTGTGTCTGTTAGGGGCGTGTGGATGGAGCTGGGGGCCAGCAGCTGAGCTGGAACGTTCTTGTCACTGTGCAGGTCTAAGATTGGAGGGACCTTCTCAGTAGAAGGGTCACTTCAGGTTAGTCTTTCCTAAATTGCGTGGAGTAATGTCCAGGCTGTGTGACTCGTGGTGCATAGCTGCTGCTTACAGGATCCGCAGTCTCCTCACACAGCTTTTAGGCCCCTTCTGGCCCTTTGCTTTCAGCACTCACAGTCCCTCTCTAAAAGTCACTGTGCCAGCCTGGCAAACAGGTGGAGCTGTGCTCCAGCGAGTGGCACATTGCTCCTTCAGAGTGCTGCTGGATGTATATTTAGCAGTGTGCAGGCTGTGGATAGAAGGGTTGCTGGGAAGGGAAAATGATAGGGGGAACATGAGCTGATATGGCAGGGTTGTAGCGGGTGGCTATGATGAACTGTTAAAAGCATTTCAGATGAGAAAAAGTGCGTGTCATGTGGGGGGAGGGAGTGGGTCAGTGGAAACTGATGAAGGTTAAGAAATTGGACACCATCACTGAGGCTGTAGCTGTAGGAATAAAGTGTCTGTGAGAGCCAGATCTGAAATGGACAGCCACAGTCTGCCTCAAAACAGGAGTATAAATAAATAGTGCTGGCAGCGGAACAGAGGTTGCATACTACAGTGCCTCTTACCCAGCAAGCTGCTGCTTTGAAGCTTTTATCAGCAAGGGTTTTGTTTTTTTGGTGTGAATGCCTTAATTTGCACAAGGCTAGCTTTCTGTGCAGTCAGCTCCTTACCCAATTTGGGCAGTTTGCAGCTCTTCTTGAGGGTCTGCTATTCTGATACTTGGTTTTGATTCCATGTGCTGCCTTCATTTTCTATCACTGCTTTCAATTTGAAAAGATACCAGAAGTTTGAATTCAAACTCAGGGTAAAATTGTTGACAGCAAGGACTGGAGATAGAGGCTGTAGGAATACAGCATTGTCTGTCAGTGGCTCCTTGGCGCTCCCATAACCTGTTACTCTTGCCTTTGCTGGATTTAGCCTCTGCAGAATGTCCCATGTAAGTGCACTGGACTTGTAGCCCTCTAATTTTGAATTTGTAAATTTAAATAAGTCCTGGGAGCTTTAACAGAACAGCCAAAGCCCCTGTATGTTCACATGCCTAAGGTCTAGGTAGGAATTAAAAAAAAATAATAATATCCATTTAATAATCTATTTCTTTTTTCCTGAAGGAACATTTACTGTTTGTTGTTGAAAGATGGTGAGCAGTCCTTGAATCTGAGCTTATTTTTTCTTATGCACAGAACAATAAGCTATAAATTAGCTTTTTTTCCACACAGAAAATAGATTTGGGAGTTGTAGACCTCTGAAAGCATCAGCTCGGCAGCATTCAGTAAGACAAGGAGGTCAGAAGAGTTAGTAGGGGAACTTGATATGCTCATCTTGCATACGCAAGAATGTTCTTCACAAGACTAGTGTATCATGCCAGAGCAGCTATAGAAAATAGCAGCAAGGGTATCAGTGGTAATGCTTGCTTTCCAGATGAGGAAACAAAAAGAAACCCTAGGACTATCCAGTAGGGAGAAGCAGCAACTGTGGTGGATATGCTAGAACTCCAAGAAGCGAGGAGTGAAATAAAAAGGTGAAACCGATAAGTGGTTGCTGGTTGTCTCTTGCAAAAGAAGATGCAGGAAGCACTGAATGTAGTTAGGAGGTAAAGGTCATGCTTTTTATGTAATGAATAAATAAGCTTTGGAATTTATTGCTATAGAATACCATAGAGACTAAAGATGTGTATGTTTTCAATAGAAGTACAGGGCAAGTTTTTTGTCCATGAGTGGCTATCTAGCTCAGGAGATCGGGGAGGTTTTTTGTCTTCAGAGGTCTCTAAACGCTGTCTTCTTGGGACCTGGGAAGGTAGGCTAAGGAAGGAATCTTTAAACTTGCCTTGACTTTGATGCTTCCTTCCCAAACATTTGGTATTGGCTCTTTGGGGAACTGGAGCACCACATACAGCCCCCTGTAGCATTTCTCCTTTTCTTGTACTACAGAGGTCTCATTAATGGAGGCCCTGCAATTATCCTACACAAATGCTGTTGTTACAGTATTATCAGCTGAGTGGATAATTGCGTGAGGTCCTTCTAACTGGTTGGCTAAAGGAAATCATGTATTAAAAGCTACAGTAGATGAAAGTGAGAATTATTGACATTAATGGCCTCGTGTTTCCTGTGTAGCTTTGCATCTTGCCTCAGACTTTTCTTACGTTTACTCATCTTAAGTTCATTTGAAGGATACTTTTCCTCTGTACTCATGTAAGGTTGTAGGTCTGGTACCCTTGTCTCTGTAGGACTAGTTATGTGATGCTCTTTTTTTTTCTTTGTCCTTGTTACTAGTTACTAATTGCATAAAAAGTGAATGAAATACATTAAATGTCTTCCTTGTACTATTTCCCCTTGTTAGCTGCAGCAGAAATTGGTAGAAGAATGTTATGTCAGCAGAGATGGGTGGAGAACCAGGCCTCTCTGATAGTGAATGGGAAGAAGGGCGAGTCTCAGTTAAAATATATCTTAGATTGTCCTCTACAGTGACCCTTCACTTAGGAGCTTCAGCAAAATGAGAACCTGATCCATGATGTGTCAGTGAGACGCAAAGTTGCTTCTCTTAAACCAGTGATGAAAAAATTATACACCACTGTATTAATCAGTCAGAATGTAGCCAGAGCTCAGAACACACTGACTATATGACCAATAGTACTGTGTTTTTTATATTGCCTGTTTACTGGTTCTGGACTTCAGGCAGGTCACTGGCTGTTCCTGGATTAAGGAAGTGAGGAATAATGAAAACTATGAAAAAGCCTTCATTTTTCACACTGTCATTTCAAAAACTAAACTAGTATCTTACTGTTGAGCATGTCTTAGATGTCTTTTCCATTTTGCAAGATGCTATGCAGACCAGTGGGAGCTAATCAAATTTCTGTATTCCTCTTGTATTAGAACAAAATAACTGATGTTGCTGCAATCATTTGAGAATGCTGAGAAGAATTAACTTTGAATGCAAAGGCTGACATAGTTGTAAGAAATTAACTTAGAAATTAGCTTGCCTTATGGTTCAATAAACAAAGGTATGATTGTTCATACTGCATAGCCAAGAGTAGCTGGCAGCCATAGCAAAGAGTGAACTTGGTTTTGAATTATTATGTTGTCACTTATTTAAAGAACGGGACAAAGCTATCTATGCCCTGGAGTCAGAGGAAATTCCAGCTCTTACTTCTGTGGAGTTAGGATTTCAGCTCTGGTTTCTCAGTCAGCCACACAAACAGCTGAAGTTACTTCTGTATAAAATCATCCACAGTTGTCGCTGTGTTTTCTTTCCCTGCCTGTCTCTTCCAAACACATCCGCATTATGCTTGTTATTCTTTTAAATGTCAACCCTCTTTCTCTTCCACAAGAGCTCTCTAACACAAAAAACAGTACTTCATATTTATATTTTCTTTGTCATTTGGAAAGCAGAGGTTATAACTCATAAATGAATTTAAGCGAGGCAATAGTTGAATGAAAGGAGGAAGATCAGAGAATTTGAGGAAAATTAAGAAGCATTGTTCAAACTTACTGTCAGTGAAATGGTCACAAAACTCATTAGGATTCAATGAGTTACTGAAAAGAAGGTGTGCTTGTTTGTTGCAGGTTGACCTCACGCGCACTTTCACCTTCCGCAACTCCAAGCAGACGTACACGGGAATTCCCATTATAGTGGCAAACATGGACACTGTGGGGACGTTTGAAATGGCTGTGGTTATGGCTAAAGTAAGTCTTGGTTAATTTATAGAAATTAACGGTTGGGAACTCAGTGAGTAAGGGTACAGCCCTTGTTAATTTTGAGCTATGAGTGAGAATGGGGCCCAGGCCCATTAGCAATAAAGGTGTGGTCTTGCTTCAAGGCAATTTTCTACTTTTCTACAGCAGCACCGTTGCCTGGAGAGAGACCCACATTAAGAGTGTTAGTGGGAATGATTACTGGATGTAGCTCAGCTTCAGGTGGGGGACTTGTAGAGCTTAGTTTTTGATGTGTATGTATAACCAAGATGTTATAATTGCAATATAATCAAAAGAGTAAGGCAAAGCTGTATAACCAAGATGTTATAATTGCAATATAATCAAAAGAGTGAGGCAAAGCAAACAAGGATCACAAAAGAGAATAGGTAGAAGAGCTTACCCTTGGGTTGAGCTCACTAGAAGATATCAAAGAGGAGGATCTCCAGAAGAGATCCTTCCCCTCTGGTAGCCAGCTCTTAAATAGGTCCAGGAGGGGTGGAGCCTGGCTCCACCCCTTCCGGCAGCACAGGTGAATTGCCTTCACCTGTGCTCCTCTGGCTGACTCATGGCTCACCTCAGGTGATCAATCAGAGGTTCAGGCCGTGACTCAGCAGTTCCCATACATGTGTATATATGTTCCATTGCAGGAAAAAAGCTAAAAAAGGCTTTGAAAGTGTGGGCTACTGAATAAAACTGCAGCAGTCAGGAGTCTCTAGTTAATTAGCCTCTGGCCTCAAGCCTCACCTTAATCTCTTACAGTGGATAAGCACAAGCAAAATATTGACCATAACTTTATTAAATGTCAGAAACCTGATCCTGAAAAGCTGTTCAAGTATGCTAAGCTACCTTTGGAGAGCCATCTGGAGTTGTCTGGTCCCTTATTCACTGTTATTCATTGTTATTCTTTCAATCAAGATGAGTCTATACTTAAAATGGGAATTTCTGATATCCTGTTTGTTATTCCACAGCTGAGGGAAAGATGATTTCACTTGGACATTAATGTAAGTTCTCTTATTTTTGCTAGCATGCAATGTTCACTGCAATTCACAAGCATTATTCTCTGGAAGAATGGAAACTGTTTGCTGCCAATCACCCAGAATGCCTTGAGGTACATTTTCATACTGTACATTATTATGGTTTATTGCTTTGTTCTGAACTCGCATACCTTGAGGTCTCTTGGGAATACTGTTGTGAAGAAAGGTTTTGGGGAATGAAGGTATTTGCTCTTATTTAACACATCTAGGGAAGTGGCTTGTCCTCTTTGACTCTTTGAATCCATTTTGCAAGTACTTATGTTAAGATGCAAAAAGCAAAGAGTATCTATTCTTAGAAAGGAAACAGAAACACCCTGAACAAACAAGAAGGAAGCATCTGGGAATTGATCTGGCTGCTGGCCTTTTGTTCCTGGTGGGAGCAGTGATAGTGTTGGGAAGGGAGAAGCCCAAGTTCACAAATGTGAATCGCACTGTGTTAATCCATATGAACTGACCCTGCGTGCCCTACTGCTAGGCAGAGTCTTTGCTGTCAGGTATGAAAGCAGACACAGAGCCCCTGAGCTGGAGTGGCCCAAGTGCTGGATTGAAGTAGGGATAAGTTTTGAAAGTTGTCAGTGTATGTATCTTCCATTTACCTCCTTGCACCAGTAGAAGAGCAGGTCTAGTTATCCCCAGTACTCCTCAGTTTGGCACAGTTTTGAAGTGGTCCTGTATAGAGAAGAATACTGCATAGCTGTATTGTATCCTTACCTTAGGATTATGTTGTATAGACTATTGATTACAGAGTTGTCTGAAAGTCAGTCCTATCACTTAGGTTCATCAAGATTCCTTTTTGCCACCATGGGTTAGCAAGTGATCCTAGGAATGCCTGAACACTTTGGCACTTATATAGCTCTTTGTGGTTCCTAATCACCAGAGCAGGCTCTCTTAGTGATTAAATTCTGACTTGCTCTGTGGTCTTGGATCTTTGTAGAGGTTTTTGGGCCAACTGCCATGGAAACTATTTTTCTAGTGTAGGGAACTTTTACAAAGACAAAGGAGGAAGCAATCTGCTTGTTTTTGATAGTAGCAGGCCCTGCTTCAGCGAGGGGGTTGGACTACAGCCTCCAGAGGTCCCTTATAGGCTGAACTGTTGTGTGATTCTGCAGGTCAGGGAAAGGTTTAGTGAGCTTAAATCCAAATCCCTCTCTATGACACTACTTCAAATTTTGCCACTGTTTCCCTGGACCTGCACCAAGTTTAGAGCTTCTGTGTCTGTGTTAATGTAAATAGAGCCGAGCATTCGTTCAGGTGATTATATTTGACTGTGATAAGCCACTTGGGAATGAAGTGCTCATAAAACAGTAACCTTGCTTTGTTTAAGATCCTGTAAACAAAACAGAGGCAACCTTCCTGGTATTGCCAGGAAGGCATTTATTTAATATTATATAGCGTGACTTTAATCAGTTTCCAGCACAGGTTTCCCTTGAAGTCTCCCCAAGACTACGCAATAGAAGATGTACAAGGAGTATTTTCTGCAGTTTTTACAAATTACTGCTCTGTTTTGTTCTCCCTCTGTCTTTCTAGCACGTAGCAGCAAGCTCAGGTAGTGGAAAAGCTGATCTGGATAAATTAACAAGCATTCTAGAGGCCATCCCACCTATCAGATACATCTGCTTGGATGTGGCAAACGGCTATTCAGAACATTTTGTGGCATTTGTGAAGTCTGTCCGTGCCCTGTTCCCAAATCACACCATTATGGTAAGTCTGTAGAAAGGTTGGAGGATGTGTATGTGAATTCTGTCTGTGAAAAGGGCCTGCAGTTTGGCTGGTAGGCATTGAGAGCCCTGTAGTAGCTCCACCAATTTCTGCGTCCTCGTTGGAGGAAAAAAAAAATGAAAAGAGAGAGAAAAAGAAGGCTGTCTGAAACATCTTGCTTTCCAGACAAATGTATGTGGACAGATACTCTTTTGAGAATACAGAGGGCAGCTCTATTCATCTCTCAGTTCAGCAAGGTGTTGACTCTTAGCCAAATGATGATGGTTTAATAACATGTTGGCATTGTCAGTCTTCCATTGCTGAAAGTATCTGTTCAGTGTGTGCTCTGATATAGCAGTGTGATGTTGAGATTTCGGGCTGGGTGGATCCAATTTTTCTACTACTCACATCCTCCTTCCTACACCAAATGCAACCTCTGATGATAAAATATGTAGGTTTATTTTGGTGATTCCGTGCTCAGGTTTGCTGCAGGAACGTGCCTACATCTGTGGTCAGTTGAGGCTGATAGCTACTTCCAGCTACTAGATCCCTAGTTGAACATAGACTAACCTTTGCTTACGAGGAGAGCCATGGGTGTCTCGTGTAATTGTGAAGGAGATCATGAAGGAGAAAGCAGTCACTGCCAGAGCTTTTTGTGCCCCTTCTGTGATATTCCTGTTCCTTCTCTGAGTCCTGCTGCCATTCCTCCTCTGGTCCTTTTGCACTAAGAGTAAGGTGTTTGCATCTGGAAATGGGAATACTTGCAGCAAAGCCATACTTTGACTTGTTTCTCAGGGCTTTTGATGGAATGAGTTTGAATTTGTTTTCAGGAAAATAGCAGAAATTTTCGAGCAGCAGATTCTTAATGAGGCTACCAAACTTTCTTCACACCACTGCTGCAAAAAGTTATGTGCTTAGGCAGCACTTTCCCACTTGTTCATGCCAAGCATAACTGTTTGCATATAAAATAAGTGTGGAGTAAAAATGATCATAAGTTCACAGTTTGACTTGGTTCAATAGGGAACTGCATGTTCAAGCAGCTCACAGAAGTCTACGTTCTTTCCTCCAATGTCAATAGAAAGCAGCATTCTTGCCTGCTTGAATGATGGCAGCCCTGGAAAATTGAGGTGATCTGAAATGCCTGGCATTGGGTTTCAAACCCACATATCAAGTCCAAGGTCCTTATGCCAGTCTCATCCATCTTCCACGTCTGTTCAACTTTTTAGTACCTTTGCTTCTGTGACATAAGTTTTTTCCTCCTCTAAGTCTTGACCTGAGAGCACAACCTATTTAAAAACAGACGCGGGCCGTGACTTGTTCTCTTGCCTTCTCTGACTGTGGCTCCTCTCTCTGATTGTGGCTTAGTATGACTTAGTATGACTCGTGTTCTTCATCTCCTGCAACAGGGACAACCTTTCATTCCTAAAAGCATGCTAGCAGACTTGGAGTGTTCAAAAACCTTCTGTTTTCGAAAGCTTCTGAAGTCTGTGCAGTCTCCAAAAGTCTCCAGTTCAGCTAGGGAGACGCACTTATACCCCGTTTCCAAATGAGTTTACTTTGCATTCTGCGCAAAAATGGCCTTCTGAAGCTGTTCCTGGCTGCAGTACTCATCTAGACTGTTTTTGTGGTACTCTGGAAGATACGTCCTGCTGCTGCCTGTTCTCTGGCAGATTTGATGTTGTACTGTGCATGCTGTTGTAGCTTTCAAACAAAAGAGTTAGCAGTTAAATACAAGATATAAAAGTAAAGGAGCTTTCTCATAGCTGAAAGTGATCTCCAGGACCTTGCAGGCTGTCTTGTTTGCTTTCCTCAGCATGACCATTCATTCCATAGTCAGCTGCAGTGCAGTACAAAACAATAATCCAATCCCAGGTCTCAGGGAATGTGTGCTCCCAGGGGCCGTGTAATGGGTTCAGCTCTGAGGCTGAAATGTGATGTGCAAGGCAACTGTGATTAACATAGTACTCTCTGGGGCCAATACTCCAGTATAGATGAAGGATGTTTCTTGCGTAAGTACTCTTCAAGAGCATGTTTCTCCTTTTCTAAATACTTGCTTTTATAATTACATTGACTTATTTTTTTTCTGCCCTGGCTTTTTGTACTGAATTACAAATATCAGTTTATCCATGAAAGATAAATGATAGGGAACACAGGTGGGAGCGAAAAAGGACTGCATGAATTGCCTTGAATTAGATTAGATTGAGGATGGAGGAAAAAGCAGAGCTTCTGAGAGCTGCGTGGATTTGGCCCTACTTCCCAGAACTGAGAGTAATAGTTCAGTGGGGTGTTAAGCTGTAGCATAGCATGACATTTTTGGGTTGTGCCTCACACTGATGTCTAAAGCAAAATTTCAGTTGACATTAATGATGGAGGGACAGAACCTTTATAGCAGTAAGTGTAGTTGATACTTATTAGTGTAATTGCTGGTGTTAGGGTTCTTCCATTTTACTGATGGCTACTTTAGCAAGCTAAAATATCACGCCAGCAAGCCTTTCCAAATATTTATTCTGAATTTTTTCATTGTGTAGTTTTCTCTGTTATACAGAAAAAGCCATGGTGAAAGGAGCAGAGAATGTAGCAAAAAGAAGGCGGCTGAGGCAGGTTAACGCTTGCAGAAGGAGAAGCCCTTGCAAGATGTGGGCCAGAGAAGGCAATCAGAGCTGCAAAACCAGAAGCAAAGGGAAACAGATGGGGCCAGAAACCATTGTTCCCTTTGGAGTCAGTGACAGCACTTCTCATGGCCTCAGTGGCATCAGAATTCAGTTGGAAGAAACCATATGGGTGCTTCCCAGTTTCTCTCTGCAACAAGCAGCAGTCAGTTTAGTTATGGTGTTTCCATATGGGCTGGAGTCCCAAAGCTGAGGCCAGCTGGAATCTCAGGTCAGAGACAGTGATGCTGCCAAGGCTGTCTTGGACTAGTCACTGTACTGAGCACAAACACCCACCTGATGTGGGCCAGCCTAGCAAAGGGCATCATCCCTACCTTACTGTGAAGCACCCCTTACTTTGGTGGGTGGGAAGTGTCCTTTGGCAGTGTTCTGAGAGTGTGGAAGCACAGACTGTGCGTTCTCCTCTAGGATACAAGAAGAAAGTTTGAGAACTGTTGTCACAGACTTTTCTCCCCAGCTTGATCCATTGCCATTTGTCAGCAGCTTTCAATCAGTGCAGCAGTGTTCCTGTCGTAGTCAGTGAGAGTCGATATTTATAGCAGGCTTTTATGAGGCACAGTATCAAATGCCTGACTGAGATTCAGAGGCACTACCCTACTGTGTTCACTAATTTTATATCTCTGTCAGAGAAGCTGTAGTCTTTATAATCCTGTTAGGTGAAATCTTGATCCCACTAAAGTCAGTAGTGAAATTCCTTTTGACTTTTGTGAGGTCAGGACTTCCCTCAGGTTTGACCCACAGTTTGGTCATCACAGGTAGTGTTGGAACGAGCCAGGGTGGCAGTCACTGAAACCTCACACTAAAGGATGGTACAGCTGAATGTCATCCTGAGCACATAAGGCCAGGCCCACAGCCTGAGTAATTTGCTAGAACTCCTAATAACTGACCACATTGAAAGCATGCTGGTTAGCCTGAGCTGCAGGGACTTGCAGTTGTTACTGATGCTATTATTTTATTGCTCGAAGTAGCGAAGTTAGATTAGTGATAAGGTGATTAAGGGTATATCTTTTTCAAGTAAGTTGTACAGCAGATGAGCACTGCATTAGTATGTTGAGCATTGTTTTTGCTAACACAGTACATCCACCAGTTGTGTTTCCTGACTGCTTTTTACTTCTTCACACAAGTTCCAATTACTTTGCTTACTTTACGTTCTTAGTTAATTTTAAAGGAGGTTCATCTCTTTACTCTCAGTCTTTTGACATTCATATTATCCGTCTTTTGGTTTTTGTTTTTTTTTTTTCCACTTCCAGTGATCCGTTTTTATCTTGGCGGTGGGCCTTTCAAAAGCCCTTTTACCTCTACTCAGCTGTCATGCTGGCATCAGTGATAAAAAAGCCATTGGTTTCAGTGGAAGCAGAGGTCAGCTGGATGTGAGACAACAGCGTTCCTTGCTCTTCAGCTGTGATATTACAGTTCTTTTGCATGCAGATAGTTGTATCTCTCTGACAGTATTTTTTGTCCTCTTAGAGGTCTGAAAAGAGAAGCAAGCCTGTCATCAGCAGGCTGAAGTCTGCTATGTAGAGCTTCACATCATCCCTGAAAAATTGTTGAGGATCTGCAGATTCAGAAATACTGAAACACACTGGTGTGTGCACATGCATTCCAGGAAAAAAAACCCGCATGTTGGAGACATAAGTGCTTTTCCCTGTTAGGATGAACATTTTGAGTCAACGTATGCGGTTACAACGTTCTCTAGCAGTAATTTTGCATTAAACGTCTGGTTAACGCTTCTGAAGAGACAGCTTGACAACCTGCCACGCGCTGCTAATAGGAAGGCACTGCTGTTCAATTTAAATACAGATTTGATCCTAAATCTCACTGAGCCACTGGCTTTAATATGTGTTTGCTCCTGTTGACAAATCTGTCGCATGTGCTCCAGTATTTCACCAAGTCGTAACGTGCTTCACAGATAATCATCTGCTTTCCCAAAGTAGACTGCTTCCCAAATGTAAGCAGCATGCTCTCTGTCACCTCACCCTGGATTGTGTAATGCTTAGTGTAACAAATTGCCACTGAGCAGAAAGAAAGCAACACTTAGCTGGAAATGCTGTACTTACATATTCTCAGTTTCCCAATGATTCTCTTTTATTATTTCTATTCTTTTTTCCTTAATCAATATCATGCCATCTTGAGAAAAGTTAAGTGGTCCTGTGTCATACACCACAGCTTGCTGCCTAAATTTGTCATTGCTTTTTCAAGTGCCTCAGATCGTGACTTGCCAGCTGTTTCAGGTCAATGAAAGTGAGGAGTAAAATCCATTAAAAACAAATAAATGATAAATTAGAGGCCAAAAAACAATAACAGGAGAATAGGCCTTGCCTGATGTTTTCTGGGCAGCTCATGTTAACCTCCACAGATGTTTTGTTTCAATAAAAATGAAGCAAATATTAAGTGTTTCAGGTTTTGCTTTCTGCTCTGCTTATATCACCACTACTGCAAACACTTGCTAAGTCCTGAAAAATTGTTACATAAGAGATTTTCTCTAGGTCTTAAATTCAATCTTAACAAATGAATTGCCCATCTCAGTACAAGGTTAAAGTGGATGATGTGGGCAACTGGAATCATGTTTCATGTAAGTTTGTTATATACAGTTATATACAGCTTTTGCTCGTTAGGAACATGCTGTAGACATTTCACAAAGCTGGGATCCAGAGCAGACTTGGTTTTGGAACATATCTCTTGCAACCTGAGCTTACTGGACCAATCATGAAAGTAATTAGAGTCTGAATTGTACCTGTATAATCTCTTTAATTTTAGTGGTGTGTGCAGAGAAGAATACGGTGAGCTATATTCTCTCTGACTATGTAGCTTAAGAGGTAAAAGATCTGGATAAAACTCTGTTACCACAATTACTCTTTGCTGCACTAGTCTTACAATTGCCTATATATGTGATATTGTTCCTTCTGTCTAGGCAGGCAACGTGGTGACAGGAGAAATGGTAGAAGAACTTCTTCTTTCTGGAGCAGACATTATTAAAGTGGGTATCGGACCAGGTAAGTGGAATGCAGTCAAATAAGGGTGGTTTATGGTAACACTTAGTTCTCCAGATGGAACTAGTGTGTAATGCTGTAGCTGTCTGCTTGTCAGAATTCCTAGACCACTGAAGACAGTAAAGTAACACAGTGCCCTTGCTCCATAGTATGTTTAAGAAATACACTGGCAGAGTGCTAGTGTAATGTACTACAAAACGTTGGATGTTGTGTTTCCAGGAAATGTAGATACCTATAGTTAGAAGCACCGAGTTGCCTGAGTTGCTGATATAATCAGTGGCATTTTATGTCACATTTTCTTCTTCTCCTCCTTTGTGTGTTCATTCATGTGCTCCTTCACTTTGCCATTTCTTTCACAGACCGCAGCTGGGGTCAACGTGTAGGCTGCCATTTAAACTGGCTAGCAGGTACCACTGATAGTATAGCTGTGATCAGCCAGTGCAATGCAGGAGGGTTCTTTATATTGCCAAATGATATGGCCCTTGAATGGGTAAGCTGAGAATAAGAAATGATGCAACAAAGGTTGCAGTTTTTCCATGGGAGGCCATCAAAGAACAGTAAATACTGCAAAATAGTTGAAGAGTAAGCAACAGAGATGTTACAGTGCAGTGTCACAGGAAAGTTCAGGTATAAAAGACATAGTAGTATGGTTTGTAGCTTCAAAGTAGAAACAGATAGGACTAAATGTGTAAGCCTCCCTGGATAGCTGCCAGCACAGAGCTTTACAAGTTGATCAGCTAATGACACAGGTAACAGATGTTCCTCACAGAAGGAAGGACACCTTTTAGGTCTCTCCAAGACAGTGGTTCACTTTGTGGATTATGGCAGTGATTTATTATAAAGCATTGGGCACATAAGTACATGCTTTCTCTGTGGAGATTATCATAAAATCATTTTTTTCCTACTTTGCAGAAATAATTTTGAGTGTTTGCACCTTGTCAGTGCTCAGCAAGATCATTGGAAACTTTTGCTTTACTGACAGTTTTGAGTGTACCTGGATGTCAGTTGGGTAAAGAGATTAACTGCAGTTGGGTGAAGAGATTTCACTGCATTTGGTTTAGGATCCCTTCTCTTGTTATCATGCAGACCTTTATGGCCTGTATTCTAAATGATAAGGCATGGACTATCAAAAAGCAATCCTCTTTTTGACAATTCCTCTTGAAAAGTAGAGAAGGTATTTCAAAAGATCGATAGCCATGTTATCATGTTCAAGCTGTAATTGGAATATTTATATAAATGCCTATAGCTTTTAAAAATATATCTATACACCTTTATTTATATGTGTATATATATATATACACACATATATATAAAATATATGTATACATAGTCACACATGCACCCTATATGTATACACCCCCCCCACATATTTTCTGTGATAATTATTTTTCAAAAATTCATGTAGAAAATAGATAAATAGAAATATTTATTGGAAGAAATATTCAGATACTAAAAGCTGATGCTGAGCCTCGCTGAAGCTGAGACTCTCTGGTTCCTTTGTCCCTTTTCCCTTCAGGCACCGTGGTCAGATTACTTTCCCACTAGGCATTAAATCCGTCAGCAGGAAGCATTATGGATGAGACCTAAACTGGGAATTGGGGACCTGGAGAAGAAGGGGAAGTGTTAGTCACTTTAATTACAGCTGCCATAAAGTAGTCTGATAGCATTTCAAAATTAGATTTTGTTTGTCTTCCCTTTATCCACGAGAATAACATTTACAATAGAGACTTCATGAGCAATAACACAGACAGAAACACATTTTTTTTCCCACTGTTAAAAGAAAGCAGTCTTGCAAGTCTTTTCCAACCATGGTGGTTCTGTGATTCTTTTCTGGCAGCCTAACTAACTGCCTGTGTTTTTTCCTCTCATTTTCTTGTCTAGGTTCTGTGTGTACCACTCGGATTAAGACAGGGGTGGGCTATCCACAGCTAAGTGCTGTTATTGAGTGTGCAGACTCAGCACATGGCTTGAAAGGACATATCATCTCTGTAAGTAAATATCATCTGCTCTCAGATTCCCACTGTGCAAACCATTGCGGAATGGGAGAATCAAACAGTCCAGTACCTTGCATGTTAAAGGCTATCTTTTTGTCATTTCCAGTTGACCACTATACAAGCTGCTAGGTAGTGAAGATTTAAAGGAACCAACTTGCTTTTTAATGTTTAGAAAGACTTGGGCATCTCATTCCTTTTTGTGACTTTGGAAAGCTGCTCTTTGTTCCCTGAATTGAGTTGTTGAGTTGAGTATGTTGGTACACGAACAGAATAAGAAGCTTGATAATTCTCATACTGAAGCAAAACAGTGCTTCCTACAAGAGATTTCTGAAAAATGAGTGAAATGTAAATATGGCCTGAGAGAGTAGGACTAAGTGACAGACAGGCAGCAGAGGGGGGTACAAGATAAAATGATATGTCTGTCTATGCCGTGGTAGCTGGGTGGATTCAGATAGCATCCTCACAGAGCTCTTTGTGCAGGAACAGCAGCATTTCAGAGATGGGTGTGGATGAGCTTGTTTGCTACTGATGCTCTGGGGAAATGCTGAGCCTGCAGAGGAAAAAGAGGATACGTATGCATTGCCTGCTAATGGCAGCTTTCAGTCTACCAGCAAGATCACTCACCTCTCTTGGAAATCTGTAAGCATGGTCTCAGATTGAGCTAGACTGGAGCCTGCAGTACCCAAAGGTCCTGTGTGCTTAGGCATGCCTAAGCCAGTCAGTGTGTCCCTGACTGCCAGGCTTGCAGAGACTCTGCAGGCTGTCTGTTAGGCAGCTGATAATCAGGCATCAGGGCTATGCAGCATTCTGTGCTCACAGGTACCCCTACAGTAAACACTCTCCCTCTGTGGCTCAGGAGTGACTGCATGTTGAGTTTTAGAGCTGCTGCCATGTGAAATCACTGGAAGGGCCCAGTTTTGTTTGATTGGTTTGTGACTAGTATCCTTGTGAGGAAATGTCTGTGCTTCTGAGGAAGGAGAGTAGGGGAGAGGAGAACAAACTGTGGCAGAGGGCCTGACTATACTTGGAGCCGTGGCTATAGTGGAGCAAGTAAACAAATATAGGGTGCAGTTGGATATCTCTTCTCTTTAAAGTTAATGCATGTACATTCATTCCTCTCCCTGACTACCTTATCTGATTTTGCAGGGAAAAAAAGAGAAAAGCAGTCTGTGATTTTATGACTTGGGCAGTATTACAGGAGTTTATGCCTGTGGCAGACAGCTGAATATGTATGCAACAGAGCATGAAAGACTGGCTTATTACTACGAAGGCTGGATAACTGTATGTTATCCAACATACTTGTTGGATGGTTGTCCTACTAGTCGTGCTCAGAAACCCATCCTGGTTTTGCTATAAGCATTTTCTGCTAACAGCTCTCTCAGTCACTTTTCCAAGAAAACATGGATTGTGTATCAGATGGCCGTGTGCAGTTCTGTTATTTCTGGCTTTGCAGATGGATCAGTTCCTGACCTGCTTAGATCATGTAGGTTTCAGTGAGCCTACATACCCCCCTAGCCATTACCCCATAACAGTGGTGTCCAACACCTCTGCACCTCGAGTCTCTCCTTCAAGCTAATGAGACTAGAGCAAGGGTTGAAGGTATTATGCTTTAATTATGCAGTGTGCAGGTAGACACTGATGTGTTTATTGGTAAGGCTCGCCTGCATGGTCATTGCTGGACCTCTGGGAAGACTATTAAAGAAGAGAGGTACCTTCTGAGAGGAGACACCAAATGGGAGCAAATCTAAGTACATAACTGGGGCTAGACATGAAAAGTAAACTTGGCATTCCTCAAAATGTCTTGTTACTGCCATTTTGTAGATTAGGGAGGGGGCATACCTTGCCTGAGTCAAAAGAGACCTCTACAGGCAGAGTCTTACCATGGCCATCTACAGCAATTAGGCAAGAGAAAATATGCCCAGCTAGTTTTTGTCACGTTGATACCAAAGTGGCAGCAAGGATGTATGGGATTCAAAGCCTACCATCTGTCTTCATGTGGGTTATACCTGATGGTGTGGTGTGGGTATGTCCCTTGGGGTGCATTTTCTTCCCTTGTGTCCATCACCTTCATCAAATTGAGTCTCTGTAATGTTACGTGTAAGGGGAAGTCCTACTCACAGAATAAGACAGCAACAATGCTTAGCATGGTTATGGACTCTCTGAGGAACACAACACACTTCAAACACATTCTCTAGCAAGTCTGTTAGGATGGCAGCACAAACTGGGATTTCAAACATTTTGTATTACTGAAGTGATCATGTGTGGTTTTTGGAGCTGATATGTTGATAAAGAAGGTGACAATTTTTAGGCAGTCATATCACTTTACAGTCACACATGCACAGAAAGGGGGTGTGAAACGGTACCAGTTACATTCCTCATGCTGAGTTATCTTTAAGACTCAAAGCTCACCTCAGAAATGAATCTTTCATGGCTCACTGAAAGAGGAAACTGCCTAAGATATGGGTGTTGTTTCTATCCTGCACTATTTGTCTGGGAGCCAATAGTCTCACTTCTCATTGGCTTTGATAAAGCACAGCAGTGAGTTACACTAGAGAGACCATTTAGCAGAAAAGCTCCTTCAGAAACACCCTACTCAACATAAACTTTCTTTCTCTTGTAGGTCAGTGAGCTGCTCTGCTGGATAGAGAGGCAATCATGTTTTTTAGTAACACGTGTAGCAAATGTGGGCAATGCAAAATGGCCTTATATGTGTTCTCTCTCATCTCACCGTTTGATTGATATCCCTTTTTTCTCTTTACCCTGCATGGGTAATAGATGATAGATATTCAAGGAAAAGGATGACTTAGGGGTTCTTGGTCTAGCTACTGCCATCCCTTTTCTTCCTCCACACAGAACGCATTCCATGCAGAAATATGCCCAGTATGTGTAGCTCAGAATAAAGCACCATATGTATTGTTTCTACTGCTGTATATGCCACACATTTTATATATCTTCTGCATAATAAATAGCTGCCTGCTGATACTGTAGGAATAACTAATTATTCTGTTGATTGTAAATGTTGCTTGAAACATACAAGTCATAGTTATACTTCTGTTGTAAGCTGGATATAATATTCAATCAGTTCTTGCTGTTTTTTCATCTTGTGTTTCTCCCCAGGCTAAGTTTTGTTGTTGTAAATGGTCTGTCTATTTTGAGAACAAGACCATGAAAAACAAAATAATTTTAGCCATGATAAAATAATTCCATTGACTGGAAAGCTGTCTTCTCCTTTGCTTCAGCTTAGCACCTAGTTGTTTCAGAGGCTCCCCTTTCCTTTTACTGGAAAGCCTTTCCAGTAAGCCTGCTTTAGATTAATGCCAGTTCTCAATTTGCAGGGGGATTTGTACAGTTAAATTTCCCCAGGGCTGTGAGATAGAGGCTGTCTGCACCAAGCCCCATGACTGTAGCCCAGCAGTTCTGCAGGTCATTCTAAGCCAAGATCCAGGCCCTTGCTGGAACTAGCTGAACTGCAAGGGGAAGATTCCCAGGCTGATTGCAGCAGAAGCACCATCTCATTTTCTAAACAGAGCACTTGATTTTACACATGTAATGAAATATTTTAATGCACATAGCTTTATTATGGCATCTTCCAGCATAACTGCTTAGTATATCTTCTTTTTGTTTTCCTTTCTTTGAAACAATGTCATTTAATTTACCTGCTTATGTGAAGTGGAGACATTACAGACAAAGAAATGCTGTGAATCATCATCATTTGTTCCTTTTATCTTAAATGGTAACATGTGAGCTTTTGGGATAGTTAGTCTGCTCAGTGTTTTGTTCCTTGATTTTTTTGAAGCAAATGAATAATGTCGACACAGTAAGACCCTCTATCCTTGTGAAAGCATAAAGCCTCCATCACTGCCACTACTGGGTTAATTATGGAAGTCAGATGTGATGCCACACAACAAGAACAGACAGAAACCCATCGACCAGAGAGCATTTATAGCCAGCCAGTCTCAGTTAGAGTCGGGCAAATTCCTGACACTGTTCTTTGAAGATTATTAGACCCTTCTTTCTACCTCTGCTGTTCCTCCCCTGACACATGCGTGCATACACTCTCACCCTCCTCCAGGCTCTGACAGAGAGAGAGAGAATTGCACAAGCACAGCCCTTAACAGGAGAAAGAGAGATTCAGCTGTCAACCCAGCACTCATTTCTGGAGCTGACAGCAAGAGTGTCTAGCTTAACAAAAAGCATAATGTGCTAGAGGTTATCAGCAAATGGATTAAAAGCCTTTAAACTTCTGCCAGGCACTGTTTCCAGTGGGATGCCTTTTGAAAAGCCACTCATTTTTGAATCCACCTGCTCAGTTTGTGTCTGTATCCCGTTCTGCGCACAGAGGGGTTCTAACACTCAGCCCCACTGCCAGCTACCTGTGAATGCTGGCTCTAAAATGGCTGCTGGTAGGGGCTTCTAGCTGTGCTCAGCCACAGGCACATATTTCTAGCAACAGGGAGGCGAAACAAAATGAAGTAACCGTACAGTCTGGGGGCTAAACTCAAAAGCAGGAAGCCTGTCAGCAGTCTGCAAAGGACCCCGATCTTCAAAGAAATGGGGAGCTCTCTTGTTAGGATGGCTTTGTAGGGTTGAAGGATCTTTCATCTGATGTTCTGACCTTTATGAAACCTAAAAAGCCATAACACGTGAGCTCTGCTGTGTGCCTTCCTTTTTAACAGCCCTATCACACATAAATGACTTTCCTCCCTCAACCAAAATGCCCTCATCAGTCACTTTGCTCTGAAACTGAAACACAAATTTCTAAAATGCTAACGAACTGAAAGTGCTGCTGTTTCTTTACCTAACCCGAAGCAAGCACTGAGGAGTAGGATGAGAGATTAATTTTCACTTACCAAAGATCAGATTACCCAATTTGCTTACAGATTATCAGATCAAAACCCAACATATCTGATGGTATGTTTCCTTACTCCTCCTACTGTGACCTTTTAATTCATTGTAAACTGCTGAGAAAGTTATTTTAAATGTCTTTGCTGGTTTATAGTAGGGGTTTGTGGTACCTCTGCATCATACAGCCTTTAATTAAAATGGCAGGGAATGATTCAGATCATAAGAAGAGTTTTTTGTTTTCCAGTTTCTAAGATTTAGGAAATGTCAGTCGGGAATTTACATCACTGCTGTTAGCAGTGGTATTATTGTTACACCTAACTGGTAGAGTAAATGAGATTAATGTATAAAAGCAATAGAAAGGATAACGTGGATTCCCTAGAAACTCAGCCAAGTTGATATACCACTGGTATGCCAGTGATGCAGTCAGCTCCTGCTGGGCTTTTCCTGCAGTGAGGCCATTTGGCTGCAAATCACAGGGTGCTGATGTTTACCGGGTCCCTTCTTTTCTTTATGCAGGATGGAGGATGCAGCTGCCCAGGAGATGTCGCCAAAGCGTTTGGTAAGGACAATATGCAGGGCCACATGTTGCACCCTGCATACCTCCAGCATGGCCAGCAGTGGTGCAGGACTCAATTTGACCCCGTGTGTGTAATCAGTAGTGGGTTACATTTGTCCCTATGGGTGACTGCAGTGAAATTAATACACTAGACATGAATTTGCTCTTTGGACTGGACAGCCAAAATTCTACAGAGAAAAAGTATACAGTGGTCGAAGTCCTATTTAGAAACTATCTGCTAGATATGCATAGGATACAGCCCGTGGGACAGTAATACAAAGAAAGCTGATAAGGGTTTCTTCTGAGTAGGGTTCAAAGATGACTGTAGCACTGGCTGACCTGAGCTCTGGATGGATGAAGAGATGGTGAAATGTGTGTTGGAGAGAAGAACAAAGAAAAAAGCAGGGCAGATTCCCAGAGACGTTCTTGGGATCTCCACTTGAAGAGATGAGATTTTATTTATAACGTATCCCCTAAAGCTGAGCAGATGTCTAAAATACCTAAGTTAATAATTAACAGGTTTTGCTCTCATGCCAAAAGCTCCAGTAAATCGTACTAGCTTTTGCTGACAGAATAGAGAATTTAGCCTGTGAGCGTTTTCTGTTGGGGAACTTACATCACTGTGGAGGGTCGAGGTTAGGATTGTCTCTTAGCCATAACATTTTTGCAGCTGTGTGTGTGAACAAAGGACTAAAAGGATCCTGGGCTTACAAGACACTTAAAGACAGTTCTCACAATATCAGACCCTTTGGAGATGTCACAGTAGGGTAATGCCCAGAATATAGTAGGACAGCGTAGTCTCATTGCGATTTCAGGGTGATACAAAACTAGAGACAGCATGTTGTGATACAACACATCTGCTCAGCAGGAAGCTTTGCAAGTATGGAAAGCACAGTCAGGCCTAAACTGAGATTACAGACCTTCCAAGAAAAAAAAGTGAACCTCCTGGAAATTTTGAAACTGAAATCAATCTCCTAGGTTTGCCAACAGCTCCTGGTTTTAGACAGTTGATATGACAAGACATAATTAGAGAATTTTAAGCAGGAGTGAGTGGTACCACCAAGGAATCTGCACTGTCACAGGATTTCACAGGACCTTTGTGTTACCCGATGGGTGATGTGATGTGAAGATAGATACTTTCAGCTGAGTGATTCTGACATAGCTGAACAGCAGCATCCACTCTCTCTGACAAGATTTTGTTAAAAAAACCACCCAACTTCTCCTCAGCTCAGATTAGCTACCTGTGACATCATGCCGTCTGCAGTGAAAGCTTTGTTCTCTCTGACTTTGTCTGGCTCCTCAGCTGTCCCCAGATCTTGCTCACATTGTCTTTGGGGCATTGTGAACCTGCAGTGCAATCTCACTGCATTCCGTGCAGGTTGCACAGAAACCTGGCCCTGAAAAGGTCTTTCTTCACAAGAGTATTCCCAGAAGTTAGAACGGGGAGCAACTTGAAATATTTTCCCTTGTAGTAGCAAATCTGAAGGGTCCCTTTAACCTCTTTGGGCTATACTGAAGAGAAGCTAGCTTGAAACCTATGAGGGGACAGATTCTGGACTTGCTGTTTGTTGTGAGGTGCTGGGATTCAGAGTGGAATGTCTGAAAGATACCACAGATTGTTCCTGGAGTGGAGGAGCATTAGAAACTTAAGATGACACAGACAGAAGTTGTACTCTGATGGTAGGCCGGGTCAATCAGTCTGCCCTGTGTCAAAGGGATTAGAACTGATAGACATAATCCTGGGGCAAAAGATTTACCATGTCTGGTTACATATGAGGCAGCCAGTCTATGGACATCTGACTAGCTGGAGCTAGGTGTGCTTTTTTTAAAGGTAGGTGCTAAAATAAGGGTCTAGAGATGGAGTGTAGACAAGAGACCCAAAGAGGACTTTTTGTTAACTGTGCTGTCAATTTTACTGTCTCTTTTTGCTGGGTTATTGTAAAGTCTTTGTGAAAGGGATGTAGGGCAGTGACAGTGCAGCCATTTGGATCATTTGAATATGAGAAAGTCCCAGATGTGACGAGTAGCACTGAAAATTAGAAGAGGTGAGTTCATGGCAGGAGGAAGTTTTGAGTGGATTGATTGCAACTGAGGAATTGGGGAAAACAAACAAAAAACAACAGCATGAAAATGCTGAGAAGCTTTACAAGTAAAAGGTTACACCACTACTGGTGACAGGAATCAAGGGTAGGCTGGGCATTTGGACAGAAGAAAAGCAAGGTAGAAGCCTAGCACAAAAGGGAAGGAGCAGAGAAACACTAAAAGGGACAAAAATGCAGGGGACAGATGCCTTTGGGAAAGACTGCTGGAATTCTGGAATTGCTGAATGGAAACTGCTTATGGATTTGGGAAACTGAAGATGACACTGCCATCTGAGTATTGGAAATGATAATGGAAAATGGTTGATCAGGGAGAAGAGATTTTGAAAGCATGAAAGAACCTTGTCTCTAATATGGTTCACATAACTGCACCCTTGGAAGGGCTGATAACATGAATACATTTCTCAGAATGCCCCAGGGAGGCACTACTGTCCCTGTTTTTATAGATGAAAAGTCAAAGCACAGAGATACTAAGTTCTGTCGCCTGAGGTCACATATTTTTTTGTGAAACAACCAGGAACAGAATGTGCCTTTTGAATCCTCTGCCAGCATCTTAAATGCAATATTTCTGTTCCTTACAGCAGTGGTGAGAAAGGATATGTGAGCAGAGAGTGAAAAGGAAGGAAAAATCAGATGGCAGAGTCAACTGGGAACCTACATTGGTTCCAAAATATACCTGACAGATCGTGCTGGTTTTTTTCTTCTTTTCAAAAGCTGTATCTGTATACCTGCTGTTGCGAAGGCTTGCTGCCTCATCTGGAGCACAGGTGAATGTTGCTTCCAGGGCCAGCTGTGGTGCATCTGCATGGAGGGCTGGCCATGCTACAAATTTAGGCTGACTCCACCTGAATTTGTGGAGAGTTTATCTGGTTATCAGTAGTTATTGTATTATTAGGCATACAAAAGCCATCTGAGGGACTCCATCCAGTTCCAGCAGAACTGTGTGAGAGCTGAAAGAGTAGGTTGGCTTCAGCATATCTTCTGTGGCTGTGTGAAAGAGAAGGTGTTGCAGGATGTGAATGACCAAAATCAGCCCTGTAGGGCTGAAGGGGGATGTCCTCTCCAGCATCAGTGTGTTGAAGTGGCACTGTGCAGGAGCAGGCCAAGTCTAGCAAACTCTGGACAAACTACTCAGTTGCTTGTATGTAGTGTACCCCATCACATCCTGTACTATTTGGAGGATTGTTGTCAGGTGTTGCCATTCCTTCAGTACATAAAATAATGTCATACTGTGTGTACTTGAAAATGAAAGACTGCCAGGTATGTACTGAAAGCATTACCCATGCTAACAGAAACAACATCATACATGGGTAAGGAAACTACATCTAAGTAAGGAAAAACAATGCTAAAAACTGGTACCTTCTGGTGACATGTTAAATGGGACTGAAGTGGAACAGACTTGAAGCTTTGAGACACTATTGCAACGCTGAAGCAGGGTAGAAAGTTCTAGAGAGCATTGGAAAAATACATTACATATGAGCTTGTCATTCCTGGAGCTACAGGGCAGTAAGCATGTTTCATTCTAATGTTTAGAAAAGCTGCAGTGTGCAAGGCAGAACTCTTCACTGTATCTGTAGTAACATGGCTCCTCTCTTCTGGAAGGGCTAGATGAATTATGTTGTAGTTTGAAAGAGCTAATCAAATTGGAGGGAGCTTCAATCTTGTAGTTGAAACATATTTGCTTTCCTACCAAAATGTGCAGTCAAAAGAAAAATAATAGGTTGATACTTAAGTATGCAGGAACCAGAATTCTGTGATCCTAAAGCATAGATTTTGTCTTTTGGGCACTAATTGGAAGCTGTAGGACCCACAATCAGAGACAGAACTAGAAACTGTTAAATTGCTAGGCCACTATCCATCATGTACGAGGAGCTGTGATGGTCCAGTGAAGTTTCTAGTGACCAGAAAAGGAGAGATATGACCCCCATTTTTAAAAAAGGAAACAAAATCTGTGGAACTGCTTGCTGGTCAGTCTCATCTCTGTTCTCAGAAGATTACGGGGCATACCTGCCTGGAAACTATGCTGAGGGCACAGGGAGAGCAAATGTGAGTGGTGACAGCCAGGATGGCTTCACTACGGGCAAATCACACCTGACAAATTTGGTGGCCTTCTGTGATGGAGTTGTAGTGCTGGTGGATAGGAAAGAGCAGCTGACCTCATCTGTTTGGACGTGTGCAAAGTATTTGACTCTGTCCTGAATAACATCCTTGGCTCTAAATCAAAGAAACATGGGTGGGACAGATGGACCACTCAGTGGATAAGGAATTGGCTGGATGGTCACACTCAAAGAGTTGTAGTCAGTGGCTCAGCGTCCAAGCGGGGACCTGTGACGAGTGGCATTCCTCAGGTGTCAGTACTGGGACCAGTGCTGTTTAACAAGTTTGTCAGTAACATGGAGAGTGGGACTGAGTGCACCCTCAGCAGGTTTGCTGATGACAGCAGGCTGAGTGGTGCTGTTGACACACAGGACCTTGACAGGTTAGGGAATTGGGCCCATGCGAACGTCATGAAATTCAACAAGGCCAAGTGCAAGGTCCTGCACCTGGGTTGGGGTAATCCTACCAACCCAGGCTGAGTGGCAAATGGATTCAGATTGGCCCTGTGGAGAAGGACTTGGAAGTGTTGGTTGATGAGAAACTCAATATGAGCCAGCAGTGTGTGCTTCCAGCCCAGAAAGCCAACCCTATCCTGTGCTGTATCAAAAGGAGCCTGGCCAGGAGGGTGAGGGAACTGATTGTCCCCCTCTGTCCTGCTCTTGTGAGGCCCCACCTGTAGGTATTGCATTCAGCTCTGGGGCCCCAACATAAAAGGACATGGAGGTGTTGAAGCACGTCCAGAGTAAGGCCACAAGGATGGTTAGAGAGCTGGAACACCTCTCCTGTGAGGATAAAGGCTGAGGGAGTTGGGGTTGTCCAGCTTGGAGAAGACTCTGAGGAGACCTCGTTGGGCCCTTCCCTTAAAAAAGGGGCAACAAGAGAGCTGAGCAGGGACTCTTTGTCAGGGAGTAGAGTGACAGGACAAGAGGTGATGGTTTTAAGTTAAAAGAGGGTAGATTTTTATTAGATATTTGGGAGAAATTCTTCACTATGAGGGTGATGAGGCTGCCTGGAGAAGCTATGGATGATCTATGGAGACATTCAGGGCCAGGTTGGACGGAGCCCTGGGCAACCTGTTCTGGTGGAAGATGTCCCTTCATATGGCAGCAGTGCAGAACTAGGTGGTCTTTAAGGTCCCTTACAAACCAAATCATTGTATGATTCTATGAAATAGGGATCAGAGGGTGCTATTGGCAGAGTCTCGTGCTCTTTGGCAGGCCTTTGATTTGTTTAAAATCCTTTTTGAAAGGACCTTTACTCTAAATCCTTTCCCCCTTCATCATGTTGTTATCTTCCATTCTTGAAGGAGACATCAACTAGATTTCCCAGAGTACTTTTTTTTGCAAAGGTGGAACAGGAGTGTGTCAGGTGGCAGCAGGAGCTCCCTGCCCGTAATTGAGAATTATCTTAAAGGATAAGCATTCCCATTGTTTTTGGCGAGTTAATAGTAGGATCAGGTGTGAGTCAAACTGAGGCTTTAAAACTTGGCCATCTGCAACAAGAGAACTCAGGAAGCTGGCACGATAGGATGCCGAAATGTGTGCCTGCCTATAAACTTTGCTTGTGATATGCTTAGCACTTTGGCACAAGCCTCATTTTTAATATCTCTTTACTAGGGACATATTGTTCCTTTCAAACAACAACCAGGCAAAAGGAGATGAGGTCAGCAGAGCAGCTGGTTGCTGTGCTCACAGCCATTGTTGATAGGTCTGCTCTTTAGTGAAAGGGAGGTGGGAGGGAACTGGCTTATATAAACTAAAGCACACTCCGCAGTCCTCATTTATTCTAAGATCAAAATACTCCCAAATTCAGGTTTATGTACTGAGCTTTTAAACAGATGGCAGAAGCTGAGTAGATTTGATAATCATCTCGCTTACTTTTCAGATTTGGATTGTGGCATATCAGACCAAATCCTAAGTTCCAGACTTACCTAGCCTAGGATCTCCCTAGTGTCTCTGGACATGTTTGACTGGGTGGGGCTAATTCAGGCTCAACTGCTTTCTAGGAAGTGAGGATTATATCCCTGTTCTTTTGCAAATTCTAGGAAGAAGCTGAGCAGAGAGGAGGTCTGTTCTGCAACGTGCATATGGATGAAGCAGAGAGTTTCAGGGATAGGTCACCACAGCCTCATAAAAGAGTTAAAGCCAAACTTCCCCAAACAAGACAAAATGTCATAGGAGTAGCTGCTGGTGGAATAGTTCCAGTACAGCTGGAAATATTGGAAATTGCAATCACAGTCTTGGAAAACTAACAGTAATTCTGAAAATGCTCATTTTACTCTCAGGGGACTGATTTCATGATTTGCAAAGCCTGGGAAGATGCGCAGACTGAGCAGGTGTGACTGGGTATTCAGTGTTGTCACTCAGCACTTGAATAATTGTATTATTTAGGAGTTGTAGCTACCAGCAAGCCTATTCTGTGCTGCATGCCAGGTGTTACACAACCTAACCGGAAACAAATGCAGACCCATCCTGATCCCCAGATCACCCTGTGCTGCACTGGACAAGTAGAGCTGATGGCTTGAAAAAGTCCATCATTTCATTACAAAATGTGAGTGTTTCATGTCAGTGTTGGGAGCAGGACATTCATGGGTATGCCTTCCTCGAGGATACATTCCCATTCACAGCCTTTATGCTTCAAAGGCTTTCAAGCAGGAGCTGTCCTCTTCTTTGTATAGCACAGAGAGGAACAGGTTCCACCCTGTTATTAGGGCTTCTGAGTACTGCAGTCACAATAGTAGCTGCTAAGGAGATGTGCTCAGATACTTCTGTGAGCTAAGGGATTAAAACAATTTGAAAAAGAGTGTGGGGTGGAGTAGAATAATCTTACACCTTTGGCCCCATAAAAAAATGATTATTTCCTTTTAAAATATCAGAGAAGTAGAATTCAGTGTTTACTGAAGAGTTGAAAGCATTTGTTCTAGTTTACTGCATGTATTACAAAGAAGACCCTCTGTACCCATCTGTGTAAGACTGTCAGTTGTTTTTGGATACTGCTGTGTTCTTGCTCTGTCTTTCACCCTCTCTCCATTCCCTTCTTACTTACATATCACTCTGCTGATCACAGGAGCCGGTGCTGATTTTGTCATGCTTGGAGGGATGTTTGCAGGCCACGATCAGTGTGCTGGAGAGATTATAGAAAAGAATGGCAAGAAGGTGAAACTATTCTATGGGATGAGCTCTGATACAGCCATGAAGAAGCATGCAGGAGGTGTTGCTGAATACAGGTAAGAATTTCTCTAGCAATTGCAAATACATAACTTTTGAAAGTGAATTCTGCTAAAGCCATGTGTTGCAAACAGGTCTGTGTTTCTGTTCCTGTTCAGGAATCCATTAGCAACGCAGCATCTGATCTCTGGGAGGGATGACATCAAAGAGGAGACAGGGAGAAGGAGCTGGGGGTGGCTAGCTGAGAGCAACCCTTTTCACTCAGTTGCAGCCAGTTCAGTGTACTTTCAAACTGGGAAGCCATTCATCACTGTTTTGACCTTTGGGTCTCTCAAGATGTGTGTGAATTACATGTGGGCACATTGCACACCAAGCTGTGGTTTCTGGCTCTCTCCTTAACCAGATTGTGTGTCCTGTTGGTGTATGGATTCCCAGCTGGCCCATATGCTTCTTTCTGCTTGCAAAAAGTGGGTGCCTGGTGAATCAGTGAAGCTCAGCTGGGATTAGCCCCAGTTTGGTGCTGTGTAACAGCTATAACAGTACCAAGAGCCCAAGCCCATCAAAGCCCTCCCAGTCACAGGCTGTAGCCACTGTACTCACACCTGGCTTTGTTGGCAGTCGTTTTACACAGCAGTACATATTTCTCCCTCTTTCTAGGCTAAGAGAGCACCAGAGTAGCCCATTATCTGTTTCCAAAAATCATACAGCTTGTGGGAGCTTGGATTGTCAGATAAAATGGTCAGAGAAAATGCTTGGGGAAGGAAGGCAGACAGGCTTTGCAAAGGAATCTTGTCCATTGCTACTTTACTCCTGAGGCTGCTGAGAATTTTTACTTTCTGAAGAAGCAGGTGACTCCAGAAAACTCCCTCATATGTTTTCTCTTAATGGCAGGTATTGCCACTGCCCTGAGACAACATTGTTGTTGCATACTGTGTTAGAGAGTCTTGCACACTGTCTTACATGATGTGCTGACTGATTGAAGGTGTCACTTTGAAATCTCCTCCACTGGTGTAGATTTAGACTCTGGTCCTATCTGATAGAGTGCTGTTAATTAGGATCTCAAAGCCAGTGATTTTTCCTACTGTTCCTGTTTAAGATGGATGAGTCTTATTGGCCCTGTCTGCTACACAACTCTCCTGGCATGCTTTTTTCCCTGATGTGTTCATCTGCTACCAGGGCAAGAGTTGCAACACCGTAAAGGTGACAGTGCGGAATGAAAAGCAGATTGATACTGACAAAACAAAATGGAATTCATGCTTTGACACAAATGTGGGATTGGAGCTTGATGATCCTTGAGGTCCCTTCCAACCCAAGCCATTCTATGATTCTCTGATTCTATTCGCTGCTAGATCCATGACAAAGGAGGCATGTATCAGACACAGCACCAGCTAGAGAGCATATCTGATCCCACCTTCCATCTCCCACCCCAACATTAACTCGTGTAGTTTGTCTTACACTTGTCAAGAGTTGAAATGCACCATAAAAATGTGCAGCAGTACATCCAGAACTTTACAAAATGGTAGGATACAGCCTATTCAAGCCTTTACACCACTCTCCTTTGGCCTAAAATATGAGCTTTGAAGCTGCAATAGTAATAGAGACTAAGGAGGATTACTGGTAGACATTGTGCAGGAGAGACCCAGTGACTAATAAAGTCATCAGCTTTTCTGGTCTGGCAGAAAATGCAGGCTCATTAAAATAGAATTCTATGTGAAGATGGGGAAAGAGAGAGCTTATGGGTGCTGCACTTATCTGGCAGTCTGTGCCTACTAAACAGAGCGTGGCTCAGAACTACATTCAGAGGAAGACTTCTGAGGAGAAAAATATCAGTGGGACACGGGGAGAAGAGATGATAGAAAAGAGTTTTTTCAAGGGCAAAGAAGATGTTTGACAAGGAGAAATATAAAATAAGCACTGTGGTTTGAGGAGAGGAGGTACATCCTGGCAGATTCTCATGCCAAGATTTTTCTCCATCTGATTGGACAATAAGGAAACAGGGATACCTTTACCTTTTGCCTGAGGAGCACTTACATTTCTTGAGTGGAGCGTACCTTTTCTTCTTGACCTGAGCCCACAAACCTCTTTTCTGTGGCTCGGATCAGAACTAGAGAGCAGTGTGCAAAGGATTTTCTTTATTTCATATTGACTGTACCTGTACCAGCTTAAAAGCACCACTGCCTGCACGATACTGCTTATTCTGACAACAGCAGTGGGTTGCCTTTAGGAGCAAAGCATGTGACTGATTGTCCACCTAGTTAACCTGCAAGGCTCTTTTGGCACAGCAGGTTCAGTGTGCTTTTGCTTTCAAGCACAGCTGGCTATTTGTAGAAGGAGGAGCTCATCTGCACCTGAGACAAGCTGGAAGGATGCATTAGTGAGATGTTCTGCATATCTCCGAGCTTTGATTCACAATGGTTTCATACCCAAGTCCACAGAAGCAATCTACGTTTGTTGAACTTTTTTACCTGCAGGTAATCTGGTTGGCATCAGAGTTTCTGAAGAAATGCCTATAGTGCGTGGCATTAGTAATTATTTTATCGTGTAAAAGTTGCAGCTGCCAGTTACAGAGAGGTGCTGGTAACCTTTTATCTGAGCTGTGATAACTCATTGGCCTTTCCTGCTCTACACTTATGTCTAGCATGTGGGAAAGTCCTGATGCTCTTCAGATATATGGTTAATGGCCGCTCTCTGAGAGAATGGGGAGAAGATCAAGCATGCTGCATAGGACTCAGTGCAACACAGGCATTTAGTATCTGGTCACCACTGTGCTGCTGGAAGTCATAGAAGTTTGGGAAACCTTGCTGTAGCAGTGGGACAAAGAAGTAAGGCAGCTGTTAAATTCTGCTTTAGCTAGTTGTGTGTGCATGTAACCTGAAAATGAGCATGCCAGCAGGAGAATTAACTAACAGTGGTTCCCCTTAAAAATGAGACAAAGTGCAAGCATTATGTCTTGTAAGATTAAAGGGTGTACAGAAAGGTGCTATATTTGGCTTGGTCTAGACGCCTTCAATTCCTTGTGGACAGTACTACACAAGCTCTGCTTGATTCATAGCCATATTATGTTTTGCATCCTAATATTAGAAGTCCCCTGGGGATGTAGTTCTGAAACCTCAGCAACAAGGGGAGCAGAAGTATAATCTGAAATTTTCAGTCCTTTTTGAGAAACTGCTTTTTTTGTGCCACCAATAGGTAACATAGCAGGAGTTTCCCAGTCTACTGCTAGCTACCATAGTTCCAAGCATGAAGCCTGAGCTGTTAACTGTAAGGAGATGTTCTCATCTTGTTGATGCTGCAGCCACAAAGTGAAGCTGGCTATCCATACCAGCCTTGGTCTTGGTCTTGCTTGGCCCAACCCAGCATGATGAATGTCACCATAGATTAAAAATATCAACTATTTTTATAGTTATCCAGTACAGCAAATGCACTGGGCATGGATGGGATGATCAGAAATACAGCAAGGGTTTTCTTTCAGTTACTTTTGTAGAAAAACTTCCTGAAAGTTGAATTGCTTACTAGTTTAGGTCATGGCAAACTCGAAGCAAAAGGGTTCTAACTCAGCATTTTAAATGCTGGATACCTCAAACCTATCAAGTCAATGGGTCTTCTTTATGCAGGTTTTAAAAGCCCAGCTGTAAATCCCTATCAGTGACCCAAATAAGTTGTTTTGTCTTCAGAAGAACCTAAGCACTCAATGTTTTATTCAAGCAGTGCAGAACTCGTCGTGCACAGCCCCCTGCAGAATCAGACTGCTTGTCACTGAACTTCAACTTCTGAATATTACACATTCTGGCTGGAAAACCTGAACCTCCAGTAAACAGAAATTAAAATTGATGGGTAAGGTGAGGTAGCTGTAATGAGAATAAAGTCATGTGTGTAATTGTTTTGTAGTGACTGTGTCAGGTTTAGCACATTCAATTTGCGTGAAATCTTTGGATCTTGTTTCATTACCTGTCAGCCATTTAGTTATTGGTTTATTTTTACATTTTTACCTCCTTTCACAAGGCATGGATCAGAGCTGGGAATTTCTGAAAGGCACACCTATTAAGATTCTTTTTTTAGGGAGAGGGAAAATAAGGCAAGTAAGGATGGAGACCATGGTATTGTTCAGTTAGAGCCAATTTGCTTTTGTTAACCCTTCTAAGATCTTGTGTGAACACTGCAGCCCTGCTGTGGTCACTCAGCAATTCACAGCTGCTACTGAGCTAGCTTTGGCAGTTAAACTAACTAGGGGTGGAATTTGGGCCACAGAGAAAGAATAGCATCAGCATCTGGCTGCTACTTTCTTTTTGGCTGCTACCATGTGTATCTCAAATGACAGCCTGAAAGGCCTGCCCCCCAGTTGCTGCCATCTCTTAAATGCTCCACTTGTGAGGCTGCCTTATGCCAGGGCAGTCTGACCCCTTTGCAGTGGTCCATGTTTTGCCAGACTGACAGAACACCATCACTCCATCACACCCTTCCTGCCAGGATCCCCATCTGTGGTGCTCATCCATCCATGCCTGCAGCAATCTTGTGCTGACTGGGAGTGAGGGCACGTACCACAGATGAGACCCATGCAAAATGTCTAAAGGAAGTTGTTCTCCCTTTCTGTTTGCTGTTCAGTGGCAAGAGACACAGAGTCTGCCAGGAGCATCTGGGCACATCCATTCCCAGCTGCTGGGAGACCCAATTGCTCCTTCTTCACCTTTCTTTTTTGAGAAAGGGTTTGTTTCAGTCATAGCTCCAAGAGAAGTGTCAAAGCTGCAGATCCCTCAGCAGTTCCTGCTGACATGCTTAGGCAGCCCTCAGCCAAGTGTTCCAGGTCCTGTGGCACACCTTGCAATCCATGTGCATGGGCAGTCCATGCTGAGATAAAAAGTCTCAACTAGGGAAACTGTTACTTAGTTTGACTAATTGCCAACAAACACAAACTTCTAATCAGTGATTTGGGTAATTAAGCCAACACCTAAGTCCGTCCTTTTGGGACCCCTTTGACATGGAACACCTCCCTCCAAGGGTGCACCTCCAGCTGTGTATCTTCTCAGATGCATCCAGGCACATCTTCTAGAGGCTGCTGGCTCTTTCTTAAAGGCACTTGAGCAGAGATGTGGTGTGCTCCCCCAGCTCCATTATGAATGTGTTCAGCATCATCACAATCTTAATATACATCAGTTTTAAACTCCACTCTTCCTCTGTTAGCACCAGAAAGCAGAAATTAATACTGTAACAGTGCACTTCGTAAAATATCACTCTGTCCTGGGAATCATGTTACAGGAGTTGGTGTCGGTTTGGTTCTGTATCCATCAGACTTCACACCCCTGGCCAGGCTACAGATGTGAATATTGCAGCAACATAGGCATTACATTTGGTAAAATTCCAGCCACTCTCCACGTGGCAGGATTTGTTAGCACAGTCTGAACTGTTGCCTGTTATAAACTCCACAGCTTGCCCCAACAAGACTAGAGATTAGGGTTAACAGTAACACAGCCCAAACAAGAAGCTTCATCCTTCATCCCTGTGGATGAGACTAGAGGTTGATGTAACAATCTCAGTACCTACTTACTACAAACGTCATGGTTTGCTGCTGCAAAACACGTAACTCAGCCACAACAGTTTGAATAGATATCTTTTACAAAGCCCATGGCCAGGTTATCAGTGTTAACACCATTATGATCTGAATGCTTCCCATGAGTATTAGGTCTTGTTCCTTCAAAACAAATCGCTAAGAACATAACAGCAATTCAAGTTATTCACTGTGCTTTAGCATAGAAGCAAACATTTAAGATCATACAAGCTAACATTGACACCAGTGTTGAAGGTACCAGTAGGGTCATGAGACCAGTAGCTGTAGAGCATCATCTAGCTCTGTAATTGGAGTGTCCAATACTGCCTTGTGGGCATCATGGTAAGATGATGCACCAATGAGCTTAGGTCTCTTGGCCCTTGCTCTACAGGCATAACATTTACTGAGCATAGGTTTGCACTGTCCTCAAGACCACAGATTTCTGTCCCAATTCCATCTTATAGTCCTTTTTCTTCAGAAGCATACGGAAGTCACAACATGTAGAGTGGGAGACTTTTCAGCCCTTCTTGACACTTTTTTTTCCCTCAAGACTGAGCATAAAATTGGACTCTCAGCATTTTCCTTAGGGCTGATCTCACACGTGTCTTCTCTGGGTTACCTCTTGATATTCTGGCTGTGTTTCAGCTGATACCAGTGAGCACTAGAAATGCTGCCAAGCTATGGGAGCTTCTGGGTTGTGGTTTTAGCAGTCACCACTTCGATAATCGTTTGATCTCCAAAGCCAGAATGGGCATCTCTCAGTGATTTTGCTCTGAAAAAAAGGACCACCAAGTGCTCATAGTCCTCAGAGTAATGCTCCTGTTACTGCAGGTCTGTTTAACCACTGTGACTGAGGCTGCCTCTAAGTACTTCATTTTCCAGTCAGCTCTCTGCTTAGCAAACCCTGCAACTAATGCTTCACACAACACCCATGCCTGAATTAACTGGGTGCTTATGCTTGAACTGACGGGGACATTCTTGCATCAATTCATTGGCACTCATGCATGCACTGAATGGGCTGTCATGTATGAGTGCAGAAAAACCTGCATTTTTTTGTCCCATCTAGCAGTAGGGCTCTTTCAGATGGCAAGATCTAGTAAATAAAATACACACTGTTTTCCCCAGGTCCCCAGCGTGCAGTCACAGTAGTTTCATGGAAAACTCCCAGGAGGCTGAGCTGAAGCTCAAGCCTCTGGCTGGAGGACGTGGGCATGGTCAAAAAACAAGTTGCAAAACTGTAGCAAGGCCACTTTTATGTCCTTTTGTGGGCTGAGCCTTCTCATGCTGCTGGCACTAGGGCTAAAAATAAAAGCTGGTCAACTCCTGCAGCAGAGTCCCAACACACCACTGAGCCCCAGTGCAGTCTGCTAGGTAGCAGCAGTACATACGTTTTCCACTGGCCACTTATTACAGTGTTTACATAAGAGTTTCTTGCAAGAAAGAGTCAATTACTCATCAGATGTAAGGAGATTAATCATGGTTCCTTATTCACATGGCATATTAACACTTCTCCTTTATTGTCTCCCTAGGGCTTTGACCTCACATTTAAACTAACAGAATGAAATATAGCCAGGCTCACACTCAAGTACCTCTACATAGCTGCTGGTGCTGTTAATGATTTGCAAATGGAGCCTCCAAACAGGCATGCCCTTTCTTTCAAGCACTATCCCCAAGACAACTTGTTTAAGGGAAAAGTAAATAAAGCCACATTTACAAGAATGACAGATCCTAGCCATCATTTCCAACTCTCTTGTAGGGGAGGAGAGCAGCAATCCCCTCTTCCCCTCTGCATTTCAAACTCTAATAATACTGAAGTGCCATCCAAAAAGCATTTAAAGCTGAGTCCTCAGCTGTCAATCCTCTATCTGCATGACATACAGAAATCTCAGCCGTTTCTGAGGAAGGAAACACAAGGATAAGGATTTCAGTCCAAAGTAAAGTTTGCCAGCTGTTGTCAGCTGTTAGACTCCTTCCCAAGGCCGCCTTCTCCAACTCAGACAGTTTGGTGCAGCACAAGCTTGGTCTAAAGATCAGCTTGTGATGGGGGAACTCCACTGCAGGAGGAATTGCTGTGCGTGGGAAAGCTGAGGGGGAAGAGATGAAAGTTATTTGCTTGGAATCTCTTATCTTCAGATGTGCTCTTGGGGACAGTGCAAACCTGTGTTGGCACGAGCCCATACTTGATAGCGTTCACAGTGCTTTTGTTTTTTGCTATCCTTTTTGTCTGCCTCTGAGATGTGCTAGCTCACTTCTTTGCTTCTGGGGTCAGCTGTGCTGCAGCTTTCTGTAACAGGTTTCCCACTATATCTGTGCTGGGCCTGGGGAACCGGGCCAGTAGGAGGCAGCCAGAACATTTCTGTGTCTGATCAATGGCATGGGAGAGAGCCCTGCAGAGTTCTGCTGCCCAGAACCTGCTGAGACTCAGCTCCCACATTTTCACACGGGGCCTAAGCCTAGCTGTTCGTTTAAAGCTTGACACTGCCAAGGTCAAATTTGTCTTTCAGTATTCTGGAAGCTTCACTTGGAGATAGTGCATGATGGAGCGGAGGGGAGGGCAGATCTGTAAGGACCGATACGGGATATTGAAACATACTCAAGATGTGTCCTCTTCTGGTTCATAGTATTGGTGACTGGAGTTGAAACATTTCAGTGCTTGAGAGCATCAAGGAACAACAGACAAACAAGCAATAAAGCTGAGGGAATAACAGTGAACTGTACTACACGTTGCTTCAGTAAACACACTGTTTGTTTTGCCTCTACCCATAAATGCAGTAACCAATCTCTTCTCCAGGGCTTCAGAGGGCAGAACTGTGGAGGTACCGTACAAAGGAGATGTGGAACTCACCATCCTGGACATCCTTGGAGGGCTGCGCTCTACCTGCACCTACGTGGGAGCTGCCAAACTCAAGGAACTGAGCAGGAGAACAACATTCATCCGGGTCACCCAGCAGCACAGCCAGGTCTTCTCATAGCCCAGGATGGGGGGACTGGAGAGAGATGGGAGGAGAAGAGCAGGAAAGGTTGCTGGTCTGTTTTGATTTCTCCTCCACATTGCGTTAGTGGCAAACTCCTCTCTCTATGAATGGCAGTCTCATAGCCTTTGGTGGCTTGGATTTGGAAGGGGAAGGCTGTACTGTTAACACAGTGCCATTGGTTCAAAATGCAATAGCCTCATCTTTTACTGTGCCTGATTTATTTTTTAATCAACATTTCTTCGTCTGTTCTTTCTCCTCTGATAAATAGTCGCTGAAACCTCAGTTAGCAAGGAATTGGCTTGTACAGACATGGCTGTTGCACCTGCACACATTCACATATTCCCTCTGTTAAGACTGACCTGTCAGCTACCATTGCTTCTGACAGTGCACCCTCCAGAGAAAAAGCTACAAGGAATTGAGTGGAGAAATCAAAAATCAAATTGTCTTCACCTTTCCTCTGGCAGAATGTTGGATGCTTGTGGCAGGGCTGCCAGCCTGCAGGATGTCAGAGGTGGGTGAGGCTTGGCTACCGTTGGCTTCTTGCTGTGATGATAAAAATGCCAGATGTCTTTCACTCTCTGTTCACAGGGCCATTTTTACTGCCATTTTTACTGAAACCTCTCCATGGACCAGCCTCTGCAGAGAAGCTGGCACTGAGTGTAGCAACCCCATGCTGTCTTGCCTGCCCCTGTCTGTGGAGATCATTCAGGAGAGAACATCTCAGAGCTTGCCTGCTTTACGTGCATGCAGTAATTGTGTTGTGTGGGTTGCTGCTTTCCCCTGTGCTCTGTGATCAGATTTTTAAGACATAGAAACTCAGCAACAGTAAACTCACCGAGGGGAGGTTTCTCCACAGCCCTCCCTGCTCCCATTTAAGTTTTCTGCATTCATGTCCGTTTAGCAGAGATGTGAAAATGTTGTGCTGTGCATTGCCTGTGGCCAGGAGAACGAGGTCCAATGGAGGAATCAAATTCACTCTTAGCTACTTGGTACCACTCCTTTGCAATCCTTGACAATGTGAAAAGCAAAAAGGAGCTTTCAGCAGAGGTGCCTGATTGCAGGACACTGGTAGGCCAAGATTGAATTAAAGCATTTGTTCTAACAGCAGTAATGAATGTTTAAGGCTCTGGATAACACTTTATGGCCCACTAATTAATTGATAAATCACAGTGAAATTTCTTTGGAAATACACATTGCATCCACATGAATACCACAGTAGCTCGTTATGATAAATGATGTAAAAGTGAACAGCAATGAATTAATAATGCTTGGCCACTTACTTTGAAGTGCTGCTGAGATCATAATGCAGCTGTTGTTACCTCAGTACTTCAGAGCCTTACTTTTCCCTCCTGCAGGTATCTGTGGAAAGAGGCAGGCTTCCTTTGAAAAGCAAATGAGTGATCTGTAGGAAGAGGAATAGCAAAGAGAATCTCCAGAATTTGGCTCATTTGAGGGACTTCTCAAAAAGCCGTGCACGAGTATTGGTACCACTGGCCATTGTGAGAGCATATCTAGGCCACAAACTGATGCCCAGTGAGTTTTAAGTCTGTTGTGCACATTAGGAGAGGCTCAGTAGATCTTCTAAAAGGCCTATTTTAAACGTCTTCCATTAAACATGTAGGACTAACTCTTAATTGTGATATGACCCTTTCATTTGTTTTGGAGATGAATAAGGGCCTTCGTGTGAGCACAGGTTACACCCATGCTGAGTTTGAGAACCATCTTTCCTGCTGGATCTCGTACAGGAATCTGAATGTAGAAGAGATGCAGACCCTATGGTAAAGGGTTTGATCTCTGCTCCCTCAAGCCTGACTGCGTCCTGTTTAGAAGATGCCCAATTTCTTTATCACAAATCCTGCTCTCACCCTCACTAAGCCTGGAGTACAGGCAGCGTTACTCTCTGTGCATCAGTGCAACTGTAGGAGGTCACCATTCCTTTATGTACATGACGTGAAGTGTAGGGTGTAAAGGCAAATGAACACCCCTGTGAGGAGCAGGATTAGACCACGTCAGGCTGTCACGTTGCAGGCCTGCCCACAGATGTGTCTCTGCACTCGTGCCTTCATACGTGGGACATGCAGCAGTGTGCTGGTCTCATGCCTACACTCACTATTGCTTTTCTACTTTTTTTTAGCTACATTTCTAAACGAAAGTTGAGAAATACATAGACACAAAGGATATATATTTGTAAACATTTTTCTAAAAAGATCGGAGCACTGAACAGAGCAGCTTTGTGACATCTCTGTCAAACACTTTCTTTTTCCAAAGGACCAGTGCTGGGGTAATGGGGGGCTGCTCCCTGGGCATGCTGTGTGCTTAGCACAGCCACGTGCACCTTTCTCTGACCAGTGCCAATAGGAAAAGGTGAGAGTAGATTGGTATTAAGAGGTGTTCCCAGTTCTCCAATGACACTGACAGTATGAGTGATGACTGGTAAAGCTTAAGGTATTTGGTTTTCTGAATAGCAGCTGTTGCCATCATTTTGAGAAGCAGTTCCTGTTCGTTTTCTCCTTCTGTCTCCAGAGAGAGCTGCAGAAAAGCTGAACCTATGGCATGGCTGTATCTCCCCCAGAAGTACATATTACTTTCGTTCAGAGGCTGTGCTCCCCCAAATCAGCCCACCCTGCATATGGAACAAAGACAAGGTGGAGCCCTCATTTAGCACCCAGCCCTGTGCCTCCTCATTTGCCCTTGTATTCTCGCAGCCCCAGGTACTGTGCCCTGCACAAACCCACAGCCACTTTGGCAAGGAACTGGGGTGTGCTGTGCCTGGTGGGATGGTCCAGGCTGAGACCACAAAATGCCATGTGCCATTTGCAGATCTACCTCACCTGCACATTTTACCTGGTTTTCTGTTACTTGTTGCCCTTCTGTGGAACATCTGTACCATTTTTTAACTGCTTACTGTTGGGTGATTCTGCTTGACCTGGTCTTCTTTAACCCTGCCACCTCAGCCCCATGCTGTCTCCCCACTAGAGGAACATGGGAGATGAGCAGCACTGTAGGCCAAGTCACACCTGCTTTCCCCAGCCAGAGAATTGCTAAGCTGAGCACACAAGAGCAGTGTTGAGGTGTGGCTCCACTGGCTCCACAGTGATTGAATTGGGTACACCAAAATTTGTAAACAGAGATGAAAAAGGCCACGTTACACTATTCAGACAAGGCTGGCAGTATTCTGCCAGATGCAGAGCAAGCCATGTGAGCTCTTGTTTCTGAAAGAAATGAGTGCGTGCGCTCAGTAGGCACTTGGCTCCCTCTTGGGCCATGCTCTTCTGTGCACCTTTCTTCTCTCCTCAGGGCATGGAGTTGAATGTAGGATGTGGGGGACCCTGCAAGTGTGAGGAGTTGGGCAGGAGGAGCCTCTGCTTACTTTTGGAGGAGCGTTTCTCATGCAAGTGTGACTGCATCTTCCTTTCTGCCAGTCAGTTGCCAGGGAGAAGGGATTGGGGGAGAGCAAGAAGCAGGGCAGCAATTAGCCAGACCTCAGTGTGCTGGGATGGGATTTTTCAGACCTGGTCACTTTGAGAGTCAAAGCCTTTTCTGAACCAAGCACTCCCTTTGCTTCATTTGGGGTCTTTCAGATGCCCTGTCTAGCATTGACTCGACACCTTGTGTACTGTTGTTGAAGTTCTCACACGTAAATAAATAGTCTAGAACTCCTCGGTGTTGCCTGCGGCAGCTGTAAAAAGCTTCTATGTGATGAGCCACGCAGAGTTGCTCAGCCTTAGCCATTTCCCCGGCCCACGCCGCACTGCTGAGATGCTGATGGCACATCTGCCCTGCCTGCAGCCAGCCCGTGTCTGCGATGCCTGCAGCGCCAGGGGCACAGTCAAGTATCGCCTTTGGAAACTGTCCGTGGCAAGTTTTGTTATGCAATAAAGAGCTTCACTCCAAAAGTCTGAGAAGGTTTTATGCCGTGCGCGGTGCATTCCTGGGGGGGGGAAAGGAAACGGGGCAGAGGGCTTTCAGGGGAGTGCGATGCCACACTCAGCTGCTGCTCATAAAGACGAAGCACGCGTTTGCAATTGGCACTGTTATTTTATTAGTACGAGTATACTGAAACAATAAACTTGTACTGGTATACAGACAATTTATTTAAAACAATTTTGTTCAAATTTTGAATCAAACATTGTTTTATTATAATAATGAAATAATTTCTACCTAGAAAACCTGCAAGCACCATCAAAGAAAGGGACCATAAAATTCAATAAACAGACGCGAGTGTATCCTACAAATAGACACACCACCATTAGAAAATAGAATATGAATTCTTCCATTTTTTTTTTTAATATTTGTTTTAAAAAAGCTAGTGCAAGTACAATATTTTACACTGGAATTACAGAGAGTATGCACGCATATGGAAAAAAGTTCTCCTGTCACAATAAAAGCTCTTAACTATGTCTGTATGCACTTAAAATCTTCTCCTCTTTTCAATAAGGTGCAAAACGTTATTCCCTCCCTATTTCTCCTTTGTACTGGCCATGTCAGCTCGATTTCTCCCCACCACAAAGCTGCGATGTCCCTTTTACTGGGCCTACGCTAGGAACTACGCTGGAAGTGTGATTTGCAACAACCCTCATGAGTAATACCAAATGAGAAGAAAAAAACCAAACGAACAAAAATAAAGGACCTCAGAAATGCTGAAGAATGGCAGACCCTCACCCGGCAAGGCCCCTGGCCGAGCGCCTTTGCAGCCGGCCCCAGCCCCCCGGCTGCCAGCACGGTGACATAGCTAGTACAAAACGGTTTTCAGTAGCTCACCCGAACTGAAAAAGGTTGGGAAACCCCTGCCTGTAACCCTGCCCCCACCCCCCTCTTTTTAACACTGCAAAAAGAACAGTGTTCAACAAGTTAATATATTATTCAAAAAAAAAACAAAAAAAAGAGCAAATAGATAACATTAGTGAGTTTCAACATTAGCTGACTGTCGTGAGAGGTTGTATGTACGCCCTAACAGATTAGTAACTTTGCGAAGAGGCCGGCCCAATGGCCAGGCAGAGATGCCAATGTAGCCACCTGCAGCTGCCCTCAGCCCATGCTCACACTCAGCTCCCAGACCCACCCGCCGGCTCAGACAGTTCTGCAGACCGCTTTTGTAGGGAGAGCAATGGGTCCTCGGCTCTTACAGCAAAGCCCCGGGGGATCCCCGCCTCGGCTGACATCGCGAGGCCGTGGGTCCGGCCCTGGGGTTTTTGCATGTCAGCAATCCAGCAGTACAGCAACGACAGCTCAACGCGTGACTTAACGCCTGCTGCACACAGCGCTTCCAATGCATGCCTACTGCATGGGCGAGGGGAAGGGTGCAGGAGCTTTGACCGCTTGAAACAGAAGCAAACGAAAAAAAAAACAACCTTGGTGAAGCCTCCGTAAAATCCTCAGTGGAAGACTTGAGTCCTTTCAGATAACGACAAGAAAAAAAAACAAAACTACAGAAACCTTAGAGACTGTTATTGTATAAATACTACCTATTGGCTGAATGCACTTCATTGTAACGCAACTGGGGCCGTTCCTCCTGGTTCGGGGACACCTGGGCACAGCGGTCACCGCATTGCAGGGGATGGGGGCGCTCTGGGACGCCGCCCCACCGCCGGCCGCCAGCTGCCCAGCTCGATCTTTGGACTAGAAAGAGACCCTCTCCTCAAAAATGGCTCCAGGATTCTCTCCTTTGGGCTTCTGGAAAACAAACACCGGTCTCTTAAGCAACCGAGATCATCACTGGAAACCTGTCTGGTGTGTCTGCTCCCGGCAGCGGGGAGAGGGGGCAGTGGAAGGGGCCCGAAGGCCACGTGGCCTCGGGCACAGCCCTGCTGCTGGTACTGGGCTAGGATCCCTTGTTATAAACACTTCTTGCTCAGGATTATACTCTTTGGGTTTCGTCTGGAACAGGAAGTGCTGAAAAGAAGTGGAACAGCATCCCAGAGAGAGGAAAAAACGGGAGCGAGAGGCTTCGGGCGAGATCCCGAGGGCATCGCCAGGCCTCCCCCAAACCAGCCCTGTCCCTCGGTGCAGGCAGGAGGGACCGCGAGCCAAATCCCACAGCAGAGCCACCCTCCGAAGTGCCCGGCAGCCGCACTCGAGAACTGCTGCTCCAAGGTGTGTTTTCAGCACAGGAATAAACAGTGTGAAGCACGACTCCGCTCCCCAGAAACGGGACCCATGTAGTACGAACAGAAAATTAAGCACAGTTGTTCTTTAAGAGCCTTTTAAGTAATAATTCTTCCTGGCCAAAGCCAATACAAATCAGATCATCTAGACATGACAATTTCTATATACAAAAAACATGTAACTTTCAACCTTTCTCTGCTTTTGTATTTAAAAACTTTTTTTTTTTTTTTTTTTACAAACAAGGTATGAAACTCACTGTTCAAACAGAGCCATCTCTTTTTCAAACACTGAATGAATCATTCCAACATTCATTTTTCTTTTGTGCAATTTTTAAAACATTACCTGTACTCCTCAATGTGAGTGCTTCAAAAAAAGTTTCTATTTTTAATAAGCTTCTCAAATTAGGTTTACATCAAAAAATATTCCCACAAGATATAGTGCTACAAGAAAAGATCCTATCAGTAAAGGTAACACATCTGAAGCGAGGTCGTCTATGTAAAAGAAATTGTACTCTGGAGTAGAGATGTGCAACTCGTTTGGAATTTCCCTATTGACACAAACACCAAACTGTCCTTGGGACAGGAAAACAAGTGGACGTGTAGGCTTATGGAATTCACACGGATTGATTCATGTGCAAACCAACGCTTCTGTCTGGCTGTGGGTACACGTATGCAGATCTGCACTGACCGATCCTCATTTTTCTGTGTATTTTTGGGACTTCGGAGGGGCCAGGCGGGTAAACCAGGAAAGGAAATGGCTGACTGCACTCTGGAGATGTTTACCCCTCTGCTCTCACATCAGCACCGGCCAGAGAGCGCTGAGCAGGCTCTGCTGGTACCTGCGGTGATGGGGAGGGAAGAGAAGTAAACCAGCTGTCCGAGTGCATGTCCCATTTCACCGCATGGAGCCCCTGGGCTGACCTCTCCGTCAGTGTGTGTCCGAGTGCCAGCAGGGCCAGGGCCCAGGCGCTGCGCCAAGAGCCCCTCTCTGAAGTAACACTATTAGTGTTTAAAACGGAGAGGATCCGCTCTCCTCGCTTTTGTTTTTAGCTGTTTTAATATTGGCAACACGCTTAAAGTGAAACAAATCTCTGCACGGAGTGAATTTTCATGATAACCAACAGCGACAGTTCGCGCTGAGCCTGCTGCTTTTGTATTGCGATATCTACAAAGTCAAAGTCATGAGATGCGGGAAATCCAAACTCGTCGGTGACGTTGTACGTCCCTACTCCAGAGCAGTAAAAGTGCTGCTTCTGGTCACATCAGTGTACCACACATATGCCAGCCCCATCCCTGAGTAAAAGGTGTGAAAAATTTCTAAATGTTCCTTGATTGAGGGAAACGAGAGCAGTGATGTCACTTCCCCAGCGCTGAGAAAATGACAAACAGCGGCCGAAGAACGCGACAGCGGGACGAGGGACCTGAAGGAGTCAGAGGAGCGTCCCCGTCCCGACGTCGGGTTCGTCGGGGGAAGCATCCCAACAGCGACATACAAAACTGTGAAGCAGGTCAACAGCAACGCCAATTTGGGCTTCAGCTGTAGGACTTGAGGTAAGTGACATCAAACTCAAATTCCCCGCGATGTGGCCCAGACAAACTGAAACAATGCCTAAGTTAAACACTATAAGGAACAGTCGTTTTATATATAGAGATATATAGATAGATTAGATAGATAGATAGATAGATAGACAGATAGATATTTTTAGAAATCCCTATAAAGAGGTTCTCGTTTTATTTTCTTTGCCCTGACTAATTTCTCGGTGATTGTATGCATTTCATTGTAAACTAAACAGGCCTGCTACAAAAAGGAGGAGAAGAAAAGAAAAAAGAGACCCAAAGAAAAAGACAACCACTGCAGTCTGTGCCGCGGGCGCGAGGCCGGAGCCAGAGGCACCCCACAGCTGGGAGCAGGGTCTCATGTGCGCAAAATCCCCTTTCCCCTCCCCTCCCCGCCCCCCCCAAAATAACAACCCCCAAACTCCTCTCTCGGTGGTTGTGGGGTGAGCTTGGGTTCAGCTTTTCTTCCTGGATCTTTTTTTTTTTTCCCCGTTACACTGCGGAGGCCAGAGGCATGCATTTCAAACACACGGGGCTGCGGCAGGCCCGTGATTCACTCCACGCACACTGAACACAAAAGGGGTCGGTGAGCCCTGGCTGCAGGGACACCCGGCCTTCGATTCGCTGCTTTCTAGGGGGAGGGAGTTATTAGCAGGAAAAGAAGGAAGGAAGGAAGGAACTATTCCAAGAGAACAGAAAGGGGAAACCAGAAGAGGGTATGAGATCTAGCTTACACCACACAGGTGAGTCTACGTTGGCACGTAAAGTATTGCACATCCTACAAAAGCCAAAGCACGGAAAGGGACAGCTGTTTGGAAAGAACCAGTTATTTCAGAATTCCTCAGTCTGAAACACAAGCACAGAGCTAATACATTCCTATTGCTCCAAACTTCATTTTTTTTATTAGTTTTCTGGTTTTTTTTTTTAGTGTTAGTTGAATAGATCCAGTCAGTTCAATAGCCCCCGCTTCCTCATCGACCACAATCGTGAATGCGCGTGGTTCTCGTGGAGATTTTTTCCCAGTACGTGTGAATGACAGAAATAGTGGTACGGATGCCAAGTAACATCTGCGATTCTTTCTATTCCTTTACCATCGAAGCTCAAAAACGAAACAGGAAACGAAACGAAACAATAAATTGCAAGTGCCCTGAGCAGAGTATATGGAAGATTAAGCAACTTCTCTGAGCAGAAATATTACTAAGAAGCACTACCTAAGCTGCGTGACTGTGAGAAGAAACCCGCTCAGCTGTTTGTAGCCCGCTGAGAGGTTAATAAAATTCAAGGAAATTCAAGAATAGTTTCAAGCTATTTTAAACATATTTCAACTTTTTGGTGCACCCCAGAATATGGTATAAAAACAATGAGTTCTGGTGTGAGCTAAATTTCAAGTAACACATAACAGAGTCAAAGCTGGGGTTTGGGGTTAATCTTTCTTTTCTTAAATAAAAGCATTGCATTTTAGGGGAGAGGGAAAACGAGATTTTAAATAGGCTCGTTTGCTTTAGATACTGTATTTCTAATATCCAGAACTTTGATTTCCTTTCCTCCCCATCAGTACGGCTTCTTTAAAACTACCTGAAGGCGGGAACTCACCAACTGAAGAAATGATGTGAATGCTCAACCTTGCAGGGCCCAAGCCAGACCCCGCAGGAAGCAGCGGGGTCCTCCCTCCGTTGGCCCCAGGCGCCAAGCATCTCGTGTGAGCGGCTGGCTGTGCAGCCCTAACGGGGAGCTGAGCAGCTCCTTCTGTACCAAACTCCTGAATCTAGTCGTCCGAATGGGAAATGAGGCAATGAAAAGAACAAAAGATCGTAAGAGGAAAAATAACATTCGGCTTGTTTTGTTTTTTTTTTTATAAAAAAAAACAACAAACAAACGCCTTGCTTACGTATAGAAATGTTTCTCATGGAAACCTCTCAGCAAGTCTGAAGACAAATTCTCAGAGCTGTCCCGGTAGGACCTGGTTCTGTGTGGCAGATATGGCGGAGACCAAAATGGACTGGGAAAGGAACGAAACCCTATGAAACGGCCTAGAGCCAGGCAGGTTAGTGAGTCATTGCTACATTTGTTTATGCTCTTTCAGACACCCTCCCCCCCACCCCACAACATTATTAGGTAAAAACTGCAGGAATACCACACAAATGATAAACTCAAGATGTGCAAATTGCAAGATTCTTTAAAGTCCATCTTTTTCAAAAACACTGGACAAAGATTTTTTTTTTCTCTTTCCTTTCTCCTCTCTCTTATTTGTTTATTATCTGTCAGCTCGCATACGCCTTTAACTCATTCTCAAGCATTAAAGTTTAAAAAGTGCCTCCTATTAAGTAGTCCTTTGTGGACAATGACTGTCACATACTAGTTCAATAATTCACATTCATCCCTTTGAAACCACATGGAAACTTTCAGCGCCTTGCCTGTGAGAAAACTTTTCAGAGTCGCGTGTAGTTACAGTGTTGAAGAGATTCGTTTGTTTGCTGCTGCTGCCTTCCGAGCAGATCAAAGTGAGATACAGTACGCACTGAGCGTTAGACCAGGATGCTCAGCCATAAAGTGTGAACAGCATTTTAAGTGCTTAAAGACATTCTACGTTCCTCTTCAACATCGGGTTCCTGTGTCACACTGAAACTTGAAAAAAGTGGCACCGGTTGTCCATAATCATGAACCAAAAACAGTACTATAGAGTTAAAGACCGAGATCTGCAACCTAACTGCAAACGACGTGTGCCTGTGATCTCAAAGGGGCAGTATGCATCTCCCTCGTGGAAGCAAATGTCCATGGCATAACCTGACCGATGCGTCTAACACTGCACAGAAACAGGAGCGAGCCTGAGCCGGGCACATCGCCCAGCCTGAGGCTCCCTGCACCCACACACACCTGCGCACACTCACACACAGCCACGCCACCAGGCAGCCCTGCAGGGTGAATGGTGCAGAACAGCCACCCCGTGTGTGTGTGTGTGTGTGTGTGCATGGCCTCTGGCAACGAACTGCACGAGCAAGCAGAAGGAAATGTTGGTGTGGCAGTTGCTTCGCGAGTAAAAATCAGTGCAGTCGGACCCCATGGGGGAAATATATATGTACAGATACACACACACACACAAATATATATATATACATATATATATATACATGCACATATATGTGTACATATATATACTATGAATCTTGAGTAAGAGTTGGCTTATTGTTGACAAGGTCAGAGAGCATCTGATCCTTTTTGGTAACATCTGTGGGGCTGTGTCCTCCACATTCACCCGGGGTGAGAACAACCTCCTCAATGAGCCCCCACTGCTGCAGGGCTGCCTCAGGCTGAGCACGCACACCACGCGTGACACATGCACAGCACACATGACACGCACACCACGCGTGACACACGCCTCTGCTACAGTTCCCTTCTCCGCACCTCCCCCCCAAAAAACTGGAACAGGAACCAAAACAAGGGAAAAAAAACAAAAACCAAAAACAAAAAACAACAACAACAAAAAACCCCAACAGAATCACAGCTGGACCCTGTCCTACACAAGGTGTTAGAAAACAGGAGCCATGACAACACATTCATTTCCACTAAGGGTGTGTGAAGCAGATACTGCCCCTTCTGTAGCTCTCAGGAAACCTAGTCACTGACAAACACTTGTGGAAAAACATATGCACCAGTCTCCTGCATAATACCAGCTGCAACTATAACAACAAGGTTATAACATAAACCTAAAATAAGATGATAACATGTAAATACTGGGTTATTTAGTCTACAGTACAGTAATCTGGATAAAAATGACAAGGGATAGCCTAATTTCCTTTCCCCAAACAACATTTACTTTCCTACATTGGATCGACCTTCAATGCAAATCTTAACCTCCTGAGGAATAAAAGAAGGCTTGGGAAGAGTCAAAGGTGGCTCCTCTTCTGATTTCTCTAGTTTCCGCGATTCGGGGGCTGACCACCTTCTCTTCCTTGTTGCCGGGGGCTTGCTGGGTTCTGTTTTGGTGAGCAAAGGTGCTGCAGGCAATCCTATTTTGTCCGGAAACTTCAGTTCACCATTCTCAGCTAACATCTGTGCACTTCCCTGATTAATCCCATTTTCCTGCTCCGCATACCTGTGTCTACTTCCAGCTAGACTGTCATTCTTTGAATGCTTCAGCAAGATGCTAGCTGAGTCCACGGGCTGGCCCTTTTTAATAGAGCCGTTCTTCAGGTTCTTGAGCGTAAGCGATATGCAGACGTCCCCCACTGAGAGTTTGGAGCATGGCAAATCAAAGAGCTGGCTGGTTCTCTCGGGGCAGCAGGATGACCAGCCTTGTCCAAATACAAAAAAAGGGTATTCTACCAAGACCTCCACGCTGACCTGCAGAAAGAGAGGAGACAGCAGAGAGAGAGGGAGAGAGGAGAGAGTGTCAGACGGGCCCTTTGCCTTGGTGCACATGCGCAGCGGCCAGCAGTTGTCACTGGTGAGAGTCAAGCAGGGATTGTGCCGCTGCCATTTGGTTTCTGTGAAATCTGCACATGGCGCACCAGACTTCAGGCTTGTCCTTGTCAGATGGGTGTTAACTCTCTGACGGGTGTTGACTCCCTGAGTTCAGCACTTAACATAAAACCTCAACAGGAATCGATCTTTACCTCTATCCAGCTGCTCACAGGAACCCAGCAGGCAAAACAGCTTTGGCAGCTAACAAATTCTGCTCCCTGCCGTGCCCTCGTGGTACCTCAGCCTCTAGCCCATGCTTGCCAATACGTTCCAGCCAGAGGATGGCTCCCTTAGCTGGAAGAGGCTCTATTCCCAGCTCCAACATGTGATTCCCTAAATGACCACGGGAATGTCACCTCTCCTTCTTGGCCTCTGCCCACGCAGCTGCGTACTTACCAACATGAAATGGCTGAAGATGTTGATTTACAAGGAAAGGCCACAGGTGTGCGCAGAGCTGTGTCTGTAGCAAGCAGTGATTATTACCTATGAAAAGCATCTTTCTTGATTTCACTGCTCAGCCCAGCCCTGTCAGTCCCCACTTCACCCCACTTTCAAAACATGCATGGCTCTGGGTCACACCTCATCACCATACAGGCAGCTGCGATATCCAGGAGAGCAGAGCAGCAGCAGATGCCTGCCGCTCCATGACCCTGCTCACGGTGGACCATAGGGCTAACATGATACAGCACCCAAATACCCTCTGATCTTTGTGCCATGCCTGTCTGTGGGCTCAGACGGTGGATGTGGGCTCCTCTGACTCATGGCCTACAGGACAGAGCCTAACGCATCCCGAGGACTCCTGGTTAGCAGCACCTGGTAGCTCTGCTCCCCTCCCCACTGGTGCCGCTCCCTCAGAAGCACCCGGCCTGCAAACAGGACCCCAGGCAGCTCCCTGTGCACCTCACCCGATGGATCACTACTGCCCTTGGCAGGAGGGCTGGATGCGGGATGCCCCATAGAGCAGAACCATCAGATCATGAAAGTCAAACATTTCTCGCGGCTTTTGACTGATTAAACCCACACTCTGCCCTAGCAGACAACTGCAGTTCATGAGACAGGTCATTCCATGATGGAAAAAAAGCAAAAAACCCTTTAAAAAAATCTATAAATATATGCTACAATCTTATATGACCAGGCCAATCGATCAATAGTCTTGATGCTCCACCTGTCCAATATAGAAACATCTGCCCCAAGTTTGAGATCCTATTCCAAAGACATCTCTTCTGGATTTAAATGGAACCCACTATCCAAACAGAGCTGTAGGCTTTCCTAATGAATGCAGATTTCTCATTTACTTGCTATAGTTTTTCTCTTCCTCTTCTCCTTCCTGTTTGCTATATAATTTTTTTCCTTTCTATACTTTCCCCACCCCATCAAAAGCAATGTGTATTATGGGTATCATCCATGCCTTACATGCATACTGAGTGCATTACACTCAGTAACACACAAGTTCCTCTTGATGTGAACATGCTTTCACAGCTTGCAGTGCTTCTGTTTTACATGGCATATAAAACACGTGCCTGAACTGTGAGTCCCAGAAACAAACAGCCACTTTGATGGTGGTGATCATGAACAATGCTAAATAATAAAGATGATGACCAATGCCAGAATCTCCATGACCCAGTCATAGTGCTCATGGGCATCTATTGATCTGGATTGTGTTTCCTCATTCGCTATTAAGCACTGTTCTAGCTAGCTGGATGTGGCTCTGGGCAGCCTGGTCTGGTGGCTGGCGGCCCTGCACGTAGCAGGGAGGTTGAAATGAGATGATCATTGTGGTCCTTTTCAATCCAGGCCATTCTATGATGCTATGATTTGATTCTAGGTATGTGTGGATTCTGCTCAACTGACTTCTAACATCACCATTCTCTGCTAGTGATAGCAGTCGAAGAACTTTAAGTGTGAAAGTTCAGAAGAAACACCTCCCCCATCATTCTCTCCTGGCATGAGAGAAGTTAATTCCAAAAGCTTCTTCTCCTGATATCCTGACATCGTTATTGTAAGGGACAAAGAAATTTGGAATTCCTTTCTGTGCCTTTCTGGCTACTAAGACAATAAAGCCAGAAACCAAAACACCAGTCCCTCTTCAAGCACCCGGGGCTCTGCTGTCAAGTTACTTTTCCCAGTGACCAGTGAGAGCACCCAAAACTTTTCAGCGCGTTCAATGAATATCTCACTTTCCTATGCCCCTTTATTGCATGATGTCTCGGCCACGCTCAGCTGATGGAGAACACTTCAGACTGCTCAGGAAGCAAAGGCTGGAGCTGGAGCATCACTGACACATGGAGCACAGGAGGAGCTGGTGCACAGGGAATAACATTCCCACTCTTCAGATACAGTGTCTTCACAGAAGAACACAGAAATTTGCATTGCAGGGCCCACTGCAGCAACCATTGAGACGAGTGCTAAAGCAAAGGGTGCCCAGTAGAAGTAAGGATTTGGACGTTCTCATGTCCAGGAACACAACACAAAGATCACATAAGGGAGGAGTGGGAGAGACCTCCACCAGGCAGTGAACAGGCCAGCATTTCTGTTTCTGTGCCTGTGTCTGTGCCAAAGGTAAAGAAAAGGAGAGAGATGGGCGAAAGAGAAAGTGAATGGTTTGTGTGTGCAGAGATATATAAGGGAAACTGGATGTCAGTCTAAAAAAGGTGCACCAAACTGACACCTCTAACTAGAGGTGGGCTTCTCCACCTCTTACATCTATTATTCTGTTTTTGAAAGAAAAGCTAAGTTAAGACCCAAATGCTCATCTTTTCTTCTGAGGTTGTACTTTAGAAACGATTAGGAGCTGAAGCTCAGGGATGAAAGTGAGCATTTCAGAGAACAACTTCTACATCTCCAGTGTGTTGTAACCTTAACACAAATGGACGTGCATTGCTGCCTTCTGCTTGTTCCTTGCAGCAAAAGAGAGGACAGGTAACGAGCACGTATGTGTCATTGTAACAGTAAGATGTGGCATTACAAAGAGATGCAGATCCACAGCGCTTTTTTAGGCAACGCAAATCCAAGGGGAATAACAGCTGGACTTTGGGTTCTTATCCATTTGGTACTTGCTTCACTTCTCATTCATCTGCAGCAGGGATGCTGTGAAGCGGAAACATCACATTTCTCAGGGCTAAGGACAGCTGTTTCACTGAAGAAGCATGTGGGTTTAGGTGGGTTCATTCTCTTCTGCTCTTCCACACCTGGCAGAGGATGGGAACAGCAAGGCGCCCGGCGGAGGGGGAGTGGGAGGATGGCCTCCTTCTGCCCTAGCCCTTTGCTAGGAAGGAGCAGCGGTGATGTGGTACAATAGCAACTGCATGCTGCCTCCCTGTGTGCGTGAGAGTTGTATACGCTCAGCTAAAAATAACCTCCTACTGCTGTCCCTCAGTCAGGGTGGAAATTAGCTCATGTTTGCATCGAGTCTGAAAAGATGAGTTCATCAGCATTCTGATGGCTTCCCAGAGATTGCTGGGAGGAGTATTTAAATGAACGGAAGCTAATGGTAACAAGGCTATTTTTGTACGGCACTTAGTCGTTACAACTCATGTCCCCCTGATAACACCATTCTAAAAGGTCCCTCTTTACAGAAGTATATCTGCAAGAGAAACTGACTTTAATAAAGTATGTTGGGAAGCTGAACTACGCATGCACTGCATTCTCACTGCACTTGGGAATCAACACGGATCTGAGCGCAGCAGCACCACAGAGCCACTGCCCTGAGCAGCCAGACTGAACAGCCTTTTTTCAATGGGAAGAAGACTAAGCCCTCCTCACACGAGCAATTCTCTAACGTGTAATGAGTGCCACATGCCTGCTAATAAGGCTAAATGCCTTCCTACAGCCACGCTAGGCTGAGGGCAAGGTCACAAATGTAGAAACACTTCCCCCTCTCCAGCCAGGCATGGGAAAACCTGCACGGCTGTCCCTGTGTGCGGGGACACAGCTGATCTGGGAAGGGACCCAAGCCCTGGGATCTGCAGGAAACCGAAATTAAACCCTCACACTAATGATATCTCTGCGTGACTCTCCCTCGCTTCAGTTCTGGAAGCATCCCCCGTGGGAAACACAGCTGGGGAGTATTTCAGCTGCGATGATGTCAGCCTGCTTCTGATAGGCTTCTGGATAAGGTGACACTTTGCTGGATGAGCCCGGCGCGCGCGTCTGTGCAGCCTCGGACCCAGCATGCATTCTGCCAGAGGATGGCAGTCCGCCCTCTGCAAAGGACTGCACCGTGCCAGCACATCCACCAGCCCATCACACACAACGCTACCTGCTGGCACACAGACCAGGCTCTGCTGCAGAGAGAGAAATGAGAGCGAGGTGACCACTGCGGAGGGCAGACCGCTGCTTCTGAAATCTCACCACTCAAGGCACCGGGGCAAATCATAGGAACTGGTTCTGATCCAAGGACAGGCTCCTACTGATGGGGCCTGCGGTATGCAGCTCTCACTGAGAGAACCACGATACGGCTCGGAGGTGAAAAACAATCAGTCCTTATCCCGAAGGCGTCCAAGGCCCTAAGCTGATCTTTCTATCAGGCCAGTGGGTGATGCACACACATCTAGAGACAAAATACATGGGGAATCTGCACAACTGACATGACGCATGGCTGTGTCACATGCATTGGTTCCCCCATCATCTGTGTAGTTTGGGAAGGATAGGACACTGACTTGGAGTTGGACTCGACGATCATTGTGAGTCCCTTCCAACTCAGGCTGTTCTGTGATTCTATGAGAATAAGAATTCTGTGTGCGTGCTTTAATCCTCAGAATCAGATCTCTTTGCTTTTCATGCTCCAAACTGTCAGTCACGGGTGCTTTCCTGCATCCCCTTCCAGTTCCCCTCTCCCTCTGGGCATCCACCTCTGAGGATGCAGCATCAGGGTGCTGCCCTTTGTAGCACTTGTGTTCCAAACCAAACCCAAAACACCTGAAACAAAGTTACTTTAAACGAGCATCTCTAGGGATCATAATACCCCTTACATCTAATCTGCCCCAGCCTCAATAGAACAGCACCTCAATTGCTCAGAAAACGAACAGTATTAAGATACTGCTTTATGATCAGTTACCATCTTAATGTAAGAGTCACTTTGGAAAGTTACAGGATTTTTCCTGTCCTGGAAACCAGTGAGATACAAAGTTCAGAAGCACAGCCTGCCCGGCCACCTCAATGGTTTTTCTTTCCAAACTTCCCTTGAACACACAGTTTATGTGAGCTGCGCAGTGTTTAAACCATCCGCAGCTGAAGCCCTGGTACAACTCTGTAGTGTTTCAGTAACTTACGTGTGTGAGTGGATGTGTTCCCAGACAACTCCAAGCTGTCTCTCAGCCATGGAAATTCACAGCCTTATGCCCTACCTATTGCTCAAGGCTAGGATTTGTGCTGAATCTAGCCCGAGCTTTCTGGAGTGTATGGTCGAAATCACCACTGAGAATGCAAAACAGCCCCTCATACTGCTGAACTTATTTTGTATTTTAATAAAAACCCACAAAGATCATGCAATTTCTCCTACGGGTTCTTGAGCTATAAAATACAGCAGAATTTATACCAAATCCTGACCAGGCAATGAAGACCTTGGGGTAGGCCCATGGGTGGCAGCGGATCCACCCATGTGCCTTGGCTCTGACAGTGACACACTGCATGACTGTACTTTGGCAAATCTCTTTCTGCCCAGTGTCTCGGTTTGCCCCTAATCTCAGACTGGTTTTTCATGATGTCAGGACAGGTTTTTTTCCTCACTGTGTGTTTGAGCAGTGCTGGGTGCAGACAGGCTGGGGCCTCAGGTGGTACTGCCTTGAGTACTATGACATTGCTGGGATTTCCTGTGCTGATCATACCCAGCGAGCGTGTAAACGCTTCCCTTGGACTCATAAAGGCACTGAGAGTCATCCCATAGCATTTTAACCTGGGTGTAAGACAAGAGGGCAGACTGGTCCCTCAGGAAGTCATAGATATCCCATTTTATATCCAAGAAGCTACACCTGTCATCAGTGTGACCCTGATGGCTTCACTAGCACTGTGAGACAGGTGGTTTTGGGGCCAGAGTCAGCCTTACAGAGGGGTGTGAAGGTTGAAAAACTACCCTGGGTAGATCTGAAGCAGTTGAGGCACACTGAGGTGCCCCTGTTACTCTCCCAACTCCCCGCCCCGTGTCGCTGTTACCTGTGCTCGATGCTCTCCAACCGCAAACTGTATCACAGCAATGCCTGGGTTATGGCTCTCTTCGATCCTCTCCACAGTGCTGGAGTCTATTTTCAGGTCATTGCTAATTTCCGCGCTCTGTATGAAGTCTTCTGTTTTTAAGTCCTCTACTTTCTTCAGCTCCCCGTTGGCCAGCTGGATGATTGACCCCTTCATGAAGTAAGGGGGCAGCGTGGGGGGGGCCGCAGCGGGGGACGCGATGGACTGCACCACGGGGAGGTGGATCTGCGCCTGCACCATGGTGGCCTGGTAGGCGGGCTGGGTGGTGTGGGGCTCGGCGCTGAAAGCCTCGCTCTTGGGGACAGCGGTGGTGACAAACGTGTGAGGCACTGCTGCGAACTGGGGAGACGAGGTGACAATGGCCGGCGCGACGCCCGACGGCTCGACGTCGGCGCTGCCGACCGGTATGAGCAGGGGCTGCGTGCCAGGGATCACCAGGTGCTGGGGCAGCCCCCCAGGGTACCCCAGCGCTTGCTGCTGGCTGCTCAGGTAGCCGATCACCGGCGGCTGGGTCCCGGCATAGAAGGCTGTGGCCGGCAGCCCCACCGGGAGCTGCTCGGAGGCGCTGTGGGTCGTCTGGATGACGGTGTGGGGGGACAGCGTGGCCACGGCCTTCACCCCCTCGTGGCCCAGGGCCTGCTGCGGGGACAAAGCATAAGAGCGGTGGGTTGGCTTTCCTAAGTGCAAGCTTCCCTTGTCGTTGAGGGCTGAGGGAGAGTTCTCTCGGTTGGTGGCCTGCTGCACCTCCAAGTCCGCGGTTGGCGTGCTGCTGTTGGGGACCACCATGACGGAGGCTCGGACCCCTGAGGACTCCCGGGCACCGTAGTCGGCAGGGCCCGAGTGCACCACCACGTGCCTGGTCTCGTAATGGTGGGGAGCTGGTTTATTGCCTGCTTTGACCAGACCCATGTCGGCAGAGGGCGAAATGCCGTACCTCCGGCTCTTCTCTATCTCGCCGTTCAGCACCTCCTTGGCCTGCATGGCCTGCAGCCGGCCGCTCTCGGGCTTCTTGGGGGCATCCCTTGTGACAAAGTGCGAGGCATCACTGTACTGCACCACAACCTGGGAGGAGGGGCCAAGGGTGAGTGTGTGGGGGATCACCGTCTGGTGGGGATGCAGGGGGACCGGGATGGTTGGAGGAGAGACGTTTCTGACCGCGCTCTGGGGAGAGCTGGAGATGTGGACGTACTGGTTCTGCTGGGCAGGTGGAGGAGACCCTGCAGCGATCAGTCCAGGCGTTCTAACCAGGTGCGGCTCGACTTTGTGCCCCTGCTGGCTTAAGCCGCTCATGCTGGCCAGCAACGTGGAATAAGCCTCCAGCTGGGAGCGCTGGGATGGAGTGGTCGCGACAGCTGTGGCCGCCGCCACGGCGCCGGTTGCCGAATTGGCGGTCGGAGAGATCAGCTGCGAGGGGATGAACCCTGCATATGGTCCGCTGTACTGGGGCCCGACAAACTGGAACGTGTGCTGCAGGTGTGTGTACTGCACAGGGGAGACGGGGGTCCCGGACTGGGAGAGTGCGGACGAGTACACGGTGGGGAGCGTGGTGGGGGCCGGCACCGACCTGGGCGCGCTCGGTGGGGAATAGTCCAGCCCCGCCGGCGGCGGCTTGTGCAGGCCCTGCTGCAAGCCCACCTCCGCCGACGTTCCCCCGGGCCTGTGCCTGCCCCCGAGGCTGCTCTGACTGCCGGGGAGCCATGCTAGGTTGTCCGTGCGGTGGTTGTCATTCGGCAGGACCGGCTTCACCTCCGAAGGCAGGCTGGTGGCGGGGATCTCTCGCTTCTTGGGCGGCAGGCATTCATTGCTCCGCTCTTGGTTGGATTTCATCTTTCGCCGTCCCCCCTCCACTGTGCTTGCTTCACTGTCTGGCTGGCTCTGATTTCAGTCTGATAAATGGAAAGTCACATTTGATTTCTGCAAGGGATCCAGTGACTTCATGAGGAATCATCTCCCCGTGAGCACGATTCTCCAACGGCTCCTCTGGATTCTGCAATGAGAGGGTGGGTGAGGGAGGGCGAAATCACAATGTCAGCACTGGGGAATGGGGGCAAAAAACCTGACATCTCAAACCAGCACTTAAGAAAAAAGGTGGAAATGCCAACTCAGCTGGTCACTGTTGCTCTCATCCCAAGGAGCAGTGGACAGCTGTGCTGCAAAACAGCAGCTAAGATTCTGCGCACATCTGTTAGCACATTCTGAAAACAATTAGAACTTCAGGCAGGTCGGAAATTCTCTGACACCATAAGGTGTCAGATTTATCTCCCTGTGACTCAGAGGCTCACTTCCTTCCTACTGCACCTTCAAGGTTCACCCTTCCATTCTTTCCTTTCCCTGCAACAACAGCATTGCATTCACACTACCATGTCCTAAAACGCCTGGGAACCTTTGGTGACCTCCTGCACAATATTTGCATAGCAGCTGGCAGCTGTGCATGGAGTGGAGGAAGGTGGCTACTGCAGAGCCCTCAAATGCAGCACTGCTGCTGGACCAAGGAGGCTGTGGGCAGCCCAAAGACGCTCCAGGAAGAAGAAGGTAAAGCTGAGCAAACTCTATCCCCTGAGGTGTTTGAGGCCCTGGGCAGCCTGATCTGATGGGTGGCAACCCTCCCCATGATAAAGGTTTGGAACTAGATGATCTTTAAGGTCCCTTCCAACCCAAGCCATTCTGTGATTCTACGACTCTACAAACTTGGCCCCAGAGATGCCTCATTTGGGAAAGCGCATCCATGTCTTCCTGACCCCAACTGAGAGCCCCCACAGTGGTAAAAGCTCAGGATATTGTAGAGGTTGGAGCAAAACCACCTATCTGCTCTGCATCACGTTCACCCACCCCAAGTCAAGAAGGGCAAAGTCAGGTCCTTACTCCATATTATAAGCAAAACATCACAACTGAATCATGTCACACTTTGAAAGAAAACCTGACAGCCCTCCCCTACCTGTCTGACATCAGCAATACACTTTAGGGAAAGGGACAGTTCCCAGACACTGTGCCTGGCTTTCTAGATGTGCTTCTGGCTGCCCGGAAGGAGCTGCGAGCACGGGTGCTTATACTTGACAGGCATTCTTGCAAGAAAAGTGTGCATTATGTGAAAGAAAAAGGGAGAAAGAAGATGGAAATCGGATATGAGCCACTTAATGCCGAGCAACAGAAATGATAACTATCTCATGGCAAATAATATTCCTTTGGGAGATTTCCATTCCTATTGCCTCACTCCTAATGAACAACAAGCCTGATGTCTGTAAGTGCACACAGTGCTTTGAAGACATACCAGGTTAAGGTGAAACCTATCTTTAAGAGCATTCTTTACAACTGTGGTTCTCCAACCTGCCATAATTCATCAGAAGCCCAAAGCATCCAATGGTTTGATACAATTTGTCTCAAGTTATTTTTTCCATATGTTAAAAACAGAGCTAACAGCAATAGCCACAGAGACCCTACAAAAACAGCCTGTGGTTTTGCCTTCACCCACTCCACAGGTGCCACAGATCAGCGCTGGATTGAACCTCGAGTTGAGAAACCAGAAAAACATGAGCTGTAGGTTTGGGACCAGGCTGCCGAAAGGACCTACATTCTGGGGCAGATTCTCAGCATTCAGACAGAGGGAGGACAGAAGGAAGTTCACCTGAACTTGGGGCAGCCTCCTGAGAGAAAGAGCCAGTGATACCCAGAGCACGGCCGCTCAGCTCTGGTCCGCTTTGACCCCTCGGGCATGGGCAGCCGGGAGCAGGCCCTGCCACCAGCACAGGCCTTCCCTTCCTCCTCGCAATTGCTCGCTGCGTCTTGGCAACAGCTGCAATTATTATCTTACACATGACTTACGGATTTTTATTTTTATGTCCGACTAAAAATAAAATCGCCAAGCTCACATTTGCGCAGTCATCCTTAGTTAAGTTTAGCTCACTGTAGCCTCCCGCCCGGGGCGGTCAGGCTGGCGGATCAGTCAGCAGTTCAGGGCTGGGCAGCTGAAAGGGAGCCTGAGCGTGGGGCTGAGCATGGCCAGCTCCTTTGGCAGTGGTGGATGAGCCAGCCAGCCCCACACCAGTCATTCCAACAGGTGGAGGCACACGGATTCTGATTTTTCCACATCAAAACTGCTAGTACAGAGCTGCGTGACACCCGGGGAAGCTTCGCTTTGTGGGAGCCGAAGCAAAGGTTTTTTTCTGATGAATAGGATGGAACCGACGAGTTCTGGGTAGTCCCCAGAGCCAATGCTGACATTCTTCAAGAATACTATGAGCTAATTCTTCCATTTTTTTCTTTGGCGAGTCTTTCATATGGCTCTTTTCATCATCACGGGTGACAAAAGGGCTACCCCACATCTCCCACAGAGCACAGGAGGAATGAGCTAGCCTAATGGAGGCAGAGGTGGAGGCAGCTGTGAAGGCTGCCCCACTTTTCCAAGCCCCACTACCTCATGGTTCCACTTTGAACTCCAACAGACACAGGATGGGATGTGCAGAAATGTAAATGTGCAGCAGAAAGCAGCCTATCTCTGCTCCAAGACTTAAAAGTGAAGTGGTAAGTTTTCAGCATAATTCCAGTTCCAGCAGCAGCAGCAGCAGCAAAGATAACACAGGCCTGACTGTGCTCTGCAAGCAAGATTAAAGCGCCTCCAAGGCAAGAGGTACAGGGCATGGTTAAATGCTTCCTAGCTGGCTGCCCCAGAAAAATGAACACTGCCCTCTGAGGTATGACACACAGTTTATTATTTGTGTGCTTTTTGGGGGGATCCGAGTTGTTTTTCTGACTCTGGAGATTTCCCTTCTCTCTAATTTCAGAGCTGTTGATCATGACTTGCAAGATATGCAGAACAGCAGCTAGCACCAGGAGATTTTTTGCTCCTGCTTTGTGTATGTGCTGCACAAGAGTGTGCGTGCATGCGTGTGCAATTATGGCTTGGAAGGTAAAGAGGACAAAGAGATCAGGGACAGCAGCTGGACTTCGGTATCTCTGGCAGCTCGTACACAGGGAGCATTGCTAAAGTGTCTGCACAGTCCTTGTCCGCTGGCAGCCTGCCCACACAAATTCCTGGAAAGGCTTAAGGCAGAAAAATAATCACTCGGAGGAGTCACCATCTGGGTGTACTCTGGTCCCGGAGGCATTGCTCGCTGGAGCTCAGGATGTGCATTTCTCGTGCACAGCTCCAGCGTGCCTCCGCAACGCACTTCAATCCTCACTACGCCTCCCAGAACGCTATTTTTCGATTTATTTCATCTAACGAATCTAAAAGCCACGAGAGGATACTGGATTAGAGCCTGAAGGGCTGGCCACCTTTATCACCTTTATCCAACACAGCACTGGGTCTCCCCTCTGTCAAGCAACACCACCCTGCCTGGCAAGGCTCCAGCAATGAAATGCTCACAGTGTACACCCGAACACCATTCCCTGAATGACACCTGGCACATGGCTCTGTGCCTGCTGTGTTTCTGCAGGGGATGACAGTGCGGGCTCACACTCCTGCCCCATGCCTCCCGCTTGCCCCACTCCAACATGACGACTGGGCAACATCAGCATCACCAACTGTCAGAGGAAAGGAAAGGCGCTCAGTCCTCCATCCCCTCCACTGCACACTGAGGAGCTGGGCACCTCCAGGACTGGCAGAGGCTACAAGGCAAGGGATGCAGAGTGCTCTGCAGCTGCACATTTCTGGCAGTAGCCTCTCAGGATTGCATTAGCCCTGCCATGCGCATCTCAGTCAACAACAGCTACAGAAGTTCCTTATCTGACCCCACCGATTTCATGGCTCTCTGGCAGATTTCCCAGAAGGGCCAACTGGAGAGAGCCATTAATAAGGAACATGAAAACCTCTAACAAAATTTGAAATTCCCCTCCCCAAACCAAAGGATTCCTTATCAACACCACATCTACAAGACAGACTGTCCTCCGCAGTGCTACCTCTTATTATGCTTCTGGGAATCCACCCCAGCAAACTGCTACAGGTTTCTGCAGAGCAAGCAGCTATTTTGTGCATTCTTCTTCTCCTCAGTCGGATCAGAGAACCTCTGGACAATACAAAGAGTGACTGACAGTGACCTCAATGACCCAATCACCGGGCTCCTCCACCCAGCTCTGTGACAGCTTCCACACACATGCAGCACGATGCAGCAGGTGGCCTGAGCTGCCCTAGCCACCATTTGCAGTGTCCCTTACTCCACGTTTCTTCCAAAGGAGTCCCTATCAGAGGCAAGCCCTCATCCTCCAGCATGTGCTGCAGATGCCAGCACCCTGGTGCTTAGCATGACCAAATGGTCAGGCTGGTACAGGAAGTAAGGTCGTGTTTGCTCCTCATGCCATGACCCGGCCCATGGCAGGGCTCCCATTGGAGAGCACAGAAATCCCCTGCCTTTGGAGCCCAACCCTGGCACTTATAAACCATGAGTCAGAGCCCCTTCATGCTCCTGAAACTTGTGGTACAGAAAGAGGTACTCAGAAAGAGAAGATTTCTTAAGGTGATAAAGATAGAGGGATTTTTGCCCTTTTCATGACAATTTTAGCTTGCCCTTCTGTTGGGAGAGGCCCTTCAGTCTCGAGGCTTTTAGCTTCTCACTGCAACCCACAAGACCAGAAACGTATTATTTTAGATAAAAGTGGAATTTCCCATTTTGTTATCTGACATCAGGAACTGGAGTTTTGCAAGGCAGTGTGAGGTATCTCGGGGCCAGTGACAAATCTGCAAGAGCTGACAATGCTGATTACAGAGCAGTTTCTTTGAGGGTGAAGCACCAGGCTCCAGAGCTCTCTGCTGCTGGGGAGGGAGGAAGAGAAAGATGTAACCTGTGCAGGAGGGCAGAGCCAAGCGTGTAAGTGTGTACAACTTCACAGCCGGCCCTCTTGGAGCTGTATAGCAGAAGTGCACATCGGTTAGCCAAGGAAAAGCACGTCTCTGTGGCTACAAGGGGAAGACTTGAGTTTGTAGTTGGGCTGCTTATGTCCTGGGTTTCAATTTGGGCAGAACACAAAAAATGGTCTGACATGACATGGGCACGTGCTTCAGCAGTGCAACCTTTCACCAGAGTGCCACGTTTAAGCAGACCATTAGAGATCCGTAAAAGCCCTCCTGGACAGATGCAAGATGTAACCTTTATTTTCCTGCCCAGCACTGACTGCTACCAGCTGCAGGATGTCAGATCTGAAGGACCGGCTCGGCTGATATTACACAAGAAAATCCTTGACTCTTACACCAATCTCCCACAGGCATTTCTGCAGCTTAAATGAGTGAATAGAGCTCCATTTATAAACAAGCATAATACAGAAATTACTTTGTTGATGTTTTTCCTTTTATCTAAAATGTCCCAGATACAATGGGAGCTGCCTACACAATTTTCCATTGAAAATTTCACGAGTGACTATAAGCGTAGCAACACCCACTCGCCACTCGTTTTAACTTGTGACAGAAACTGTCATGCCTGCGTGAACACATTTGCACTGCAGATATGTCACACGGGTCTCGTTCCGTGTGTCTCAAAGCGCTCCCTTACAAGCTCTCTTTCCTACCCGTGGCTGAACGACTTTAGAGAAGGTCTGGCTTTGTTTCCAGGAGAGATGAGTGTGATCCCCACAAAAAAATGATGGCTCCTGGGGGCGTTCCACCCCTTTGAAGCTGCAGCCAGAAGCTCCAGCAGGCAGCAGCCGGCTGAGCTGCCGCTGTACAGATAAGCACACGGGCTGCAGGGGAGGAACACACTGCCACGCCAGGCTGATAGGGGGATGGTGCAAGAGCAGGGCTGTGGGGGCAGTTGGGAAGGCCAGCTGCAGGCTTGTGTCCTGCACTGGGAGTCCTTCCTGCACACTGCTCTGCTGCTCGATTCCACATGCTAGCCTATTAGCTGCAATTAGTCCATTTGTAAGGTGTTAGAGATGAATTCATGCTAAATTTCCCTTGAAATGGATTTCTCTTCTTTCAGGCTCCATTCAGCAAAGCTGTAACTGTCAGCAATTCTATCTGAGCTCTTGCTCATGGCCCAAGCCAATACTTAATGCTTTGCCAAATCAGCCTCACCAGCCATTACATCTGTCAAAACCAAATTGCCAGCAGCTCACCCCCGGCCTCAAGGCACAGCTGTGCCTGCCCTGTGCCACAGAAGACGCGAGGGATCTCAACATTCCCCTCTTCCCATTCGTTTGTTCTTTCTTTCTCTAATCCCTTCATTTTTCTTTTTAATTCAGAGTTGGCTTTGTGTGGGCATGCACTACAGCATCACCCGCCCCAGTCCTGCACCGACCCTCACCGGAGATGTGAACATTCTATGCCTCACTGCACACAGGAAGGCATGCTGGCTTCCACACAAAAGAAAAAGCAGCCAAACCCACTGGTCTGCAGCTCCCTTCCTTCTACATGAGCAGCACCGCAGCACCAGAGGACGAGTTTGCTATTCCCCATCCTGAAGGAGCTTCCCTCCTGCACCACAGATGCAGAGGCAGCAAATCTGATGGGTAAAGGGAGTCAATTCATCACCAGTAGCACTTGGCTGAGGCCAGCGCAGCGAGGCCGAGATGGCCCCCATTGCTCTATCTGACAAGACAATGCAGAAAACCATTAAAAGAAAATGAAGTAATGAGGGTTTACATCAACATAGCAGGATACGCAGTCACAGGCTCCAGTCGCAATTAAAAAAAAACATTCCAACTACAAATGCAAATCAGCAAGGCTCTCAAGCAGGGAACACTGTCAAACGAAGGCGGTGTGCTAACAGCAGTGCCAGTGCTCTCAATTTAAGTACGTGAGAAACAAAGGTATGTAGCATCCAGGACTGCCAGAGAGAACTTGCTTTAAACTGCAGTCAAAAAGAACTGGGAGGATTTAAAAACGCCTTTTCTTACAAAAAGCAGATACAAGAAAACCTTTTTCTCCCCTTCTCCCAGCCAATGGAGGGAAGAAAAATAAATCACAGAACTCCCATAAAGGTTATTTATGTCGGAGTCTTGAACTCAGGAACTAAAAAATTCCTCCATTGGACACGCAGGTCTGTGAATCACAGCTTGGCCATCTGAATGGGCCTCGGGTAAAAGCTGCTGAGCAACAAAGACTCAGTGCTGCAATTGCTCAGTGAAAGCATCTGACCCATCTGCCACTCGGAATCCGAGGTGCAGCGACAAGTTACCCCTGACACCAGCAAAATGGACAAAAGGATGATGAGCTACCTGCAGCTGGTTTCAATCAAAAAGCCCAGTAATTACTGCAGCCCTCTCCTGTGGCTCATATGGAGCGCAGCGTGGAGCTGTAAAGCATTATACAAGTCTAATGCGCTGCCAGATCTCTTAGAGCAGTCAGCAGCCAAGTCACTCCCTCCCACCATTGGCTCAGCTTCATTAACTTAATCAGGTGTTCATTCATTCATTCACTCATCCATTCAAAAAAAAAATAAAAAAAAAATTACACTAAACCTGGCAAATAGCCAGTGCCATGCATGCAGGGAGCATGCTCACAGCAGCCACTGGGGTGAGAAGAAAAAGGGTGAGCTAGGCATTTGTCAGCCTTTGTGCGGGGGCATGGGCTTTGCACAGAGCCTGGGTGAACACGTACCTTTGCCACAGCCTCCCAAAAAGCACTGGGGCCTTGGAAGCTGCAGTGGGGGTAGATGCAAGCTCTGGAGAGCGTGGAAGTGAGAGCAGTCCTGTGAGTGCAGGCAGCAAGCAGCAGTTATTCCCCAGAGCAATGGACTAATTAATTAATTTGTTTATTTAGGGGAAAAAAAAATAGGGATTGTGGCAGGATTGACTCAAATAATTTTGCTGCAATGTTCCTACCCTTTCATTTGCACATATATTGCACAGCTTAATCCAAGCAGAAGGGAACAAAGCGGAAAAGAAACACACAAAGAAAAAAAAAGAAAAGAAAAAAGAGGAGCTTCACAGAATTGATGATAGGAGCAATTGCTAATGGAAATCTGACTCTTGTATCTGTAAACATAAGACTCTACAACCTCTAGCATTCAAGCATCAGATAGGAATCCCCTCCCTTGCTCAGCTCTTGCACTTGCTCTCCTTAGTCCTTACATGTAAGTTTGCAAGGAACATTATTTCTTCCCTCTAGCTGTCATCAGAATGACATTCACTGCATTTGTTTTTTCCAGCAAGCTACAAGAAAGCTGCTTTATGACTATTCCAAAAAGCAGGCCTCAAGAGTCAGAGCTGACTTACTGTGAAGAGCTTCACGGAGTGAGCCAGGTTGGGCAATAAGGAAAGGGGAGAGGTGTTACATTTCCCACAGCAGAAGCTGAGCAACAGTGTGAAAGCAGTCAGCATCTCTCCCCTTTATCTCACTCTGCCCTGTGCAAAAAAATACAGGATGGCAGGTTACTGGAGCAAGTTCATAACAGTGACATGGAGATACAGAGCACTGCAGCTACACTGAAGTACTGCTTGCAGATGGGCAATAATGAAAACTGGTAGTCCCTGGTGCAAGCCCTGAAGTTATTTCTTTTTGGATAAAAAACCCAGCACAACGGAACACATGATGCATGGTACAAACAGCAAATCAGACGCTCCAACAAAGAATCTGGAAAGGGTGATTAACATATGGCCAAGCTACAAGCCTGCAGTTTAGATGCACTGTAGAACGTAAGCTGAAGAGCCCAGACCAACACCCATTGTTCTGGACCCAGCTCTTGTATCCTTCCCTGAATTTCTCTGTAGGTGTATGTACTGAAAAGCACGTAAGTACCTACTAGCATCTGGGGAACCAGCCACCAACACTTGGTACACGAGTTAAAAGAGCATTCTCTCCCATGAATGAACAGTGAAATATTGCTGAACAGTGCTTCTCTGACTGTACCAGACAACAGCATAATCAGAAAACAAGAATTACTCCAGTTGCCTTTACTGTAATAGAATTCTAAAAGAGAAAGACAAGAAAAGGTGTCTGAAGGTGAAACATTTTTTTCTCATAGCCCCTGTTCTTCTGCCTAGCAGAGTATGCAGAACATAGGCCAAACCTCAATGCGGTCTACATTCAAGTCAGTCTCCTACTCTGGAAGTTCAGTCTTGAGCTAAGGGCCTTTAAGACATCCAAGAACCTAACACTGTCTCTTTCATTACTATTGTCCCTATTTCTAATTCTCTAAACAAGATCCAAAGCTTTGAGGTTCCTTGTGTTCTTTCCACTTTACCTCCCTGACATTACTACTTCATCCGAGAGACAGTGCAATTCTTTCCTCCTCTGCCCACTCTACTCACGTTAGCTTTCTCCCTCCCACCCAATCGGTTGCTCAAGTCTTCTTCCAACAGCATCTTCCCTTTCTTCCACCAAGGCACCACACCATAGTATGGCTCCATTCTGGTTCTCTCCATCACACTCAGGAGCATCCAGTGCTCCAGGGGTGACTTCTAACATCAGAAACAGGTATGTGAGTTCTAAAGGTCACCAGATGCATGTACATAAGGCAGTAAAAGAAGAACAACTGCCTACGGATGCTACAAATTCCAAATGATCCAACGTTTGGTAGAGGTTCTAGTTCAATCTAGATAAAGAAAAAGGATGTGGTTTGAGGCATTCTGGCTCTTTATATGAATCATTTCACTTCTGCCTCTGCAAGAAGAATTAGAAGAATGTGAGGTTTCATGATTCAAGGCAAGAGAATGAGAAGACAATATCTCAGCATTCTGAAATGAGGCTTGCGTGTCTAACTGCACTGCCAGCTCAGAGTTCACTTCTCACAAGTGTCAAGTATATTTTCCCTTCCGTATCTTTGCAAGCCCCAGTTCTGTCTGTTGTCATCACTCATGGGATTTACCTAATCCCCGAAACAACGGAAAAAAAGTCATTTTTTTTCTGCTGGAGAAACAGAATCAAGTCTGAAGCACACACTGAAAAATTCAAATTGTGCGTATCATTTATTGTACTTCCATTCATCCACACTGTGTTGACAGTATAAATGCAAATGATGCCCATAAAAAATGCTGAACTGTGGTCCAATGTATTCAGTGGTATTTCTCAGAGATTTCCACTCACTTCTACTGTTCTCTGCTCACATTCCTCACACTTCAGCAAATTCAAGCAGCTGCCTATTTATATAAACACAGCCTGAAACAGAAATGTTGATCTCCTCTTCTTCAAAGCTGCTGGCTTTAGCTGCATCCACTGGTCTGAACTAGGAAGCACAGCAGAGGCAACCAGAAGGTACAAAGTTCCTTTGAAATCTATGTAGGCTGCTCTGAAAGTAATGCCTCCTATTTACTTCCAGGGAAATAACAGATACAAAATGCACAATAACCGTAACCCTATTTGATGGATCAAATTCTTAGCTACAAAATACTATTTTTCAACACAGTCACCACCATCACTTATGCATTTTGCCACTGATTGACAAGAGCCTGCATGCCATGCTCGTAAAAATCTGCATGACATGCTTTTCACACTGCTGCTGTCACTGCTGCAACACACCACTCCCTCACTGTGTTCACATCAGCTGTTTGGTCTCCATAAATGTTCAGCTAGCATTAATGGATGTCAATGAGTGCCATTTTTCCACACCTTTGCTCCACACTCACTTCCATCTCAGACACCATTCTCTGAGACTGCTCCACTGCAGCCATCTGTTGCACAGCAACAGCAACAACATGTAATGAAATACTGGTGGGAAGGTTCAACCTCTACTAACATCCCACCAACATCCGTCTCTGACACTGTGGGAGAACATCATAAAACAAGAGGCATTACCTTCAGAGCAACCCTCATATTATCCTTGGATTCGGCTACAAAGAGGGACTCCATAGCTTCCTCAACACAGAATTCACCCTTACAGAGTTTCATTTCTGATGCTAGTGGGGTGTGATCCTGACCTTTTAAATTCATCACATCACATTATACACATCATGCACAACTTGCTCTACAGCTCCAATCACACACAAGTACATGATGGTGCAGGTCCAGATATTACTGGCACTCCTTGGACCCACACCAATGAATCCTGCTCATGACCGTGCATCCTCTTTTGACAAGGCTTCCCTATAGGCTTCTTTGCACAGCACTCTGCAATTATGCATTAGCCTTTCTGTAGTGACAGCACGTCTGACTGCAGTTTGCCGATATGTATTAGCAGTTACTTCCTATAGGGCTTTGAAGTGTTCCCCCAGACTGAGGCAAAGGCAAGACTTAGCACAAAAACCTGTTCTCTAACCAGCCATACCTCACTAACGACAGGATTTTGGTGTCTGCGTCAGCTAAGGGCCTTTCAGAAGCACTCTCACAAAATAAGGGGAAGGGAATGAGATTCAGCTGGGGGTCTGAGTGCTTAAAACCTTTGTGCATTCCTCTTCAAATCAGCACTTAAGCGCTGCTCTCCTGGAGAAGAAAACAGTTGAAATAGGCTCAGATCCTCCCACTGCAGAGTAGAACCCATTGCAGAGAATTTCCTGGGAGAAGAAAGCTCTCTGGGGAGTCCCTCGCAAAAGCTGCCTTATCTCACCGAGAGGCTGGTTCCAAGGGGGATAAACAGGGAACATCGTAGCACTTCCAGCCTGCTCTCAGACACGCTGTGGCTCTGACAAATAAATGACAGCAGTGAAAGCAAAGTGATAGATGGGATGCATCCCATGATGGAAACATCAGGTGCCATTGCCACTGCTATGGTGAAAAGGAAGAGAGATTTTTTTCTGGCATTATTTACACTCTCAGGGATTCTTCAGCATTTAATTTGTTTACCACTCCCTCTCTGCCTCCTCTGATCTTTTCTTCTGAATGTACAATGCACAATGAGCTTACATCTGTTAATCTGGTTTGGTTTAGTTTCTTTTTCATGTGTGGTTTTTGACTTGGAGACTCCTTATGGTAGATACATACAGTTTCTCTTTTTTTTCTTCTCTGTTTTGTGTTTACAAATGGAAGTTACATTTTCTTAGAAATAAAAAATACCTCCTGCAAGATATGATTTCTAATTATATTTCTAATTAGATTTAAACCTCTCCTAGCTGGAGCAAGACCTTCCAAAGCATTCTGAAACACTGCCACGTTGATTAGCCGTGCACATGAAAATTCGCGTCCTTGCTCTCAGTTGGCAAAACCCAGGAGTCGAAGTGGAAAAAGAACCTTTCTTCTTCTGTGGTAGCACCATTCAACTCATTGCCCATGGGTTAAACACTGCCTGCAAAATCTTTCCTTTCGGCTCAGATTGCTGTGGAAGCAGCACAGTATCTCCTCTGATGCACAGCTGGGCTGAGATGACAGCTACTGTGCCAATTTAATGTGAGGGAAAAGGAGAAAGAGAGAGAAGGGATTGCTGTCTGGTGAAATGGGGGGCTGCAGCATCTCAGCAGAACCCATACCTGCTGGCCCATCCCATTCAGGAGGGAGGAGAGATACGTCTCCTGTACAGACACTGCTTTTGGTGTTTGGAGAAATGGGTTAAAGAGACCTTCTGTCAGTCCAAACTGCATTCATAAAGCTTTACATTTGGACTGCACTGCTACAGCTTTACCAGCAAAACCTCCTAAAACCTGCCTTAGGACAACCTCGGCTCACTAGCAGACTGCTGGCAAGGGTGGGAACATGCTCATTGCACCTCCTCGCTGAAAATGCTGAAGACTCTCCAAAGTGACAGATTTTAACAGGTGAATTTGACAGCTGTGCTTTGTGATGCCAGTCAGCACAATCGCACTGAAACCGCTCCAGTGAGGAACTGCAAATGTGGAGGTAACATTGGTAGTGCCTCAGCTGGGCCACTTAGGTCACACCTCTGCCCAAGACTTCTGCTGAGGTTCTCAGCATCCACTAACTGAAGTGTACAGCACACGAAAGCCCCAAGGGAGCAGGGAGAGCACCACAAACTGCAGCATATCCACAGGGAGCACCTGCACGTAGTGGTAGCTGCACTTGCCTGCATCCATGAAAGCCCCACACGTGTCACAGACAAAATGAGCTAATAGAAAACCAAAGGAATGCTTGGTACCACTTATTGCAGTCTGAATGCTTCCATTAGCTTAGGTGCCTCTTGCATAGTTATCTTCGTTTACAGAAACATTTCCAGTGCAAGTTGCAGACAAATCAGTCCTGTGATCACCAGCTGCAGCTGCTGCTTTCTGCATGCAAAGCATTGAGCAAATCAGCAGAGATGAGCACCCACTCACATCAAAATCTCCGAGATGTGGTTGACAACCCTGGCTAATTAAAAGACATGGGACCAGGCTAGAGCAAAACTGTCGCTCAGCAGCTTCAACTCAAAATCTGGCTGGTCTGACAACAAATGGCAGCTTTCCTCATTTTCAGTCTGTGGACAAGTACTTTCTCTATGGTTCTGGTCTAAAATTGTTTCCCCCCACACTTTGTTTTTTTGTGAACTACTCTTTTAGCATTTGCCTTCTTTACTCTCCTCACTTTGTGATTCCTGTCATTCTTGCTTGGTCTTTAAAGTTAGTTTCTGTCCTTGCTTTGCTACCAGTTAAAATGCCACTCTCACTAACAACACGAGGCTGAGTCAGAACAGAGACTGCACGTACACACTTCTGACTCTGGGAGAAAATTACTAAAATTGAAAAAGCACTGTGGGTAACATCCCTCTCACTGATGCCCCAACAGCAGCACTGCACCAGCACAGTCTGTCAATAAAAACATCTACAACTGCTATGAAGCATTCATTGTGTGGATGCTTATAAAGAAGTTTTGCTTGGTTTCGTGCCCACTCCTCTGTCCACCAACTTTAGGCCTATGGAAAACACAGTGAGAAGGTTGATGGGTGCATCTGGGCCTTAATTCCCACCTTCAACACGTTCTTGAGGCTGACGTTTTTTGCATTACTCCCATTTTAACCACGTAAGCATGTGGTGAAAGAGGGCTGGCAGGGTTTTCTTACATTTGTGCAGGAAGGGTGGCTCATTCTGTTCACATTCATTGCAAAAAATCCTCACTTCATGGGCAGGTGAGGACAAACATGAAAAAATGCAACTGCTGATCTCAAACAGTGATCAAACAGTGTTAAACATGCATGTGAAATGCCATTTGTTTTGGATTTAATGGCATTTCAGTATAATCTTTGAAGAAGAGCTAAACTAAGGCAGCCTCTCCTCTTCGCTCCCTACTGGCGGAACATGGACACTGGATGCAGAGCAGTTGCCACCAACAGGATGATTCTGTTCAGATAATAAAACTAATAAAACACTTTTTAAGAGTGACTACCTGAAGTCTTGCTCTTTTCCACATGCTCAGAGTCACTTATTGCAGTGGGAACAACATCAGGCCTTCCGTGTGTGAGCAATTTATTAATAAACCGAACACAGTAGTCGCACACTAACAATGCACTGACAAAAAGAGCGGTGAGACCAAACCAAACTTTCAGAACCTTGCCTTCTAAAACATTTCCATAAAAGTAGGCCTAGTTTTGCTTCCATAACACCTCTACAACACTGAGGAACTTCAAGTCCCGAAGTTATTTGGCTGTGTTATTGTGCCAGTTGTTCCCAGACTTACTCAAAAAGACATTCTGAGCCAACTGCAAAGCCCTCTCTCTCACTGGAAGCTCCACCACGCCAAGCCACACTGCGTGACACCAAGCCTCGAGGGGCCGTACCTGGTCTTCCAAACACCCTCCATGTGAAGGTAGTCGAGTGCATTGCAGCAAAATCATAACTGGGATGAGCTGAAAGAGACTGAACGAGCAGAAACAAAAGAAAATGGGACACTGGCCTTGATGACTTCAGGATAGATAATGCGATGAAAAGGCTCTGCTCTGCATTGCTGGTTTGAAGCCAGCCCAGGCTGGAAGTGCAAGTCAGTACTACTGGGCAGCTGCTCTGAAGGGAGCTGACTCCATTCAGGCTCATGCTCATTAGAGAATAAAAGCCACCACAGCGACAGGGTGTGCTGCAGGAGGGAAGAGCTGAAAAAGCTTGGTCTCCTGCTTCTTGTTGTCACACATGCGGATGCTAGCGTGGAACAAAGCTATTTATACAGGGCTATCTGTTTCAAAGCAAACCTCACCAGCACTGACTTAATGAAACCTGCACCTTATACTATTTTAAAAACAGAGTGGCTTGCTTTGGAAGAACAGGGTTGGTTTTCCCTTTGTGCAACCCTGTTACATTGGTGTGGAGAGACAAGCCGGGAGACCACCAGCACAGCCAAGCCTTTCAGCCACTGACAACTGAATGTGAATTTCAGCATTATTACTGAACTCCTTAAAATGTTTGAGCAGTGCTGAACTCGAAGGTGCACTGTGGGTTGAGCTGAATCTGGAAGATTTACAAAGTTCTTGGAAGGCTTGCAACGCCTCATAACTGTGAAGGAAATGGTTAAAGCCAGCTGAATCAATGCAGGTGCAGCTTAATAATGAGCTGAACAGCTCTTCTTTTTTTGCTGAGGTTAGACGCTGCACAGACTGAGCTAACACTGCACCCCCTGGGACTGACCTGCTCCCAGCAGAGGCTGCAGCACAGGCATTAGCAGGACAGAGCAGCTTGCGCTGTAGCTCTGTAGATTAATACAGATTTTGTCCTCTGGGGCTGTCGGTCCCAAACCTTTCAGCAGAGATGAAATCTCTGAGAAAAAGAAGACAGACACTACTGGAAGTGCGTCTAAGTGTCTTTCTGGCTTTCAAACGAAACCTGAAGCATCTTCATTTCCAATTTAATATTTTAGTAAGCACTTGATTGGAAGAGACTGCGTAATGGGTTAATTTCGAAATGTCATTTATCTTTACTCACTGGGGATGACTCTCTGTAATTCACTTGAGGCTGCAACAGTCATGGATTAATACATCATCCTCCAACTCGAGGAGATAAAAGCCTAACAAGCTCTAACCTGCTCCACAAGCTATATTTAAGTAGTACTGGGTAATGATAAATATCTCCCATAAAATGTGTTCTCTTCACACTTCTTGCGAAAACTGCTGAGAGAACCAGCTGGTGAGATGGAGCTGACGGTCTTTGTTCGCAGCCCTGCGATCCATCCGCCATAAAACCGAAGCACTGCCTTCCCTGGCACCCTCTGGATGCAGGGCTGCCTTCAGAAGGGAGGCCAGTGAGGAGAGGCTGCTGTCACTGCTGGTGCCACTGCTGGTGTTAGGGCTCGTGTCACTGCTGGCTGCTGGTGTTGACAGCTGTGCCATCACCCACCTCACTGCTGCCAGACTGGCAGGGAGGGAAAGAGCTGGGGAGGTGTGAGGGGTATTTTGTTTTTCCTTAACCGTGCTCTGTTTCTGGCGTTGGACATTTTGCAGAACAAAATGAAGAATGGGCTTCTCCACTGAAAATCTGATAAACCAGCAGGGATGGCTGTTGTAGCCAGAGTGGGAGAGATGCAGGAAGTGAGAGGTAGTTTACACACACTGCTTATGGGCAACTGAATCATTTCACATTTCCTAATTTTGCTTGCAAGTGGTGGATGCTGATAAGCATGTGGGGACCTCACAGTACAGGTGCTTGGACCATACTCCTGCCTCAGAAAGCTAGAAGAGGTCCAGGCCAGCCTAAACATACTCTTTTCCATTTTCATTGTTGCCTGCTGGGTAAATGCTACTCCGATGCTTTCAACATCCCAGCCTGACCTGAAAGCAGCTGTTGGGGAGAGTCTTCCTTTCCAGGACCTGCAGAGAGTGACCTAACCACAGCAGAGGGATGCTGAGCTAGCTCCTTAACCGTCCATCCATCATGGGAACAACTGCACTTCCAGGAGATACTGATACCCAGCATCCTTCCAGCCCCCTGTTATTACAGGTCCCATACCCAGAGAAGCTGTGGATGCCCCATGCTTTGAGATATTCAAGGCTAGGTTGCATGAGACCACTGTCAACCTGATTTAGTTTATCCATGGCAGGGGCTTGCAACTAAATGGACTTTAAGGACCCTTCCAACTCAAGACATTCTGTGATTCTCTGATTTCTCTCTTCACTGCTTTATACATGCTGACAACTCACATAGATCACTAGAGGGACAGAGTAGCACTGCAGCTCTCCATCCAGCCTGGAGAAACAGACAGTAAAATAAAAATCCTACTTTTATGACATGCTAACTAGGAGACTGTGGCTGCAGCCACATTCCTCAGACCCCGTGTGCGTGCCACTGGAACTGAAAGGGTGAACTACTGTGATTAAAATCACAGGTATCCTCTACAGACCTAACACATTTCCCACTGTAAATTTCCTTACTTAATTAACACAGAAAAAGAAGCCATCTTCCTTCCACCCACCTGGCCACTTGAAGAGGCTGAACACCCTAAAGCTGCTTCAAAACTGTTTCTTCAGATAAAAAGACATTTATTTTGCTTTATTTTATTTTGTGTTAAAAACTCCTCTGGCCTTGCCCAAGCCTCTCTGAGGGAGCTGCAGAAGCCTGACTGCTCTGTGCCATGATGGTGTCCTTTGCTGGCCTTGCCTTGGGTCTCCAGGCATTACTGGGGTTCCCTCACCACACATAACCACCCCTAATCCAGTTGTGTTATGCCTCCCTTCATCTCTCTTGAGTTAGGAGAGCTTTAGCTTTCATTTAGAAACAGTGCAAGCAGAGTATCCCGGTTCCATCTTTTCTTGCTAACTCTACCTTCGTTTTACTTTGACAGCGCACTTGGACTCCTGAAAATATTTCTTCTCAGATCACAGTGATCTTGCAATAGGTCACTGTTCAAACATGCTCTTGACAACACAGTGCTGACCACCATGTTTTTTCCAAAATAATTCTGTGGAGATGATGCATTCAGAATTCCAGCAATGGCAGAAACATAATAAAATACTTTTTGCAGTTAGGAATCAGTAGCACAAACGACTGCTTGCAAAGCAAACGCATTCTTGGTATGTTTGTAAGTCCTATCACAACAACACATCTGGCACATCAGGATTCCGGCAGTGGGCAAATCCCAAACCCTCACTGAGAGGCAAAAATTATAAAAGCAGTAATAATAATGCGACAAGGCAGCCATGAACGCCAAAAAGCAACAGAAAAAGATAATTAATCTGACCTCTGCAGTTTTCTACTCCTGATCACTGAATTTCATGGCTGAAATGTGTGGCAGCTCACCACCAGAAGTGTATCAGATCTGCACATGATCTACAGCTCTACAGCTTACGCTCAAGATGCCCTTTATGTTGGTCCTATGAATAAAGAAATAGAAGAAAACCCAGTGTTCAACATAAGGCTGCACAGGATACGGTATATTGAAATAGCACAGAAAAAAGTAGGAATCAAGTCTGGGAAGAGGAAAGTTCAGATGCTAATGGCCCATACAGGGGACAGTAATTTCATGTAGTTTTGAAACCATTCAGAACATGCTTACATCCCTGTTCCCTAGTACTGGTTGCATTTGCTCTATGTATATGCATGATTCAGAACTACTTCAGCTTCGCTTTGGTAGAAAAGCAAATTCAATTTTCCACACTCATGTCACCTATTACACTGCTCATCCTGTTCTTATTTTTTTTTAACAGTCCTAAGGAAACATCCTAGGTATTTGTGTAGGGGACTTTGCTGGGAATTGAGTAGATTCATATGATAAAAATCCAGTTGTCCTCAAAACTTGTGTAAACAAAACTGCAAAAGTAAATACCAGTCCTTACAGTATAAACAAAATAATTTTCAATTTTGAGATTTTTTTCCATATGTACTAATGCTTTTTTTCCCCTCAGAGTAACATTTGCCCACATCTAAACACAATGTTTTTAATAGAGATCCGGTCACTGGGTACCTTCATGCAATTTACAGCTGTCCAAGTGACTTCAATTCATTTAAGCAGAGATCAAAGCTGGTGTTTCCCTAGGTCCTGACCTAACAGGACTTGAAACCATTTAAGCTATTAACTTGAAACCACAGGGAACCAGCCTACTTACAGTCACATCACTGAGAACATGCAGATACTTGGCTTCAGGGCAGGCGTGAGCTCTTTGCTGAACTGGGACACTGAGGCTCCACATGTGCTGAGCAGAGCTCTCTGAAGCAAAGGCATGGAGGCAAAAATCTCATTTAATTGGCTCAAGACTGTCGATCCACTGCTTTCCTCCAAAAGTAGCTTCAACACAGTGTGGAATTTATCTTAATGCTGCCACGGAACTGCTCTTCTCACCATGGAAGGCTTCCTTAGAGCTGGAGCCCAGGAAGGCTGGATGCTCCTCAAGAAAGAAGTCTTACAGAAACAGGACAAGGCTATTCCCCTGTGCCACAAGATGAGCCACTGGGGAAGAAGACCAGGATGGATGAACAGGAAACAGCCTTTTCTGAGGCTCCAGGAGAGAGAGAGAGTCTATGTCCTGTGGAAAAAAGGATGGGCAACTCAGGGAGAATACAAAGAAGTTATTAGAATATTCAGGGAGAAAATCAGAAAGGCAAAAATCAAGTTTGAACTCAACCTGACCACTGTAGTAAGGGAGAACAAAAACCTTTTCTACAAATGAACAGTAAGAGGAGGGCTAAGGAGAACCGCCATCTTTTACTGAATGCAGCAGGGAACATGACCACAGAGGATAAGGAAAAGGCTGAGGCTCTCAATGCCTTCTTTATTCCTGTCCTTAAAAATCAGACCAGTTATCTTCAGGTTACTCTACCTCTTGACCTGGAAGTCTGAGATGGGGAGCAGAATAAAGCCCCCATGATTGAAGTGGAAACAGTTAGAAACTGTCACAAGTCCATGGGGACAGATGGGAACCCCCCAGGAGTGCTGAGGGATCTGATAGAGGTGATTGCCAAGCTGCTTTCCACCATCAGCAATCCAGAGAGGTCCCAGAGGACTGAAGGCTTGCCAATGCCACTTGTCTACAAGAAGGGTCATAAGGGGAATCTAAGGAACTAAGGAACTAAGGCCTGTCAGCCTGACCATGGTTGTTAGGGAAGGTAATGGAACAGATCATCTTGAATGAGATCACATGGCATGTGTGGGACAACCAGGGACAAAGCCCAACCAGCATGGGCTCATGAAAGCTTGACCAACTGGATCCACTTCTACAATGCCTGGAGGTGACGGGAAGGCTGCTGATGTAGTCTACCTAGACTTCATCAAACCCTTCAGCACTGTCTCCCCAGTACTCTCCTGCAGAAGCTGGCAGCCCATGGCTTGAACAGGTAACACTTCCACACACTGCTGGGTAAAAAACTGGCTGGAGGGCTGTGCCCAGGGAGTGGTGGTGAACAGAGCTAAATTCACCTAGTGACTGGTTACAAGTGCTGTTCCCTAGGCACTGGTACTGGGGCCTGTCCTGTTTGATATCTTTACTGATGACCAGGAAAAGAGCATTGACTGCACCCTCACTGAGTTTGCAGATTACACCAACTTAGATGGAAGTGCTGATCTGCCTCAGGGTAGGAAGGCCCTACAGAGAGATCTGAACAGGCTGGATGGCTGGGCTGGGGCCAACAGAATAAACCTTAACAAGACCAAGTGCTGGGTCCTGCACTTTGGTCACAACAACCCCAGGCAACACTAGAGGCAAGGGGAAGAGCGGCTGGAAGATTGTGTGGAGGAAACGGACATGAGGGCCCACTGATTGATGCTTGGCTAAATATGATCCAGCAGTGTGCCCAGGTGGCCAAGAAGGCCAATGGTATCCTGGCTTATATCAGAAATCGTGTAGCCAGCACTCTGTACTCATCCCTCTTATTCAGCTCTGGTGAGGCTGCACCTTAAGTACTGCATTCCTCCCATATAACAGGACAACAACAAGCATTCCTCCCAAGCAACAGGACAAGAGCGGGTGGCCTCAAGTTGCACCAAGGGAGGTTCAGGTTGGATATCAGGAAAAATTTCCAAACTCGTTGATTCTGTGATTCTATGATTCCATGTGTTGTGTTCTAGTAGGGCAGGAAAGGCACAGAACTGTTTCCTGGGAAACAAGTGAAGTTGTGACTGATGCATGTTGTTAACTTTCCAGAAAGAGTACACTTCTTTTTTTTAAAGTGAAAAAAACATATGTAACAAATATGCCTGTTCCTTAGCACTACTCAGCACAACATGGTACTCCAGATTGGGCTTTCACAAAGCAGATAAACAGCAGAAATGACCAGAAGGGTTTACAGAACCTTGACGGCACCAGGTAGAGTGTAGATTTTGTTTTATTTGCTAGTATTTGCTATTTATACTGATCTGGTCATGCACGTTTCATTTCAAATTTAATCCCTGCACTTGAAATACTTTATCTTTGGAAGGAATTGCTCAGCAGACAGAAGCTGGACTCTCAGATCCTGTTTCCAGCTCTCCATTTGGTTCCTGGCTAATTATGTATATCCGTATCTCTAATCACAAGGAACCTATTACAACTTTTAATGGAGTAACCTCATCGCATCTCAGCAGAGTGAGAACTCTTCTTGCTACTTCCACTTCAGAGATTGGAACAGAACACTTTGTCAGCGGAGACTGCAAACTGGAACTGGCAGCAGGTTGCAGCAAAAGGCCAGCTGAAAACCGTGGTGGTGAGGGAACGGTACAGGTCTCTTGTTCAAAACGGAGCAAAATGGACAGAGAGGAAAGGAAGGAGGTGGAATTCAGACAGCCGGAGGCTGCTGCCAGTTCAGTTAACTGTGCTGAATTTCAGTCAGTGCCCTCACAACTACTCTATTTCACTCTTACAAGCTGTTAAGCGCAGTGACTTGGGCTAGCCAGAAAAAAAAAAATAATTAAAAAAAAAATCCTAAACACCTTTTTTCAAAGGTGCAGAAAGAGTTACACTTAATTAATTATCAAAAATTCATTAAAAAAAAATTCCTTTGCACATCACTTAATGCCACTGCTTAATTGACCTTAATAAGAAAGCCAGATATTTTAAAGCTCTGAAAATGACAGAGAAATGCTGATATTCCGCTTTCTCATAATAATGTTGATGATTATGTCTTTCAAATCCCATTCAGCAGTTTCTGATCTACTCAATACTTTCAGGAGAATGCCATTTCCCAGATTCATTAACGGCAGATTTTACACTCAAACCCTGTCCCCTGATGTTTGCAAAATGTCCCTGATCACGCAGGTTATCGTCCCAGCCCTAGTAAATCATCCCAGTTCTGGTTTGTTTTAACACTAAGCTTCTCTCATCTTCCGCTTCTGGTACAGTGTCCTCATGTCACCCTGAGGAAATATCAAGGAATCAAGAGGAGTTCTAGGGGAGAGCAGAGATAAAACAGGAGGAGAAATGCACAAAAGTATTTGTCTGCAATCCTATTACTAGAGAAAATGCTTTACAAGGTTACCTTGTGGGAAACATGCCCTGTCCAAGAGTAAAAAATCCTTCCCGCAGCTGTTCAGAAAAATCCCCAAGTATAAAACACTTCTTTGAAGCCAAATTAATGATCCACTGCACGTTAGAAAGCATTTCTTCTGACGTTTCTGTAGACATAACGTTCTTTCACCCTTTTGCCTTTCAGCAAAGCCTCAGGAACAGACTTGCTCAGACCGATAAAACCTCAGAATAGAAAACACCACCAGGGACCGCCACAATGGAAACTATAATGAAGGATATTCTTTCTATGTATCTTTAGGCTGAAAATCTGGGGATTCAAAGGATGTATTTTCTGTCCATTCTAATAGGAGTTAAGAATAGAAATGACAAAGAATGTGATTTCCTTCATCTGTTTTCTTAGTGTTTCCCCTTGGCTTTATCTGGTTAGTTTCCATTTTGCTTAGGGGAAAAGTTCTAATGTGTTTAATTGGGTATGAGGGGAACTGAAAGATGGCCTGTGTTTATAAATCGCAATACTCAATAACAAAAACCTTTTGCACAAGACAGCTACCTTGAAACAATGGTCTTCATGTAGGTCAAACTTCACCCTAGTCAACATAATAGAATTAAGAAAAACAAAACAAACAACACACACAAAAAACCCAAACAACCAAAAGCAACACCAAAATCACAACAAAACAACAGGAAGGCTAAAGAAAAAGACGTAACGTATAGCAGAGCCTATTTAGAGACCCAGAGGGGTACAAAAGCTTTCAAAAACCTTTCAGCTGAAGCCCCCAGTTACCAATGGAAGCTTGTGTCTCTCAGGCCTTTTGTAAATCCTGAAGACAATTAGCCCTAATAGCTCAGTGCCCACCCTCCGCTCACCTGTGCCTCTCCCTTGGGGACCAGGGTGCTATAGATCACCATTAATTTTCACCTAAAATTCTCCAAAACTTTGCATGTATTAGTATGTGGAATACACAAAATAATTTCCTCCTAGGTTCTTCAGTTGACCCGAGCGAGTATCCTAGGCAGACAGAGCTCCAAACATTGCCATTCTTTGGGAAGGACTCAGCTGAGATCCTGCACTCCCTTTCCTACCCACTTACAACTGCTCTAGTTCCTTAAATGGGAAGATGGCATCCAGCAGGCAGGTACAAGGACTCCTCCCAGTTATCATGCTTCAGCTAGAAATGGCTTTCCAATCTGCAGCTTCTGTTTCTCTAAGGTGCCCAGATTAACATTGGACATTGATTCTTTTATTTCCTACAAGGTCTCCCCATTGCAGCTTTTCTAGAGGAAACAGCACAGTTGTGCTGAAATTCCTCTAGACTCTTAAGTGTGAAATCTCTGCCTAAGAACATCTGAAACACAAGAGACTTCATCATGCCCAAATACCAGCGAGGGAGGACAAGCCATTGACTGCTTTGATGCACCAAGGGTTGCTTTCAGTGCCTCTGAATGTTGAGCAGGGTTGGACTTGTGTTCTTTTATGTGAAGCATTGCTTCAACCTTCATGTCCTTGAGCCAGTGATGATTTGGTCATTCTTAAACAATCTCCCAAGAAGCTTTAACTAAAACCCATTTTTGGCCTACAAAATGGGAGAGAACAGTTGTAATAGTGGCTTCAGACTAGCAAACAGATCCAAGGAACAAAAAGCTTTTATCAGTGCGCCTTCATGGGAGCCCTATGGAAATACTGAACATCCTAAGTTGGAAGGGAACCTCAAGTCCAACTCCTGGCTCCACAAAGGACCACCCAATATTCAAACTCCATGTCTGAGAGCATTGCTCAAACACTCCTTGAACACTGGCTGCTTGGGGCTGTAACCACAGCCCTGGGCAACCTGCTCCATGCCCACCACTCTCTGGTGCAGACCCTTTCCCTAAGCCCCAGCTGCCTCCTCTCCCCTGATGCAGCTCCATGCCATTCCTCAGGCCCTGTCTCTGTCACACAGAGCAGAGCTCAGCGCTGCCCTCCACTCCCTGTGAGGAGCTGCAGCCGACAACAGGCCTCCCCTCAGCTCCTCTGCTCTGGGCTGAACACATCAAGGGACTCCGTCCTCTTTGCCCTCTAGAGCCTTCGTCATCTTTGGAGTGAGTCCTCCATTGGATCCTCTCCAATACTTTTATGTCCTTCTTATATTTGTGGCACACAAAACTGCATGCAGCAAATTGCACACCACGCACATCATGGGACAAATTCTAACCTTAACTGTTGAGAAGCTTCAATCTATCCCAAATGCCACATTTTGACTGTAACAGACAGCAAACTCAGCTCCCAGACTTGCTTTCCTTCTCAGCCTGAGCACACAAGCACTACAAAACGGGCTTAAAATGTCTGGATGGTTCCCTACCACCACCCCAGCTCCTCTGGGCCTCATGAAATCCCCTTCCTCCCTCATTAATGAATGCTGGAGCCTGTAGAAAGCAGTACAGCATCACTGCAGTGCCTGGTGACCCCGAACAACCTCAACAGGTGCACAGCTCTTGCGGAAAACACATGTTGCTCTATCACTATTAATACACTGAGAGTGTGAATGGCATATGCATGTTTGTTTGCGTGGGGAGCATAAATTACGGAGTTCCTGGGTCTGCAGTCATCACCTTGCAGCTACAGTAAGTTTTCTGGGGAAAGCAGGGCATTTGGTCTAGGCATAAAACAGCACCAGCGCCTGCCAGCCACAGTGACACATGAGTGCCAAATCAGCACAGCATCCAGCTGAAGGTTTCAATGCTCCAGTGACCCAGAGGGTTCACCAACCAGGGAAGAAAACAGACAAATCACGTCGCCTCCAGACGGCCCGGGTGAAGTAATCCTGCCATCAACAGCTTCTTCCTGCACTGCTGCGTGTACCAGCTGCTTCCTCCCCGCACTGTTGGGTACAAGGCAGGAGCTGTTTATTGTTTTGAGTGCAAGAATGAAAAATTGCAAGTCAAACTGATTTCCTGGGAAGGGAAAAGAAGGGAAGTACAGTCAAACAGTTCCTCTACAAAGCACTGGCTCTGTGTTTACCATAGCAAAGACTTATCCCATGTGGCCAACTGCAGTTGGGTGATGTCCCTAGATCTGTACTTTAACTCTGAAGCCACACAGAGCAGAAAAATAAGGTCTACTCTGCAGCAAGCAAGGAGCACTGACTGAACTCATGGAGAGAAATCAGGGTACTTGCACAAGGCTGAAAACACCATTCCCTTTCAGCCTGACCACACAGCTGCTGCATGCACCCGAGCCACACTTGCTCACACCAGACAGGAGAAGGGAAGAGATGATACAAAGCTCATTTATTTCAGGACCTCTCAGTTCTGCATGCAGGTGAGAGGAAATGGTCGCCCCAAAATCTTTCCCTTACAGCTGGAAGATCTCTAGAAGGTGAGAAAGGTGTAGTTTCAAACTTCCCTGTGATCTTATCAGCTTGTGTTTTCATTGATGAGACTTCACTGCTCCTGCCACATGAAAGAGCTGGTTGAGTACTGCAGAACAAAAATAGAAAACACAAGGCAACTAGAACTATTTTTTTTCCCCTGAATTCATACAGCTGTGCCACAAATCTATACCTTCTCTAAATTACTGGTGAAAGAGAAAGATTATCCAAAGTACCTGCACTCTCCCTAGACCAAGTGCACAGTGACCAGAGAGCACAAGCCATAACAACAAGAAAGCTTGCATTCTCTCCATCTGTGAGAAAATAAAGCAAACCAAAAAGAAAAACACCTTTGCTGACAGCTTAAGGGAAGAAAGACTAGCTTTTTATTGCCCCAAAGGGGTCATGCCTGCGCTTGGTAAAACCATGGCCATTAGTAATGGAGAGTAACTGTAGGAAGTGTTACCCCCCATTATATCCTTTGCAGCCACTGGGCAGTCCAGACCTCACTCGGGTTGCATTTTCTCTGCACAGAGCTCTGGTGAAGAGGGTATTCCCACACCCCATTCCCCACTCCCTTTGCTGCACATAGGGATATTTCACAGCACTTCAGGCAACCGAAGCAAGAATGAGCCCAGATACGTCCCCTCCAAATGGTGACACAGCACAAATGCTGCCGGCCCTGATGCAACTAGTGAATGAAATCAGACCACTGTGCGGCCAGCTAGCCTTGGCTGATGAGACCAAGTTTATGTTTTCGTGGGAATCCCACAAATTCTATCTCATTTTTTGTGTGTCCCAGTCAGGTCCTTCTCATTCATGCTCCTGCTGGCCAGTCTGCAGCATAGGGCAGACTGAATCTCATACTTGCTTTGCTGGGGCAGGGATTCCTGTTCCTGTACCCACAGGCAACCTTCCCAGCCTCATGTGAGGTTCTCTCATGGATAAGCTGTGTGGCTGACAGGCTCTGAGTGTACAGCCTCAGTCCCACGGCAAGGCAGCAGCATGTGATACACAGGCAGAGGCTGTATCTGCTCTGTGAAGGCACAGACCTGGGTAGACCCAGCCAGTAGGCTGAAGCATTACATCCACGCCTACGACAGAGCCATTCCATGCACAGAGAAAAAATGCTCGAAGAAAACAGTTTTTTGCAGGCATGACAGCTGTTGCACAGCTTTTTGGCAGAAGCCACAATTCATACCACAGCCTTGTCACTCTCCACCCCTTTCCTGCAGCTCCTTTCCCTCACTATCACCTCCATCAAGCAAGCACTTCAGCAAGGTTTATGGCAGACCTATGACATCTTGGGATGGCTGCACAGCACCGCTCTTCTGATCCGTTTTCCTGCTGCCTTCTGCCTATTGGCATTTTTTTCTGGGCCACCTTTAGGCAAGGGCAAAGAAAAAAATGAAAAGATCTAAAAGCACTGGATGGTATACAGTCTTTCACTGTTCATTAATGACATAGCAATAGAAGCAGGTAGCAGCTGTGGCTCTCCAGCCCTTCCCATCCAGCTTGCTAATGCTTACTCCCTGCTTTTACACAATTGATTAATTTGAAAAAGAAAACCACCAAACTGTTTATCACAAAGGCATTCATTTAATTTAACTATCCACGAAGGCCTTGGATAGCATGCTTCACAGGTCCCATTCTCAGACTCATAATGATCAGCTCAGTCCCCTGCAGCCTCAAATCCCTTATTTAACAAGCACCTTTGGATCCAAGTACAATATTACACAGCTGACAAAGCAGCAATTAAAGAGAAATATTTTTAAAAGGTAGGGATGGTGAGAGAATAATCAGAGACACAATTGCCAGAACCCTGTGTTAACTGAGGACACTCTGGAGAAGTATGGATGATCCAGCCTCTTCACCACTTAATGTGAATAAACAGCTTATGAGTGGGAGAGGCTGAAAGGGGAGCAGCCTCCTTCCCTGTCACTAGAGAAGGCATGTGATGATCACTGAGCACAAGAAAAGCTCCAGTTTGTGAAATCACAGAAAGGAAGGAGCCTGCTTTTTGTCCCTGTGCCTTTCTAATGAGCTCCCAAGGAGAGGCTTCTGCAGCGGGCTGGGCACAGCCCTGCAGCCCCATCCTCAGCAACACCTGTGGGCTCTGCCCAGCAGAGCCGCCAGCACAGTGTGGTACATCGGCCTTTTTTGAGCCGTCTTCTGGGACCGCACGCTGTGTGCGAGCCTTTGATGCGCAGCAGAGCCCTGAGGTAGGGCTGACCCACCTTAACCTTTACACCATTGCACAATGGCTGGCGTGGTAAAATCCAAAAGCTGGCCATTAAGTTTGGTCCCTGGAAGCCTGTAGCTATGAAAGGCTGTATTTTTCAGTTAGCTGAGAAACAAAATAAACAGTGCAGGCTTGACCTCGCTCTTCTTTTGCCAGTAAAGCTCAACCAATGAGCAGAGAGAACAAAAAAAAAGAAAAAGCACAGAAGAAATACAGCAGAGTGCAACCCTTGCCCTCAGGCACGCAAGGGACTGACTCTTCCCTTGCACAAGTGCTGCCATACACCTCCCCAAACAGCTGGACACGCAGCCTCAAAGCTAATCTAAAGGTGCATACCTCGCAACAACAGAAATGGCCTGCACTGCTGTCCCTGGACAGGAGACAGATTTCCTTCTCAAGGATAGTTTTACAAGGGTTGGGCACTGGAGAATGGCTTCTGCCAGTTGAGAAAAACAGTTCTTATTGCATAAGTGTCACAACCCGTATTTTTCTCATAAAATCAACCTGGTGAAAGACCTACATGAAAGATAGTTCTGAGCTAAGTCTCTATCATTATAATAAAAACAAACTGAAAAGATACATATGACAATGCTACCTAAGGCTAAGTGACTTCTGAAAAGCAAAATCCAAGCTTTTCCATGAAGGGTTCAAAACCAGACCAGGCTTCATCACAGTAAGCAAGACAGTGTCACGGTCACTCAGGAGCGCATCAGGGGAATACAGCCTCTCTTCAGGCTGGCATCAACCACCCTGGCTTCTATAAACAAACTTATCACATGTTTCAAAGTAAATGAGAAGGGAAACAGGCCAGGAAATTATCCAATCTGGTTTTGAATGAGCGCTTCAAGCGACAGAGACCTCAGGAGTCCCATAGTTACCACTGCTAGGAGACGATCCACAGCTAAGAGAGGAATAAAGAGACCCACCCAAGTAAGAGAAGAGCTGCAAAGCTAAGGAACTAGGAGGTCATGAAACAAAATACGTTATTATTATTATTAAAAAAAAATAAAAATCAAAGTAGGAACTCCAAAGGAGAAAGAAAGAAATCTCCAGGATTAGCTGTGAGAAGTACAGAGAGATTCACTTTCTGAGTACCGCTTTACGAAATCTTACAGCACGATGACCTTTAAAAATAGTTTTATTTCCATAGCCAAAGCAGCACCACAACATGCAACAAATCATGTTACCATCTACCAAGAAGCTGAATGCACTGGCTTTCATGGGACTTCACGGTGCTCAGTAACTTGCAGGATTAGGTCCCTGCCAGCCAGCCACCAGGAAGGCACAGAGGAGAAAACACAGTAAAACAACCCTGCAGAGTTGTATTGTGCACAGTCTTTTACACATAAGTGCACTGGATCAGCCGTTCCAACTATGCCAATGTTCAACATACCACAATGGAATGACAACAGTCATAGAAGGTACTGGAGGCCTCTGAGAAATGCAGTTTCCCCTTGCTGTTTCCCAGGAGATTATAGCAAGCAACCAGGATCTTTTTGAGTGTTTTGGGGTGGAGGTTACCAATTTTTTTCACTGGCTGTGTGAGGTTTATTGTCATAGTTATCAAGAGCAATGGTTAGGTTATCTATCCTACCTATGCCTCTCCATAACCTCTACAAAGCCTACAAGCCCAAAGCATCACCTGCTCCGAATGGCTGTGTTGGGATTACATTGGTGAGGTTATGGTTGTCTCCCTTGCATCTCAAGTCACACTCACATTGAAACACATCTTTGAACCCATGCTCCTGGACTGTCAGCTTTTTAGGAAGAAAGACATGGTGCTGAGTGAGACAAGGCTGCAGGCAGGGGCTCTGAAGGGGGTGCAAAGATGAGATGGACGTTAGGGAAACAGCATCCTTGTACGTACAGGGAAGGAGTGCATAGGGAGACAAAGACAGCACTACTTTGCCATGCCCTGAAGTTTCAGCAGTTTCTTTTGGTGATTAGAGGAATTTCTAAAGCATTTTTGTTAAGAAAAGTGCTGTCACGTCTGGAGTAGGGAGATGCCATCTGAGGCATTTTCATGTGCTCCCTTCTTCCAGGGGCAGATATTAAGAATGCTCAGCACTGCAACTGCACAAGTAACATCAGTTTTATTATTATGGCTTTTCTATCAGTGTCTTTAAGCACATCGTACCAGACAAGAGAGAACTTGGGGGAAGAGATACCAGAGGAGTTGTCCACAGAGGGATGATGCAGTGGTCACCTGCAAAGGGATGCGATGCTCTGAGAACGGGTGAAAGAACAACAAAAACGATTAAGAAAAGGAAAGATGCTGTTTTTCTCCCCTTGCTGCTGCTCTATAGGCTGCTCATCTTCCAGCACAGCCTGCACAAGCAGCTCAGTCCAGTAGCCTTGCCAACCCTGAGAACTGTAAGGGATGCTTGTAGGTCAGGTTTGATCCTAAAGAGCCTGTGGGTGGGTGAACAAAGACGGAGAGGGCGTGTATGTAAAAATAAAAGACCGTGAGACACCTGGTTCTGAGTACTGCTCCAAGCCTATTCCTTTCAACGCCATTAATAGCACACCAGACTTCACAGAAACAAAAGCAAGCAGCAAAGCTCTTCCTCTCTCAAACAATAAACTAGAATAGTAAAACAGAAGCAAAGACTGACTCAGTTAGCCTGAGATCTTTTTGATAAAGGTTACTCAAATAAGCCACGTATGGAAGCTCTCCGTGTCTACAACATTTCTGCACTATTATTTGTAATAATATGACACCTCAGCTTGCGGAAGGTGCCACACTGGATACTAATAGCACACTTATTATTAGATTTTCTGCATGGTTACATAAGCCTGCAAAAGGGGAAAAATGTAAATGATTCAAGAAGATATTCTTCCTGTGGTTCTCATGAAGTCTTTAATATCTGAAGATTGAAGAAGATCCCTCCTGGCAAGAAACAATCAATTTTTATGCTTCATTAAAAGAGTTCTTTTAGTACTTTTAAGAAAATGCTTAAAGGCAAGTCAAGCGAAGAATGTATATATTTTCTTAATCTAAACAATTTGTGCTCAATTTTACTCTCAGATCTTTCTACCTCTTCCTCAAGGAAGACTAAGCTATGCGTGCAACTTTGTGTTTGCGTCTTCCTCACAGTATAACTCATAGAGATCGATGACATCTCATCCTATCCAAACCCACCTGTGTGAGTGGGCATGGAATTCAAAACAGGACAGAAGAAGGGCAAAAGCAAGTGGCTTCAACAGCGAGACAAGATTGCAGCCACTCGTAAGTCACTGTCAGCACAGCTGGAATAACTTCTCTGCGTCAGTGCCCTGGTGCTAGGTATACAAGAACCTGCCCAGCTGTGTGGCCACAAGCACATCTCTTCATTACTCAGAAATGCACAAGTCATAACAGTGATCTGGGAGGCGTGTGACTATCATACAGTCCTCACAGGACCCATTCCCCGAGGTCAGTCAGTGGCATGCGCTCATCCCCAAAGTCAGTGTCAGTAGCAGCCGGATCTAAGCCTGCTGCCCTCCGCATGGAAATGCTGCCTGGCATGATGCATGCCCAAAAGAATGGCAGGCTAATCCACTGCTATTAGCCAAACGTATCCGGTATGAGCTTACAGGTCGCTTGGTCGTATCAGAGCACTGCACACATGGTCACACAGAGCAGCAGATGCAGGAAGGGTTTACTATTCGCTGCACTGTCTGTCCATACCTGTCAATGAGCTGAAAGCTAATTTCAGCCTTCAAGTTGTCTCATACTTCACTGCTGTGCAAATGACAATACAGGCGCTGCTATTTGTGCGCAGGTCTGCTCACAGCTTAGGTAAGCGAGATAAATCATGTAACACAGATTTGGAGGGCTGGCTGGCAAGTAGCTGTGTGCAAGAATTACTGCTCTTTTCCCTGTAAGTAGAAATGGTGTCTAGCAAACTTACTTTTTTGGAGGACTCAGCATTCCTGCTCTCACGCATACAGAATGGGCTCCCAGCCCACGGCAAGCCTCTGGCAGCAGCAGGAACCAGGTGGCCATCACCAACATGGCAGAAAGCTTCGCCACTGTGCCACCAACTCGTCTAACCCCAGGTCACTCAGCTGGCATGACAGCTGGCTCACCTTGTCTCCAGTAGAGGTGTGGCTTCTACAAACACACGTAGTGACTTGCAAATTGCAAGCAAATACACCCAGTGCCTTTTCAGACACCCACTGAACTGCCCACATGCGGGAAGTTGCAGCGTACTGCATCGCTGTACCTTAATCTAGTGTAAAAGTAAAAATAAAAACCAAAATGATAAAAGAACTATTGCAAAGAGTAAACTGTGGCAAGGATTTTCTAGCAGCTGCAGCCAGGTGGTGGTACAGAAGTCCACGCTCAGCCTGGTTTCTTCACCTGAAGGACAGCAGGAATGAGCCATGCTCTGCCTCTGAGTCACACCCCAGGCAAGAAGACCCATGCAACTGCAGCAAAGCCAGGATGCAAAGAGCCAAGCTGTACATTCTGGGGAAGTAAAGGTGCTTTTTTTAAGCCTAAAGACCATAGTTTGAGGCTTCCACCTTGTGACCACTATTGGCAAGAAGCAAAATCACCTTGAAAATCTTTTGGGGTACTGCAGGTCCTCAACCCCTCAACAACTTCTGTAGTCTGGGAACACTTCAAAGAAAGCCTTTTCTGTTCCCGCTGCCCCATGAAGGCATCACTGAGTGCTGTGAAGAGAGGCAGATCTGCACAAGCATTGGAGAGCATCCTCTCACTTCATTGCTGAAAATGAGTTTTGTAAAGACCAGTAATTTCTACCTCACATTCTTATATTAACCTTCTAAATCCATTTGACCAAAAAAAGCAAAACAAAAAACAGGCTAAGCAGCTGCATCTGCCTGTTACTTAAGCAGAAGGCAGAGTTGTTCAGCACCTTTGAGTATGAGGCCAGCTTTATTTCGGGGTCTAACTTCAGTCTCCCCAAAGGAAGATTCAAAGGGTCAGGCTTTTCACACATAAAAGCAATAAAGCTGCCTGTATTAGTGAGCACACAACCCAAAACAGCTTTCTTGGAGTCGTTCATACTACCAGCATCCCACATCTAAGTAAGCAGTGCCAATCAGATGTAAATTATTTCAGGATTATTTACTACATTTGTTTAGAAAATCACCTTGCAAGTTATTTTTAAGCACTTTGTTTGCAAAGAACTGCAAGAATTGCCCTTAGGAAAGTGGATTTAATGGGCCATATTTTATTTTTCTAGAGAAACAGAAAATTCTGAATACAAAAACACAGAAAAACATGCTTGGAAACCTGCAAGTGAGGTAAAAGGCCCATTTGAAAACGCAGCTCTTTGATGAGAAATGCTTGCTTGCTCCTGATGCAGGTGGGAGCTACCCACATTCATGGGCGCATATGAAGCCAGAGAAAATAAAAAAGAACTACTCTGAAATGTCTTGACTAATATAATAGACCTAGATTGAATTTGTAAGCAAGTTATTATATTAATTATTTAGAGTACTGCTGTAAGAGGAGGTCGATTTTTGTGTGTGTGTGCACATTTGGATTTTTTCATACGTTTATAACTGCTGAGTTTTGTTCTTTGCCTTAGAAGAAAGGAGCTGACTCTGCCTTCATTTACACTGATCTAACTCTGAAATTCAACAGTTACACTGCTGTAAAATTACTATTACCGAGGGGAAGAGTATTCTAAAATTATCCTTTTGGCGGAGAGCACAGAGCCTGAAACACACAGTGCTTCCAGTACTGCTTTATCAGTACGGCGATCTCGGCAGTGCTGGTAATTCAGCCAGGAGAACCCGTGAAAGGCAGTTGTGTGCTGGCACACACCAGGCCACGCACAGCTCCTGCTTCTCGACTGGCCAGCGGCGACGTTGCTCTTAGTAACACGGCAAGATTGATTAGGTACAATAAAAAAAGGCATTTAGAAAGGCAGCGGGGGAATAAAGTTCCTCCCCTGTGAAAGCTGCTACCGTGCAGGGGAGTGAAAAATGCCAAGTTGTCAAAAAAGGGAAAGCGATAAAATATTCCAGGAACTGAACTAGTAAGTACATTCAGAGATCTGGTTATAATGAGAAAATCCTTGCTCTGCTCTGATCCAGGAGGAACGCAGTGTCACACCCCTGGTGAACCAGACACAAACCCACCGAGACCCTGTGCTGACATGGCAAGTGCTCTCACTGTCGTCACGATGTCTGCCTTTGAGATCTCACTCTGACTTCTGCTGTCCCCTCGCTCCTGTCAGCACAGGCCAGCCAGCAGATGGACTGACAGACAGACGGACAGGTCTCCCTGGGCAGCTGCTCTCCTTCAGGAGGCTCCAGCAGATACCCCAGCAACATGCAGGGAGCTGGGGGCTGCAATGAACCAGCCCTTTCTCGGATGGTCCCCTGCCCCAGCTCTAAACCTTTGGGGCTGTTTTGTGATATCCACAATCAGAAACTGGCTTTTCTCTGGGATGGTAGGGCAGAGAGGAGCAGTCTTGCTGAAAAGCACAGGCAGCTCCTTTCCAGCATGCTCCCATAGTGGGAGTAATGGGTCAGGATCAGCACCTCTGCCTACAACTGGAGCACCTCTCCTATAAAGAAAGGTTGAGGGAACTGGGCTTGTTCAGCTTGGAAAAGAGTAGGCTCTGGGGAGACCTCACTATGGCCTTTCAATACTTGAAGGGAGTGTATAAACAGGAGGAGGAACAGTGTTTGTGAGGGACAGCAATAGGACAACAGGGAATGGTTTTAAACTAAGACAGGGGAGGTTTAGGTTAGATATTAGGAGAAAGTTTTTCACACAGAGGGTGGTGAAGCACTGGAACAGGTTGCCCAAGGAGGTTGTGGATGCCCCATCCCTGGAGGCATTCAAGGCCAGGCTGGATGTGGCTCTGCGCAGCCTGGTCTGCTGGTTGGCAGCCCTGCACACAGCAGGGGGTTGGAAGTGGGTGAACATTGTGGTCCTTTTCAACCCAGGCCATTCTATGATTCTGTGATTCTATGAATGCTGTGTACTCACAGACACCTTGTCATCCTTCCCATCATAAACCTCTGCAGTAGACAAGAATGGCACTTACAATCTCATCTGGATCCAGGCTCATCTCTCAAATGCACCCTGGCACATCACAGTAACAAAACCATCACCACAAACATGCTGGTCGCAGAAGGCTCCAAACCTGTTGGCTAACCTCAATGTGACAAAAGCTGGTGTCACAGCACCGATGTTTCACTTGTCTGCCAGAAGGTGATTCACAACAGGCAGGTGGTGAGCGCCCTGCTGGGGACCAGTGCCCCTTTCGTAGGCTTAGGTCATTTGTGGGGCTGCATAACCCCTCTTCGCTCCTTGGTGTGCATTCTGAACCTATCCACCCGTCTCTCTGCACTGAGACAGCTACACGTACGCACACTGTACATACAAAGAAATGCAGATCAGACCGGCTTTCCTGCACGGCCCCGCAGAGACAAGTTTGCAGAGCCGCTTTAAATATCTCCCTTATTCAGAACACAGATTGGCTCGGCGAGGTGGTATATACACATTACTCTGTATACTGTGGATGTGTGAACATATGTTTGATAGCTAGCTCCCCCTATTCCGATACATAAAAACGAGTGCAAGTACACGCTTGTTCTTTTAAAACCTCACCGCTGCTGACTCGAGCAGCGGTTCCCTGCAGGAATCTCACCCCTGCCCCTTCCTCCCCGGGGAGGCAGCAGGACTGCGGCTGGCTGCGAGCAGAGCACGATGCTGCGAGCATCAGCCAGAGGGGGCTGCGAGCGTGTGCCGTGCGCTGCCGCCGCCGCCGGGGCTGCGCTGCCTACTGTGCGAGAGGCTTTTCTCGCTTGCGTAAATCATTTCTTGAAATAATAACGCTTAAAATAGTTCAGCAAGTCTCCAGGTTTCTCGCTTAAAAAAAAAAAAAAAAAAATCACGCGGAATTATGCATCCAGCACTGCACACGCAGAGCAGCACGCTGCTGAGTACCTGCGCCTGAGACCGCAGGCGGAACGCGATTGGATTCCGATGGCACCAAACCCGCAGCGCTGGGGCTGCGCGTCCCTTCCCCGAACCGCCCTCACCTCAGGTTGTGAGCGCAGGCTCTGGCTGTCGGCGTTTGCTCACTCGGCTGGATGCTAACGGTGAAGAAAGGGGCCAGACTGCTCGGGATAATGCATTGGACGGTGATAAAAATGTTTCCATGGAGCTGTACAGCAAAACAAAAATTGCTGCCCTTTTATCTGATGTGCACACATTTCATACTTGCAATATGTCTAAAGTGATTTTATGACTAAATCCTGGGAAAAATGCAAAGAATGCTTGGCTAGAAGCATACTTTTCCAGTAAAAACACAACATGGCTTATTAACTGCGGCACTTGGAGGAGGCTGTTCAGCATGAAGTGCATTTTTTCAGCTCCAGACCGAAAACATGTGTTTGGCTATACGTTTTCTTTGGCTTTGGGCACCAATTTGACTGACTGTATCAGAGGGGTCTCAGAACCCTTTCAGTGCAGGCTAGCACCAGCACAAATGAAGCAGCATTCTATTAAATGTGTCCGGGTATCACTGCTAAAGGCAAGGTTAAAACCTCCTGACTTTTTCAGAATATATTAAGGAGGAATAATAGAAACAAAAAGCTCCATTAGGTACCTCGTTAAGATTTTTGTAGTTGCTGATCAGCAGCAACCTTGTTATGGCAACACTTTTCAAAGTCACTGCGAGAAATGTTAATTGTGGCGATGGCGGGTGGGGACACCGCACAATGCGCTGCAAGAGCGGCACTATTAGTGCTACCGTGAGAACACATCATGCCATCCCCATTCTATCTTTGCATGCTGGTGGGTGTAGGGTGATGTGACTCCGAATGATGTCAGATTACCCAGCCTACATTTTTCTTGGAAAGAAGCTCCTTCCTCCATTTCTCTAGCGGAAGGCCTCGGAAATACCAAGCTTAGGAGAGCTAGCTGAGCTGCATCGGGCTCTGAGGACATCTCCATGCTGCCTGGAATTTCTTCATCAGGACAAGGAGAAGGAACGTGCTGCTCCAATGCCTGGAAACACTTGAACGTGCTTACTGGGGCCTGTGAAACCAGAAGAGCAGATAACAAGGCTTGGTTTTCTGGACTAATCCCCAGGAAGCAGGATTTCACTGCCCAGGGTAGGTTGGGCTCCAGGCAATCTTGGGCACGTTTGTAAGCGGGGTCATATTGTCGCTCCTCTGCTCTCCCATTAAAATACTAATTGTGAAAGCTTTTGTCTCTAATCTGCATCTCACAATCAGGCAATGCTGCACAAAGGGGAAGAGTGCAACTCGGTCCAACATACCTACAGGCTACACTGTCTCCTCAGCATGCAGCTACTACTCATGAAACTGCCCAAGATAGATCTTGTCAGGAAACGCAATCAAATAATGGGTTTTGCTTTGAGCCAGCAGTGAGTTTGTACTTCTTTGCTCCCCCCATTCCCCAGTGCACTGTGAGAAGCTGAGCAATGGACTGGTGCCCACAGTTCTGGGGCCAGCCTGGGCACATCGGCCTGGGTTGCACCAACTGCTCTGGGCAGTAAAACCGCACCGGGCAGCAACACTGTGCTGTTAAATGCAAAGAGAGAGCACGCTTCCACCCCAACAGACAGACACTCACTGCAGGACAGGTGGCCAGACCATGAGGATTAGTCAGCTCACGTTTGAGCCAAAGACAAAATATTTTAAAGTCCATTCAGGGGCACGACACACTCCTCTGTTGGCTGGCACTGCCTATGCTGAGCTAGGCAGCGATCAGAATACTGCACTCCCTGTGTGAAAAGATGGGGTCAGATTTTTTCTGACTACTTTCTGGTATGCTGTCATGGGTGGGGAGGCGGAGAGATGCAATGTAGCCCAGTTCAGCCTTCCATGCTACACCACACATCATACTTCTCACCCCTCTCTTTTACCTGTCCTGAAAGGAGAGCAGAGCTCTGTGGATGCCACCAGAGCTGTGAGACTGGGCCTACATGATCACTTCACTTCCAGCTTTTCAGATGACAGCTTCTCAAAACGACAAAAGGAACCACATACACCATGTTGAGAAGCGTTTGTTTCTCTTCTGGAAGGCTACACTCACTGTAAAGACAGAAATCAGCCCATATTTTTTTCCTCTAGAAAAATAAGATGCAGTATTTTTTTCTCTTGGATGAAGGCAACGAAGGGAAAAATGCTACTTCTGAAACCTGGAAGTTTTTTACTCTTTTAGTGTCTTTCCAATGTGCACTGAAGCTTTAAAGATTAATTCTGAACCTCCTTAAAAAATGAAAGAAAAAAGAAGTTTTCAAATTCGATAATTCTTCCCACACAGGTACACCCTTGCCTTGCCACAGAAACATACACTCGCATGTGCAGACTTTTCTGACAGTCACATGCACAGGACATGAAGCCTGTCCTGTGGTCTGTGTGGAAATCCCAGTAACACTGCTGGGAGATGAAGGCATGGAAAGAAGGGACAAAGCAGCCTTCAGCAGGTGGCTGTGTCAGGACAACACCTCAGCTCTTCCCACAAATCTGAGTATTTAAATGTAAGGGGAAAAGTACGAGTAACACCATCTTCTTTGAAGCGAGTCTGTTGGCAACTGCAGACGTGCTAATGTGTGTGCGTGTAAAAGGAAAAGATTACTTATCACACACCGAAACATGTATTTTTGTTCATCACAAGACTGGCATGTGGGGTTTTCCCTTTGCTAAACAGCCCCACTCCTCGTGGCCATCCCTCAGCTTCTAGCATTTCTGCCTGCTTCTCCTATACTCCATTGGTGACTGCGCTTCACTCCTGAAATGCAGTTAGCAGTGAACCGTTTATACCTCATCCAAGATGCTAGTCCCACACTTGGCACAGCTGATGAGTCCTAAAGGGAGCTACTGCCATGTAAGGCTGCTCGGCTGTGCACTTAGTGCCACCTCATCCGTATCAGTGTCCCATTTACCTTTACAGCTACAACCCAGGCTCGCTGATACACCATCCACAAATGTCAGACCAAGCTCTGAGCTGTCGATTGCTCACTTCCTTTGCCTCTTAGCTCTGCAAGAGAATATTCTGCTGATCCACAGCAATTTTTCTGATGCTTCTTAATTTTTGTGTGCTTACCCTGGGCTGCAAAATGGCACTTTGCACATTACGGTTTGTAGTGAAACAGGCAATTTTTCTCCAAGCACCTTTCTTGCTCCTTTATTCCTCTCTATTTTAAGCAACTTTCAGATGAGAACAATGTCAGACTGACAGCTCTGGAGACCAGAGTATTTCAGGGAGAGGAGCCAAGCACAACTCCCTTCCTCTACTAACAGCTAAGGCAAGCTCTGTACTGCAAGAAACTGCACGCTCTTTCAGCTGGCGTTAGTCAGTGGAAGTCCCTGTTCACCAAAATAATGTGCTGGGCAGGTACAAGAACAAACTTACCCATTCAAAATGCTTCAAGGGACCAGGACTCGTATTCACTCATCTAGAGGGACGAATCACACTGCCCAAGAGTTTGCTCTCCATTCCCACACAGTATTATACCTCTGCAGAGCATGAACAGAGGTGGTCTTACAATCACAGAATGATTTGAGTTGGATGGGAAGACGGTGTAGTTCCAAACCGCCTGCCATGGGCAGGGATAGCTCTCAGCAGATCAAGCTGCCCAGGGCCCCATCCAACCTGGCCTCGAACACCTCCACAGATGGGGCATCCTCAGCTGCTCTGGGCAGCCCGTGCCACTGCCTGAACAGCCTCACAGTGAAAAATTTATTCCCAATATTCAATCTCAATCTACCCTTGTTTAGTTTAAGGCCATCACCTCTTGTCCTATCCCCCCCTTCCCTGATGGAATCCCTCTCCAGCTTTCCTGCAGTCCCCCTTCAAATACTGGAAGGCCACAATGGGGTCTCCCTGGGGTCTTCTCTTCTCCAGACTGAACAAGCCCAACTCTCTCAGCCTCTCTTCAGAGGAGAGATGCTTCAGCCTTCTGAGAATCCTTGTGGCCTACTCTGGAGTTATTCCAACAGCTCCATGGCCTCTTACCTTAAATTAGTTCACCAAAGGATGGTGAAGAGAGCTACTTCATAGATTATTCCTTTGAGATCCAACTTAACAACAGATAGTCAATTTAAAAGCTATCCCAGAAATTGAGCCTAACAGGACTACTTACAGAAAAGCTCCAAGTAATATCATAAGGACTGTATTTTTTATTGAAGTCTACACAACTTAACAGGAACACGGCTCCAATTTGTATATCTTGTTTTGAAATTCAGTTTAATCTTTGCTGTTTTGTTAAGTAAAAAGCTGAAAAAAGCCACCACTTTTCTCCCAAATTTGGAATGTGCTTTAATTCAATAGATTCAACACCATTTTTGAGTGACTTTTGTCTTGCATTACTCACAAAGACACAATGCTTCCTGAGAATTGACCCCAGCTGCTCCTTCAGAACGGGCTTACAGACAAAGAGAACAGGAACACATTAAAAAGCAGGAGTGTATTTCATTATTTACAAGCATTACTAAGTGCCACTACAAGATGACAAAAAAACCAGTAAATCAGACAACCAAAACCCAGTGTACAACTAAGTGATAAAACCAGCCTTTAAAATCTTGATTTCTAGGCCAAACCCTATTTTAGGGCTGTTAAAGCAGTCCAACAGCTGGCAGAAGCTAAGATGTGCATAGTGACCAATGGCTGCTTTAGTTCACCAATGTCCATCACACCATTTGATTACGTATAGTCTGCATCAGTCATTTAATAAAGGAGAAGTAAAGCCATTTTAATAGAATATAGCTTGCAGGATCAATACTTCCTGCTAAGGAAATAAATGTTTTGACAACACCTCGATATATATTTCTTTCCAGACGTCTGCCGCCATCCTGCTACTTAGGTGGCAGCAGGAAATGCTTAACCTTGCTTTTCAGAGACCCTAAAAACCCCGTAAAACCAGCCATGACATGTAAACTGTACAGGGGGCTCTAAGAGAGAGCAGCACTCATGATGCTGCCAGTGTGGTGTGGTCTGCACACTGTAATGAAGCTTGGCACTAGGAAGCCTATATGGGGTCACCTGGTCTCTTCTATACTCGGTGCAAAGCATCAGAGGATGCAAACCCTGGAAATTCTGAGTGTGCCAGCAACAGGCTATTTTCTCTGTGAAATTACCTAGCACGGACCTGAAAGGAAGGAGGCAATAGCTTTATATCCTTCATTCACCCATGGAGTGACAGAGTGCACATCAGCCATTCAAAGCCTCACAGTCCCAGCAGTGCAGAGAGCCTAGCAGGGAGGAAGAATTACGCTGGATATGGTGCCACAAACACAACCATCACTACTGGGTTATTAAAAAAATAAAACCCCTACTTTTCACCATACATGTTGCAGCTTTCTAGTCATGCACTCACAAATTAGCCTTATGTCCATACAGGAAAACAGAGACACAAGAGACCAAGCATCCACATGAAAAGCACAATTTATGAACTCGTGGATTGCTGAGATACAGCAGAGCAGTGAATGAGTAAACCAGACCCGTTTGCTCAGCCTTTCTCACTGGCAGCAGCTGTCTGCTGCCTGCCAATAGCTTTTCCTCTGACTCTGAGAACGGCCCTATCAGCCTGTTCCAAGTCGAGCATAAAAAGTTTATCACCAGGTAGTTTTACAGCAAGGCAACTTGTGCGCTCTTTCGCAATGTTTCAGTGAGTGCAGCAAGCAGAGGCAGCTGCAGGGCAGAAACATTAACAGCAAGGGATTTTTGTGCTTCGGTGAGGAAACTCCTATTCAAATATATGCTAAAATGCAGCACTATCAGAAATCCCCGGGCCATTTCTAGCCATTGTCAGTGTTTGTACCTCCACTGATAGCACTGCAAAGGGTAAAATCACCTGGAAGGGGATGCTATGGTCCCCTCTGGGGCAGTATCCTGGGGCACTCAGCCTCTGTCAGGGCTTGTTTAAAAGATTCAAGTGACATGGCTTCCATCCCGTCCTACCAGGGATTATCCCACAATCTAGCAGATCTCACTAGCTGGAAGTGCTTCTGGATGTCAGCCTGGATTTTTTGTACCTAGAAATGCCTAGTCACACTGCTTGGACCACCCAAACCAGCTCCTCTCCAGATTTGGATACTGAAGTACAGGATCGGTAGTTTTAGCATCACCCTCGTCCTTTTCCCTCTCCTCTCTCATTCAGACAAACCATTTGTATTTAATTCTTAATCTCTCTTCTTCTCTAGCATATTAATCACTTTCGTTGCAGCCGTCTGAATTCTCTGAGATTTGCCAAAGTCTTTCTGGTAATGACAGACTCATGCACACATGAACTTTGTATCTCCTAAAGCTCTGTCTGATAAAAGACACAGACCATTATGCACGCACACAGAAACATGCCAGACGTTTTCCAAATTCATTCTTTTTATAGAAAGAGCTTAACTTCTCTCAGGCAGGAAGTAAAAGGCGTTTGTCTTTCTAAGTCCCCTAGCAGAGGTGGAAAAGTAACATACTGTACTTCTTTCAGATAAATAGCTAACAGGCTCCCAACTGCTTTCCACTACTGCTCATTCTGTCTTGCAAAGGCAGCATATTTATCGATGCCTTCCTTTTCCAGGTCTCTAAGGAAGCTCATGTGGAAACTTCATGTTCTGGTTTTCAGAAACTGCTCAACTTGCCTTGGTTCAGCTAGCTGCTTAAGGACATCTCATACTCGTCCCTCACACTCTTCCTGGGCTTCTTTTCACTATGAAAACTGGATTGTGAATGGGTAACAAATATGAATAAGGAAAGACACGCATAAGGAAACCTCATTCAACACTACCCTTCTTTAGTATTTTAGAACCTCAGGTTACTGATGGATGACAAAATACAGCAGAGAAAGATGCTACCTTAGGGTAAAACTTTACCCTAGGGTAAAACTTGTGCCATCTTGATGTGCAATTATATCTCTGCACCATCAGAGACTGGGATGAGCAAGTGTGCCACTGATCTCTGCGCAGCAGCTGCCTTTTCCCCAGATGGGCTCCTACACAGTGTACACTCTAAATGTTTAATCCTGAATGCTTTAAGTGTTGAAAGGTATTCAGCAAGTACCAGGTATCATGTAAGATTAACTTCCCAGCTATAGTTCAGGGTCAAGTATACGACCATGACCATGATTTTGCAGACAGATAAATTCATGTGACTTCAAGTTCCGTTAAATGCAACAAGAATAGCAAAAAAAAGAAAGGGGGGGAAAAGAGCATGTGCCATATCCAAATGCCCTTTTAACTGAAAACTCATTCACCACAAGGCAGGGCAGAGAGAGAACAGCCTTTGCAGGTTGACGCCACTGAACTACAGGCAAGTTCTCTGCTCTAGCAAGATGACTCCCAGCATCTAGCATCACAGATCATTTTATTTCTCACAAACGTCCAGGGCACTTTCACAGCGACAGAATTGAAAAATAAACAAATAAATAAACGAAACAGCCACTGAAAATCTTACTATTTACTTCACTTTTCTCATCTACTTGTAAGCTCACAGTATCAAACAGGCATTTTTATTCAAAAGTTAGAAGAAGTGAACCCAAACTCTGCATCTCTTGCTCGTTTCATATGAACAAAGCGTGTACATGCAAATATCCCGAGCATAAAGAAAAACTCTTGAAGTCATTATCACATTATTTGTACCCTGAAGCGAGTCATAATTTGTATGCACCCTGCCAAGTACTTTCTGTCAAAGCTGAAGTAATTATTGGGATGTATGAAAGCAGGTGTCACTTCTGGCAAGTTGTAAGATGGCTTTATATTCTCAGTTGCAATGGGATAAAAATGATCCCTAAAAAGAGCGTAGCAGGCCATTACTTCACATCCAGTCTCTATGTGAAACTAACAGTTGCTGCTTGTACTTCGGTTATTTTTTTTTTCCTCCTCGGGATTTTAATTAAAGATTCAAGCTACTAAAAGACAAAAACTAAAAATACGTGCAAAATCAATCCCGTTTTGCATAATTTCTGTTCAGTTTCATAACCAACTGTCAAGCCATCTGACCCTGATTTGCATGCGCTCCAAGGCAGGCAGCTGAACTCGCTTCCACGTCCCCGTCCCCGCTCACTCCCACACACGAACCTCTGGCTTCTCACAGGAATCTGTGCTGCAGCACTTCAGGACAGAGGGGACGCTGACTGTTATGATTACGGGGCCAAAGCGTTTCCAACTTAGGTGCCTGCATTTAAACACCAAACTCCATGTTTAGGCATCTGAACGAGCAGCTACTGTTTCAAAGGTGCTGGGCACCCTGCATCTCCCTGTTTGTTTCTGTCAAACTTGCCAAAAAGAACATCTGCTTTTAATTAATTCTCAGAGAGCTGCAGGTACGCAGGAACTTTGAAAACCGTCCCACTTAGTGCAGTCCCTAAAGATACATCCAGGTGCCTACCTCTAGGCAGTCGACTTCTAAAATGCTGAAAAAGGAAAACCAGCATTGTTGTGTATAAATAGATATGTTTCACATACAGATAAAGGCAAAGCCTTTGGATTCGTGTTCCATACTTGATATATGACGTGATGTAAAAGCAAGTAGATATGAACTGGAAAACAGCGTTGCATGTTGCAACTGGAACTGAACATTGTTAATAATTAACATAATTGTAGTGTTCAGGGAAACTTTCTTCCAAAGATGCTCCTCTTCCTTGGATAAGCAAGCAACCAACCAAATCAGCCCTCAAAAGGAGATGCACTATGCAAACACTGTAGGGAAACTGGAAATTTACTAGTGTATTTATTATGTAAGTTTATTTTCTTTTTCTTTCATTCAGACAGACACCCACATTCTTGACAGTGTAGAGCTTGAAAAGTTTTTTTTTTTTTTTTTTAATTTAAAAACTGCAAACAGAAGAAAAGCACAGGCTGCCACCTGCCTCTGCATATCTTCAGAGCGTGCATTTGTGCTTCTGTGCATGATGCAACTGACTACCCCAAAAGAAAAATACCCAAACACAGTAGCAATATTCTGCCCTACAACAAGGCTCCAACTTAAAAGGCAACAACATGAGAATGCACGTCTGCACGTGCATAAAATGCTGTCCTGAACCACAGAGCAGGGACGATGCAGTCAATGGAAAGTTACTGCTCTGGGCCTGTCCTATTTCTTACTGAGACCTGCCAGGTAAGTGCATGCTTCTGTGTGCACATGTTGTCAATGTGCAAGATCACAGTGATGCTTCAGATTTATAAAAAACCTCACAAACTAGGTTTACAGTATACACACAGCCTGTACCTGTGCAGTGCAAAAGTTGGTATTTCCACACCTGAACCCACGGAGTTTCACATGCTGCACTATGGCTCCAACTGAGCTGCCAGAGGCACAAAAAGCACAGGACAAAAACAACATTGTCACCATTGTTATTTTGTTTGTTCAAAGCCTCGTATTCCAATCAGGAAAGAAAAGGAGAGAAAAAAAATAGCAGTTCTACATTAGGATTATATAAGGAGGACATAAAACAAGCCACATCTGCTGCCCCATTGTGAAGGTCTGGCTCCCAGCAGAACCAGGATCAGGACAAGGACCATGACCACCCTTGGACCAGCCCTGACTACAGCATCACCAAGAAGACTAGCTTTGCCAGCTGTTTCCCTTCACTGTCATTGCAAAACTTCTGTCGTCACATGTTTATTTGTCACATATTAGGATTGGGAGGGCATTAGGCAAAGTCAGCCATCACTCAGTAGAGCAGGTTTCAGCCATGTGTCAGACTACTGCACCATCCTTCACAGCAAGTATTAGCAGGACACCTCTCCATTCTGACTTCATCAAAACACTTTCTTCAGTGCACAGGATAATACGTAGAATCACAGAATCACCAAAGTTGGAAACAGACCTCCAAGATCATCCAGGTCAACTGTCCACCTATCACCAACATTTCCCACTAAACCATGTCCCTCAGTACAACATCTAAATATTTCCTGAACACCTCCAGGGATGGTGACTCCACCACCTCCCCGGGCAGCCCGTTCCAGTGCCTGACCACTCTTTTGAAGAATAAGCTTTTCCTGTTCCTTTAAGACCTAAATGGAAAGTATCTATCCAAACCAAATGTTCTGGTGAGAAACTCTAAACTGCCAAAAACTTGGACAAAGCAGGTGAGATGACATATGCATGCCTACCTCTGCAGCCCCACATCAGAGAGAGAACATGGCAGTGGCTCCTGTACCATGCTGGAATAAATGCACTGTGTAAGTGCACTGCAGGTCACGAAAGCCCCAGGTGTTGGACTCGAGTGGTGACTTTGGGAGAGTGCAGGACTCCAACAAAAGTCTCCCACAGCATTCTCGAGTGGTTCCTTCAATGGGAAGCAGACCCGTTCTGTGAGGCCAGGCTGGTCTCCTGATGGTAAGGGCTGCCACACAAGGATGGGTCATGGTCCTGGAATCAACAAGACGCTGTGAGGGAATTGCTGGCTGGATTTAGTGACAGCTCTATGGAATGTGCTACCTGCTGATGTATGGGATGGAAACATGGCTACATCTTGCAGATGGGAAGCTTAAAAGCCTTGAGGAAAAAGTGTTAATTCCTGCAAGAGAAATAACCCCAGACACAACCTGGTGAGGCTTGCAAGCAGTATCACCTAGGCTTGCACCAGGCTAACAAACACAGCAGGAGAGAGACAGACCCTTGAGATGATCCAGTTATAGCCCACAAGAAGCCAATTGCAATGAATATTTTAGAGAGGTGAATGCATTTAAGAAAAGCTCTGTGACGCTGGGATCAGAGTACCCTGAGGAAGTCCTGCTGCCGAGAGGCACAGCACACAGATACCACCACTGTGCTGCTTGGGGCACTTCTGCAAGTGCTGCAGCAACCATTTCTCAAGCCACAGACACAAGTGCCTGTGTTTCACACTACAGTATCCTGTCACACGGGCACAGCTTTGAGAAACACCCTGTTTCCCAAAGCATGAGGAAAATCACTCAATTTCATTTTGGTCCAAGCAGGAAGTATCGAGGTGCTGCCAACAGGACAAGAATTATCTCCTTCATCCAGGATACGCTGAAGGGTGTAGAACAGAACTGCAGGCACAACCCTATTTTCACTGCACTTACTAGCCTGGAAACACTCAGAGCAGCCACTTTGAAGGGGTTAATCCACCCACTGCAGTATTTCTGGTAATGACTCACAAAATCCCACACAATTCTGATACCATTTTCTTGATAAAACCATGCATTTGGTTCTTAAAAAAAAAAAGAAGAAAAAAAGAAGACAAAACCATAGTGGTTGCTGTTAGTAGCAAGGCAGTGGTGCATGAAGCCAACAGCATCGAGTGGTACCAGCACAAAGCTGATCTCCATGCGTAGACCCTTTGTAGACAGGGGGCGGAAAGGCAGGCTCTTCATCCTGTCACCAATAATTTGCCTTGTTGTATGTTGGGACTTACACAGATGTTCGCATAATGTCTTGCATATGGACAGCAAAAGGAGCATTCATTTCAAGAATGACGCGATTGTCTGCGTGGTAAGGATAATAAGGGAAAACGCTCAAAATGCATCCAGTGATACAGCTCAACGAGAACCCCAAATGAAAGGGCTTCTCGTGCAGTCAATGGCAAAATTCAGACAAGATTTAATAGCAGTCTTTTTTCCTCTCATTTAAAAATCTGAATTAAATTTTACTCAAGCATCTTATGATATTCAGGAGCACATACCAGAGCATAGCAGCGCTCACTCACCACCACAGAACATTAACTGAATTCGCTCTGAAAAAAATGTTCAACTATTTATAGAGAAGCCAAGAGAGAGGAAAAAAATAAAAAAAAAAGAAAGATGCTTGCTGGGATTTTTTTTTTTTTTTTTTGGCAGACTTCACTTGAAAGCAGCCAAACTCCCTTCTGCTTCTGTAAGGCAAAGGAACAGAGTGCTGGGTGCACTGAGGTCACAGGAAGAGAGCACTTAAGCTTGTGCTTAAATGTGGGACAGCACTGTACCAGTTGCTTGGTCCTAAAGGTACCAAACTAAGTACTGCCTTAGGAGAATAGTACTTAAGTACTGCCTGAAGGAGAGATGCTTTCCTGAGGCTGTTCCTAAGCAGTCCTTGTAAGAATCCACAGCCTACTGCAGATTAGTGTCTGATGTTTTGTTCACTTGAAGGGATTCAGGATCCATGAGAACAGCCAGCACTGTGTTCAAGCGCCCAGCACCCTGCAGGATGGAGCAGTCACACTGCACCGACAGGCTTGCTGTGAGATGGCTTGGGAAGAGATCCTGGAGCAAATTCACCCTTGTGACAAAAAAAGCATATAGAGAAATCTGTATTTGGATCACTTTCACTGTAGAGAAGAAAACAAATCTGAAATAATTGCTTTGTGGGAACATGTGGCATGTGAAGGCCAATAGCAATAACTTCAAATTCATTTATTTTTCTTTGATTTTTTTTCAATTTAATACGCTGAACAAATTCCAGAACAGAAATAAAATTTATGAGAGAAAAAAGCAGGTAAAGCCATTTCAGAAGTACTTTTCACCCACATTTATAAAATGTCTCTCCAAAGTAAGACAGATTGTAAGGGGCTCTGAGAATGAGTTTCCATGTCATCCTTCCTATAATAACATTATTATCACCAGACACCTTGGTATGTCCACACCTTTCTTCTCAATTGGGTAAAAGAACAAGTTTTAAGAGCTGCCACTGGTTCAATTAATTCAGAGACTGAAACTGCACTGTCAGCTGGTTGTAACGTCACCCTATTGCTCTCATGATCTGAGAGCCCTGAGCACAAAAGCTCTACTTTATCTCCTCCTCATCCTGATGTTTTCTAAACCAAAGAGCAAAAGTCAATGCAAGAGAGTAGAAGGCAGTAACTCTGGAAAGTTGAGCAGCACCACCAAGCAAAACTGTTAACCTTATTTTGGCAAGGTGAAAGATTTGTATAACGCTTTTTCCTCCTACTACATGTATTTACTCTAAAAAATCAATTTCCTTTGTTGCTATTTATTGCTGCATGTTGCTCAGTGGTTCTGAGAAACTGCATGGAAAATCACAACGTTGCACTTGTCAAATTGACCCTACAGGGTCATGCCACCAGTACGTGCTTCATCCCAAGAAGCAAGTCTGCCAAAGTCATGCTGTGCATATCATCACTAAACCCATGAGGAAATGCAAATTTGCCTGTATCATAGCTTATTTGCATAGCTTTCCATTGCTTCTGTACAACCTTCTTATAAAATGCCAATTTACTTCACTTTCCTACAGCTTACTGCCAGCGTGAGGTATTTACAGCTTTTATGCAAGGCATATTCAGCAGTTAAAACATTAAGAGACATAATTAAATGCATTTTGGAATTAGAACATGGCCTTTGAGACGACAACCTAAGGTTCTTTGGGACACAGGAGTGCCAACATCCCTTTGTAGAGGGGCAGAACCCTCCCTCTCACATGCTCAAGAGCCGCACAGCTTTTTCTATTTTGTATCTGATCTGCAAAAGCAGAAATATTTGCTTGCAAACTATGAAGGGCCTGAATCCAGTTACTGAGTACACATTTCACTCACACTGCTATCAGAATGGATGGCTGCCAGTTCAGTGTCTTGGCCGGCATTCAAACACGCTGATTGCTGAGCCTCCTTGGATTCCGAGCTCACAATTTCAGAAAGAGAAAAAAAAAAGAAAAAAAGAAAGAAAGAAAGAAAGAAAATAATCCCTGAACATGAAACGAAAAACCCTTCACAAACATTTTTGAGATGCTACTGGGCTGATTTCCCCCCCCTCCCCTTTTGTCAATTCAGTTGCTGGAACCAGGCACACACAGGCAGCTTTCTCTGCAAGGAGAGCAGCGAGGGAGTTTGGACTTTATCTATGCAGCTACAATACAATAAACGTTAGATTTGTCCTAGCCAAACAATTTCCACACATGCAACAAGGTCAGCCTTCATTCAAGTCACCAGCGGAGGAAAAGATCTGTTTATACTTTCATATCTTAACTTGAAAAATAGGAAAGAAATGCTTCTGCGACTTCTGTCAGAACTGGGTGAGAGAGCGCAGAGAGACCTTCTGCCTTACGCAACGCCTTTTTTCCTTTTGTTTCCCTCATCGCTCAGCACCAAACCTGAGCAGACCCAAAAGCAAGCCCCTGGGAGCCCTGTGCTCCCACTTCCCCACCTTTGGTGGCATTTCTGGGAGTGCCCAGCTGCGTGCAGGCCCTGCCTCCCCTGCATGGCAGCAGATGCTTTGGGTCAGGCCGCTCAGACACTGCGACGGAGCCTGACAGGTGGTTGTTAATGGCCTCTACAAGGCATGTGGGAGGGCAGCCTGGCAGCGCAGCGTCCTTCACTGTGACAGCTTAATAAGCCAAGTGGAGGCAGTTCAGTGCATTATTTTCTAAGACTCTAAATGGAAGTGACCGAACTCCAAACTGAATGGCCATATACACGTAGCCTATAGCCAACACAATAAACAGCATACATGTTCATTTAGCATCCGTGCAACTCGTGGACAAGCAGACCTGGCCCTGCCAGGTCAGTCTGGAAATAACTCTGCTCTTTGCAAGATTACCTTCACGTGTTACCACACCTCTTAATGCAATCAGGTATGTCTATTCAATGATAATTGCTTGGGCTAATTATTAGAAAATTCAATTTATGCTCATCTGCCTGAGGGGAAGGGAGCATAAAATTAACTTGATGTATTTATTTAACTTTTTACAGCATTATTATTATTTAAAAATTATGACAGCACTGTGCCCAGAGGCCTCAGCTGGGATCGGGATCCCACCACAAGTACACAAATATCCACCCAGCTTGATATCCAGGCAAAGGTCCTGACCCTGCAAACTGTTAGACAAGAACTTCCCACAGATTGGGAGCAAGGCCATGGAAATTAAAAGCCTATTAGTCCTTATGGAAGTGAAGCAAGGGCATTAAGACACCACATCCTGATATATGCTGGCAGACCCAAAAGGCTCCTATTTTGGAATAAAGTGCCACTGTCACTTTTGTTTTTATCATTAAATATTTAGATATAAAATCCCCTCCCATCCAATGCTGCCTTTTCTTGCTCCTATCTTACAATTAGGACCATCATCCACCCAGCGAATGCAAAAATGTGCAGGGAGACATCCTGGCCCCAGGAACACAAGATTTATGTCAATAACCACATTGGGCAATTGTCAGAATCTTTTACTTTATATGCATGCTGTGTAACAATTCAGTTTTTCCTTGTGGTAAACTTTGAAGGATATATGTCTGAGAAAAGCAGCTAACAGTTCCACCTGCCTTCACTTCTAGACATCTGAACTCCAACACTTGGTTGATCTTATTACTTATGTTCAAGCATGTTTTTTCAGATATAATCTAATTCAAGAATTGTACTGGTCAGACAGTAATATCAATATTATCATATTAATCAATATATTGCCACTATTTAAACTGAGACTCAAATATTTTACAAGATCAAATCAAAAGTGGAGGAAATTGCGCCTTAAACTCTCCTGAGAACTGTCTGTACTGACATGAGACATGCAAAAGAGTGCAGAAGAAAATGCTGAGAAAGGGACTTGTGCCTCCAGGCATCAGTAGAAGGGCACTAGAATTAGAAGAGCGTTAGAATCAGAAAACCATTTCTTCCTCAGGCTCTTCACTGATGCTTTAGAAAAGAGCCATCCATCCATATGTTCTCTGTGTTTGCTGAGCTAAAGGGCAGCACCTATATACAAGCATGGTTTAACCTCTAGAAACCTTCAGAGGCTCCTCAGCTCAGAGCAAATGAGGTGTCAGCAATACACTCCATTCCCTGTTCTTCTCATCACAAGAAGAGCTGAGATTAGCCCATACAGAGAAAAAATGGAAACAGTGAATAAATACTCACTTCAGTGAGCTGTGCTGACAGTCTCCTTTCAGTAGAGCAGTTCAGGAAGGGTGAATGCGGGCAAACTCACATTTAAGGCTGGTCCTCCACAGCTGACACCTCTCTGTGCTCAAACACCAAAAAGACCTTGGGACAGATCTAAACCCCAAACTCACACAATGGAATAGCATGTAGAAGAACTTCTCCAGAACCGCAGGGTTTTGTTTGAAAATGTAAGGTGGGATAATGTCTTCTGCTACCCTTCCACATTCATCTGCTTCAATTCGAGCTGCAGTTCAGTGGAGCTGTTTCAAGCTCCCACTAAATATGTCAAGGCTTCTACATGTAACTGCATTCTTGCAGCACAAAATGAAACAGAACAGCACAAGATGAAAGAAAAAGAAACCATCTTTTAGCCACACAAATTCTGTGTATTTTGCATATCGCTCCTAACACACACTGGCAGCCCACACCAAAAAGGCTCCTGTTTTGGAAGAAAGTGACATTTGAGTCACTTTTGTTTTTATCATTAGATAGGAAGACATCAAACACCACCTCCTCCCTAAAATGTCACTCAAGGTTTTACTGTGCTGCCATCCTCACAAGACTGGGTTCCTTTTCCATCCTGAACTCAGGCCAGGAACATAAGGAGCAGGACTAGGACATGCTGCCCCTGCAACCAGCAGAAAACCCTGGCATTGCTTGCTGTTACCCACCCCCCTTTCATTTCACCATTTTCTGGTGAAGAAGTGCCTAAACTACCAGTGTTTACCCTGCAGGTCATGCTTTGCCCATGCTAGTCTCGTAAATGAGATAACTTCAGTTACACTTGTCAGTGAGACGAACTTCTCAAGAAAGGGGAATTTACTGCTCTAAGCGTTTCAGACCTTTGTGACGGTTGGCTCTATCCTTTTTAATTCCAAAACCAACAACAACATCCATTCTTTGACAACAGGCCTTTATCAGGCTTAAAAAAAAAATAATTCAAACTAACCTGCTTACTTCAAAGCTATGATCATAATTTCAGCTGGCACATCACGAACAAAATGGTCTAGAACTAACCTCAAACAGTCATCTGGAGAAAAACAACATATTTTCCCATGTCATCACCACTATAGCACATACTAACCACAACTATTCAGCCTGTCAATTTTCAGTTTATATTATGATAACTTTACCTAAAAGCATTTCGTGGTTCAAAAACAGCAAGTGCAACGCCAGGGAAACATTTGCTGAACTGACAAGCATGGCAGGGCTCGTGTCAGGAATAAGCTTGCTGTAAAGCAGGAAGCAAAGTAAAAGCAAATTTCACTGGGGACCAGGGACTTCTCATAAATACCCCACAATGCTAGCGCATGTTGGTTTAATCCCAAATAACCATGGTAGATTGGGAGAAATGAATCTTACTTCAGTTGTGAACCTCCCATAAAAATCTTTAATGACTATGGCGATCAAGAAAAGGAACGCCTTTTTTTTTTAAATTGCATTAGTGTCTCCATTTCCATAAATAGAAAGGTTTTTCATGTTCACTGAGTGTCTAGGAGAAGTAAGAAAGCAGCGATTTCTGGGAGTCTGGACAGGAAAGTATCTGCCAGGCACAAGGACTTTGCCAAATACACTTTCAGACATGTAATCCCCGTGATTCACAAGGAACCAAGCATACGTAGGCTTCAGTTACTTTCCTCATTTTAAGGAGGATAAAAGCAAAACTCTCATTAACAAGTGTTCTGGTTCAAATTCTATGCTCAAAACTCCAGACTTTGACAATCATACCCCCACATTCAGGCCTGAAAAATATTCTCAAGCTATTCTACTGCTTTAGTAGTACCGCCGAAGCAAACGAGAAGTCATTGCATCACCACCTGATCTGGGCAAGGAAAAGATGGCTGTGACTGCTTTAGCTGGATGTCTAGGTAAGAACAGCAAACCAAGTGGCAAAACAAAACAAAAGGCACACTTTGAGGAGTGTATGAAAACACTCAGCAACTTACAGTAGTACTCTACTGATTCGCCGGGTCACTGGGGCGCGACGCAGGTCTCTACACAAATAGTTGGAAGCTTTCCTTATGCAGTCTGTAAGAACAATCTGAACCACTCAGTTCTGACAGCACCTTCCCGGCCCTTCTCAGAAAGGCTGTGACTTTCCAAGGTGCAGCTGAGACACATCAGGGCAGCACTACCCCTGTGGTTAAGGGGGAATGCATGTCCCCTATGTGGTTTTGGTGGGAAACACAGTGAAGGTGACTCACTGTCCCCAGGGAGAGTTGATTTTAATACTGGGCTGCTTGTAGGCTGTGCTCTGAGGAGACCATAAAAAAGGGGCAAGGATGGGGCAAAACACATAGGAGCTCTGCAGCTAAGCTTGTATTTATTTCAGAAGCAATGCCTGGTTATCAGACTGCAGTGCCCCACAAGCAGGATTATAAAGCCTGAGCATTATAAGTATGGGCAGATCTTCCATGATCTTACTGTGAGTCTGAGATAGACTGCACCCAGTGCTCACAAAACACAAAGCTGTGTTCCTCCACTGCTCTGACAGCAATTTATGTCAATGAATGTACTGCTGCTAATGTGCACTGAGCTCCCACTCCAGATGCCAAAGCCATGCTCCGCACAAAGCCCGAACTGTGTGGTGCCTGGGCACAGCTTGCTATTAGCTGTATTTTCCCCCACCTCATGGAAGTTTTAAGGGAGTCATTATGAGAAAAGCAGGAGCATTGTAAGATGTGTCTAACCACTCAATAAACTAACCTCATTTTTTTCATGTAAGTATTGCAACTCAGCAGTTCTACTATGGGATCCCAGAAAGCATGAGACATTCTTAATTTAGCAAGAACAACTGCATACTATGTCAACTACTGAAAATCTCAGTGTACAGCAGAAAATGTTTTGAGTCAACAGACTGAAAAGCAAGGCTGCTGGATTAGGTTTTTTTTTTACAGCATGTTTGACATTCTCAAGAAGAGATTTAAAAAGATGTAGTATCAGATATGAAATCCTACTTCTCTGCTTGAAGCTTCCATTACTTTCAGACTGTGCAATATGCTTTTGTTTGATTTTTTTTTTCCCTGTATGAAAAATATGCTTTACAGTTGAGGCTTCATCCGTTTCACAGCACTAAAATGTATGCCTAACTTAAAATCAGTAAAGCCTACTGAAAACAAAAAGGGGCTGCTGAAAAGGTAAATGTGCCCCGGTGTGTTGTCCTGAATAGGAATCAGACTTAAGTATGCAATTGGGTATCTCTAAAATAGGTCTTCTAATAAGCACAGATCACAACATAACCTTGCGTATCAAATAATAACCAAAGCTTTCTGTCTTGCAGAGAACGACAGCAGAGATAAAATGGAAGGCTTTGGGCATATTGCTTTATTAGAAGGAATATTAACACATAGAGGCCAAGGGTAAAGACCAAGCTCAAAAGGAATGAGCCAGAAAAGCTGTTACAGATGGAAGAGCCATCATCTACTGTGGAAATAAAAAAGGAAGAAAACAGTATTGAAAAAGAATATGTAGGGAAAATAATACAGAAATCTGAGTAGTAGTAGGAAATGAAAGGCAGAACGATGAAAGGGGGCCTCCAGAAATTCTGAAGTGCAGGCACATCAATTAGCCAGAACAATAAAGTTTGTTTTGCTTTGGATAAACAGAAGCAGCTCCGAGTTTCAGTGTCTGTCCAGAGCACATTAACTCTCATTTGGACAAGACGTGGGCTTTGACAGACCACATGGACAGCTTTGCGTGAGACTTCCAGAATCTGCATGCTGAAAGGATGGACGCACAGCAGTACCCCATTACTGCTGTTGAAATATCCCAACAACATGACTGAAAAGGATGGAATTATGTCAGATGGTATCTCAGGCAGCGTTAAGACTAATGGGAAATTTTAAAAAGCAGAAATCAGGCTGAGGATGGCATTAAAATCATTAATAACAGCTTAGGAGAAGTAAAGGAAGCCATGAAGTCTGGATGCTTGAAACTTAATAGGGCAAAACACTTAAAAAGGCACTGCATAGAAGTGGCCTGTCTTGTCAGGAAAATGGACAGCGTGATCTGTATTAATAGGACTCCTGTACCTCTTACATCAATGCAAACAGGAAGCACATGAATGTAAAACAAAAACAACAGTGAGGTAAAAGCTTCCAGACAAAGGTATAAAACTCCTTCACTCAAATTCTATTTGATTCTCAGATGGGATTTTTGGCCAGAAGGCAAAAGTAATCCTTCTGGACAAGCTCACTGCAGGTTGGCTGGACTTTACCTGCAAAGGCAGGTCAACCCAGAAGCCAGTCTGTCCATTCTCTCCTCTGGCTTGGAGACTCTTGTTATTACATCTGTGTATTTACATGGCTAGCCAAAATAGACCTTGACCGAGGCCTACAAACCTAATGCCGTAACAGTAATAATAACAGTAATAAATTTGATATGAGAGATTCTTATTAAAATGTCAGAGAAGCACATACACATCGTGCATATAAATAATCTGCAAAAATAATTTCAGAGACATGTTTGCTCTTGCCTTTTGGTACCAAAGGCCCGACCTAAAGTCTGTAATGTCAACAAATAGGCTCAGAGACTTCAAAGCTGACTTTAGGGTATGGTATTTTTCCATAACTTCTCTTTTTAATTCCTGTTCCCTCACGGTTATGGCTTCTTCTCTCTGGAAGCAACAGAACTTCAAACCTACTTCAACTAACATACCTGAAATCAACTCACCTGAAGGCAGTTCAAGAGTCCTGGACTTCATATAATTATCTGCCTAGAAACCACAGTCTGTGTCCTCTGTTTATTTGTTTACTTGTCCCTTGATCTAAGCGAAGGGATGCTTACTCAAATATACTTACTACTTTTTCTTTTTTTTTCAGTTTGCAAATCTCTCCTGCAAAGTTTAAACTCAGTCTTCCAATAAACAAGATGAGTCTGATTGCTTTGAAGTATCTTGGCTTTATCTGAGTGCACAAATGAAACATCTAACTGGCACGGCCATGTACGTCAGCACACCAGACACAAAGTAGTGTGAAAAACCAGGCTGCAACGCTTGCATATCTTTCGTGCTTATTCTTTCACCCTTAAAGATGTTTTCTTGGTTAGCCAACTTTAAATCAATCTATTGTGTATACAGCACTACTGAAAACCAGCACTCAAGTGTACAAGATAAACATGTGCTCCTGCTGAAACATGAGATAATATATTTGCACCCCTGTGATTACTACTGCTACCGTGAAGCTGTCTTCAATGCACAGAGCCATACAAAGCTGGGGAGCCACGCCAAGGAAGCAAGAGGCCCTGTGCAGAAAAAGGCCAACGCTTTGGAAACACAAACAGTGCTGTGCAAGGGAGAAATGCAGGGTCTCTGAAAACAGAGTCTGTCAGACATGACATGTGTATACCCACAATAAAGAAGGAAGTTTCTCCATACAAGTAAGAAGGCTTTCCTGCTCAGAATACACGTGGCCCTACAGCCTCAGGGAAAGTAAAAGGCTTTGAACTCACATTTACTGCAGAAGTAAAGTACTGTAAGTTATCTCCCTCCCTTTGGTGAGTGTGTAACTCTTGTTTTTTTTCCCCGTTGCCTGATTATTTTTGCAAAATAAGCAGAAAAAAAACCCCAAACCCTTGGAATTTAATTGCTTTTAAGACTTCTATTTCCAGTTGGATTTGGTGGGAATTGGTCAAAAAGCTCAGTACTATAGAGGGAATGAGACAGACAGACATCACCACCACACACACCTCAGTTCCTTGGAATCCTGGCTAAAAACACCTCAGCTCTGAAGCAGAAATACTCAAGAAGGGATTTCATAATGCTTTACCTAAGAGTATTATCTCTATTTGATGGCTGAAGCACTGACTGGTCATGACATGCCTTGAGTCACTAATCAGATAGCTTTTACTTCTGGCTTTGCCACTGTTTCCTGATTGCAAGCTAGTTTCCCACCAGTGGAGTCATTCCAAACCACAGGCTGCAAGAGAAAAGGGATGCAGGAGTCAGCATGTGGATGTCTGAACACTCTCGCAGACAGGAAGGAAAGGGAAGATTTTTACAGGTGTGAAAGAAACCATGAAATGCAATTCTTGTTCCAAAAGGCAACACCTGCCTTGAGCAGCCTCAGTGCACTTGGCATTGTAGATGCATTTTATGAAAAGGCAGCACAGGACAAGACTAACTTCAATTAGTGCTCACCATAGAAGTGATTGCTGCAATTAAGAAACAAGCCAGAACAAAACCAAAAACCCAGAGCAAGGCAGACAGTGGGATCTGAACTGCAGCTTTCTGATTTGGCATCTGCCAGACCTGCATCATGACCTGAGCTAAATGCTTTGTTCCAAATACTAGCAGACCTTAGCCCGGGTTAACTTTCGAATCTACCTGCTCTTCTCAAACTCCTGGGGAACCCACTCTGAGAGACCCGGAATGTTTCTGCTGAGCTTCAAATCTAGGCATGCTTAGCACTATTTGGCCAAGTCTCACAAAGGCTAAACTGTTCCCCTCTTTCTTTGTTCCCTTTTCATGTGAAAAGAACACAGTAATCAGTCAGGAATCATTGAAATGATTCCTTACCTAAGAAAATGAACACTGGAAAGCAATTTTCCTTGCTTATCTCTTAAGCGATTACATTTGTAGTGACAAACACTGCCTGAGATCAAAGTTGTTGCAGTTATTTGGTTTGAACTGCTGTATTGCTACCACTGCAAATTGCAACATCATACAACATCAAACAAAGTAACCATAAGGTGACGTCAGGACACAGCATTGCCATTACTCTGTGACTTAGCTGATCTGGGTATCAAATTGTCTTTCCTCTGAACTACAAGAAACTACATCAAGTGGAAGGATGCTACCAGTGAGGAAGGATCTTCAAGAAGGCAGTGTTTTGATACATGAGGATGGGTTCTCAGGGCAGTGTTCCCCTTGCTGGTGTGATCAGGTAGGCTGGATGACAGCCACATGAAGCATCTTCACGGGTGGACTGTTGCTCAGATAAAGCACTGATCTGACTAATAACCATAAGAAAGCCTCCTACAGTCTCCATTCCAGTAACACAGTTTACAGACAAACAATCTTCAGGCACAACTCCTTGTCCCCCACTTCACCTTCAACAACACAAAAATGGAAAGACAAAAAAAAAAAAGTTAAAAACATTACAGAATCAAGGAGAGACATTTGAACCACGACTGCACGACAGATATTTTCTACACCCAATCACTTGGGTTTTCCTGCATGATACAGGCACTGAGACTGAATTCATGCAAGTTTCAGCTACGCTGGTATCATATTAACTTAGCACAGTCACCATCAGTTAGCTGTGCTTTTTGCAACATTTAGAAGTCCTGAAGGAGCGTTTGAAATGAAATGCCTTCAGTGAGCCTTAAATGCCGCATGCCATAAGCCTTAAAATAACAACCATAATTAAATTAAGGACCATCTATGCTGCTGACATTTACTTTCCTGAAGGAATAACTGCTTTACACATTACCTCTAGCTCTGCTCTCACCAGACACAGGCTTTGTGTTGGCATGGTGGTTTCCCTCTCTGACCACGGATAAACACTGCTCACCGCTGCTTCCAGGCTGCAGCCCTTACACGTCAGGCAGCTTTACGAGCACACACAGGTCAACAGCAGGCTCAGGGCTCGAGTCTGTAACCGAAAAAGCTACTGTATGCCTACAAGGCACAAGCACTGGAGCACTGGAATTCTTCCTCTGCCACTAGCAGTCCAGCAGACTGCCATCTCCCACTCCCCTCTTTCACTCCAAGCACAGTCACTGCAGTTAAAGCTCTTCCCACCTTTTCAAGCCATTTTTATGCATTTAATGGGCACAGATCTGAGAATGAACCAGAAACCGCCAGTCCCAACTTGACCAAGGAGCAGCACTAAATCTGCAGTCCTAATTGAGTTTTCCTCTTAAGGTGGTCCTGAGGAGATGTTATTAGGCAGACCAAGTGAAAGTGGGAGCTGATTCAGCATTTAAAAACCTGTGAAATACTTGCATTATGGTGAAAAATTACCCACACATTATTTTGGTTGAAGTTTATACAGAAAAGCAGCAGTATGGCTCAATCTGAACTGAACTTGTCTTATTCACACACCAGTGGTGCAGAGCAAGCACCCATCTCTTCAAGAGAACCAAACACGTCCTTCTGGCATTAGACACACTGAGACAGTGTTTACATACTGATCTGCTAATAAGCAGAGTTGGGAATTCCAGAACAGGAGCTTTATATTTATTACTACTTTACATTACTATCAGGCGTGCCAAGTACAGGCACTTTAAATTACGAGGGCTGCTATCGCGCACTACTTTATCAGCCTTTCACACAACTGTGTTACTGAAGCATCTTGATAAGAATGTCTAAAATGTCTGCTATGCTTTAAAACAGCAAACCCTTCCTTTTCTGTTCTGACCCAGCCATTTCAGTCAACAGAGCTCATTCTACTCTTTCAAAACACTTTCTACTCTCTTAATGGCTGTGATCATTCTGACTGTCTTGGAAACTGCTAGTCCCAAAAATAATACAGCACAGCTATTTATTCATGCTCGTGGCTTGACACGATATTTTGAGGACTACCATCTCACAGCATGGAATGAAACATGGACTTCCATCTTATGCTAAGAGACCTAACTATCACACTCCAGCCTTCATACCCAGAACATCAATGTACCTTTAAAAGTGAAGAAAATGAGGAAACTGTGCAACAAAAACAACCAACTTGCCAAAACCAGCATACGTTTTTACACTTGCTTTTACATTCCCAGGCCCACTAAGATCAATATATATATAGACAAGCATGTGTGTATTTGCGTACACATATCCACTCACTCTTGAGTGCATTCCTCAGGAAGGTGCCAGTCAGAGGAAGAGCAGCCAGGAGTGTAAAAAGCCACTTCTACTACACCAAGCAAAAACAGTTTTATTTTTCATCATTTTTGAAGATTTGGGGTTGTTTTTTTTTTTTTTTTTGGGGGGGGGGGGAGGGTTTGCATTGATTCATTTTAAAGAGCTCAGAATTGTTCCAGTATTAACTCCTGAAACATGGCTTTTGTAAGCCCAGTCATTGCCTTTCAGACAGTATTTGACTATAAACTTACCTATGACCACAAACTTAACCTATGTATGTTGTGATAGCTACCACTGAATTGAACATTGGAAGTCTGTATTTTAAAGGCTACCTATCCTGCACTCATTTCAAGCTTCAGGAATTCCATTTGGGAAGCACAAAGAAGGGAGACATAGAGTAGGGAATGCATAGCAAATTAGCGAGGTTTCATCACCCAATTTAACCTGCCAACCCATTTTTCTGCCACTCTTACAAACATAAATAGGATGAAAAGTAGGGGGTTCAAGTTCTTTGCACTGTTTTTCCTCAATTCCACCATTTCTTACCATCTACCTGCACACTCCTCTCTCTCCCCTGGAGCACCAGATGACCACCTCCAGAGCCAGGAAAACTGTTTTCTTGCAACAAGATGAAGAGGAGCTGCTGATATTAGCAGCATGAGCTGTTCTGAGAGCAGGGATGCCACAGGCAGTTGGTTGTTGAGGATCTTCCCTAATGCCATGCGTGTTTTTTCCGCAGTCCCAGCAAGTTACCCAAAGCTGAGTGATTCTCAAGAGCACAAATAATAAAACTGCAGGACACACCTGTGCTGCACAGCCACACGACACAGGCTCAGTCAGGGGCTTGTGATGAGAGAGCTCAGTCACCTACAGTGCTTGCTGAAGGGCAAGGCTGTGCAGACACACTTGTTTGACTCTCACCAGCAGAAAACCAGTGGCAGGCAGCACCCTGCTCAGTCTAATTAGCATAATCAGGGAAGATGTAAGGGGAGAACCAGCGCTAATTAGCCTGAGCAAAGCACCTTGTCAGCTTGGGAATCTCTGTACAGGGCTCTGATGCACAACTCAACGCATCAGCTGTGACTGAGCCTTTGCTCTGCCTACAGTCAGCAGCGATTTCAGTGCGGCCAAGAACCACATGCTGCTGAGGCAATGTTGTCTCATCACCTGAGAGTGCAGTGAGGCAAGTCCTCTTCTTAAAGCTGCTTCTTTGAAGGGAGGAGCTACAGGCATCCTGCAGATCAATGTATGCACCCCTCCCATTGCACACACTCAGGTATCTAGCTCAACAGTTCCTTTGTGTAATCTGTTTTTGAGAGAAAGGGATCCTATTCTGTTTGTCATGTATTTGGTCTTTTAGATTTCAGTCTATGGCATTATAAGTACTCAGGAGGGAAAGAACATGGTGCTAACAATGCTTTCACTAATTTGCTGTTCCTTCCGCATCTCAAAATACTCTCCAGATGGAAAGGGTTTATTTGTAAGAAAGAAAGCATAAGGCTGACTGAAGAAAAGTGATAATTACATTAGGATAACAATAACAACAACAAAACCTGCAGCTAATGAAAACTGCCTGCTCCACTTAATTTAAGAAGGGGCTTCACCCCATAAAGAAGACACAGAAAGCTCTCTGGCTCACTCACCCTTTCTATGCATGTCATCAGAATGCTCACCATGCCAAACCCCTTCAGCTGAACTGACTGGTTGGACTGGTCAGTGATAGCAACAGAAAGCTTGTGCTCCTATCTTCTGGATCGTTTTGCAAGCTGCTCTTCAGTCTGAACAAAGATACCTATAGGAACTTGTTACTGGAGCAAGGAAAGGAAAGAGAAGCTGGATGATTCTCATTGAGGATCTCACACACGTCTCAGCTGGCACAGGCTGAGTAACAAAGGGAAATTATTTCACTTTTTTTTTCCACCCAATAAGAAGCTGATTCCTTAACAAAGTTGCTTAACAAAGTGCATGGCTTCACAAGAAAACAAACAAAACTCCTGCCAAAAAATCCAAAGTAGGCCCCTAACAGGTTAAGGCAAACATGAGAAGTGTCAGCTCCACCAGTGCTTCTCCTGTCACTCTCTGGAGTGTCAAACTGGCTTTTGCTTCACTGGAGGCTTGTGCTACCTGAAGTTTCTTTTTTGGAGCCATTAGCACAGAATGCTACATCAGGTTGTTGAGAAGAGAGGTTTTATTTGCCAGCAAGACAAGGTACTGCCAGATGAAGGCTTAAGGCACGATTTGCCCCCTGCCTCCACTGCGAGGAGTCTCTGCAGCGCTGCTCGCAGGTGCCTGCTCATCAAGGAAGCCAATTTGTCCCAGTTTCTTTCAGCTGTTGCAGCTTTTGCAATGCTTTAGCAGGATCTACTGCCCCCCAGAAGCTGGAAGTGAGACAAAGAGGATTTGCAAACCATCAGCCCAATTCTGATTGAGGGTTACCGGCTACAGAAACCCACAAATAATCTTCCTCTCCTCATCTAACACAACCTCACTGCCCAAACAGATTTCCTCTATCGCTGCTGAGTGCAATGAACTTGATTTGCCATATTGGAAGTGTTTCTCCATTATTTGAAGAGGTGCTGGGAGAAATAAATAAAAGACTGCAGTACCTCAGGTTTCATTAGCATATCCCTCAATCTGACACCACAACAGGAAAAGAAGTTTGCAGCGATCCTGGTAACTTGTTCCTTTATCTTCTTCCTCTTGACCTCTGTGCCATCAGGTGCCTCTGAAACATTAATTGCTAACAGTGGCTGGAAACACCGATGCCGATTATCAACCAGGAACATAAAGCTCACTGGGAAGGAACACAGACAGCATCAATGCTGCCAGTTTCTCTAGGACTATCTAATACATCTCCCTAGCATACGTATCCAGGGTCAACACGCCTGGAAATAAACCTGGAATAAAAATGAATGAACAAGCTGTTCTGAACAGTATTCTCCTATGAGGGTGGCAGGGCTCACCACCCCTTGAAACTAACCTATTGGTTACAGCAGCCCCTCCTTTTGAACACACACTCTAAACAGTACATGAAATAAAACCTCCCTTCTAGGAGAGCTTAATTTGTATCCTCATCCTGCTGCTGCCACCACCACTACTAGCACCGAGTAGCATCAGCAGGCTACCAGATACTGGTGGGGCCATCGTAGGCACAGATCACCAACACAGCAGCACAGAAAAAGCAAAAGAGCAAGGAAAGTGATATTCTAACAGCTACGGGACTCCTGTGTTTTGGCCAGCTCCACCCTTGCAAATACCAGAGCACCTTCCATGCCACGCTATCATCTGCAAAGCTGGGCTTTGCTCCCAATGCTTCTCCCTGATTTACATTAAAGCCTCTCACATCAGGGTGCGCTGCCAGCAAGGACCTGAAGTCTCTCTAGCTAACAGCACCAAGTCAAAAAGAAGAATGACTGCAAGGAACATCACTGAACTACAGAGATGCTTCTTCCTTGCAGAGCACAGGGCAGCACCCTGGCACTGTAACCATTAACAGATGCAATTCACCTGCCTTCCTTGCTTCGCTTACTCGCTCCAGTACACTATGACTGCCTGGACTTTCCTAACAGCAAATCATGAAACCGAGCAGACAGCAAAAAGCTGGGGCAGCAGCTAAAGCGACTGCCAAAGAGAAATCTGTTTGCTCAGGCAAAAGCTGTTCTCAGTCCAAACATGGGAGTCATAATCTTACAGCCATTTGCTTGGAAGACAATGAAGGGAAGACGTAGCAGGCTGGGAAACTGCAGCTCACCACAGCACAAGAAGAGAACGATCTTTGTGCCCAGATTTCCTCGCTCTGCAGGGTAAGTTTTACAGAGCTGACAACCGGTAGCAACATGTAGTGGCCCCAGGCACCATGCCTGCCTATCAAAGACTTGGATTTTAGCCCTGGAGAAATTATAACTTCTCAGCTCCCTGGAAGCTCTACCGGCCAAGAAGAAGGCCAGTGAGTAACGACTGGCCTAACTAATGATTAGTTTAATACATGGATTGCATACTGCAATGTAGGGGTGCCTGGGGTGTAGGAAGAACAATGGGGGCAGAGACAGGAGGAGGATCCCTTGAATGTGACTGGCACAGCATGTCTACTGGTTACAAAAGGCAACTCAATGGGGCTGCTACAACTGGAAAGTGCCGCTGCGGTTGGGGCTGGCACACCAATGGAAAGCATGGAGCCAGCAGATCAGCAACAGAGGTGAGGGAGTGGGAAGCTCAGCGATTTGGGTTGAAAAAGACATCAGGAGAGAGGTTAGGAGACAGTACATGGATAAAGAGGCAGCTGACCTCAAGGCGGTCCCTCAGCACTCAAGTCTGAGGGCACTGTCACCACACATTCCTCTATGGGGCTGAAGCCACCCGAACATGCCCCATGTGCTGCACTGAGAAGGTCTTCTGCAGCACCCACTGTAATCCAGCATTCAACTCTTAAAATAAGCTGCCAAACCTAAGGCTGGAGTTACGGTCAGAGGCTTTTCTTTGTTGCAGCGTTGCAAGAAACCCAAACTGTTCCAACTTCCTCTCCCAAATGTCAGCCTTGAGCCACACTGGTCCATCCGTCGGAAGCATGTGATGTGAAATAGAAGCCAGGAAATAAGACTTTCTGAATAAACATTTATTTGGTGAGAAATACTTCTGATTTTTGGCAGAGAAATGTCAGAAACCTGAAGCCCTATGTATAGCATGCCTACAGAATGCAATTTCTATTTAAAGGGAAGCTGCAGCTGTCTGTAGCTCTTAATGAAGAATAATGCCTGGGAATAAATTACTGCTGTTCAGAGAGACATTTCTCAAATGACAGCGATGCTCCCTCTTCTCTCTCCCCCTGTGAATACAGAGCAGCAGGCACTGGGCAGTTGTTGGGAAGAACGGACACACAAAACTCTTTCATCAGCAGCCTGGTGATTTCCATGGAAAACTATGAAGTGCTTGAGCACACAGCTACAAAAGCAAATGCGTTCAGAGACACGAAGGCTGCGTATGACACAACTTCCCTTCACTTCTGCCAGGTGCGTGCTGCTCATCACAGTCACCGTGCATCAATTTCAACCACGCAGCGGACTCGGTGTTGACAGTGCTCTCAGCAAACTGCTGCCAACCCCAATGGCTCTGGGTTTCCCCTCAGAGGGGCTGCCACGCCGGCAGCCTGGGCAGGAGAAACAGGTGATGCTCGAGGGAAAGGGTGCGCCCGGGCTGCCGTGCCCTCGGCAGCGGCTCAGGAAGCAGTGCTGACATCAACCCCAGGAGCTGCTCCCTCCTGGCCCAGCCAGCGTGCAGGGTGCCAGGAAAAACAGGAGCGAGGGCTGCCAGGGGAGCAGTGTGAGCGAAAGAGGGAAATAAGGAGCTGGGAAGGCTGAGAATGGGGCTGGGGCTGAACACAGCCCTGCAGATGCCCTCCTGCGGGCACACACTGGGAGCCTGCAGGAGAAAGGCACAGGAGTGTTTACTGCCCCGTCAGCTGCAGTTTGCCCAAAATAACAGCTCCAGATATGAGATCAACCGAATACAGAAGTGTTGGTTATTGACACATATCGGGTTTAGAGATTTATTTTCCGTTTCCCACTAAGTGTACCAGAGGTTTCAGCACAAGTGCAAAAAAAAACAAACAAAAAATCACCACACATGAAGAAAAGCCCACGAGTGAGAAACATGCAGTTTCTTCACTGCTCCTGTCCAAATTGTGCTTGTGTGGCTAGCAGTCCCCCCAAAAAAGTGGCGTACGTTTTTAGGACGGAAAAAAAATTGAGAGTACCTATGCTTCCCCAGAGAATTACAAAACCTTATGCTGGAACTCACAAGGTACCCTACTGCAACAGCAAAGCAGCCTCACCTTCCTCTGTTTTGCTCCCTAGCTAGGGGAAGTAGCAGTCCTCCTTAAAAAATCCTCCTGACATCTCTCCTTCTCCCTGCAGAAGCAGAATATGGACTTGATTTGTATAAGCTCTGCTATCCCAGCACTTTACTTCATCCAGATGAGGAGGGCAGGAGAGAGGAAGAGAGAACGTGGTGCTGTTTAGTAAACAGGCAGTTTCTAGGTGGATCCGGGACGCTGGTCCCAGCTTACTGTCCACCCCCCCGCACTGAAGTTTGCTTCGGTGGCAGGAGGAGGAGGCGGAAGGGATGAGAGCAGCAGGGAGGGTCCGTGCTTTCCCTTGTCTTAACGTGACAACACTCTGCAAACACTCAGGGAAAGGAGAGCAGTGCTTTTAAGGAAAATCACTGTGTGCTGGCATTTCCTTCCAGTACAAACGGCAGCAGTGCCACCCCCCTGGCTCCAGGTACTTCTGTATGCTAGAGAGGTCAATGCTGGAAGAAGAGGAGCTCAGCTGATGCCACCTTGCCCCACTCTGTCCCATAGGCAAAGCAAGGTGACAAAACACACTCGTAAGGAACTCCTGAAAAGCTCTCCATTGCCTAGAGTGACCCCCTCCAAACATCCATCTCCAATGCCAGGCTGAGAGCCATTCTCAAGAGCAATATATACTATGTGTACCTGGGGAGGTGTCCTACTTTTTCTTCACAAACCAGGGCCTCATGAGTGTAATTCAGGGTTTCGGCACCTCAGCAGCAGGCCACAGCACTACACTTGCAGTGGGCTTATTTTAAACCACTGAGGACAGGGCAGAATGCAATAATCACAACACCAGCATCTCGCATAGACACTCCATCCTCTGCAGTTCCCTCCAGCTGACAGTTCCTTCCCTCCTCATGAAGCTTATCTGGCTGATCCCAGACACCCAGACAGTCTGTATAGCACCCAGGGAATGCTCTCCTCACATGCAGTGCTGCTGCAATCAGCAGAGATGATTGAGACATCCTCAGGAAACACCTCCCGCTATCTCAACAGCTTCACACGCTAGAGCAGTTTATTATCATCATTATTATTCTTTAAGGCTGCTCCCCTCTGCTCCAGGACGTCAGTCTACGAAGTAAGCCCTTGTGGTTTCAAAGGAGTCTTTCAAAGTGTGGGAATAAGCTGATACGGCTACAGCTGCTTGGATACACAGACAGTGAGAAGCTCCAGGTCTCAGAGGTCCCTTATTCATCTTTGTGAGTTATTAACTCAGCAGCTTAGTGTTACTAGTTACTAACAATTCCAAACGTTAGCCTTGTTAACTATTTCACTGTTGATCATGGCATGCAGGAAAGAGGAAAGACGACAAAGGCTTCTCTGTCTCTCCTATAGCATTTGTTTTGCAAGTAGCCTCTAGAAAGCAGCACCACTTAGGTTCTATCTCAGTCTGCTCCCAAAGCCTGCAACCCAAACATGTAAGCAAGGGGGGCATCTGACTTCCAGGGAGCTAGAAGGAATGCACAGGAGTCAGGAAAAAAGAGTCTCATTTACTAAATTTAAGGAAAGCACAACAACTAATTTACTCAAACTGCAGCTGTGTTATCATCACTGACATCCTGAAGGGCAACTCAATAATGGTTCAAATATCAACTTACCTAACTTTGAAATTTTCAAGGTTCCTTAAGATCACAAAACAAGGATTATTCTCTGACTTGGTAGGCAGAGAATTCTCATTTCCTCTGCTTTTCAGGATGTTTACATCTGATTGGCACATTTGCCCATTTCAACCCAGAAACGCAGAGAGCTTCACAAGAAAAACAAGGAGCATATAAGTATTTATGCCTTCTCTTTAGCCTTCACTCATGGAAGGGTCTCTTTTCTGAAAGGCTGAAGGACCAAAGCCTTAATTGTGTGAGTGTTTTCTCTCTGAAGATACACTACTCCAATTCCCATGAACACAAATTTCCAGGAGGAATATTTGTATAGAAATGTACAGTACGCAATTTAATAGAGCAAACTGATCAAAGGAACAGAAATTTGGAATATCAGATGCAAATAACCTCTGATTTGGAAGCAGTCAAATGATTTCAATCAATGCATGACCAGATATAAAATTACCAAATCTGAACTGTATGTTGAACTGTTATCCATGATATTTTTCATTTTTGTTAGGCTACACCATCACAAGGCCTTCAAAAGCAGGATTACAGATTTAGCTAAAAAAACAATGATGATGCATTACATAATTGTAATGGTCCAAGGGAAAGAAACCCAACATCATTCCTCAGTTATCACTATTCTGCCCTTGAAGTCATGAAAAAAAATAAAGGAAGTAGAAGAAGAGAGTGGGAGGGAGAGAAATTAGAAGTCTGGTTTTGCAGCCTAACCTCCAAACAACTGCTCTTTGGTTTCAGCACAGCAAAAAGATGCCCAACACATCCCAGGTACTGGAGCAAATGTTACAACACAAATACCCCCCCACACAAAACACAATTGCAAATACACACTATTGCTGCTAGGAACTCACAACATTCACTATGTTCTTCTCCAGGGAACTCAGGATTATCCTTTAGCATGAAGATTTTTCAGAAGCTGTTGGATTGCTCACAGGTCCTCAATAGCTCTCCTCTTTCAAATAAGGTGAGATAGAGCTGTAAAAGATAAGTAAAACAAACTAAGGAAAACGAGAAATAAAAGGAGGAAAATCTATACAGCTCTTCAGCAAATGCACAATCAATTCATACGTTTCCTTGTAGAAAATGCATTTTTAATGCGTTACCAAGATGAAGATTTCAGTGTAGCGCGTATGTCAAATGCTGATCTAGAACAGTAAGTCATTTGCTCTACATCCTTATTACCAACAATTAAAACCCAGTTCAGAATTGTTGAAGCATAATGAAACTGTTCTTGGATAATTCAATTGCTATAACAAGTGAGGGAAAAAAAAACAAACAGCTACTCTGGGCTGTTTCGAATAATGTCTGCAAGTAAAGCCCAGGAAGTCCAAAAAGATCCAGGAATACTTTTGTTTCTAATGAACTTCTCTCCAGGAACAAGAGCACCTATCTTTTCCTGCAGTTATCTGTAATACTGCAACAGAGAAGTAGTGAAACCAAAAATATGCATACAAATATTGCTACTCTTCAGTGGCAAGTATTTTTACACAGCTGAAATCTTTAATACTGTGCCTCTCCTTCACATTTATTTGTTTGACCGTATTTTTCTGCAAGCTATCTCTTAATTTTCATTTTATTTTTACCAGCTACATACCAGACATCAAGCTACCCTGCGCCTTTTTACAGCGGTTTGGGAAACCCATCATGCTACCTTTTTAATGGAACTCCACAATCAATATTTAGCAAGAGTGTGTTTCCATACGGCCCAAATTGAGCCTTTTTTTCCTTCAGTTGGGTTCCCACAGGCTATCAATGCTTCTCAAATTGTTGGTGTCCTGTCCTGTTACAAACTCTTCCTATTTCTTTGACATAAGCCTCCTCAAACATTTAGTATGTTATTTCAGGATTCACTTACAGAGAATCCACCCTATTACGACTGCAGTGGAATCCATGTACATATGTGTGCAAAACAAAGACATACACCTGAGATAGCCCCAGCTCTCTTTACGTTCAGTGCAGAACGGTAGGCAACCTAGAGAATAATTAATATGACTTATCTTAAACATCTGCTTTAGGACAGAATGAATCATTCTCCAGAAAGGTCTACTTCTCTCCCTCCATAAAGTCAGTCTAGACACTTAGCTCAGATTGGATGACTACAGATGAATGCAGATGAATCTCACCCTACGTGAAGGCAGGAAACAAGTCAGACAGACAGACAAGAGCATTCATGGGTGAAGAGTAAAGGGAAGACAACGCAATGGTAGTAGGCGAGGGAAACACTCAAAGTGACAGCCCACAGAGAGCCCTTTTTAGTTTAACAACAAAACCCTCCAAAACCCAAACCAACAACTGCCCAACTGATCCAGACAGCTTTGGTGTAAGACTACCACAATTCACTGGCTGAGGTGGAGTCCTCAAAAAGTAGTGCCCATAAATGTTTGCTAACTCTTCCACCTGGTTGTGACTCTCCACTGCACACTGGCAATGACGACGATGACTGGTCTTAGTTGCACACATCTCCCTGATGGATTGTAGCAATGCAATAGACCTCTTACAAAAGCCTTCTTCATTAAGAAACCCTGACCTAGAATTACAGCTCCTCGGTGCCTCAGGCACTGTAACCTCAAGATCTTTTGGATATCCAGGCTCAGGACTTTGGTCAACAACTCCTCCTCTCTGATAAAATGGGACTCTGCTGCTTATTTGACAGAGCAGTACAGTCAGACGTGGTCTTACAAGCTTTGTAATGATAGAAATCCAACCAAAAGGAGTAAAATACAACTTCCAAGTCGACCCTCAACATTTTGTTTAACCTCAAACAGTTTATACTCAACTGAGAAGGCTGTGAGGTGACCTCACTGCAGACTAAAGGAAGCCTACAAACAGGAGGGGAGTCAACTCTTTGAAAGGGTAGGTAACAGCAGGACAAGGGGAAATGGTTTTAAGTTGAAGAAGGGAAGATTTAGGTTGGATGTCAGGCAGAAGTTCTTTACTATGAGAGTGGTGAGGTGCTGGAACAGCTGGAACAGAGAGGCTGTGGATGCCCCGTCCCTGGAGGTGTTCAAGGCCAGGTTGGACGGGGCCCTGGGCAGCCTGGTCTGGTATTAAATGGGGAGGTTGGTGGCCCTGCATGCAGTGGAGGGGTTGGAGCTTCATGATCCTTGAAATCCCTTCCAACCCTGGCCATTCTACAATTCTGCGACTTTTTTTTTAGATTAGGTGAATTTCAAAGTAACAAAATATCAAAAACCTCTCAAAATACTTAAAACATTTTGTGCCTGATTGTTAAAAATGAAACATTTCATTATTTTCAAAATCAGTTCTTCTGGTTCTTTCCCCCCAGTAATTTGGCAATTAAAACATTTCTGAAAAGTTCATTCTTAATTTTCATTACTTCCCTCAAAAAATCACCCAACACATATCTCTCGTTATTCAACATTTTGGTGAATCTGAACATGGATTGCAAAGAACTATCAGGAAATACTTAGCATTTCAGCAAAAATTACATAGCTTCCAACTATTTTTAATACGAGCAGAGGTTTTTATTCCAGGCATGTCTTGTCACCCATACCAAATCCTGCTTGCATCTATTCCTTTGTGCCACTCTCCAGAGAAAGCCACCCCTAACACTGCACTGAAGCTCACTTTGGTCAGCAAATGTCATTCTACTAACTTCAATAGGCTGGATGAGGGTTCTGATTGCAATTTAAACAAGGCCATGATTGACTGTACAAAGACTCCAGTAATGGAACTAAAAGCCCTGCATGCTAAATATGCAGTTATCTTGACACCAGTTTCCAGTTTGTGTTGCAGGCTCCTTCCAGCATGAGGACACCAGAACAAGTCAATAAGAAGCACCGGTTTGACATCATGCACTGACAATCTGCAGCAGCTATCCTTGCACACGCACTCATTTCACGGGAAAGATGGCATGAAGCAAGGCAACCAACCCCTAAGGGGAAGAAGGGTGAGAGAGCTGGTATTTACCACAGAGTGCATATACATGCACCATGCACACAGCCAGTTATTGGGGAGCAGATGATACACTGCAAATTCATAAGCTAGTTTCATCTGCAGCTATGTGCTTGACCTTACCCTTTAGCAGTTGTTTCTGTAAGAGGCAAGTTGCCTATAAATGTTCCCAGCCATCTTTATGCTTAAGATGTAAAAACAGCACAGCACAAACTTCAGGACATGCACAGAGACACCTTGCTTCTCGAAGCACACTCCTGTCCTGGCCAGCTGAGTGCTCATGCTCCAACCAGGACAATCTTTTTACTACACAGTATCTGGCACTTTGCTCTTTGTGGAGAAGGGGAATGAGTTTTAGCTCTGAGGGACCATTGAGGAAGGAAGTGGGCTTCATCAGGCAAATAACTCATCCTCTGTTCCAGAACAAACAGCTTTCTTTCACCCTTGTCTACATTTGGAGCAACTATTCTGAAAGCGCGGAAAATACAGACACAAGTACAATGTGACCCTGGTTTGTAGTACCAACAAAATTTCAACCTCACTTTGTCATCAAAGTTTCAACAAGGTCAATAAATCATTATCAAATATACAACATTATAAATATATATATATATATATACATGATGGTTGAATCTTATTCATACTGTTCATAACCATATTACAGACATGATTACTGACCACACTTCTGCTATTAGCAGGAACCATTGCACAAGGAGGCTGGTTTTCATGGTCCCACAGCATTCTGGTTATTCAAATGTAACAGCATACCCTGCCTCTGAGCCCTAAGAAGGGCAAAGAATTCACAAATTAGAAGTGAAATGGAGATGAACAGACCTCAAATCTAAGAATGAGGAAATACTTTGGGGGAATATTTAGATAATAAAATTGGACCCCAGGGCAATCAACAAGTACGAACCACAGTACAAGCAAGCAATTGCAAACTGGCCAAACCAAGAAGCAGAAAGGAGCTCTGTGCAATACAGTGCATTTATTCCAACAAAAGGTCATGCTCTCCACCTTGCTTTGAAGAGGAGGCAGTGAGAAATCACCATTTCTCCAGTCCTTTCCTGCAGGCTTTTAATTGTTGTTTCTTACTCTCTTGCCTCAGATAATTTGGTTTTCCTAATTCACAAATCAGCGTAAGCTAATAAAACTGTTTAAGAGACGGCAGCATTGTTCCTGTCTGAGTTGTTCTGTTGTTTGCTATTATCCCACAACTAATCCTTCAACTCAAATAAAACCGTAATTCATTTTCTCCTTTATTTTCCTGTGCATGAAACAGTTGCAGACAAGTTCAGTCCTGCCCTGCTGCAAATGGGAAAGGCGAGGCTGGATCTTTTTGGAGCGTATGCGATTTCAATTGCCCAATGTGCATATCATCTATCATGGGAGGAAACAACTTCTAAAGGATTTCCAACAGGTCTAGCTGAGTTTATGCACACAGAAAAAAATTTAATGGAAAAGGGAATAAAACCAACTATTGTTCAGATTTCAAGTTAATAAAGGCTTCTCCACATCAGTCATGCCGAACTTTACCCATCTGAGAATCTGCTGACATTTTGTGTAGTGTACAAAGGCTGCTTCTGATGGGGCTGACTCATCTTTACATTAACTGTTCCGCTAGTGTAAAAAGCCTTGAATTACAATCCAAACCTTTCTGGGGGCTTACAGCAAAGCCCTTTCACCTTAGCATAAAAGAGGCTCAGTCTGTTTAAGAGCTGGGCATCTCTCTAACTTCTGTTTACCACCCATTCCTCGTCCAAAGCTGACAACACATGGAGCTCAGCCCTCCCCAGCCTGGCCATGTGAGCAAGCACTTCCATGGATTTGCATGTGATCTGCAGAGAAACACCCAACTTCACAGCACCTCAAACCCGCTTTGTGCAGGGTGAATAAACCCTGTCTGGGTGCAAGGGAAAAGCAAATCAGGCTGTCAGCCCTTTGCACATCCTGCAGGTCCTAAAGCAGAAAAGCAATAGGCAGCCTGTGGGGGCTCAGACAACAAGGCCCCCCAGTTTGTAGTAGGGGTAAGAACTTGCATGTTTTCTCCCCCAGCTCTATGAACATGTCCACAGGCTGCTCCAGCCCTTTGCACCTTTTCTCCATGTGAGTGCTGTTTCCAGTGCAGGTACCCACTGGTGAAATGAAGTGCTGCAGGATAGGAGCATCTGTCTGCAAGCAGCCGACACAGGGGGCGAGCATGCAGGGTAAGGCTGCATCTCACATCCTCCAGTGCAGAAGCCAGTAGTGAAGGTGATCAGGAATTCTGATCAACTAGTGTAGCTGTGAGTCTCACAGAAATCAGTATCCTGAGAATGAACTTAAAAAAAATGGTAGTTATTTTTCCCAACTTAACCTCAGGTAAAGCAGCACTGATCTCAATCCTACTCATTGGTTATACTTCAGTAATAACCACTTTTCCCAATAATACTTGAGGTTAAACTGTGGTTAGCTCTGCACTTAGTTTCTGAGGTTCTCCCCATGAGGAGTGCAGTATAAGATACTGAAGCAGCAAGCAGGCAGGTGGGCTGTGGGTGCGACATGCAGTGCCATCCAGGGAAAAGAAAACTAATGAGTCTGGGTTGTTTTGTCTACGGAGAAATTGAAGAAGCAACTTCTTCTTCCAAGCAGAAGAAATTGGGGAAAAAAAATGCAAATAGTCCATAACAATTCAGGCTCAGAGCCTGAATGTTGAACAGATACAAGTAATAAATGTAACCACTCAGGATGCTTCTGTTACACGACAAATGTTTTTCTTTTGTGAAAGCCATTATGCAAAAAATGCAGCTCAGCCACAAGTACAGTGAGCCTCCTGCATGTCGGGGGAACCACAACACACTGCTTACTTGTGGATGAGAATGAGTCCAAGGGCTGTACCTTCATTAAACCCACAGACAGCATCGCACAGGTGACGGCCACAGCACTTCCTGTAAACGCAGTGTAGAAGAGAGGACCCAAAACCTGTGAGCCCCACAGCTCAGCAGCACCAAAATCACTGCTGAGGTTCCATCTTTATGCAGCAACTTAGAGACAAACCACCTGGGGAGGACAGTTCTGAAGACAGTAGCACTAACAAATAGCAGTAGGCGGGCTGAGCCCTTGGCCAATGCTTTTCTGGTGGCAGGAGCAATCCCAGGGGATGCCCACCCTCCCAGCGCTGTGGTGCAGGTGAGACCGGGCCAGGGCCCGGGGCCAGCAGCAGGATCCAGCACCAATTCAACCTCCTACTTACACAGAGCTTCCCCGCGGCCTCGAGTAGCAGGTTTGGCCAAGAACAGCCATAGGAGGGGAAGCTGGGAGCCTGGGGCCGTGCGGACAGACGGGCAGACGCAAGCTCAAACAATGCCATCACGTGAGCATCGCTTCCTTAGGATGCCAGCGCAGAACCCACCCTTACCCTTCTCTCCCTGTTTTCCAGCACAGATGCATCTTTTGTGCTTCTGAGACAGTACTGTAAAACAAAGGCACTATTGACAAACTTTTTTTTTCTTTTTTGGTAGGATTAAGATGACTTTGCTGGCTCACAGCAGAGATTTCAATGATTTCAACACCGAGCGCTAAGTAACAGGAACACCGCTTGGCAATAAATCCAGAGATTACCTGTTGAAACATTAATGGCAAACACCTTTTGATGTGGGCTGCTTTATGTGGTGCATAAGCCAGCACTGTAATTATGCATTTCCTTTCTATGAATCTAGTATGTAAACCTGAAGTGTTACTGTTTGGGTGTGTGTGTGTGTGTGTGTGTGTGTGTGTGTGCACACGTGTGTCTGTGTTACAGGAAATGCTCTCCAGCTGAGTCTGCGATTCAGCAGTGTAGCTGCACGTAGTACGCCTGCAGCGGGACCTCAGCCCTTTCATTCATTGTGCACCAAGCGGAGGGCTCCAGCAACTGCCACACTGAAGACAAATGCCAGCATGAGTCATAGCAGTCGGAGTGCAAACATGTTTGCTGTCGGGTGACTCATAATATCACATCCTGAATTCGCAGACCTTCCTATAAATAATAATTTCTGCTATTGTTGTATTTCTTTGATACAACGCAAGTTTAAGAGCGATGCCGAATCTACAGCAGCTTTCCCATCTACGAAGAAAATGTTTTTCTACTCATCCCTTTTGTTCTTGACCTGCAGGCATCTGCCTGTAGTAAGCTGTCCACGGTGACTGAAGATGTAGTTGTGTCAATCAGACTTAGCAAAATCCAAGCATGGCCCAAAACATGTAACCAGGAAGAGCTACCCAGAAAAAAGACAGTGAACCAAGGCCAAACCATAGGACCTGTTACCTGCTGTGCATCCTTTCTGTATCAGCACTTGGCTGATGCACTACTTCTGGCATGCCTTAGCATATTCAGCATGCAGACAAGAGGAACGTTATGTCGGTGTGGGATGCAGCCCAGGAAAGTGGCTACACATGGAGCATGGGCAAGAAGGGACTGGCCTGTCACCCTGCCAGATACCACATCCACACGGAGCAAAAAGGAGAGCAAAAGCTTCAGTTGCTCTCTGCTTTGGTACAGCATGCAGCCGTCGTTTCTTCACACCTGGTAACAAAATTAATGCACTGTAATAATTGGTAATGATTACCAATTCAGGAAAGCATCTGCATCAGAAAAGCCATGTAAGTGCCTTTTCAAATAAGGCAGAACTTAATCAGGTATATGGCCAAATTTATTCTGGAGGGTGCTGATAGGAACCTCTGAAATCTCTGCTAGCAAGAAAAAAAACCAACAACTAAGACTTTGTGCAAGGTTTTGTGGGGCTTTTCTTACTTGATTTTCAGTTAGGAATTGATTCTCTTTTTATGTGAAAGAGAATTCATACATGTACAAATCTCTTTACATCAAGTCAAGGCAGTCTTGCCTTCCTCTTATTGTTCTGTGGAGTAACCACTCACAAGTTCATTTCTGATACCTTTCTCAGGCAAAATAAAAGGCCTCTTAGAAAAATCTTATTGCTAAAACAATGGAATTCTCCTGGGAATGACTTCGTTATGGAAATGAAGTGACAGCTTCTTTTATCTAGCCAAGCAGCAAGTCTGCATGTATAAAAGGTATTCTGTGCACAAAGTACAGTGAGTGGGAGGACATGAAAATGCTATTTTTAATCCCAATTTCAGCATTCCTCCCATACAGATCTCCTAGCATAATAACAGCAACAACAATAATGATAATTAATAATGTCAAAAAAGGAGTATCATGTCTTAAAGGTGACTGTCATGTGAGAAAGGAACTCATAGTTAATGTCTTGTAAAATTTGGGACAAATACAAAGGTTTTTTTCAAATCACTTGACATCGAGCCATGAGTTTTGTGAGATTTGCAATTTGCCCCCCTAACTTTCACACAGTTACAGAAGAAAAAAGCACAGAAAATAAAAAATAAGGCAAGTAAGTTATTACTAGAAACAACATGTGTTACCTCTACTATTTGCTTTCCTGCAACGAGTGATGCTTTCAGAAATGCTGCTATCCCTTTAGTTAACAACCGAGCTGAGGCTCGTAACGTTCAGCTAAGCTCATGTCACAGTTTTCGACTTAGGAAAGAAAGAAAACCCAAAGAAAATCCAGAACCTGGCAATGTTTCCAAACGTGCTGTAAGCAAGAGCAGAATGCATGCTCTGGCTTGAGGATTGGAAAACACCCCCAAAAGACCCATCTCTGCTTCACTTCACTTCACTTCTGGATCCATTCCTCAAGTAATTCTAACAGAGCAGTGACAGCAGATTAACATGCACAGAGAAAGCAGGAGCCAACCCTTCCACCCTACCAAGAATATGCTAGCTTCGGTGGGCCTGGTGCACAATTGTCTGAAGGCAGAAGTTAGCCCTGATTATTGCAAGACTGTTATTTGGTTGGGCTATCTCCTACCGGTGGTAATTAGGACAAGCCTTTGCATTTCACACCTAATAAAAATTAACGAGAGCGAGCAGGCAGTAACAAAAGACCCAAGATGTGCAAGCACACCAAGGGGCAACTCAAGACCCACTGGTGCGACTGCACTCGGAGCAGCCCTGCCACTGGAAAGCCCCTGTTTCACACAAAATTGGAGCAAATGCAGAAATGACAGGTGCCATCTCTGCTGCTCCTGCAGCAACATGTCACAGTTTGACACTGCCTGGCCCAAGAGGCTTTCCTCTGGGTCCTCAGTCTGCTTTTTTGGTCATGTAAAACGCTCACTAGAAGCAGGGCTGGATCCAGATGATCTTTAAGGCTCTCTCAAACCGAAGCCATTCTAGGACTGTGATCATATGATCAGTAGTAGTGTGACTCACGCACAAACCACTGCCCTTGGATCCTCCCAGCGTGGCAGCTACGATCTACTCTCAACAGCCACCACTTACAGACTGTTCAGGGCACGCTTGAAGGCACTTCTGCTCTCTGACTCTCCTAGAGGAGAAGATTTCTTTCCATTTTTTCATTTAATTATGGTGGTAACAGATTAAAAAAAAATGTAGGACTAGAAGAAGTGAGCCCATTTTTCATTTCTGTCCATTGCCTGCTGCCAAACGTGCTCTCTGCTGGTCACTCACCCAGCTCAGTGCCAATGCAATGCTTGGCTGGACACGTCACCAGTACTTAACCTTCAATAAAATTAAACACGATAATACTTAGCAGTCATTGAGACTTTTACTTATTAGAATCACTATAAAAAAATTAACTGCACGCTCATACTGTAACACCCCTGCAAGGTAAGTGCATCATTCATGCCTTATGCAGAGGGGAATTCCACTGGAGAAAGGATAATTGACCTGCCCAAAGCTATGCAACACAGGTGCTCCTGTTTCCTGGTCCTCTGCTTATTCCAACAGACCAGTTTCAGCCTTTCCTGAAACTTGTAGCAAGTCAGATTCCTGCCATCCCTTCCACTTCTTTCTGCAGCTGAAGGAAGTGAGGGAGCAGCTCCTTTACTGCACGTGGGGAACGTGAGAGTGGTCCCAGAGGGACCAGTGCTGACTGAGCAACCTCCACCTCCATGCAGCCAGATAACAGGGCCTGCAGGAACACTTTCCACACCACCACCAACATTTTAAGTCTGTATGGATGCCCTCTAGTCCTGGAGCAGGAGCAACATGGGACAAGCAAGCAAGCAGTGGCCCTCATCTCTGTGGGTCAGGACTCAGTTGTCAGCACTCACCATGGCTGGTCACCGCTTGGCCGGTCCATTCTGCAGCAGGGCCTGCTGCTCCATGGGGTAGATCTGAGCTTTTAACCACCTCTGGAAGGTGAAAGCCCTTTGCCTTCATTGGTGGGGCTCCTGCCTCTGGGCCTGCTACCACTGCCTCCTCATGGCTTCTTAGGCAACATTTTAACATCTCAAGCAAAGCAGCGCTTAAACCAACAGCAGCACTTGATCCCACCTACTCGAACCACCTGCCCTGAATTGGGAGGAACGCCATAACCAATCACACCCTAGAGGAACTGGCTTCCCAAACTTCAGTCAGAAAGGACCAGATCTCCAGGACACGGCAGCCCTCGCTCACTCCACTGGGAGGCAGTGGGCAGAAGTGCCACGTAATGTAACCAGCACAAAGTCGTGGCCGTGGGGGAGAACGTGGCAATGCATGGAAAATGTCATCGGCCAAAAGGCAATTAGCAGCCAGGCTAAATGCAGAAGCAGAAGGGAGTGGTTTCCTAACAAAACAAGCCTTGTTAAAAAATAAGAGAAAAAAAAAACCACCCTAAACCTTGCTTTGCTCAGAAACGCAGCATTCTCGGGAGACTGAAAGCATCTGAAAAAAATACTTCTGGGAAGCTTTCAGTAAAGATTATTCTTTACAGACAGATTTGGCAGCCCTTCCTGCTCTGTCTCCTAATGCTGCTGAGCATAACTATGTTAAGTCAATAAGCAAAGCCACTCAACATTTTTTTGAGGTTTTCTAGGCCAAGAGAGGAAGCAGTGAGATAGGGAAGTTTTCAGAAGTGGGAGTTGTGCCTGCCTCGCTTCTAATTGTAGTGAAACTGTCAACCTCTGCGTTGTGTTTCAAGACGTTACACTTCAAAATCATTCCCTCTGTGCTTTGAATTGCTATACTTTTAAGCTAACTACTTCTAAAAGTGCTATTTTAAAAAAATGACATCTTCAACCACATTTAACGTTGCGAATAAATCTGAATTTGCAAAGTCTCATTGGGTCCCTGCAAAAGCGCAGATTTTTATCATACTTGACAGCCAATCTCTTGGAAACGATCTGTGCAAAAATTCAGATTATATTATATCGTATCAAGACATTCAAGAGAAAATGTGTTTTTCTTTGTTACAAGCTAAAAATAATGATGTTCTTTTCACCTCAGATTAAAAAAACCGCACTCAAGTGGCAAACAATAGTGAAACCAATTAGTAATCTTACAACCTAGAATCCTACTGACGTGCAGGCATGCATTAATCGTATTTCAGAATGAGCTAGAGGCACGCGTGGCCAAAAAAAGTGAACTAGGCTGAGTTGCACCCCTGCACTCAGCCAAAAGAGAAGTGAGTCCAGGCACTACACTGAGATGCAAAGATCCTTGTCCTTGAGCCCTACCACAATGATAACTTCACTCGTAAGCCAATGTGCCAAATTTCTGTTTGCTGCCCAGATCAAGCAATGAGAGAGATACCTGCTGAAATGCAGGGAGCTGAGGGTGCCCAGCGCTTTCCAAGTCTCCCCCATAAATATTTGAATATTAGGGTAATTAGGAGGCCACGCTCCTTTCATGCTGTCACGAAATAGAGCATTCATGTTGATTTAGCTTTAATGATTTCAGAGTAAGGAGGATGGTCTCAGAAGAGTAAAGGTGGTTAGGTTCAGTAAGACTTGGGCGTATTCACAGCTCATTGCTCAAGGTAGTAAAACCAATTCAGACGAAATGTTTACTGCTAAATATCTGGGGAGATGGCAAACAGGCATGTAAACAGCTCACAGAGCGTAGGCTGAGAATGAGCTCCATGTGATCACAAGCCTCAGCAAGGACCTACCTTAAGCTTGTGTGCCCAGCACAAGGAAGCCCCAGCCCCTGCATAATACTTTCCCCAAACAGAAGATTACACTGTACCTTGTGAGGCTGAACAACTTTGAAGTGTTGTCCTGAGGTCTGCCAAAGTTCGAGGTGTTCCAAACGCCAGGTTTCAATTGAAGCTGATCTATTTTTCACATCCTTCTCCCGGCCCCTCATTTCTCTGCTCTAAAGGAGGATAGTACTGTGTTTAATCCTGGGAAAGAAGCTCCTACCATTTCTTGCCAATGACTGCCCCTTGCAGCACTTGGAGGTTGCATCAGGTGCTTTCCGAGGAAGTACAGGCTCGCTCACTGCTCACTGTACAATGGGTGCTCAGCCGGGCCAGGCTCTGGAGCCATGAATGCTCTCCTAGGGGTTATTTCTGTACTGAGGAAGCAAGGAGACATGGCCTCCCTTCTACAGTCCTCAACAAAAGCTCCTGCACCTCCAGCTTATGAGCCATCACCACTTCTCCATGCAAGGATATAATTCCTCCCCATCCCTTCCCAGTCCAACAGAAAAAAAACCAGCGTCTTAACCACACAATAGTGATGCTGGCAAAATCCTCCCCCTCCAAACCCTTGGCACCACTTGTGCAAGAATCACAGAATCAGAGAGTCAAGAGGTGAGGAAACAGAGCTGTGTCACACGGGAACAGCTGAGCTACACTGAACAACAGCCAGCAACAGTTCTGACAAACCAGCCAGCGCCCAGCCCAGCTCATTTCCCCACAGAGATGCTGCCCTGCAGAACCGAGCAGGGCTGCATCACACTCTCGAGCACCACAACCATCTGGCAAACGTGTTCATCAGATCACTGCCATAGTTCACAAATCCCTTTCAGGCTGGGCACAAGGTAAGCACAAAGTTTTTGCCAGGCCTGCACTTTTTTCTTCCCGGTTCCACATCATGCGAATCATTTCTGTTTCTCAGCACCAAAGAGTTAATAGAAGAAAGAACTACTGTGGCATGTGCTCCGTGCAAGGGTAAGTGGATTGGCCAGCTATCAAAGCAGATTGTTAAATACTGCACTGAGCTCCCCATTTTTTCCCCCGACTGCAATAAACGTAAGGATTTAATGTGGCTGTAAATGTAAACCTAGACCACATCTGCTGATAAAGCAAAGTCTTTGTACTTGCACAACTGCCATTAACAGTATCCAAAATACTTAACTTTCATGAATTCTCCTACATTCAAAAGCTGACCTGCAGCCTGCCTGAGGCAGCCAATGAGAACTACACACTCAGCACAACTGCACCTTAAAGACAGAAGGGAAATGGTGATTGTGCTATAATACAAAATTAGACTTCTAAGAAAGTAAATCATTAGTGCAGCTGCTAGGCCGCTGTAGTATTTTGAGTACCACTTCACCACACCGGACCAAAACATTTCAGCATGGCTCTCACCTGGAAGGCAGTGCTGGGTAATACAGTCATGTTATTTGTCTCTTTCATCATGGACATCAGCTGAACTGGTGTCTGTCACATCCTGCTATTAGACTTTTCATTTACATTAGCTGAGGCTGTTCTGCTGTTTGAAAATTTCTACAATCCTGCAATCACATTAGTAGCTCAGAAGAGAGCCTATGATCTCTTGGGAAACTTCAGCCACAGACTCTGGCCATGAGCATTCTTGCTACTTCTCAGAAGATAACTGAATTCTGATATAGTATTCTAATTTTAACTAATTTCTTGGCAAGATATTCTCTCCTTCTGTGCACACGTCAGACATGGATTCTGTTCTAGCAGTCCTCCCTTGGTTAATTATTACCAAACCACTTGAAGGCTTCTCCACCACAAGTCAGGTGTGAGCAGCTAAGACCCACCTAACAGGACTCAATCCCTGAACACTTTCATTGTGAATGGCATAAAGCAACCCTTGGTGAGCCTACTTCCTTGTTGGTGCACGCTCTGCTCTGTACTCCCCAGAGGAAGGTAACTCAGGGCAGCAGCACCTCTGCTAAACCACTAATCTTCTTTTTGAGATTCCTTCCTCTTGCAAGACCTACAGGCATAAAATCCAGCCCAGGATGTAACAAGCAACTCTTTCTACTGTCTTTAATATTATTATTCCAGAACTATTAATAATAGCAAAATAATTTCATTTGCACTGCTAGCAAATTTAATTTTCATATGTATAATCAACAGAATTATGCATACAAATAGACATTTACTCTTTCATCCAGGGCTTGGAGACAAAAAAAAGAAAAAGGAAGCGTGTTTTATAGTTGGCCCCATTGGCATCTGTAGCTAATCCTGCAGCCTCAGCTTAAGTGGAACTCTGTGCTATCCCAGTCTATTTCTAACTATCCAATACTTTCCCAGCCTATGACTAGTTTCATTTTAGAAGCACGTGTGCTACAATATTCACATCCAGATTTCAAAGATCTAACTGTGTTTCAAGGTGCGAGCTAGATCATACTCTATTTCACACCGGAGGACCAACTGAGAATTTGGAGTGCTTCCTCAGGATCCCTACAAAGGGCCATACTTAACAGCAAAATAGACTGCCACAAACACGTAAAAAGGAAAGCTGAATCTCTGGGTTGAGAACAAGTGCGATGATTTCGCACTGGAATTGCACACACCCCATCTGCTGGCTTTCTGGAAGACTGAGAACTGAAACAGCAGCAAGTTTTCCTCTTTGCTGAAGTTACACACGGAGCAGTGCCTGATAGCTGAGTGCTGCACAAAGCTACGGGGAACCACAGCCTGTCCCAGGTGAACCACAAAGAAGCCCAGACCAACAAATCCACTCAGAGCTAATACAGGCCACAATCTGATGAGATGAATGTACTCCAGCTGACAAAATTCTGGGTTGCACTGTGCACCTGCTTGTCTAAGACCCTTGATGCGGGGCTCACAGAACTGACCAGCAACAACCACAACGTGAATCCAGAGTCTGAGGGGACTATAAGCATTGAGGGCTGACCGTAAACCGTCTCAATGTGTGACAGATCTCCTCAGGTCCTTCCCAGACATGCAGGCTATCACTGACAGCTTCACTGACATGCCACGGGGATTAGCAGAATCCCAGTCTGCTGGGATTATCCTGGGTTCCCAGTGAGCCCCTTCCGGAAGTGATTGGTGTCAAAGCCCCAGCACTTTGTCACAAAGACTCGTAATGGATGTGATTTCTAGTAAAGGTTGAATTCACAGCAATTTTATTTGCATACAGGGTTGGAGTCAGTTCAGAAGCAGACTCTTCAGTTATCTACAACGTTTGGAGGAACTCGCTGTTGAAGAAAGAAAATAGTATTTGTCTTTCATCGGCTACTGGCCTTCATCGCAGGCCAAATTCTGCTCTTCCATCCACTGCCACTTCAGCAGCGTGGCCTGGGATGAAACTGAGAGTGATACAACAGAATTGTACCGAAAGAAATGAAGCTAAATGTTTAATTTTCAAAAATGTACATAGGTTGCTCCAAAAGTACTGCCTCCTATTTATTTCCATTGAAACTACAACAGATACAAAGTGTACATAACATAATTTGATAGAGCAAATTCTCAGCTACAAAATACTGCTTTTCAACATAGTCACCACCATTCACTATGCGTTTTCATCAGCAATGACTCATGAAAGCCCACCGTAGCCATCCAGAATGCAATTTGTCTTTCATGTCACTGTTGCCACTGCTGAAACACACCACCTACCTCCTCACTGTGCTCGCATCCACTGCTTGGGCTCCAGAAACATTCAGCTAGTATTGATGAATGTCAGTGGGTGCCACTTTTTCCACATGGAGGACTTCAATGACACACCTCTGCTTCATATGCACTTCCATGTCAGATGCCTTTCTGTCAGACTCCCCCTCTGCTGCCATCCATCACACGGCAACAACATGTAACAGAATACTGGTGGGAAGGTTCAATCTCTACTGCCATACACCAACACCCACCTCTGATACTGTGGATCAACACAATAAATTAGGAGGCATTACTTTCAGATCAGTTCTTGTAGGTGATACCGCTTTTAAAAAATACTGTTCCTATGCAGAACACTTAAAATTTACCATCTGATTAGAGGCTACTTTTGCTGTTGACCTCCCGTCTCCATTTCCTGAGCCGAATGTTGAGAAGGCGTAGTACAGTTTCAAGCTATACACCAGCCAAAGAGAACAGTGATGTGAAACTGATATTTGTGTTTTGTCAGAACCAGCAAAGGTGTGTCTGCACAGAGCTGTGATAACTGTCAGCACCTCAAAGCAATTTAGATCTCTGCCTGTCTGTGCGCCAGGCAATCTTCAGAGCTGCAGATCTCTGGCTTCTGAGTGCTAATGTCTCAATAACCTCAGCTGCACAAGCTCCCCAAATTAAAACAGCACATTCATCCATTTCTAGGAATCAGCCACAGTTTGGATGACGCATCATTCCAGCGCTCAGTTTCTTCTGGCCACAAATGCATCCTAGAGATCTTAAAACTCAGCCCTTCCCCAGCTCCAACTGGAGTTGGACCAAGTGTCCAGCACTGGCACCGGACCCAGTGCAGTGCCAGAGTGTTTCAGTAATGAACCCACTAGCATGGGAGATGTTTTTAGAAACACTGGGCACAAGGCACCTTTGCCAAGGTTCAGTGAGCTTTCTGCTGGTGACTTGAGCGGACGTATTGAATGTCAGCTGGTATGTTTATCTTCTTTAAACACTGAGCTGCCTTTCAAATAAAATCTAACTGGACAGATTACTGGTTTAATGCTAATGGAAACTGATCAAAAGACCCTACATTATTTGGCTGCCTTACCTTAAAACCTTTTCCTGCTTTACTTTCCATGCAAAATACATCAAAAGAGCATTCCTATCAATGGAGACCCTGTAAATTTATGAAGATGAGGAAAATGACACTAAAACTGGGTTGTGTATAAAAACATCAGAAACCCTTCATGCATTTGCACATGGGCTACTTTGGAAAACAGGAGTTAGAGACCTACTCTATATAAGCACATTTGAAAATAACACTCCTTATCTACAAAAGGCAGGTTTTCCTCAGTTTCTATCATGGTTCCTTTGGCTAGAAACAAAAGGCACTGGCAAGCTAGCGTAAAAACGGAACAAGCCGATGCTGTCACTTAAGGAGAAGATAAACAGCAATGGTCAAACTTCCACCAGCCAGCTCTCTCTCCACGCCTATTTGAAGGGACAATGGCTGGCCACCACCTGGACCAAAGCTGTCAGTGCATTTAAATGCAGAAGGGCTTTCATGATTCTCAGGCAGCACAACTATTTCTTTTTGTCTGAACTCTTTTTAGAAAGCATGAATAGCGACTACATAGCAGAGCATAGATGCCTATTAACAAAGCCAACAACAATTACTGCTATGTCTAAGAATCAACAAAAAAAACACATACCAATGTATTCCAAAGGCGTTTGCTCACAAAGCAAACTCAATCCACACAAGCCCCAGCAGAGAAACCCAATTGTACGTCATGATTTACGATCTCTCAGCAGGTTGTACTGGGTCCTCCAGATTCCACGCTTGCCTTTGAAAGCAATTAAGTTTCTAGCACTTCTGGGAGCGACAAAGCTCCATCTACGCAACCTGCACGATGTGCTCGCTGAGCCTGCAGCCTGGCAGCCCACACTACAGCACTGAGAGAACTTTCCCTCGACTTGTCTGGGAGTGGAGCTGTGCAAAGGGGCCCCTTTCTGCTTTGCTGCCGTTTCATCCAGGCAGCCAGGTGGGGCTGGACCTTCGGAACACCTGCAGGGCCCCTCTCAAGCAGGAGAGAGGAATCTTTCCTCACCAAGGAAAACTGTGCAATTTCAGCGGGTGTGACCTATTCCAATTACTCAGCAAGACTGAGAAGCCTTACTTACATTACAGCATGTCCAAAAACCATGATGAAACTGAGGCTCCGCTGTGCTACGCTCTGTGCAAAAACATGAGAAGGCAGCACCTGCTGTATGCCGCTTACGTCTTACGCAGAGCAAGCCGTACCTGAGGCAAGGGCAAGGAGCACGTGTACAGCGGGAGCTCCACGTAACCACAGTACAAATGCTGCTTCTGAGCTCTTGTAGTACAGCAGCACAGCCTGATCAAAACTACATCAGTCACAGGCCCCGGAAGCAAAAAGCAACGCAGTTTCTATCACCACGCTGCTTGCAGCTGTAGTACAGATTCTCTTGTGAGGACAGAGCAAGAATGGGGTGAGGAAGGACTGGGCATGGGCAATGGCTGCAGCATGGCCCTAAGCAGACACAAGGCACCACCTCCCTGCAGGCAGGCCTGCAAGCTGCCTCTGGCTATCTGCAGCCAAGATGCTGCTTTGACACAGAGGTTCACACACAGCTTGTTCCATGGTGAACGTGCTAAGGCCAGTGCTCTCTCTTTACTTCTGTTCCTCAGACTATGTGTGTTTGGTGGTCAGAGCTGCTGAGTGCTCCAGGTGAAATCAGTGGGAGCAACCTGCGCTCAGCACCTCAGGAAGCTGCCAGCAGCCCTTTTGATCATTTCACTTTGTGCCCATCGGTCTACCTGCTTCCTCTGCCACACAGCAGGATACCCGGCTCCTTGAACACGCTCAGCAAAGGTAAGAGACAGATGATTTCAAATACTGACATTTTCAAAATGATTTAAACCTAGTTACGAGAGTTCAGCCGGCTCTGTTTCCTCGCTGACAACATCTGTGGTTTCACAGTCATATTTCTGTGTTTCTCCTGCTCGCCTGTTGCTGTGCAAGGGCTCACAAATACAAATATTCTGCCAAACTTGGCAGAAAATAAATCGGAAAAAAACACTTCCCCTCTTATCTCCTTTATATGGAGTTGCAGCCATTTTTAATGACCAGAGGTAAGTACTTTTGGAGACAGCACCGTGTTTAAAGAAGACTGAAGACAAAGTGTCAGATGCTCTCATGTCCTTTAAGCCCTCATTAAAGTGCTTGAGCATCCTTGGACGGAAAGTGCTGAGACTTGGTCACGAACAGTTCATTAGGCACGCAAAGATATCCCGACGTGTCAAAAATGCTACATTCGCAAAGCGAAGAGCTAAAAGACAGGGAAGAGCTGAGAAAAAAAAATGGCCAATTATGCAACATTTCATCTTGTTTAATTTTATCATCACAGTATTTTTTCCACGGGAAACGGTGCCATTCACTGCGCTACTGAATAAACAGTACTCAGTAATTTGCTTCATTCTCGCTATTAAAAACAGTCCTAAGCCTTTTTAAAATATCTTTACTTCAAACGTGCTTTAAAGACAGAACCAACAATTCCCTCATAGGTTATTTTCTGGCTGCCACCATATTATCTAACTGCCTGACATACTAAAATTAGTGCATGTTCGCAACACTCCTGTGAGAAGATTTTTCTCCCTGTTGTACAGACTCCGAGAGATTGAGGTTGTGGACAAGGGTCCCTTCCAAACCCGGCTCCACCACTCAAAGAGGCTTTCCTCCCACACACGTGCTCGGCACCAGCTGCCCCTCTTCCTGTGATGACTGTCTCCCTTCAGAAGTGCTAGCAGTCTGCTAGAAAAGCATTTTGTAATCCCTTATGGTGAAAATAAGTCAGAGGGGCTCTGGTCTACAATTTCCTGTCTTTAATGCCACTCCAGCTTTGCCTAAAACCCCCTGGGAGACATTCAGCTCTCCCAAAGAGTCTCTAGAGGTTCTTTTCCAAGGGGAGGGCACTGAGCTGTGCCGTGCTGTCACAGACACAAGCAGGGTGTCTATCCATACCTGTAGGTCAGAATCACTGTGAGACTGAATCTTTAAAAGCAGCAAACAGCCCTCTATGAGAGGCACTGGAGTAACTTCAAGCAGTAGAGCAGAAGGCCTCCCATGAACTAATGCTGCAGGTTTAAGATGCAATATCCGTTCATAGATACGCACTGATAGCACAGAGATAGCAAGACTAAGGGGTAGAAATATGTGGAGATAGATGTGTTCCCACACAGCACCTCTGCCAGCCAGATAATTGTGGCATTCTCTAGCTGGAGACTACTCTTCTGTCCCAAAGGTGCTGGGGCAAACAGCTTGAATGCCTCTCATCCACTCCAGTATAAAGTCAGATACCCAAAACAGCCCTAGCAGCAGTTCAAACTAAACTGTGTGATTTCACAGTGAGGTTTTTGTTCTGATTCAGAGGGGCAGCACTTGCATAATTCGTTCTGCTGTCTCTGGCTATAGGGCTGTGCCAAGCACTCGGGATCATAGCAAACAACTGAGGGTGGGACAGTCACGTATCTTCTCACCAAATAAAACAGGCAACATGACACACCAGCCTCAGTAATCAGAAACTCCATCCCAATGTACAGAGCAGAGATTTCCTTCTGATCTTCCCTTCTGTGGATTCAGTCTCACTGCTTCCCTCCTCAGACTTTTTATCCCAATTTCCTTCAGGATCCTCATCTTAATCCCAATCCCATCTAATAATCCAGCCAGACCAGCTCCAAAATGCTGTCCCCACAATTGGTTTTTGCAATCCTAACAGCCCTCATCTCCTTGCTCAGAGAGCCCCCTGTATCCACTCATTCAGAACACGCTCTCTTCCTCCTGTTCCATCCTTTCTGGGCAACCAACAGCTTTGCTGAAAACACGAGGGAACAGTCAGTCTCCTTCCTCTCGCTCCTATGCTAGGACCATAGCTCTCCTCAGGAGACAGATGAGACATTTCTGAGTTTATAAACTGACCAGTTATGGAATTTTTTTCCAGCAAATGAGAAGGTTCCTAATGCCAGGGCAACTCCACATCCAAAATTCAAATATCCACCCCCAAAAGCAAAGGTGCTACGCAGCTACTCAATGAAACAGGTGGACTATTGTTATAAAAGGTACAAAAATGTGATTTTCTGTATCTGGTTCTCAAGACAACCGGAATCATTCACACTGAAATATAAAAAGAAGAAAGAAAAAAAATCAACGTGAAAACAGCCACTAAGTATGGAAAAATGCCACGCCAAAAGGTTATCCTGGCAAATTACTAAATGTTGAGCAATGCTGATTGCAGGCACTTCAACCAGCTTTTCTTACATTACTTGCTATTTCCTACAGTTACTACTAAGGAAGACCCTTACACAAATCCATGATGCAGATTAAAAATGAAAGAAGATCATAAGCTCCAGTGATGTCTGGAAATACCTTGACATGGAGAAATACAGACTATAATAAAAATGATGCCTAATTATGAGGCAATAGATGGTGAATGCAGTGAGTGCAGAGATTTTTTGATTCAGATATACAAGAGGCAGGAAATCCAAGTGTCACAGCCACAGCCTATTTACAAAAATTAGGAGGAAGTGTTGATTGGTTTCTATAGACACAAACTTTGATATTCACACTAGAATCAAACAATTGTTCTTATGAGTGGAAGCAAGGTCAAACACTCATCACAGTTCAGCAATCAAAGAAAGACAGCAAGAAAATCCTTCTGACACATGGCCTTCATCATCTAAGAGTCAAATGATTAAACTGCAAGAAAGCAAATAAAATGGCTTTAAAACAAACATTTAGGTCTTTCTTCATAAAAACATGTAAGTTTTCAGCAGATGACTCAAATGTGAAAGTTTGTGGTCTTTGCTCTGGTAGCTGGGTAGGCTGTACTCTAAACTACTACATAAATGAGTCAAGTGTTTTTCATTTTCTAGGGTGCGAGTCGCACTCCTGAACCATCCACAGAAGGGATCATCACTGCTGCTGAGCAAGAAAAGATGAGGGCAGTGGGATATTAAGCTATTTTGCCCCACAGAGGACTTAAACTCACTTTCATGGTGTGACTGAAGAGCAGTTGTAAAAGCACTTTCTCCTCATGTAAGACACTGAACTAAAAGCAAAAGGTCTATTTTTTAAATTGTATTAAAAGAAAGGCAGAAATGCAGATTTCCTCATGGAAATCTGCATTATATGGGTCTACTATGTAGTCCAAGCACAACTTTTTCCACTACTAGACAGGTAAATTTACAGGGGGAAGAGTCGAAATGCATGCAGTGCAGGCCAGGCTTTCCTGGTAACCCTAAGGAAGCAGGCACAACCAAAGAAGCAAGGAAAAAGGAATCTTTCCTCCCACTGGAGGTGAAATGAAACTAAACCAAACTAAGAGCATTTCAACAAACAGCCTTGTGATGGCTGCATGTGGCTCTGGGCAGCCTGGTCTGGTGGTTGGTGACCCTGCCTATGGCTGCAGCGTTGAAACTAGATGGTCTTTGAGGTCCTTTTCATTCCAGGCCATTCTATGATTCTATGATCCTCCCATTTCCAAGCTGAATAGCTACAAGGAAGAGCAAAGCAAGTCCAGAGATACATTTATTTTCTGAAAAAGATTAGATTTTCAGGTCACAAGCTACATATGTGTATGGCCTGAACAGTTTCACGGGGTGTACTGTAGTTAATTCTGATTCACACGGGTTTTGGATACCCCCCCTCATAACCTCTATGCCTTTCTGCATCAGGCACTTAGAAATGTCACTAGCTCAGGCAGGTATGTAATAATATCTCAGTCTCCTTGTCATTAGGAGAGAAATCTAGGACAAATGGCTTATGTTTGTTATGCATACTATTGCTTCAGTTTTTGGTTTTTTTGCATGACATCCCAGCAAGGAAATAGTCAACAAAAAGGACCGTCTGAAGGTCTGAGTCTCCTTTTACTGGGAAGGTCAGGCAGCAGTTTACCGAGGAAGGAGAAAATAAAAAGGAATTAGCAGAAATGGACAAGCACTTCTTTTTTCTTTCTTTTTCTCTTCTTCTTTTTTTTTTTTAAATAACAAAGCAATTCAACCTAGAAAAGAAATGCAGAGGGCAGGCTGCAAGTTAGGAGAGTGGACTTTATGAGCTGATACACAGACTGAAGTCTGTTCCTCAGCCCTACAGCAAACTTCACTTTCTGAAGCAGTAATTTAGAGGTAGACACCGTTCAGTGACATGCCACTGTCCTGGAGTACATAAATCCTGCTAGTCTGGGATGCGAGATAGCTGAGGTAACTGAGCTGTGATCATGCTGGAAAAATGAGAGTGGAGAGAGCAGCTGAATGACATTGGTAAGCAACAAAAGCACTGAGGAAGCATTCAAATGGAAAGGTGTTCTTTAAGGCAGAATAGTTGCCGAGAATTTTGGAAATTGAAGTCAAAGCCCATACTACCAAGCTCTTATGTATTGCTGATCTTAGCCTTCAGCCTTTCTGCATCTCACTGCAAAACAGGGATAACAACAGTTGCCTAACTCATACGTGGACATGGGAATAAAACATAAAGGAGAGCGGAGCACTTGGATGCTCAGCCTGCAACCTCGTGAAGAAAGCAACAGGATTCCCCAACTCCCAAAGAAGTTAATTCTCACCAAGACACCAAGACTGAGGAACTTCAACGCACAATGCCCTCAGTACATAAAGAAAAGAACTGGACAGACTTTTACATCTTAACTGCTTTTAACAGACTATAAAACTGTGCACATTAGGAGTCCCTCAGGCATCAAGCAGTAATATCCACAGGCAAACACCGTACTAGAACAGAGGATCTGAAGAACCCACAAGATTGGGGAATGTATTTCAACAATTAAAAGTGAGTATTCATAGAATTCAAGAAGAGAAATTCCAGCCCGTTATCATTCACTAAGTTTCAAACAACAAGCTATCCAAGAACCTTCTGCCATACACACACAAAGAATGTAGAAAATACAGAATTCTCTTGAGCTGTCTATGTCTCTATGATTTCCTAGATTAGTTCATTACAGTAGTTAATTAAGCAGATCAATCTTTCATAGTCTTCTTTATAAGGTCATAAATTCATGCAAATGATTAGCTTCGTCCACCACTTGCAGTAAGGATCTGCTTGAAGTAGTCTTTGGCAGGTTCCTCAGTTTAATACTTATAAGTGTGCCAGTATACAAAGGAGAGAGAAACAAAAAATGCTGACACTAAACAGCAAATGCAAGGCCCCAAATGCATTAGTTATCAAGAACAGACAGAAACCAAAACCAGCTCTTCAACCATTTGCCTTTTCAGATCTCTATTCCTTTTTTGGGGGATCTTTGTTTATTGCAGCTGTTTCCTATGTTTGCACTGGGGTGTCTCAGACCCTCTTTCCAGTGAGACAAAAATATGTTTTTTTCTCAACCATATTATTAGCAATCATAGCAAACGGTTTCCTTTTATTTCTTCTCCATGACCTTTCTCAAGATCTGCCTACTGTTCATCTAAAAGCAAAAGCTACAGCTGATGCTTACCATACTTTTTTTTATTAATTATTTAAATGAAAAGCAATTCTACCTCTTACTCTAATGTATATGCAAGCCACCTGAAGTTTGGGGTGGGGAAGGGGCAGATTTTCCCACTGGAATACATTTTTCCTCCATGTATTAGAATTTTTCACATCACATCCACTTTTATTTTGCTTCTTTTTCTTTTTTTTTAATTTGTGACTTGTTACTAGAGAAAACATTTTGCTTGGGCTCACTAAAGTCAATTATTACGCTGCCCCAACTTAAACTGTAGCGACAGCCAAAGCAACAAGGCAGCAAAACCATCAAAAAGTCACCTGTCAAAACAAGAGCGCATAAATACTGGTAAAAGTCAATAAATGCTGTAACTTTTGTGACATGCTGGTGTTATTCCTCTCCAGTAATTACCAGATGACAATATAGTTTTAAAACAAGAACATTCTGTAATCAGTGACCCATCTATGCTGCTCAGCCATCTGATCCATCTCAAGGTCACTGTCTTTAGTAACTCGGTAAGAATTACATCATCTGTTCTACTATGGGGCACTTACATCATCGATTGATACCTGAGATCTGAGTGTTGTCAACAAATTCACGTTAGGGATGAGTCACAACTGGGCAGATAGCACAAAGTGAAACCGTTTGGTCCAAGCCACATCCCCATTAAGACCACATTATAAAACTATCAACTCCATTACTATTACTAGTGTTACAGTGGGAACGGAAGGCTGTGTGAGATGGGGTGGAGAAGGTGCCACAGCAGCATAACCTCTGCAAAGACAAAAGATGACAACAGCTTTTGGTTTGAAGAGCTTGCAGCAGCCTGAAGTGTCAAGAGCAACGGAGGGTGGAAGAAAAAGGTGTAAGCAGATGGCAGCAGACCACATGTTATTTCTGCAAGCTTTTGGTGCCGGTTCAGTTTAAGGCAGTCACATGTTCACCTTCAACAGTGATAAGCCTTTTAAGCTGTTCTAGCTCCCTTTGCCTTGAAACAGATCTGGCAGATGCAGACGGCAAGCTACAGTGTGTCAGTGGGAGATGTGCAAACAGACAGATGTTGGGTCCTGCATTCCCCTGCAGCTGGCTTGGGAGCATAATGTGAGAGGACACATTCAGAGAAGGAGAGATCAGCTGAAGACGAGTGGGTGAAGGTCTGGGGAAAAAAGAGGGTAAAGACAAGCCACTGATGAGTGAAGCTGAGCAAAAGAGGCTCAGGAAAGAGAGGGTAGCTAAACTGAACTACTTATCAGCCCAGGGCAGAGAAGGTCAGTGAGCAGAGTGGGCCCACAGCCTGTCCTTTGGCTGTGTTTGCAATTGTGCCTCTTCTGGATGAAGTCCTCACAAAAGGGCAACTCCTTCATTGCCACTCACGGGAGACTGTTCAAGAGATGAAGCCTGCTCTACCTACCTTTGCTCATCCAGGCTTTTGAGCAGTTACTGGGACTAGGGTAGACCAAGAAGAGCTCCACTAAAAGTTTTCAGCAAAAACACTCAGAGTAAGATTCAGTAAAAGGTGAGAACTTGCACACTAGGGAAGACATAATGTACAGTAGTACCTGGAGACACCAACCTACTTGGCTCCTCCGCAGGCATACTGCAAATGACAGTTTCTGTCTCAAATACAAAGAGCAATACAGGGAATAGGAGCCCCGGGGAGAGAGAACACCAAGCCGACATTTTCACCCCCGGATACACTGAATTAGGTATCAATCCACACTTCAGGACCTACGCAGCCAGCCTCCTTCACAGCAGTGCTCTGTACACCCAGAAGCCCACTGAAGTAGCATGAAGGGTTGCAGGCAACTTGCCTGCTCTGGAAATCAAGCTACAGCCAACAAGATTCAATAGCATTAGCCTTAGCAGACACCTCTGTGAAATGCAAGCACCAGCCCTAGCACCAGCATGGAAATTATATGAGGTTTCTAAATTGTAAGTCAAATGTTGAAAATTAGAAGTTCATGTGCTGTGGCTGCATGTCCTGAAATGCCCTGCAAGGGCAAGAACTTATCTGGCCCTTTTAAATGCTGATTTTTAAAGCATCAGATTTTCCATAACCTAAAGGACAGATCACTTCCTTGTCCCCAGGCAGAACTCCACAGTCAGATACACACAGTACTGCACATTGCTCAGCTTTCTGCCTATATACACACAGACACACAGCAGTCGTCTTTAACCAGAGAAGAATAATCATAGCATCAGAAAAACGACCACAAGGAGCTCATCTCAGAAAAGAGATTATTTTATGCCAGTTTAGAGCAAGGTAGTTAATAATAACTGTGTTTTCCTGGTGGGACCTGCTCCTGTATACTTCACAACAAGTAGAAGGGAAAGCATATCCTTTGGAGTAACTTGTGATGCAAGGGCTGCCTCAGCGGGGCTCATTACAGGGTAAGGGCATTAGTCCCTTTCTGTTGTTATAAATCCTTGGTGTATTTGCAGTAACAAAAAATTACTTTTGGAGTTGTTTGTTTTTTAAAGTACTTACAGTTCAAAGTGTTCAGTGCCTTCCTCATGTCACTCTTACAGCAGATTTAATAGGGAAGCACTTCTGGCATCCAGGAAGTACTTTTTACCTTTGCAGACTAGAGAATAATTACACACAGAGAGGCTAAGCCTACCATCCCCTGTGTCAGTTTTCTGCTGAAATAACTCTATTGACTGTTGAAATTAAGATAGAATGAGACTGTAGTAATCTATTACTGAATCAGGCCATAAAAAATAAAATCCGCTTTGTTAGAAATGGAGTTGACTCGAGAGACTTCCTTTCTCATTCCCTATACAGAAAAGCTCTTCTTCTATTCTTTCCACATGAGAAATTCTGAAAAAGCAAGGCCTGTAGGATTCTGGGCTCTTGGTTTTTTTTGGACTGTAATATGCTCAGAAAGCTCAGCACAAAGTGAAGTGCACTTTCTCCACAGGTAAGAGGAAATTCAAATCCAAGATGATAATAACCCATCCATACAGCTTACCCTGTCGTTTATCAAGCTGATAAATACGAAGTGAAATAAAAAGTTAAATGCTGCTTCAGTTCCATGACTGCTAGCTCTTTGTCACAGCCTCAGAACCCAGCTGTGTTCTGTGGAGGAGGAAACAGTCAGTGCAGCAAATCTCACCTGCAACAAGAAGTAGTTTATTGTGCCTGTGAAAAGCAAATTGGTATCGTGATCTGCAAGTTTGTATCTCCCAAGCGTTGCTTCTATAATTTGCCTCTCTTTTGGAAAGAGCTAAGATTAGAACAACAATGCAAAAAGTTGCAGTTGGAATTAAATAAAGCTGGACTTCACGCAAAGTTGTTAGATGAGAAAGGCTGGACGGAGATGGATCTACAGCACAAAATGAAGCACAGCACAGTTAAGAAAAATTACACCTTAATTATTAGTGAGAAACTTTATTCTCAGACATCATGACAAAAAATCTAAGAAAAAAAAAAACCCAACATCTTAAAACATCTCTCCAGTAAGCCAGGTTGATAATTTAAGAAAATGAAAGAACGGATATTAGAACTTCTTTTCTTTTTTTTTAGAGATTCTGTGTTCACCTAAAGAAGACAATCTACGTAAATGACTTAGGAGGAAGAATGAACTGGAAATCTAAATAAGGAATGAAGTAAAAATCCAACCCTCAATCTGAAGAATCTCACCACTGGATTTCTTTCAAACCCTTTTAAAACACCATGACGTTTCCCAGCAGCGAGAATGAGAGCTTTTGTGTTCCACTGCTGGAACAGTAGCTGAGTCTATGAAAACTGAATAGGATGGGATGGGACAACAGTTAGGACAGGAATCCCATATGTCACTGGATGTTCCCATTGCTTTGAAACTCCTTCACTGAGTAAGAAGCACAGAAGAGGAGGGCTTTGCAACAGCTGGCTTATGTCTCCTGGGGCTGAACTCTTCATTCTGCAGCCACTCAGCTCCCAGAGGCAAGATACTAAGTTCTGAACTCTTACAAGCCCATCTACAATAATAAATTCCAGTCTTCTACACTGCTGAAGTATGACATACAACAAGGAGCCTCCTGTTTCTCATCCCACTGACAGCATCTGCTGGTACACTCAGCTTCCACTCTCCCCTCTCACTCCCTCCAGTGTTTTCAGCCATCCTGTACTCAGTCTCCAGCAGTTCCTCCCATCTCCTGTATCTTCCCAGCCAATCCCTCAACCTGTTGCTCTTTTCCAGGTTGCTTGGCTTTCCCACTTCTCTCCCAAACACTGTGGTTATCCATCCTGCTGCTCTTTCTCTTAGATGGCAATCTGATTTTAGTAAAATAGGGTGGTGGTTGCTTTTTCTTTTTCCCAGTAAAAACAACAACAACAAAAAGGTAGCATGAATCTATGGTGCGTTGATGAAAGAATGAAGTATCACCTTTGCTCTTCTTCCTTCCAGAAGGTGAGACACAAAAAATACCATTATCAAAGGCAGAGATTAAGTTTATAAAAGGTAACTAGAATCAGTTTTTGGGACAGATGGGTCGACACCCCTCCTTGTCCAGATAAGCATCAGGCTCCCACTGCCTTGTTATTACATGATTTCAGAAAGAAGTCACCTTCCTTAGCATAGTAGCTGATTCATAGAGTCATAGAATGGCTTGGGTTGGAAGGGACCCTAAGGATCATAAATTTCCAGCCCCCACCACAGGCAGGATATTCTCACAAGAAGCCTTTCCATATATAAAGGAAGAGTGGGAAAACCCCACAGCATAAGAGAAAAAGCAGCACAGAGTGATCAAGGGTAATGCCTCTACATGAGACTGCAAGTTAGCAGCACCACTGTAAGTGCACAGAATACAGGGTTTCTCGGCCTCAGCTGCACCAAGCAGATAGAGGAAAGCTCTTCTCGTAGAATCATCACAGGATGACTCAGGTTGAGATGGGACCATAAAGGAACCATCTAATTGCAATGCCCCTGACGTGGGCAGGGACACCTCCCAGTAGATCAGGCTGTGAAAGGACCCATCCAACTTGGCCCTGAATGCCTCCAGGAATGGAGCATCCACTGATTCTCTGGGCAACCCACTCTCCTTCCATAGCTGGGAAGTACAACATAGCTGCAGAAGCAGCCTTTCTTAACCACAGACTTTAGTTAAAGAGATGCTTCACAGGACACAAAAGCCAGAGAGGACGGTACTCAGAGAACACTTCCTTACTGAGTCATAGAATCCTTGGAGTTGGAAGGGACCTTTAAAGGCCATCTACTGCAACTCCCCTGCAATAAGCAGGGACATGCACAGCTAGATCAGGTTGCCCTGGGACTTATCCAGCCTAACCTTGGAAGTCTCCAAGGATGGGGCATCCACCACGTCACTGGGCAACCTGTTCCAGAGCCTCACCACCTTCGCTGTAAAAGACTTATGTCTAACCTAAATCCACCCTCTTTAAGCTTGAAACCATTTCCCCCTGTTCTATTACTACAGACCCTGCTCAAGTCTGTCCCCTTCTTTCCCGTAGTCCCCTTTAGATACTGTAAGGCCGCTATCAGGTCACCCTGCAGCCTTCTCTTCTCCAGGCTGAACAGCCCCAGCTCTCTCTGCCTGTCTTCTTTTACTGAGGCTGGGGATGTGCCCTCCTCTGGCAGCCACACTTAATGACTGTTTCATCCTAGTGCACCTCTGAAAATTGCATCTCCTTACTGCAGCCAGCCTTCATCTCCAAATGCTGAACACCGTGATGAAAACAATGAACAGCAAAGTGGCATAAAAGCTTAAGTGATGGCTGACACAGCAGGTGTGTTCAGTGACAGCAGCTTGGAGTGTGGAAATTATTAACCCTTTTTTCCCCTCACCCTCCAAATGAGCACCTTGTGCTTCTCTGAGGACAGGCCCTGGAGAAAGCAGAACTGCACAGGGGCTGCCACGAGCAACAACCTGCTCTGCAAAATGAGCAGGCCATCCCAAAGTCCCAAATATGATGGGCAGAAATACTGCAAATGTGTTCAACCACACAGAAAGCTGTGCCATGCAGGCTGCACTAATGGCAAGGAAAAGCTCAAATATGACCACGTACCACTGCAAAGGTCTTTGGTGCAATGGGTAGGGGACAGAAAAAGGTCTACCTTCAAGGAGAAAAATGCACTCAGTATAGAAATGAAGGTGAATAAAGCAGAATCTTCCTTCCAGAAACAGAATTTGGTGCCCACTGTCACTGGGGAACGAGAGCTGTGCCTGTGCTGTACACAGCTCAGTGATGGCTCTTTCCTGCTGCCCATGGCTTCAGGACTTCAGCAGAACTAATGCTGGTGCTTTCTAGCAGAGAAAGCAGGACCAGATGTATATTCAAACATGGATTGAAGTACACTTACTCTGTTTCACCCCTGAACAGCAGAAACTGATGGTAGCAGTCAGTAAAGACTTGTTAAGCATATTCAAATGAACTCAGTGCATTTCTACGTGCAATTAATTTTGATTTATTTGAAGGCACTCTGTTAGCATTCAGTTTTTCTGCTTCCTAAAACTCCAATTAGTGAGGGCTGAGCCTCAATCTGAAACTATTTCATGAAAAAAAAAAGATGGAAAAAAAGGGTTATTATCCAAACCAATAAAGTATTTCGGGGGAAAAAAAAACAGAAGAAAAAAAAAAAAAGAATTCTTTGCATCCTGGAGAGGAACAAATGTTTTAAGGACAGAGGCTGGGCAAGCTAGATTAAATAACTGAAGCAAGTCAAGACTCTGGAAGCCAGTTTTCATTTAATCAGAAGGCTCGTGGTGTTTCTGCCTCCATTATTAGTCCTCTACTTTCTGCTGTTCTGATTAGCGTTTACGTGCCCTGTGGTCTCTGAAAACCAACTAGCTCCAGCATCTCTAAAGCAAAGCAACAAAGAAACAAGCATGCCTTATTTGTGATAAACTTGAATACGTAGTTAAAAAGCATTTCCAACAGCTTTTATTTTGTAATAGCTTTGATTTTTCACTTCAATTTTCTCTATTATTTCAAGTCAAACATTTAGGAAAAATAAAACCCAGATTATTTCTTAAAACCCTGCTGCCCTAGTCAGAAGGACATGGGGGTGGTACTGACCATGGGTTTCAGCCATGCGCTGAAACCCTTCATCTGCCTTCCCCAAAGAACTTCAACACTCTTCAGCACCCACCATGGTGGGCCCTCTGCTCCAACAGAGGTGGACAGAGCATGCCCATGGATTGGCATTGTACTCCAGCATCTACACAGACTCATCAACCTTCAGGTTACAGGTACTCCCTAAAGAGGATATTTGTGGAGGTATGCTTTCATGGTTACATTTAGAAATACTGCATTTTGACACAGAATAGAAATCCACGTGTGGATTTTTCAGTTACTTTCCAAATACCTTTTCTTTCTCAGTCAAACAAAAAAGCTAGTTATACTTAACTTGTGCTGCATAAGCAAGTTCCTCTCACAATATACCAAGAGCTTTCATAGGAAGCTGGTTGGCACTTCAGACCCTGAGCCAGGTTTGTTAAAATCTGTCCAAATACCGTAAATGAAATGTGAAGGGGCTGTGCTACAAATAGAGCAACTGCAGAGGCTACGGCCCTGCCTACATTCACTCTCGTGTATTTTTACACAAAGCCTAGCACTGTATGATGTGGGTGCCAGCTATAGTTTGTACCGTGCTGCCAACACAACAGGATCCAAAAGCAGATAACAAGGAAAATTCTAGGGCAGGAATAAGATTTGTTGTGTTTTTTTTTTCTTTTTTTAAGAATCATCATTGTAACACGTTTTATAGACATCGAAAATATAGATGCAAACTGCACTACAACTGTCAGTCAAAAATCATCTCCAAGTTATCACCTCCCTACCAGAAGGGAGACTTTCTGAATAAGGTACTGCTCCAGCTCCTGCCTCCACTGCAGGAAGTTTTGTACGGTGATATGACAATGCCATGACAAGTTCACAAAGCGCATTGCACTGCACGGGATGCATGAGGCCATCTGACAGCTCAGGGACCCTGCTACAGCCCTGCCAGCACAGTGCGTTCAGGTTCACGGGAACTTTATGACATAACTAACTGCCCAGCAACATCTTGCAGCACCAAGTTTGCCTTCTTTCCTCCCTCCCATCTCACTGAATGCAGAGGAACGCTGCCTGGCCAAGGGCTTGTTCCTTGCTCCTTGTTCTAGGGGTGAAGCACGCTCTTTAACACTCGGATTTACCACAGCAAACTTTTAGAAAGTGGCATCAGAGGACAGAAAACAAACAAACAAAATCTCGCGTGGGATTGTGGAAGAAAAACTTTTGAACCAGTCGCCTTTTCGTTTCATTAAATAGTAACAAGACTTTCTACAGAGTAGAAATCCAGCTTGAGCTGCACATCCCTACCGAAGCAGCTGCAGACTTCTCGAAGAGTTGACTCCTACTGAGGTTTGAAAGGGTCAATAGCTCTGCCACCCTTGAAATATTTTCATATTTCCTTCCCTTTCTTCCCCACGGATGATGCTATGCTGTAGTAACCTTCCCTTTGTCAGAGATACAGACAACCTAGGAGCTTTCTTGTGGTGCTTCACACACCCGTACAGAGAGCAATTAGAGCAGTGCAAGCACCCCCACTCTGCTCGTCCTTTTAGATGCACTCCCACACATGCGTGGATGTGTGAAAAACAAAATGCAGGTTTCAAGCAGATAGGGAGCACTCACAAGCCTGTGGTTCCCAGGCTGGTACTGAGCACACATGGGTCTGTGCTGGAGAAAGCTGTCTCTGCAGCAAGAAGAGGTCAGCAGAAAAGGTCTGGGTTATAAAGATTGCAGCCACATGAAAGAAGAATGCCCAAGCAAACTGCACATATTTATCACATTATTTATGTGCCTGATCATTACTATAAAACAAATTATAATGCGTGCAAGTGCTTATCAATCCCTGTAACAACCTAATGTAATGCTGTAACCCTCCACACCCTACAATACCACCCTGTGGCATTGCCTTGGGGCTCCCATAGTGCCGACTGGACTTCATTAGATTCCTAAGCAGAATGACCTGTTCCTTAAAGAAGAAAAAAGAAAAGAAGAAACAAAGACAGTTTGAAATAGCAACATTTCTAGTAGACATCATCAATATCTATCCTCTCTTGAGAGATCAGGCCTGCCACACACTGAACTTCTGGAAAGGGATCAGACAAAACTCCACCATCCTTGCCTGTTTTTTCTACTTTACACCGATTCCTAAAGACTTTGGCTGACAAATGCCATCAGTTTCAGGCTGGAGCTTAGCCCTGACCAGGTGCTAACCCAGCACACTGCTGAGCTCTGCCCATCACAGCTCCTCTCAGCTCCTCACTGCCTTCCTGATGTATTTATTTGGCTGGCAAAACAAAAGTAATGCTCACTGCACCCAGTGTTAGCCACTTATTATTACTATCACTCTTTCTCCATGTGGCTCCAAGGAAATCTTTGCATTAATCCCCACTTGCTGAAAGCACCGTTCAGACTGGCTGCCAGGCCTGAGCACCCCGAGCCAGCCCACAGTCCTGCTGCAGCCCTGAGGGTGCTCTGACCTCAATAAGCACACACAGCCCAGTGACAGGACGCCATGCCAGCATAAGGCTCCAAGCTAAATATCCAACTCCACAATCAAACATCGATCACAAGGAGCTTTATTACATTTGGGATTTATTACGGAACTGCCTCAAATTTCTGTTTTAAATTATTCCTCCCAGCAGGTTCTCCTTCTTTTTGCACTGCCTTCCTTTCCACCAAAGGCATTTTAAGTTCTTCATTTTTACTATCACCTGGAGAACAAAAAAGGTCTCAAACACCTCTACTTCGTTTGCAGAGCTGGAGAACATCTGGATCCTGAGATGACAACAAAAGAAGGGAAGTTGTATAACTGCATACCTGCACTAAGAGGGTGAATATCCCTAAGAATATTCAGAATGCAACAAAGGAAAACTACGGATAATCAGAATCTTCTACGGAGTGTTTCAATTTTCACTCACGGAAAAAGAGCTATATTTAGTAGGCATTATACATTACTTTATCTTCTGGTAAATTCAGTGGAATTAAGAGAACCAGATGGCCAGATATCTATGGAGTATTCAGATCTATTACACTGATGCAGAAACATTAGAGAGGAAGAAATCCTACACGTCTTGAGAGTAAGCAGCCTGTGCAGACCACATAATAACAAATGACATCATTATGCACTGCCTTGAAGAAAATGGCCTTTTGACTTTCAACAATTTATGTGTGCCGTGGAATGTCAAGCTCTTCACATTTTCTTTTCCATTAAAAAAAAAAAAACCCTGAAGCGCTATTCCCTCTGATTAAGCACTAAGACTGCGCAGTGAAAAACCTCTACTCCCAAAAAACAATCATTTGGCAACCTCGGTGATCACAGGATTTGAAAATCCTGGTATTACAAAACACTGGTTTACTATTTAAGGGTGAGTGAAAAATGAAAAGCACAGCTCCGAATTCCAGCCTGAAAAAGCCAACCCGCCCACCTCAGCATCACTGATGCACACAGAGAAAAACATCCCAACCATGGGGAAACATTATCGCTGGCTTATTGATCACTAGCAAAGAAAACCTCCTGGACCAATTGTGTCAGCATCCTCTCCTGATGGAAGAAGCTTCACAGCGAGCTGGTGGCACAAAGAGCAAGCCTTTGTTCAGTATGAAACCCACCCCAGGGTGCAGCACAGAAGAAGGATGAAGCACTGCCAAGGCTCCATGAGAGGTGCAGATTGAGCACCCTGCCAAGAGCCCAGCTCTGGGGTTGATTTTGCCATCCAAGTGATGGAGAAACCCCCATGTCTCCACTGAGGTGCTCAGGCAGGTATCAGTGTGCCACATGCAACCTCCAGAGGCAGTCCCTGGAAAGCAAAGCCTGACCTGCTGCACTCTGCTGTCCAGCAAACAGACCCCGAGAACTGGAAGACGAAGGAAGGGAGCAACATCAAAGTTAACACACAACTGAAATTCAGCCTGAAATTCCACTTGAAGAATCAGTGTTTCAGGCACATTCCAAGAATAACAATAGCAGCTCTATTTCAACGTTATGGCTGTAGTTACCCTAACATTGCAGTACCACCGTGTTTCTGAAAGACAATCAATGACCATCAGAAAAGGGAATAGTTTTGAGATGAAATCTGATGTTCCATTTTCTCAGCCTGCAAATAAATGTGATGAGCACTGACATGAAAAGCATTTCAACTGTGCAAACACTGTTTTGTTCTATAAACACTAATAGGAAAGCACCTACCAACGCAGCCACGACTAGGTCTAGCTGATTAAAAACTATTTTAAGCAGCATCCCCATACATCGTGTTAAAAATAATTTAATGTTCTGTTTTATAACAGGGAACTGAAAAACAAGCTGACAACCAAAGAACTGTAGTGAAACACAGGCTCTGGTTTTAAAGGACATGTTGTAGAGGATCATGAGAAGATTTTTTTCTTTTTCCTCCACAAGTTTTAACACGAATACGTTCTCTAACAACATCCCTAAAAAGTATCTGCTGGAGGGTTTCCCTCCTGCTTACCCACTTGTGCCCAGCCCCCACAGAACTGAACAAATTGCATGTGCCAGCCCAGTTAATTCAAGCTCACAAATCGCTACCCCATCACTGGCAGACATGTACCTACACAGCGTTTTCCCACACAGGTTTTACTGGTTTACGTTTAGATATTGATATTTAGATATCCATAGTGAGTGTGAAAGTGTGAAAAGTGCACAAAGGCTAAATTAATTAGACAACTTATATTTGTTTCAAGCTGTTTCTAGAGTGTCAAGCGCTCTTAATGCACACGAAAATGTCTGGGACTTGTGCTTTTTACAGCACTGATGTGAGAACCCTGCGCCATACTCCCAGTGCTCCCAGCTTACATTTCATGTGTCTTTGTTCAATTCACTGTGTTGGGGTTTATAGCAAAAGAAAAAGAAAGAAACAACCACCCAACAACCGCTCTCAGCCGTGAAACTAACTTGTGATTAACTGGCAGGAACATCGCAATTACAGCCAGGAAGAAAAAAGCACCGCTCAAAACTCTGAATATTTTTATCTACACATATGTGATTACAAGTGACTTCTTTGACACCAGATATGCCATGCATTCTGTGCACATCGCTGCAGCTTTAACTATGAACTTACTTCTCTCTCCTTAACCCTTTTGAACACGAGCAAATTGTTCCACTCACAAAAGCAAAATCCAGAAATCAAATCTCCCCAACTAAATCACAGCATCTTGTCCCATGCAGGGGCAATGTCAGTGTTTGTGTACCTGTGAATTCCTTTTAGACTTCTTCAGCTAACTCAAGCACCTGGAACACCATCCTGCTAGGGGCAGGATCAGAACTAGCAAAGCCCCTTTTATTTTTTGGAAGCAGTTCTGACTTACCATTACGCTCAAGTACTGCCATTCTCATTAGCAAGACCTGACGCAAGCCAGCATGTCAGCTTTGGGGCCTTCCTACTGGAAGGAGAAGAAGCCCTTCACGAGCAGATGGACCATCCAACACACTGAGTGTACTTCAAGTACTAAAACTTCAAGAGTACTAAAAAAGAACTTTTAAGGAGAAGCCCTAACTGACAGTCCTGTGTCCAGATCCCAGACACAGCACCAATTGCTGCCATGTCATGTTGCAGGCTGGAGAAGACAGCCCAGTTGTCTCCAGCGAACACGTCGTCAAGGGATTGTTTTCTGCTAGGAAATAATTAGACTAACAACACATTTCTGTTAAAACACTGTGCAACAATAAAAAAGGTTCCGAACCCAGGCTTAGATTTCAATAAGCATAAATTGATAATGCACATCATTTCAGAGATGTGACAGAACTTTAAGAAAGGGTCTTGTCCTTTAGTGACGATCAGCGAAGGTCAAATACAAACATGCAGTTGGGAATGAGAGGTTCTGAGCACTGGGAACACATCCTGCACGGGAGTAACTCGGGTCAACGCCCAGGGAAATCAGGCTGGTCAGGACTAGCTGAAAACACAACAGCTGTGGTCTGGACTTCCCTGTATGAAGGATAAACGTAAGAGCCAGGTGGGCAGACAAATGCTAAGAGCTCTGCAGACAATCCTCTGGCAACGTCACCCACATAAGGCAGGTACTGACGGCATCTCACAGATAGTACTTGTGGAGCTCTGATACTGTAACACAGCTAAAATCCAAGGAATGCATTTTTCAAGTAGCAGAGATGATAGCCCATTTATTTCAGAGGAGAAGGCCGATAACACGCTTCACGAGTCACCAACACGGTGGAATTCATTTATTGCCTCTCATTCTCAGAACACGTGGGTGCAGGAATTACCAAACACTTGTACCAACTTGCTAAGCCGCGGTCTGTCTCCTTAACATCTTTAGTTCCTAACATTTGCCCAGAGAACCATCTCTCCTGGTCACTTCCCAGCACAGCCCATATCACAGCACGAGGCATAGGCCATGCAGCCGACACGAGCAGCATCCTGCAGCACCGTGCCTTTTCGGTGCAGCACTTTGAACTCAAACCTGCAAAGCAACAGTTCTGAAACGCATTTTAGCGAGCAGCTCCCGAGGCTGCAGCCCCAGACTGCTGCTGCCACTGACCTGCAGTGCTTCACTCCCACCATTGCTCTGGGTGTGAGCAGAAGCCCTCCCCGCCACGCACGCTCGCTCACACACGCTGAGCGTTACATCATGCGCTTCGCCGCTAATAGTAAAGCCGGCAGAAAGGAATTTTATTTTTACACTTTCACACCACCCACTCCTAATTACTGTCAATCAGTGTCTCCTGCATAGTACACACTGCAAATGTGCATGGCCTTATTTGTGCTGGGGTTTTCGGCAAAAATTTCCACCCTTGCTAAAAACCAACCAGGCCCCCTCACTGCTGATGGACGCACGCAGGAGCAGCCAGCAGGCACGCCGCTTTCCCCAGGAGCCATCACAACTCTCTGACTTCAGGGCACGTTTCTATCAGTGCATTTCTGCTTCTCCTCTGCCAGGACACAAGTGGGAATGCAGTTGCGCTCCCAATCTGTCCCAATAACCACCACAGCAGCAGAAGCCGGGGGGTAATTCTGCCCCCAAACCCACTTTCCCAGCACACGTGCCCGCACACCACTCATTTCTTTTTATAGCCTGCTTTTCCTTCTGATGCAAAAGTAAATCCAGCTCAGATGATTTCCCTGCCTTAACTTTTGTACAAGAGGAAGACAGAAAGCTAAAAAAAGAAAATTAGACACTTCAAGAAATCCATGATTAAGACACAGAAACTAACAAGACAGATGGGCTGAAACATTCAGGGAGCCTCAGTTCATCAGCCCATGTTTTTCAAAGTAAGCTATTGTCTTCCTCATTTAGCGTTCTTAAATCCTGTTTTTCTGTCCAATAACTTGGCATCATTTCTAAACTTGGAGTCCCCTTGCTGGGCATTCCAAAATAAACCCCAATATTTACTCAGAGGGCACAGCCCTAAAACCTCGCTATGATTTTTCTCCTCTCCCATCCTTATCCTCTGTTGAGTGCAGATACACACCATTGCTGGAGTGCCCTGCCACAGAGCCCTCAAATCTCACCTGGCTGCATGCATTTGCCCTATGAGGCTTGTTAGCCAGCAGAGACAGGTAAGCACACTATCACAGCTACACGTGCCGGCCGGTGTTCCCTAATGCATCCTGCAAAGCAACAGCTCACAGTTCTCAGGTGAAGCTCCACCTGGTGTTACCCTCCAAGCCACATCTTGCTTTGCTCCTGCATGGAGGAGTGGCTGCTGACCCTGGAGACATACTGGAGGCCAGCTCTGCAGAAATGAAATCCCTAGGGCTAAGGAGAAGTCAGTGCTGTGCTCACTGAGAGCAAGGAGGGACCGCTTCTACAAGGGGCTCCCCAGCACCCAGAATGAGAGCCCAGGCCAGTCCCCAGGGCAGCCCTTTCTCCACTGAGAATCAGTTCCTCTTCTCTGCAGGGTGCACAAAGAAGCCACTAACTGAGGGGGAAAAAAAAAAAAGAAAAGAAAGAGATGAGATAGGGGGGAGAAAGAAGGAAAAAAAAACCAACAAAACCTGTGACTCCGCACTTGGCAAAAGCCAGCACTCAGCAACAACCGCCGAACGCTGAGTCACTCCTTTCCCTTCCACCTGGCGAGAGGCTGCCCGGATCCATTCAGCAGAAAGCCTCTTTTCATTGAAACTGGCATAAATCTGGAGTAATTCCCTCCGTTCCGATGGAGCAGCTCAGGATTTACGGCAGCGTGACACGGCAGGCAGAATCCGGGCCACGAGGAGCTGCAGCCCAGGTTCTCCTGCACGGAGCGTGCAGCTGCGTTCCCGTGGGCCCCGCTGCAAGCCGAGCTCAGCGCTGACGCCGGCACTGCTTCTATTTTTCACGATGCTGTAATCTCCAGCAGATGCTCTGTGAGCAGAACCCTCAGAAGAAATTTCCCTTCTTCACGCACTTGGGGAAGATTGTGACAATCTATGAGCAGGAGAATGTTTAATAGTTTGAATTAATTATTTTTTCAGATTTTTTTTTTTTTCAGATTTCATTTAGTGCTCTAATTTGGTTTTGCCAACATTTATATAATAATTATTTTTAACGTCTCACTGGACTGTGTGAAACAAGAGTTCAGAAGGCGGCAGAAATATCTTCTGTGCAGATGATGTGTGAACAAGCAAGGGAGAAGATCAAGATTCAGGGAATACCAATCAGCTTTACCAGACAATTATCTACTGTATTTATGCTCTCAGCTTAAGGAACAGCATTGTGAGAGGATTTAAGCATGCATTAGAAGGCTTCTACGAGAAGGAAGGAGCCTGAAAAAGCTGCAGATATGTCCCCCCCTCCCAGTGTACTACTGTGTAATTGCAACCAAAATAACAAATGGCATGTGAGCACAAAAGGCAGCCTTCGAAACAGGGCTCTTTCAACAGATAAGAGTTTCCTCTTTGCTATAAATATAACACCTATGTAAAAAAATGCATTTGCACATACAACCGGGGTTTTTCCAAACAAATGCAACCGGTCGTGTCTGTCTTGGTTAAGTACATTTACAACGTTTAAGAATAGGATGTAACTGCTTAGAAATGGCAACGTGCTTGTAGTGCTTTCAATAGGGGGAACACAATGTGCTCTACAAATATTAATTTAGCCTGAACAACCAGGGAAGTATGCAAATATTACTCCCAGCTTCTACTGGAGAAGGCTGAGCATGCAAGGAGCTGCAAGGGTGATTTTCAGCAGCCTGCTCTGAGCCAGAGAAAGCTGGGGCACCTGCATGTCTGCAAGTACTTCTTGCAGTAGTCGTGTCCTGACTGACCTCCTAGCTACACTGCAAATCACAGCCCGAAACTGAAGCCCTGCTTCTCCTCAGGAGGCCCAGACAAGCAAGCACTTTCTGCATCCCGACAGGTTTCGCCACCAGAATCAACAAGGCAGTGTGTGGACATGGGTGCACCTCATGGCACCTCCCAGCTCCTGCCTGCCCCAACCATGAGACCCGGCTGGGACACACCAGAGCTCCCTCCCTATGGAAACCAGATTTCTGGGGATTGCACAGAAGTAAGTGGTCTGGACACAACCAGAGACAGCACCTCGACTCACAACCAGGAAAGCAAGAGCATCACTGGTTTTGGCACTGACCAAGATAAACCACTGCAGCCATTTATCTGGGCAGGAGGAATTGCAAACAATCCACGTTGCGTGTTGCTACTCAAAACATCATTCAAAAAGCTGTTTTGGTCATCGAAGGGGTAAAAGCAGAGCAAAGCAACTGTCAGCAGCTTCTTCTCTTCTGGGGAAGGACAATGCTGAAAAACCCCCGGGGCACAACTGATAAGGACAGGCCTAGAATGTGAACAAGGCCGACAGGCCTCACTGCTTATTTTGCTTGTTTACGTTCCACCTCTAATTCAAAGGGTGGAAAGAAACTTGTGAAGTAAAAGAAGCAGACAAGGAAAGAGGAACAGAAATAGTAAGGGATAAGTGACCTAAAAAGAAGCATCTTCTGGGCCATTTTTTTTCTACCACGCAACAGAATATCAGCAGAAGAGCATGAAAGGCAGAGAAATGGGTTATCTCTAGCAGATAGCGCCCTGCAGCTCCTTCCACCCAGTGACAGCACTGTTGACCAGCAGCCCAAAGAAGGAAATCCTCAGAGCAACCATGGCACTTCAGACATGGTCCAACTCCTTCCCTCCAACACCTTGGGTTTCCATTACCACTGTTTGTTTACAAATATTTTACTTAGAATCTTCCATGTGAGCATCTGTCTCAGAATGATCTTTTGGGGGAAGTTTCAGCAACATGAAAGTTCACATATTCTGCAGAAAGAGAGTATGCAAATAGGTAGCTCAGACTCTATTGAATTTACCCTGCTGCTGCTGATGTTACTAGTTCACTGAGATATAGAAGTGGTTTCAGGTTGTGGAGTATGGGTAAAATTCTGGCAAACGTGTTATGCTGATCAGAAATGTGTCTTTGGCTACTGCTCTAAAAAAAATCACCTAAATGCAGTCCATTTCAAATTGTTGGGGTAGAAAAAACAACAAACAACAGCTAGCCTTCAGACCTTTCATCAGAACAAACTCATGCCTCAGGCTTCAACACAGCTCCATACTGGCCGTGGCATCTACAAAAGGGTCTGTCCTCACGGGACTCGAACAGCTTTGGGACTTTCTACATCAAGAAGCTACAGTTGGTACAGACAGGTGTAATTACTTCAACATGTTGTTCTTTACCTGAATATGAACAGAAACAAGGAAGAAACACAGAAACATGAAGAAAGATGTAGAGATTCCTGTTTGACTTTGCTTACAAAAAAGTAAGTCCAAACTAGAAGCAAGGCACCAGCAGTTAAAATATCTCCAACACAGAACTTACTGGTGCAAATATTTTCTGGTAACACAGCATGACTGCATCTAAGATTCATGGTCTGCTGTTCTCTGAAATATTTTTCCCTTTCAAGATCAACACAGAGAGAGTGACACTGCCGTGCCAAACCGTCCTCCCTGTGCTGCAAGGCACCTTCACTTAAACCCCACACAATGCTGCATCTTAATTGTCAGAAATCTTCGTTAACAAATTTCCCTTTTCAGTTTTTGTGAACTGTGCTTTTCTTTTTGTTTGTAAACAAAGAAACAAATGAACAAAAAGCCAGAATGTAGAAAAGCTCTGCCAGAACTCAATTAATAAATAATGAGCATCGAGTGTTTTTGATCATTTCCTTCTGTCTGAGCCTCACAAACTGAGAGTAAAACAGTGTATGACCCTTTATGGAACAATTTTACTATCACATTACGTTCTCATTGGAAATGAAGCAAAACAAATAGGACATTCTGAATGGGAATGGCTCATCCAATTTGGTGCAACGTTACCCACTGGAAGTACAGGGAGAAATACACCATGCAGTTGCACAGCAGGATTTGCAAAGCATCTAGCTATTCACACAGAGAAATGCAGCAAGCCCTAGCACAACCTGAACTAACACTCCCCTACGCTCTGCGCTATGGAAATGTAACACTTTTCTCCTCAAAGGGCTGTATGATTTTTTGCTGAGCCTTTTGCATCATGTTAATGAAATTACAACTTGAGCTTGAGCTCAAGCAGCTTCTCCAGAGGTATGAATCCAGAGGGAGGGGTAAGAAAGGAGAGAAGTAAAGATATCCTACCCCCGTGCTCTAAGTGGAGGCACGGGAATGGGACAGGTTATTTTCATACTGAAAATAAGTTACTGGAAAATATTAACTAACAAAGGGTTTCTGAGAAGGGGAAGAGGGTCAGAGGCTGGGAAAGTATGTTTTGTTACCCTAGAGGAAAAAAAAGGATGAGGAGGGAACACTTTGTGCTACATAGTATTAGAGAAAAGAAACACATATAGAGACAACTACACAAGAAGCTTCCACTGCTTTCTTAAAAAATACAGGGCATGAGAACAGATTCTATCTCTATTGGCCTAAAGTTACATGACAGGAATACGTCAATTTATACCAGCTTCCTTCATTTATAGGACACAGGATACAGAATAGCTTTTTATGTCCTGGTGTTCCCAAGTGCATCATCTGTTTGCATTTGGAAGCTACAATGACTGAGGTGCCCACCGTACACACTGAACAGCCAGAATTCATGAAGTGAGGGAAAAGTCAAGCCTTCCATTACTTCAGACCCAATTTGACGAAAGCAAGCTTCAATTGACCTCTATCCAAAGCATAAACACTTCCCTTAAAAACAGCTTAAATGCCAGTACTTTCAGAGGGTTCTGTCTGAATGTTATAAACTCCATAGTGAATAAAACACACACACACACACACACACAAAAAGTAATGTTTGTTGACACGTCACTGAAAAGAAGCAAATAATGGCTCACAACACAAAACAACCTAATGATAAATGTGGGGAAAAGTACTCTTTGAATGATTTATGCACGACCCATAAATTTTAGTAAGATACAAAGAATATAAACTCAGCAGTTCCAATTTGCTTTCACGCAGGCAGTATTTCTTTATGCATGTATCTCAGTGCACACTTGCCCTCTCTCTAAAACTCCTGTTAGACATGTAACAATCATCTGTTTTGTGAAAGACTGCACTTGACCTCTCAGAAGAATCACATGCACACCAGCTTTCTCAAAAAGACAGCAACAGCAACAAAACAACAGGTGGACACCAGAATAGAAGAGAGGGCAGCCTTTCTCTTCTGCCTCTTTAAAAGATACCGCTGCCTTTCATGCAGATGGATAATGCTGCACTCACATAACAGCACATGGATTTCTCCTAGAAACTGCAGCTATAATTGTAGCTATTGCTTATACTGCTTCCACCCTGTTAGTGTTACGACTGTCCACAACACCACAGCTCAACCCAATTGCCAGAACTTCTGATAAATGTCTAACCGTTCTATGTAACACAAAAAAAAACCACCCTCACAATGCTACCTCCTTTATCTATTACATTATTTTTAACAGCAAGAGCATTAAAAAGCAATACTGTTTCCCTTCCCTTCATTGTCTGGAAGCCCCACATCAGTTCAGAACACGGATTCATTGGATGCTCTGCCCACTTTTGCAGATAACACGCTTTTAAGGAGAACACACTGTAGTTTTATTTTTAATCATTCATCAAGCGCTATCTCATTCAATCTAGTAAGAACTGGCTTTCATCATTTCCTTTTGCTGTATATGTTATCTGCCTGCAGTTACTACACATTATACAAAACAGCCATCCAAATGAATGGGCTGTGTTGTCCTGTTTACTCATATTGACAGCTTACACCTTGGGTAAGGACACATGAGAGGCAATATGTATTCTCAACAGAACAGGCGAGGCACGGCAAGTCCATTTCTCTGCACAGAAATAGCATGTTGGGCCAAGCAGCAGCAATAAGAAACGCAAGAAACTAAGTTCCTGACCACCTCTTATTTCCCTGCACTGACAAGGAGAAAAAAACCCGCAGAGTCAAAGCACTGGGCAATTCTATCATTTCATGCAGCCAGCTAGTCTGCCTGCAAAGCATTATCTATGGAGCACACTAAGATTCTTAGTAGATGTTGGGTTTTTTTCAACTAGAAGTATTTTTGCCACTTGCATTTCCTTTTTTTCCTCTTCTTCCTTTTCCTTTTCTTTGCTTAAAGGAAGGATGGCCCAATAAAAATTTAATGAGATAACCAGCAAAAAATACAACAGCTCTGATTTATAGAATCAGATAAAGAGATCAGAAATCTAAACACTCCTTACAGTCTTCCTTCTCGATTATTTATTGTTTGGCATATTTTCCTTATTCCCTCACAATAACATGCTGGTAGGGCAGCCATCTCACACTTATTTGCTCTTTGCCTAACAGATTCTTGCAATATTATCATTTCACATTTCAAACAATTGAGTGTAGTCTCGTTACCACAACAACACTGTAATGTCGGAACAAGAGAGTGGACTTCAACATACAGTTCTGTGTCACCTTGGCAAGCTCAAGAGAGCCATGCAAAGGGAAGAAAAAGAAAGGACAGCAGTGAGAGAAGAGAAGAGCAGCACTTAACTGTTCCATGTGGGAAGATACGCCAAGAGGACAACCACAGTGCTTCACAGTGATGTACAAGAGAGACACCAGTGGTGGTCCACAGGTGCACCCAAGCCCCCTGCTCACCACCGCCACGTGCAGGAGTACACCCACATCACACAACGGGCAGATGACAGTACAAACACCAACCTGACACATACAGACACTGTGGCAAACATCAGCCATCTCTTTCACCTCAACACAGAGGTCAAAGAGCAGTGGTAGAACAGCTGCTGTCCCAGTGATGCAGGGATAAGAAAGTCACGGAAACAGCATACACTTGACATGTAATGGGAATTAAACACAAGTAGACTTCCTCCTCCAAATGCCACGAGAATGCTGAGTAGCAACTTAAATGAAATAAGTCCTCCAAAAAGTTACTTCTCAATGCTTGCAAAATATTCCTGGGAGTTTTTCAAGCATCATGGAAATCAGCGAATGCCTTCACCTGCTAATCGAACAAGGCTGTTTCTCATCTCATTGAAATCAACTTAATTTGAACAGTATGCAGCCGGGGCCCTTCCTACTGCTGTGTTCATTACTAGAGCTCTATAAATGTCACACCTTTATTTTATTAGCGAAAGACATATTTTAGACATTAACAATAAAAGCATTCTTGTACGTGAGGTTTCTTGGCCCCCGTTGTGACTCTGAATTCTTGAAGGTCAGATAAAACAGTCTGTAGAAAGGGAGAGAAGAAAATGTTCTGCAATTTCCTTTTAAAGAGCCTCTGCAGCAAAAAAAGACAATAAATAGTCGATTTGTTACATGACTTAGGGGCAGCCACAAATGCTAAGACCACAGCTAAATGAACCTGATCATGAAAGAAGCAGCAGCTTGTTCAACGCTGCATCTACATTAGTTAAGTCGTTTTGTGATTCAAGTCCAAGATTTCACATTGTTCTACTTCCTCCTATTCCTCTGCTCTGGATTCCCTTTGTGACACTTTATCAATGGAAAATCGAGGGAGGGGTTTCCAGCTGGGAGCCCAACAAAAAAAAAAACAGGAGGTTCAGTCTGGTTTTCTCACTTGCACTGCAAGAGCCGTTTCAGTGCCAGTAATAAAAGAAAAGCTACACAAAGAAAGAAAAGACACGACCTGAAATTATTTTATCATCACAAATGCTGCACTATTCTTTATTCTCCGGTACGCTTAGTCTCACACATTGCCACAATAAATTGCTAGCTTAACCAGAGCTCCTTGCAAATAAAGTATTTGTACTGAGGGACCATGTCAGGTAGAATTCCAGGGATATAATAAGAAAAAGTTAACAGTGCTGTTGGACAGACCTACTCTTGGGTATGCCCTTATAATTTTACAAATTTATAGCTGCAATGTCCCAATTTAAGAAAAAACAATTACATACATAAATACATACACACACACCCGATTGAGCTCTCTGCTAGCCTTGATGAAACCAGGCACAACCAGTAAGGGAGGCTCACTGGCATACTGAGAGATGTGCAAATTCCTTTTTGCTCAAGCACACGTACACGGCTACATCTGGGGGTGTCATTACAGCAGCTGTGGTGTAGGTGCTTGCATTGTAACCTTAGAGGTGGTTTTGAAAATGAGATCATTGGCACTAAGAGGATTTTCAAGGTAAGACAACGGATAGATTTGGTCTCGTTTAAGACCATAAAAGACTATTAATCATGCATTGGAACATTACAGAAGCACAGATCATTCGTCTTGGGAAGTACTCTGTGCAATAACAACAGAGCTCACATAAATGTATGAGAGCACAGCTCAACACAGACGACAGGTTCCTTGAACTCTAGGGTAGCTATTTTCATACAGCACCAAGAAGTCCTGCCTACCACCGCCTTCTCAAACATAAGGAAAAATGCCTCAGAAGCTTCAATATACAGCTACCCAGCCACTGCAGGCTCTGAAAGTGTCCCAGAGATGAGGGAAATCTCCTTCTCAGGCATACACTGCCCCAGTAAGGTGGCTGATGTGCCTGTAATGGCTCTGTCCAGAAAGCACTTGGAGATACAGGATAAATCAAGGTTCCTGTGACTAGAAGGCAGTAGCTATCACCTCAGTCGTCTAAACTTGGCCAAGCCACGCAGGACAGAAGAGTAAAGCTGAAAGGAAACCACTATGGTGTAAAATCAGGTATGAAGACTCTCAAACACAAATACAAAGCTGGCAGTCGTCAGGATCAAAGAGCCAGAGAGATCAGAAGGCACCTTGAGACAGCACGGCATAGTACCTGCACTCCCTGAAAATATTCCTCAGCCTCTAGGACAATTTTCAACAATTTTTTCAAAAGGCAATGTGGGTATCTTGGGTACTTACACCATAATCAAATGTAAACCCTGAGAACCAACAGTTAGGGCTCTCCAAATCTGTACTGATGAGCACCTGCAAGAAAGAAATGTTTGGAGGAACTCCAGCATCACACACCTGCAGTTACCAAGACACCGTGACCATGCACTGTTTCTGTTGAGACTGTTGAGGAAGTGCCTTCATTACTAATGGCAAACACAACTTTTTCAACGAGGCTGCTGTGAAGCCACTACCTGCTCTATTTCACATCAAGCTTAGGCCCTTATTTACTACTGCTTACACCCTCCCTAAAAACATATATGAACTGCGTGGGCACTCTCTCTAGCTCCAGTCATTTTTACTTTACTGCCTTCCACAACACACAGAGTAATTCTAATTAAGCAGCTGAATGTGAAGGAGTTTAGGGGAGAGTTAAGGAAGTATCTAATTCAAATCTGATCTCAGAGGCAAACAGTGGAAAAAAATTATTTAACTTATGAAGTAATGCATCCTACACCACGACCCAGGCAAAAGGGACAGGAGCAAAACAGCCTTTAAATACATTCCTTCTCAGAACCAAATCTTGATACTGGACATACGTCAGTCACATCAAGCAAAACCATCAAAGAAATCATTGTATAATTTGTGACCACCACTCTTCCTTGTCTACTGACTCATCTTTGAGATAAGACAACAGAAAAGATTTAAAAGATTAAGAACAAAAATCCCAAAAAACAACCTGAACCTAGAATGGATAATTGTAAACTGAAAAATGGACTGGGGGGAGAAATCATTTCCTGTCCCTGCATCCTGAAGCACTAGATTTGAGAATAATTAATTACAGACCAACAAGTTTTAAACAGCCTTAGAGGGTCTTTTTAATTTATTAAATATATTTTGCTTTAATCACATTAATTTTTCAGAGATGTACAATAATCTTTGTGGTTTAAAATGACTTTGTATTCATTTTTTAATGGAGAGTATTTTTACTCATTTCATACATTATCCTTCCAAGAAAAATTATCATACTTGACTATCATACTTAATGAGGCACTAATTAATACTCCTATTTCTCCCCATTTAAAACTCCTTTGGGAACTGAGGTCAGAAACCTGTTTTAATGCACAAGACATTTATCTCCAGGACCCAAAAGGCATCTGCTTCCTGATGTGCTGCTCCAAGGAGTACATTCCCTTTGAAAACTCATGACCAGCACAAAAGTGAATCCCATTTAGGAGCCATTGTCTCTTGCTGGCACTGCCAATATCCACCTGCATGCTGGCCCAGCAAGGCTCCCCTCTTCTCAGATACTGCCCTGCCTTTTGTTTAGCAGCATGAAGTTACCTTTTCCACTCTCATCAGCCTGCAGCACGCAAGGAACATAACTGAAGGGCTCTGGCACCGCAGTGTGCTTGTAAAGCTGCTTGTTCTCCTGTCAGATCTCTGCCCAGCGCCGTGACACAATGAAAGGCAGCTCCACCTTCCTGCACTCAGTGGTCAGATGGAGCTGTGGCTTCCTGCCAGCTGCTCCAGCCCTGGCTGTGCCTTGCGAAGGGCGCGGTAGGCCAGTTCAGGTTGTAAACACCTCTTGGAGCAGCAGCAGCAGCTGTCTGGTGCTTCAAGGATTTCAGCAGGTTTAAAAAGCAATGACCAAGTGCAAGCTTTCCTAAAGTTCTTGTGAAATTTGCACAACACTCCAACTTCACACCTGCGTTTGCTCCACATTGTATACTAATTGCAATTATCTAAGAGCAGCTCTGTGACTGGAGGAAGGGAGGAGAGGAAGGCTTCCTTTTGGCACAGCCTCTTCATAGTTCAAAGGACACATATGGCCTGCAAACACAGTGCAGGGGATAATTTAAAATTAAAGGAGAGATGGGAGGAAAATGAGAACACAGCAGCAATAAACAGTGTTGCTCGGGATCTATTCGACTGGAACTTTAAATAAACAGAAAAGAAAAAAAGAAAAAAAAACAACACCCCTACTTTCATTTCATATCCAAGCAGTCTGAGCAAGGGACTCCATATAGAACTTGCAAGGGTAGCAAGGAACATCTGTTTGCATTGTAAAAGGATAAAGGCAGTGTCTAAGGCAGGCCTGCTCTGCTTTGCAGCTCTTAGAAGCCTTGCAAACGAAGCCACATGACGTCAACAGCCTGTGAGCTGGTGCCTCTGCCCACTCTGGATCCCAATGGACATCTACTCATGGCTCTACTCTCAGTTAGAGAGACACCAGTTCCGACTCAACCACCAAAGGGCACTAAATAAATACATAATAAACAAACAAACACAACAAATGTAAAAATAACAACAAAAGGAACCATCCACAACTACCCTCAGTTGTAATTTCTACACAATTATTGCACAACAACCGCCCATAACGAGAGAAATGAATTTATAACCACACGCAAGCTATATTTACCGGTGGGCTGGTGACAAAGCAGAACAGCAGGAAACCACAACGTGTGTCTTCATACTTGTTCCTCCATAGAGCAGAGCACAGCAGGCTCCCTGTGCCACGAGGAGGGCCATGCAGGTGATCCTGGACACACCAGCACGAGAGGAGCATGGCGGCACGGGGCAGGAGACCTGCGTGGCTGCCGAGTTTCACAGCTAGGCCACCCAAACAAATATGGAGTCTCATTTCCAAATGTACCTTGCTTCCCTAGACTCCCCAGAAGGCATTAAGTAAGAAGAAAACTAAAAATCTCTACCTCACAATCGGACTGTTCTGACCTCCCATTACACTCAGAGCATGGGAGGTATTCCTGCCCCTGGAAATGAACAGCATTCCCCAGGAGCGTTGCCCTCTTCTCTTGCCAGCAGTGTAACAGTCAATTCCCCCAAACCAGGGGTCTGGGACACCAAGACCAGTCCTCAGGAGGAGGCCCACAGAGGACATCCTCTGGGCCTCTGCTGAGGAGAGTCAGCTGGGTTCGACTCCATCACTAAGCTCAAGGGACCTCCACAAACACCTCTGAAAATGTCACTTTTGGGGTAAACTTGGCTGAAAATGAATCACAGCTTCAGAGATTACCAACAGGACAGTCAGGCCAACAGACTCAAGGAAGACAGGCGGCACGCTGAGGACAGACGTGTTTTCTCAGGCTGACACGGCACGCCGGTGTGCTGTGTCCAGGAACAGGTCCTGCTGAAATTTTATTTTCCTTTTTTCTTGAGGGATTATTTTTAACTTGGACCATTTCCCAGGCCTGGCTCAGACTATGACTACAGAACGCTTATGTCAGCACAAGGAAGCGATCTAACGAGCACCCAAGGGGGTAGGGGCGGGGGTGGGGGCAGGATGGCTGCTTTCACCATCCCGGCCACCTTAATGAGCTTGTAACACAACAGCTTATGGACAGCAGGTTAAAAAGTCACAATGCCAAGTTAACCGAGGAAAGCAGATGACAAAAACAACAGCGCTCACTGGTTTCTGATAGCACTGGGCCTCCCCTCTGGGAACAGAAACCTTACATTCAGCCTCAGTACAGCACGGCTCCTAACACTCACGTAGGGAAAGCCCTGCAGCCTACAATGCGTGCTACGATGGAGACCAACTCCACACATGCTAATTACTGCTTCCTGCATTTATGCTGACCAATGCAGTACTCTTGCTCTGACAGCAATGAGTGAACCTGTCATGAAAAGGAAGGACGCATTGGGCTCGTTATTGATCCTGCCTAAGTACGATCACACTGTCTTGAAATGAAGCCCAGAAGGGCACTGTTCTTCCAGAACCGAGTTGCTTTTGGAAGATGAGTCAAGAGCATTTCCACATACTTAGAACTCTTCTTGATGCTGCTGACAACTTTTCCTGGCTTTACAGACACATTTTCTGATCCTTAATGTATTTTCTTTCCCTTACTGCCGAGAGAAAGAGCCACACAAATAAAGAGAAATCTGACTATCCCAGGAAATTACATAACTTACTATACAGAGTGCTGTCAAATATGCACAAAGTTAGCTAACTGAAATAATATGATCTTTTCCTTTTAATACCCTTCATTTATAGTCATTGTAGGTGCTACATGTAGCAACAATAAGTGGAACAATTTCAAAGAGCACTTTTCATATTGAGACAACTATTTTATATCCCTGTGTGAAGCAGACTATTACTACAGCTCACTTTGCGTGATGGTACCAGAGAAGGGCACCGTGAAGTAAACCCAGAGAGGTTAACTGTTCCCTAGAACCAGAGCTAAAGCTCAGACCAGAGAGAGGCAACATCCACAGCCAAACTAACTTTCTTAACAGCACCTGTATCTGGCAGGCTGAGGAAGGAGCCTCCAAAAGGCACAATTCTGCCTCATCACTGAAGCTTCCTGCAGCATCAGCAGTGTACGGGGCTGACCTCTGCTGCAAACAAAACATCATTTGGGATCGGCACACGTGTGGGCAAGTTGTTCAACACCGAAAAGGATGAGCTCAATTTGCAAAGTATTAGACGAAAGTTACGTAAGAAGCTTTTATTGTAATCATGTGGATACATTGAGGCCTTGGTTGACAGCACTGCTCCATTCCCATTGTTCAATGGGGATGAAATAACACCCAGCTTAAAAAAAACAGAATAAATAAATAAATTTAACAAACCACCGAAACCAAACCATATACAAGCCAAAGAATAATGGACAAAAAGTAAATGCATCATCAAGCACTCACTGTGTTTTATGTTCCTTTTCTTCATCAATTATAATTATTGTGATGTTAATAAAGTGTTAAATGACAAAGTTAGATCACAAAGCAAAACAGAGACAGAGAAGGAAGTTAGCATATACCATCAGATGATAAATACCAGGAAGATATCACAACCCTATGGACTAAGTATAATTTATGACTAGTCATCAGATTATGGCATCTAAGCTCAATGCAGAAAATAAGTATTTCAAGCATGGCTAGAATAATAGCACCGAGCTATGATGTACATACCATAGTATGTATGATACTAATGCAAGTGTTGTCTCAAATTATTCTTCATAGCTGGAAAACAGAAATATGCCTCTAAAACTTATCATGACAAATCTGATCTCATTTTCAAGTGTTCATCTTTGCGTTATAACATATTCGTAAATGATGCATTTGTGAAGGTGGGAAAAGAAACGAGAGTAGAGGTTAATTAGTTAAATGTAAATAGTAGGGAAAATGAAAGAAAAAATCAGAAGAAATTTGAGCTAAGAAATATGAAGAACATTTTGTGTGTGTACATGTGTGAAATGTAATACAATTCCAACTTTAGGTCACTTGGATTACATCTGTTCATGCTGTTCAGTTCTCAGTTTCAGAAGTTTTAGGGTTTTTTCACACATGGTTTTAGAAATGGTGCATACCTCCAACTTGTATTACATATTGCCAATGTTTCCAAATAATCTAAGGTAAACCACAAGTAGAATGAGGTTGATTACTGCCACTATTTTTCATTTTTCCAATGTGCTATTAGGGTATTCATAACCAAAAGGAAATTAATATTCTTTGAATTAGCAATTAGGACAAAAAAAGTATTTGGCAAATCTATTTAATACAAGTACTTAATAGGTAAGTGTTCTAGGCCTCAGTTTTTTAGACATTCATTACTGAATTATGACTTTATTCTATTAGCACTTTCAACAGTTTTTTTAATGTAAAGCGTAGCGTTGCTGATTTGCATTAATATTGAGGATACATATTCTAAATAAATGAATGATATCAATAATCAATCAACAAAAAGTATCCATCGATCCATCAGTCAACATAAGCCTTGGGCCTCGGTTCAGGAGCAGGCCTCCTTTGAGGAATACAGAAGAGACATCTGAATACTCAATTGTATTTGATTCTACATACTAAATACTTAAATGCAATCCCACCTGGGATCCAGAACACTGCAGACCCCACAGCAAGTCACACAGCATCACGCAGCCAGGGCAGGCATTCCTGTAACAGATCCCATGGACACAAGCAAGGGCAGGAGGTCCTCTCACAGCCCCTGCCACAGCAAACAGGCAAATTCCCAAAGCTGCAGCTTGAAAGGAAAGGCAACAGTTACCTCACATCGTGATACTCCATTGAGAAAATGAAGATAAAGCAACCTGCTAACAATTATCCTCTGGATGCGAAGCCAGGGTCTAGGTAACACCTGTGGGTGACATTCCAGACACAGGCAGAGTTTTCTAAATAACGCCAGTGAGCCTCAGAGAAGAGGCTGAAGAGCAAAGCTCCAAAAATACAACCTCTTCGCGTATCAACAGGGCACATAAAGGGTTAACAAACCACTGCTGGCTATGTTCTTTATTAATCTCACCCCTCCCTTATTTAGCAATTTCCTCCTTAAATCCCGGCTTCTCTTGACCATTTCCCTCCCAATTTTGGGTCCTTTTCCTCCCAAGCTTATCATCTGCCACAAGTTCTCCCTCCTGTCCCATGCCCGCATTCCAGGCTTTGTCCTGCTTCTCTGCAACACCCGACTTCTGGCTGGGCTTCACGCTCACTTCATATTTATGGCTCTCCTGCTCTTCCAAGCTTGCAAAGCTGGTTTTCACTCTGCTGCCTACAACTGCCAGGACAAGGAATAGAGTCTGCAAGCTGGAAAGAACAGCTCGTGAGCACCAGCCATCAGGAGAGCTGGCCTTTGTCACTAGAAAACCAAGGTGGAAATGCACACCTTGCGACTTATTTAGTTCGAAGCCTGAATGTTTCTGTCTAGAATGTCTGTTTGTATCTCAAGTCACAAAGAAGCCATTAGTACCAATAATGTGTCATTACGGGGGCGTCAGCAGAGACTCTGCAGCTAAGGTTAATTTGAGATGCACAATTTAAAGCAGAACTAAAATCCCTCCATTTCACACTTTAATGACTGAATTCAAATCATTCTTCAAATTTGACACGGTAGCTGTTAAGGGGACCCGTGCACTTTTCTTTTTTTGACAATTTTTAAGTAAAATGCAAGCTACCTATTTAGAAGAAAAACATTACAGATCCTGCCTTGCAATCATTTTAACCCATTTTCCCCTTAGATTTCTTCTCAGCAGCTTAATTCTTTGTGAGTCTTTATACTTTGCCCGTTCATTCTGACATGCAAGATTATGCCTGATACAGGCTACTTCTGCAATTTGTAAAACAAATAGGCAGAGTTAATGATTTCACTCATAGTAATCCACATGACTTCGCCAAGATTTGCTTACCTTAAACACACTACATCACTAACACAACAGTAGTATTTGCACAATTCTCTGTTGTAAGTATTTCTACTCTCAACATCCTGCTAAAACACTGAAGCGATACAATCTTCATTCCTCCCGTGGAAAACCAAGGCAAAGACAGAAGGATGCTGCAGTTCAACAACAGCTTTAAGCTGATCCAAGCAATGACCAAGAAGGGCAGTAGCACCCTGCCCACCTCTTCTTCCAAGTCTTTCTGACTTCTCCCTCCTGGCAGAAACACTACTCCTGATAAACTAACCAAGTAATGGGGACTCACCTATTTGAAAACCAGCTTGCCACAACAAAACTGAGCAGCCCACACTTAAACAGACCTTGAAGCAACAATTCAAGCAACTTAGGATCATACAGGGAACGTGTAACACAGCAAGAAATTGAGCCAAAGTCTCCCAAATCCACTGATAGTTTTTATCAAGACACTTCCCTGACCACAGCTGATAAGATACAGTAAATAATTAAGCAGAATCTCATTACAACACAACAAATCAGCATGATAGGCTAAGATTCATGCTGTTAAGCAGAGATGAAACAACTATCAGTGAAACACCTCCTGCCTTCTCCTGTGGATTCCTCAATACAGCTCACACTATGTCAGAAAAATAGACAGAAATGCTTTCTTGCCATCCCACGCTCAACTCGATTTCGTTCTGAATTTTGAAGAAATCACAGCACCAGCACACAGACATTCTTTGGAGAACTGCCCTCCATGCTAAAAATGGCAATGGAATTGCACAAGGGGGAAAAAAATTCCAAGAAATCTTTGACTCATCCATTGTTATTCATCAGGTTTCTGGAGCAGAGAATGGAATGCCGTCAAGCTGAAACTGACAACGCTGTTTTCTGATCTCTAAGTGATGTCAATCCTTCACAAAGCCACAAGTGCTGAGAAAATTTTCTCTGCAAAATTCTAAGAATGACTCTTAAATTTTGTTAGTTTGGGGGGAGGAAAAAAAAAACAAACAACTGAGCTAAAAGAAGCACATGAAATTAAACTCCTATGTAGGCATGGCTTTGAGTACTGAGAATATTAGGATTCACAGCTTTGTGCTCTCCGTGACTCAGACTCGCTGCCACAAGAGTCAAGAGACCTGGGACCCAACTGGAGCTCTGCATAATCCTGCTGTATTGTGTGATCTTATTTTTTGCTTTCTTTTACTACATAGCAGCAGATATGCCCCCAAGGACTCAGCACAGACTTTGTACCTGTTCAGTTGATGTATTTTGCTCCAAGTAGCTTTCACCCAGCAAAACCAGATTTTTCCCCTATCTAGTTCTTATGGTTTTAGAACAACACAGCGCCGACCAAATATAACAGCAGAAATGGCTTCAATAAAGTTCTGAGAATAACACATCTACTCCGGCATGCCAGCACACTATTTTTAATTGTAGCTCATTAAAGATGTAATAGAAGAAGAATCACATCCACTTCCACCACTGCTCTGTCAAGGCAGTGAGCTAATCACGCTGCTGCATCGTACAAAAAGGAACACTTCTGCATAGTGATTTAGGTAATCTAATTGAAAGGCAAAAAGCAGTGATTCACTCCTTGTTCTATCTGTTACTGCAACATGTTTTCTGCCTATCACGGGGCCCAAGCAGCCACACAGCAATTGGTTGCAAATGTTAGTAAAACAGAGACCTGGAAAATGAAAAAAAAACCAGCAAGTCAGATGAAATGCTGAACAGGAAAAAGAAAAAAAAAAAAAAAAAAGAAATCTGGACTGCAGACGAGAAGTACTTTACAGAACAGCATGCAAATACAGGCCTGTAAGGTAATTTAAACCAAATGCAGACTGAAACTGAAGTAGTTTGGTGAGTCAGCACAGTACGAGGACACGAAAACTACACATGAAAAGTGCAACTTTTTTTTGTATAATGCATACTATTTCATACCAATTTACCAGAAACAAATCAATTGTCTCCTTCATGATTAGCCTCCTTCTCCTCTTTTTGGACTCGACCTCTACCTTCCAGAAACAAGCTGCGTGCGGGCTGACTAGCTGTGCACTCTGATGTCTAGGACTTTCATTTCCCTTTCACAGAAATTTCATCTCCAGACCATGACAACGTTAATAAACAATCACTGTTTTCCTGTCTTCCAAGATTACTTTCCTCTGGAAACGAAAAAAATACTTTAAACCAAAGCTGCGGAGAATCATTACAGGCTCCAACAATGTAAATGTCTCCCAGATTTTGCCAGCCCAGAGGCTTCAGCCACCTACAGCTCTGGTGCACACTAGGTCCTTAGCACTGACCATGCAGAGGAAAGCCAGCCTCATCTCTGCTTGAAATATTTTCAGAGCCATAACAGTTTTTAAACTTACAAAGCAATTTTCATCTTCGTTTTCATCTCATCCTTGCCTCATACTTTCACAAGAACGTAATCCTGTGAAAGCCACAACAATTGCTTGTTCATTGGAGACTGTCACTCTGCGAAGTGCTTTCTGAGATAGATTTGTATGGACAGGCGTGTGTAGCAATGAATAATCCAAAAATATCCACAATAGATAATAAGCAGAGTCTAGAAAAAAAAATACCATGTACTGCAAACATGGCCCAAGTTGGAATGAATGCCGACAGTAGCAACAGGACAGGAAGAGCAAAATGTTATTGTATGTTACTGGCACGCAGCCCATAATTACAAAAAATACTGCAGCATTCCCCAGCAAGAGCAGAAAATATTATCATTGCAAACAAAGCAGCTGCAGCACCCTGCCTGTTGCTGCAAACACACTGCGGACACGCAGCAGAGGCAACAGAGGAGAGGGCGGCTGGCTGCTGAAGGACTCCCAGCCTGTGGGTGGCACGTCTTCTCAGGTCCACAGCTGCCCCACACCAGAGCATGAGCAGCTCCTGGTCAGCAGCAGTGGGCTCCCACATGGGCTCCAGCTGCCAAGCCCTGTGGCATAGGAGAAAATGGTTTTAGCAGTCTCACAAATCTTTCTGTTCCAGCTCTTCGGTGTCAACTGCTGTCTTACCTGGCTGTCTCCAACCCTCTACAAATGGTGTTTAACAAGAGGCTAGCAAGAGGCTCCCTAGCATCAGACGACACACAGCAGTGCTGCTACAACCAGTACAATTCGTCTCCCATGACGGTGAGCAGCCGCTCCACTGTGTATTACCCACACAGAAGACAACAAGCACACAAGTTTATGGTCAGTGCTCTTCCCCACCCTCCACCCATGGGCTGTCAGCACAAGGCACAGTCCCACCAGCTACAATTAAGCCTCAGCTCAGCTCCTCTGCTAACAGGCATGTAAAGCATACAGATTAGCAGTCCTGGTTCATCATTCATAAGAAGTAGGTCTATAAAGTTTGGTTTCTACATGAGTCATGACAAAAAACTCAGCTAAGGAGCCAGACACTTTCTCCAGGCTTTATGTATTTGCAGAGTAGAAAACAGAAATAGAAGTCTGAGCAGTGAGATTAGCAGAGAAGGAAACCCCGTTCAATTGAAAGATACTTATTTCTAACTTGAGTTTCCTCTATAGGCTGCAGACAGTTACAAAGTCTCTGGACAAAGCTGCAGAACCTCAGCTTAGCCTCAGCTATCAACAGCACTACCCGTATTCAGAACCTCCCCACAGTCCTGCAATGCTAAAGCTAAGTTTGAGACATGCAACATCAGCTGTTTGCCAGTCTCTTTTAGAGATACTCTAATCATCATCTTATTTTCTTACCGCCGACCAGAAAGATGATGCCTTTAGGAGGGAGCACACTGCCATACCACAACGCTGCCCAATTCACCAGTGCTTCTTGTCTTTCACACAGCAGTTTTTCTCTGTCAAACACGGAGATGACTGTAGCAGGAATGTATGCAGTCGGTTGCAAGACTACATTTTTGTATTCTCATAAGCCATTCATTGGTTTATAGATACAAAGTCCCACAGGGAGGGCTGCTAATCCACATAAAGTCTCTGGGTGCAGGATCTGACTCTCTGACGTAGCAGATGTGTAAAATAACATCTAACCAAACATCTCCCCAGTAACTCTGCAGCTAGAGACTGAAAAGTCCTAAGAATGTGTCCAAGGGCAATGAAGAAGGGGAAGGATAAGAACAGGGACCTGTATCTAGAAAGTAAAGAAAAGTTCAGGCTTTGTGAATTGTTTTTTGATGGTGTAGTTATTTTTTCACATCCATAGCCAAGCTGCGGCACCACAAGTGAGGACTACTGGGGGTGGGGAGCACAGCCACTGAGGCCTGCTTTGATCCACAGCAGACTGATCAACTAACTCCTCCTTGGTTTCTGGGAATCTTAAAGATCCTACCTCTGAAGCCTCCACTGTGCCTCCAAAGACCTTCCAGAAGGAAGGTCTAACTCCTCGAGAAGAAAACACTTCTCAACAAAAAGCACACAGCTGTGTAACACTGCTCACCACAGAGGCCCCTCTCCACTCTCAGAGCTGACGTGTGGAAAACACAGCCCCCATGGTTTTACATGCAGAGAAGAGTGGAGGGTGAGAAAAAAGTCAAGATCTTGTTCAAAAGTCCCAATTTAAAACTTCTGGCTACTCCCATTTTATGAAGTTAAAACCAGTCTCTGCTAGGAGCAGCCTGAACTTCAGATCTGGATCCTGCCCTTTGCAAAGCTGCTAGTGGGCTTGGATCCAAGGCTTGTGTTCAAGCTCTTATCTACTCCATGCTAAAACGACTAAAACCATGCATTCTTTATAACAAATAGCCTCACAGAGAGGAAGCACAGTATTGGCACGGTTCATGTTTACATCACTCTTCCAAAAGCCAAAACACATGGTTGAAGTTGGAAATATAACAGTTTTTGTGTATTTTGCCTAATGTGGTTTACAGCCAGAGCAGTCAATGGCTGCGTCAGCTTCATCCATTTCAGCAGGTGAGGCTCAGGAGCAAAAATCCCAGGTGATGCTCACCAGCACTGAACACAACATGGGCACGGGCAGCAGCACAGACGTGGCTGTGCCCTGCTGCAAGGGGGCCCTGGCTGTGCCACGACACACTCAGCTCCCCGCAGTGAAGGTCTCCATTCTCTGTCCCCACCACCTCCTCTTCACAAAGGCTTACACACACTTACATAAACAAATGAACAATTCCATTATGTGCCTGGCAGCCCGTGCACTTTCTTTCTGCTTCACAATAGAGGCGCCCCATTGAAAAGATCCATATACAGGGGAAAAAAATCTAAGCAAGTCTCCAGCAAGCACACATATTATCAAAGCCTCATTTCCACTTAACACAAGTTGCTTTGGGAACGAATGCAGCTGACTTGAGGGGAAAAACACAAACAAACAAACAAGCAACCTCTTTTTCCATTAGCTAGGAGAAAAAAACAAAAAAAAAAATCGAACCAGTGCCATCTTTGTTGAAGGGCTCCACTAAAGTAATGGTTTAGAAGAGCTGAGGAGCATGGATGGGGGACAATTTGTGACTGATCACTGCCATCTGAACATGGCACGCTGACAGCTGAAAGAAGAGCAGAGAAAGGCAAAACAAAACAGGCATGTGTTTAATCCGGGCAGGCTCAGTCCCCCATTTTCATTCCCAGTGAAAAAATAAAAGGCTAAAGGAAGCCGGTCCCTCCGCCTGCTCAGCACGCACACAGCTCCCTGCCTCACACCACAGGACACGCGGATGGAGGCACTGCTTCTTCACGTGCTGGAAAAAAACACTGCAATATCTTAAAACGCATCTCTCACCACCAAAGAACCTCCCTTTCTCTGATACTGCCAGCGAGCTCCTCCACTCCCAAATGCACTGAAATCTAAACAAGACTCAACAATTTTGTGACTGCGACGGAGAGCTGATCGAATGATTATAAAGGTCACGCAGATGCTACAAAGATATATTCCCCTGAACTTCAACATGAGCTTCCTCAGAGGCCAACAGCAAAAAGGCTGCCGTGAAAGGAAAATCGTGCATGTTATCTCTGTCAGATGTCAATGAAAAAAAGACAGGAATAAAAGCATTGTGACTTGCACTCCACAGAGCTCAGAAGGAATGCTTGCTGACAGAAAATGGGGACTGGGAGGAAACAAGGTGGGCTTACAGATGTCACAAAGGTCTCACTGTGGTTCCCTCCCTTTCTCACCAGCCTGGTCTGGCCACAACTGTTGTCCTATGCCTGCAGTAGGGTGAGCCCCAGAGAGCAAAGTCTTGTAACACCTGAGCTGCAGGGATGGGGGGAGAGATGGCGAAAGGAAGGGGGAGTTGTAAGATCCAGAGCTCCTATATGGCATGTGGCAGCTGCCTCAAATGTATTTGCATTAATGCCTCACTTCACAACTACAAAAATTGCCTCACACTCCTACTGGCAGAGTCTTGTATCCCCTTTTGTGTTCACAGTCCCTAATGCAAGAAGTGCATGTAAAAAGAAGTCGTCCACACTGATTTGCAAGTTTCTAACTTTTTTGGATAAATCTGTACAAATGCCTACAAGGACTGGTGCAATTTCCCAAGAAATGGCTCCAGTCCACCAACCAGAAAGGAAATATTTAGCTCCCTGCAGCGAGTCTGTTATTTCAAAAGAAACTTAATAGCTCTATTCCTACAGAGCAAATACAGAGCAATCACCAGAGGCCAGCTATGCTCTCCTTTCTTCTGAAACCTGGTAAGCAACAAATGTCTGCAAATGCCACCAGGCAAAGGGTTTTGATATTCTGTACAGTTGTGAGGTTATATGCCCTGCTTCTACTATGTTATGTTGGTTCTTCTCATTCTGCAGGTTTCTTACAGTAATTTTGCCTTCTTCAGCACACTTGTAGGTCAGAAAGGAATAAGTAACTTTTTTTTTTTTAAAAAAGGTAGAGCCTGCTTTCTCAGTTTTCATTTAGGCAGCATTTCATTGGCTGGTTTTACAACTGTAACATTTCCTCTGAACTAGACAAAATAAGAAGACTCAGAGGTCATTCTTTTCTAATGAGAGCAATGAAAACAAAAAGAGAAAGACTACAGGGAAAAGGTGGGCTCTTCATTGGAGTTCATAACTAATTGTCTTTATTAAAAATATTTAATAACTCAAGACAACACAATTCAGCTTCATTCAGGGAACTCCTGCTGCTAGTCAAACATCTAAGTGCAAATTGCAACTCTGGTTATGAAAGGGACATTATTTTCTTTATACTTTTAACTCTTCCTGTTCAAAGACACACTGATGAAGCAATTAAGGGAGACATGTTTATTACAGCTGGTGGAGTACTAACAGGCTCCGTCATGAAGTTGGGTAAGCACCAACGAGGTGCTTGAACATAAAAATGAGAACTATGTGTTTAATACAAAAGTATCACTTAAGAATGCTGTAAGCTCCAATTACTCATGACATTATCAGCAACAGTAACATAACTGCATATGCGTTCTTCTGGCAGTGCATTGCATTTTCTTCAATAGCTTTCCTCTGCAGAGTTCCCATGTCACACAGATTCCAAACTTGGAAATACTTAGGCACACGCCTAACTTTCAGGGAGAATAGCCACATTGATTTAAACAAGGTTCAACCCTTACAAATGTTAGAATGATCGCCTGTGTGCAGGACCGGACCTCACGGGGCCCATTTTCCAACAGATAACTGCATTACATATATTTTTGCTGCTGTTCTTCTTTCCCTCTCTCCGCTATCTTTATCGCCACGGGCACAACTATGACACTCGGAGGTAAAAAGGATTAAATTAATCACAAACTAACCGTAACTTACGAGACGACCCTCCAGTCACTCACCTCAAACCATCTGAGTGTTTCGAGATGTTACTGCGCAAGCCTCCTTTCTTCTCTCCCCTCTCTCACATGAGATGCTGCAGCGGTTTTTTTCTGATGCTTCGCATTAAAACTCTTTCCTGGGCTCCAGGATCTTAAACAAAAACAAACCAAGAAACACTCAGAATGAACATGTCATTTCAAGCAATTGGTGGGTGGCTCGGGGGAAATCCCTGACCTTTCTCCAATGTATATTTCATTACCTTCAGTGAGCGTGCTAAGTCCCCACAGCAGAAGCACTCTTCTGTGGGCTGCTCTTACAACAAAACAAACCAGCAACTATTTTAGACCAGTGAAAAACATGCCATTTTTAAAATCTCTATGGCAGTACGCTACAAAGTGTTTAAAGAAGGATCTTGTGTACAACTGGGCTCCGCAAAATAATGAAGGAGAAAAGGGACGAAAGCTCAGAGATGCAAATCAAGAAGAAAAAAAAAGATAACCATTATGTAAGCATGAAACTGTTAGAGGGGAGAGCAACGATTGGCTTTATTATCATTGCAGTGCTACCACTGATGTTATTACTAGCAGTAACATGCACAGCTCCCGAATCGGAGACGTTTTTGGAGCAGTCAGGGGACACAGCGACGTGCCAGGGAACCTGCACAGTGCCTACACTACAGAACCCAGCCCTAGCAGAGGAGAGGAAGGAAGGGAGGAGGAGGAGCGACAAAGCACTGAGTAAGAGAAACTGGCAGGTCTCTAACACAATCAATTCTGACGTTCTCCACCATCGCCAAAAAAGGTCTGAATGGGTCTGACCGCGACCTACGCGCTGCTGCGCTACGCCGAGCGCTTCCTCGTCCCCTCCCGCAGCCCCACTCCTCTCCTCACCCCTACCTGCGGTGCCTCAGCCAGCGGCTGAGAGCCGGCAGCCCAGGCTGTGTCAGCAGGAAAACCCCTCGGCTGCGAGCAGCCGGCGCTGCCAGCCGACGCAGAGCTCACTTTCCCTTGGACGGCACGCTCCTGCATTTGCACGGCCCCGCTGGAGCGCAGGCATCCCGGTTATTCCCTCCACACCATTTTTAGCACCAACAACTCTATTCCTCTGCATTCATTCTTGTGCTGCTGAAAGCCTGAACGGCGAGCCGTTCCCGTGGCTACACCTATGGCTGACCCCACCGAAACCAACAACCTTTCCCAACGTGACAAAGAAGAGAGTTTGACCTTGCGTGCAGTTGAGCCAAACTGCTTCGGGTTTTCTTCCCTCAGCTATGACAGACAGACACTCTGAGCAATTTTTTCCATTGCTTTTAATTAAGAAATGGAGACATTATCCACAGCCTTCTGTGGCTGTACATACTTCAGAAAATACAACTAAAGTGGTCAGAAACTCTTAGAAGTACAGCTTTCCACATCACACTTTACCTCCCCCCCTCCCTTAAAGAAAACCCAAAACTCAGCCCAAAGACCAACACGCAAACCAGGAGCAACATGGGCTTCCCCAACCCTGCCCAGGGCCTGCACCTGTTCCACCACTCCCACAAGTTGCTTACAGCATGAACAAATCCCCAAATGCTCCATTTAAATTATCCTGCTCCTCTGTGCTCCTCCATGCTCAGGCTGCTCCTGCTTCCCTTGGGGAGCCCGCTCTCACACCTAGCAGCCAAGTCTACAGATTTGCAGGGAGGGGACAGAGCCCTCCAAAGCTGTAACACAGATCCAGAGAAGGCTGCGAGTTCAAAGTGAAACGAGGACAACCTGTCCGTGACTCATTCCACCCAGAAATGATTCTTAATTTAAGAAAAACTGTTAATTCTTTTACAGAATGCCCCCCCTCTGAATCAACGAGCTCCTGCCTCCCTCCATCTTTCCCCAGCTCAAATACAAGGTAGCTGGGGACTCTATTTTAAGACTGAAAACAGTGTAAAATCCTCCTGCCCTCATGTCTCCGTTAAAGAGACAGACTGTTTTTTGAGGGACGGATTCCCAGCTATCCTCTAGACTCTTAACATGACCTAGGGGCAAATGATATGTGACACTTCCTGAAGGGCTGGAATAGCTGTAAATGACACCTGAGCTTCTACGGCGCCTTTTAGGTATGAGAGTTTGGCTCTAAATCATAAAATCATAGAATCACCAGGGTTGGAAAAGATGCACATGGTCGCTTCACCCTGATTTTCCTGTGCCTCAGTTTTCTCCATCTCTACAACAAAGATAACAGCATCTCAGAGGGCTGTAAGAAACACAACACCCACACTGAATTAGTGGTGATGTGGTGACGTGGGCAAAGCTGCAGGTACCTCTTAGCTCACGTGAAACTGAAACTTCACATCCCCCAAATGAACAGAAACAACCTGGTAAGCCAAACCGAGGTGCCGGACGTGGCTCTGTCCATGTCTGAATCTGTTCTGCGGGCAGCCCTTCCATCCATACAACTCCCTCCCCTTGGGTGCTCCCAGCAGGCGTGGGGCAGGCTGAATGGTTTCACTGTAGTCACACAGCAGCTTTACAGCTGCTCAGAAAAGGCCTATTGTAGCCCTGTATTTTACTATCTCGAGTAGCATACATTCATTTGCTGTACAGCTCCTGTTACCCATCTGATCTTTACAGAAAAAGAAGCAACAAATCAGAGTTTGCCAAATGAAAAGCGGTTTTACTGTGAGGGAGAGATTTTTTTCGGTTACTGTATTAAAAACAGTGGTGAAATCTTAATGCACAACGATTCAGTCACACAACTGACAGTCAGATGTGACGGACTTTGCAAAAAACTACACGAGTAGATTTGACAGCGTAATTCTAAGTGCCTTGATTCTTCTGCACTGTGCCCAGGCTTGAGTCAGGGCGGAAGGACAGTTCTGCACAGGGTGCGCTCCTCCAGCATCCAACTACTCCACTCTCCCCCTTCTGGAGAAATGGATGCAGCTTCGAACAACTCTGCAACTAATGAGGTGGTGCAGAGTTCATCCAGCCCCCCAGCACAGCCAAAGGCAGACTTACTGTGAAGCATAAATCCTCATCCTCCTCCCATACACACTGTATGGACCCTGCCAGCTAAAAAGAGGCTGAATTTAGTCCGGGTTCCATCATGCCATACTCCTGATCCCCAGAAATTAAACGATGATCAATCAGCTCACATTTCCCCCTAATGTATTACTTTCTTAAAAGTTCTGATATCAGACAAAAATCACAGGGTCTTTTTCTTTGGCTTCAGAGCTGTAGGAATGCAACAAGCACTACACTGCTCTGCTGTTGCAAGATGGAAATATTTTGCCTTTTAATGCAAGCTGAGACAGAGAATTCCCCTTGCTTTGTCAGCCAGGGACTTTAAGAAAACCTCCCAAGAGCTGCAGGCCGATGAAATGCCACCAGTGGGACCTTTCTCCCCCTGCAGCAATTGTGTCTCTCTCAAAGCGCTGCATGAGTTGCATGGACTGAACTGATTATGCATTCCAGTCAACTGGTACATTAATTATTTTAGCATGGCTTGACTATGATCAAAACTGATGAAAAACCATGGCAGTGGAAACAAAGAATCAAGTAAAGAAAGGAAATAAACCTCAGAACAAACTATAGAGGAAGACACAGCTTATGTTTTCTGTGGGTGGGGAGAAGATGGCTCTCCTGTCCACATTCTGGGATTTGGGGCAGGCTAAGTATGATGGCTAGCTACAAAGGATGGGGAAATGGCAGCACCAGGCTCTGGGCGTGCCTTCATTTCACCAATAGGAATTCTTGTCCCCAGACACTGAACAAAAGGTTCTGCTGCCCTTCCCTGCCTCTGACAAGGAGTCAGTATGAAAACCATAAACTCCCCACTTAGCAGCTCAGAGTGATTTTATTACCTGATTTTTGGAGCAAGGGCTTTCAGCCCTCACTTACTGCGCCTGTGCCTCAATGCATCCTGTTTATCACTTAAAAGTGCTGCAGAGACATGCTCTCCCCCTAGCCCAGAAGGTTGTTAGGTCTTTCCAAGTCGTAATCACCCCAGCTTTCCCAGGCACGGACTGCAGGCCCTCCTGGGCTCCCTCGTAAATACCTCGTCATCCCAGGATCTGAGCACAGGAGCAGTGTCACAAGAGAGATGTACTGTGCCACGCATCTGAGGCTCATCCTGCTGCACGTGGACTTGATGCACAGCCACCTACATTCATCCGGATGCAAAACTCCTGTGCTCCTCTCTGGTGAAAGCCAAGAGTGCCAGCACGCAAACACCTGAATGCCACGTGTTCACATCCTCACAGTCTGTCAGGTAACATCTTTTGTACAACTTGTGCTCTGCCCCTGGAAAGGAGTAGATTAGTAATTCTGCTAAATGCCGTGTATGGCCTTGAAAGAGGTGTTAAGAAAAATCAAGTGTGACATGATGATTTGCAGTGTTCAGATACATTCTGAGCTCCTCAAATTCAAGGGCTCCTAGAAAAAAGAAGAAATTTTATGCTTTTTGGGACAGATGAGCCTGGAATTTTGCCTTTTATCTTCTGCCTTACTTGCTCAGGCTAACCCACATTCTAGCTATACAACACCGGATTCTGAGATGCATTAATTTGATGATACATACAGAGATTCCATCATCTATATTCCTTATATATTTAAGTATCTCCAGCACCAAGGAGAAACAGGACACTTCAGGAGAAACCTCTGGCGACCTTTGTTGCAGGAAAGGTTTGACCACAAGCTTTTGTTAGAACAAAAATATAACTGAGCCACAACCAGCTCAGCACTATTGCAGTCAACCAACAGTGGCCTTACAATTTGAGATCAGCAAGTCCATGGGAGCAGGCTGGCCAGCAAGTAAAACCTTCCACACAGAGAACAAATGTTGTCCTCTGTCTGGGTCAAGAGAGTTGGTTGGCTACAAAACCAGGTTGGCTACTGCAGCCAAATCTACCCTTTTAATGAAGGAGAGACAGGACACTGAAATGATGAAGCTTTTGTACAAGCCTACTTGTCCAGACGTAATTTCTTTTCTTTTTAAAGCACTGTGCTATTGTCTCTGTCATCTCTACTTCTACTTCCTTTTCCTCAGCACAAATCATAGCACAAGCACTTTGACAAATAATGGGTTTGGTAGCGGGCTCTCTGGGCTGCCAACTGTCAAATTCAGAAAGCAGGACTGTCACATCTGCCAGACCGGCTCTCACACCTACTGTCTAAGGTAACATCAGACATTTTGCAAAGTCATGCTAGCAATAATGACATTACATCTCACCATACCATATGCTCCTTCCCTGCCTCAGGACACACACACCAAAAGGAGTCTGCACACCTTTTTATTACAATGGCTGATAACCTCAGTTCACTGCAATATCTGAGCACCCTCTTTTGTTTAAGGATGTCAGCGCTGTCCCCAGCGGCACATGCTAATGTCAGCAAGTCACACAAATGTGAGATGGGTCATGATTTGTTTAGCATCAAACAATCACTTGGCATTTTTTAAGCTCCTAAAAGAAGATATGACTCCTCTTTTGGTAGAAGATTTCTTCTTTCTAACTTCTCAAAACAGCCTTCCTTCTCTGAGGCTTACTCGCATCAACCTTCCCCTTTCAGTACTAAAGGCAAAGAAAAGGGAAGAACATCAACTGAGAAAAATGATGAAATGTGTTTTATTAACTGGTACGGCCACGAGATCATACAGCTGAAATACACCTTTCTTTCCATCCCTTTATTTTACAGTGTCCCTGCAGGACACGTCTCCATTGCTGCTTTTGTTCTGATCAGGGCTATGGCTTTTGAAGAAAGTCTCCCTCCTGCCTGGGCTCTTGCTTGTGTTATGGGGTGAGCCTGCAGCTGAACTGAATCCCTCCCAAGAGGAACTAAATTAGAAGCACCAAGCTGTCCTGGAGCACAACTAATGGGCATGCACTCCGTGGGACCTTACTGCTCAGAAGGAAAAGAAACCCTGAAACGTGCCTGATGTAGTCCTCAGGATCCCAGCAACAAGTTTGGCACCACAGAGATCCTCCCCAGCTGGTCTACATGACTTACTGATGCTGTTATAACCATAAAAACAAAGTATTTTACTGTCATTCATCTTATTGTCACCATAAAAAAATAAGAACATAATATTATATTTTAATTTAGTATTACAACAGCCTAATGGTGACAGCAATCTTGAAGCAAACAATGGAGAGAGAAGGGAAGAGAGAACAAAGTAGTTTCTGTTAAAACAACTAACAATTTCTGTAGCTGTAAAATTAATTCTATTACTCCTTAAAATATTTCTCTGACCTTCTTGCCTAAACAGTAGAGAATGGTTATAGAAAGGAAAACATAAACCAAACTGAATTAAAAAAAAACACAAAACACTACCTTTCTCCCACTGAACTCCATGAAAAATAGAAAATTTTAGGTAGTAGTTGCAAAAACAGCCAGTAGAAAATTTCAGGCTGTAATGGCTTTCTAAGATGACTGTGTTGACATCTCAGCTTAAGGCAAATACCCTCCGATATCTTTCTCAGGATGGGCCTTCTGTACTTTTTCCTACATCATCAAAAATCTTGAAATTTTAAAACTCTTTCGTAATTAATTTTAGTTGTAAGATGCTCAATCCACTTTTCAGCAGCACACAGAAGGTTAAGAATCCTGTGACACGATGCCTAACTCTCTCAGTCACCTCTTCCAACTATTAGGAACTAGCTGCTGAGCTCACAGAGGTTTGCAGGCCACTTGGAGGCTCCCAGAAGCCACTCATCTACACAACCTACAATGCTTGTGTAACAAGAAGGGACACAGCATCTTCTGCTCACAGTCCATTTTTCCCCTTGCAAGCAATAAGAGCACAGATTTTCACTGGAAGTTGTTAAAAAGTACGTGGTGATGGAAACTGCCTTGCGCTCCCAGTGCAGGAGACAAACTACAGCCAGTTGCTCCACCTGCTCAACTTCTGTTAGACATTTCTGGACTTGATAACAAATTTGAGACCAGGAATGACCCCAAGTGCTCTTCTGAGGACCTGGCCGAGGACAAGTGAAACCCCTTCCTTGTACCCCAGTATTTCTTGAGAGCTTCCCCTCTCCGTCCCATGTCTCACACTGGCCCTCCACACGAGACAGCTCTGAGCTCGCTGCAAGCCGGAAGCCAAAACGAGGAGGAAGTCTGTGTAAAATCCACAGTCTCACTTCACAACTGCTGTCCGTATTCATGAATGAAAAGGGCAAAGTCAGCAGGGGAAGCTGGGCCCAGTCACCACAGCTAACATGCTATCTGTCCCCTTTCTTAAAGCAATCAATTTGCACGTGTTTCCTTCAAAGATAATTGTTTCTATGAGCAAGACCCATCGTTTCTAGTGAGCTTGACTTTCAAGAGAGTAGCTTCGCACTTAACCTCTCATCTTGCAATTACCAGAGCCACCTGATAAGGTTTTGGAACTCTAATAACCAACCTCAGTGTTTAAATCTCATTCATTAGGGACTCTGGGTGTGGAACAAGAGTGAGAGGCTGTAACACTAGCTCTCCCATCCAGCCCTTGTCACATCACTTTGTCTCCCTCTGGTTCCATTTGCTACCTGTAGGACACGGGAAATGAAAGAGAGAGCTTCTGGCTTAGAATAGAGGAAATTCAGAAACCTAAAAACACTATATTCACTAAGCCAGTAGAGGAAACACAAAAGGAGCTAGGATCCTTAAAAGACCAGCTAGTCCCGTAAGTGGTGGAGGTCAGGACAGCTGGTTTATGGGGTTTTGCCTCTGGCACAATAAGGGGCATGCTCTGAGCAAAGCTGGCCCAGCCCTGGGAGCCCCACAGCTGCTCACACCCCTGTGCCCTCTCCCATCTGCAACAGCATGGACGAGCCTTTCCTTCAGAAGGTCACCAGCCTGTCGCCGCCCTACATCCGACCGCCTGTTTCATGAAACTGCTAGGAATTCAAGGTCTTTGTGATCTCAACCTTTCTGTTAAATTTAGCTCAAACTGGCCAGCGGATTCCAAAGCTATTACAAGGAGACTAAGAGAAAGATAGCAAGCTCAGGAAAGAAAACAAGCTGAAATATCAGTCCTGGCCCTTGAAAAATGATGTTGGACTGGCAAGGAAGGTAAACAACCAGATCTGATGTGAAAATTCAGAGCTGCAGTGCTAATTCTGCAAGATTAATCAGTACCAAATCCAAGCAGAGCCTTGCCCAGGGAGATTTATTTTACTTATGCTGCTGTGAAACACAGCTTTACTTTTACTCACCATGAATTGCATTCTGCTTATGAATAATATTAGTTATGTTTTCTGGGGAATTAAACTGTAATCTTTCCTCTGTTCCATTTAACACATTCTATTTACTACTGTCACTTGTTTGTGATGCTACTCAATTGCAACTAGAGAAACTGGGACAACATTTTGTTCCTATGCAAGACAGGAAAAGTGTATCTGAGATTTAGGTACAGATAATAGAGTCAGATCTGCTTCAGATGACACAGGACAAGTGGGTGTCTGGGGTTTTTAGAGGGAGGTGAGGAAGAGAAAGGGTTTTTCCCCAGGAGGATCGAAACAAGGTACTTTTTCTTTAATGTGATTCATGATATAAGATAGATAATGACAATATCAGTTACAAAGCTCAGTTTGTGGAAAATTCAGTTTGCTGCATATTGCTATGCATTTAGCGAGCACAGTTAGTAAACAGAGGAAAAAAAAACAAATTTCCAACTTATTTTGAATATTGTACCTCTACATGCATACACATGGAGTGATATGGGTGAAATACAGTCTGCTCTCTTCAGGACTTACTCAAGCTGCGGACAAAACTGCTTCCAACCTGCAAAGTTCTGCCATCCCAAAGCCAGCACTCACTCAACAGTTTCATTTTTCAGCACCAACCAGCACACATTTTCACAGTCTATTCCCCTCTCTGCGTTCCTCGATCTCACACTCAGTGTTTCATTTTGCTGCCCACCACCAGTGACTGCAGCACCACATAACGCTCCCGTGGCCAACAGCGCAAAATGAAAGTAACCCAGCAGCCTCTGCAGAATCACCAACTGCACAGCCTTCCTTCAAAGGGACAGAAAAGACAACATCCAGCTTTCAGCAACCGGAATGCAACTAAATAAAGCCAACAATCAGCACAAAATCACTTTAAAAGTAATACAGCAGTTTCTAGAAAGTGACAAACCCCCTCCTCTAGCGCTAGTCTCTCGACTCGTGTTTGATGCTAAAACGTACAAGCTTCAACCAGCAGGTATATATACATTTAAAAGTAAAATATACTTCAGATTAACCAAAGTATGGCTTTAAACACAAACTAAGAGATTTAAATATTAGCCAGGAACATTAAATGCCTTTAGGCTTACGCTAATCCAGTATGATACAGAACATACAATTTCAGCTTAGAATCCCTTCAGAAGCAAGAATCACCCTTCTTGTGCATGTAAGAGGACATCATTCAGCCCAAAAACGTGCAGGGACATCCAAGCTCTGTGAAAAGATTTCATCCACCCATGAACTTGCTGCTTTCCTGGAGGTTTTTTGCAATTGTTAATGGGATATTATCATGAAAAACAAACTGATTTTCAATAAAATCTCTCGCTGTGAGAGTGATGTGTTCCCCTTACTCCCACAAGGCCAAATCCCCACGAGCACAAGCATATCCACATTTGTGTCACAGAAAAAAAGCTAAATGGAAACCAAAAATCCTTCACTGCCATTTGAGCATTTTTTTCGGAAGTGCTTTCCTCAAAGCCTCCTCAAGTTAGTATTTGCTATTTAAAATCTTTGCCTTTGAAAAATAATGGCAGCTGATCTGCATGCAAAAAACATGGGGTATTTTGGTATTTTGATTTTTTCAAACATTGAGGATTACTGGCATCTGTGAACAAATGGCCATGGACTCCCTCCGCTTTCTCTCCCATCAACATCACAAGCCACCCGCTGGAAGTGGTAAAAGACTTGTAATTTGGGGCTTTTCCTGCATCATAAAGTTTTGCTGGAAGCTCTCCAGAATAAGCCAACGAGGCTCTTTCAAACCCCAAACGTACCCATTTATGTGCTTAACATTCAGGACTCCAAGAAATGAGCTGGGCTGCTCCGATTTGTAAGCTAAACATCGGCACAGCCAGCAGTGTAACCCAAGCCGGGTAGCAGTACCACAGCTGACTGCCCGGGGAGCTGAGCCGTCCTCCCTGCTTCTCCAGCTGCCTTTCCCTCTGTATTGCAGGGACGAGGCCAACAACAAACGGGCCTGCTACTGTTGGTGCTAATCGCCTGCTAGTCACGTCAGTCTGAAAGGCAAACTGACACGTCTATTCATTTTCACTGTTCCCAGTATTTATAATATCGTTTCTCTAGGACTGCAAAGTAGCTGCCAATTATTACTAGAATTTGGCACGCAGAAGCTCATGTGTATGAAAAAACATGATCAAACAATATGCAGCTCATTAAAGGAAGTTTGTAACTCCGTTTCCTGCTCTAATACCTTGTTTTTATCTCTTGGAAGTATTTACCACACCACCTGATTAGGCTGAGCTGCTTATGTATTTTGAAAATACAAATTATGCCATCAGTCGTCTGCTGCATGACAGTAAACTTGCAATTACACAACTTCGGGAGCTCCTGCAGCACACCGAGCACAACCCAGCCCCAGGTGCCAGCAGGTAACAGCCAGGTTACCCAACTGGTACCCACCCACAAAGAAAACTGGGGCGTAAAACAGTTGAACCTTGTGCCCAGGGTGAACGGAGCTGCGTCTCTCTGGGTTACCTCTGCAGGCACACAAAGACGGCAGCTCTTGCAGAGCGGCTGGCAGGTCTAACAGTGCTACCTCAAGGCTGATCTTTCACAGTGGGGCAATGTCAATAAGGCATGGAGTCCTAATCCCATTTCAAAACCTCCTCCCATTCTTTTTCTTTCCTCTCCTCCAGCTCGCCTTTCGCGGTGCTCCTCACAGAGACTAATGCAGACTATTCAGCCCTTCTCATCTGCACAGAAACACACCCAGGGTCGCTCCTGGCCTCCAGGGGCACGATCCAGGACTGTGTCAGCTCACCGCAATTAACACACCACCAGCAGGAGACACAGCCAGCTGAAGGACCTTGAGAAACCCACCCTTAATACGTACATTCCTCCTCATTTCTATCAGCCAACTTAAAAGCCCCTCCCTGCACAACACGGACAGCAGCAGTCAGAAAAAAAACGCAGGTGTAAGTGTTAAACTGCAGGGCTTAGGAAGGCTTTCCAGTCTCGTATGAAATAATTCCCTCAATGGTTAACAGCCGGCTATTCTCTCTGCTGATGTGACACGCTATCTCAATTCACACGCTACCGGATTCCCGAGGCTGCAATCCATTCAGAAAGCCGGCGCAAACGCCACGGCCAATTTAAGATCTAAAGGAGGCTTTAAAGCATCGGCTTACACCTGCGGAAGCCCAGTGCCAGCCTCCGTCGGAGGGGAGAGCCGCACCTGGGCGCCTCGCTGCCCTCAGGAGCCCCCGCCGCCCGGTGCCGGCACCACGGCAGAGGCAGCCGCAGAGCGCTGCTCGTCTGCTTCTCCTCGTGATGTGGGAGGGAGCGGCGATTGGTCCCGCGCAGATCTGCATGGCACCAGCGATCTATTTATACAGCTCCAGCGGGATGAAACTCTGCCTAGAAACTGCAGCCGGCTCTGCAGCTCTCGCGCTGATGAGGGCTGGATGTCTCTCGTTCTGATTCTCGTGGTATTCCCTGCTAAATGACAATTCTTTTAATTTTGTGTGGGGGAGAGCTGCCGGCGTGTTTTGCACGCCTTTCTGTACGCCAGCTTCAGGATGCTTGCACCCAAAGGATTATCAACTTCGTCGCTGGGCTTTAGATTTCACATCTGTGATTTACAACGCGACCACCAAAATTAGGCAGCGGGTAACACTCTCCATTAGGCTCAGTTAGTCAGTAGGCACTGACAGTTTCTTTTTTTTTTTCCTTTTTCTTAAACATATGAAATAATAAAACAACAAAAAAAAAACCCAACAATTATTTTAGAGTCATTCTATATCCAACTGTCATTTGTGAGACTTTCTTGTATTATTAGTCAGAGCTTCTGGTGACAATGTAACCCACAAGACTGAAACTTGAGTGGTTTATGCATGTCATCAGAGCCTGAGATAAAAATGCTGCCATTGAAAGTGGGAGTATTTAATTTTTTATAATACTTTTGTACTAGTATAAAGCATTCATTTAATTTACATCGGTGACTCTTTTCTTGAAGAATTTCTATCTGTTTGATCTTTTACAAATATCTAGTTCTTTTCTTCAGATCCAGCTCAGAACTTCAAAGACATTTTGCCACAACTTTTTAATTAAATTCCTACAACTCCTTAGGGTTTGAGGTTTTTTTCCTTCTTTCTTCCAAGCCAGGTCACAGCAGTTGCAAACGCATTATTGCAGCCCCCGTTCCCAAATCTCAAACGCTAACGTGCAGCTGAAGAGGCAAGGATCAGTTCTGTTACGTGGACACTGCTCAGCTGCTCAGTGTAGTTGCTGCTAGGAGGTAAGCAGTACCTTACACCAACTCATCTCCACAGGCCCTAAGAGGCAAGGTTACAAATCCCCCATGCCAGCAGAAAGGCTGAACCCCACCACGAACTGGCCACAAAGGAACATGGTGACTCCATGTCAGCACAGGCACACTTGTGGATGGTCACACAACTGGTCACACGGCACTATGAACCAGAACCTCATCACTGGCTTCACTACTACTAGAAAACCTCACCAAAATCAAAGTATATCAGAGCATAAAACGACAACAAAAAAAGCATCTGCTGGAATGAAAACCAGATGGATCAGTTCATTTCATTGCAATTCTCCAACAGTTCACACCGTTCCCGTGCTGCTTCCCCATGCTCACGGATTCACACATGCACAATTTTGGGAAGCGGGGGGTTAAGAAATAGGTTTTATGAACAAGCAAAGAATTAGAAATTAAAGAACTGATTCATCAAACTAATTAAGCACATGATTAATTTCCGTTGTCTTCAGTGGAGCTTGACTACGGTTAAAGAGCTCTGTCGAATGGGGGTCCTCAAAACACAGCGCTCCTCACCCTGTTTGATCTGATCAGGGCTTTAGGTGAAATGAAACCTTTAAAGGAACTAAAGGTAGGGAAATGGTAGGTTTAGCAAGTTAGAGCCTTGTAGGAATTCTGCTGGTTAGGAAAAGCCCCATAGTGGCTGTGTAAATTTTCATCACCTCTAGCAGATTTTGAATAATGCAGTGGCCTTTTTGGCAGCTTCACGAAGCTGTAATCTGCACAAGAAGTTCTACAATGTCTCAGCACTTCCTGGGGACTTTTAGCAGTAGGATAGTCTTGCAACACAAGCAGAGATTAATCATTTTCTAATGCATAGTAATAAATAATGTATCCCCCATAGTACATAAATTAAAGCCGTAATTCCATCCCAGTTCCGTGATGACACCAGAAGCCCAAGATGGAATTTCAGCTTCGTTATGACCAGTCAGGATACACATTATTCCTTAAATTATGTTCTGAGTGTTGATAATGAACTGAGAAGTTCTGAAGGCATTACCAAAAAGAAAGAACATGCAATTACAAGAAGAAAGCAAAATTATTAATTCAGATATTGTTTGCAGAACTTGCGAAAGTAAGCACTAAATCTCATCCCTGAAACACCCACTCAGCAGACTTTTGGCGAGGCACAGATCACTACGACTACCAGCAAAACCTGAAAGTTCTGCTAGTAGCAGAGAGCAATGCCCCCACCACAGCAAACAGCATGAGACTACACATGAAAGTACACTGTAATGTACCAACTGTACATGACACTGCAATGGACTTACAACCCTGAAACGACCCGCTCCCGGAACCATACACGGTATTTTACTTACAAGTCAAACAAGTATTGTACACGTACACAACAAGCCTAAAATACCAGGAGAAACTCACAATAAGCTTCAAGTCCATGCTCCTCTTCGGTAAGATACCTACTGAACAAAGTAAAAAGCTCACGATGGAATGTTTTGGTCCTTCTGATGACTGTAGAGAAAACACTGTGTAAACTCTAAAAACTTTTCATGAAGAACATGGTCCTAAATCTTTTTTCTGCTGGTAATTTCAAGAAACCTTGTGAAGACTCTGAAGACATCTTGCAGCCCTAGTAACAAGCACGTTAACAGGAGTAGTTTAGAAGCATGAAGAGAGAGAGCCAAAACAATCATCTAGAGTTATGTGCTGTAGTCACCCTGGACTTCTGTTACCAATTCCTATGACTTTTAGCAAATCCTGCAAGATTTCAAGTAGGCCCAGCGTCAGCTTTCTCTCTAAAGCAAGAAGAAAATAACCTTCTGACCATCTTATACAAACAGAGCACAAAACTTCACAGCATCTTGAACACGTGGAGCGGGTCCAAGTTCTGAACTTTTTTTTTCAGTTTTATTCACAAATTTGATCTTCGATCTACCTCTCGTCCTTCTTGATAATGCGAGAATGTAAGCAGCACTCATGCTCTCTTGCTCTCCCCTTGCATTTTCAGCTTAGAGAATTGTAAGGAAAAGTAAAGAAAGGGAAGCCTAAAAATTATGATAAAAAGTCATACAGAATGGTGCAGGAAGTTGACATTCAAAAAAGCTGAAAAAGTTCAAGCCTTGAGTAAGAGTTTTTGAATATCTGAGGCTTCCCCACAAGCCACGTATTACTTGTTCCTTGCCTCCCTCTTTCTCTTCCTCTTTCCACTTCCTTCTTTTGATGTTACACAAAGCCTTCAAACCTGAACACCTGGTCTCACATTCCTTAGAATGTAGAGCACCTTAACAGGAGTGGGCTAACACCCAGTGACTTCTTCACTTTAACTGGCTTAGATAACCAGCAACATTTCACACTTGATACAACTATTTGCCTCGGCAATTAAGGGCACGCATTTTCCAAGAATCCATTTTCTCACCTTTTATCCTTCATGACTGTTCATACGATTAAAAAAACACGAGAAAACATAGTGAGGACAAAGAGAGCAAGACAATCAATGCCTAGAGCTCCTTGCCTTCATGGTATCTATACAAGAAGCATATCATCACCTCTAAATAGCAACCTGAAACCTACTCAAGAGACTTACATAAGACGTGACTCAAGAACTAAAGCAATGAGTGTCAAAACATTCAAAGACACAGTACCCTCTGCTCCTAGTACTAAAGGAATAACTGCTGGCAATATACAAAGGAGATCATTGCATCAGAGAAAAACTGCAGTAAGAACTTCTTAAGAGATTCGAAACCACCCAAACCAGTGAAGCCACACACTTTGTAACAGAAGTACAATACAATACTAGAAAAACTTCAACCAGATGTGGTCTGAAAGGTTTCTTCTGTCTCAGCAAACTGATATAAGCTCCCACCCTCCATCTGCCTTTCACTGGGAGCTCAGGGAAAGGAACGATCTTCTCTGAGACCTTTTAGCTAGCAGGTTATATTGCTTGTGATATATGATTCATAGGAATGGCAACATAACACAGAGACTAAAAGGTGACCCTGTAAATAAATGTCAGCTGCAAAATCGAATACCTTTCCAGGTCAGAGCCGAACAAACACTGCAATATTGACAACATAAGCAAAATGCTGAAGAAGAAAAAATCTACAATGAAAAGAAAAAAAAACTGGAAGTAAGCAAGAGGCAACGTGAGAGGGAGAGAGCGCATTGCAAAGTTAACATTTGTACAATTCTGACTGATTCGGGTTCTTCCCATGCTCATCACCACACCATCTGTGCTTAAATAAAAATGGAAGGGTTCTCGATCACGTTTCCATGCTTTGTGCTAATACCACTTTCACTTTCATATTTTTTAAGGACTACACAAGTTGTTGATTCAGAAATTCATCTGAAACACTGCTTACATAATACATACTGGATTGATTCACAATTTCTGCCCAGCAAACTTCAGGAATACCATCACTGCACTGGTCATAAAAACATACAGCAGGAACTGTTGCTCACAGTGCTTTTCTTTCAATCTGGGAATTATGTTAAGCGACTTGCAATCTGAAAAGACATCACATATCATACAGCTGAGTTTGAGTTTTGTTAATTGATTTCCTTTCCTTGCTCACTGGCACAATGCACAAGCCAGCATTCTTACTAGCAGTAGTGAAGATTCCAGTGCTTGCAACTCAAGGAGAAGAGCAGGACTTTAGAACCATGTAATTACAAGGAGGAGGAAAAAGTGTTATTAAAGGGTCCACAGTGCTGGCACAGCACAACCCTGGAGAACACAACCCTCCAACACTTGTTACAACAAGCTGTATAGTGACGACTTCCCCCACTGATACTGCATCCAGAGATGCTGACAAAGCACTACAGAAAATTCAAATTTCCCTCCCAGATGAAGGATGGGGGCAACAGAAAATAGTTTCTATTCATAAGATTTTTAAATTAACATTACTAACTTCAAATTACCCATTGCCAATGAGTTTTTAGGTTGTTCACATAGAGGCGTTAAGAATCCAAAGCAGAAGCTGTTCCTACCATCAGATTATGGCTGGTGATTCGTTCTTGACAAAATATAGGACAAATGAACATACAGCTAACGCATACTGTGTTAATTATGCTGTGGTGCCACGTAGTAACCGTGATGGGAGTTCAAATAATTGTGACAGATAGGGACAGAAACAGTATTACATATAGTTTACACTCATACTCGTTAAGATGGCAGCTATAGCATGGGAGGACAGCGCTGTGAGGCTGAAATGATCTCACGTGTTAGATTAAATACCAGAATGGGGGGAAGTTCAGAAGGCCAATTTCAACACTGTTCTGTAACTTCAGTATAGCTCCCATTCCCTATTACTGATACCAGCTCGAGAAACGATGTCACTATTTACACTGTAAGCACACACCGGCCTTACAACCTGCGAGCACAGCGCTGAGGATGCTGTAGGGAGCGCTGATACTTAAGACAGCACACTGCCAAAACACAGCTAGTTGTGGAGGATGAGGTCCAACCAGCCCTGGGCAGCTCACCGGGCGCAGATCCTGTGGCTGAACACAGCAACTCCCATGGGAGGCTGCTCTGGTTGGAGACATGCCATAGCCAATCCAAAACAGCTCGCACTGACCAAGATAAGAGAACACACGCTAAACATACATACAAGTTTATGTATATTCACATACGAGCCCCTTCAACAAAAGCACACGTTTACAATATGCAATTCTATTTTCTGATGTTAAGGTTTTGTCGCCTCCTCCTCGCACTCCCTGCAAAAAAAAATCTCCACTCACTTTCCTCAATCATTAATCATATCAGACTAATAAACATTCTGGCAGTGACACTGTTTAAACAGCCTTCTCTCCACCCAAAATCCACCGGTAAATATTTTCGCATACAAGACGACCATCCCACAGCCCTGCCTTTGAACGCTAATCTAACAGAGCTCTGCAAGCCAGCACAGTGAAGAGCTGCTCTTTGGGAGGGGGAGAGCAGGAATGAAATGAGAGAGGGGCCTTTAAGATGAAATAAAAATAGACTCCCTTGATCCTACCATGACATGGCCCAGACATTCTCCCTGTGGGGGAAGAAAATGTTTCTTACTGCAGTGATAGTTTTTACAACATTTTCTTCTTCATTTTTTGTTGGTTTTTTGTTTTTGTTTTTTTCCCTGTGCAACTCTGCTTCCTGGAGAATGCTTCATATAAAAGACGAGACACTTGGCAACCCAGCTCTGCTGCTTTGTGAAATTATTTTGGCAATGGCCCTATGTGCCAACTGCATTAAGCACACTGTTTATTTATTTATTTGTTTAGGGAAAAGTCAAAGGGAGCAAGCCATAGAAGTAATGTGTGGCATGAAAACCAGAGATGAGATGGGCAGGGAGGGGCTGGAGCCTCTGCTTTGGGAAAACCTCAGCATCCGAGATGAGATGATTCCAACCTCAAAGTGTTGCCGCTGCTCTGGGGCACATGCAGTGATTCCTGGATCCCAAGGCATTTAGCAAACATCAATTAATTAATTAATTAAGCCTCAATTCCACAACAAAGCCTGGTATCATTACACATCTATTTTGCATATGGGTAAAACGAGCTGCACAGTAAACCTAAGCCGCGCCGATCTCGCCCCATGCCCCAAGGCAGGAGGCACGCCGCCTGGCTCTGCCAGCCTCCCTCCCTCCCACCTCGAGTGAAACCTGAAAAAGCAGAAGTCTCCCCATGCCACCCTCTCCTAAGGGCACATGACCTCTGGGGAGGGACCTCCACTGATAAAATCAATCTCCCCCACACCACACAGCATGGCTGGGACGCACCTCAGCACCTCATTGGCAGTGAGTCAGGGTGAGGCCCTATAGATGATCCAGGGTTGTGTTCTTGCAGAGGCAACAGCACAACCTCCAAAGGGTTGAGGACTCAAACAAGAAACCCCGATTTCCTACTCGTACCACCATGTGTTCAGCAAGATGGCCGTATGCTTGAGGACTGGGGCATGGAATGTATTCACACTTACAAGAAAACAAGATGCTTTTCAGAAACAATGGAGTATTTTGCTTACAACCATGATTAGCTCCATTTATTTACACCAGGGACCAACAAAGCTTGGCAAGGCACCCAAGGGGACACCCAGCAACAGCAATTCACAGAACTGTCAAACTTTCAAGCTGAACAGGAAGATGTGAAAGGGAGAGGACATAGTCTACCTACCCAGAGACAGAAGCAAACAGCCAACTCCAGCACTGCAGAAGAGTGAAGTTCTGCACTTACTGCTCTCCCAGTATTTCCAGACTGCAAGCAGCAAAAGGCCCGGGCCACCCCAGCCACTGCTCAGCAGGCACACCATCACAGAAATGCTGAAGTGGGGTCTGGTGCCCTCCGGACGATGCTACCACATCTAACTAACACAGCCTGCTGCAGAAAGGTACAGAAAAGCCTTTTCCCCCACCTCAGAAGGGGGAGGCTGGAAAGAACAGCCTGGTCTTGGAAAAATTTTAAGCAGTTTGGTCTAGAAGAATGCTACAGCATTCTCAACGTTTGTTTGGGCGACTGTTAAAAAAGCATTTGATTTTGTTCCTAGATAATTGACACAGCAATCTAAATCTGTCTAGACTCTTGCTAGAAGAATAGGAGTAAAAACTTCCGTCACTTCCCCCTGCCTTGCTTGTTCTAGAACATTTTCCAGGGATTTCCGACCTTCATTTCTAGGCCAGTTCAATGTGATAAAGGTAGTTATCTCAACAGCAATGCACAAGCCCAATTCTACAAGATTTACTCAAGGCAAAGTGACCACTGGTTGTAACATAAGTTCAATGGGACTAAGGGCTCAGGACAGTGAAAAGCAGAACTCAACACGCGAGCAAACCACACAGCAAGCCTTGCCAATCATCCGTCCTCATCCTCCTCAGTGGAGCCCACATGCAGCTCCTCTGAAAAGGATCTGATCTCGGTACTGGAAAGGGTCAAAGATACGAAACCTCCACAGAGAAGGCCCTGGCAAAATTCCCCTCACCTGAAGGAAAGAAATGCCAAGACTCCACAACTAAAACCATAAAATAGCACTTCAAAGTGGGGGTTTCAACCCCTGTACACCAATTTACAGGTTGTCCACAGCAGATGCACACCGTGGGCTAGGAACCGCTGCTGGAAATACAAGTCAAGAACAAGCAAGGGAAACCTCAGCACTAGTTGTCTGAAACCATGGTCTAATTAGCCCAACATAGGCAAATCTGAAGTCAAGAGGCTTTGCTTCTGTGTAGATCCGCTAGGTATTAAGAGACACATTTTGTCTCAAGGCAAAATTTCACACCAAAACATTAATAAACACATTTTTTCTTTAAATGTAAACCTCTTTTAAAAAATAATTATTCTCTACCAAACACATCAGCAAAGGCAATTAAGAGGAATTGAGGTATTTTAGCTTGAGTCTGTCCATCTCAAAAGCCTCAAGTGCACAGCACTGATACGATATGAAAGACAAAATACCACTGTTTAAAATTCAGTTGCAGGTAGCTTACTTGCAGGGGAGAATGAGCTTATGACAGAGAGACAAGGTTTGAGGGCAAAGGGTAGGACAGGACTGCACAGATGAGAGGGACAAGACGGACTTGTTTTTGGCTTGACACTTGCCAGTGAAAAAATAAGCGTGAGTCATAGTAAAGGTAACTCAAAGTGTGATGTGACTGCAGGGGAGAGCTGAGCAGACCACACTGCATGAGTCAGCAGCACAGATAAAAAGGGTGATAAGAAGCAGCAGATGGGACGTGTCTTTACTAAAACAGCCCTGCAGGACACAGGCCTCCTCTGCTCTAATAAAACGTCCGTGCCAAGCTGCCGCGCGCTGGCGCATACACTTGAGATCCCATGAATCAAAGCAGCCTGCGCGCCGAGGTTAGGAAAGCAGCTGGCAGACAGGTGCAGACAGATCCACGTGCAAAAAGGCATAGAAAAGCAAAGCAACGCACACACACACGCACACACACACAAACCCGAGCGAGTGCCCTGGGACAGCTCCAGCCTGGCTCAGACAACAGGGTGGGGAGGAAGGGAAGGAGGGAAGGAAGCTGTCAGCGAGATCGTGGCATTCAGGCTGGCCGCTGGCCAGCTCTTCTGCTGCTGCCGCTCTCACTGCCTTCCCAGTGCTTTGTGCTTCACTGGCCAGCAGGCAGCCACAGCAGCATGGCTCGTCTACGCCTTGAGAAGCTTCCGGGCTTAAAGCTCCGTCTCTCTGTACAGGATTGCAAACCCTGCAAAGCATTTAACCCCAAGAGACCAGGCATCGTGCCCTTGGGTAGAAGAAGCCATGTGATCATAGCTGACCTCAAATCAGGTGCAAAAATGCAACTTGCCACCCTGACCACAGCTTGCAGTAGCAGTTCTTCGCTTTGAGTCCCGTCAGAAAAGACGAGGGCCTTCTGTCAGCAGCTCACATGAGGACAGAGTCAGCAGGAGCTCACGGCACCTTTCATCTTGCTTCTTGGCTGAGGTAAATTTATACCCTGCCTGCAAGGAGTAAGATGGAAAGGAAAACGCTCTATTTTTAGGTACAGGATCCTGCTTCACCAGGTTCATCTAATTTCTAAGAAACAAACCTTGGCAAAAGGTACGTATTTGAGGGTGATGAGAGACGACTTGTTTCATATCCTTTTAGTGCAGCTCGTAGCATGGCTAGCATGAATCTAAGCAAATCTGCTTCAGTCACATACATGTGGCAGCTGCTTCTATCCGGGAGAGCTCGTACATTCTGGCAAAATAGATTATCAGTATTTCATTTTTTCCAGCCTGTCGTGACAAAATCAGCACGTTGTGCCCAAGTATTTCAATGGAGTCAGAAGGTGTGTCTACTCCCTCCCACCTCAAAACATCCCTATTTATAGGTGTCAGAAATTGGCAGGTACATCGAGGAGGAGCAGCTGCAGAGCCTCACACACTCTGCACAGCAACAGCTCTGTTGTAACAGATTAACAGGCAGAGAGAGAGAGAGAGAGAGAGAGACAGGAAAGCACTGCACTTTCCTTCTTTACACATGTCCCTGCTTTCAGACAGCCTCACAGTGGCAATGACAGTCACAGTATGTCTAAAGCCAAGCCGGACAAGAGCTGATGCCTGCCCACCCCAGCCATGGCAGGGTCTGGCTCTGCATCGCAGCCACGTGCTTTTGTAGGCTGAGCGCGCCCATGTGGAGGAGGAGGCCAAGGAATTGCTCTCCTAAGGACAGGGCAAGTATCAGCAAAGGGGGAGGGCGGTCAGCGTGTAAGAGAAACGGCAAAGTTAGTTTTCATTTCCTGTCGGTTTTAGTCTCGTCAAGAGGCTTTGCTAGCTGCTACTTCCATTTTCTGGCCTGCCTGCTGAGGACTCTCTCCCTGTACCCAATGGCAGCAGGCTCCTGCTCAGTGCAGCCCTGATGCTTGCAGACCCAGTCGCTGCTGTGAACCAGGCTGCAGCCCCAAATCCATGCACTGTCCCACCTCACAGCTGGACAAAGCACACGTCAGAGCTTCCACGGCTTAGAAGAAAGAAATGCACCGAGTGTCTGAAAGCAGACGTGTGACTTTTCTTGCACAGTCTCAGCCCTTCCAGTTACACCTTGAGGGGTCTGGCCATCCAAAAACAACTCCACGCTCATTTAGCCACTGGTTTTTGCACTTAGTGGGGTCTTTGATTTTCTTGGAGGATGCATTTCTGTGCTCTCTGCAGGCGATCCCTGAAACACACTGCACCATTTGTGTGTGGGCACAGAGTGCTTGCTAACCTGATGGGAATTACTGACAAATTGCCATCACAGCTCGGGTGCAGGCTCAGCAAGGTCCAGATAAGTGCTGCACCTATGTAACTCCTCAGAACAAATTAATGACAATTACTGATAGCTCTGCAAAAAGGGTTCATATGTCACTCGGCCACATTGCACTGGTAATATAAGCATTTACGTGCATTGGCTTTTAAAAGCAGCCAACAAATCACTCAGCCATTCAACCCAAGATGCGAGACACAGCCTGGCAGGGGTGACACCCCACAGCAAAGGTGGCTGAGGACAGACAGGAGTTGAGCTAGGAGAGCAGAAGGCAAAGGTACAAGCGATAGAGCACAGGGTTCATGTTGCTTAAACAGCACACTGTGTGCCAGGAGCAGTAATTCCTACCCTGGGTGAACTGTGATCAGCAGCAACACCAGAGCAGAGGAAGTCATGGCTGAAAGAGATGGAAAAGGAAAAATCACCCAATCTTCAGCCTGAGCGCTTCTCTGAAGATTTGTCTCATCCTTAATTCCTTCCCCAGTTTCCAAGAACTGCCAGTTCATGCACACAGTGAAGGACAACACTGAGCCCGCCTTGTATCTTTGCGTTCAGCTGATGTTTGTGAAGCTCTCTCAGAAGAAAAGCACCAGAGTCCAGCAGAGATCAGTGTTATCTCACATGACCCACACGTGTCTGTGAACTTGCTGCCCTCCATGCGACCCACAGCCATCTCTGCAGTCCTGAAGAGACAGGGGCATAAAGCAGTAAGCAGCACTCTGCTGGCCTTTTTCCAGGAGAGATTATGTAGCTGCAGCACATCAGAAGACAGAATATCTAACTTCATTTCTAAGACCTCTAAGCGCTCAGTCTCATTTGCCGGTTCACAACTACATGAACTTGAAATACAAAGTCACTTTCACGAGATCCAAGAACACAACTGGGAACTGGAAATGAATCACTTCCTTAGATTAAGAAAAGGGGGCTCAAAGGGTACCCCTAAAGACCCACATTCCAGCAGGTTCGTGCTTCAAAGTGCATCTATCGCACACCAAGGCTGGTTGCCCAGGAGCAGGCCAAGGTCTGAGCGCAGAGCAGGAGGAGCCTCACGCCCTCCTGGGAGGAATGGGTGCTAGCTCACATACATTACACTCATCCCTATACACATGCACAAGCATGTGCACATGGTAGGTAGGGTTTGTTTTATAAAAACATGTTTATAAATGTAAAAACTAACAGGCACATTTCATTATCAGATTACGACAGTCCATACCACATTCAGATGCTGTATCTATTGAAACGATTCAAATTCAGTTTCTCTTGACAGCAACATTCAGGAAGTTAGGTGCTTGCTGCTGAAGTCTTGAAGAAAAGTACATCTGGAACCGACAGAAGCTATTGACTATACTTGTTAAACCAGGTACAACCAACATCTTACATCAGCTTTCAGGAGCTGCAGCCTTTCTTCTTCAAGGCCATACTGAGAATCTTATTTACTCCAGTGTGTTCAACAGGCCAAGCTTAACACTTACCTCAAGTAAGAGAAAGATGTAAAAGGAAACAGGAGCAAAAATAACTTCTTAACAAAAGCAGTGAGAAAGAGATCAGGATCTACAATTCACAAAACTCTTTCAGATCATCATTACCAAAAAAAAAAAGTTTGACTTAATAACTGCACTTAATTGCAGTGACTTAATTTTAGTGTGAAACAAGTCTGTTTTTTTCTTTTCCTCCTGTTTCCCAGATCCTAATTTAAGGAAACGTTTGGTTATCTGCCAAATGTTTCATAATCTCCTTTTTGTGAGCGTTTGCTGAAAGTCTGTTTTCACTTGTATGTAGCTTGATATAAGTCACATACAAAAATATAACCTATTAAACAGCAAACTCCATCGCTGATTATAAAAAGAAGCTGAAAATTCAGAAGCTCCCCCAGAAATACATGTTGGGCTTTATTAATGGTGAAACATGCAGAAATTGTTGTCTGAGATGAAAAAAGACATGAAATTACCAGAAGTACTGAAAGCATTCTTTTCCTTAAATACAGTGCCTAAAAAGAGTAAATGCAAATCATGATTTAGAGACTGACCGTTTTAGTAAAGGTTTCCTGCTCGCTGATTTTAGTCACGATTGAAATCAGCAACTTTAATCCCCCTGAATAACCCTTCCCAGCAGGAGCAGTGCTGATTCATTTCTCATGAGATGGGACACTAAAGATCATGAAGAATGTTAGTTCACTGATGCATGGCAGATACGCTGGCACAGAGACAAAACGCGTGGTGGTATTTCAAATGGTAAAAAGGCGACAGGCTAAAATACATGCACGTACGTGCACGTGTGAATGCATGCCCTCATCCTGTTACCATGCGAGATCAGAACACAGATCTGAGCAGCAGCAGACCAGAAGAAGGAAGATTTTGCACAGCTCTCGAGTGCTTGGGGCAGTTCTTTCAGATACAGAAACACAAGGACTGCTGCAGCAGCGGTTTTCTCAGAGTAGGCACAGCACCACATGGCCGGAGCTGCACGGCTCTGGACATCAACGTGGTGATGTCTGACTGCTCCGGGTTAGAGTGGATCCTGCCAGGATTACAATAAGCCTCACTAAATCCATGCTGGGCGTACAGTAACTCCGCGCCGTCCTCTGTCAGTGCTGCCAGCGACAAAATAGCCCTTGGTGCTGCAAAGCTGGGAACAGCGCAGAGAACCAGACTCAAACTACCCAGTCCCATCTTCTCAGGAGTTTCACACAGCTGCAGGATGAGTGAGGCTGCAAGGGTTCTCTGCTCCCTCCAGGCCCCAGCTGTGCCCAAGCAGAGCCATCTGGAGCAGGATGCCCAGAGCCACATCCAGGTGGCTTCTGGAGATCTCCAAGGAGGAGACCCTACAGCCTCAGTGCCAGAGCTCCGTCACCCGCATCGCACAGAAGGGCTGTATGGTGTCATGGCACTCCTACAGGTGTCCTGCAGCACCTCTACCACTCAGTTTGCTCTTACCAGCACATATCTCCTGCTTCCAGCACTGCCCAGCAATCTGGGGTCTGGTGGGACAATACCATTTAAAAAAAAATAATAATAATAAAAAAAAACACCCACATTTTTCTTCTACAGCAGAAACTCAGCTAGAAGGCCTCAAGAGACCTGTAGAAACTGGCAAAGTCCCTAAGGTGATCCTCCCAAGAGAATGAAAGGAGGAGTGGCTACGCAGGGAAACCATCAGACAGTCCTTTAGTCACACCACGCCACAGAGCACCTCCTCCATCCGCACTCCACCCCTGAACACCAAATGCATGGGGAGATGCATTCCCAGTAGCTGCAGAAGCTGCCAAAGCCTTTTCTCCCAGCAGCAACGGGTGAGTTTGAGGTTTGCTCTTCAATTGCTGTCTCATGCACTTGTAACAAGACAACGACGAACAGCTCATACACAGATTGCAATGAGGTAATTAAAGCCTGATTCTGCTCAGCCTGCTCCTCAACTCCACGTCAAGCAAATGCACAAGCACACAAACATCTAGCTGGAAAACACAGCGTCATGCTGTAGTGTAAAAGCGCTGTGCCTCACGGAGTGCCGCTGGCTTTACTACGGCCACGCCGTGCATTAGCGGGTACTGATTGCGTTTGCACAATATTTCAGCGAGCAGAGCCAAGCAACATCACTTCCTCTATTTCTGTATACGAGCAATGTATTTACAGGAACAGCCTTTTGAAACGTTCCAGTAAAATTAGCTTACTCACAGAATTTTTTTTCAACTAGAACAGAGAGCAGAAGGATAATATCATCATCACTTTTTGTGCATAAATCAGCTGTCTATTTACCACTGATGTGTTGCAATAATGAATTGCCACTATCTTTTGAGTTATTTGTTGTTATTGCAGTTTACCTAAGTTCACAGGATCGCACACGCACAAAAAATGTTATTCATGATTCCCTAGGAAACGACCTTCAGACGCATGTATTCCACCTCCTTCCCCAAGGCAGTGCCCAAAATACTCCTGGAGGAGGTTTGTCTGTCTTATAAAAAAACCCTCCCGTGATGATGCTTCCACAGCCTTCTCAAAGGCAAATGACTGCAGCACCAAAATACCCTTACTGCTTGAGAGCTTTCTTACATGCTTCCCTACAACTTGCCACCTTCAGATGAAGGCCATTTCCTCTCATCCTAGCCCCAGCAGTTCAGTCTCTCCCCTTCCTCCCTCCCCGCCGCAGCCGTCCGCATACTTGCACACTGCTCTCATGCCTCTTATTGGCCTTCTTCCTTGTAGACTAAACAATCCCAATTCTTTCATCTTCCTTCCCAGGTGGTGTTTCCCAAACCTTTGATCACTTTCACTGCCTTTTCTCTGGATACCATCCAGCTGGCTCCTCACTGTGCTGTACCCCAAGCTGGGTGCTGAGCCACTTCCAAGCCCAGCGGATGGGGTATTTCAGATATTTTCTCAACATATCCCAGAACAATGATTGTTCTGCGGAAAAGCTCACTCTGCAATCCCTTTACTCACAGCCACGCTGTTCTGCAAGCACAGATCAGGTTTGGGAGCAGCCAAGCTGGGCCTCTTTCCCATGCCAAGGCAGGGATGCCAGCAGCAGGGTGGGAGCCCAGGCATGCAGGGGAGGGAGGGCAAAGCCACCAGCTCAGCACAGCCCCAGCAGCACAGCTCCCGGGGGAAAGGAGAGCAGGACACACTGCAGGCTGGTTTCTTCTGGTAGTCTGGAAGCCAGCTGTGATTTTTTAACACCCTATTGAACTAAACCAGGCCAATCTGCCTGCAGCACAGCCCCACTCCAGCCCACAGGCTTCCTGCTGCAGGACCACTGTCAGCCATTCCCCATCCCGTGCCACGTGTGGGCACTTCCCCACCTATACACAGTGCTTATAGGTTTGTTCCCTATAATTTTTCCCCACAAAACCACTCCTCCAGTTAGTTAGGGCCAGTCTGAGCTTCAGTTTTGCTGTAGTTTTGCCATCCTACGAACCTGCACCCCTCTCCACACTTCTTACCCTATGTAATAACTGCTCTCGCTGCTCCGACAGCCATTTCAATAATGAAAACAATGAGTATTACCACAGCCAGGACAGATCCCTCAGGAATCTCACTCACGACAGACTTGCAATTTAACAGTAAACCATGAACAACCACTTTGAATAGTGCATGGTAAAACTCTCTGCACCCACATAACAACCTGCCCAACTGAGCCCCCAGCCTGCCTGAAAGAGAGCCGTGTTAGAAAGCAGCCAAAGTGTGCCCCACTAAAGACAGAATAATCTCATTTCGGTCAGACAGAGAAGACCAATTACACTGCCACAGGCACCACTGGAAAGTCTGTGCTAACTACTGCCACGAAAATATAAAGCATGCTGATAATAAGAGGAAAAGGGGCACTGATAACTCCGCTTTAGGATGGCAGGAGGAGCTTCAGCTGAGCCTGAGTTCTTGCTTCCAGCAAGAGAGAGGCTTAGAAGTAGTGAACTGAGATCCAGTGTAAAAATGACAGGAATTCTGCACCTATCATTGACCACTGCTGACTTATCAGAGATTCAATAACAGAGGTGGGTTGTTTTTTTTTCCCCTTAAACATTTTCTTAGGTCTTCCAGATGTTTTTCAGATTACATTCCTTACCTCTCCCTGACAACCTACCCTGCTCATGAACCACAAACACACTATGCAGCAAAGATCACAACTCCCAGAGCCCAGACCGATGGTTTCATCAACCACTAAAAGCATCCCCAGAACCAGAACAAGTGGGCAGCAGCTGGTGCCTGAAAGACGGAGAAAGGGTAAGTTCCATGGAAAGCGAAAGGTGAGGCAGCTTTCCAGCTCTGACTCCCTGCTTGCCAAAATAGCAATGCCCGGCCCACGCCTCGCTCTGACTTCAGCGGAAGATGTGCTTGTTTCCCAGGAGAGCTTCCCCTCACAACGCAGATGTGCTGCACTGAGGCAATCGCCTTCCGTTGCGTAACGCAACCCGGAATTAAACATTATATGCTATTTAGTATATTTCTAAACTGTAAACCAGAAGTTATAGCCAAGCTCCACGACGCTGCCAAGAATGTGAATGCTACGATTTTAGCGGGGAAGAACACATCCTCCCTCCTCCCACAGCTAGCTCTCAGTCGCGGTTTTGCTGAACTCTTTTGTAGTTGTCAGTAAACTATCGAGTCGCACATCTCCATTGCTTTCATCTTCACCTTTGGTGGCTGGGGGTACCCCTGGCTCAGGACCTCGTGCTGCCACCCACAGACCATCTGGGAAGAAGCCAGCAGGTGGCTGCACCAAGGTACATGGGGCTGAGGCCACACAGTGCTGTTCTTCAGAAGAACAGAGGTCTTTTCTAGCATGTATTACACGTAGCCCAGGTCTCCACAGTGGAAAACTCACCAAGGGAATACTGTTTGCTCATACCAGCAACGTATCCCAAAATCACGGTAATTTACAACTTCATTTCCATTGACAAAAGAAATAATATCATTTTCTTCTGACAAATATCGGCACACGGAAAAAGCAGTGAATAAAATGTCTATAAACAGGTATCAAATAAAGCAACTATCAATCACTGTAACCAAGTTTTAATTAAATCGTACATTAAGTAAAAGAACACTGAAGTAAAACAAGCCACATAATCTGAAATCAAAATAAAAATCTGTCAATCATTCCAAAGCAAGAAAAGCACAAGTCAGATTAATTCAAATACCACAACCTGTTAACTGAATGGTCATATAATAGTTACTTGTCAAATTCCAAATGTGCTAACAGAAGCCAAACGCAGGGATTCAGCAAAGTATTTAAGCCTGTGCCAAAGCACATCTGTATTTTAAAAATGTTTTTAATGTGACAGAGAGCTTAAAACTGTGGGAGCATTCACATACACCTTTACAATGATTTATTTCTGAGAGAGAAAGAGAACACTCAGAAAGCTATCTGCACTGTCCACATTTTAGTATTACAAATCAAGTCAGCTTTTAGCCTAAGCTGAATACACATTTCTGGAGACACATTAGAAAGAACCCCAAGGATTAGTTGTAACACAAAAGGCAGAGGGAGTTGCCTGTCATCATCCTGCCACTTTGCGGAATGGAAGAGTTAGCAAATGAGGCGTGAAAAGATGTGAGAAAAGAAACTCATACCTGCAAAAAACGCAGCAGTTATCAGGTGTGCAAGAACATTACGGTAAGTACCATCATGCCCAACGGCAGGAATTGCTGGCCAGCCAGAAGTCCTTCCAGCCTCCTCAGGCAATACTTTGCATCCTTGAAGCTGGTTGCACTTATAAGCTGTTCTAATTTAATGTTATAAATTAAATTTGAATATGCAGCACTTTAGTTTTTAAGGCCCTGACCTTCACTTTAGAGGCCTCCCTAAGGCTTCTTCTACATCAAGGAAACATTCCTGTTTCTCCACTTCTGTTACTATAAAGGCTACAGCTGTCTGGTTTTTTAATTCCCAACACTGATGGGGTAAGTGAAATCAAACATACGCATCCACTGCTTTAGGGAGGGCCCAAAAGCTTCCCTCCAGGGCGCTGAAAATCTCTCACTGATGCAGAAGGCAGCCTTCAGAGTGCAATGAGTTATGGTGCAGTGAAGAAGGGAGGGCACTATTCAAGTGTGTGGGTGCATGCACGCAGACATGCAGGGAAAGTGAAGGAAGAGGCACGAGCAAACTACGCGATAATTCTCTGAATACGGAAACCCAACCTTGGACAGTGCAGATGGACGGTCGTGTCATGAAAACACAGAGTCAATTCAATACCAGAACGTCTAGCAAGGTGGGCTGACAGGTTTCTCAGAGCAAAGGCTGCTTCTCTGGGGGATGGGGAGAGCTGCAGGGGGCAGGAGGAGCTTTGCACCAGCCTGGAGCTGCCTCAGAAGTCACTCTAATCAATTTGATGGATAAAATTCAACAACTAAAGAGGGTGAAAGAACAAAAGGCCTAACTTACTGAATAAGATACCACTTTAAGAGGTTTCCCCGCTTTCCCTGCTGTAAAGCACTTCTGAAAAACTCAGCCACTGAGCTACTGCTTTTCTTGACCTTTTCACTGAAAGAGAGCAGAGTAAAAACAGGAAAGAGCTAAAATGATATGCAATAAAGATGCTTCACGCTAGGGAAGTCTTTTGAGTCACAGTTGCAAATTCAGTCTGTGTAAGATCTGCCAATATAATGCTTGTTAAAGACTATCTATTAACAGCACCGGCTGTCAAAACGAGTGTATTGTGTCTCAGTTGTTGCAGCAATATAATGCACACTATATCATGCAGCTCCACGGTATTTCATTCTGTTGCTGGCTTTCTGCACCCAAAAACTCACTTCGACTAATTTATAATAGCCTGAGTCCCACAGAGATTAGCTCTTCTGAATGCCCTTTTCTTAACAATAATGCAAATAAATATGGAAATAAGTCTATTGTCTGAGGAACCCTTCCACTAATGTTGTTCTTTGATGGTTTGACTGATTTACTGTAGCTAGGAATCAAGAGTAAAGTGGATCACAGCTTAATATAGTGTGTGGTTAATCTTCCCTTTGCAAAATGCTGGTACACTATGGCCCAAATACCAGAGATTTATTTGATGTGTACATGCTTTCAAGCATTAGTAAACAAGTTGCAGCCCATTATGAAAGAAGAGCAGATCCAAACAGTGGAGAAGCTCTTTCTGTGTGCTAGATTGACAAAGACAGTAGAATATACATAGATTTCTATGTGTAATAACTTTTTTATTTTGAATACCAGTTCAACAAGGAGTAGTTGGTTTTTTTTTAATGACTAAAATGCACCTGAGATCATCAGCCATGTCCTAATGCAGCACTACCTGAAGCATCACAGAACTGGCAGAGAGGCAGGGCCTTCTCCTTTCCTTCCCTAATTGATTTTATTCCTCTTACCCACTTAAGTGCACAGAAGTTACTTGCATGGATCAGCGCTCTGTGGATAAGAAACCCAGTGCTTTAACACAGGCAAAAACACTCAAGCTTTAAATAAGCCATTTGTGCAATATGGTGCAGTTTTTCTACCCAGTGAAAAATACAATCCTATGCCCAGGCACTGGCAGTAGAGGACAGCACCTAATTCCTTACCTCTCACCCACACACGTGACTTTCCACAGTTCTCCTGGCATTTATACTACGCTCACTGACACTCCTCATAGGCTCCACCTGGACAGCATCAGGCACTTGCTGTCTTGGCCCTGATTTTACCTTCTCTGCTAAATACTACCTTGAAATGACTCAGGAACGGTCGCATCTGTTTTTTTCCCCATAACAAATGAAGATGCTGTGCCTGGCAGAGAGAAAACAGGGGGTGGAAGGACCTTTCAGCCAAGAGAAAAATCTCAGCCACAGAGGGGATCCAGAAAACCTACAGTGCTAGAGCAGGCTCCTAGCCAAAGTCTCAACACTGGGCAGCAACTAGCAAATGGACATAGACACATACACCTACAAAAGTGGTGCTGTGAGAACAGACACACAAATGGGAGACTCCAGGACACCACAAGAAAGCAGCACAGCAAAAAGAGAGGATGCCAGTGTCTCAGATAAGCAGTTATGGCAATGTTTACTTAAACTGTTCTGCTGAGTTGTTCCCATTTCAAACAGCAAACTTTGATTTAAGGAAGAGACATGCAGTACTGCCTTCATTTTTTTCCCCCTTCAAAGCACCAAAGCACTTCCTTCTTCAAAAACCAAATGAGCAAAGTTTACCTCCAAACCCCATCAGACCCAAAGATCTCAAATCTCAACTCTGTTAAAAGCAACAGTTAGTCCAGCCAAACACTCTAACAGTGCATTTAATAGCCTATAATATTTCTGATGCCCTACTGATCTGGAATGCTGGTCAAGCACAGCCACCCCAGGGCAGTGAATTCTACAGGGAAGGCACATGAAGACATGAAGGTCCTCCCTGGCTCTGCAAGCTCTGGTCTGACCCAGAGCACCACAGACTCAAGCACTGCAGGACGTAGGATCTTCTCTGCAGACGGAAGCCCGAAGCAAGCACACAAAGTAAAAATTAAAGCTGTGCCAAGCTTGTAAGCACAGAGCTACTCTTTCAAAGTAAGTTCTGCAGTTTTATGCGTATGTTTTACTGTCTGATTTTATCAGACTCTCTCCTTCTCCTAGACTACTGCTTCCCTCATTTCACTTAAGGCTCTTCCCATTCATTCCTATTTTACATCCTTCATGCTGGATGGCTTCTCGGATCACGCCCCCAGTTAAACTACAAATAAACTCAATGACAAGCTCCTCTGACTCCAGTGGGTACAAGAGTGGGCATTTTCCCTCAGCAAGGGTACAAGCATCCTTCACATTCAGCACTACTTTCCCCTGGCTGGATGCTTGGGAAAAGCATTTTGATGCAGACTGCACGCTTGCCGATCTTTACATTGGAAAACGTAGTTCATGCTGTCTCCTGACAAAAGCCACAGCACATGTTCTTCTATACAAGGTGCTCATGCAGGAAATTAAAAATATCTTTTCTAGTAAGCTATGCAAAGCAGAAACAGCCTCCTGGTACCATACAAGTTAAAAGCATGCTAATTATAGAGTTCACTATGAACTCCAGTAAGGTTCCACAAGTCCTAGGTGCCCGTAGAATGAAGAACGTTGCCTAAGCGAGGTCCTGGGGGGCACCTCCCTGCCACCGCGCGTGGGCAGGACCCCCAAAAGCATCAGGAGAAGGCAGCCAGGAGCAGCAGCTCTTCTACCTCCTGCCCTTTCTCTACCGCCGTGCATCACTGCTGCTGAGGGCAAGAGGAAGGAGCCACACCTTGCTCCATTTCTCTCCAGGTGCTCCAGACCATGCAGACAGTACTCCTACAATCCTGGTGATGGTCATTCATGGGTCCAACATGAATTCTGCAACACTGAAAGCCTTACCTGCAAACTCCACTCCCATCAGAGAAAGGCCTTTCTCCCCTACGCTGCACAGTGCTATTCTGCACCTCAAGCCTGCTACTGAAGAGCACTTTCCACCGTCTTGCCAGTCTGACATTTCCAGTTATTACGCAAAACTCCACAGCTCACAACACATTATCGTGCCAGCGGGCTGCTGTGAATTTGTGATGAAGCAACAGATGATGTACATTCTACTACACCAAACTTTCAAGACCTCTGTTGTGTGCCCATCTACAGGGAGTGCAGTGGAATTCTGAAAAAGCTTTCAGACAGAATGCAAAAAAAGGAAAAGGAAAAAAAAAAAAGATTATTTGCATAGTAACTAAATAATGAAAGACAGGGTTTTTCAGTTCCACACTTCAGCATCTAAAAAATGGCCAGTGGAGTTTATGATTATGCATTAAAAAGTCATATGAAGGGAAAGATTCCCACTCACACTGACAGCAGTAGTTTATTCCCCTTCACCATGAAAACAAGCAGAAAGCATTTCACTCAGAAAGATGATTTTTCCAAGCAAACTCTTTGAGTACTGTGAAAACAGCCATAACTACACCAGCACTAACAGCGTGCTCGTTAACTTTACAGAAGTCACTGCCTTATAAAGATTAATTTTAGAATAAATTCACCAAGCTATTGTACCACGTTTTTTATGTCACTTGAATAGATTCCTTTATTGGAACAACAGTGAATTCTGGATATGAAAAAAAAAACCTGCACCTGCATTCACGGAGAAAAACGAAGATGTCAGTCTGCTGAAAATGGACATGAAGGAAGCAGGAGAAATGACATGAAAAAAGGAGTTAAGGATGAATCTCTCCATGAAGGCAAAGGCCAGCATGCTTTCCTGAGAGAGATGCTGCTCTGGAGAAGCAGCTCTCAGTCAGAGGGTGCTCAGACCACAGCCGCTGGTCACTATCACCACCACAGAGCACGACCTGGAAACCACAGCTGCTTTACAAACTGATTAACCAAGGTAACCAGCGAGGCTTTACAGCACACGCCTTCCAGCCAGGACTGTGATGATGAACGTTTTCCCCAGGGAGCAGCACTAAGGAAGGGCAGCACAGGTACTTTTGCCCAGCCAGGAGCTCTGCAACCAGGAGCGAGTGGAACACCTCTCTGGTGCCAGGCCTTCAGGGAACACTGGGCCAGCGTGGCCCTGTCACCAAGATGACCCCCGCTGCACAAGTGAGAGCTGGCAGTCAGTGGTACGTGAGGGCTTGAAGGCTCTGTGTGTAAACATGGCGCAACTTGCCTTCATGCTCCAACTGTGGTGGGTCTTGCCTGAGACAGTTTTATCGACACCTGCAAGATACAGGTATAACACATGCATTTGTTTCACTAAGGCTCTTCATCACACAAAAATCCCACAGAAGTTTGTGCACCACACATGAAATAAACCTGCCCCACTGAAATTGAACTGCAAAGAGGGGGCAGGAGCGGGCAAGAAAAATGCAAACCTGGCTGCCCAACTCCAGGCAGCTCCCAGTTCCTCAAAAACAAGACGTCAACATTAGGCAAGGCCCCAGCTTTCACAGTTTCAAGCAGGAGGCCCCTAACGCTGCAGTAACCTACGGTCTGGTCTCCTAAGTGCCCTTCAGGACAGACAGGTAGACCTCCATCCACAATTCAACATCTGCTCCCAAAGGTTCAGATACATAACAGCTGAAACTTCTCCAGACTACATGAAAGGAGGCTCTGATGCAGCACCCAGCCCTCTCTCACTGCCCAGGGCAGGCAGGCAGGCAGTGAGCACACCCCAGGCAGCAGGACTCTGGGTAGCTCACTTTGCTGCTTCACATGCATAAGGAATGAGACAGTAATATAGGAAGAAAACTTGCAGAGTTAGTCTTGACTGCAAGGCTTGAAAATCACTAGCTGAGATACCTACTCCCCAGCTGGCTAATGACTCAGCTTTGCCAGCTTTGAAAGCAAATATTTAATAATTACCTAGTAAAGGGAAGTTGTGGACAGTTACACCTCAGGGTATTTCCAGAAATGACAAGTATTTTAAAATGGAAATTCACAAATTCTGCAGCATACATGATTTGAATATCTAGTGTACATCCTGGCCACGTACCATATTGCACACAAATACCACAGTGGGAACAGTTTTCCAAGACTACATATATCCCCAATGACACATCAGAATGCACTTTTAAGCAACAATGCAAAGATAAAAGCATGCTGTCTATGGCATGCTTTAATGCTGCTACCATATTCTCTGTCAGTAGTCTATGGATTAACAGGGCCCTGATGCACTATAACACACTGACCACTCACAGCTCCACAGAAGATAATTCCTTTCACCATCAACATTAGCTGAAGATTAGGTATATTGTCGCAATTATTCATTCACATTTTTAACTTGGTCAGCTCTTAAGATACTCCAGTCAGGGGTTTAAGGTTTTTATTATTATTTTTCTTTAAAGGTCTGATCCTAATTCCATTAACTCGCACCAATATCAGGGAGTACATTCAGGCTGTAACTCAGAAGATTAATGTTATCCTAACAACTTCTGGGTCCTTAACACCGGCTATGCTAGGTTAAAAAAAAAAAAAGAAAGATTCATTTAACCTACTGTCTTGCCATTGCCATTAGATGTAGGTGATACTTAGAGAAACAGTTAAATAAATAGAGCAAGTATAGAACGTAAAAAGAAGTATTTGGGTACGATCACTCCCATTTAGGCTGTGTTCAAAATCTAGATGCCTTTCTCAATCTTGCTATTAGGAACAGGCAGTAGAACAGTAAAACACATCTATCTATATAATCACCTGCAACAGCAACCCATCTTGTAATAGGACAAAATCTCCTTTGTTTGCTAGGCTCTCATTTAGAACAGAGTGGATAGACAGGTGGATAGCTGGCTACAAAATAAAGTTACTGGTTAAGACCTAACCTCATGTATGGGAGATTCCCCTTCAGCTCCCTTCTTGCTCTGGAGGCTCCCCACACAACCATCTGCATCCATACCCATGCAAAATGACTTCAAAATATTAACAAACTGGAACACTTCCAGAGCAACGTTTTCTATCCGCTCTGTATACGTTGCCATCAACTCACAAATGGTACAGTCCTAGAGAGTAAGATCTCCATGTATTAGTAACTACTTTTCCCAGATCTCCTTCACAGAGGTAAGATTGTCCCTGTTACTGTTAACAACTGGGGCAAGTTAAAAGCCACTGGCATCAGCTAGCAAAAATGAGACTGCTTACACTTGAAAATACCAAATGGTGCATCTTTAGTGTAAATATGCTGAAGTACCTCAGAGCACGTAAACATTTCAGAAGATAGATTATATTTGGGTTTGGTGGCTTTTTTGGTGTTTTTGTTGTTGATGATGATGTTTTTTTTGAATACATACCTATCTTTCTGAATTGTCTGGTAAGCAGTTTGTGCGGGGAGGAGTATGATACAGTGCAGAAGTATGCTAAAATTACATTTGCATATTCTAAAGATAAAAGTTACCATTCATCATATCCGAAAACAAGAGTCTAAAAGCGCAAGATATACATTTATTTGAAGGGAAAAATAAGTCACAAGTACCAAAGCACTTTCAGAAAGGAGGCCGACAAACTTTTCCTTCCTGCCTGCAGAAAGAAAACTCCATTAACTAGCTTGCACACACACAGCTGAACAGCCAGCTGCAAATTGGGCCAACCTACACCAGCAGAGTAAGGCCAAAAACATGCCCTACGTACTCCATGACAGGGAATTTTGGAAAGCAATATTGCTTGGAAAAGTATCTATGGAGACAACTTGGTAAGTCATTACCTGTAACAACAGAATTGGCAAGAGCTATCAGAGCTTTATCAACGGTAGAGCACCGTCCATAACAACACTGCACTACACAGAAAGACAGAACATAAATAGGAATATTATGGTTCCTTGTGCAGGCTCGGCTCTTGCTGGCTTGTTCTGTCTGCAATGCACAGGATCAGCAGGGATTTTTCACCAGTCTCACCCTTTATTTTTGCATCCTCTTTGGAGGAAGTTTGCTAATTTGTGACTGCAAAGAGGCAATGGTCCTTGGGCCTCCTAGTTTATGAAGGCTGCCCCTTACTGTGTATTTTCACTTCAAACACTGTACTGCCTCTGATAGCACCACATATTTTCACAAGAAGAAAGTAAGCTGTAATGGACTTTCAAGTAAGAGGATGTGCAAACGCACTCATCTGCACACAGACACAAGGACAGCATGTTTGTTTATTTAAAACAAAAAAGAATGAAAAAAAGAAAGGAAAAGAGAAAGTCAGCCCTTGTTAAAAGAAAAGAGAAAGAGAAGAAGACAAAGCCAGCCCTACTTTGTTCTTAGAAAAGAAAGACCTCCCTAGCCAAATCTGACCTCAGTAGCCAAATCTCTGTAGCCTAATCTGGCTGCTACAGAAGACAACTCGTAACATGTTTCAAGTGAATCTGAGACTGGACAGTGAAGGCAGTACATCTTCTTGAATCTTTCTGCACCCAGCCACATTCGTGGATCCGTACCAGCAGCCCCAATCCACTCAGTAGGTCCATGCCATCGACCATTTTGAGAAAGTCTTCATCAAACAGCAGGGGTGATGGGGAAATTACAACAGAAAAAAGAAAAAAACAAAGAAAAACACCTGATTTCTCTGCTACCAACTCTCAGCTTACCTCTGGAGGGCTACTCCCCAAACTGAAGATAGACTGCCCCAACCTGAAAGCCAGTTTTGCCCCAGTTTTCATTTGGCATTTTTTTCAGCGTATCTGCAGGGCTTTAGAACTGCTGTGTTTTTATCTGATGAAAAAGCTGTCTTTCCTCCTGCAGTCCTACAATTCTTTGTGGTGAGACTGTTTCAGTATCAATATTAATATTCAAATGTCAAGTTTGTGACACTACATTTCCTGTACTATTTAAAGCATTCAGAATAATTACTATCTGTGAAATATTAAACAGTAAATTTCTGCTACCTGCTTACTATTTCAACAGCCCTAACTGTGACAGAACGGCACTTACACCACTCCTATGCAATTTTACATAGAGATGTATTGTTCTGCTTTTCTAGCAGTACTCACACGTTTTCCCAAATTGACTTTTGTTGTTTTAGCAAAGCCACCATTCATTCTCTTCTCTGGAGTGCCACTGAGATCCGAATCTCAACTGAGTTTGCAGAACTTATTGCTTCAGACTTCGGTCCATACATGTTCCACAACCAATAGCAACTTTCATATGTAACAAGCCACCAAGGATTTTTTAAGTATTTATGGAAAGGTAATCCTTTCTTACATTAATTCTACTGCTCTTAAAAAAATACAAAACAACAAAGCTTTCCTTTTGCCTGTTTTTCTCCATTTCAGTACTGAGTTCAATCTTTTTCTTTTGTAATTATCTAACCTTGGGTTACAAATATTTTTATTATAACAGATAGGTGTCTTCAGAAGCAACACACATCAGAACAGTGCAGCTGAGAAAGCACTAACCTGCCACTCCTTCCAAGCTGCCAAAGCTGTAGAGAAGCCTTCATATAATAACATCAACTGAAAATAGCAGATGTCCATTCTCACATTCAGAAAGGCGTACAGAAAGGTTAATTACAGAATGGGTTTTTATCCTGGTCAAAAAACAGCTTTGGGAAGAATGCACAAAAAACATGTCCAGCCTTCCACTAACAGGCAACTTTATAAGCCAAAGGTCAAAATAAACATTCCAAATAACTCAAGGAAAGTTTTACTTTCATTGTATGGCTTGACGATACCACAGAGTATCAGTATCATTGCAGAGGTCAGTTATTTCCACTGTTCTCCTCCCTGAAACTGCAGGACTGTTTCAGAATGTGCATGCTTCTTTCAGTCTTAATTAACTTCACCACAAATTCGAGCCAAAGGGGTCTGATCCCAACCCTCCAAAAGCCAACAGGAGGGACGCCAGTGGGAATAAAGCCTAAAACAACACATCTACAGTAGTCAACAACTCTTGAGTTATATAAATGCTCGCTAATATCTCTATACTGACTGGCCATCAACATTTCCATTATAATCCATTTACTTGGGGACATTTGTATGCTGGATTTTATCCACAATCCTCTCTAGCCAGCTGAGAGGAATTGTTTTTGAGTGAAACAAACCACCTCCCTCCCCTCCAGAGACCTGCAAACAACTAATAAAGCCCTCATTTTCCACATAGACAACAGGATCCCACCACCCTGGGCTGAAAGACAGTCTACCCACTTTGCTACACCATGCTGTTGCAGAATGGTAAAAGGCAGCTTCAGTCCTGCAGCAGGAAATCAAGGGCTAGCAGGTTTTTCATGTAGTACGCCATGACATGAATAATTGGGACCAGGAATGCAACAATGAGGCTTGAACAGTTAATGAATAATGTGCCCTGTGATTCGTCATCATTCTGTTTACACTGCATTGAGAGTTATAAATGAAGTAATAAACAGTAAGACCCAGTCCACCAACACAAGAAGTGTGTCTTGATGCTTTCTAAAACGTACCAGGAGTAGTGTTAACATCACAGCCAGTATTCTTCCCATCCCAGTCAGTGAAACCATCCTTAGATTTGGTCTCCTGTGGGCTCCAGAAGTACAGCTACATTAGCCCACAGATGCATAGGCATATTGTAACTGGACACATTATTTTAAAGTGTTTGAAGTAGCCTGAGTAGAAGTGTTCAGAAGACACAGAAAAACAAATTCCATTCCACAATATGCAATTCATACTAATGTTAATTAATTCACATTCACAACATAAGCTGAAGCTGTTCCAAATAAACCATTATGATACATTCTGAGAACACGTACTAGGAGCAAAACAGAACTTGGCTTAGTTCAAGCAACCTACCGACACAACTTTACATATTTCCCAAAGGAGTCTGAGTCTACCTTCTTCTGTCTGCTCCTGGAAGGATGTCAGTACCAGGCCCACCACGCTGCTTAGTCAACAACCAGCTCTACAATAATTCAATTAAGGGGTACAACATTAACAGTTTTTAGCAGTGATGTACGATTCAAGTGCAAATGCTTCTAAGAGACCTAGCTGAAGGAATGGGGACATCTGTTGTCCTCAGCTATCACAGTAAAGCACAGTCCTTCTTCCTCTTCCCCTTCCAAGAGTTCTCCATACCCACTCACTCGTCCTCAGGCCTCCCTCCCCGGATGCCTAGAAACAGAACAAGATGGACAAGAGTATGCAAGACGGCCCTGCCATCGCCCCCCAGGATGTCCAACTACTCTGCCCACCTGCATGAGATGCAATTCTGCTGAAGTGAACTCGATGAGACCTCAGAGCTCTCTACTTTGCAGAAGCTAATACAAACTAAGACAGAGAAAGCTTGACAATCATCAGAATCATCAGAATCATCAGAATCAAGGCACCAGCTAAGTGAGGGGAGCCCAGCAAGGAGGCTGGCAACAGGTTCTCTCTCTGGGGCAGAAGCTTCTCAGTGTTTTGTCTAAGGTACAAACACACAAAGTTGATACAATTGCCTTGGCACGTGAACAGATTTGTTCTTGGTAGTAAGCACAAATTCTTTTCAAGTCCTGAGCAGAAGTTAAGAGATGACCCAGGTCAGTACTCATACATCACACACCACAGCCCTTCTCAAGCACACAGGCAAAATACAACAGAACTCAGCTACAGACCAAACCCCACTTGCATACACCACAAACGCTTTTATTTTCCACGCCCATCCAAGAACATAAATTGTCCAAAGGCTGAATATCAGCTCTTCACAAAGGACCTCGGAGCCATCAGAGCTCCCTGCCAGCTCCTAACAGGGCACTTGCCCATCATAAACTGCCCACATGCTCATGCTTTTCCCCAGGCAGAGCCATGCACTTTGCATCTAGGCAGCAGCTTGTTTTAACTGCACACTTACTAGGACAGGTCACAGTAAAACGCACACAAAAAAGCTACTCGTAAGTAAGAAGGGAAATCAGTGGCTACGACTGCAAAGCGCTGTTGCTAGCCAGAAATGAAGAGCACACAATCCAGCACTGAATGACTGCCAGCAAGGAGGAGTCCCAGTTTAAGGCCGCAAAAACACTTGGAAAGCTGTTACTTGGCTGATTACGTCTCTGCTGGAAGGGTAAGGTTTCAGAGTAGTGTGCCCAGCAGATTAGATGTGCGGCTCCCAGCACAGCTCGCAGGAGCTGCAGATCTGAACCACCACGCACAGTGCAACTGTACCCTTGCAAGTAGTGGCAATACAACCTGCCTCTGAGCAACACTATGACAAAAATAATAGCAGTATCAATGAGACTCTACTCCGTGGGCAATGACCACAATACACGCCACGCTTCCGTTGAAACGAACTGCTCTGTAAGAAATGTTATAAACCAAGCAGGAGACATAAAGAAAATGGTAAGGGCAGTGCCTTTTTGGAAAAAAGAAAAAAAAAAAGAAAAAAAGAAGAAGAAAAAGAAAGGAAAAAAGGGGCAATTTGGCATTTGCAGTGTGTACAAGATGCCTTCATACACTTTCCTGATTCCTTGCCAGTAACTATTCAAAAAAGACCACTTAACAAGCAAACAGGTCTTCAGCACAACAAATAATAAAAAAGAGAGCAAAGCTTGTGCTATTTAAATATCATGAAACATTCTGCTAATCATGCACAGATGGAAGTACAGACGCTTCTGCCAGACGCCTTGTTCCAAAACTTTGCTCTATTTTTAATTATTTGATGCGCAGAGGACCTGTTTGCTGATTAAAAGGGCGCTGCCTTTAAAAGGACTCCATCAATATGGAGTCTGGTCTTGTTTTTCATGCGAATGTAGAAACTCCTAACTGTGAGCTCCCCGTAACAATTTGCTGTGGCTGTTTCCTGCCAGATACTTCTCTCACCTTGGAAGACTACCTACAGATGGGAAAAGCGAATCTAACTATGTGCAGTGCTGTCTGAAAAATGCTGAGTAATTTCATTTGGATAATGCTTCTTTTCCCACAACTTCCTTTTGTCTGTAACTCTTTTGGTGCTACCTACAAGCATCGATTTTCAGATGTGGGCATTATTTTTGACAGCTTTCCTTTCAGTCAGAGCATAGTTGTTTGTGAAAACACCTCCAAACTTCATCAACCAAAATACTCAGTGTAGTCAGAGGCTGGCAAAAACATTTAGATTAAAAAAAAAACAAAAAACACACACACAAAAAATGGTGTGGGGGGGAGCAAGCCTTGCATTTTTCCCTTCATACCTCCTGTGAACTTCACTCAATTCAGTGGGTACTTCATTCCTGTGCTTCTCCACAGCAGTCAAGGAATTCTTCCCTCAGTGAAGAGCCTCACTCAGAATGCACAGCATGTTCAATTTTTTTCCCCCTTTCTTTTACTGAATTAAGTGCTTCTCAAACATTCTTTTTTTGGCTCAGTTTACCTTTTATCTCGAAAGTTTTGCAATCTATTACTGTAGCATTCTGCCAGTATGAAAATGACTGGAAATTTAAGAAAAACAGCTCAGGCCGTTACTTTTGTCCCACTAGTATAATATGTACAAAACACCACATTTTTAAAGCTCGCTAATGTTAATGACTGAAGCTGTGCTATTAGCACAGTAAGAGCCCTCTGACTAGCAGACCACATGGTACAACAAGAAAGTAACAGTGACCCCATTATCTTAGGAACAAATAACCCAAAGAGGGTGCCTCCCGGCTCATGCCCAGCTACAGAGAAAACAGCTGAATTACTTTTAAACTGCCAGCGTGTAACATTATACAAACAGATAAACGCGCCCGGTTTGTGAGCAACCAGCTGACCAGCCTGGAAAGCAAGGTGCCAGCTGAAGAGACGCTGCAGCTGCCAGCCAGGGAGGACTGGCAGGGGCAGGCAAGGCTGACAATCCAATGCGCCGCTCCAGAGAAGAAATAAAGGCTTTTTTTCCCCCGTGAGGAGAAGGGAGGGCTGTACGGAGGGAAAGGCTTGTCCTGACACATCATCGGGGCTGCAGAGCTCAGAACCCAGCTGTGACTAAGGAGGAAGGGAGGGAGATCAAACAATGTTCAAACTGGCCCTTCCGCAGATAATGACCGAGGTACTGAAAACTTCTAAGCAAAAATGGACTCTGGGCACACAGGAACACACGCATAGGGCGAGCCCAAAGAAGGGCAGCATGCAGCAAAGCACTGCACAGGGAGCAAATGTGGAGTGGGTGCCCTGCAAGTGGGTCAGGAGCTGCCAGGAGTGCTGAGCGTGGAAGAAACTCTGCAGAGAAGGAGGTGAGAAGAGAAACTGACAGGCCAGCAACAGGAGAGTAAATCAGGGAAAGGTTACAGCGGGACAGAAGGATGTTTAGGCAAAATACTGGCTGGCTGTATGAAGATGAGTCTAATTCACCAGCACATCCACATGAAGGCCAGAAAGTGAGGACAGCTGACTGAGGAACGGTCTTCATTCTCTCTTCACTTGAAGGAAGAATCAAGCTAACACTCAACTACCAAGCAGCATCCTACCAGCAAGCAAACCAACAGCTCCAACATCAGAGGGCCTCAACCCTCCCACAGACACACAGCCAGATGCCACATTCTGTTACAGCCCACCATATGCAAGCATTCCACTCAAACCTCAGCAGTAAGGACAGAGGTGGGCACCAGACCCCTTACCCACTGCTGGCTGTAGTGGAGCACCTTGCTGTAACACAGGCAAGAAGCATGACAAGCTGTGCTGCAGCTCAGGCTGCCCAGCACTGCTGGTCTCACAGGCACACCAGCTAGGGCATGAGCTGCACAAACAGCACCAAGCACTGCAGCCAGCCCGCTGACAGCTCAAACAAACAGACTGCACAGTGCTGCTGCTAACGTAGCAGAAGCATGTCTTAGTTTGCATTTCTTCCATTCCTTTCAACCAGCATGACGTTTCAGCAAGTTCAGGTCCTTGTTGTCTTTCTTTGCTGCAATTTTACGCCTTTCAGATGCTTGCTACATACCTCCTATCCATCTTACTTAGGGCCCATTCTGGCTGTTTTCTTAACAGATGTTAACATCTGGATAGTAATGTCATATAACAAATGTCATTCGGGAAGTTTATTATCACAACTTTATTTCACTCAGTCAGTGCACACAGTTTCTCCTGAATTTGCCACAGATCTGCTATCAAAATAAGGTCGTGATGACCAACAAATCCTAGGCTGTACCCCTGTCAGTTTGTGGCAGCCTCATAGTGGAAGACGACGCACTTGGACGAGTTATTCCCTCAGCTTGTACAAACATAGAACAAAATACAGATTTTGATTCGTTCTTCAGTCCTTCCAATGTCATAGTGTCACCTATATTTTAAGTTAATCCATAACACAGTTTACTGACAGTAGGAAACTTGAAACTCATTCCTGATTCTAAGAGGACGCAGAGGAGATCTAAGGTGAAAGTTAAAGCATCTCCTCAGTTCTGCAAACCAGAAGATGCAAAAGAAAAGTGTTTGCCCACTTATTTGTCTTTGGCCTTTACACCAGCCCTGGAGAAGTATCGCCCACAAAGGAGTGCCGGTAACCTGGCTGGAGCAGCTGGTGAGGATGCAGGCAAGGAGAACACAAAGGAGAGAAACGGGAGAGAAACACAAAGGAGAGAAACATAGAGTCCATAGATGAGAATCCATAGATGGATTAGTCCCTCATCCGTAGTAAAGCAGGATGGGGTGGCACCATTTCACTTTTTTTGTTTTTGACACTGCCAAACAACTGAAGTTCTGATTAATCTCCACACCTATTAATGACATGGTCGGGGAGTTTGTTCATTAGAACTGGATGCTCAAATTTTAAGACATGGGTATGAAATTAAAGTCTTGTAATAACCAAGAGATGATGTTCACGATATCCATACTATAGTGTTTTACTTGTGTAAGGACAATCACTACTGGTACATCTGCAGCAAAATATTTCACTCAGAAGTTCAATTTTAATCAAAAGGAAATTTGCATCCCTTGCTGAGGGAAGAAAATACCACTGATCAAACCTACGGTACTTCAGCACAGCCTAAAGTGATACGCAATGCTGCCCAAGCAGAGGCATCTTTAAGGCAGTGCTGCTAAGCCTGAAGAGGAAAGTGATCAGAGAGAGGTAAAATGGAACTTATGCTTGTCTTAAAAATGAGAAAAAAATCACCCAAGTGGCAGCAAATATACAAACAGAAAGAATGTGATTGAGTTAGCATTTGAATTCTGTACTTCAAGCTACCTTTGATCAACTTGATTAACATTCCTTTCTAAAAATCTTACAGCTGATGCACTTCATGAACACAATTAAAGTAGATTAATCTGCTCTAAATTGTACATTTCATAAGATTGCTGTTCCTCTGATTAATTTTACAAAAAACACGTGCAACTATGTATTTTTGTCAATGATAACATAAACCCCTGAGAAAGCTACCGGTAACTGGCCAAGAGACATCAGTGTGAACATCTAATAAATCAGCACGCCGTATGATGCAATGTTCCGTGATCTCATACACCAAATACTACACTTCTTGTTCAAGTACAAGAGAAAAAGAACTCAGTTGTCAGCTTATACCACCCGACTGCTTAAAATCTAATTCTTCTGGTGTTACTACCTACACGAAAACGCTGACAGATAGTCAAAGTGACTGCAACAGGTCCACAAACCTTCCTCTACTAAAATTGGTGATAAAATATAAATCACATTCAATGGCGCGGTTTGACACAGCTGAATTTCAGAGGCGCTGGGTCTGAAAGGGACCCATCTGAGCCCCGATCTGAGGGGAAGGCTCACCTTGACCTCCCCAGGACAGCCGTGAGCAGACTGATGTCCCTTCACCCCACAGATCCCCCTGCCTGGTGCTGTAGCTAAGCGCTGCTGAACTCAGGTACCCTCTGGAAGCACTGCAAGGCGGTAATTAGCGTGAGGCTTGTAATGCATTCCCCAGCCAGAAACACGGGTTGCTGTGGTCACTGGAGTCAGAGAGTGTGAAAAGGGGCTGGGGGGGGGGGGGGGGGGGAAGATAAAGAAAAACAGGTAACAGCAGGGAAAACACAGTGATATCCTATTTAAGTATCAAATATTAAGATGATTACCATTATCAACTGAACTGTCAAATAAGTATTGCGGGAAAATGGTGATTAAAAAAAAAAATTCCCAATAAAATATATCATTGCAGTGGAGAGGATTAATGATGCACAGGAGATACCTCTGACACAAACGTGTACTTCCTAAATCGCGTTTGGCTTCGTTTTGATTTTTAGAGAAATGATGCATTTAACATCCTGTCTGCAGATGATACAATTTTAAAACGCAACCACAACACCACAACAGCAATCTAAACCCTTCTTCTACGTTCTGGGAAGCTCTGTGCACGGCTCCCATTAAGCTTACCGGTAACTGCGAACTGTTAACATGCCTTAGTGTGGTTTCAGCATTCCTAGGCAAGGCTAAGCAGCAGTCAGAAAACAATGATATCCCCAGGCCCACACTGCAGTTTCTCAAGCAGAGATTAAGCACGGTATTCTGCTCAACAAGCTCATCACTGTTAAGTAACTCATCAGAAAATAAAGAGGGAATTATCAAATGGGAATTGCCAAGTAATTAGTTCTCTGAAGCAGATGACATACAACTGTTAAAGGGAGGGGCTTCCCTGTTAGTCATATGTCAGAGTAGAGCCTACTAATCTGTAAATAAAAATGCATTTCATATGATTAGCGCGATGGGTTTTTAACCACTAGCGGTACATGAAGAATTAATTTGCAACTTTTTGTGCTGTAATAAGCCAGCGAGATTTTCTCCCTTTGCATACAATGAGTTTTCCAACACTGCGGATCGCCTGCTGTCAGACTGCCTGGGGACAGACGGCCATGCAGACAGGCTGCTACCAGGGAGGGGACGTGCTCAAGGGCTGGGGAGGAGGGTAAGTGCATTTACTATCATAGTAAGCGGAAAAGGCACTCCCTGCTCAGCTGCTCCACGTGACACTGACAAGGACGGCACCGACGAGAAAACGTTCCCTGGCACACAAATTCACAGGGATTAAGCCTGCTTTCTGTACTTAGCCTTCTCCGTTAAAGCCTGACTTTCTTCAAGAAGATCATCTCACAGAAACGTTCAATTTGCAAAACCTGAAGGGCCTTCATGCATGGGTACCTGACAAACAAAAATGTGGTAACGCTCACAACCACATTCCAGTACAAACAAGAAACACTTAAACTTCTCTGCTTTTTATAGACTGAAGAGTAAGCCAATAAACCCCTACATCAGGCTTTTGGCTAGTCCCAAACAGAACTGCTCACTGCTAACTCACCAACAACTAAAGAAGTAATTACTGAACACACCAAGGGTAAGTGGAGGAGGGCATGTATGATGCTGAGGCCTGTACAGAACTACAGATCAGGGATGGCAATCACAGCATTTTGACCCTCAGCACATGCTCTGTTTCTAATATTCGCCCCATCAGCCAAAATATCACACTGTAAAGTAATGCTAGCACAGGACAGATCTCCACAGCATATCACGGAAGGTGAATCAAACCTCAGGCACTGGCTTATATCACATTACCAATGAGAGCCTAGCACTTCCATCTAGACAAGTCACTGCAGCCAGCTCTGTTTATACTTCAGACAGTGTTACAAAACCTCCAGTCAATCTGACATCGGGCTACAGCAGCATCTGCTGAGGAAACAGCAGAGCAAAGCCAGGGCAGGGCACCACGGGGGTGATGGGGTAGGGCTGGGGAGGTGACCAGGCCTCATCTCCAACATCTGACACTGCATTCACGTCTTTTTATTCAATTTATCACAGAGTTATTCACTCAGCCACAAAACAAACAATTAAAAAAAATTAAAATGATTTCTAATTACTCTCCAATTATACCTAGTTCACATCATCATTTCATTTGTGCTGTTAATGTGCTCACAGTCTCCACTGCTGCCTTCTTTTAGCCCTACAGCCATTGCAGGCCCTGATAAACAGTGTAAGAGAGAGGAAATAAAATCAGCCGTGATAAAGGAACACCGATATGGCAATCAAAAAATTGCCTTTGGACACACTAATATTGAGACCGATTACCTCTTTCTACATTCAGTAAATAATATTTTAAGAGGACAGACTGCTGTTCATTTACAGAGAGTGGCAGCCAAAAGCCTGTGCAAAGCACAGCTTAGGCCTTCTGTACCTAACAGGTAGTGTGCAGATATACTTATGGAAAATTCAGTAATAAAAATTTACAAACAGGCTGTGGCTGCAAATTCAACCCGATACTACGACATGATTAATAGATATCAAATGACTCAACAGTGAAAAAGATTGAAAAGAACACTCCAGTTATTCAAACATCCAGTGCCTCATGCAAAACCCTCTCGACACAACTGCTTAAAAGAAAGCATTGAGTCATTTGCCTGCGTGGAAGGAGGCAGAGCGAGTTCTGAACAAATAACAATAACTCAACATTTTTTAGCTCAGGCTAAAATTAACTGAAGTCAGGAATCATGGAAAGAAAAAAAAAGCCATATCTCAACACATGTGATTTTATTTTCACTAATCCCAGTGTCCTCATTCAGGCAGTGAGCTCTGCAGACTCTGCAGGAAAGCTGCTTGAAGCCGAGCAGCAGGCACGCCTCAAGCTTACACACCGCAGCGGCTTCACTCCTTGCAGCCACACGCCTCCTTCTGTGAGTACAAACGCACGTGGGGGGGCACCAGGGCTGAAGCAGAGTCTCTGAGCTCTGATACTGGAGGTGCCAGGTGAAATAAGCGTGCCTGATGTTCCATCCCTCAGACAGAACTCGTGGCAATAACCTGGGTCTGCACAGAACAGAGCAGGGCTGCTGATGCTTCACCCCCCCCCCGCCAAAAAAATGTGAGCGCTGGAAAAGATGCTGGGTCTGAGCATGCAGTGCTCGATCTCAATTCATGAAACCTATTTGTGGCTGATCGCTGTGCTGCTCTGGGTCATGTTTGTTTCACGTGTTACTACTTTTGAGTTCCCTTTCTGTTAAATCAAGCACTTGTAAGAGATAACGCTTGTAAGCAGGCAGTCGCTATCTCAGTAACTTTCTCTTTACTCATACAGTAGGACTGATTTTGATCGATCCCTAGAGAAAATAAGCACTAACTAACAAGGCCAATAGAGGAACCCACGCTCAGCGACTGAGACAGCACGTCCAAGAAAAGGAGCTGAAAAAGATCTGATCTGAAGGCCAGAAGACAACGCTGCATTTCAAACTGCACTGATACTGAAAAAAAGCAGCACAGTCCTGCCCTCCTCTCACGCTGTAACCGAGACAACTGCAGCAGACTTAACTAGGTTATTTCTTCTTTAATCCAAACTGTTCCCAACACGTAACATACTTTTTCTCATGCCATCGCAGGAAGTGCCAGATGCTAAAATATTCTAAGTGACTTAGAGATACGCTGCGGGTAACTCACACAGGATTCAACCAATACGCTTTAAATCGTTTCTTCTAGTTAAGAGATAGAAAGCTGTCCTGTGGTAATTGCCTGTGCAAATAAATACAACTTCATAAAACCTGTGCCAGTTCTGAAAAAAATGAAAGGTTTTGTGGCAACGTCGCTGTCATAACAGAGAGCTCCCTTCTATTTGATCTCCCGAGCCCACAGCAGCTACCCAGTCAGTTCTGTCCCGAAAGTGAAAGATGAAATGTGTCAGTGCACAGGCACTTGGGCTGGCTGTTCAACCAAAAATCTCCTATTGCTCTGAAGGGGCATAGTGCCCCATCAGTCCACTCCCACTACTCCAGCTCATCTGTAAACCCTAAGAGGCATGTCTTTACATGTAACTGCTTGCTCAGACAACTTCCCTTTACAGCACAGCACCCTACCCCACAGCCATAATAAAATGTAAATTATGTGCCACACACCTCTCTGACATGCTGCATATATTAGAAAGTTATTCTGCAACAGAGGCTTTTTGGTCAACCCCTCATATGTAGAATGCTGTAGTAATGGAGTTTCCTGGCTGCATAAAGGTGAAAAAAGCACCTTAACTTCTGCAAGTAATTGCTGCATTTAATTTTCTTTTATTTAGAGACGTCACATTTTTTAATGACTTTTTGTCTTTTCTTTTTTCCCCCCCAAAAAAGTATTAGTAGCATTGCCAATCTGAAGCACTCAAAAATCATGAAACAGGTCCAGAAAACCAAGCTGGCTTAATGACAATCAGATTAAAGAAATAAAATAAAAATTTATGTTCTTTTTATTGGCAGTACGATTGTTGAGCCCTTAAACTTGGTTCTTTCAAGGTATTTCCCCCAACCACACAAGAAGGAGAAGTAAGAAAGAGGAGAGGGAGCTGAGCGTGCTACTCCATCCTGTCTGGTTCCAGAACTTCGGGGAAAAAAGTCAGAAGAACTGAAAACATTCCTGAAACTGGAGTAAAAGACACTCGAGCACATCACTAGTGACCAGCTATCTGGGAAGCATCCTCATGCCAGGCAGTTAAGTGCTCGAGGGGAAATCAGGATACTGAAAAGTCAAACAAGCTGCTAGGAACAAGAACTGCTAAAAATGTTCACAAAAGCACGGGGAGGATTTATATAATTATACTGGTGGTATTAACCAACAAAAAATCAAAGACTGTAAAACTTTTCCATTCGTGCTACAGTCTTTAGTAACTGCATACACTCTGACCTGAGGTATACATAAAACCACTCATCTGGAACCCACTGTCCTGTCAGTCACCCAACTGAGTCACCAGAGCTAATGGAATTTCTATGATGAGTTTCTCCAGGACCTCTACTGCCAGGCACGGGAAGTACAGACGTTTTGCAGGTAGATAACGGCACGGACTGCATTCAGGTGCCCGTGCTGACCAGAACCTGCTGCAGACAGCGCATGCTTGTTAGACAAAAGAAAAAGCAGCACTTTCTCACCTTACTGACAGCGCATCTCTGTACGGCAAAGATGACGGTGAAGGTGGTCACTGTCCTGCAGGAGTCAACAATAAATTCACAGCTTGTATTGCTCGCCCGTCTGGCTCGGCCTGCGGCGTGACTGGAGGTCCCAAAGTTGAGGAGGTGGGAGCCAAAAGAAAACAAAGCAAAAACACAGGTAAGACTCAAATGGCAGCACCCTAAGACGCTCTAATGAAGCCTGAGCGGTTGCTTTGCTATTACTCAAGCACAAATAAACTATAGATTCAGTCTCGCAGACAGCACACATACAGCACAGAATGTAGCCCACATATTCCAACAGAGTGCTCTTTTCCTACATGTGATCTTGACGAGGTGAAGAACCATAAGCGAGTCGAGCTGACTTCAGTGCCAGCAGAACTGGCTTGTGCTGTATCTGAGGAGGGGCACCACTCAGAATACTGCTGCAACTGCTGCCATTGGGTGAATGCAGTCAGCCAGGGGAACGTGGCGTTACCTTGTCCTTAACCGCAGCACATTAGAGCCACTGCACAGTGCTGCAAATGCTTAAACAATGTAAACAGCAGCCAATGCTACCAGCATGGTTCTTTTTCTTCTATTTCTGAATTTTTCTTCAGTAAAAATACTGAGAGCAACAGCACTGACATTCTGTTGACATCACATATTCAACAAAATATTTTTTTTTCCCCCCCACTTGGAATCCTACCAAATATTTTTATCACTCTTGGGACAATAAAAGGATTTAGTGGGACCATCTCTCCCTCACTGAGAAGCACTTTTGTTGTTTCAGTTTATGAGCACACTGACTCGTCCCTACCCTATTTATGGAAGGATTTACACACATACTTAACTCCAGATAGATTCTTTAATCAATCCTCATTCAGCAAAACCCTCACTGGGACGTGTACTAAGGCAACTTTGCAGACTGGGACCAATACACGCACACAGATTTGCATGTGTTTCAGAGCCATCTCAGACTCCAGCTTTTAGGGGAAAAACAGAAGGCATCCAGCATTACCCTCTCAGTGTTTGCAGGGGGATCAAAAAGGAATTACAGCCATAGATCCAGTTTCTGCCTTTCCACAAAAGTTAGGAGACTGCAAAGTTTCTTCCATTTAGAAGCATCCATCACCAATCAGCTAAGCCAAAACCGTGTAAAAAAACTTCAGCTCATAAAAAATGCAAACCACCGAACAAGATGCACGTATGACATCAGATTCCAAAATGCTGTGCCTCTGACCGAGTAAAACCGAATGAGATCAGGATTTCTGGCTTGCAAGCTCAGGCTAAGCATACAACTTCCTACAGAGTACTCACTGGAATACAGCACGTCGTTTCAGCAAACTGCAGCATTTACCTGTGCCAAGCCTGTCAGACTGCTGCCTCTTCAGCTAATTGTGTTGGTATTTGTTACAGCAGTCGGTACCGTACCTCCGAGGAGACCTACAGCTCCATCTGCCACCCGAGCCGTGCAGAGCGCCCACACCGTACCTGTGCAGTCCCCACCCAGCCTAGTGTGCCCACCAGGCAGCCCTGCCGCACAGCCCTGCACCCAGCCAGCGCCGCAGCCCCTCGCCATTCTGACACGCGTTTGCTTTAAGCCCCGCTGCAGTTCTTCATCGCGTTTCCCCTCAATTAGCACACCACAACAAAAGCCAGCGCCGCACCAGCAATGACAACGACAGTCCTCGCTGCCCTCTACTCAGACGTGCTGCTGAACTTCAGCACGGGGAGAACCAAGCCTTCGTTTTGCTCTGCTAGGCATGGCATTGAGACCATTACTTTCACAGCCTAATGTTTAAATCAGCAGTTGCTTTTCAGGTGAGCACATTTAACGTCTATTTTCTTAATTAAGATGAAACTAGGCCACTGGATCTATTACATAAAAATGTTGGTGAAGTGAAATTCCAGGCCTCTTGTAAATGTCTCTTAAAACAAGACCAGTTCCTTCAGCCTCTCTAAGTAAATCAGACCAGGCCAGGGAGAAGAGCTGCGTCTTGTACTTGCAGGAAGTCTCTTAACTACACACAAACGGCCTTTTCGAAGTAACTGTTTTGCTGTGCTCTGTCACTCGGTGAACTGCCTCTCCATGGAGCACGTCACCAGCAACACCGGGCACGCAGTGGCAGCTCCACAGCAGCCGTGCTGTGAGCGCTCACCTTCTGCTACCACTCCTCTCCACGGGCTGCCCTCCTTCCAGCCCCCTCGGCACGCAGAGGAAGGCCGTTCCCACCAAAGGCAGGCATTAGGATCGAGCCCCGGGCACAGAGGGCCGGTCAGCACAGCCCACGGGCTGCCTGAGAGCTCCGGTGCTGCATGGCGCCGGCAACTTCTCCCCACCGAGATGTGCAACGCTCCGGGCTGCGCTCTGTAGCAGCGTGGATGCACGTGCGGTTAGCAATGGGAGTCATTCACCGCTCTTGCACGTGGCTAACGCGGCTCCTCCAGGGGGCAAAACTCCCACGGTGCTTTTTGCCGTAGAAAGATATTGGGAAAACGATGGCTCAGGCAGCGGATCAGCGCCTGAGCTCTGCTACTCTGCTCTGTGCCTGGCCGCGGTCCAACAAGCGGAGCTACCCCAGATACACACCGTGTGCGCGGCTCACAAGCAGCCCCTGGAGCCGCTCCAGGCCCACGGCATTAGGATCGAGCACCAGATTGGGCGCCTGTGTGCAGGCAGCGGGGGGGAAGGCCGGCATGAGATCTTCAGTTCAGCGCTCCCGGAGGGCGGCACGCAGCGCGGAGCTGCACTGCCTGCTCTGTCACGGCGTTACGCTGTCTGAGGCGGAAAGTTTCCCACTCTATTACTCTGCTGTATTTCAACGAGCACCAATGCGAAATAAAATAAATCGGAATACCAGCAACGAGTTGTTTGCCGATAAGAAATTCTTTATATCGTACGCACCTCGGTTTTTTTTTTTTTTAACCGAGGGAGCAGGAAGCCAGCCGTCCCCCAGCACACAGCTCCTTGCTCAGTCACGCAGCACCGGGCATTCCCACCGGTAATGTCACGGCTCGGCGCGGGACGGCCCCGCGGCCTACGGCGGCCGGGCGGGGAGAGGGGAGCAGCGGCGAAGTTTTCGCGAGCCCGCAGCCCCCCGAGCACCGCCGCCCCTTCCTCCCGCAGTCCGCACGCGGCACGGGGGCGGCCGGGCGCACGGCGCGCGCACACCTGAGCGGCCGGGGCCGTCCGTTGCCATGGCAGCGCGCTCACATCGCTCGGCGGAGCCGGGCCGGGCGGGTTCCGGCGACGAGGGGCTGCGAGAAGAGCCCGGGACCGCGCGGGGGAAGGGCCGGAGGCGCGGCGCGGCGATCCCGTGGCGGAAGGGCTCGAAAGCGAAATTAAAAGCCCTCAGCGTGCCGCTGCACGGACGCGCTTTGCCCCGCGAACGGAGGGGCTCGGCGTATCCCCCCGCCCGGCTCGGCACGGCTGCCCGCGGAGCGCCTGCTGTGCAGCCAACGGCACCCAAACAGCCGTGGCTCCCCGCGCCGAACGGCGCATTATATAACGGCTTCCGACTCGTTTGCTCCTCCGTTAGCGCCCGGCGGTAATTCCTCCTCTGCCGCCGCTCCGTCACGTTATTATCGCTATCACAGCGGGCGCTGACGTTTCCCAGCGCCTTTAATTCAGACTTCGGTACCCCCAGGAATCGCGCTCGCGCATCGCGGCCCTACCGGGGCTGAGGGGTGAATATCGAACAACACCGACCCGACCCCGAGCTCCGGTCGGCGCCGGGGCCGAGCGGCGGTGCCCCGCGGCCCTCCCTCCCGCGCTCCCCCGGCGGCGGTACCGGGCGTTGTCCGCGGGCGGCCCGGGCCCCGGGAGCGGCGGCGCGGGGTGGCCGCCGGGCACAGCCCCGTCCCAGCGCCGCCTCCTCCTCCACCGCCCGCTCGCTTCATTCACCCTCAGCGGCCGCCCAGCCCCTACTACATGCGCCGTGCGGCCCGGCCGCGGCCCCCCCGCTCCCACACACACACACACACACAGGGGCCGTGTCAGCACCCCGTCACGCACCGCACCGCCACACACACACACACACACACACACACACACACACACACAGAGCTACAAACACACGCCCCGCAAAATGTCCACCGCGGCCACCGGCGGGGTGAGGAAGAAGGGAGGAGGAGGAGGAGGAGGAGGAGGAGGTGGAGCGGGAGGGCCGTACGAGCCCCGGGCCCAGGCCGCTGCCCTCGGCCATGTCGTGGCCCCCGCCCGGGCCGGGCCCTGAGGCTGGGCCGCAGCGCTGCCCCCCCCGCACACACGCACACATACACGCACACAAACACATATATACACACATACACACGAACACAGCCGCCTCCGGCCCCGTGTTTTTCCAGCCGGGAACCGCGGGTGGCTCCGCAGCCCAAACAAGGGGAGAAACCGGGGGGGAGGAGGAGGAGGAGGAAGAGGAGGAGGAGCGGGGGGGGCAGAAAGCAGAGGAGGAAGAAAAAGGCACTTACTGTAAAGTGTCAGTGGAGGTGGGGCTGGCGGGGGGGTCGGACCGAGACTCGCGCACCGCCGTCCTCCCGAGGCGGGGGTCTGTGTGTGTGTGTGTAAATGTGTGTGTGTAAATATGTGTGTGTGTATGTGGGCTCCTTCCCCCGCGGGTACACGCTGCGGGCTGCTCCGCCGCTGTAGTAGAAATGATGTCTGCGGTACAGCGCTCGCTGCCGCTCCGCTCTCCAGTATGTAAATGTGTAATAGAAGCCAAATATGGAGCAGTTGGCTGCCTCTGCAACAGCTCAAGGATCCTACTTCACGCGAAAGCCGGGGGGGGGGGGGGAAGGGGAAGGGGGGGGGGCAGCGGGTAGGAGGAGGAGGAGGAGGAGGAGGAGGAGGAGGAGGAGGCAAGGCAGCACTCTGGCAGGCGGCCAAGAGAGCCACACAGATTATTGCATACGCGCAGCACCGCCGGGGCCGGCGGCCTTAACCCTTTGGGGGCCGCCTGGGGCCGAGTCGCCTTCCTCCCCACCTCTGGGCTCCCCCCGCCCGGCCGCTCCTCGCCCCGACGCCCGCTGCGCCGACAGCCGCACCGGCGGGCACCGGGAGCGGCGCGCTGCCGAGCGGGGAGAGGAGAGCGGGGCGGCCGTGCGGGATGCGGGAGCGCCGGCCGAGGCCGGGCTGTCGCTAAGGGAGGAAATAAACGCGCGCCAGGGAGCCGGGGACGGCTCGGAGGCAGCGCCGTGAGAATCAGGGGAGGGTGATTTTATTTAAGATGCCATATTGCGTTTTGCCGTGGAGAGCTGTGAAGCTTTGTACAACAGGAGCCCGCATCCCACTCCCGTTTTCTGAATTAGTTTTATTTTTCCGGATCCTTGGCGTATGCTCGAGTCGCTTTGTAGAGAGTACCTTCCACTTCATTCAGACCAAAGAGGCTCTGACTCATTCCGTCGCCGCACTACGAGGCAGGCAGGGCTGCACCACGCATGTTTGGGTACTCGCTCCCGCTGCGCTCCTCGCACACGCTCCGGCAGGATCCTCGCTCGTCTCTCCCGGCTGCGCGCAGACCACTGCCCGCCTCTCCCAGAATAAATGAATGGGAGGAACACAGCCACAGGACAACGTCTGCTCTGCTTGCTGGCAACCCGACTGCTGCACAGGGAACGGCTCGCTCTGCTTCGGCATCAGGGTCACCGCACAAAATGCTGCATAAGCCCCCAACCCTGGGTCTCACCCCAGAAGGGTTCTGAGAGCACCCTGCGTGCTCCCTATGCTGTGGCGGTCCAGAGCAGGCTGTTGGCTGAGCATCTTTCAATCCGCCCCCAGTACAGCTGTGAGCTCCAAGCAGATGTCTCTAGTGCCGATGTGTACGTGTGTGTCCACAGGTAGTAACACCGTGTTTTAGCATTGGAACTAGGATTAGTATGGATGCGAAAGACCCTAGGGCTCTGTCAGTATGCAGCTCAGCAAAGCAGTCCCTTCTATGAATGACTGTACTCATCCTCCGTACTTCCTTGAGAATGTGCTAATCTGCACAGCTCTTGACTGAGAGCTGGTGCTGTCATATAGACCGGCTTTATGAGCATAAGGATATTTTAACAATGCAACTTCTACCTCTCCAGATCAGGTTCACTACATAACCCAAAGCGACTGCCTGTTTCAGAGCACTCTGGGGACAGCAGCAGGCCCGGATGTCTGGGCAAATGTGCCACTCAGCAACGAGATGGTGCATCTATGGCCATGTGGCAGACAGCAAAAATATCCTCACCCAGCTAATGCAAGGTTCATTGATTTAATGAAAGGAACCATGGGAGAGAGGCAGAGGCTGGAGACAGCTGGAAATCAAGCGAAGGCCCCACAGAAGCTGCTACCCCATCCTTTGCATTCTGTTCTGCAGACACGGCATTCTTCCTCCTGCCACCTTTTTTATTCCAGTTGTACTCCTGTTACCTCAGGAGAAAGGAATCTTTCCCTCTCAAACCTCCACCTTGCCAAGAGGTGTGGCACACGCCGTGGAAGAGAAGCCACATTCATGCTGAAGCAAGTTTTGGGCAACTTTCCCTTCTGCGGCAGGCTCATGTAAGAGGCTTGTGTGTTCCTCCGGCCTGTGGCCATGGTGTTTGCCGCAGGACCCACACTTTTTGCCATGAACCAGCCTCTGGCTTTTAAATCTTTGTCCATGTTTCTGCTTCAAAGTTGGAAGAGCATGTCAGTTGTAAACCAAAGCAGTATTTTTTCCCAGCAAGGCAGCCTCTGCCCATGTTCTGGGGAAGTGCCGTAACTGCAGGCAACCACATTGGGTTCACAAACTCACCTTCATTTTGACGGTGGTTACATAACAGAGATAAGGGGACAGTGCCTTTGCTGGCATTGCCCGGTGCACAGGATGCGCTTCCACATCACAAGATGCCATTATGCCTCTGCAGTTCCTCTTTTGAGGGCCTGTGGCAGGGCTCAAAGCATTCCCCCAACAGCGAGCATGGTGGGGGCACCAAGGGTGGGAAGCAGCACCTGAGCAAGATCTCGTGTGCTGCCATGGCCAGGACAAAGGTCCCTCACTGTCTATCAAGGCACTGCAGTCTATTGACCCAGACGTGCAGAACTATGCCAGAGGTGAAAGTCATTTACTTCAGAAAATAGACACAGTTGCAGACCAGGACAGTTCTGACATTAAGAACGGAGACAGGCACTGTGGCAGAGCAGTACGTGCAGATAGGGGCTCCAGCACCACAGTGTGAGTCGGACACAGGAACCCATTCAAGCAGTGCCTCCTGCCAGTAACATGCTGAAACTGGTCAGACTGCCACTTGAACACATTCTTGACCAAAAGACAGTCATCAGTTTGACGTGCAGGAGGCACGTTGTCTAGGAGAAACTGTCTTTCAGTGCACTGATGTCGTGCCATCAACGCACATCCTTTATGTAATTAGTACCTGTAAAAAATTGGAAAATAAGAGCTAACATAAGTTGGAATATTTTCAACATCCACATTCAGGGAAATCCAGTGATTGACGACACGCTGCATGCGAACAGTGATTTTACAATTATCAATCATTACAGTCTAGGACTTCAATTTGTCATAAAACGACATTGTTGGTCTCATTACAGCCTCTAGTGGACAGTAGTAATCCACCTCACAGACCTGTCATACAGTCTGCTCAGATGACAAGTGTTATCCCATGGCAAGAAGGATTTCCCAATATAGTCAAAAGTTTGCTGGCATTGCTCTGAAGGTGCCTTGCTTTATGCTTCAGGTATCAGTGCTGGCTCATAAATAAACAGAGAACCTCGCTCTTGATTTCAATCTCAGACAGCTTTCATAAAAAAAACTAAATTAATCTCAAATGTTTTTATAACAGAAAATATTGGTTGTCATGTTTTTGGCTTAAGTATGATGTTTTTATTCCAACTCAGGATCTGCAGACTGTCCAATCCACCTCCTCTCTATTTATAGCCTGCTTGCATTCAGATAATTTTTGCAAATGCAGTTATTTTCATTGTTATTTCAGACATAGGCAGCTGATTTAAGGTATTTTAACAGCTTTAACGAATGAGAAACTGTAATTTGGATTACAGCTGGCTAATTAAGGTATGCTTTCCTCTGGGAAGTTAAACATGTACACGACCTGAACAATAACATATTTAGAATGTATTCTTTAACTTGAAGTGCCTCTTGTGTGAGCACAATAACGCATGACTAACATCTTCATTTCTCGTGTATTCGCCTAGAAATGAGTGCATCCCTGTCAGAACAGGGAGGTTGATGATGGTCTCCAGAACTCTTAGCTGGGATTGTTTTCAGATGGAAGGAAATGGGAGTGGAGAACCAATGCTGTCTCTTTAAAGCCACAATTATCTCAGACAAATTAACAGTTAGTGAAGCCAGAGCCAAGTATTTATGAAGACTAAGCAAGTATGTAGTACTACACTTCCACACAAAGAGAAAACTCTATGGTCTAAAATGCTGAAGTCCTTTGCAAGTGAATTCAAAGGAAAGGCTGTCATTGATTTCTTTACTGCACCCGTGTATGGGCTGCAGGGTCACTGAACAAAACATTTTTGTCATATCTTATCAGATAGATAATGCAATATCAAGGTAAAAAATGCATACCTCATCATTGCCTTGTTTTTTATAAAGAAGCAGTCAAGTTCTCCTTTAAAACAACAACAGCTTCAATAGCTTTAAAATGAAAATATCTCATTCAATGAAGACGTGACACAAGATGCTTTTTTGTTTGCTTGGTTTTGTTTTTTAAATAGAGAAAGCAATTCATCAAGGTAACAAAGCCTGATGACTCCTCTGAAGTCTTAAAATTGAGACAGATTTCATCTTCTGAATATGTTGTCAGTTAGTTGTATGTCATTAAGGCACAAGTAAAAGCAGCTAAGCTACCAGTAGTGGCTCTGGGATGGACCACAGCCAAACCTAGCCCTAAATGCTGTTCCAGCAGTGACCAGTGGAAAATAAAAATGCTAAGTGCTTCTCTAGAAGCGCTCAATTGGTCTAGGCACACTCGAGTAATCACAGGATCACAGAATCACAGGGTTGGAAGGGACCTCAAGGATCATGAACCTCCAACCCCCTGCCACATGCAGGGCCACCAACCTCCCCATTTAATACCAGACCAGACTGCACAGGACCCATCCAACCCAGCCTTCATCCTCCGGGACAGGGCATCCACAGCCTCTCTAGGCAGCTGTTCCAGCACCTCACCACTCTCTCTGTAAAGAATTTCCCCCTGACATCCAACCTAAATCTCCCCTCCCCCAACTTAAAACCATTTCCCCTTGTCCTGTGGCTGTCAATCCTTTCAAAGACTTGATTCCTCTCCCATTTGTAGGCTCCCTTTAGGAACTGAAATGAGGCCTTCTTTTCTCCACACCGAACAAGCCCAGCTCCCTCAGCCTGTCCTCATAGGGGAGGTGCTCCAGTCCCCAGTAATAACCTCAATAGGTTGTTAGGTGCTTTGCAGCCTACAGCATCCAGATGTCAGAGGTCTCTGCCCACATCGTGGTCTCCATAAAACTCTCCTGACACTGCCCTTAACCCTGCAGGTGGTGTCAGCAGAACCTCAGCTGCTGTCACCTTCCTAGAAGCGATCTCTTCATATTGGGGTCAAAGTCCACCAGCAGGGAACAGAGCGAAGGCTCCATCGCATGGAAAATTCTTGGCTTCCAGGACTGTCAAGGCAGCGTTGTTAACGAGGATTAACATTCAACCAAAAGGAAGGCAAAGTTGTAAGGACAATTCACTGGCCACTTTCTCGGAGAGGGCTCTCTGCTTCTGGCAGGGAGCAGTCAGAATCCACTTGTCCCTTTAAACCATACCTGGTACAGAGACTTATCTGGGAGTTCCTTTGCCAGTTTTTTTTCCTCTGTTACGGGCATTATGGTCTAGATAGATTAGATTAGCATCTATCATGTAAACACTTTGGATTGGGAAATAACTCTTGTCCTTTCTTAAAGTGTTCTTCCTCAATATAAGGCAGTGAGGTTTCTAAAGCCTGTTACAGTCTCACTCATCAATACTATTCATGTTTTGGTAAGTGGTGCAAGTGTTCATGGGAGGAGAAGGGGCTTCAATGGGCTATTTACCTGTTTGAACAGGCCCAGGAATTGAAAGGACAGATTTTTGACAACTCAGTACTTTAACAGCCACAAGTGAGCTTCTCTGGTCTATTGAAGAAATCCATCCTACCTGGATCAGCAACCTAACAGACTTGCAGAAGCAATATGCTTAATCCTGCTGCCAAGGCTTCACACTCTGTCCACATGCTAAAAATCTTTGACATCTTTTGTTGATAAAAGTGCACCATATGAATAGCAGCTATTTTCTCCTCACATTGTCTCTACCCCTCCACAAAGTAGGACACACGAGGGCCTTGGTCCCAAAGCTTTCATGCATATTCAGAACTGAAGTTTACAAAGGTCAGACAACACTGGCAGATCTGGGCTCCTGCCTTGGTTTCAAGAAAAAGTTTAAGTTGCTTTATGTCCAAGACTAGAGTTACTTTGCACCTATCTATTGACAGTAATGCGAGAGGAAAGTCAGTAACTAACATCAGTAACCTAAAGCACAGTCAACAATAGTCTTGAAATATACATATCTTGTACCCAGAAGAGAATGTGTTATATTTTGTTGTTGTTGTTTTCAAAAGGTATTGTGTGCCACAAATCTGCAGCCACTTTAAGCACATTAATGAAGACTTAGTGCATAAACATCAAACAAAAATTTAAGCGGGATGAATAAGGAATGAAGCAATTGCAGTACCCTCTAGGACTTAATCCATACTCACTATCAATAGAAAAATCTTCAGGCAGAGAAGGACTGCAGACATGGCAGAACAGTCAATAGCTTGCAGGGTAGGAAGTCCTCAGCCTGCAAGCCTTGGCCTAACAAGGTAGGTAAGCACAGTAAACATTTACCTTGTATCCAATTACAAGTTAGTTGAAGTGGTGTTTTTCTAGTTTCTGCTGCTGGGTGGCAGGGATGTGGTGTCCTAAGGAACTCCCAAACTCTGAAATTTAAAAAAATGTCCTGAGAAAAGTGACAAGTCATCAGTGGTTAAATTAGAACTATTGCAGCATACATAGATTTGTTCAAAACTAAACTTGCATTGCTTTGACTTCTTACTATATGAAGGCAGCACCTCAGAGATCTTCCTGGTTCTGGGTCTCATGTTTTCTCACCCTTCAGCAGAGGCCTTCCTATGATAATTGTTTCCATCTTGGATAAAGTGATTTATCATGTCTCTCTCTTTCTCTGCCTACTTTTTCCAATGGAAAGTTTCCATTTCCACCTGTCTTCGTAACTTGCATCTGCTCTCATGTTGTCATCAGTGATATCACTTATTTATTTGTATATCACATAATGATAGACACCTATTCAAAGCTCTGGAGGTCTATTAGCACATAGCAATTACAAGAAAAAAACACAGCAGTGCAAAAACAGTCTTCTCAACAAGAATTTTGCTAGGCATCCCAGTACATCAGGAACATCTGCTCAAAGCACAACTTCAGCCTTCCCCCAGCATATGTGTCTTTTGCCATGAGGCTTCTCCCATAATAATAAAACCCAAGCCCTCGTGTTTGTACTTCCTACCATCGGGATTGTTCTGCCCTGGGGTCAAGAATAGCCAAAAGAGTGGGCTGGGCACCTGGGGGCAGGGCCACCTGTATAATCAATGAATATTAAGATGCTGTAGTTACAAAACAAACAATAAAGCTTGGCAAAGCAGATAATGATAACAAAAAGAAAATAGATAGAAGGCTTACCTGTATCCTGAGCTCACTCACAAAACCCCAGCACAGCAGATCTCCAGCAGAGATCCTTCCCCACTGGCAGCCAGCTCTTAAATAGGTCTAGGAGAGGTGCAGACAGGCTCCCCCCCCTTCCAGCACACAGCTGAATTGCCTTCACCTGTGCTCCTGTGGCTGACTCAGTGCTCGCCTCAGGTGATCAATCAGAGGTTCAGGCCGTGGCTCAGCAGTTCCCATACATCTCATCACAAGCTATTCCCATGCAAGAGATACTAGTTCTTAAATGGTTCCTCGCTATAGATTTATTACAGCTCATATCCTCATTTTCTTTGTGCAAAAGGACATAATGGCCATACAGTGGCCATAAGACAATAGTGGTCATAAGCAGATGCTTTAGCAGGCAAGTGCAGCCACATACTACTTCTTCTACATATTCCCCAGCCTTCTGCTATTTTCAGCTCACGGACATCTCAAGCGGGATGTGTTTTCTGCCTAAACCTTGACAAATTTATCTTTCAAGACTTGTGCGGTCTCCCCATGAGCTCATGTAAACCTGATGCATCCACATCATACTATGTTGCATTGCACGGGTTTGTTTCTGCTATATTCAACGCTCCTGGCTCTTGCACTAAGTCAGAGTGGCCAGTCTTTACCCACACTCTCCAGGCTACCCAGACATCTCTCTCACTTCCCTTTAGTTGTACTTCTTCCAAGCTGGAAGGCCTAGTCTATGCTGTTGTTACACAAACCACTTTATTGAAGACTTCATTGCGTGTGACACAACTCTAACCTGGTTTTGTCTTTCTCCATCTCAGTCTCAGTTTTGTCACACCTTCATTGCCTCTGTTCTTCTGCCGGTCAAATAGGGACCATACAAATTAACCTGTTATCTTGCAGAACAGTGATGACACAGTGGACTACAAGCATCATTATCCCCTTTTCCAAAAGCTTAGCCAAGGACTCAGAAAATCAACAATTCCACATATCAAGGACAAAAGAAAACAGCATCAGTATAAACAAAAATAAAACCAGGATACTATCTGCATTTTTTTCATACTTGTTGAGCAACACAGGCTGACTGAAACCCTTTCCATTTCACAAACTATCCCTGTCAACCAACCTACTCTGGTGTTAGAAATCTGAAGCGATAGGACATCTCCCAGCAACCTCAGGGGATTATTTCACATGCTGACATGCAGCTCAGGTCTGAGAAGTCTGAAACGCTACAAAAGTTGGATTACCCAGTGCTTTTCATGCCACCTAATCTGTCTCTCCCCTTTCTTTCCACGATAAATCCCATTTGTTAGGACAGAAAAAATTAAGTCGTTTCTCTCCCTTGTTTGGCCCATCGTCAGCTGAGATGTGTAAACGTGGTGTCAGCTTTAAGGTGTACAACTTGTCCTGTTGTCGTAATGATTCTGAATCACATACTTAAAGTTTACTACGTGCTTGAGGGTATGCCTTCAAGAACAAGTTATGGTGAGGCAATCAAGGGTGTGGCTTTACAGGACACTCGCTACTCTGCAGTAACTGCAAGGATGAACACCCTTTGCGTGCCGGTAAATGCAATATAAATTAGCCCAGAGAGATGGCCAGCTGTGACCACTTCTGCCACCCCACAGTGCTTTTGCTGCTGTTCTATGAGCACTGCTCCTTTTAGCTGTCCCTTCCCAGCAGTAATGCTATGCCAGGAATCAAACATGAGAGTTGCACATAAAACAACCACCCCCCTCTCCCCACCAACACCTGTGGTCTTTTTATACATGATGATTTTTTAATTTAATAATTTAACTTTTTAATTTAATTTAATGCATTATTAGTTTTTGGATTTATTTTCTTAATACGCTGCTATAATCTTGCAAACTGAAGTCATATTTGCTAGGTGTTATCTCCCTTGCTGCTTTATGGCTCCAGCTCTTTTTATGCTTATATAGGAGGATATAAACTCAGCAGAGCCTTCGTTGTTTATTATACCTGAGCCCTCTAATTTTTGAACCCCTCTGTTTCCCTCTGCTGGTTAAAATCATAAAGAGGGATGGGGACATGAGTAGGGAGGGTGGGAAACAGCTAGCAGTCCTTCAGTAATTCACACAGACAAGCCATGTGGCAGGAGGGGGCAGTGGAGACAGAGCTCCCCACTGCAGAGTAGCATGCACTCATGTACACCCCAGAGATACCTCTGAGACCTGGTTTACTTTCACAGAGCATATATTCTTCGCAGGGTCCTGGGCACCACTTATCAGCTGTAAAGAAATTCCTGCACAGTTTAGAATCTGGGCAAGCATCCCAGCCCCTGTGTTGTCTCTCACTAGAGTCTCTACACAGTATCAGAGGTTCCCAGGAATGCTCCCAGAAGCTTTCAGCTCAGCCTGAGTCTCTGCCAAGCTGATCGGTTCCTCGGAGCTGCCTGGAGCGATCATCCTGAAGGCTGCAGGGGGAGAGCCTGCGGGCTTCCCGAGAGTCCTGAAAGGCTCCGTTTGTACAAGAGTCATGACTGGCCTCCAAAAGCTGTTATCTGAACCGGGACGTATTTATCTCAACCTTGCGCACACTTAAGGTCCCTCCAGTGAGATCACAATACATGCGTGATTTCTGTCGTTGAAATAAAAGCCTTTGTATTGAAGTAACTTTTTCTGTGATTTCCTAAGATCACTGTTTATATTCTAGTAATCCCTCAGATCACTAAATGAGGATCGATGCCCCTTTCCTGTTTCAACTAGATGCTCACAGCAGTTAGATGAGGCCAAGCGTCCTCCCCAGGCAGTTGACTCAGGTTGTGTGTCTACAGTGAACGATGCTCTCAAACACTCCACTGTTAGACACACATATCACATATCACACATAACTCTCTCTCAAGAAACAACTGGATTTTTAACACCAGCTGATTGTTCAGAAATAACATATGGTCAGTGGGGCAAAAAGGCAGATCTTCCCAAGGGAGAAATGACAACATTTTCTTATTTTAACATATGAAATTAAAATTTCCCGAAAGCAAAACAAAAGAAATTCCAAGAACAGCAACCTAGCCCCTTTTATTTGTTCTTTGAAGAAATGTTACTTACTCTGGTTTCTTGTTGACTGTCTTGTTTCTTCTTGTCTGGATGAGGAGCTACAAGAAATGGTATAGTGGCTTGTGGTACCAATGGTAATGGGAGGACGGTAGGACCAGATGATCTGGCAGGTCGTTTCCAACCTTGTGATTCTATGATTCTTAGGATTCTCCCATCTTCCTAAATGTTAGCATTTTTAATGCTTTTTACTAGACAAGATTTTCAGTGGGTTTCTTAAGATCCTGCACACTGTTTTCTCTCAGTCTGCTATTCCTGTGGCTGTACTTTCCTTGAATGGCATACTGGATTCAGATAGTTTATGGTCAACAGTTCCCAGACTCCTTATAGCGCTCTAACCTTCAGTGGAAAGAAAGGTAAGCTGGGAGCATTTACCAGCTTGAAATCTCTGCTGTCTGGATAACAGACAAAAAAAAAAATAAATTGTTTTTTCCTTATTTCAGGACTTAAAACCCCGGCTGCATAATAAAAGTCAGGACCGCTACAGTCTACCAAAAATACATTTACCAGGGGAATGTTTTGGCTATTAGTTATTCCCCTTCAAACCCTTCCGACTGTGCGGTGTTGCTATTTTGCTTTGTTTTGATTTTTGTTCCTTTTTAAACTAACCTCAAGGAATTTCCCTCTCTCCCATCGTGGTTATCAAGCTGTAGCTTGTCGGCGGTGTAACTACTTGTGATGTATGATGCTTTCTTCTGCTCTCCTAGGCTCCTTATCTCTGGTTAGCATTGATTAATGTCCCTTCCATACTGGTATTTCTGTCTGGAGGATGAGCCCATTTGCCAGCAGTGCCCATCCACTGACAGCCTCCACCACCCAGTGGCACTGCTCCTGGGCCCTTCCTGCACTCCTGGTCGGGGACATTTGGAATGTAAATACTCCCCTTCGTCTTCAGCTTTTGTTTCGAGGATAAGACAAAACCAAATAATAATAAAACCTCCTCTATTCTGCACGCAGGGAGCGCATGCCATTAATATTAATTAATTTATTTATTTAAAGCCGGTAAAAGAATTTGCTCTTAGGCTGGGAATGCGACTGCCAAGTTTCCTGCCTGCAATTTGTTACGGCTCAGTAGTAAACTACCCCTGAAAATAGGAATTTGAAATGGAAATACTGACGGGCCTTTTAACGAGGCTATAATAAGCAGGGTGCTTTATCCTGCGCGCCGCACGTCCTGACACAACAGCAGCCTATCATAGCATGCACGGAAAACAAACAGGGCCTCTCTGCATCGCGCTCCTGCCTGAAACCGGGCCGACGCAGGAAGGGAATGGAGCCGAAGACAAAGGCCCTGAAGGTCAAGCACACCACGCCCCAGCCTCACTGCTGCTGCTCAGCCCAGCACCGCCATACACACAACTTGCACTTGAATAACTTCCCTTTGATCAGCTCGCCATGAAAAAGAGGTGTAGCCTGCCACGCTGCTAGCGGGGTAAAGAGGCAGACTTTCCCATAAGGCTTAAGCTGCAAATTTGTCACTCCAGGCTTGCTCTGCTACATAGAACAAAGCTCCCAGAAGTGTCTGCTTGTTGCAAATGTTTCTTATCTGCTTAGAAGCGTTCATTCCTTGTAATGCTCCATATGTACAACATGTGGATGCTGAAGCTGGTTTGCATACTGGCTCTCGACCGTCCGCTGAAAATGCTGTTATTCAGTGAGGCTGAACACTCACAGTCCCAGCAGCAGTCAGCTGAGCATCCCCACACTGACACCTGTCAGTGGCAGCACCACTGCCTCGCTGGAAATAAAACTTCTCCATCATTTTTCACAAGCTATTTGGCAGTCACAAAAATAAATGATTCACACATACGAAACTCATTCTTTGGGGCCTGATCTGCACACTTGTAGTCTGTAGGACACACGCTTAAATGCCGTGTATTGAACTGCCACATCATGTCTATTTTTACTAATCGAGTTTACTTGCGTTTGGGCACGGTACCAGCTACTCAGCAAGTCCAGGAGATTAATGTAAAAGCCTCTCTCCATTTAGAAAGTATAGGCACTCCAGATTTACAGCTGCTTATTTTGAGGTGGCTGACTGCTGATCCTGATGTCTTTGAGTAACAGATGGCTTTCCGAGCTGCGCTGATAATGAAAATGATATAATTTGTCACTTAGCATTAAAACAAAGCAGAGAGGTAGCACAGAAGGAAAAGCAATGCATTCGCCTTCTTCAAATGGCATACCTGAGAACAAGGGGAAAAAAAGGCTGGGCAAACCCAAAGGCTATCAATAGTCCTGGATATTCACATGTGGAATAACTTGCATAAAATAACCTGGCCTGATCTGGACTGTGAGAGCATTGGCCCCTGTAATGTTAGAATTTATAGCTTTAATCTTCTTAAGAGCTGCGTGGCTCTTCACGCATGCAGAGAATACAGATTTGATGTTTCTGAGATTAAAACTACTGAGCTGAACTTTTCTTGTTACTGGCCAAAAGCATTTGGAAACTTAATAAAGCATTCCATTAAAATCTTGGCATTTTAGTGATACAAAAGCAATAGGCTGCTAGCTCAAAACGTGAGTCCAAGTCAAAAGGACCCTTCTAGGGAGAGACTGAGGAATGTAGGTTTTAACAAAGTTTGCAATGACTTAAAAATAGATCAAAGGAAATGCGAAGTAGAATGGAACAATAAACGCTTGATGTAACCAGCAATGCACAAGCCTTTGTTGTTTAAACTTTATGACATTTAAAGATGTTTCTTCATGTTCTTCTAAACCTTCTACGTCTGCGAGTCCATGAATAGCTGGAAAAAGTACAGCGCACATCACCGACGAGCTGTGTGGTCTTTAACAGGTAACATAAGGCCTGATTTTTCACAGTGATGAGAATCCACAGCCTCAGCTGAGATAAGCATGAGCTACTATTACAGCTGTAGACAATCAGCTTAACTCTGGAAAAAAATGCTCTGTCAAGGCTTGCTAGGCTACAGTTTTAGCTGCATGGGAAGCCCATGCAGAACACAGTTAAGCTCCTATGTGTCAGTGTATGGTTTGGTTTGATCAGTGAAGGTGCAACTGATGTTTTTGTAGAAAGAAGAATAATCATAGCAACAGTACGATGCTATGAGTTCAAAGCTATAGCATGACTGGAAAAAGGTGCTCTTGCCAGAATTGGAAAAGCCTCGTGCAGTTCCATTTAGGCCAACAAGAGCAGAACTGCCCAGTGGCAGCTGCACTGCTGAGACTCTCTGCCCTCTCCAGCAAGGGAGAGTGAAGAGAAGCCTCTCTTACTGCTGTGTTACTGTGCTCAGCAGGTAAACAAACAAACAAAATGAAATGAGGACTTATAACCAAGCATAAAATAAACAAAGATTCATAACCAACCCTAAAAGACAGGTTTCTTGCTTGGGTTCATTGAAGCGGTTTGGGGTTGTTGGTTTTTTTTTTGTCACAACGTAAACAACATTCATTCCAGCATGCTTTGAAATGGCTTGCTCCTGTCAGTACTGGCAAAGACAGCTTTGCTGGGGTTTGCCTCCACATGGTTATATCTTATTTAGATCTTCTAGTTACAGTCTCCCTGAAAGTTGTACTACAGAGGCTGAACATACATAGATATCTCCTGGAAAGCCTGTGGTTAGAGCCTCGGGATGCCTGCAGTGATAGCTTGGTGATGGAGACAACCTCATGCCTACCAATAAATCTCACCCTGGATTTTACCCCATCCTGGGTAGCACAGCGTTGAACCTGAACCATGTGGCTGGTATGAATGAATGCCACACATAACACAGGCTCACCCACTGTACAAGCCCCCTGCCCTTTCAAAATATAGTTGCCTTTACACTGTTGAACATGGCAGGGTACTCATAAAAGTGGCTGCTTCCACGGCTGGTTTGCTTTGTTTTTTGTGGCACTGACATACGATGAGCTATGTACGATAACAGATGCCATTTGACAGCGCAAAATAATGGCGCTCACACTTAAAACTGTAAATTACAAACAATCCCTCTCTAACTATAAAACGAATACTCAGAATGGGGAGCCTTGTCAACTCAGATATTAGTAAATCAAGTTGAGGAAGACAAATTATTCACTGAAGCTGAAGTAACTAAAATTTTATTCGGTTAACACTACTGCCATTGGAGTTCAGCTGTTCTTTGCTATAATTAGTAGATAGGGAACGGAGTGATTATGGGCAACATAGTAAAATCAGCTACATGTTTTCTTGCTGTGTAAAAGCAACAAAGTGTTTCTAATCTTTCTGTCTTGTTTTTGTTGGTTTTTGTTTGTTTGTTTTGTTTTTCTGTCAGTAAAAAGATGCTGCATAAATACTCGCTATGGGTAAGATGCCTGGCCACATCAAGACGGCCATTTCCCAAGGGGTTCCATAATTATATTTTCCCCACCGAACCACAGACATGAATTAAAAGTGACCCTGTCGGCCCACTGGTGCAGCTGCCATGTATTTGATTACAAATTCACTGGTACCAATGCCAAGAAGGGGAGTTACAGCACAAACTGAATGTGAGTTCAGGCTCAGCTGTCCGCATGGAGCATCTCTGGTAACCTGGCCACAAAAGGCTTTCAGCACACAAAGAAATAATATTTACAATTTTTTACCCTTTAAAGAAAATGCATTCCTCTGGTCTTCCCCAGTGCCAGCACTAATCCAAGCCACACCAACCTGCCTAGCAGCTCTTTCCCATTTCTCTACAGATCCAGGGAACTTCAGTGAGAGTTATCAGGAAACCCACAGAGCCTGTTACCTAGCCTGTTAGGAGACCAAAGTTTAGACTGTTTTAGGTAACATGGTGAAAGGAGCCCACTGCCTGCCTCCTAGACCACCAAGCAGCCCCGCCTGGCACCTAAGCCATCCAGATTTGCAGAGCCTCCGCTTGGCTGCCCTGCAGCTCTTGTGCTCTCAGCCAGGGACACCATGGGACAGAAACGTCCCGTAGTCCCTGTTTGCTGGGACTAGCAGGTGAGGTGAACTCATCAGTCTCATTTGAATGCTGTGGCAAAATCACCATGCAAATCAAACAGGGCTGGCAGTCTGTGCCCATGATGCAAGCGAAACCCAAAACAGCTGAACGGTCATAAAACAGGGATTAAAGTTCAATGAGGAAGCTGATAACGAAGAAGCCTGCCCAGACTATGCCCTATTCTAGCCAGCACTGCATTATCTTCTAATTTTAGAACAGCTGAAAATTTTTCCCAGCCCAGAAGTTGACAGGAAGCTGAGCAGCACCAGTACCATTAAATCCTTGTTTTCAGATGCCATGCTGTCTCCACACTGCAAGAAGTTGCTTCAGCATGTGAAATTTTACAGGAAGGCACACGCTGTTGGTGGATGCCCATACAGGGAGCTATGTAATATGTTGAAACCATCTGGCATTTTGCAGTTTTACTCTATCAGTCAGACGTGCTGTCTGGAAACACAGGACTCAAACCCGGAGTCCTTGATTCAGGTCAGATACCTGCAGATGCCTGCAGACGTTTGGCCGGACTGGGAGCTGCAGAATAAAGCACTTAATTAAGCGGCTGGAGTTTATGATTGATTTCAAGGGCAGCTGAGCTGGAAGCCTGTTACTGCTTAGGAAGTTTCAGCAAATGTAATTATTATGGCATGTTTGATTTAATACAGGTCTTTGTGAAATGCTCCAAAATATCGTTTTAAAGACTAATTCTGTTGCTGTAGCGCTCTGTACCTCCTGTCAAAGCGATGGACTAGATGGGTCCCAATGTGAAGCTTCCTAAAAATTACCACTAAAATTAATACACCATAGTTACAGAAGAGTGTTTTGTATAGAATGACTTTCTCTGGACTGTGAACAATGCTGCAGAAAGCCGACTCTGGGTTACATTACTCCTGTGATCCAAATTTTTTTAACCAGCTGATGTCACTAGGGAGATTTGAAGTCTTTATAATTACAGCTCAAGGCCTGGAGGAAGAGGGAAGGAAAGACAATGAAATTATGTTTCATATGTTGATTCAGAGAGTAACCTGCAGTGGCCTGTTAACTTGCTGCATCTATCAGGAAAAGCAAATTAATCCTGTATCCAGTCAGCTTTATGAGTGGCAGCTCAATTTACTTCCCCAGTTACAAAGGGAAGAAAGTGGCCTTTTTGTCACAAGCGATCGCTTCCTGCAATGCTGAGGAATAAGATGTAAAATAGGCAAAGAGCTTCTAATGTCCTACTAAGAAGTAAAAACTGTTTCTTTCATCTTCCCTCAGAGAAGGAATTCAGGTTATGCTCTGCACTAAATTAAAGCGTTCTGCTCAGTTATATACATGCACAGCTTTGAAAACTGTTCCTGCTTCTAGGTCAAGGGCTCTCCCTGTGGCCAGGTGCCAGCTTTATCCCTGGACTCCCATAATCCCTTGAAATAAATCAACTTTCCATTGAAATCCTCTGCCAGTTCCACTTCAGACTAAAATGTGCTGTCTGTAGCATGATGCTCTTTTATACTTTTGTGGAAAAAAAGAAGGGAAACAATGTGGTCATTGTATACTGGACACAGTTCGACGTAATCCGCGTTGTGTATATTAAAGGCTATCTTTGTGTGTTGCACTAGCCCCGAGTTTCAGCAATTATTATTAGAAATGAGAAAAATACCTCTGGATGAAGGAAGGATTTGACTGGTTGACAAGGATCCCAGCCTGCGTGCGTGTGTACCTCATTGCTACTCTGCTCACGTGGACTCAAGTGTGGGGATGCATTCTACTACTGTTATACCACTTCCCAGCCCGGGCAGATGAAGCCCTCAAAGATTTTTTTTCTCTTTCCTTTTTATCTTTTCCCCTCTAATATCAATTTTCTTCTCTGTGTGTTATAAATGAACCTGAATACATTCACACGTTCCTGTGGAAGACTAAAAGCTGTCACTTCATTTCGGGTAATCAAGCGGTTTTCAGCTCAGCTGCAAGAAAGCCCAGATGCTACTACATCTCCGGGGGAAACTTATCTATTCAGAGAGGGGGAAACTTCAGAACAATAACAACAAAATAGAACTGAAAGATGCTGCTGCCATTCTCCTGCCGGTGCCAAGGTCAGTCCTTTGGAGAATGGGTGCCAGCCAGAAGCAGCAGCACCCTTCTTAGTAGTCTGACATTTCTGAAAAGCTCTCCTTCTCCCCACATCTCAGCAACTTTAAATGGTCTGCCAGTTAAATCAGAACAGCCTGGTATAAAGCTTCCAATTTTCTGACAACCTTTATATTCTCTTGGCTCCTACAAGGCCCTAAAGCTGATCGTGTATAATCCTGAGCTGAATGTAAAATAAATATGAAAACCTGTCATGATTTTACAGTTTTCCAAAGGATATTTCACTAAATAAAAAGAGCTGTACTTCTGGCACGTAAACTCTCCCCATAAAAATCACAGTTAGTGCTTTAGAATGAAGTTAGGCAGCCTGGTGCCAGACTCTGCCCTCCACAGCTCCCCTCTGGTCCTGGCCGGGTGCTCCCCCAGGACCTGCTGGGCCCCAGGTGCCTCAGCAAACCCCATCCATGCCTCAGACCTGAGCCAGGCTGGCTTGAGGCTCTCTCCAGCCTGCTGTGGAGCGGGGTAAGTCCCAGTCATTGCCATGTTGGGGCACAGCCCACACGGGCCGCTGAGTCCTGCACTGGCCATCAGTGTCATGCAGCCCAGAGCTAGTGCACTCATTCAGCCTTGATGCCCCTGCCTGATGGTATAGTAATGATTTGTAGAAACCTCTTCTGCTGAACTTGTATTACTTAGCTATCTGCCTTACTTGCATGGGTAGGCATAGTTTGGAGTGTCCACAATGCTAGAGCACAAAAACAAGTTTCAGCCATTGACAAACTAGAGATGATTTCAGGCTCCACTGGCCTTTTCAATCCTTGGACGACTTGTACATCAAAAGCATTGCTGATATCCAGGCAAGAGGCACGTGGATCTAGCAAATAGAATCATAGAATCATAGAATCCGTGGTGCTGGAAGGGATCTCTGATGGCCATCTAGTCCAACTCCCCTGCAATGAATGGGGACACCACAGTCAGACCAGGGTGCCCAGGTATCCAGCCTTGCCTTGAAAGTCTCCAAGGAAGGGACATCCACCACATCACTGGGCAACCTGTTCCAGCGCCTCAGCGCCCTCACTGTAAAAGATTTTTTCCTTATATCTAACCTACATCTATCCTCTTTGAGCTTGAAACCATTTCCTCTTGTTCTGTCACCAAAAGTAGGAGCCAAACACAGCAACCTCGACAAAGGACATGCAGTGCATGCAGACTAACATGGTATCTCTTTGCCATCTGGTAGGGAAGTTAAAAGACCAGTCCTGCAAGTCTTGAGATACGTTGCAGTTAAATTGACTGCAGGTTTTGTTTGCACTGTGCTGTTTGGATGAAGGGTAGCTAGGAAGGAAGAAATAGAAGAAAGGCAAAGAAAGTAAAAACCTTCATTATTGCTCACAGTGTTTCCAGGTTTGTGTGTAGAGATCCTCTGTCCAAGGCATCCTGCAGGTGTCCAGCATTTCACACCCGCCTCCCTTACATTCTCCTCCTGGAACAGGAAACAGGCAGTTGCACTGTTTAAAATCCACTGTCAAACATACAGCCAGGCCTTTAATTTTCAATCAGAAGGAGTTAAACTATCTGGTTTTCCCCTAGAAGCCCCTAGCCGCTATTTTCTTCAGTTAGTTTCTCCACCTTCAGGCCTTGCCTTTAAGCAAGGAGTGCAGCTGAACCCAAAAATTCAAAGCAAAACTCAATTGGAACCATTATGTTCTCATCTGGTTACATGTCAAAACCTCAAAACTCATGCACACAGCTCTCAAATTATAAACCCATCAGGTTGAACCCTAAGGCTAGGCCCAGGTTTGCCCCAAGACCCTGCAAATCTTCTAGAAAAGCCAATTCATGTCTCAAGTTCATAAAACCCAAGATGGCCAGGGAATTTTTCCAAGGTCAAACAGTTAGTTAGAAGGGGAGCTAAGAGGAGACCTGCAGCCCTGGCCACTTCACACTGCTACCAACAGAGGTAGAAACTCACTCTGCCTGAATTTCACTGTATAGCCTTAGCCAAGCCACTCAAAATAACCACTTTTTTTGCCTGTTAATTGTCTTAATAAGTCACAAGGAGATGAATGACTAAACACTACATCATCCCTCAAAGGATTCATTTGTGGAAAAAGCATCCATTTAGCTGCAGGGTAGTTATTATTGCATAGCTTTGATTTTGCTACACAGTGCATGCCCTGTTTATTGAAATGCTTATATACTGCTCTGGGTGAAACCATCACTTACAGGTAGACTCTGAAGCTAAAGGAATGAGCTCAGATCCACTCATCTGGTCCCTAAATAAGACCCATCCAGTTATCTGGATCTGCAGAACTCTCTGAGATGTTGGTTAATGACTCTTTGGATGCTTTTTTTTTTCATGCTATCTCTGCATTTAAAACACAACAACAAAATTTCAATTTGAGAAACCACAATTGCAGTCACAATGTCTCCCCCAGTAACTCTGTTCATAGCCCAAGACTCAGAGGAGAGCACGAGAGTGATACCAAGTTCACAGCATAATTTGATACAGTCCCTCCTGAAATTAGATCATCATGCAATGGTCACCCATTTGCATGTTTCATATCGATAACACCAAAGCTTTCATCTGTAAGACATTTGGCAATACAGCAAGCAACTGTTTCAGGGTCCAGGCTTGATGCTGAAATACCATCAGTTGAGAATTTCTACACATTGCTTTCTAATAGTCCCTACTGTTTGGAATGGCATTAAGGAGTTCTGGCTCTGTTTCCAGGACTTCCCTATCAATGACTGAAAGTGCTGCTACAAGACAAGAGAGGGATTAGCATTCAACAACGGAGTCTGTTTATAGCATTAAAAACATTTTTGTGAGACAAAGGGTCAGCATTTGAAAAGTAAGGTATGGCTTATGTATACAGAGTTTAAAAAAAAAAAAAAGAAGATTAAAATAGATAATGTTTTTCCCTTCAGATTAATTACTAGTTTCCTGTATTCCCAGCTAGTTTTGCTTGCAGGGAAATTTCTCCTGAGCTCAGCAGCCAGCATTGTATCTAGGGCTAAACATTCCCACCATATCACTCCAATATTAAAAGAATCTTTCTGTCTTCCTGTTCAACCATACACTGATTACAAAATTCTTTTGCTCATTTAGGGCCAGATTCAATAAAAATTCTGCCCAGTTTCCGCATCATGGAAGGCCACAAAAGCCCTGAAATATTTTGGTTTTGAAGCTTTTGTGGGCTCCCATGGTTTGGATGCTGGGTAACAATTCCAGTGAATGTGGTCCTCATAAAGCTTTTCAAGGTCCCACTCCATATGGACCTAGCGATTTCTCTTTATTGTCTCCAATGTGGATTACAATCCACTTCAGATAATCTTTGAGTTATGCCTCCAGCTACAAGCTAAATCCTGGAGGAATAGGTCCTTTTCATATCAGGTCACATTCCCTGCAGAACACTGACAGAGAAATTAGTGTTTCTGAAAAGAAAGCACCACTTATAAAAATCTGGTATGTTTTGCATGGAAGGGCTTCAGATGAATGTAAGTGAATGGTAAAATCTAAAAGGAAATTCAATAAACTACTCATTATCTATATTCATATGACTAAGCTACACATGGAACGTAGCTTTTATCCCGCATAAAAAATGTACAGATGTTCTATAGAAAACTGTATGAACAAACTTTAACCTCACGACTGCTATTATTTTGTAATAAAAGGCTTACAGCATAATGTGAGCTTTTTTTAGAATGTAAGTTCCATGTGAGTAGTGTGTTGTTAATTTAATATTAATGCAATGCACCAGGAAGAAGTCTGCACAGAATCTAAAATAGAGAGAATCACAGTGCTGCAGACAGGAGATTTGTGGCATGGATTTTATTTGTTTCAGCACTCAGCACAAAATTCATTGACCAGGATTCCCATTGCCACAGGCCACGGGATTCATCCATAGTTACTTTACATGCTTTGGCATGAGGATTTTGCTGCAGCATTCCTGCCACCGATCCTAGGAATAATGTGGGTAAGTCACCTTGCGCTGCACTGAAAATGTACCTCTCACTGTCAAGTGCATATGAATGAGCTGCTTTTTTTGGGAACAGCAAGAGGAAAAAAAAATACACTGAATAAACTTCTGAATTTCTTTTGCTGAACTCCCCTTCAGGTAGCAGGTGTGAATGCCTTTACCAAACTCTTGCAGACTGCAAATGCGGCTCCTGCTATGCTTGTACTGCAAAGCAATTCAAACAGGGAGAGCAGAACAGAAATTTAGGTTCACCTATACGGTCTCCCATCCTAGTGCGCGAGCCCTCTCCTCTGCAGTGCCTGCCATTCAGAATACCTATCCTGTATTTCTCTAAGGACTCAGTTCACTGTGAAGTGGTGATTTATGACACCCGTTATTACAATTGCTTAGCAGCTCCCAAGCAAGTAAAAATAGCAACAATCATCTAGCCCACTTTTCCTTCCTTAGCACCCCACAGGAGAAGGAGCTTGATTAGTCCTATAGGGTTTCATACGCACTTGGGTGTTTCTATAACTTCCAGCAGGAGTTTGACATTTTCTGAAGGTGACGAAGTCTACAGACATCTTATTCACTGCGGAAAGGCATTTCCTCAGTCTACTTAGAGCTTCTGGGAAAGCTGCGTGTCCAGAAGCTGCTTTCTCTAGCTTGACAGTTTCATTGCTTCTATGAAATGCACTTGCATGTGATCATGGTCATAAAGGAACGCCCAGCCTCAGAATCAGTGAAGGCCACTTCCTTGGAAGCCTTCCAGGATCAAAAATGGAAACTTACCCTGAACTCCACACAACGGAGCACAGCTTCCACGCGGAGTAGAGAGAAGAAAATGGGGAGACATTCATAAACAACAGATATATTGCATTCACAAACAACAAGTCTATGGCAACGAGCATGGTAAAGATTGCTGCCGTTTGTTCCCATTCTCCGCGCAACTGATTTTAAATGCTGTTATTATTTTACAGGTACCATCGCAGCTGCGCTGCATGCAAGAGAGTACAGACAGCAGCCCAGTCCCTGCAGAACAGATGGATCCTTCCTATTTCTGTGCCTGTTCTGTGGGCAGGTACTGATGCCCAAAAGTTCACAAAAGTGTAACAAGCTTCAGAAGCCCTCAGCACTTGGAATAATTACAGAAATACAGATTTCTTGTCTGCTGTCGTCTACAGTCATCACCAAAGTCTCAACTACTAGGAAAATTTACGTTCGTTTAATATTAGTTTCCATTTAAATTCCCTTTTAGCTGAGCTGACATAAAAGACAGAGTGGGCATTTTCATATTTCAGTGTTAAACCATGTTTTGGTTTAAGCTTAAACCATCTGAGGATCTGATTTCATACTTGCAAATAAACTGGTCTTAAGCTAGCACAACTACATCCATACGGTTGAGACCTTAGGCTTGCCTGGTTCCTTTTGGGCCATTTGCTCTGCGGTGCAGTGCCAACTTTAAACAGTCACTAAGACTTGGGATGGCAGTTACCACGGTTGCAGTAAGGAATATGAAATCATAGATATCATCTGTATAAGAGCAGGCTCTTCAGCTCACCACGTGGTCTCCCCAGCAGCCAGTTTTATCTGCGTATAGTAGAAACCTTGTCAGCTTCCAGAAATGAGGACTTGAAAAGAAGAAGACAGCTACTCCTTGTGACTTGTGTAGCTCTGTTTTAGGAGGAAGATGAGAATGATTTCATGGGGCTTCCACTGATGTGCACAGTTTCTTCACACAGGTTAGCGACATTTGATGATCAACAGTACAGAATACCAAGAGAACATATCATTAAGCTACTACCACTTCCCACAGATTGAAGTTACAAGGACAGTTTCAGTACCCTGTGCTTTCCTGAAGCCTCAGTGATCAAGTTACTGGCTGCCTCACAGCTGATGTTAGAGATTACATTTTGTCAACTCGATTAGCAGAGGACACTAAGGGTTTGGGTGGTAAAGTTAAGAGGATTGCTCTTCGAAAGACAGGTGGATGACTGAATCTTATGAGAGCACATATTAACCAATGATGGAAGACTCAAATCAAAGCAGGAGGTCATAACCTCCATTATGATCCAAATACCCTGTTTCCATACCTATTTGATCAAATTTAGAAGACTACATCACATTTCTTCTCCAAGTTTAGCTTAAGTGCCAGGGATTTTTCAGTAGAAGCTGTGAAATGAGACATCTCACACACAATGTGACAAGGTGACTAGCATCAACTGACATTTATGAAACTCTTTTGGTAACACCAGAGTATTTGGCAAGTTCCACTTGATGTCCGTATTTCTGTCAGGCAACATTTCTGCTACCAGCACTCGCAGGACGTCTTCCTGTTCTGCTCTAGTCCTCCCCCATGCCTGGTCCATACTGCTCCAACCACGGTCCGTCTTTGCAATCTGTTTACTTACTGCTGAGTGCTTAGAGAAGCTGACGTGTTGGGTGTCAGACTAAGAGGACTTATCAGGGATGGGAAGAATTCACCACCTCCCTGCATCGGTGGCTGTTCCTTCCGTTGCAAGTAATTGCAAAAATGTGTTGAGGAGAAACATTTCTTGTGCAGATGATGTTCCCATCTGCAATAACCTGCATGCAGGTACCCCTGTCCCCTTCAGGAAGGCTCAGAACTCCAATTCTTTGCTGTCAGCCCCATCACAACACCAATAACTTTGGCTTAATTTTCCTCAGCTGCCTCAGAAGGTCACACAGAACTATGCACATGACAAGGACACCGGGCACTTTTCAGAGTCCTGCCCCCACGTTTTTGGTGGGGAGGTGCAACATGCCCCAGGAAGCCCCACATATCCTGTGCTATTATAAAGCAACCACCACCAAAAACAACTTGGTGCCTTCTACGTGAGAACTAACGACTCACGGGCAAACTATTTGTCTATTAACATGTTTCAGTAAAACAATCACTCCCAGTCGAGACTTACGAAAGACTGTGCCAGGCCACAGGATCAGCCCAGTTACGCTGTGTATTACCACAGTGCCAGGCCAGCAGGGTTTGCAGCAGAGGATGCAGCCGACATACTCAGACAGGAGTTCCTGCCTGCGGGCCAACTGCTCCACAAACAGAACTCATGAGTGTCAGATGTCAAGTTCTCGTTTCATATCCTGCCTTCTTCCCCTTTGACCACCCTGGATCATTGTAGCTGTTCAGCAACTGGCAAACATCGTATCAGGCAGGGTAAGCATCAGCGTTGTCTCAGTTTTACAGCTGATGAAAGTCTTTGTTTCAGCTTTCCCTATTTTTAAACTACTCCAGTGTGGCTTTGAGGACTCGTGGCTGCCAGTTAGGCTGGAGAAGGTATGGCTTCTGCAAGGTGACAGTTGCTCCCCACAGCCAGGTGCTTCAGGAGGGGTGGCTGAGGGCATTTGGAAGCCTCAAGTCTGTGTTCAAGTCATGAGCTGGTGCTGGTGCAAAGGCAGGCTTACACTGGGGTTTCTTAATGGAGTTCATGGAAGCGGGTGGAAATTGAACCACAGCCAAGGTGGAGAGCCATGTAGAACAGATGTTTTTGCAGAAGGTAAAACAAACAAAAATACTCAGAGCTGGAACTTTTGGCCCACAGTAAATCTGTAAAAAGCCCCAAAGTGCTGGCGAGGGAGGCTGTCCGACACGCTGAAATTCCACATGAATAAAGTAAAACACATTTGCATTGCTAATTTAATAAAGGACTTCTTGACCCAAAGTCAAAGACTAGTGCAAGCCTTCTGCATGGAAAAGCTCTTTTACTCTCTCTATGAGCCTTCAGCAATGCTGCTTTTTAAAAGTACATGTGCTTTTCCTAGTGTCTGATGCTAATTATCTTATCAGATAACAGGCAGCTCTGCGCTGAGTACGTATGTAATATGTTAGCCTTGGGGGAAAAAACCACCTTATCGTTCAAGTGGATTTGAGATTGCAGATGATCTTCTCAGCCTGTGGAAACTTTCCTCTGCGGCACGGGGCTTACATAAGGAAGGGAAAGAAGAGAAAATCAAACGCGTGCAGCTTTCAGGCTGCAATCCTCCCAGCAGTTCCATTCTCTCCTCTATCAGCATTTTGGAATGACATGCAGGTTAAACCGTTGGTCTGGCATGGAAAGCAGCTTTGGTAATTGCAAGTTTACATTACACTACAAACGAGCGGATTATAGTAAACAGATGAACTGTGTAAATAAAGTATCGCCGCTCTCTCTCCTTTGTGACTTGTATTCTGATACCACTGCTGCTGCTTTTACTACAGCTACTACGGCTGCGAGGCTCCAGCTGACAGCTCCACCTAAAGACCTTTATTCATCTCTGTTACTACTTCAGCTGCTCTGAGAGCCAGAAGGCACCGAGGGCTCATTGGCCAGAGGCTCTCTAACCTCGCGGCCTGCCCAGGAAATCAATATGCCGCACTCGAGAGCACAAAGATGAATTGTGAAGCCGGGGCCGGCGGAGGAACGCGCGCTGCATCTGGAAGGACGCGGAGACAGCCAGTCCTGCTCTGACAGCAGCCTCCCAGCCCGCGCATGTTTGTACACCAGCCTCGTGGCATCCTTCCAAGATAATTTGTGAACCTTGGTTCACACCATTTTCAAAGTAGGTCACATGCAGTAATCTCAGTCGAGGAGAGATACACTGTCAGCAGCAGGCACCGCAAGGAAGGCGGGAGCTGCGGCCGGCGAGCGAGCACGGGAGTGGGAGAGCAGTGGAAACGCACGGTGCGGGGCCAGCTGCACCATGGCGCTCGCCCTGCTCAGACAGCTGGTGGGCGAGCTCCAGCAGCCCGGCCTCTCGCCGCTGGTGGCTGTAAAAGGACCGACTGTTCTCCTGGACGCACCGCCAGCGTGGCTTAAATATTAATCTGAATGAAAATACATGGGAGAGATCTAACCTTTACTTGGCTCTGTGCTCCCGACAGCAGGAATCACAACTAACTCTGAGTTACGGGGTTTCAATTTTCCTTGGGCCGTGGAGTATTGCTCCCTAACACACTCCCCTCACCTTCCCCTGCGCTGACGGACAAATCCCAGGCTCAAAGGGAGATGGAACCTTCACCGAGAGCACTCCCCAAACACCTGCAGTTTCCCATATTTTTCCACGCCCTGTGCTCATCTCCGTCGGGGCACAGAATTAGAAATGGGTGCGTTGAAAGGTACGAGGGCTGCTCTAAAAGTGATGCCTCCTATTTTATTATGTTGGCCCTCAGTGTCAAAGCTGGATGTTCATGGTGTGGCAGTTGAGGCTGAACCTTTCTGCCACTATTCCATCACATTTTGCTGCGATGTGACAGATGGCAGCAGAAGGACAGTCTGACAGAATGGCATCTGACATGGAAGTGTGGATGAAGCAAAGGTGTGTCACTGAATTCCTCCACGCAGAAAAAATGGCACCCGTTGATATTCACTGATGCTTGCTGAATGCTGATGGAAACCAAACAGTGGATGTGAGCACAGTGAGCTGATGGGTGGTGTATTTCAGCAGTGGCAACAGGGACAGTGGGTCCCTCCTCTGCTGCAAATTTTTACAAGCGCAGCATGCAGGCTCTTGTTCATCATTCTGGCAAAAATGCTCACCTAATGGTGATGATTCTAATGAAAAACACTGTTCAGTAGCTGAGAATTTGCTCTTCCAAATAGTGTCATTGTGCTCTTTGCATCTGTTGCAGTTTCCATGGAAATAAATAGGAAGCATTACTTTCAGAGAGACCTACACACATTTTTCAAAGATGGTGTTCACGAAAATGAATGCAGAAATGAGTTTACATACTTGTTCCCAGGCTGTAAGATCAGAAAGATCATCAAAGAATTACCAGTTGAAAGCAACAGCACAACTTTTCAGGCATAGCAGCTGCTGGCGATGCGTTGCCTTTAAGCACAGCCCGCACACCATTGGAGATGACTTAACACGAGAAAGCTGACTGCTCTGCTTGCCTGAAGAGCATTGCAGTGTTATGTAACTTTTTTCTTTTTCTCTCTCTCTTTTTTTTTTTTTCCAAATGGGTTAATTTTTAAACAGGCTCAACTTAACCTTGCTTCTGGTCAATGGTTACCTGAATCTGAATGAATATGCAGTCCCTGAATAACTCTGCCCCAGCGTAACACGTGTGCAACATTTTTAGCACTCAAAGCAACATGGAAACGGCAGAGCTGGGCAAGCACTGCTTTTTTTGACTCCTACAAGGAAAAGGACTGTGTTTCCTCCATCTGAGAAGTTGTGCTTTTTTCCTTTTCTTTTTTTCCCCTGTGATGTGTCAGGCTGGAAATCTCAAATAGAAAGGAGCAAGTCATTTCTGACATTAGCGTGCTCTGTGCAAAGAGGGAGAGGAGAGCCAGCATGCTGTGGAATAGCAACCAGGCTCACGTCTCATCTATGAAACTGCAAAGAACAACTTTCTGCTTCTTCAGAGCAACTTACCCGATCGATAGCTTGTCCAGGGAGATGTAAAACATGCAGAAGCATGTGACACTGTGCAAGCTTTATCAGTTAAAAAGGTGCTGTACTGACTTCCTATGCAAACGCATAGAAAACTGAATAAATCCAGAAAGGGCTCTCAGTTGGTACAGAACAAGGGAACAACTCATTCTGTAATGCAGGATGTGATACTTCCCTGCCAAAATCCTATTGCTTGCCCATTATCACAAAGTTTTGACAGAAAACTAACCAACAAAAATCCCTTCTGTGCTGCCTTCCTAAAAGAAAATCCCTTTGAGAAAATTTGCAACATAGAAAACCCCCAGACACCTCACATTTTTTTCCAGAATGACAAGGAAATCTAGTTGTGGTTACGAACGGGCTCAGCATTGTGCAGTTTCACATCATGCGAGTTTTATTACTTTTCAGACTAACTTCAGCATTTTCCCAGCCAGCTGCTGGCAGATGTCTTCTTAGGATTGAGAGCAAACCACTTTGAAAAGAAATTTGTTCATAAACCTTTTTAAAATGGTACAGAAAAATTCTTTTGTATTTCTCATTCCAGCTTGGATGTAACTTCTTCTTTTCTTCCTTTTTTTTTTTTTTTCCAGTCTTTAAAAGGAATGAGTCTGAAATGTTAAACAGGTCACACAGTAATTAAGCATCTAACTGAAAATTAAACACACATTCAAGGGCTCAACTAACGGCATATGCTAATTCATAACAGGCATGTGTCACTCACGTTTTTCATGGCTGATCATTAGGATGTAAGCAACCCTGGATCCCATCAAATCCTGAGAAGTGACACAGTTGTCTTTCTGCGGTGCTAAAGGGAGCCCTACGCCAGCAAGGCAGCGCTGTGTTCGTGGAGCTGCTGTGATAGGGCAGGGCAGCTGCAGCCCATTGGTGTGCCTGGCATGCAGGCACTGCGGCTGGGGAAGGTCTGATGTAGCCAAGAGCCCGTGTGCCTGGCCAGGTCCGCAAAGCCGCTCCTCACCCACACCAGCATGAGATCGAATCTGAGGGGCTGTGTTCAACTTTGGAAACTTTGTGTCTCAACTGAAAAGACAGAGAAAAAATTCAGCAAGTCCTCTTCTGTTTAGCCCGGCACCAAATTTATTTCCAGGGACGTGCACAACTGCTTGGCCTTGTGTTACTGAATACTTGTGGTTTGCTCACTTCTTCTTGTCCCTGACCTTCCGCAGCACAGGTTTGGCAGCAGTATTTCAGATACACAAAAGGAATCGAATCCATATTTCCTTTGCAAGGTTGTGTTTGGGTTACTCACATCTCTGTGACAGGCTTCCAGGTGGTAAAGAGCATTTTTCTTTGGCCTAGAGAGGGGAATGCACAGTGCGGGATGAGATGAAAGGACCTCAGCATGGTCTTTGCGGAGGTGCAAAAGTGGCGCAGGAGAGCTGCAAATGAACACTGCTGGTCTGTATGCAACCTGCCCACCTCCAGCTGAGGACTCACTGCAAGCAAGCTTGGGATTGCTGGAACGAGAGCTGCAGTACTCCAATAAACTGCGGTTAAAGGAGATCTTTGGCCAATGCTGAGATTGAAGATGGATTAAAGGTGGCTTAGTTCAATCTTTGCTCCCTTATCCTGAATTTCACAGGATCAGCACAGGTAAGGACTGAGTGCTGAGATATTATTTACTGCCTTTTGGATTTGCTGCTACAGGGAGTTCAAAGACAGCGTGACCTGGCTCTTCCCAACTCCCACTGCACTAAGTAAGGGCTCTGACTTCATGGCACGCCAGATACCTGCAGCACCGAGACAGGAAACCCACACATCACCTCCCAAGAGATTTTTAAATTGTGTTGAGACTTTTATCCTTTTCCAAGGAACAAAGCAAATTTTTCCAATGGCATAGTTTCTGCATTACTCTAGCTGGGGTTGGAGAACTTCACTTGGTCTCTTCAACCTATGACTGGCAGATAGCTAGACAGGAGAGGAGATATAAAAACTGAGACTTACCACTGCGTATTCATTAGCACACACATTTCTATACAAGAGAAGCTTTTCCCTAAAAACATCTCTATAGCACTAATGCTAGTGCAGAAGTCTCGACTACTACTGCTTGTTTTTTTTGTGGCTTCACAGTTCCTGTTGATCCAAAGGATCACCCTCTACCTGGCTAGATGGTTGAAAAACGTGGAAGGGAACATGCACATAGTAAAAGTGGAGGATGCATTTTGGATCCATTTACCTTTCTCCTTCCTTCTGTGCCCTCTTCTCTGTCCCAAGGAGCACTGAAATAAGCTTGATGTGGGAAGTCTAGGAAGTCAAAACTTATACAGGTGGAACTGAAAGCAGAAGAGGCTCAGAAACCTATGCATATGTATCACCACTAATGTTTCTAACCAACTTGCTTAGCTGACCACTGGATTTACAGTCTTAATTTAGTGTTTTACACTTCCTACACTCAGAACAAACTATGTCATCTCACTCAAGAGCCAAAAGAGCATGTCCCTCCATCTCATTCATTCAAGAGACAAGTAGCACAATAGCTGGCTTAGCCTGAAACTCTCCATGCCCCAAGGCCATGAGTGTACCTGGATTTTATACACCTTGATCCTCATAACCTTAACTCAGCAACACACCCATATATATGTATCCTTCAGCTTAAAGTACATGAGGTTTTCTTGCGTTCAAAAAAGTGCTAATCCTTCTGGGATTAGTCAAATGGGGCTTAAAAACCCTCTCAGATGCTTTTCAATTGCAAGATTTCCCTGGCAAGTGCAGACACTGGTCTCAGTCATGATTTCCCACAGAATCTAAGCTTTAATAAGAAAAAAAAAATCAGACTCACAATAGCAAATAACTTTTTCAAGTTCATACTCAATGCAAACTGTTGCAACACTGGCTTGCTGAGTTTGCAGAGAAGCAGCTCCTGTGTCTGTGCTGTTCCTCCATCCCAGCACCGAATGAAATTACTGAGGGGACAGCCTGCTCTCTTGGGGACCCGTGTGCTGCACAGGGCAGCCCAGCAGCCCCTTAACTTCATGCTGAAGCTTGTGAAAGCTGGAACCAGAGGCAGGAACGGACACCGGAATGATTCACAGGAGATAAAGATCCTGAAAGAAGGAGGCCGGAGGAAAGGATGAGTAACAGAAATAGCTTGCTTGTTTCCTCTTCAGAAAAGCAAGGAGAGTGAGGGATGCTGAAATGAGAACATACTTTTTTTCCCATGTGGCTACCAGGAAGTTGACAGGAAAAGAAAGGCCTGCTCTTGTTCAACAGCTAGAAAGGGGAGCTTCGCCCTGAGCAGATACTCACAGGCTATAAAATGAACGAAGGACTGTATCTCCAAGCACGGTCCCACGGCCATTTCCTCGCAGAAAGTCCCCAGAGCTGGTAGGAGCAAGGGACTGAGCTTCTCATGAGGACAGTAATAGTGAATGACAGAAATTTTCTGGCCTTCTGCAGGGGTGAGTTCCCAAATCAACCTTGCAGGTACATTTCTTGAGAACTTTTCACTGATCTAAAACTGCACCGATTTTCTTCTATTTTGTGCAGTGAAACAGTGAATGTCAGCTTGGTGAGTATTCTTTTCATGCCACTACATTATGCTTTTTCAATGAAAATAATTACTAAAAAATAATAATGTTTGCTGGGATGCACTATTATTTCAGTATTCCTTGTACCCTGAACTCTGCGTGTTTTACTAATTCAGATTGCTCTTCCCTGGACCACTGTCTTATTCATTCACCTGAGAAACACAACAGCCCTGCTGCTACCTCTGCAGTCCCTGGGACTCACACAGTCACCCAAAGAGAGACTTTCCTCAATGTAAATAATGTAAATTAATCTTTTTCTTTTTTTTTTGCACTCCATTTGATTTGGCTTAAGCCACATAATGCAGAGTTCTATCCCATCTGTCACACTTAATTACAATAATTGCAGAACCTAAATTTGCTTCCAAACATCATTAATTAATATTATACTACAGTATGGGTGGGTAAAGGGGGACAACTCCTCTATTTCCGCTTCCTAAAATCCCCCAGTCAAACCAAAACAAGGTCTGGAAGATTTTGCATTAGTTTTCAATGTCAGTGTTGAGGACTTAATAACCACAGAATGTGCTCTGTGATCTTTAATAACTTCATATCATAAGCAAACATTGTTTGCTGGCCAACATTTTTGCTAAAAACATCTTAACTTGAATTCTTCTTTGTGCCAACGTACAGGAGACTTTGCTCCAAGTAGGAAAATTTACATAACAGGATACATAAGCCCTGTATGCTGTACTTAATTAGATTTTTTTCTGTTTTTGAGCAACGTGTTACCAGTGTCTGAATTAAGCCTCAGATAATGCTGCTTTAGATAGAGCAATCTGAATCAACCACACATAAAATCAACCACATGTAACCCTATCGGGTCACAGGTTGGGGGGGGGGGGGGGGGGGAAGGGAGAAGCCATCTAGTGGACAAAAATGTAATTATTTACCAGAAAACGTTTTCCTGCATAAAGCTTTTGCTGAAGTGATGGGTTTTTTTTTATGTCACTTTATCATCTGCTGTACCACTTCTCCACGAATCCTCTGGAAGCCTCTGGGAAAACAGAGTTTACTGGAGAGTGACAGCATAGATCTCTCAGCACAGGTTCCTGGCAGATTCCGAGATTAGCAATCATCGTGAAACTTAGGAGCAGTTCTGTTCCTCCTGTCCCCCACACTGAAATTATCCGTGTATTTCTTACAGTGCCGTGAGGGCCACCAGCCGACTGACTGAGCGTCTTATCGTTAGATGCAACACCCTGCGCCAAGGAGACTGGTGTTGCCACAGGGTTTAAATAGCTGAGCTAATATTTAAACGTCTGTCCCCTCTGATCTCTGCAAAATGAGGAGAAGAGACTTTGTGATTGCACACAGACAGCTGCACAGTGCCCAGAGCGCTCTGCAGGCTGCAGCAAACCTCCTCTCCTTGCAGGTAGTGGTGCAGCCCATGCACCAGCACACAGCCTCTCTCTAACACAAAGAGCAGGCAAGGGGAATGAGGATTTCTCCTCCTGATGCCATTTGTGGCACTCCCAGGCCTGTGCTGAAAAGTTGCCTATCAGCACTGTGGTGCCCTGTGCAGCGGGTTCAGTACCTGAACCCCCAGCAAAACGGCCTGCTGTGCGTGGCTCTCTGCTTCCTTTTCTGCTTGGAATAAGCAGAATTGGGGGGAATAAAGCTAGCAGCTTTCTTATGCTGTATTCTTGGAGGCCCAGCCCCAAATTCATTCTCCTCTGCCATGAAGTTCATAGCACTAATCTTGAAGAGCAGATAATGATCAGCCATGCCCGGGCAAGCCGCAGTACTGAAGCCAAAATATAATTTCTGTGGGATTACAACAACACAAACCACCATCATCAGAGACTGCACTGCGATGATGCAAGCAAACATCTGTAACTCCTGCTGCTCCAGGCAAAACACCGATGTGGGATTAGCGAGCTGCCACTTGGAGCTTGCTCTGACTGCAGCTTTCGCTCCCCTGACCGCACTGCTTTGGCTTGACCCAAGACACAACTCCAGATACTTTAGCCTTCCATTAAAATTAAAAACAAAGAAACCTCAGTCTTTCTAAATAATTTCTTTAGGAGCATCCCATGCAACAGTTTTCACCGAAGCCACCTTTGCAGTGGCAAGCTTTTACCAGGAGGTCTCCAGGGCTTCCCTTTTTCATTAACCCTGTGCGGTGCTCTGAGCTGCACCATACAGCAGCAGCCTTCTCCTTACGCTGCTCCTGTGTTTGTTCCAGCGTGAGGAATATCCCATGCATCACTCCTGACAGAACCACCTCGCCATGCTCAGATGATTCCTGTGTTGCTGGGTTATAGGACAAGGGAACAGCGGCTCCCCAACTATCTTTCATAGACCTTCTCCGCTGTCTCCTATTCATCCCCTTCCTAATGAATCACAGCCTTTTCTCTCTCCTCATAATAACCAAATAAGGATTTCAGAGTTTGGCCCATTCATTACATTCTGTATTTTAATACGGACAAGAATGGAATACAAAATACTGCCAAAAGTTTAGCAGCAGGGGCAACCTTTCTGCTATTTGCATGTCTACAGTTCCCAGTCCAACAATGCCGACTCGTTGTTACGCACAACCTCAAGGCAAGGAATTCATAAACAATAATAATAACTACCCAACTGGCCATGCAAATTGCAGGATGGCAGAGAGCAGAAAAATGCTGCTTTGCTCCTTCACAAAGCATGCAGCATAAACTTTGTGCTGTCAGTTTAAAACTTTGGCATATGCGTCTGCAAATGGGGAGGAACCCATTTTCAGATACTTGTGAAATATAAACTTCAGTTGTTGCCAAGCTCACAGATAGATTTGCTCCTTTTTATTTTTAAGTTTCCTGAATCTGTGAAGAAACCCACAAAGCCGTTTTAGAGCTGTGTAGCTATGAAAAATGTACACGCTTCTGTTTTTTTTAAGCAACATGCTCCATCACTGCAATTATTCCTTGAGAATGCTTTTTAAAAAACAGAACCATGGCTATTTTTCACAGCTACAAAACCCTAAAACAGCTCTACAGCTTTCTGTGAAACTTAACCAAAAAAAAAAAAAAAAAAAAGCCTTTCAGCTAAGAACAGTAAAAATAGATCAAAAACCAATTAGCTGGACCACATGGCAGAAGACAGGTGTGCTTTGGATGTGGTATTTATACAGAAACCAGATAATCATTTTTTCACTTTTACAGATTCCTGAGGACTAAAAATATCACAGGCCTGCCTTCACAGAAGCCCACTGCATCCAGTGAAGACACTGTGCACTCAGAGAATAACCTGAGGATGCAGCCTGGGACATTTTGCCTTGCCTCCTCTGAAACTGAATTCACATTAAAAGCAGCAGACATATGGGTGAATTATGGTAGCAAGCCTTCAAAAGCAAGTCAACTCCTTTAGAAAGTGCAGCCAGAGAGAACGCCAGAAACACTGAAACCAATTAAGGTTGCTTTAGTGTTACACCTGTTTAAATGAATGCCAAATCCAGCCCAGAATTATTTACATTATGTTATTAACAAAAGGACATATGAGTAATGGGAAAATAGAAGTGGTTTATGCAAAACAGGCTCTGCTGAAACCAGCTGCAAACCTCAGGTACTTGCAGCGGGTAACAGAGGCTGTAGCCAGATGTGTTACTGCCCTGGGTCAGGCAGAGAGACTCTGTATTCCAAGCCCACCAGCTGCCTGTCACTGTCCCCAAGCTGCCCGGTGTGTGCCAGAGTAAATACTCACATAATTGCTCCTTATGTAATTCAGTTGGAATGATCTTCCCCGTCTTGTAACAGAAGTTATTTTTTTACATGATATTGTTTAAGCAGACACAGATCTAGCGACTGATCATACAGCAGACTGCTGTGAGATGTGCAGAGGATAGCCCTTTGTAGGCTTTGTAGGTGGGGGACAAGCAAATGGCGAGAGGCTGGGAGCATCAACCTCTTCCCCAGGCTGATGTCTTACTGAAAAAAAGAGAGACTGGGACTTTGTTCCTGTAGCTTACAACCCCTTCCTTCCTGCCCACTTTCCCCACTGTATGAGACACTGCATGCATGAAAACCTAGGACAGGCAAGCAAGGGACATGGCTCCAAATGCGAGGCTGGGAACTGGAAGTGACCAAAGGAATCCCCTGAAGTTGTCCAGCAAAAGGGATACCTGCAGGCCTCAGAGCCCTGTCGTGCCTTTGTCTTGCCTTTAGGATCTTGTCCTGTTTCTGATGGTGCTGGCCAGCGGCGAAAAACTCAAAGACCGTCTGCAGAAGGTTTCCAAAACTACTTCCTCACTAAGCCCATCTTCTCATTGAAAATGGCCAGCTATCTCATGCAGATGACTTCCGTTACAATTCCCTGACACTTAGGTTAAGCTTAAATCCTTTCCTCTAAATTCAGCCTTTTGTGATGCACCTACTTTAACTGGTTCAGAAATGATCTCTCAACCCAGCAAAAAATCAAGCTGTCTCTTTTACTTTCTGCAAGCACATTCAATGGATTTGACCTTGAGATAACTATTGTCCATTCCTGTCACAGCCAGAATACACATAATTCACTTTGAGCATTTGTTTAAGTCAGCAATATGACAGAAAAAGACATCTCTATATTTTACACTAAAAAAGCCTTACAAAAAGAGCTATTCTGTATAAAGAAGGTACATAACAAAGAATAGCAAGTTTTCACAATTCTGCTTCCAGTTTCACTAGGGCAGCGAAATGAAGTGGCTCTGCTCCATCCCTATACCTAACACACGCACTACACAGATAAGAAAAGACAGGCTTTACAACACGTTGGATAAATGCTGCTCCCCATTACCGCTGTGGAAACTAAGAGCAGGAATAAAAGTTGTATAACAAGCAGCAGAGCACAGAACCAACAACAAAAAAAGCACAATTCAATGCTGTGCTCAATGCACATCTCAGAGGACTTTGCTGGATCCTCGCTCTCTCCTCAAGAAATGCTCATTCCAGGAGTGGTTGAACACCGCAGAGTGATCATGGGCTCCAACAGAAGTCTGTGAATATGTTCCCAAGAAGCTCCCAACTGTGCTTCAAAACGCAAGATGACTGCCATTTAAGGTTCTTGAGGGCTGAAAGAGCTTACACATAAGATTTTCCTCTTGAAACCAAGAACATCAGGACCCAGAAAGAGTTCCAGCTGATTTTCCAAGCAGTGAGTGACTGGCTTTCTTAAATACAGCTGCTTTCTTCATTAGAAGACTAAAAATAGTTCTGCTCCTAGCAGGCTGACTTCCTCTTAAGCGTTCTGCCATATCCATGTGTGTATTTCATTCAGGGTTTCTGCATGTCTACGCCACTGTGATTCTATTTCAGCCTTTAAGTACATTCAAGAAATTTTTCATTTCCCTCTTCCATATTCACTCCAGATGTCCTGAACTGTCCAAAACTGTTTCATGTTAGGAGAATTTGTAGGGATATTCTGGCATTCACACTGCTTGCATCTGCTTCAGTGTTTTCAGGAAAGATCAACTTTCTTCCCCAACTGCTAGCAAATACAGACAACAAGTTTATGGTTTTTAAACATCCATGATTAACAGTAGATGCTTTGCTTTGTTTCTCATGCAGAAAGAATAACTAAATACTACCATATCAAACTTCCTTTTTTTTTTTTCTTTTCTTTGCAATAGATGCTAGAGTGAGAAAACTGAGGAACTGAAATATTTCCATATGTCTCAGAAAGCATACTGCAACGGCAGCACACACTTCTTCACAGCGCCGTGCCAGCATGCAAAAACCCTGTTTTGAAAAGATATCCAGACAGAGAGCTGGGAGACTGCTGAAGCACACGTTGCAGTGCTCCTCTCAATACCAGTCACCTTGTTTTCCAGACCATGCAAAAACTGTGCTCTGCTGCTCTCTTCTAGCTCTCAGGATGATTCTGAAAATCGAATAGGAGGGTAGAATCAAACACCTCTACCCTCTACATAAGGTAGAGATATATCCTTATGTTTCCCCTGAAGATTAAGTTTGTATAGAAACACAGAATACCTTAGGTTGCAGGGAACCTCAGAGATCTTCTGGCTCCAACCCTCCAGCCATGGACAGGGCAGCCACCCACCAGATCAGGCTGCCCAGGATCTCATCCAACCTGGCCTTGAACACCTCCAGCGATGGGACATCGACAACATCCCTAGGCAATTTCTTCAAGTGCCTCACCACCCTCTGAGTAAAGAATTTCTGCCCAGCATGTAACCTAAATCTCCCCTTTTTTAATTTAGGATCGTTCCTCCTTGTCCTGTCACTTACAGCCCATGTAAAAAGTTGGTCCTCCTCTCATTTATAAGCTCCCTTCAAGTACTGGAGGGCCACAATGAGGTCTCCCTGGAGTCCTCTCCAAGCTAAACAAGCCCAATTCCCTCAACCTCTCTTCATAGAAGAGATGCTCCAACCCTTTGATCATCTACATGGCCCTCCTCCGGATCCTCTCTAAAAGCTCCACATCTTCACTGTGTCAGGAGCCACAGGCCTGGACACAGTACTCCAGATGGAGCTTCACGAGGGCAGAGTAGAGGGGGACAATCCCTCCCTCTCCCTGCAGCCATCCCCTTTTGATGCAGCCTAGGATACTGTTGGCCTCCTGAGTTGCATGTGCACACTGGTGGATCGTGTACAGCTTTTCATCCAACAGGACTCGCAAGTCCTTCTCTGCAGGGCGGCTCTCAAGGAGCTCTTCTCCCTATCTGCACTCATGCCTGGGATTGCTCCAACTCAAGTGCAACACCTTGCACTTAGCTTTATTAAACTTCATTCAACTCCCATGTGCCCACTTTTCAAGCCTGTTGAGATCCCTGTGAATGGCATCCCTTCCTTCTATTTTATCAGCTGCACTACTCATCTTGGTCTGTTACCAGCAAACTTGCTGGAGGTGGACTCGTTCCCACTGTCTATATCATTCATAAAGATTTTGAAGAGCACTGCTCCCACGACAAGACTCCCAGGGGACACCCATCATGAGCGGCCTCCGCTTGGACATAGATACGTTGACCACAATCATCTTGCTGTGACCATCCAGCCAACTCTTTGTTTACTGAATAGTCCAGCCTTCAAATCCATATCTCTCCAATTTAGAGATGAGGATGACATCAGTTGACCTTCCTTTGCCCACCAATGCCATCATTCCATCACAGAAGGCCATCAGACTGATCAGAAACGATCTGCCCTTGGTAAAGCTACACTGCCTGTCTCAGATCTCCTTGTATCACAGGGGCCTTAACATCTCTTCCAAGAGGATCAGCTCTGTGACCTTCCCAGGCACAAGTATGAGGCTCACCAACCTGTAGTTCCCCAGGTCTTCTTTTCTTCCTTTCTTAAAATTGAGAGTTTTGTGTCCCTTATCTCTTTTTCCAGTCACCAGGGACTTTGGCCAGACATGGCTTTTCAAATATGATGGAGAGTGGCTTGGTAACCACATCAGACAGTTCTTTCTGGACCCTAGGATGCATACTGTCTGGCCCCATAGACTGATACACATTCAGCCTCACGAGGCAGTTTCAAACTCTTACGGTGGGAGGGATTTTGCTTCCCCCAGTTCCCTCATGGAGGTTCAGGGACATGCGAGGTATTGGAAACCTGGCTGCCAGTGAATACCAGAGCGAAAAACTCACTGAATACCACAGCTTTCTCCAAGTTTATTGAAGCCAGTTCTCCCTCCTCATTTATCAGAGGGGTACATTCTCCTTAGCCTGTGTCTTCTGACCACTGTATGTAAAGAATCCCTTACTGTCTTTTTTCATATCCCTTGCCAAGTTCAGTTACACGTGCATCTTAATTTTCCTGATCCCATCTCTGCATGTCCAGACAGCATCCCTGCATAGCTCCCATGGTACTCATCCCCGCTTCCACAGTCTGTACTTTTCCTTCTTATCCCTCAGTCTGACCAGCAGGTCCTTGTTCAGCCACGCTGATTTCCTACCTCCTCTGCTTGATTTCTTATACTGGGTAATGGAGAGCTCTTGTGCTCTCAGAAAAGTGTCTTAAAGAGTTACCATTCCTATGTTCCTACAGATGCTTTCCCAGGTGTCCTTAGGAACCATCTCCTCAAAAAATCCTTAAACATGCTTGGCTCTATGTAGCTCTGAAGGGTACTTGAAGACCCAGATCTAAAGTAAGAGTCTGTGGCACACGTTCAGTGCTAGACAAACTGCATTAACATTAGACTGGCACACCAATGATAGTCTGGCACTGTTGAAGAAATGCATTTGCTTCTGCACCAGGAAAACTTCAGATGTCATACCCAGCCACTGCTCAGCATTCCCAGAAGCCAATGGAAAAGTTCTTAAAGCTTTGTTAAGAACTTCATGGATATCCCATGGATTTAAAAGGATGCAGCCCCTGAGATAAGAGTTAAAATTTGCTTCCCTAGGAAGATCAGCAAGAGGGACATTAGGGATCAGCTCCATGGTGGATGAGGAACCAGAACTTAGCAGAGCTGAATCCCCCAGTTCCCATGACTGCAAGGAAACTCTTTTCTCTTGAATCCCTGAGCATGACTCTCCACATTGCTTTACAACTCTGAATGGTATCCTTTGCAACAATGGGAACACCAGTTAAACCAACACCTTATCTCCTAAAATTCAAACTAGGAATATATTTACTTTTCCAAAGCTTTGGTTTTAAAGTGTCATGCACTTCACTGAATCTGTCCAGGATATAACTGTGAAACAACAGTTTTCTAGTGCTCAAGATATTTCTAGATAAAAAGGATTTGCATAAACATGATGAAACACTGGTAGCATTTCTGCCCAACCCTAATCTTCTTCCAAGTGTAGATGTGTTATCTAATGAACTTAAACAAGTACAACCCTAATACAGATAAGCTAGTTGCAAAATTTTCATGCTGGGGAAGATAATTTAAAGAGAACTCAAAGTCTAGTTTTCAGTCTTGAGTTGCAATCATGTGGATTACTAAATGTGTTGAGAATCCCCAATCCCTTCTTACTCTTTTTACTTCTAGAAGAGTTGAGGTTGGTTCCAACCTCACAGTTTTGGGTCAGAAATTGTTCTGAGGATGTTACTGCTTTTGACTTCTTAAAGAGAAAAGGGAAGGTAGAAATATGGTGATATCCAGAAAGCTGAAAAAGATAAATGTCATCTAACTCCTCCCTCAAATATACACTAGGTAATACCACCCTGAATAAAATAGTCTTGGCCATTTGTTATGCTACTTAAACAACCTCAGGTTTCAGCTCCTTTTTCTTCATAAATAGGAAATAACAACTCACAAGAAGCCAACTCAAGTGGAAAGTAAATTCATCTGGGTATATTTTGCTCTGAACTGCGCTGCTGCACTCATGGCAATGCCAACCAAGAACAAAACTTGGCTTGCTGTATCCTTCCCTCTCAGTGTCTTATTCTGACCAAACAACTATTCTGTTTTCTGATTAAACACTATATGGAGTGTGTTAATTTCTGCTTCAGCTGATTTTGCTACACTAAATGCAAATGCTTCCTGTACTTATGAATACAATCTGTTCATAGTGAATAGTTTAGAAAATCTGGCTGAGTTAAAACAGCAACAGTATCCATGTGGGACCAATCTTCCTTGGACAACTCTTGTACTTTGATTCATAAATTCTTTCCATAGGAAGTATCCGTGGAAAATCTCCAGCACATCCAGAAATGCAGAACTCTGTTGTTTGAGTTATTATAAGTCCTGAATACTTACTGCTTCTCCCTTTATTTTTTAATTTATACAAGCATTGGCCCTTGGGTTCATATGAGGCACTTCTATACCTATTTTTCATTACTATAGAATGTGTATTTTAATAACTGCAATACCATCCATCATTAGCACTACCACATGAACCTATTAAAAAACAACTGAAAAACCTAATTTCTGTACCTCTTCACCTGCTGCTATCATTCTGTATATTTGACCTATGGAATAAGTCAAATAAATAAAATAAATATCCACTTGTTTGATTATGAAGTAAATGTACCACTATCTGGCTTAGAGAACAGTATGTCAGGAAATGACAAAAAAAGTCTTGAAGGAAGTGAGGGTCACAGCAGCGAGCAATGGTAAATCTACAGAGGAATGACTAAGACCCATAGTGTTCATGAACCAGCATGTATGGAGCAGAAGAGCATTGGAGGTAAGCGTGGCAGAGGGGATGTCAGAACACATCCAGTATTTGTAAGAGACATCGGAGGCTGAAGGGTTTGTTTCCACACCAACAGTACAACAGGCCCACATCCAGGTGGCTTCTGGAGATCTCCAAAGAGGAGATCACATCCTCTCTGGCAGCCTGTTCCAGTGCTTTATCACTCACACAGCACTGAAGTGCATCCTGACATTTAGACAGAACCAATATCTTATCTTTCACACCAAGACAAGGTTCTAGCTCATTTTTCCTCTTAGCAGGAATGCTGTGGCAGCAGAATTCTTTGGGTAAGCATTCAGGGGGTTTCTTCTAAAAAATGAATTAGTCATATGCAGAGTATGTCTAGAATGGAACAAGGCCAAAGATAAAGTCCTTTTTCAGCTCTAGCTATGGCAGCTGAAGAAGATGATCTTTCCAGCTGCTTCTCACACCTGCCAGAAGATACAACAAGTTGACCTGCTAGAGTGAGTATTTTTCAGGTAAAATGAGCAAAACTTACTCAAGATGTTTAAATATTTAGCCTTTACTCACCCAATTTGTCCTGAGTTAAGCAGGTTTATGAGTGGTCCCCACAATGCTGAGCCACAGGTCAGACTGGCCAGTAACCTCTGATGTCAGTAATAAATCTCCAGGTAGAAGATTGCTATTGGTAGTAGCTTTCTCAGCTGGCTGGGAAATAGGCATTATAGAACCTGTACCTGCAGCCCTGGGCTAATGTAAACGTTTTTTATCACCAGTATAGCTTCTTCTTTTCTCTTGTGGGATTGCCCTAGCGTTTCAAGCAACTTCATGCAGTATGATCTGTTTTATGCTACAACTGAAAACAGATCAGCTTGTTCACGTAAGTCCTGCCCAAGGTTATTACCCAGCACTTCTGAGAACAGGAAGGATAGCAGGTGTACAATTTTTCTTAAACAGTGCCTGGAAGGCGGAACTTTAATTTCTTCCACATAATAAATAAGTAAAACAATTTAAAATGCATCTGTAGTAAGTGTTCACTGTACTTAGTTCACCTAGCATTTTTCTCTAACTCTCAGAAGATCCTAAGTAGTTTAGCACAATACGAGTATCTTTGATTTCAGAGGCAAGGAAGACTGTTAAGAAATGTCAGAGATTACCTTCCATTAAGCTTGCCAGTTTGTAAACATGAAAGTGCACACACATGGCATCTGACTATGCCCCGATCAGTTTGAGCAAAGAGCAGGTATGACAAGTGCTCTCATTTAAGTTGTAGTCATTACCTCATGCTTCATACTTTCTGTTGATAGCAACCTTGTCATGCAGCCAAACAAACAACAACCAGCATAAACAAAATCGATCATCCTGTTCTTATAGTACAGAAATGTACATAATAAAACCCATCAATTCCCAGAGAGATACACTTTAAAATAGTTAGGTTGCCGCTATAAAAGAGAGACATAAAATAAAAATAGGCTAACAGCATCTCAAGCTATTCTGTTGAGATGTCTGCAGCTGTAAATGAGTTAGTTTGGCTTTTGGAATTATAGTTTACAGACACATCTACACAAGATTACAGCTATGAGTTACTGGTGTGAGCGGTTTAATGGATTTTCCTGCTCTCTGGTACTGAAAGCTCTCCGTCTGGAGTTTTGCTTCTTGACAGATCTAATCAACTAATACTATATTTTACAATATTTTCTTATTAGCTACTAAACTTGTGACTCTCGGACCCAAGGAATGAACTACACATGTTTGATTTATGTGAAAATGGTCTCTATTTTTGTCTGTTTGCGCTATAGATATATTTGCCCGAGAAAGTCAAAAGGATGATGTTTCTCCTACATCTAGAAGCAATTTTTTAAATACCCCTATGTAAATGCAATTTAAAATATACCCGACTGCACTGATTAAACTTTACACAGTTTCCATTAGCTCTATAGCCAGTCCATGGCCTTATCCTATAACACTCTTTCACATGAATAACTATTATCAAATGCTAACATATGCAAACTCTACCTCACTCAGCAATTTCCTTAATTGATAACAGCATTATGAAAAGAATTGAAACAACACCTTTGGATAGCATCTGCCTCTATTATTCCTTTTGAATTTCTTGCTTCTATTACTGAGTGTATGGCTAGTGCCTAACGGGATCTGTAAGCAATTTGGTGAAACACAGCTTTCATTTTCATCCAGCTGGATTTCAAGGACACTGGCCATTTGTAAGACATTTTGCCACGGCTCTCCTCAGAGAGCCTCCTAAGAGGTGGCTTTTGAGAGCTGTCACTAACCTGAGCTAAGGTTTGAAACAGTGCAATGAAAAATTCAGCATCAGGCACAGAAATCTCCTGGTTCTCCCTGCACAGAGTTCACACGACCTGGCTCACCTTGAGAAAGATGGTTTGTTTGTATTACACCATGCATTCGCATAAATAATACCTACATCTTCAAAGCAGCAGCCCAATCACACCAGCTCTGTATACGACCAGCACTAATACAGAAAACCAAGGAGTTTAGGTGAGGTCTAAAATCTATATGTGCAATAAACAGTGCATTAGCGAGACACGCTGGGCTGCTGGAAAAAAATCTGTAAAGGCAAAGCATGGAATTTCAGACAGGAGTCAAGCAGATCCCAGCACGGACTGCAGATGGGCACTGCCATGCGAATCTGATGTAGTTTTCCTGGTGGTAACGAAGACAGGTAAATACCACTGCTGTGAAAATCTTATCTTCTTAGTAACTCGGCTCCTCTCTGTACTGCTTGTCTCCCAAAAGCATGTATTAAAGCACCACAAAGTGCAACACATGACACCAGTCGACTTCTAACATCTGCTGCATAGAACACGGAAAAGCACTCCACAGGATTTCTAAGGAAGGCTGCCTTGTAAGCATGCAAGAGAGCTTTGCTCATTCTTTTCTGTCGGCAATTGAATTCAACTTCAACCCCAGTTTCTAAAAGTTAGGAAAAATCTATCTGTCCACGCCAGCGCTGTCCGATGGGGCACAAGGCAGAACGGGGCTGTGGGAACTCAGGCACGGGGTCAGGAGCTGAGAGAGAGCGGGGCCAAGCTGTACTATGGGCTTTGCCAGTCAGAGCGTCAGGTTACGGAGTGATTGGGCTGAGTGAGGCGAGGTGAGAGGACTGGAAAGGAGATCTGTGGCCTTGCGCTGTTACAAATTGAAACCATGATGTAAACGGAGGAGGGGACAACTGCATTATTGGCAAATGACGGGGTGGCATCCATAGAGAAGGCAAGCCCTGCTCATCAAAATCTCACTCTCTCCGCTGACCTTATTGCCAGAGGTAAACCAGCCGGCGGGCATAATCCCACATGACACTGCTCTCAGCTTCCCGCTCCAGATTTCCAGGGCAGGTCATAAATACGAGCAAAACAGATGGCTATTCTTGGTAGGCACTATATCGCGATGGCTTTCGCTGGGAACATCTGCAAATCCCCTGATGGCAGGGATCGGCCTACTGCCAGCCATCCTGCATCCTGCCCAGCTCCCCCACCACCTCAGCTCAACTTCTGCACCCGCACCGTGTGTAGAGCAGCAATTGATTTCGTGATAAGCATTTGATATTTATACAAACGGAGAAGAGAGAGGGGGAAAAAATCTGTCAGAAATAGCTTTACAGATGAGTCTTCTCATTGTCTAACAAGCTTTTCATTGTTTTTAATTTTCATTTCTCTCCATGGTTCAGGGCACTTTGAAAAAATCTATTCAGCAGTTTCCCACTCATAATTCAAGAAAGAGAGTCATGTATTATAATAGAGATAATTAGCTTTGACTGAAAATAATAAGCTTGGCATCAAATATCCCCCCACTACTGCACAGAATAACCATTTATCGTCTTATATACTCTCCATCAAGCCTAATTACTGCAACAGTAATTACTAACCTGTTGAAAGAACAAAAGAAAATGCAACTAGCTCTGCTCCGAAATAAGGAGTACATTCCTGCTTCTAATAAGGAGCTCCTGGTCACCCCTTTTCAGAGCACATTCACGTGACGCCTTCTAGAGCCCTCTCAACACGTATATTTGTACCCCCAAAAAAGAAAACAGATCCACAAACAGCCTGATTTGAATTGCTAGGTCCCACCCCTTGGGCCAAATTTCTGTTCTGTTACACTGAAGGAATTCCAGGGATTTTTGGATTTCTGGGAATTTAAGAGAGCAGCGCCTGTCCCCAGCTGCCTGCTGCGATGCGGCAGATTTCCATATGCTGGACAGCTTTGCTTGCTTACTTTCCTGACCTGCCAAACCTCTTCCTGGCTGTTATTCTATCTCTCAACAGATATGCTGCCAATCACACCAAAGAGTGACAAGAAAAGATTCAAACAAATACAGCCCCCTGGATTCAAAGAATAACACACACTTAAAGGGTTTACAGTACAGTCTTTAACTGCAGAAGTGCATTGTGTTCATCACTACATCTCTCCCTAGTTCCACTCTATCACTGTTGCTCCTGTTTAAATTCAGCTCTGAGCTCTACCTCTGACAGCTGATTAAGTGCTGGAAAAAAGCAGCAAGGGACATAACCCATTCCTTCTGCTGCTCAAAGTGCTCCCCATGCCACAAAAGAAGTGGCACTGGGGAGAGTTACACAGCTATCCAAGAAAGAAGAGTGAAGCCTCATCAGCTTCTGCGGAATGGCTTGCATTGGAAAGGACCTTAGATGTCATCTCATTCCACCGTAAGCATGAACTGCTGCTCTGATTTTGGCAAGTAGAGATGGGGGAACCTGGTGTCTTGTAGCCACCATCAGTACTTTGCAAAATGCAGACTGCCAAAGTTGTTACGCTCATTCAATCCAGGAACTGGAACAATGCCACACAGCATATGCAAGCATTCACAGCTAATCAAATTGGCTGAAATTTCAGATATTGAATATTCTCTGGGAAACTGCTTGCAGTCATTCCACAGCGTGTAAACAACACAACCCTCCCACCTCCAGAACCCCCAACAAGCTATAAAGTAATTCACTGCATAAAGACAACCCAAAAATACAATCTCAAAACCCTCAGAGGCAGCAATCTGAAGCACTAAACAAGCATGAGCTTTTTCTTTGCCTCAAAATAATGAGACTGGGTTAAGGAGACTCCGGAGACTTTGGGGTTTTTTTATTTTTGAGTTTTTGACTTTACCCCCTTGCATTTTGAGGCTTTAGGGACATTACATTTCAGGGCATTTTCACCAGCATGAGGCCTAGAAGTGACTTTAAAATAACAACAATAAAATTAAATTAAAGTCACTGCTTATCTCCCCCAGTCACACAACCCCAATGTGATACAGGCTTTAAGAAGAACACAACAAAGACTCCAAGAACTGCCACGCATTTGCTTCCAATCAGTGTGTTCACATCCTCTGGTGAATGCACACTGCTAGGTGACATTCAGGCTGTCAGGGGAGAGAGATTCCCAATATTGCAAGGCTACTAACAAATGCAGAAGCCAGGACACCTGTGATTATCCCATGCACAGAGAGAGAGGCACCACGTATTTTCAAAATAAAGGGGAAATGTCATAGCTTAATGGCTATGTCATCGTGGGTTTTGAAAATATATTGCAGTAGGATAAGATCACCAGTGTTTTCCACAGCTTTTTCTTGGCTATAAACAATACATGCTATGTTATTAATAAAAGTAAACACATTTTTCCTTCCCAAAAGCCTACTTAGGTACTATACTTTAACATTTTGATAGTGAATTTAAGAGTTTACAACAGTTTTCTTTGTGACAAAACTAAGAGGCACATCTGATCAGTATCTTAAAAGTAGAAAGTAAATTTGAATATTGAATATGAGTATTTAGCAATAACACAAGACAACATTTAGCATTAACACAACGCCAACTCAGGCATCAAAAGCAAATGGAATTACTTAATTTTCCTGTCTGCCCAGCAATAAAATATTCAGTTAAGGGGTTAGTCTGTGTGCCACAATACATTTCCCCACTAGCTGAAAGAAAATTGTTTCAATGGGTTTATTTAATGGGGATCTGTTTTCCCACCTCCCTAGCTGATTTCTTGTTTAGTCATTGAATTGCATTTCTCTTCGTTCTTTCCCCAGCAGCACTAATAGCAGCTGCTCTCTGCTACTTGCAACATACTGCCTAACTGGACCAGGACAAAAAAACAGTTCTAAGTTGTAGGCATTGCTCCATCTGGAGAATGGTTATACCAGTTGTAAAAGACAAGATACCTTTAGCGTGCCTAGGATTGCTACAGTTTTCCTTGGTACTCTCTTGTAAGTCTGCCTTCACACACTCCAGCTAGCTGCTTTATCCTGCGTGAGTCAGAGCAAAAAGGCCCACTCAGGAAAAACATCCAAGGGAAATAGTAGCAAACCTGGAAATAGGACAGGCCTACGCCAAAACCAGAACCTCAAACATATCCGAACTTGGGAAATACAGACCTTAATTTCACCTGTATTCCCTGGATCTACAATGGTAATCAGAAGACTTTCTAATTTCTGTAATTATTTCTACTTGTAATGATGATGTTTGGTCACTAGTGCTGTTTGGCTGTTACAATGCTTTCAGGAAATGAAGTGGTTTGCTGGAGACAAAGAAAAATGGAGCATAACTCATTCTGTTTGGACCTGTTGCTTTCCTCACTAGTAAATACTTCTTTAAGCACTTCTGAGAGTCAGACCACTCCAATTCCCAGACATGCTCAGTACAAGTCACAAAAATGACCGTGACCCACCTCAGTGAGTGTATAAATCGGGCTTTTTGCTGAAAAGAAATTTCAAGATTCTAGATGATAAACGTACAAAACACCTTCAGATTTGCAGCCAAATCCTAAAGAGACATAGTCAAAACAGAGGATTTGTTTTCAACATGAGCACGCTTAGCATCAGGAGATCTTTGGCCTTCAAGTCTCTTCAAGACTCACACCACTATCTTTGTTAAAAATCTCACAGTAACTCTTCTCAGAATAGGTGGATTCATTTATCTGATGCAAACAGTTTTTACAACAGTTCTCTTTCACAGAATGAACCACACAGAGAGTACATCCTCTCACATGGTCTCATACAGAAAGGACTATTACACACTTTCGGGCTGAACATGTTTTTGACTTCAGCACAGATTATTTCCCCTCTATAGCAAAGCTTCGTTGAGGTTACAAGATTGGTTGCAAAGAGAAATACATCACAAATTCTCCAAGATATAGCTGCCTGCACAGCTGATACAGCAGGGCATACAGAACTGGCTATCAAGAATAATGCATGCTTTGTTGAGGATGAAAATGAAACTTCCTGCATACCGAGTTAATACAGATCTTGTTCAGAACATTTTTATATCTAGGTTCATTATTCAGTTTGGAACTTTGTAACAATCTCTCCCTGGTGTGGCTTTACAACATACCCCATGGGAATAATGTAACGACTGGACACGTCCCTAGGATTTTATGTGCATTCTTTCAAAAAACTTGAGATGTGGTCAGAAGTATTGTCAGACTCTATGAACAAACCCATCTGGACTGGAACTTCTTAGTCATCATAAAAAAATATAACTAAGTGAGTTAACACTGCCCTTGTGAGATCCTCTGCTACATACCTAATAATGTTTGACTGTCTTTCCCTATCAGATAGATCCTCACTGCCCATAATTCAGCTTTGGCAATGCTTGGCTACTGCTGACCACCTGATCTATGTTCACTCGCTCTCTTTCTCTCCTGAGAAAAAGGCCAAACATTAACTCCTTCTTCTGGTGTTCGGGCTGGCGCATCTTTCTTGACCTAAACCTGCAGACTGACAAATACCTGCTGCTTGAAGCGCAGGCATCTTAATAGAAAAACTGAACTTCAGCAAGAACTATCAGTAGGTAAGGAAACGATACTATCATGTAAGTTTCTCCAAGGAACGAAATGCAGTTTTCGTCCATCCTACCTTTCTGTTTAACCACAGAGTATTGCAAGATTTGCTGGAAGCACCAAAAGATAAATAACTGCTGCTGGAAATAGTCTACCCACATGTTTTCTGGATTAACAAAGCTCTACCTCTGTTACAATTCCCAGAGGAATTCCCAGGCTCCCGTGTCTGCCAGCACTGCTATCATCACGTCCTACATCCTTTATTGGTCTCTCTGCTCAGATAGGTCTACTTAGCCAAACTCCTGTAATCCTGCCTGCTCCTCAGCACTAATGGTATCTCCCACATGGAACACCCCAAAGATTAACATCAACAGTATATGGAGTACAACCAGGTCTTTATGTAACCTGCTCTAAACAATACCACAGCCATCTGCCACAGGTACAAGGTTTCCATTGTCCTCTATGAAAACATGTACCGTGTTCCCTTTCCTCCTCCAAATGAGAAACTGTGTGTTGCTTCAAGTGCGATTAATCATGCCCTAAAGCAAGCAAATCTTCCTCAATTCATCCATCTATATCAGCCAATAAAGCCTGGCTCCTTTCACTGACACCTCTTCGTTTCCAAATGTCCTGTATTAATCATTTTTCCCATTTCAGATCTGGATCATTATGGATCTGCAGCTCATTCACCTTTAACTGCTGATTCAGATATCAAGCCAGCTCTACATAAAATGACTAAAACTTCCATGCCCACCAAGCCCAAGAAAATCTTCAAAAACCCACATCTGGGTCCTTCTCCCAGTGACCAATTAATTTCCATATTTACGGAACATGACATTTGTTTCATCTGAACCTGTCTAATTACAAGCCTGTAAGTTTCCACGGTTCAGTGTACGTATTATCTTCGGTCAAAGCCAGGGCTGCTGTGGCACAGAAAAGGAATTAACACCTCTTCTCCCGTGACAGAATGGTTAGCTCAGGCTAACGCCTACCAATATTAAGCACAAGTAGTATAGCTTGTGGCAAGTAAATAACTTCAGCACTGCCAGTCCTATGACGTTCCTATATAGGAACATCCAGGAAAGCTATTTTATACTCTCTATAAATACTATTTTGAAGGTATGTATATACTATTTTGAAGTTACGCCAGAATTTCCTTCGTACAGCAGCATAGGTTTGTCACAGAAAAGCTCCACAGACTTTTTCAGAGTTATAGCAATGATAGTTGAATTTAGAGTCCTAACAGATATTAAAAACTGAGTGTATGAAGAAAGCACAAAGCAGAGGGAATGATACTGGGAGCCAGAGGTGTGACTTAGAGTTGGTTTGCTACACATGGGAAATCTAGGGACCTCTCCAGGGATCCTTAGAGATGGAGTTGATTGGAAGGTTTCCCATGAGATCACCAAAGAGATGCAATGATCCAAGATTCCCATGCCCAAATTCTGTCCAGAATAAAAACCACTCTGGCCTGGCTATATTAATTTTCATGACCTAGGTGAAAGAAGGAAGCAGTACATGCTACGAACTTCCCTCCTTCCAGCTCACAGCCCTACACACATTTCTCCCAGTCAAAGAGGGGCAACCCAGAACACAACCCACCTTCCGATGGCTGTGAGAGCCTGTGATGTGCTCATCCAGAGCCAGCCCAGAATATTCCTAATGGCACCACGTTACCTCCAAGCTCTGACTGTCCTTCCCAAAGCTAAACACAAATACTGCTCTGAAATAGGATCTGTTCCATTTGTGAAGTTGAAATAAATAGCATTAGAAAACAGGTCCATCTGGAACTAAGAGAGCTGAAACATTGTTTTTGTGCTTTTCTTGATCCCCAGAGTATTTGAGGCTCCAGATGCATCGAGAAAGAAACTGGTTATTTTAAGAAGCCTTTTTAACCCACTGGCTAGATGGTGGAGGGGGAGAAGGAGGTTGAAATGGAAGCTGCCTAACGACAAAATCCATGAACTCTGACTTTCTGTCTGAAGATGAAAGCCGAGTTAGATGATTTTTCTATAGATGTCATTAAGGCAGCTTTTAAGGCTACCCTATTTGAACTCTTAGTTGCACTTCAGTTCTGTAAACAACCGCCTGAGGGAGTTAAGTGAGTGGAAGTCCAAAAAAGTAAGAAGGGTTCTCAGCAGTGGAGAGTATCAGTTGTAGTGAGAAACCATTTATGTCCTGAAGGGCCACTGGCTGTCACTACCTGTCTGACTATGGAGCCATATTTAGGTGTTTAACAGGAGTTAATTAACATATTCCTTAATAGGTGGGTTGAGATGTGTTGGCTTCACCACATAGGCAACACAGACATCAAAACAGGCTAACCAACATAATTTGAACCTATTTAAACTCACAACTGGTAGCAAGCACAGGAACTGCAACACAATTTCAGAGAACTGGCATAAGATTCATTTAATTCAGGGTGCTTCTAACAAGCGTCCAGAGACCAGCAGACAACGCTACCTAAGTGGTCAGCTCACAAACAGCAGCTGATCAGTGAAGGACTTCCTCCACTTTCAGCTCACTGTCCTCTGACACATTTTAAGTCTTACCTAAAGCAGTTCTGGGTGATTCTTTTTTCCCTTAGAAGCATCTGTAGATGACTCGTGGCAATGTATTCCACAAGTTTAACGGGCATTATATAAGACTGCTCTGCTTGAATTCAAATTTACAGCATTCAATCTTTGCCTCATACAATTAGGAAAAAAAAAAAACCAACAAAAAGTTCCACTCAATCCAGGCTTTTATACCATTCATTAATTCATCATCAAAAAACTGAAGATTAGTTGTAGACATGGCCTAAATTGAGTATGAGTCCTAGTTCTCTGCTCAGAGATCCACTTCTTCCCTTCTTCTGAGCTCCCAGTTGCCTGACCATGCCCCGAGGCACTGCAGTTCTTCCCAGAAACATTTTGCTACAGCACATGCCGCACAGTTTCATCTTGTGATTCCACTGTTAGTCTGAAGGCTTTAAAAGAAAAAGTTAGTCCAAAACTAGCAATTCCTCATAGAAATAAGTAAATAAGGGAAAAAGCTGCTAACATCAGATACTGGGGGCAGGAAGATAACTGGGATTGGTTGCAAAAGAAAGGAGAGAGCAAATGGGCCCAAAGTAAGATCCCAGCAAATGAGAAGAAAATCTCACTTAGCTGGCATGCACTTCAGTAAAAACAGGTTGCATACTATACTCTGCTTCCCCACCACACTCCAAACGCTGCTCACATACGGAGTGTGAATGTTCCCGTTCAAATCCCATAAGGTTTTTATTTCCTCTGCTTATTGACAAAACAGTAAAAACACTATGTTGAACAATTTTGCTACAAGAAAACAGCAGTTTGTCAGAATGATCGAATCAGGCATCCTTCAGTGGAAAAACCACAATGCTATTAAGCAGTGGAATGTAACAGAATAGTTCATTATATGGATACTAAAAGATGGTATTATTTTCTCTTAAAAGGTAGCGTTTAAAAGGTACACACTATTACAGGCATACGAAAATTACTTAAAAAGGGAGTGCAGAATGATGTTGAGAGGTTAAGTGAGGTTTTCCCCTTTATCTCCTCAAACAATACAAACCAAGCTGATGCTCAAGGAAACTGAAAGGCAGTGAATTTACCAACAACAAAAGGATTTTTTATTTATTCAGTGCCATGATAAATAAGCTATGAAACTCGCAGTCTCGAGACACTATTAAAGCCAAGAGCTTATCGAGATTCAAAATGAGATTTTCATATATGCACACAATAGAAAAACTGGCAGTAGCTTAGAGTGGTAGGTTCTTTTGAAAACTTACAAGACCTAGAAGCTAAAGTTCCACTTTCAAAACTGATATAAGAACAAGGTGATTACACCCACATGAATAAAGCCTTGTTCCATAATTGACTTCATCATTCAAGACTGTTCAGGGGCTAAAGAGCTTCTTAACTGGAACTTATCCTACTTACTCTCATCTGACACTTTGAACAGCAAATCCAGCTAGCACTCATTTGTCTGCTCTTGGTTTTCTAAGACCATTTCTGTGCTTAAATCTGTTGTATCCTCAGAGGGGATGGCTGAGATGGTCATTCACTGGCAAATTCCTCTCTAAGTTGTGAAAGTCCTGGACTCCTAAAGAGGACAGGAAGAACTGTGGCTGCAAGCAGAATTTGGACTCCTAGATGTGTTGGCAACATGTTCTGTATCTACAAAGAGCTTTACCCGCCATCCTGGATTCTGTCCTTCATTTCTAAACTGCTTTGACAGAACACAAAATATTATCATGCAAAAAAATACCCATAAAGTGAGCTGGGATTTGAATTAGGAAAGGGAATTCAGCAAGTAGCAAATTCACCAATGAACACAGCTTTTACTATTCCAAAGTATTTGCAAATATATGTTGAGTTCACTAGCTAGTTTCAGCTAGCAGTGGCTATCCTATTTCAGTAAACTACAAACATTAAAATTTTAAGACATAGAAAAATAAAGGCAACTTAGATACCTCTCTTCAGCCAGCCCACTGGGCACTTAGAGGCAAATATATGGTTATTCATAACTCTGGGACTTGCATTTTTCCAGGCTGAGGATCTTATGACAGAAACTTGGCACACAGTATCTGTGGGCAATACTTTCAAGTTCACTACCTGTCATGGTTTTATGATTTTTGGTCATCAGTATTCCACACCATAACATCATGTAATGCATTGGGGGTGGGGTTTGATATCTGCCGAATGTTCGTCCGTCGGAGAAGAACTACTTTTCCCCAGGAGACTTTGCGGTCAGCAAGGGGATATAACTCCAAGCAAGGTCACCTGATCCTTCTTCTTCGCCTGCTCTTCGCTGTCTGCGCTTCGCTATCTGCGCTTCGCCGCCTGCGCTTCGCCGTCTGTACTTCAGTCACTCAACTGAACTGCACTTCTCACCCCAGCATTGTGGTGAGGTCTATACAATTCAAACAGACTCTCTCTCTCTCTCTCTCTCTCTCTCTCATTGTATTTTACTAATACTATATTTAGTAAAATCATTTGTTTCACCTCAGATCAGTGCTGTTGTTTTCAAGTATTTTGGGGTCCCCTGCTTCCCCTTTCCCAGAGGCGCGGATCCGCAGATCCCTCCGCCTTGCTGGTCACGGAACTGGGCCGGACCAGCCCATAAACCGTTGACACTACCTGCCTGAATACATATCATGTACTCAGGGTCAAACAAAGTGGTTCCATCTACTGTTGCTGCAGGAATGGATCCACGTTCCCTTGCAATTGGTCATAAAAGGACTTATTTTTCTATTACAGACAGAACCTCTCATCCAGAAATAGCAAATGGCTCCTTATTGTAACCACTGTTTCCCTCTGAAACGTCAGCTGGGTCAGGAGAGAAATGTTTAAGGACAACAGCAACCAAGCCTCTCCCCCATTACTTGTTTCTTGAAGAACTGTACCAAATTTTTCACTTTACCAGAAGGGATGACTATTACTTCTCCATAATCATATGGCCCTGAACATATTGTAATGAGAGTATGTCATTGGTGCTTCTGTGATATTGCCTGCAGAAACAAAAAGAAAACTTCCTTTTTTTAAAAAAAGACAGAAGTAGCAATAAGATGACAGAGATACTTCTGCAGGAGAGTCAGTTTTGGGTCATCTTCTTGCCAGTAAAAAGAGAATTGTCAGAGCACATACATAAAGAATTAGTCCACACCCTAATGTATGACCAGCTTTCATCAGAGCACCATGCACATTCAATTTTTTTATGCAGACAATCCTGATCCAAAAGCAATTCTCTGATCATCTTCTAACAAACAGAAAAGACGAGTATACCCACTCAACTAAGAAGCCACTGGTCCTGCTGCGATCAAAGCTGAGAGGCTAAGCTGGGGCAGTTTTCTCCATCAGATTGAGTATAGAAAACAGATTTAATGCTACTTATTTGTATCCCAGTGCTGTTAATGGGCTTGATCAACTAATGTTCACGCGCTGTTTTGAGGATGTAAGTATTCTTTTAAAGTCTGTACTCATCTCTATTGGCAGAATATCTTCAGCACTGAGATCACTTGCTATATTAAATTCAAAGCAATAAAGAGAAAGAAAAGTTAATGTGTTTATGTGCTGAGTTTACATACAAGGAAGGTAGGTGGTTTAGACATAGGTACTTATCAGAAAGATCCTATTTGCTCCTCACAGCTATAACAAAGTTTTGGCAAAAACAAACAAGCAAGAAAACAAACAAAAAAATCCAGGGAGATTTGCCAGAAATTTTAGGAGTAATACTTTATTATTTGGCATTTCCATAACATGCCCCCCTGCCACTGAAAAGGCTTGCCTTGACTGAATAACCTTTAATTTGCATTTACATTCTCATATCTTTATCTATTATGCATTACAAGCACATGAAGCCAAGTCTCTGATCATACAGAGATGCTATTTAGAGTACACAAAACTTCCCTGGAGGGTTTCCATTTAGAGAAAGAAACAGATTATCATAACTCATGCAATGGGAAGGAGAATACAAAAGGCACAGCTATTTCCACTGCAGAGTATCAATGTCATTCATATGTCCCTATTTTAATATATTCACGTAAAACAGCAGTCCTCCACAAAGAATTGGGAACAGGTTTCCAAGAACATCAGGTAGAAAATAGCTTTTGTTCTCTCTCCTGCTGTTGTCCAATTTGAACAGCAAAGAATTTCAGAATAAAATTTGCAGTAATCTGTTATGCAGCTCACCTGTAGTACTACAATTAGAGATTTCAGAAGGCTGCACGCTGCCTTTCATTTCCAGCATGTGTGGCCTCCACCGATGGATACAAAAGGGCAGTGCAATTAAATCGTGTGGTAATAACTGTACAGAGTAAAACAAAGGGGAGGAACTCAACTGAAGAAAAAATGTAAAAAATAAAAATAAAAATAAAAAATTCCATGTAAACTGTTCATGTGTTTTGCTCAGGAGGGAACAGCAAATCTTAACAGGTAACAGAGAAATCATGCTGAAACGCTGGTGACAAAGTTTTGGTATGGAATGAGAAGTGGCAGAGAGGAGGAAGGAGATGGAGAGACAGTTTCTAAATTCTGCTGGGTTTTTTCTTTTAGAGCTTAATGCTGGGTCATTTATGGGAATGTGCTTGTGTGTTGGATTCTCCTTAGGGGCCAGATGGGAATGACTCCAAGGGGATTTTGTTCCAGAAAGAAGAACACTCAGACTGAGTATCTCAGTATTTAGCCAGCTGGAAGCCCAATCCCAACACTGGGGGAATGAAATTCATTCTACTGGGACTCCGTTAGTACTTTTGGAGTAACGTCAAAGATAACACCTTTTTGCTTTTTCCTTCTAAATAAATACACTTAGAAGACACACTAGATTAGTCTTCTCTTACATTCAGTGGTTGCTCTTTGCCTTCCTTCAAGGAGGATGCATGCAGTTAGACAGCGTATCACACTTATCCACTCCTACTGCTGTATTCTTAAGGTGACTTGTACAAGAAAAATTCTCAGTTGATCTAGTAGTAGTCAGTCTCCAACTAAAATGAGTTACCAGAGACACCTTATTCAAGCACTGACGTTAAAATATCTTGTTAGTCCAACTGGCTAGGATAAAATCTCTGCCTCAAAAGAACTCCCATGTCTGTGACTAACTTTGCCAGCAGTTCCACCAGAGATCAAAAGCTGATGACTTCACACTGGGACTGCTCAGATAGCATGAGGTTGGTCCAATATAAATTTCCAGATACGATGAACTAAAGTGAACAAAAGATCAGACTGCACTGTATCCTGAGCCCTCCAGCTGATTCCTTCCCAGTAAAGCACTTATGTCCCACAAAACATCAAGACAAACTAAAACGACCAGTTCAAGGTTCTGTGCTCATATATTTCAAGAAACAACAAATGGTTTGCATCTTTTCTCAACTACGATAAAGGGAGGAAGCATCTGGAAGCTTCATTTCTCCAAGCCCTGCTGAAACATCCTGTGCTTTACTGAGCTAATGAGCAAGAGCAGGGAAGACAGCAGAGGTCTGTATAACCAGGATTTTTCTCTTCCGCTGTATCACCAGCCTCATCCCAATGAGTTACAAAATCCTGCAGGCTGGAAGAGTACATTTTGCCATCTCAGCTTGTGTGGACAGCCATAATAAGTGGCCCAACAGTTTCTGTGTAACGGAATGAGGATAAGCATGTTCTTAGGTACAGACCAAAAAGAAAGAAAAAATAAACATTTTGTGAGGTGATGGTGCAGGGCAATCCAATTATATTAGTTGTAATGTGAAGTGACACTGGCTTCTAGTGCTCTGCAACCAACAGGGCTCACGACTCTCTCCAGTATGCTGACCTTCTGCAATGGAGGGAATGGAGAGTTTCTTCTCTCCCTCAGCACCGTGCATTTAATCGATACTTGGCTTCCAGCTGCCTGGTGCTCCTCACAATATCACCCACATCATTCAACAAAGATTTTGCCTTTTCTCCTTCTCCCTTACCCTCCATCAGGATGAGAAGAAACTGAAATGCCTGCAAGGGCTACACTGCTGTGGTGTGCAAACCAGACTTTGCTGGTCCTTGCACATATTAAGACCTCAGTTCCCATTTGATGTTTAATGTCAGATCCTTGACCGCACCCCCCTGTGTTGATACCTTACACGCTAAGCATCCCTTTACACACTTCCATGCTAAGCATCTCTTTGTGGTGCAACACCTCAGTGGTGCAGCTTGCAAGTGCTGGGCCCAGTGAGATACTTCTGAAGCCATTTGTGAATGGCTGGGGAAATGAAGTAGAAGGTGTGCTGATCCTGCTGCACAAGAAAATCCTACTGCACTTTGGAAGGGCTTCTTTCCCTCTCCAGAGGCTATCTAGACCCTCGTTCAAGCACCAAATCAGAGGGTACAAACAATATCATCCTTGTACCAAACAACATGCGGCAGAACAGTTCATCATAAAGCTTATAAGGAATTCCTCCATTTTCTTTTCCTCTTCATTTCACCTTCCTTCTCTTAGCACCTCTCTGAAGTGGAAGTATTCCTAGCTTTTCAGATAAAAATAAAAAAAGATTGGTCATGAATCATGCAATTCCACTAATACCTAAAAACTATTGTACTGATGGGAAGAGAATCCTGACATTTTGACCCAAATCTCATGCATTAAAAATATACCAAGTGTCCTTATTATAAGAAGCAGCAACAGAACAAATGTTAGAGATCAAATTCTTTACTGTGCAGCTGTACAAAAGAGGGATGCACGTTAGAGGTTTAGAATAGTCAGTGTGAAATGGTGAAAAGGGAAACACCTGCTACTTAATGAGATGTTACAAGCTTGTATTTTGTAATGAAAGTACACAAATTCAAGAGGAAAACAGAATCATAGAGCCTGAAGCCAGGAAAATCCAAAGAGTGATGGACTGATCTTTAGGCCTTCAACATCAATAGGACTATTCATGCACATAAATGTTACATGTTATATTTTAGCACCTGGCTGAAGAATTAAAGCCTTAGCCTTAGATAGCAAATCAGGAGTTCACTGCTGGTTTTCAGCCTGCAGAAAAGACAGCCCATTTTGAGAAATGCACTGATTACCCTAGTTTGTAATCTCTTTAATATCATAAGTTCTACAAAGATACATTTTGTTCCCTAGAGCTCCCCAGAAATCAGCTAAGCATATGGACTGCTTGCTTACACCTACCACAGAAGGCTGAGTATTGAGGATTTATATATTTTAGTCTATGTGGTGTAAATATGTATAAATTTATATTGTGTTAATTTATGGCATACACTACAGAAGGTTTTGCGTGAGCTACATTGCATTCCTTCCCACGTTTCTGCTGAAATATTCATCTTCGGGTCTTTTTCTCCATGTTTTCTTTAGTCTCGCCACAGATGTTTGGGCAGCTTGCGTTAGAAGGGAATATGCCTTAGAAGTACATTTAGGAATTTAGGTGATGAGAATACCAAACTCTACTGTGTGGCTACAGCCTGAGAGGATTAACAGGCTTGGTGAACACTCACCAGTGTCTCAGACCTGCCTTCTGATACACTGGCATGCATCGCAACGTAACTCAAATTCAGCATCACCAAGACAGACACTCAGTGCACAGAGAGCTGCCAAACTAGTGCCTGACAAACATTGCATTCACACATAAAACACGGATACATAAAGCTGCCGTGCCAAAAGTAGGACTGATTCTCACAAGAACAGGCACCTGTATATCAACAAACTGCACTCAGCATCACCACAAGCAGTCCCTCCCATCTGCCTGCACAGAGCACTTCAGAATGAAAATGTATTACAGTCCCATTCTCTCTGAAATCAGTAAGATTCTTGCTGATGGCTCAGCGAGAACAAGGTCAAGCCACTGGGCCAAAGCATAACCCTTATCTTTCACTGAGTCCTTATCACAAGTGTATCAATGCAGCCTTTGTGTACAAGAACTGGCTGCAGCCCAGAAGTCTCAGTGCCAAATCAGGGCCATAACATCCAGTAAGAGATATGAAGACATACAGAAAACCTTTTTGAAAGCCTGACCTAATCAAAAGAATTGGGGCTCCACACAATGCTTATTTGCTTACATTCAAGTTGTTCGGCAACACGTAGAATTTTGCTGACTTACTAGAATATAAAAATGCACAACTACAAGAATAGTACCAGGGGGAGTTACCTAAATAAACCAATGCATCACATATAGCTATTTAAATCTTCCATTTATTACAGAGTTGCAAATGCAAAACATACTACTGACAGAGAGCAATGACCAAGAGGATCCATCTGCAAATCTTTTTTCACACTGCTGTGAATTACCTTGAATTTTATTTTTGACCTGTTTTCCTCATTCATTGTCCAAAATAATTTATGTGCTCTGCATTTGAAGCAATATACCGGAAGAGCTGGGTTCAAAGTCCAGCACTGCTTCAGATTCTCTATCTAATTCTTGGAAAGCCTCCTTCTCCTTTGAGGCCCTCTGGGTAGAACACAGTTGTGGACATTTTTCTCCAGTTCTTTTTGCTTTTCTTGTGTATTTTGGATAAACCACAGATTTCAAAAGGTTTTCTGATAGTTAAAGCTGTAACCATCGCTCTTGACCATCCCATGAGCCACTCTGCTTTGCCCTTGAGTGCCTGTCCCTAAGTGCTTGCAGATGCTCACCAGATCTGGCCCTACACCCTCAAATACCATGTGCAACACAGTTTGTACGTTGCCAAACATAGGAGTGGCAAGAACAGGGTGATGCTGGAAGAATAAAACACGCAGTGGTAAAAAGCCGTAGATTGTAATAGAGCTTAATTTAGTTTTGCTGGATAGTTCCTTCATAAATACTACCACAACTATACCACACAACAGGAGATGCACCCAAAAATGCTTCTACAGCATTTTTTATCAACAGAAGTTGAACAATTATGATTTAGCAGACAAAATTTACAGTAAATCAATGAGGATGCACATAACATTACCTTGCCACATTGCTGTACAGAAGCTTATCTAGACCATATATTTTCCCGGTTTTATTTTATAAATAGGCCAGCTAAAGCCTCACACAAAATTATCCACAACCAAAAATACATCTTTCAGATTACAGCCACTTTTCTACTTCAGCTCTGTCAACCCAACTCTTTACCAACTTATTGCCATGACCCTTCTTGTCTTACCTGCTGAAAGCATCCCATAGCGGAGTCTAAAGCAGCTCAGAAAAGAGAAGCTACCAAGTCTGAACTTGGGATCAGAGCTCTCTGGTCCCACATAGCTGACCCTAACCTTCTTCAAGGTAAAAGATTTCCATGTCATTGGGAAGATGCTGGTTGGCTGATATTTCCTAGCATAACAGGGCCAGGTCCTTAGGTAGGGTCTCAAAAGAGTCAAAGATGAAATAATAATGCTGTCCAGGGCTCCCATGAGGTTTGATTTTGGTATTCTCATACTTTCCTCCCCCTTTCCTCTTTCTCTCAGAATTTAATGATTGAAGGAATAAAAACAACAAAGTTAGTTATCATCCTATCACACCTTAATGACAACATAGAACAGTCAATGAGTGTTGATGGTTTGATTACCTTGCTAAGCTGAAATATGTTCAGAGAGCATTTCAGTGAGTTTAGGCAATGGACTGAATTGTAAAAGATAAAATGAAATCCCAAAAAGCAAAGTCTGATCTTAGATAATTAACAGCAGAAACAGGGCTAAATTGAAATAAATTATTCAGTGCAAGTACTTCAGACAGCTCTTAAGAATAACACATGGATCTGTGGCACTCTTTAGGGGACTTTGTACTTATAAACTAATTAATAGATCTGACTTCTCCATATGTAGTTTTTCCATCTGTAACAGATAAAGTATGGATAGGCTTCTTCATGTAATAGGGAAAATTAAAGTTATTTTAGTAAGTTGTAGAATTTTCTCTAACTTATTCAGAATGTGAATGTGTGAAATACCACAACAGAATGGAAATTGATTTTATAAAATGTGAGAGTGAACTACAGCATTCCGAAACATGTGGTGTAAAGTCAAAGACATGTCGTACTGCTTCTTTCCCCTCCAACCACCACCAAGGCATGTCACAACCTACACAGCAGACTGTAGCCAAAAGGTCAGCTAATAACATGCTCCTCACTAAGAGGAATAAGCAAGAAGACCATGGCAGAAGTATTTTCACTCTAAAATGGAAAAGATGCTAATTCCTGCTGCCCCAATTCATTGTATGACAAGACCTAAGCCTCAGCAAGCCTCAGTCACAAACTGGGATGGAGATACAGTGGCCATTTTGTTTCCTGTTGAGTAATCATAGAATGGCTTGGGTTAAGCAGGATCACGAGGATCATGAAGTTCCAGCCCCCTAGCCACAGGCAGGTTTGCGAACTGCTAGATCAGACTGCGCAGGGCTCCATCCAACCTGGCTGTGAACAGTTGCAGGAATGGGGCATTCACAACCTCTCCAAGCAGCCTGTTCCAGCACCTCACCACTCTCTCAGTGAAAAAACTTCTGACACCTTATCTAAATCTCCCCTCTTTATTTTAAAACCATTCCCCCCTTGTCCAACCACTATCTACCTGTGTAAAAAGTTGATTTCCCTCAAGTTTATTAACTGCCTTTAAATTTTGGAAGGTCACAATAAGGTCTCCCTGCAGCCTTCACTTGTCCAGGCTGAACAAGCCCAGTTCCTTCTGCCTGTCTTCATAGGAGAGCACCCCAACCCTCTGATTATCTCTGTGGCCCTACTTTGGTTTGGACCCTTTTACAAAAGCTCCACATCTCTCCTGTATTGGAGGCTCCAGACTTGATCGCAGTACTTCAGATGGGGCTTCACAAGGGCAGAAAAAAGGAGACAATCCCCTCCCTGTCCCTGCTGGCCACCCCTTTCCTGATGCAGCCCAGGATACTGTTGGCCTTCCAGGCTACAAGCACACATTGCTGGCTCATTTTAAGTTTTTCCATCAATCAGGACCCCTAAATCCTTCTCAGCAGGGCTGCTCTCAAGTAGTTCCTCTCCCAGTTTGTATACATATCTGGGATTACCCTGACCCAAGTGCAAAGCCTTGCACTTTGCTTTGTTGAACCTCATTAGGTTTACAAGGGCCCATCTTTTGAGTTTATCAAGGTCTCTCTGGAAGGAATCCCTTCCTTGTGTGGTATCAACCACACCACTCAGCTTGGTGTCATCAGCAAACCTGCTGAGGGTGCATTCAATCCCATCACCTATGTCATTGATAAATGTATTAAAGAGTACCGGTCCCGAGATGAACGCCTAGGGGAAATTGCTCATTTCCAGCCTCCATCAGGACGTAGAGCCATTGACCACAACCCTCTGGCTGCAACCTTCCAAACAATTCCTTGTCCACTGAATAGTCCACCCTTCAAATCCATATCTCTCCAATTCAGAGATAACAATACGGTGGGGACCATGTCAGAGGCCTTGCAGAATCCGGGTAGATAACATCAGTTACCTTCCCTTTGTCCACCAATGCAGTTACTCCATCACAGATTGGTGACATTCCCTTGGTAAAGCCTTGTTGACTGTCCTGAATCACCTGCTCATCCCTCATGTGCTTTAATGTGTCTTCCAAGAGCATTTGTTCCATGCCCTTCCCAGGCACAGAGGTGAGGTGCACCAGCCTGTAGTTTCCCAGGTCCTTCTTTTTCCCTTTCTTGTAAATGGAAGTGTTTCCCTTTGTCCAGTCCCTGGGGATTTTGCCTGACAGTCATGAATTCTCAAATATGATGGAGAGCAGCTCAGCAATCACACCTGCCAGCTCCCTTAGGACCCTTGGATGCACGTCATCTGGCCCCACGGACTTAGGCACATTCAGTCTCACGAGTCAGTCTCAGACTTGCTCTGCCGTTACAGTGGCAGGGGGGAGTTTGCTCCCCCAGATCCCACGTGGAGTTCAGGTTCAGGGATGTGAGAATCCTGGCTGCCAGTGAAGACTGAGGCAAAAAACTCATTGAATAAATGCTTGGATTCTTCACTTTAATCAACGCAATTGCTTCCACTCGCTTCTCAGGGCATCCACACTGTTGCATGTTTAGGAAAAACACTGCTCAGCATGGTAGGCTGAACAGAATTGGCACTCATGACCTCAGCTGGCCTACTGAACCAATCTAAACTCTGTCTCCAGCTATTTCAACCAGTCCAGGATTTGAACACTGCTAGAACAGCGCTAAGAAATAGCTCATTTCTATTTTTATAGATAACACCATTTTACAGGATTCACTTTGACACTCCGACTGCAGAGGTAGCTTCCAAACTTTTAGCCAAACTAATGTACCTCTGTCAGGGTCACCCACATACATTAGCTGAACCCCATCCATGAGGGCTGACAGTCTCTCATACTTCCCCCAAACCGCCTGCAGCCAGATGGAGGGCTGGTCAGTGTGGGAAGTTGCCTTTCACACAGATGTTAGCACATATGCATTTGTAAAGGTTAGTTATTTTTAAAGGTTATTTAGCAGAGAGAGCATTTTCAGAATATGACAGTCTTAAATCTCAACTTTCAAAAGACAAGAATTGTTGCTGACATCTACAACCAACCAACATTCACACAAAACCTAAACTTTTTGAGAGGCTAAGAAATGTGTGGACAGTTTTCTACCCGACATTTTTACTCCCAAGATGGTTCACAACTCTCATCAACAGACTGTCCAGCAGCGGTGCCATGCCTAGCCAGAAACCATACCAAGAATTAGCACTTCTTAGTTGTTTCCCGTCTCATCTCACATCTCTCTCCAGCCCACACCTCATCACCCAGCAGCCCAAAATGTTTGGCCACCTTCCACTGGAAACTGCTTCTTATCCATCCCAATCACTACAATCTGATGCCCAGCAATGTTCCTGCCCTAGTCCCTAAATACAATGCTTACTCAAGCATGTTGACATCAGATCTAATTACTGACTTCAAAATGAGCAACGAGAAGAGTTTCCTTCACCTCATCTTCTGTTGCTGAATAGAAACAAGTCCTGACATCTATTCTTTAATTAGCATGAATAATGACAAACTTCAGATTGGATGAAACTCCAGGTTGTCTCCCAAAATTAGGCCTAAATCCAAACTAACCCAAACATTTTTGGATGCTGTACTCAGATTGAAAGGGGGGGGACAATTTCACTTCAACTATAAGCTGATTCTGCACACAGTGCTGCTAAGCTATTTTCTTCTTTTTATCCCACCTTTTTTTTCCCCTCCAGACTTCAGTCTTTATAGAGTATTCTTCCTATCGCCAGAATTACCAATATTACCTTGTCTCATTTGGCCTAGTCAGAAATAAAACACTTAAGTGTGAGCACAAAAAAGAAAACCAAAACAACAACACACACATCTAGATTGTTATTCTCTCTCTTTCTTTCTCCTTTTTTTTCTTGAGCCTACTTGCCTTTTTAACATAGCTGGAATTCATTTGCTCCTGCCCTTGCTTTACAGTTACACACATCTTCCTCTTGTCATTCCCCATGCACTTTTCACTTTAGCAAGCTAAGAAAAGAGTTTCACGTGCAGAAGATCCAAATTTATGTTATAGAAGAGCTATGACAGCACTTGAAAAGAAAAAGAAGATACAGCAGCAGAAGAACCTACTGTCCTCTACCACAATTCCCCAGCCATCCAGCTGGACACAACATGTCCAGAATTGGTGCAGTCTTCCACAGAGCCCCCCTTTTTCACGCTACTGTATCAAAGATCATTTGAGAACTAAGAAAACCTTCCAGTGTTTCATTTACCTTTCTGCTCAAGTTTCCCTGGCAGCCTCTCTGATCTGGTCTGTATCTACTGTGCTAGATAAAGAATAAAATACAACACTGGAACAAAGCCGATGTGTGCAATTCTTCCTCCCGTGGTCAGTGCTTGTGCTGTTGAGGTGAGGGCAAAAGGAGTGGTTCAGCTCTCCCATTTTCTCAGCTGCTGTCCTGTGTAGGCTGCTCTTATCATGCAGCCATCACGCAGCAAGGTGAACGCTGTTCAACACAACAGCCAGTTTTCCCCAGTGACGGTATCTCTCATCTCCATCTGCTTTGATATCACACACTTTGTTATTTGCAGATGAGCAGCCAGGTCAGTCAGGACCTATGTGAACACAGCCTGAGAGCCTGTTTCCAGCCACAGCTGCTATTCACCGGCCGCGCTCAGAAAAAAGGAAAGCTGCTCTCTGGGGGCTGAGCTTGTTTCCTGTGTTGTAATTTCATAGAAGTGAATCTTCCACTAACCTGGTTGGCTGACACAAATGCTACATGGAACAACAGGAGGCTTGTCAGCACTGCTCCAGCATACAAATGAACATAACAGACGGGTAGCATTAAACTCACCTAAAGATAAAATTATGATCTTCAGTCATTGAGAAAGATGATAACTTAACCACAGGATGTATCGCAATTAGCTTCCTCAGCAGCCTACAGAAGCAATATATACAAATTACAAGATAATCTTCCGCAATTTGAAACCATTTAGGATCCTTAGCATCATATACTTGGATCAATTTAAATCTTAAAGTTGCTATCATCTTTCCTTCTTACTCAGAGATAAATATCTTCTCATTTTCTAGTGAAACAGAGTGGATGCATTTTTTTTTTTAAATCTGATCTTCCCGTATCATTTCTTTTTTATTTCTATCTTTTTCTTTTTTCAAAGTCAAATAGTTAAACTATAATGAACTCCTCAGGACTCTGGCTGTAAAGAGCAAGTGCTGGTCGCATCAATATCTGTATTAGATTGCCCCCAGTGGCAAGGAATTGTAAAAGACTTTAACATAGAAAGGGAAATGAAAAATTCCAATTGAGAAATAGGTCTGCTGGTGGGAAAAAAAAATAATGCTGCATTTAGAAATCTCTAAGCTTTCATCCATTTCTAGGAAACTGGAATGGGAGGAGCATTCCTCCTACTCCTGAAGACATCTGCACTGTGGGGATATAGGGAATCTACTGCAGTACAAACACGATTTTGGCAAATTAAACCTTGTCAGAGTCACAGCAAACTTCCTACTGATCTGAGTTCACTTATGCTTTTGTTACAGTTCTGGACTTCTTTCTGATGTTTCCCTTTGGATGTGTACTTTAAAACTATTTCATGAACTTGAGATGTTTGATTCTCCGCACAGTCTCAAGTAGGCAAGATATTTCTTTCTATGGTCGTCTTCTTCCTCCTGCCTTGTTTTCAACTTGGCATCTGGCAAAGCTGGACAAACTCTGGGACATAAAAATTCCCTTAACTGTGAGTAAGCCCTCTTTATTATGTCTTTCTTAATAAAATGGCTTGTTTGATTAATGTCTGTTTGCATGGAAAATTCTCGCTTCTCCTTTGCTCTCTCCAGCAATCACTTTGTGTTTTAGTGCCTGCTTTGGCAAGAGGAAAAAGTGGAATGCTGGGTTAAATTACAGCCCCTTCCTGAGATCCGTGGGACTTCTGTTGTTCATTTCCATGGCACCAAGATGTGACCCTTATTCTTAACCCGAAGTCCCTGACAGTTACCTACTACACCATTTTAAGTCTCTGGAGCAATTGAACAAGTCCAAAGGTGCTATTTAAAATACCAGTGATTTTTCAAAAGCCTGTTTAATTCATTAGGCTTTATCCAGTGCACCCAGTCTGGTCCAGACAAATCCAGCACTGTGTTCTCTCATGCTCCCTTGGCTCCTAAGCAGCAGTACTTTCAGCTTTGCACACAGAAAGAATGTAACACATACCAAATTAAAAAAAAATAAAGATCCTTCCCTATTGAAATCCATGGCTGATACGTGCACATGTGATGATGATTTTAGAGCAACTGAATCTTTGCTACAGAAAGATGGTTATTTAAAACCTGAACAGGAGACTCAAATTTTTTTACAACTTGTACTTGAGTTTATGGAAACAAATAACAGACCTGCAAACACTGATGTACTTGGCAGTTCTGGGTAGCTGTCTGGACTCACAGCCAATGGAATTAAACATTTGAGAGATTGTGATTCATGATATAATCTGATTATGAAGGTAATTACACCTCTTGTCATTGTTGACAATATATTATTATAGAGACAAAAATCTTGGTTCTGCTACCCGAATTCCAAGGGAGGGAATAGACAGAGAAAGAGAGAAGAAAACAAAACAACTTCCCCCTCATTTTATAAAAGACTCTCTGGGTCCAGAAAAAAAAACAACAAAAAAACAACCAAAAAAAAAAGCTAACAAGAATCATATCCAGCAAGAGTCAAGAATAATGAAGTGTTCTTAAAAGTTAAAGTGAGAAATGTTAAAGAGAGATGACATGTTGGTGAAAGGCTACTTTCAATACATTTCTTAATAAACACATAAAGCATAAAGGCGAGTTTGAAACTTCTAGAAAACTGGAATGAAATTAAAAAATACAGAAAATCCTGAATATAACATATGGTTTCAGCGTTGCAAGTAAGGAAACATATTCCAGTACAACCTGCAGAGGCAGAGGTTTTTCTAAGACAAAGAGTACATTGTTTTGAGAAGTGCAGGTCAGAATCAAGGACTGGATTCACTAGCCCACGTGCTTTGCAGTCTATTTCTTAGTTCCATATGTACAGTAGCTAATATAGAGCTATAACTGTAATCCTTCCAGATTTTCCCTGGAGTTGCTTAATCTGTATGCTCATCCCTTACTTACTGCTTTTAAACTTCTCCTCACTGCAGTGAAGATTAAGTTAATTTCTCAAGTTATTATCTCATAAAATCCTGCGTGCTCGAGAGTTACTACTTTTTTTTCATAATGAAATCATATATATATATATATATATATATATATATTCCAATAACTACAGGACATATTTCCCAAACACTAATTGAAACCCCAAAAGTTTAATGCACTGATTTCCCATGAAACAAATATTTGAGTAACTAATTTTTCTTAAGATCACCAGTGACCAGTGGAAAATTTCAGCATCATTACTGAAAAGGAAATTTCGATTGTGTGTGCCTGAAGAGCAAGAAAGAGAGTCAGGTACTGAACAAAACCAAACAAACCGAAACAGAAAACAACTCCACAAGTAAAGTTTATAGCACACACACCTTTTTAGGTTATTATTATTAACCTTTTTAGGTTACTTGTTTTCCCTGTTGGGCTTGCAGGCAGGGATGGGTCTCCTTGTACAAAGCAGGAGTTCTTCATGGATTTTTCAATTCTTTAATTTATCTAAAAGCCACCTGGACTTTCAGCTTGGTCTCTATATGCCTTTTTAAAGTAAGGGTATTTTAATTTCCCATATTATCAACAGTGCAGATGGACAGCAGAGGGAGGAAAAATAAGGAGGCTAGATTATTCTGTTCTTGATTATGGGATTTCCTCCATTTTTTTATATTAAAACTGATATTAAAAAAATTGCTTCTAAAGCCTCAGGTGAATCCAGCAGTTACAAAGAAGACAAAAACAGCACTTTAGAAACGTACCCGTCCTTCCTGAAAAGAAACCAGACAGCTCAGATAATGGTGCTCAGATAAATTGAACTTCTGAATTTAAAAAACAACTTTACATAAGAAGCATAATTGAATCTGGGATCCACAAACCAAAAGAGGGGAAAGTAGGGCATAAATGCTTAGATGTCTGTCAATATTTTACATCTGAAAAGTGCCAATCTTTTAAGACTGGTGGCTTTCAAAGCAGTACAGACAAACTGTCCTTATGCTAAGCTGTGCACCATTCACATTCTGCTCATTCATAAATTTGATGTAAATTTCAGAAGCTTTAAGGAAAAGAGAGCGGGAGGTTCTGTGGAAATGTAATGAAGTATGCTTATGATTATCTGCTTTTGGAAGAGTTAAGTTTATTGTAGGCACACATTAGCCACTTTCAGGACATAAAAGCCTGACTGTTTAGTGCTAGAAGACATTTTTTCTAGGAACAATCTTACATCCTAACCATAGAAATGTGTGCTACCCACAGCGAGGGACACATACGGCCCTGGAAATGCCATTCCCTTTCATGGTTGTAAACCAAAGCAACAAATCATTTCAGTAAGGCCATTTTCTGTTTTCTGCTTGGTTCTACAAATAAAAAAGGGCATGGGCCTATCCTGCTTTGAAACAACAACAAAAAAAATCATTTGGGAATTTAACAATAATTTAATTTGTATTAGCCATGGCACAACATAAACATTTTCCTCAAGGCTGAAGCACAAACAGATTGCACACATTTTCCATGTGTGGGTTTTTTTTTTTGGTTGGAATTTTTTTTTTGTTTTTTTTTTTTTGTCTGTGAGCTGCTGAGCCTGTTTTCATTAAAACAAAGAAAAGAACACTTCCTGTATGAATCAGAGTTTTGTATCCAAACTGCAGGATTCCTTATTTAATGGTCTACTTGTTGATTGAATTAATATGGATATTTAGCGAAGGTGGACTAACTAGAAAAGCAGAGAGTCAAAGGACAGAAAATATCTTTGCAAAACAGAAACAGGGAAAATTAAGTCAAATAACACAGTGCCAGAGCAAACAGATACGACATGAGAATTTGTACTCCCCCACCCCCATTCCATCAATATTAATTTGTGACACTTCCCTGCCCTATGAAGTAAGCACAAGCTTGAGGCAGGACTGTGAGAACAATCTTGCTATGTCTAATGTCAGAAAATGACAAAAGACAAGCTGCATGAGCTCCGGATGTGGTAGCTGGGCTCGGCTCTGTCACTGTATCTTGTCCAAGAGCTTGCAGGAAGGTAGGGCTGCAGCTCTGGCTGACAGCTTTGGTAACCCCTGTGCAGGAAGCTGAAGGGTTTTGTAGCAGCTCTAGACTCATCCTAAGCTTCTATGAGCTCTATCTTACAAGACCTCCCTTTAAGATGTCCACACTTTGCTGGACATGCAGGAAATTCAGTTCCTTTGCAAAATGAGACCACAGTCCCTCAGCTAGTCAGACCCTTTAACAGATAATCTTTCCCTTTGCCTTAGGTGTGAACTTTGTACAATTGTTTTCTCTTGACGCTCATCTCATTGCAAAAGAATCATAGAATCATAGAATCACCAAGGTTGGAAAAGACCTTCAAGCTCATCCAGTCCAACCGTTCACCTATTCCCAGTAGCTCCCACTAAACCATGTCCCTCAACACAACATCCAGCCTTTCCTTGAACACCCCCAGGCTCGGTGACTCCACCACCTCCCTGGGCAGCAAATCAGCATACTGACTTAAATTTAATAGGATTTGAACTCTGTTTCCTGCCAAGAAAGCAGAATCTTTTAGTTTCCTGTGCACAGGAACACAGAGATGTTAAAATTAGCCACAAGCAGTATATTGCTCCCTGAATGTAAGAGAAAGGTATTGCAATTTACTGCACAAATGAAATGACTTAACACTATCGTATCTGCAAGTAACAGGTTTAAACAAAATGTTTTCTGTTTTGCCAAGACCATGTACACAAACATCAAAATGTACACATTTGGGTTTTGTGTAATGAAATGAGAACCACTTCAGGGTCTCAGCAGACAACACTGTTACTTAATTCAGCATCTTATAACCAGTGCTGAGATGCTTTTTTGGCTGTGGGCCACAGAGCACACAGTAACCCAGTTTGCTTTTGCTGCATCTCTTACTGCTTTTTTTCCTGATGGCAGCACAGCCAATGTTGTCAGTACCGTAGGTAGTGCCTGTAACGTTTTGGAAGCTGGGGAGGAGCTGAGGATTTTCTGCCAACTCGGTTTTCAGCTTGCTCTCTACAATACAGCACTCTAACAATTGAAAGAAAAGCAGGAAGGGATGAAAGTACTGCTGTTACTTTTGCTCGGTAGCAAGCTTTTCAAACTGACCGGGAGACACAGCTGCAGAGTCAGGCCCTCCTACACACCCAATGGCTTGTTTCTGCTTCCCATTCCCAGAAGGTGGCTGTAGGCCAGTGGAGGGTCCTCACAGCACCCAATCTCCTACAAAGACAGTGACTGGGGTCTGCTTCCATGAAACTGAGGAGCAGGGAGCTGTCTGCTTCCATCTGTGAGCTGATTCAACCTGCAAACCTGGCAGAAAACAAGACTGGCTGAATGGAAGAGGCTGGATGGGTGATGAGGGCTGGAGCTTATGGGAAGAAAGAATGATGCAACTGGGACAGGGGGATGGAAAGAAGCAGAGGGAAAGCAGGGAATGTAGACAGTAGGCTTTTAATATTGGCATTGATGCCCCAAGGACTGTAGTGCTGCAGTGTACAAATAAAAGTCCTAGGCTTTCTCCCTCAGACAAAGCAATATCTACTTCAAAAATACAAAATAATTTACAGCCCTGAGCAGAAACAGTCTGTCTGGAGTAATAAGTGCTTTTTCTCTTCCTTACAGAGAAGGAGCTTCATGAGCAGCAGATCCTACCAGCACCTGTCTCAGGGTTTCGTTCCAGCCTAGAAACTCTGGTGTCTAACAAGGACCAGGTTCTGGATTCTGCAGCCTGCAAACCTCAGCAGTTTCTCACTCCTACCCAGGCACTTCCTTCTGAGGACTTCACAGACTCTTAATACATACCAGCCCCCTATCAAATTAGGTTACAATAGACCACGAGTTCATAAAAGATTGGTCACATCATGTGGAAGGGAGATTAATAATTAATACAGTTTGTTCTAATGCGTAATGACTTTTTTTCATTAGGAAGTATGCCTAACAGAATAAACACATTTCGGCTCTGTTAACAACCGAGAGGCCAACATTGCTGGCTATAAACCCAGAGCAGCTCTGATGCATCAGCTACCTTCAGTGACAGCAAAGGCTAATCTAAAGCCCCTGACTGACCAACACTGACACATACACACCACCTACCCACAGCAGTTCTCCATCAGGTAACCAGGCGTGTCTATGAGAAAGGATGGGGACAGCAGAGATCAGATTTCTGAACGACTCCTCACTTGCGCTCAGCAAATTAAAACATTATGCTAGAACGTGGAGCACTGTGTGTTATAATTTTCCTGTTTTAGTCATGCTCTAGAAATAAGAATATTTAAACACGTTTTGGAAAATCCTGTACTCCGTTGCCTGAGGTACAGTATTCTCAGAGGACACTGCTAATCCAACAAACTCCACAAAATAAGCAAAATGACTTTCCTTTGTCACTTATGGCTGCTAAACTATAATAAAGGAAATGTAAATCTGGGTTCACTTTTTCTATCTTTGTTTTATGTTTACTTTTGTATTCTGTTGGATTATATCAGATTAATTTGTTTTGGTTTTCTTTCTAGCCACTTTTCAAGCTCTAGCTTAGTAACAAGGCTCCGTTTTCTTTCAGAAAAACAAAGTCCCAACATCTTCCAAAAATGTCCTGTTTATACTACAGTTTCTTAAAAAATAATTGCTAACAATGATAGTATTTGGACTCAGACTAGCTGGCAAAGCAATGTACTCACTAAGTGACAACACTTCCTTTGATAGTTATCAAAGTTATAGTTGACTATTTTTCAATACTTTATGTCACTTCATTGCTTTAAGACCCAGATAAATTATTCTAGCTTGCTAAGGGAATTCTTGCTCTTACCCCACCACTGATTGCTCTGCCAGGAAAGCCTCTGCTGTTGCCCATTCCTAAACTGGGTGATATTGGGCCCAGAAGGGGAAGCAGAAAGGTGAAATGGCTGCAACTGTCAGCACTAGAAGCATTAGTTCCCCTCTATGCAATGTCAGGCGATCCATCTGTCCTACCTCCTACCTCCAGTAAGACTGGAGAAAAGACTGCTTTTATCTCCTGTTTCAATCAGACTTTCAATTGGAAGCGAGTGTTTGTGCAAGACACAATGGGGCCATGCCACAGTTTGGAGCTTCCCAGTGCTACTCTGGTACAGATAACAAAAACAATTAGAAACAGAAGTACGCTGGGCACTTTGAAAGCTATATACACTGATCATAAGTGGACTCAGCTTCATTTTCTGCAGCATATACAGCAGGATGCTTTCCCCGTGATAATTGACATTTTGCACTAGCCTGGTTCCAACGAAAATCGATCTGATTCCCTTCTAATAACAACAGAGAGTCATCTTGGATGACAGATTTTAGCCATTAATTTAATTGATCATACATACTGATACAGATCTGGGGAAATATTATTCTAGCATAGCAACACAAATCCAATCAGAAGAGCAGACTCAGAAAAGGTGAGTGACTCTCCTGAAAATGTGGTTTCACAACATTCACTCACTGTGAAAGTTATTTTGATACAGAGTAAAGAGATACAACTGTAAAAATGATTCAGTAAAAACACAGCATCCGGCTTCTGCTGCCATTCCTGAAATAGATTAACTTAGTAACACTGGAAACTTCATGCTCTGGAGCAGCAGTGGCAGTAATTCCCTACCATTTTGTTCATGGATCACTGTCAGCTTTCTGAATTCACAGTGGTGTACCCCAATGCCTTATAACATTAACCTTTTAAGGCAGCACAGCTTCACAGGACCTGCAGAGGACAGCTGAGAACCACTGCTCTTGCAAAGTGTGGGCTAACAACAGGGTTGCTGAAATCCAAGACCAATTTGTTCCGATGACTTCAATTTTGGATTTGAGGTCTACAGCTAGGGCAAGTGGAATAGTGATGAATGTGTTAGCTCTTCACTTAGAGGTCACTTACGTACCAAACAGCCAACTTCTGCTGTAACACCTCAGATTCGCCTCGTCATTTCCAACTTCAGCAGAGTCAGCCTTGAGGAAAGCACTGGCCTCATCCTTTGCACTATCCTGGAGTCAGATTGCACAGTAACAAGGAATTCCTGGCACTGTGATACAGTAAACAGTTCTCCCATGTCCAGGATGTAACACCAGAACAGATGATAATAAATAAGCCACTTCAACAGGGCTGTGAAAAATGATCCGTGACATATCTGTGGAGAAGCAAATGTCATCTCGGAACAGGCTTGTCTGGATGCCTACAGGAGAGCTCGCAAACCGTCTGGCTCAAGTTTGCAGCCCACTATGAGCACAGTGCTGTGAGCAGATTGGTGCCTGACTAATTTCGCACAGCGGTTCTCTACCTACCGAGTGCTCTTTCAAGCTATTAGCGTCACAGAATATCAAACGGGCTGTCACAAAGCTGTTTACCAACCAACCCCCAAATCCAAGGCGGTATCCAGCAGTAGCCACTCAGTACTGATATATGCACACACAAACACTACCTCTCTAGCAGGCCAGCTCACTGCGTCTAATTCAGGACAGAGTTACAGCCGCCGTGTCTTTGGAAATTGGCACTTACGTGGGATTAGAAGTGCAGCTCCTTACATTAAAAGCCTCTCTTCATGTGGCACTGAAAGAGCTACTCACAAAAGCTAACCTCAGCCTAGTGAGATCACAGATTTTTCTATAGATGGTAGAGGAAGCAGCTCTGATGGCGAGCAAGGTGATCCAGAGGAGAGGCTTGACCTAACTATTCTGGTGGTCCTCCAGAGGCTCCACTCCCTTCACACATCACTCTCTGGGGAGCCTTTTGCAAATACCTCTCCTTTTATGCTGCAGAATCCTAAGACTTCACTGTGAATCTTGTAGTATTTGATGTTTGTCTTGAGGACCCTTTTTATGAAGTCATTTAATTTTATATCAATTTGCTAAAGAAAATACATATATTAGCTTTCCTGAATTGGAGAAAACTAGAAAGAGTAAAGCCCAGAGATTTATTAAATAATAATAATAAGGGAAGAGTGTCACAGAAATGCACCAAAATACAAATGAAAATAAGACATTTCAGGACCTGACTCACCAATGTGTGGCATTTGTAATACTCTGCCCTAATGCAACAGCTGAAGAAGACACTTGTAATTTGCAAAAGGAGTGCCTGCATTCACCCTGTGTCCAGTTTTTCCATGTATTTTAGAATTCCAATCCATTCATCTTTTTAGGCCAAAATCAAATTTTTGCAGTAAGTTGGAAAAGTTAATCCCTTTTCAATATCTACATACAATAATTGTAATAAATTTTCCCAAAATGTCATGAGCACTGCTTATAGCTGACAAAGTCATAGAATCACAGAATGGCCTGGGTTGAAAAGGAGCACAGTGCTCATCCAGTTCCAACCCCCTGCTGTGTGCAGGGTCACCAACCAGCAGACCAGGCTGCCCAGAGCCACATCCAGCCTGGCCTTGAATGCCTCCAGGGATGGGGCATCCACAGCCTCCTTGGGCAACCTGTTCCAGTGCCTCACCACTCTCTGAGTGAAAAACTCCCTCGTAATATCTAACCTAAAGCTCCCCTGTCTCAGGGAAACCATTCCCCCTTGTCCTGTCACTATCCACCCTTGTAAACAGCCATTCCCCCTCCTGTTTATATGCTCCCTTCAAATACTGGAAGGCCACAATGTGGTGGCCTCACAGTTGCTTGAATTAAAAAGGCCTTCTAACAAGTCTGTTAGGCCTCAAGAAATATCAGATCACAATGACAACTTCACATGTCATTTAACTGTCTTTAATATCATATCTGATAGCTTGCATGTTGTTCAGAGATAGAAGCAGTGTCAAGTACATGCTGCCATTGCTAGCTGGAGATTTTCCCAGAATGAAGTCAATATTCTAGGTCAGCTCCTCTTTGCTTTTTGGTGGAGTTCCTCTTGTAATTTAGTTATGATCATTTGATGAAAATAGGGAAGTTGTTCCGTAATTTAGAATAAATCACTTCTCTAAAGGAATCAAGGACACAATCTGAAATTTACTTTAAGCTGAACATATTTGAGATGATGCAATTTGATTTTGTTAGGCCTTCTCAAACCGCCTAAGACTAGACTTGTAAAAAAATCAAGGCACATAAGTTAACCCTTAAATTCTCTGACATGAATGAAGGGATTAAATTTGTTTAGTTCTGAAGAACCTTCTCCCATACTAAACACTGGCACTCAACCATTAAGAGTAATTTGCACAACTGCAGGACTCCAGCTCAGGAGGAGAAATCAACACTCCAGGGAATTACTGTTGCCATGTCTACACACCAGGCTGGAGGTATGTAAGCCACAGACTCTCCCAGGTGTAACCATCTTTTTGTCTGATAGAGCTCTAAGTTCCAACTTTAAGGACTTGCTAGTTTTCTGTATTGTTGGAAGGGAACAAAAGAATATAATCAGTGCATGCAGGAGTTTGCAACCTGTTTTCCTGACTCTCTGAGCAGTGTATCTTAACTGTAGTATAGCAAAGAGCCCTGAGATGTGGACCTAAGCATGGAGAGGAGAAGACACTATTGTCAGCAGCTCTCTTTGGCACTGCATTCTTCGTGCATCACCTTCCTGGTGTTTTGAGAAGGTAAAAAAGAAAAAAAAAAAAGAAAAAAAGAGAGAGAGAGAAAGAGAGAGATCTCCATTTTATTTAACAATCACCTGTGGATCACAGGAGACTGCTACCATTATCATACTAGTAGATACCTCTATTAGGAAACTACTCAATGTACGTTCACGTTTTCTCAAATTAAACTGTCGAACTTTTTCTCTTAGCCTCAACCTCTGATCCAAACTAATCATGACCTTTCAATTTTTTGGCCCTAAAATCTGAGCAGAGAATTGAAGTAACCATCCATCAGCTATTCAAGATGAATACAGGGACATTTTGTTTTCTTCTCCTTTCTCTAGATTTATCATGGTGAGAAGCATTCTTTATTTACCCTTGAGAGGAACACAAAGAGTCTCCCTAAGGGAAGGAAGAACTTCCTAATGTGAAAATAAACTAGAAAATACAGTCTGGGCCCATTTATAAAAAGAGATGCAGCATGGAAGAAACAGTAAGAGAATGCTTTTTCTTTGGTAAGTATCCTTGGTATCTATCCTTTGATCTCACTGTACTACCCCAACTCCTCTGTAATCTGCTTGTGGCATTTAACAGCTTCCTTAAGCACAGGTGCATGCATGCATTTATACCCACTCAGCAGCAAGATATTCCTGACTAACATGTAATTAGTTTATTCATAACCATAATCTAAATTGTTGTTCTCCAAACCACTGGATAATATACAAATCTGATAAAAACATACACACACAGATCAGAAATTACTGCTAAATACTTGGTCTACTTAACTGAGGCGACCTCCAGAGCAGTGTAAGATAGCCTGTACTTAAGCTAAAGATGCCAGAAAGGTTGAAGTATACATATACCATGTCAGACAGTCCTACTACTACAGTAACTATGGTAATTCCGTGTATGTAAAGCATATAGAACTACTCAGTTGATATCTGAGAGGTATCTACTCCAAGGTAAATTAAAAAACTCAATTCCATCAATTGCATGGACTGTGTTTTCACTGACTGCAATGGGAAAATGATTCTGTTATTCTATGAATTTATGCACAAGTATCTACACATACACTACATCTCCAAAAACCTCATGTAGGGGGGTTTAACCTGGGGCTAAACTGGCCAAATTCAATTCCGATTGACAATACATCACTTATTTGAGGAACCTTCCATGGAAGATGGCTTGTTGAGCCAAATGATTGTTAATGTCCAGATATGTAAAGTGAACAAAACCTCTGGACTCACCAGCAAATGATGTGCTGCAGGTGCTGGATGCACTGGTCCAAGAGGAGTAAACGGTCGAAGTTGCTCACTGGTGGACTGGACTGGTAAACAGGCACCCATGTGAGTGACTACTTAAAGCAGAGTTCTTCAGCATCTCCTCAGTTGGTGTGTCAGGTAATATTCTGGTCAGAAAAAGAGTCACTAGTTAGTTACAGATCGCTTCAGGTGCACGTGTTTGTGGGAACAAACCTGAACAAACAAACTTGGTGCTCAGGTGCAGTGAAAGAACTCACTGAATTTCTAGAGGCAGCCCCAAGGATACAACTTTTACCTTCACAGTGCACCTCAAAATGATACTGCATGAGACAGGGCTCAGCAGTAAAGCAGCATGACAGTGCATTTGGCTCTGGGATAAATGAACACAGCAGTTCTGCACCTTGCTCACTGCTGCAGCTAGACCTCCTGCAGTGGTCCCAAGAGGAGGCTGAGGCTCCTGAGCTGTGCTTTCTACAGCTGCCATCCCTCCAAAGCACCGGCACTGATACCTAAGCAATCCAGGGATAACTAAATCTAGAAGCCTATAGATAAAGAGCAAAAGATGGATATGGGTTTGAATTAACTGGTTCCTCCTATTCATTTCCCTGCCAATCCCCTTCTTGCAAGAGAAAAAGTTGTCAGTCTATGGTAATTACAACACACACATCCCTATTACCATAAGGAAAGAAAAAAAAAAAAAGAAAGCAGCAAGGTGAATGCCCTTCATGTGCCCTTCTTAGCTCTTCTTTCTACATATTTTCCCACTGCTCCTCCAATCATAATGGGCCAGAGTCAATCTGTTTCCTCTCCTGATGACACTGTGGCAGACCTCCACAGGCACTGCCTGCAGGAGCGTTCTCTCTGACAGCGGAGAGCCAGCCCGCAACAGTTCTATTCATAGAGCAAAAGAGAGAAATCTGCTCATGATTGGAGGCTCCTAGGTGAGCAACTGCAATAACTGATCCAAATGTTTCCCTTGTATTACACGATCAGTGAGAATGTGTTTTCATTTGCATTTTTGCCCTTTGGTTTTCTGCATCTGGTAAATACCGGCAAAGTAAATGTGAAGGTGTCAGCTATCTCTTTGTGAAAGTGATTGACAGTCCCTAAGTGCTCTGGGCTTTTTATAACCAATGTGAGTGACAGCTTTTAAGTGGAAGCAGTTCGTGCAAGTTTCAACCATTGGTTGTCTGCACGAATAACGTGGAATATTGGCTTTTCTTGTATCTATCTAATGGTATTTCCTTCTGCGTTGGCAGCAGCTCTAAACTTTGAGTTGTTACAGGGGAAAAAATGTCTGTGTTCTCTGCACTGCACTTTTCTAAAGCCCTCAGTCCAACAAAAGGAAAAGTAAACTCATGCCTGTGACATAAGTTTCTATAGTTCAAAGCAGCACAGCAGCAAAGAAGTGGTTTCTCTTCATGTCAGGCCTGGCTAAAGGACAATGTTGCCCAGTACAGTAACATTTCCAAGTAACCATTTTCAAACAGTCTCCACCAAATGTTTTCAAGAAATCCAAGAGTAATTGTTATCCCACCTATGTTTCCCATCAAAGCAGTTATCAACCATGCTACTGAGCCCAGTATCTCTCTCATCCTGTCCTTCTATCAACTGTGCATGTGTATTATACATAAAATTCCAGATAAACATCAGATATGCACATGCTACTTCCAATTAATGAAACCAAATTAGCATCATCATTCAGAGTTTTGCATTTCAAATCCACACTCAGGTGAAAGACAAAAAAGCATACTTAGTGCACAAACAATTGTTAATCTAAATGCACCTACTTTAAATTGCAACAGACAAGTAATATAAGCATTGTTAGTAAGCCTGTTTCAACAGTGTATGCTATAGGACTCAAAATGAGCATTTCTGTCCCCAGTGCTTTTCTCCCCCAGCTAACACAGCCCTGTGGCTAAGGTGAATGTTATGGGATACGCAGCATGGTAAAAAGAGAGCCTTGCTCTTTGGTTTGTTCCCCAGGAATTTCTTGCTGAGCTGAACATCAGCCTAGAAATAACCTCAGGTGCTCAGGGAGGCAAAGCTGTAAAGTCATTAAAAATGGCTGCTGGAACACCATTTAGATTTTATATTGCCATCATGGAGTCATTATCAGGATACAGAACAAACCTTTCTGAATCCATAAATAACACATTGCTGTTAGCAGAGGACATTTATTTGGTCCCCTATGAAAAAGAAACCAGTTGAACGTTAAATAATTACCCACCTCACTTGCTTTGTTTTTATATTTACCTTTTCTTGTTCAGTTACATGACTTCAACAATTTATGCTTTAAAAACATATATATATATATATATAAAATGTAAATGGTGATCATTCATTAACTGTGCAACATAATCTACCTCAGAGAGTAATACAACTTCTGCTTCTTTTCAGCTTCTCATTTTTCTCAACTTTAATGCAGACGCGTAAGATTTTCCCCTCACCAGAGGGACAGGCAATAATCAGGTTAGGTGGATATCTTTATGAATGATGCTGACCTTAAAGTTCACTTCATTTTTCTCGTCTATCCTTCCCAGTTCTTCTGAAGTTCTTTCTTCTGATTCCTTTTCTATAGCTGAATATCCCTAAAAACAGAAGTTGGACACAGATAAATCATTTCACCTCAAAATTTATCCATGTGAAAAATAAACAAATCACTTGCCAGCAGATGTTAGAAAATTACTTTAATCGTTAGTACCAAGTGAGTTCATTCATCTTCCTTCTAAAGAAGAGAAGAGAAGAGAAGAGAAGAGAAGAGAAGAGAAGAGAAGAGAAGAGAAGAGAAGAGAAGAGAAGAGAAGAGAAGAGAAATCTTAAAATAGTCCCCTGAAAAAAGATAAGAAAAGAAGAGAAGAGAAGAGAAATCTTAAAATAGTCCCCTGAAAAAAGATAAGAAAAGAGCCTGGATACCACTTTTGTGACTTTAAAGGAAAATAAATGAATTCACTTAACCCTGCTGAGAGAAATACTTCAGCAGGTTTTAGAGAGGAGTCCTTTATTTACATTGCACTTGGGTACCATTAACAGTTAAAATATTTTTTGTATTTTCTTTGAGTAATTGATATGAACACATGCAGTATCACTGATTAAGTGCAATCTACCTCCTGGAAAAAAGTTTTCTTCCTATGTGTGTATTTTAAGACTAAAAATTATGCTCCAAATAGAGCTAGGGAAAGTTCCACAGAGCTACCAGATGCTTTCCTGAGTTTTCAAAACTTTATTCTCCCCTCAGATGAGCAACAGTAAAAAGTGAAAGAAACTGTTTAAAAAAAAAAAAAAAAAATCCCATGAAAATTAAGGCACCTGTACTAAGCAACATGAATTTAGGATACCTTCAGTTTTAAATTCCTTCCTTCTCGAATGATTCACCTCAGCACTAACATTCACCACCTGCATTTTTAGAGGCTAGAAACCATCACGAGGTTTGCACAGTATGTATTTCCTACCGTAACATATTCATATACTTTACTTGCTGTATTGGAAAAGATCTAGCTAAAGATGTTTTATTTCAGAACGTTTCACTTGGCATCTGCTGGACACATTGGATACTACCAAGGTTAGCTATGCAGGAGTTTTCTCTGACTCTAAAATCTGTTCCAAGAGAATAACAGTAAAATGAGGATTACACCATTTGTGAAGGGCATACAGTGATTACAATGCAAACAGCAAATAAGATGCTGTTCTGAGTCTGCTTCACTATCCATCTACACAACTCTCAAAGAGGCCCTGAGAAATTCATCATGTGAAAACAGGAAGATAGGGATAGTTCTAGATTTTCACAACTTTAACTTACCACAGCAGAACTGCAATTACAGAAAAGCTAATGGCTCACTAGCAAAATATGAACCATGAAATGGGAGAGAATGATGCTTTGCAAGTTCAGCAATGCGGTTTCTAAAGTTGAGACTCTTGTCCAGTCCACCAGCATACAATGAAGCAGCACAACAAGCTCTGAAGTCCTTGTTAAGACAAGAGTATGCAAAGAAATATGGTGCACGTGAAAGTGAAGTCAAGAGATCGATGCCGGGGTTGCTCTGTGGCCATGTATTACTTACTGCACAAGGTGGTTCCCTACATTCTACAAGATGTGACTTCAGAGGAACATAGGTTTGTATAACAAGCATACATCATATTGCCTTAATTTCAAACAAAGCACATCCCATTTTAGTTTTTACATTTTTGTTTGTTTTGAGGTTCTTCTGGTGGTTGTTTTTTGATAACTAAATCCCCTTCATTCTGCAGACTTTATGTGGTGCAATAAAGCAGGCAGATCAGATTGGTTCCCATACATGCTGGTGACAAAGCTGCTTTCATGTCTTACTGTGTTGGTGTTCGTTTTTTTTTTTTGCATAAAGATCTGTGGACTGTGTTGTTCATAGATGGTGATGTTTCTGCACATCAGCAGGGTTACATGAAGGCTCTGTGACCCCCCTGACTCAGCTCGGAATGTGTTGGTAGGACTGGAAAGAGTTGGGCCCTTCTGAATTGCTCAGGAATGATGGAAGTACAGGAAGAATTGGCAGTGCCTCAGAGACACAGTGCTCGCAGAGAGCGTTTGGGCTAACCTTTCTTTGGTGAAGGCCTGGTGACGTGGATACGGTGTAGCAGTAATTTTATGTTGACATGGGATGACTCAGAAAGCTCAGTAATGGACACTGGTAACCTACAGTGTAAAGAGGAAAGATGATTCCTTTGCAGCCAGCTACGCTATGTAAAAGAAAGAGAGAATATGTAATTTAAGAAGGTATTTGAAAACTCGGATTTCAAACTACTGATTTTGAAAACGTTCCTGCTTCCCTATTCTCTACTGCTTTACATATCCCATATCTGTCATCTCTGTGAAAAAGGAAATAAGCATAAAAAATTCCTATCCTTTGGGAAACACTGAGTTAGCATAATGTAATATTCTCTAGTTAGCCATCAACAGCTATAACAACTCCTTAGATCTAACAGTTTCCTGATGTACTTCTTGAGAGAATATTTTGTGAGATGACATATGCTAATGATGGTTCTAGAGGCCCTGAGCATACATATTGAGGTCTTAAATGGTAGATAACTTAAGCTGTTGCATTTTGACACATCCAAGAATTATATACTGTTAAATGCCAGAAACTGAATACAGGAATTAATATAGGTCCAAGCTGTCCCTGTAGACTTACATTTTCCTTACAACGCATCTCTCCATTGAAGACAGCATTGTTGGTTTTTGGTTTATTTTAAGGAAAATTCCTGGGGAGCTCTCAGTCCTCAGCTGGTGTGAATAAATAAGACTAGTTCCACACTTCTGAGCTACAGTTCAAGGAGGCCTTCAGGAGACACAGAAGTCCCACTGCATCTGGCAATACAACTTGCATCCTCAAATTTGCCTACAAAGCTGTAAATGCTAGGAGCAAACCTTTATCAATGTATCTGTCCTGTTGTTAGTCATCCACAGTGGTTTACCTAAGGATATGGAAAATGCCTCATTTGTCAGTAGGGATCTGTGTTGCCAAAAGCTAGCTTCCATTTCCCAGGTACCCAAAGCTGCTCTAGTAGAAGACATCAGAATCTTCTGACAAAGTAAATGATAGGTGCAAAGAAGGAAGCCTATTTAAGCAGAGTATCAAAGCAGGACAAGAACAGAAACAGTAGAGTTGGACAGAGTTAACAGATCATATCTAAGATTGCAAGAAAAGAATCACATGCTGTTCTGGATTAGCAGAAAGACCGCAGTCTCACCATTTAAAAGGACAAGGAAAATTTGGTTCGGAACAAATGTAAGTGAATTAGGTAACAGAAAACATCTCCTCGGCCATTGGTACAGAAAGAAAGAAATACTACGTGAAAAGACCATTTTCGGATAGACAAACTCTAAACTAATGTTTAGAAGCTAAGAAAAGGAAGCATTTTGGTCTCAGTTTAACTCTGTCCCTGTGGGTAGCCCCGTTTGTTTGGTTTGCAGTGAACCTTCCAACATCCCCTTTGCACAAATCATCCGGCCTCCAAACTCTCGGGCACTGTCCTCCCTTAACCACAACTTGCTAGCTCCTTCACACAGCACTGGCCTATTATATTTCAGCTTGCTTGTCATAGAGCCTAACAAGCTATTTCAATAGCTTCCTCACACTTGTGAGTTAGCGAGCTTCTAATGCTTCTTCACCCTTACTTAAAAGAGACTGCTATTGGAAAACCTAATACATTCAATATGACAGGGCAGGGTTTACAAATCTAGTTGTCTGGTTTCTATTGACATTTAAAAACAATGTTAGTGACAAAAATGTAATTATTCCTAAATGATGGAAACAAGGAGCCAGGCGTACTGAATGAACTTGTTTTGAACCTCTATTCATTTCACTTCAGATTTTGGCAGAGGTTTTTGCTGGTTTCTATTTTATCCTAACCAGTTTATCCATGTTCCAGACTTTATGTTCTGCGGCTGTCAAGCTTTTCTGCGGAATTCACCCATTGCCACAGAACTGTACTGGAGAAATCCGGCATGCATCTGAAAAATAAGACAATTGTCTTGTTCTCACATGTACAGATCAAATTGAGAACATGCACTGAGCATATGCTGACAGAGTGCTCTCTCCATCACTTTTCAGGCTGCCTTAAATTGCAGTTTTGAAAGGTGTGAACTACCTCATTTATCTCAGTTGGGGATGGAAGGATTCCCCTGTTCCAATCTGTAGAATCTGCTGATTTGTACTGTGCCATAGAAATTCAGCATTTTTGCCACTAAATTCCCAGCCTTACTGCAAGCTAGTGCTTTGCTTCCTTCCTCCAAGTTTTGCTGGAACTCATTTTAAATGTTTGGCAATCTGCTCAGGGCAACACTGAGCAGTAGGGCCGGACTGGGCCATTTCTAGTGGTCCCTTCCAGTCTCTGCCATTGTGTGACAGAATTTCTCCATGGAAGGAGATGATTGCTGTATCATAGCATTTGCTCTTCCTGCACTGTTCCATGGACACCTCCAACAAACACGTAGGGACTTAATTAATGCATACAGGTCAAGTCCTCAGGTGTCAGCTTACCAGTTAATACACTGCCGTATGCAGGTGGGAAATGATACAACAGCAAGGCCCTACGAAACCATTAAAAACACTCTCCTATCTATATGAAATGCTGCTAACATCTGTGTGGCTAGGAGTCAGTTGAGTAGAGCTGCCATGATGAAAATCTGCCATCCCTACAGCCTCAAAGCTGTGTTTTGATGCAGGATGACTCAACGCAGAAAGCTCAGTTGATCCTTGCAGATGCTGAACCAGTGATGTGTTGGCAAAGACTCTTGCCACAGAGAAGGTCCACAAACAGCTATCTTGACTGGATTAATTTTTTGTTCTTCATACTTCACAATAAGACAAGAATTCTGAGACTTGCATAACCACAACATAAGATACTTCTGCCCACTTTCAGCTCCACACCACCCACTCACAACATATTTCTTCTACCATGTTTATGTTTTGCCTCAAACTCAGGTGGGATTTGTGTTGGACAGATTCGTGTTGGACAGATTACTTGGACAGACAACTAAAACTTCTAAGCTTAACATCAGCTATTCAGCTGGGATCCTCTTACAATGAACCAATGAAACAGAGATCCCATAAGAACAAGACTTCATTTTCTAAGACAAGTATTTGAGACAGGTGGAATACAAAGAATTCTAGATAGACTTGCTGTTCTCCACAGCACAGAAAGAAACTTAGATATGGAACTTTTAGGTATCAAAATTTGTTTAAGAGGCATTCTGGTAAGATTACAGTTTTTTTGGAACAGAACTTCCTATGGTGGGGACTCACCTTGTCTGTGTCTTCCCTTGCTGTCGTGGTACAAATATGCATGGTATTATAAATGCAGTTATTTGTCACAATGAACGCTTTTAAGTTACTACACAACACTTCTCTTCTAGAGTGAAACAATGCAAACTGAAAATCATTTTTGCAATTAAATGTTTTAGTCTACCTAAGAACAGCTCAAACAAGTGTTCTAGTGTCTCCTTTTGGTTGTAGTTGGCAAAATGAAAGCAAAGGCCAGCACATTTTCCATCGTAAGAATAAGCAGAGACAGATCACAGAGTACTTCAGCAGTCAACACCACCAAGCTTTAATGTGGACTAAAGGAAATTCAAGATAAGCTTCATCAATAGCTGGAAGTGAACTTAAAAACAAACGGTTCAAAGCCATTAAGAAATGAAAGCTACCTGTGAAGTACTGTGACACTAGAAGCTCCCAAGCTGAATGAAACATGAAACGTGCTGAAAGAGTACAACACAGGTAGGAATCAAAAAGCTTCTCACCTAATTTTGTGTCTTTCACACTGGAATGACTCCAGTGTATCTTTTATACTCTTCATGCCTTTGTTTCCACATCTGTAATTCAGGTTATGTGTAGCCCGCAACAATTATCCCATAAGGACACAGGAAAGCTGAAATGCTTTTTGAGATCCAAGGAAAGGTTTGAGAATTACAACTATAAAAAGCATGTGCAATTATCACTCACACCGCCAAACAGTATCACAACTACAGGAAGGATGGCCCCCAGACACAAGCCCTCAGAGCTGGACCTGAAGCAACGTGCTCAAGCTTCGTGAAGCCTGGAATCTCTCTCAGCTTCCAGCAGCGTGCACAGACACCCTGCAGTACTAGGCTATTAATCAATGCCTAAAGGCAAAACAAAAAGCTGTGTTCGGACTTCACACAGCTGCAACTTCTTCCACCTAAACCCCAGAGGTCTGAAAACCTCTTTGATTTGTAGGAACAAGTGTTTTACAAGTAACTAATCCATAGAGGAGTAAGTGTAAGAGCATCAAAGTGTCCATAAACACTCCAATCGCTCAGCACAGCCAGGCATTCAGCCTTTAAGAATGCAGCCTCACTGAGAAATCACGCACTGTGAACAAACCAGTCACCGAGTACACCAAAGGTGAGGCAAGGAAACACATCACTGAAACACTAATTTACATTCCCAACAGTTTAACTCTTATCTTCATACAAAGACGGTATGAAAACTAAGGTACATTGGTTATATCCTTTGGTACCATAAAAAAAAACACGTTAATATAAAACATTAAGCAGTGTCCTTAAGCTAGATCAGGAGTCTCGTATCCTTAAAGACCGTGTTAAGTGTGAAGCTGTCAGTAGCATTAGTATTCACTAACGACAAGAGGAATTTTGTCCCATTTATAACAAGCTGTCATGCTTTCCCTATCTGTGAAAAGCCAGTGCAGCCAAGCCATGGGAAATATAAGAAAATTACTGGAATTAGCAGGGGTGTATACGTTTCTGGGTTTCTAGGAAGGCTGAAGTACAAGAATTTCACAGATGTGGGGACTTTTGAGAGCGTTCCAATTGAAACAAACTTGCAACAAACCCTGCCGAGAGGTTCATTCAACAGGATGAGCTAACCAAGAAAACAGTCATTTCTGGCTAGTTGCATCAATATTAGCAGCAGCTGTGAACTCAGTAAACAGCTCTGTTTTCTGGTTGTCAAAGAGCTGCGAAAGCAGATGTGAAACTCATCAAAAATAGGTCACGAGCAGAGAACATGCAAGGGAATGCATCAATACCAGAGTGATCTGAAAATAAGTAATGCGGGATTATTTCAGTAGTGTTTATTACCCCCCAATTGAACCTAACACAGAACTGTAACCAATAACTCTTTAAAGAGGTTGCTGTGATAGGACCTTCCTCACAGCACTGGGTGAATAAGGGCGCGGTGCTTTCAGCAGCTGAAGCACCAGAGAGAAGAAAAGGTGCTGAACTGCTCTCTGCTTTCTTTTGAATTAGGTTTTCCGTGACAGGTTTTCATCCCTGTCCTTTCCAAACTCTATAATCATCTCAGACTGAGGTACTGCAATAAGCCAAACATGGAATTTGCCACAGCTTATTTTACTTTTGCCACTACAAACAGATTATAAGTTCACTGTGTCCGATAGGCAGCCCTCCAGCAACAGCCATTCCTCCACGGACTGGAATCGTGGCCAACACAGCATTACCTTCCCTCCTCATGGCCCACAGGACCCACTTCTTCAGAACTCCCCCATATGGAAATTCACTTGGATCTACTTCTAGGACTCTTGCAGTATGTAAAACACTTAACTTCCTTTATTGTCAGGAATAAAAAGGCAGAAGACTGAACTCTAAAGGAAGCAGGCTAAGAAAAATAACATGCTTCATCTACAAGAGGACTAAACAAGGAACCTACATGTCCCGCTGCTGCTGCGCCGAGTCTCCACAGCCATCCTTCACAGTGCAGGTGTGAGGCTGTCGTTGGCCAAATGCCTTCAACAAGCTGAGTCGAAGCCTCATAGCCTGAAGCAGGCTCAAGTACCTCCCTAGTCAGTCAGTTACCAGGTGAGGACAGACACTTTCTCCTCTGGTTGTTTCCACTTCCACTACAATGGCAGGTTTTACCTCCAGCACCTAATGACATCATATAATCAAACACTAGTAAGGAGGAGCTAGTCAAACAAACAAACAGAAACGCTATTGCTGGTCAGCAAGTTAATGTCAACTCATATTCAGCTGGGAGAAAATGGGTCTTCAGGAAGCATTCAGAAAAAAATACTCCTTTATTTAAGTAGCAGCAGCTCAAAACAAAGCATAAAAAATAGAAGTGGTGAAGAGACTTCACTTTATTGATGTTCCAAACCAGCAATCAGGTTTCCAGAATATTAGAATAGAGGGAAGGGAGAGGGAGAAAAGAGTTCACATCCAACTTAAAAGAAATCCTATGACTTATTTCACTTGGAAGCCTTTGTTGAGCCAGATGTACGTGCGTTTTAGCACACATTTCCTATATCATAGGGTGAAACGTGGTAGTTGATTACCATATTAAAATGGGTGTCCAAACTTTCAGTAATAATAATAATGATTAAATGATTATGTAAGGCTTGCTTTTTTTTTTTTTAATAAACAAGTGGTTATATCCTATAGCAACAGATGTGGATCTTGAATGTCCATTATGATACTGCACTATGCTATTTAGAACTTGTTTCTAGAAAAGGAGACTGCAGAGGAAGAAGAGAAAACCATTACTTTCCTATGTGGACACAAAAGGATCACCTCATTCTTTCAGAAGAAATCAAGCCACGCACTTCCACAAATTTCTTGCCCAGAATGCTCCTGCCCTCCTCATGGGGCAGCACGTTCAACACACTTGGCTGCTGCTCTTTGACTGCTGGCGATGCTTTCATTGCAGGGATGACACAAGTCTGTAAAGCAGTGTGGATTCAAGCTTTTGCTGATGAATTGTTTGAGAAGGCGTTTTCTTCCCTACAGGCTGCAGTGAAGGGCTAAGCTCTCATTTTAACAACTGAGCAAATGGGTACAGTGCAGGGGAATTAGACCTCAACTATTTCTGAAAGCGTAACACGAGTTCGGTTCATGCAAGACATACAGATGTTCCGCATCTGCAGGATAAAGAGGAAAATTCTCATCTCTGCATTTTGCACTTATCTATTTGGCTTACCAACTCTTTTTGGACCGAATGAACTTTTCTGTATATGAATTCTGATTGAATATAGCAAACTCAAATAAATCCCAGTGCAAACACAGGACAGTCAGCTCTCGAGGTCTGACTCAGAATTTGGGGCTTTTGACACTTGAGCTCTGCTTTCTCAAGTTGCTTTCAGATGTATTCAGGCTGGACTCGAACTCCGTGAGCCACTTCAACAGATTTTTATTTACTTCAGTGACAGAAATCCTTCCTCACAGATAACTCATCCACTCTTAGTCATCAGATTCTCAGCTACAGTCAGACACTAAGTTGCCTTTTGTACTGCAATCTGTTGATAGACTGTTTGAACTGGTGCTTCCCCCAAATTTCCACTAGTTGCAGCACATTTTGAAAATTTGAAAAGGCTTATTTCAACTTGCCTGCAATGATCTCTGTATGTCTGGTAGGAAGCATAAGGAAGTGAATGACTAATCACATTCTTCCTAGTAATTGAGAAGTGTTGATGAATGCCAGGAAACATTGTAATAATTATTGAGGGGAAAAAAAAAAAGGGAAAAAAAAACAAAACAACGAGCAATACATTGGAAACCTGACTGCTTTCAGTAGAAGCAAACTAATTACATCTTCTTATTAGACACTGCTCTTTTAAAAAGAAAAAATCAAAATCAAAACACAATATATTTAATACACTGTCCATATGCATGTGCAAGAATCATAAGCTGAATGCATACACCTGTAGTAAAATCATTTATCATCACAGCAATCCCAGCAGCTTTATCTCAAAATTGGCAATGAATTGCAGAAATAAACACAGTCAAACCATTTGTCTTCGATACACGTCTTCCACTATCTCACTTACTAAGCAGCACTGCCCTTCAGTTCCTTACTAGGAGAGAGGGGAGGTGCTGGAACAGCTGCCCAGAGAGGTTATGGATGCCCCATGAATGTCCAGCCTGGAAAAGAGATGGCCCAGGTGCTACCTTATCAATATTTATAAACACATGATCTGAAAGAATGAAGAGGGAGCCAGGCTCCTCTCAGCTGTGCCAATGGACAGGGCAATAGGCACAAACTGAAATATAGAAGGTTGCACTGGAAAACAAGAAAATACCTTTCTTTAAAATATATATAGAGAGATATATCTTTATATAATATATTACCAATATAAACTATATATATAACATATATCATATATAAAAATTATATATATATGTGTGTGTGTATATACTGAGGGTAGTTAAAATCTGGGACAGGTGGCTGAGAGAAGTAGTGGAGTCTTCATCCCTAGAGATACACAGAATGAACTGGACACGGTCCTGGGCAACCTGTTGGAGCTGGCCCTGCTTTGTGCGTGGATTGGACTACAAGATTGAAAAGTTCCTTCCAGCTTAGCATTTGTGTAATCCTCCAATCTCGTTTCGGAGTTCAAGTGAGATAAACTTCATCTCCATATTTTCTGTAATTACTTGGCTTAGTACTTGTTCAAAGTCTCCGGTCCAATGTAGATGACAGATTTTCATTACTTGGAACAAGTTCTTCTGTTGTTTGTTTGTTTGCTTTGGTTTGTTTTTTAATGTTTTGCAGAGCTAACAGAAATTGGGAAGTCGGAGTCTTAGAAGGAAATTTGAAATTTTCTTTGCAAATGCTCAGAACTAACTACTGGCTGTTGTTGCCCTTCATGATATCCGTGTTCCCATATAGTGATAACATTATTAAAAAAAAAAGCTGAGACATAGCAAAGCCATTCCAGAAGGTATTTAAAGCTTCTGTTGGGACAACTAAGTTGTAACAAACATGTAACATTTGTCTACAAAAACCCTGCAAAAGGAGAAAAATAGGAACGTGTCAGGAGGGACAATTATTACTATTCTTTTACTTTGATGTGTCATCAATAGGTAATCTCACACTCTATAAAGTTCAGTATATTCAACAGCACCGCCCAGAGAACTGCAGCTTATCAAAATTAAAACCGAAACACAAATTTAATAGATGATGAGATTATCTCAGGGTTCATCTTTAGGGGCAGAACACCAAGAGACCATCTAACTAAGGCTGTTGAAAGATGAGCAGCTTGACATATCTGTAGGTACTCACACATCGCAAGTCAGAGTGCAACAGGGCTAAGTACACAGTGAGCAATTAGAGCACCTGCTGTCACTTCAGAAATGGAGAACAGACAAGGTTCAAAAGCAAAACCATTTCTAACTGGAAAATACAAGTTCATGCTAATGCATTCGGAGTTATACACTAAGAAATCATTCAGAGTTCTAACAAATTCATGATGTCATATCAGAATAAGGTACTTAAAGCTCACAAAAGCAGTTTAAAAAATATTTAGTGTGATAGCAATGAGGTCCTTCTCAGAGAATTCAAAAAATTCTGGTTTTTAAAATGAAAACATTCATGGGCTGCTCACACCTATTATAAAAACATTACTGATGAAATTAAAGAGAGAAGAGTGGCTAGGATGCTAGTTTGATATTTGAGACTGCTCTCTGCTCATCTACAGCTCTTCTGTGCAGATGATCTAGTCTTTGTGTAACTTTCACACTCATAATCTGTGCTTAGCAGGGCTGCTTGTATCACATTAACCACTGATAATGCGACGTTAACTGTCAGGTTTGCCAAGGCTCAGCATCCAACCTGACTTTGAACACTTCCAATGATGGGGCATCCACAGCTTCTCTAGACAACCAGTTCCAGCGTCTCACAACCTCACTATGAAAAATGTATTCCTTATATCCAGTCTAAATCTATCCTCCCTCACTTTTGCCTCTTGTCCTGTCACTTCAGGCCCTGGAAGAGGTCCCCAACTGACAGACCAATGTGTGTGACTTAGATGAACGGGGAGGGAACAGCAGAAAGTTGAAAGAGTCTGTAGGAGTACAACAAAGTATGGAAAAGTTATCAAAGATAAGAAACATCTTCTCTGCCTTCACCATCTTGCTTCCCTTGGATTCCCCACAACCTCTCTCAGATGTGGTCATGAAAAGACTCCAGAGCATAGGAAAAATCTGTGGGGTATGAAAAAAGATAACAGCCACCAGAAAATACACAAAAATTTACAGCAATTGTGTAGGCTCCCTTCTTTCCCATTCTTCCCCTGAGCAGCATTATTTATCTATAGCAGCACCTTTATATAGCAAGTTCTACGCAAGTTTTACAAAACACAAAAGTAATAACAAGCCATTTCCCTGGTGAAGCAATTGTTATTTGCTTAAATAAGTTACTGAAACTCAGAATGAAGCACAAGGTAAAAGATGTTACGCAGTGAGAATGTAACAGGCAGATATGTTGCTTAACTAGAACTAAAAAAAAGCTGCACATAAAATTGAAGATTAAATGTTGTGCCCGGTGGGCTGCATACCAATATGCCAACAGAAAAAAGAAATAACTACAGAAACGACTAGGATGCTAAAAATGTCAACACAGGGCTTAATGTGTGGCAAGAGGACAAGCTAAACAAAACACTAAGATGCATACAGATATATCAAATCTAGCTTAGAGGAAAAAGTAGTGAACATGAAGAGCAGCCTGAAGGGTACTCTACAGTTTTTCAGTCAAAGACAATCAGAGATGCTGCCTGCACCCTCTTGTGTAAGACTTATTTCAGGCTCACAGATCTCACTCTACAGTCCCATCCTACAGACCAGAACAGCAGGGACAACAGAAGTGGCAGAAGCAGCCTAAAACGCCAGCATAAAACCCATAGCACAATTACAACATAAGTGCTTGTTCCTGTGTGATCTCTTAAGTGCATGTGGAGACAAGGCAGGATCAATTGTGCATGTCAGTTTGTGCCATGTCTGCTGCAATGTTCACACAACCATACGACTCAGAAGAAAACATACCAATTACACACTGTGAGGGCAGCTCATAAAAGTCCATTTTCAATTGTTCCATGAAGCTTTTAACTACATCTGGGAACTGTATGTTGGGCTGCAACTAGCTGCCTATCTTCTATTTTCTCTGGTTTCAGAGGAAGTTGGTTGACAACGTCCTTTCAGACTGCACTTCTATAAGAGCTTCCCAGGGCTCACAAGGTTCAGCCGGAGCTGAAGGGAGCAGCTAGCAAATGAGGCACACCTTCCCACGCAGAGAGAGCCTTGAAGGGCAGCTAGAAGCAGGAGAAGTGATGGATTATCATTCACAGCAAGCAACAGGACTAGAGGGAATGGTCTCAAGTTGTACCAGGGGAAATTCAGGTTAGACGTTAGGAAGTGCTACTTCTGCAAGAGAGTGGTCAGGCATTGGAATGGGCTGCCTGGGGAGGTGGTGGAGTCACCATCCCTGGAGGTGTTGAAGGAACATTTAGATGTTGTACTGAGAGACATGGTTTAGTGGGAAATATTGGTGATAGGTGGACGACTGCACTGGATGATCTTAGAGGTCTTTTCCAGCCGTGGTGATTCTATGATTCTATATCTGTGGGCTTCCCCGTCCAGGCCCTGGCATGTCAACAGATTTGCAGACTAGTTGTTCAGTCTATAAAAAATAGAATCATAGAATCACCAAGGTTGGAAAAGACCTAAAAGATCATCCAGTACAACCGTTCACCTATTACCAATAGCTCCCACTAAACCATGTCCCTCAACACAACATCCAGTCTTTATATCTTTATAAAGTCTTTATAAATAGCAGCAATGCCTTGTCAGACCATCCTGAACTCCAATTACAACCCCATTAATACCCTACCCACTGCCTCTCTGCAAGGCAAGGCAGACCTGCAAGGCAGGCAAGAAGAAATGTGCTGACTCCGAGCAACAGAGCTTTCTGCCATTCAAAACATACAAGTGCCATGTGAACGGTACACACTATTGTAAACTTTGCTGTGAGAAATCTTTTTGAAAACTAAATCAGTGTAGAAGGAAAAAAATACACATATCTAGATTTGTGTATTTTTTTATTTCTTAACACTAGAGACTAATTGCACAGTGCAAGCCCTAAGCAACACTTCACAGCACATGAGGGATATAGACTCACTTTAATTTTATCAGGATAGTTACTTGAAATAAGGTGACTGAGGAACAGGTTTCATCTAAGGATAAAAGCTCTGCTATTTTTCCTCCAATTTAAGATGTTGCTGTAAGGATGCCAGCCTGAAAGAACTAAGCTATCATAAATGTAGCAAAGCTCCCAATGATTTCATAAGCATGTGCTGCAGGCATTCAGAGGAGATATAATCACTACGTGCCATGGTGGCAACTGTGTGGTACTCGTATCCACTGCGGTGAGGCAAACTGCGAAACATGTAGATGAATCAGAAGGAATACAAAAAGGGGCAGAGAAGCTGAAAGGGTTTAGAAAACAATAATAAAAAGGGAAGGTTAAAACAATTGCTTGTTTAGTCAGAAAGAAGGAAGGAGAGGTATGTTCCCAAGAAACAAAAGGGGTTTTGGGTGGCTTTTTGAATAAAATGAAGATTTTGCAACTTTATTCACGTAGAACCATTAACGTGGTTTGTGGTAAAGAGGGTTTAGTTAATTACCCAGGGAAAAACCTTTCCAACAGTAGATGTAATTACACAGAACGGGCTACTCGGAGAGTCCTGGCATCCTTCTCATCGGAGAGCTTTTAAGTTAAAAAAGAAAGACAGAAAGATGGGGGGGGGGGGGGGGGGAGTGAAAAGCGAGGAGCACCACCACAGCCTCGTTCTGCCCCTCAGCGCCGGGCTCGGGAGTGCCTCAGGTAGTGGCGCAGCGGCAGCACCGCGCCCCCTGGCGGCCGCACCCCGCCACTGCCGGCGGCTTTCTGCTCCCGCCTTCCCCTCCCGCTCCCCCGCTCCAGCCGGCTGAAGGTGCTCAACCCGGGACACGCTGCACAGGCAGGCGGTCCCCCGGCTAGCTATTTTCTGTAATGACTGCCACACGGCCGGAGACATGAGCCTACCAAGGAGATCCGAACACTACCATCATCCCATTCTGTCAGCGTGCAGCCACCTGTCCGTTTAATTCAGCTGTTTGAGCAAGCACAAACCTCACAGAACGTTTGCCCTCCCGTTACTCCAGGGATGGTTCAGCAATACCAGCCACCTGATAGAGATTCAAGGGCAGTAGAATGGAATAACGGCAAAAAAAGCTCCTATTGATTTCCAAATTTCAACCCAACCTCCCAATAGGATGTCACTTAGCTGGGAAAAGAATCGCTTGTTGCTAGCCCAGCGTGGAGAGAGCGAAAAATAACACAAGCCCACCTTGATGGGCAGAGTGAACTGCCACCATCCAGCCGTTTCTGCATCCTGCTCCATCAGTGTCATCAGCCATCCAAGCCTAGTTTCCTTGGGTCCCGAGGAACAAACAAGCTGCCCATGCAACCCCTCTGTGACCAGCTCTACAGGAGCCAGCTCTGTTTCTCCCTGCAAGGGAGACAGGAGAACTGGGGAGCCTACTTACTGTTGCAAGGCAGGAGATTTCGGACCATTCCATGCTTGCAGCACTAAACATGCAACCCTCATTTTCCACACTCCACTTCTCAAACACTTTGCCACAAACACATCTTCTGTTTTCAAGCCCTTCCCAAAGAAAGTGCATTTCTGAAAATCTGCATATATGTACACCTTACAAGCCACAGTTTGATTTAGTCTGCTTAAGCATATTTGTAGCCTGTCATCCCCCACTTCTGATTCGGGCTGCATACTTTTTGCTAAGTGCTGCCTGCATGCCTACCAGAGTAAAGGGATCCTCCTGCAGCACGGAACCAAACACTGCTTACAGATAAACCAATGTGGGCAAGAAGGTAAGCCATTCGTCTTGGCACTTGCCAGTAATCTCTAATTCTAAAGAGCACTCAATAGTGGTAAGTAAACTAAAACAAGGTAAAACATTCAGATGTTGTATTCCATACTCCATTCTGAATATTTTTATGCTTCCAGAAGAGACTGGCTCTGAAAACCTTAGCACAACCTGTTTCCCTACCATTTGTCCACAAAGAACTGGGAATACAGAGTAGGTCCCACTTCCTCATGGCTCTAAAGTAAGTTGCACTCAAGCAACTAAGAGATCTCTGGAAGAACTGGGAAGTCTAAAAAACCTGCAGAAGTTTTTTTTTTTTTTGGAGAAAAACTAGACCTACATTCAGATGTGTGAAATTAAAAAGGACAGTGGTACAACACATGAAAGCAAGTGAAAGCAGCTTGAACAGCTCCTAGCAGGAGCAACTCCACCAGGACTGAGTGGGCTTGGGGGGAGGTAATATATTAACAACCAACAGACTGTCCTGGTTTCAGATGGAACAGAGTTGTTTTTTTTAGTTATAGTGTCTAGCATGGTGCTATATTTTGCTTTTGGGAGGAAACCGATGTTGATAACACATGGATGTTTCAGTTGTTGCTGGGCAGTGGCTGTACAGAGCCAAGGACACTTCAGCTTCTCATACTGCCCTGCCAGCGAGGGACTTGGGAGGCACAAGAAACTAGGAGAGGACAGAATCAGGATAGCTGACACCAACTGCCCCAAGGGATATCCCATGCTGTAGACAGTATGTGAAAGAACTATAAAAATGGGGGGAGTTGGCCAGAGAGGTGGGGAGCAGCTCCTGCTTGGGAACTGACTGGGCATCAGTGGTGAGCAACTGCACTGTGTGTCACTCACTCACTCATTTTGTAATTATTTTTTTTCCTATCTGTTTCTTCTGTCTTAGTAAATAGCTTTTATTCCAATCCACAAATTCTATTTTCTTGAGTGGTTGCTGTTTTTTTTCTGATTTTCTCCCTCACCCCACTGGCTGTGCAGTACTTATCTGCCTGCCAGGTTAAACCCCAACACTAACCAAAGCCAGGTTCCACAGGTTCTGGTTCTGATACAGAGAAGGCAGAACTATCTTGGCACTGAATGCCAAAGACCCTACAGTATTACTTCATCTTCAAGATCTAAACATAGGAAAAAGCCCAGACACATAACTGTCAACTTTTTACATTTCACAAACCTCAGCAATTTTCTAACAGCTGCTGTACTCCTGCATAGTAGATTTAAGCCCCTACAACAAGCATCTTGCCTCTCTTGCTTACATTTCCAATATCCTTCAGAAATCATCTCAGACTTTCAGAAGTTCATGAATCACTTTTCCAGACATGTATATGCTTCAAAGCCTTGAGAATCTATCACAACCAGACAGGCGCCCAGAGTCAGTCTCTGGACCTTCCTTGTGAATGGCATGATTTAATTGCATCCCTTATATTTATGTTTTTATTTAAATGAGTTGCTTTTCTGACAGAACAGGGAGAGTTTACAGAGAGATGTAAAGTATCTGCTCAGCTCTTCCCCATCATCTGTAACAGGCTGACATGGAGCCCTGCAAAAATCACCAGAGCTTTGCTGTTGTTCTGCATCCTTTGCCAGCAATATCTTTCTGGTCAGTGCTGCTCATATCCCAGGTATATGAATGTGATCTTCATACGTAATGCTCAGGTAATGCAGACTGACATTACACAGTATCCACAGAAGTACATACCTATTTATACCCATCATAAAGCAGTGGCCAAAACAGCTTAAAGCTTACACAATTCTCCTAGCACAGGCACATATTGAACCTATTTCCAAACTCTCAATAGCAGTGAACTATACAAAATGGACAGGTTGAGAAGAAAAGGACAGATAAACCAGGTTGTTCTATATTCTGCACAATACAGAGCAGCATCTGTCTTTCTTTTTTTTTCCCAGACACATGGCATTAAAATAGAGACATACCCATGAATGTAAAACAATGTGAACCATCACACTGTTCCTAGACACTTGTGTGATGCACGTGTCAGAAATAACAACACTTTAAACACAGAAAAAAGTGATTCCACAGCTCTAACAGTTTGTTTCCTGTCTTCACGTCCTGTTTGTAACAGCCAGGCTCTGAGATTGGAAAATAATTGGATTTTTCTGGACGCCATTCTTTGCAGCACACTTCTTTCCTTTGTCCTCTCACCAGAGCATTGTTAGCTCACCAGGTATTCCCAAAATGCCCATGTGCTTTCTGTCTGAGCAGTCTGCAGCACTGTTCTCACCAGCAGGACAGCCAGACAGAAATCTTTCTCCTTCTCTCTATTAAGGCACATTACTCAGCAATATCTTTTGGCTGAGGACTCTAGCCTTTCATCCAGGCACTGATTTATGTAAGATTTGGGTAACAGTTTGGAAATGCTTCTTCCTTAGAAAGTTCCTTAAAAAGCTCATTTCAAGTTCAAGGACTGAGCACGTTGCAGTTGTAGACAGAGGGAGAATCTTCTGGTGGGAAAACACAGTCATTACAGTCATTCTTCCCAAAGGGAAGGCAGTTCCTGGACAACATACTGGAGAGAACACTTCACACCTACATGTGCCCTGTACACATGGCTCACCAGGGAGATCAGAAAAGTACCCTGAGAAATACCCCCGACAATCCTTGCAGGAATGAGTCATTTTCTAAAGCACACATTGAAACACTGCCAGCTTTTTTTTTTTTTCCCCTCTTGTCATCCTAAGTATTTGTGGATGAAATCATTTTGAGTCAGGCAAGCAAAGTACATTTGCACATTTACAAATTATCCAGCTAATTCGTACCCAGTTCACAAACAAAAGCAGATCTCTTCCCAAACAGGAATTTCTCTCATGTACTTAGAGATGAATACCCAGAGACATAACCCGCTATTTTAGAGTCACAAATCAAATTATCACTTGTGCAAAAGAAAGACTTGGAGTTTGCCTCCATTGAGGGCAGAGACTTCAAGGCTATACCAAGGAACTCCTTCAGCCTCTACAGTTTGTCCATTCAGAACGTGGTCTCTAAAGATTTGCCAGTATAGGCTGATGCAACTGCACAGCACTCCCTGTTTAGTAAATACTAACTGGCTAACCTGCAAGATTGGTGTAGGACATATTAAAAGCCCTCTAAACGCCAAGTGTGCAGCCCATGTTACAACTTCTTCAGCTATGACCCCATGGCTGCACTTCTAGCACAGTCTGGAGTGATGCTCAGCTGTTTGGCCCACGCTTATATGCTAGCCATGATAGTGAAAGACCCAGACACATTCCATCCCTCCCACACACTCACTCACATTTGGTTCTCTGTGCAGATCATGCTTGTGCACAAGTGGTAGAGAAGCCACACTTGTCCCAGTTTCAGGCTATGCAGAGGACAAGTCTAGAAACAGATTTTAAAAAGGCCAGGGACTTGGCATTCAGTAAGATTTATGGTCACCAAAGGCATCCTTTCGTCTGGGATTCCTAAAATATTGCAACAGTCCTTGAAAATACTGTGACCAGCGGCGTAGAAAGTGCTGAACAAGAATTATGGTACAACTATAAAAGCAAAGCAGCTCCCAGGGCCTGGTGCACTGGGAGACTGTACTTCCTTCCTACATGTGAAACAAATAACAGCATGAGTCAGGAAGAGAGCAGCAAAGAAAAAGATGTGTGAAATTGAGGGAATTCCTTCCTGAACATAAGGACAGAAAAATAGCCCAGAACTCTATGAACCCTAGAAGAGACAAGTACAGAAAGGAGGGCCTGGTTTCATGCTCTCTCCCACAAAATCTCCTACTTCCTAAAATGGCAGAGCTGCTAGAGCAACTACGGGGAAACAAACAAACAAACAAAAAAACCACAAACAAAAAACCCCAACAACCTGTTTAATATATAGAATTATGCTGTAGTGATTTATTTTTCTCTTTAACTTTGCTTTCAATTTTATGATTAATTACTTTATCTGGTGCTGTGCTGGAATAATAATTTTAAGCACAACCAGCAACAGAAGTGACACAAGCAAGCAGCCCCTCTAAATAGCACAGTGCCACAGACCGCTCGAGTGCCTGAAGGCACCAGGTCGTACTCCCCATCTCACCAACAGTGCCAAGTGTGCAGATACAGATCAGTTTTCCTCTGCTGGGTGTTAACCAACACCTTCTACTCCCTCAGCCCTTGAGCAGCAATGAGACAGCTGCCAGCCTCCTGTCACCACAGATACCTTGCCTGCTGTCTGATTTTCAAGAAGCAAACAGAACCTAACTCTGCCCTCCTCTGGGTAAAGCCTGGGGAGCTACGCACACTTATTAAACACCTCATTTAAAATCAGCTCCTTTGCCACAGAAACGTGTCATAACTAATGAAATTTTGTGTTGGACATCACTGCCACAGATCCATAACCTGGAAGAGACCAGCTGCAAGGGAAATATTTGCCCCTAGCTTTCAGACAAGCAGCCTGTCTCTGTGCTATCAGTCTGCTCCAAAGCTTCGAGATAGCAATGGAAAGAGGGGGAGGAAGAAAAAGCCCTCTAAGGCTCTCCCACGCTAATTTTAATATAGAGCATGCTAACTGGTTGGCTAGGCTTTTGTAACAGAAGAGATTAACCAGGATCTGCAGTAGCACAGACAAGGACATGCATGTGTTCTGCCACCTATAAATAGGATCTCCACTTAACAAAAACACAACCCAAACAGCCAGCTGCTAACAACACGACCGCAGAGTCCAGGCAGCAACTGAAAGGAACACTTGTTTGGTGAATAGAACTGTGCAGCCTACTCATGCTTCAGCTGGCAAAAATGATGTATGGATGAACGTTTGATGAGAAATGATACTATTAACACGGTCTCTGAAAAGTCAGGAGGGAGATACGCTAAGCAAGAAAATGTACTTTGAACTGCATGTTCAGAGCATGACTGGGAGCAGGGCTTTCAAAAAAGCAAGCATTTTTTTCTCTCAGAATGGCCACTGGCAACTTCAGCAAGAACAGCAAGCAAGGACTGACAAGCAGCCACTTCTATGCATGGAGCCCAGCTCTGCCCTGGAGAAATACAGGTTTGAGTCTCAGCTCTGTCACAGAGTTCCTATGTGATGAGTTGCACAACTGTGCTAGAGATATAAGAGTTCCCTACCCACAGGGCTATTTCAAGGATGAATGTATTGAAGGTAGGACAAGCCAAATCGTTTTCCTAGCTCTAGATACAGTCCTTGCAGAACACAAGGAGAACACTGAGACAGGGAAGAGGACTTAAGGCAGAAGCTTGTGCTTTGAAAAACCAGTGGATAAACCTTGTTTTCTGAAGAGGTGCTGGGAATGTGCATAAATAAATTCTCATTGGGCAAAGGAAGAGAAGCAGCAGACGCTTGCCAGACTACTATTAAAAAGCTCTATCAAAGCCAAGTCTTTCAGGTTTGAAGAAGCAGCCCCCCAAAAGGTACACTGCAGGCGCTTTGCAAGAAAGCTGGGTTGGCTTATGGAAGAGCTGGTGCTTCTGGGAAACATGGCTTGTGCTTTGTGCAGAGCACTGCACAGTCACTGCCAGGCTGGTACCTTTGTGCCATTCTATGTACTATGTGTTATGTGACTGCTTGCAAGCCGGGATATAAATTCACAAGGTCGAATTGGTTTGATTTCCTAACCCAAAAAGCTCTCCATTAAGGAAACACTTGTACCCTGACTCAGAGCTGACTTTACAGAGCACTCAGGCCAGAAGGCTAAGCAGACTCACCCAACAGACAAGCTGCCAAACGCCCCATGGTGGGGGCTCTGAGCCAGACCACTCTCCTTCTGTCCAGCCCACACCACTTTCCTGTGCCACTCAGCCCTGTGGCTGGCACCTGCTGATTTAATTGCTGTTCTGTGGTTGGGCTGCACCTTGAAGCTGCTCTGATCCAGCTTGCATTGGCCACACCATGATACGTGTACCTCTGGCAGCCAAGTCTGGGTTTGCGTGTTTGAACCAGCTCTAAAACAGAGGTCTTACTTCACATGAATCAACAGCTTTGAATCCAGAACACCTATGCCAATAGAAATACTGCATAAATCCCCACTGTTGTTCTGTTGTTTGTTTTTTTCCTCTAGAAGATCACAGCAAAACCTGCCAGATTGTACCTGTCCAAGCTCTTAGAGAAAACTACAAAGGCCACACCATAGAACTTATTGCAGTACTCTAATTTTAAAGAGAAGGACAGAGCGCTCGCTCTCACCACGTGGTGTGGAGACATCCTACAACTAACAGTGAATTATGCTGCAAAGGTTTGTAGTAGACAAAAAGTGACATTGAAAGCTAAGAAATTCCTTTCAGAGGAAGTTAAATATAAGTTGATATACCTGAGAAGAGCACGGGAGGTAATGGATGATCAAAGGCCAAGGGTCACTTCTCGCTCCTTTCAGCTGTGAGGCTCTCACCTGGGAACTGTTTTTGACATCTAAAGACATTTTCCTTTCTCAGTGCTCCAGAGTGCATGTCACATACCCATCCGTTCTGGAACAGGCACAGCGTGAAATGCTTTGAGGAGCTGACATTATATTAACAAGCCATATGTTTTTCTTTAATGGCCTCAATGGGAGTCGCTTGTAAACAACAGCAGAAATTATCACAGCTATTTAAAGGCTGAACATTTGCTTAATTTACTCTGCAGAGAAACATCACCAGTCTTATTACGTTGGTCATATGTTAAACCACGTACAGCACTAAAGACCTACAGTGACAGGTAGACAAACCAAGTCACGGTCCCAAACAGATTTCATAACCATTTGTCATCTTCTTTTACAGTAGCTCAGGTGCCAGAGCTTGTAATGTGACCAATTTTATCAATATATTTTTCATATTCATGTTGTGATTACAGCTGAGGGCCTCTGCTTGAACATGCAAAATGAAACATCATTTCTCCTCCCAGTGTCACCTCATGTTGTTATAAATGAGCAGGACAAACTCACAACGTTCTTGCAAGGCTTTCTAGAGTCATAAAGGTAGAATAGGAACCTCACAGGTCTTTAAACTGCATTGAAATCCATCACTTTTAATATTTCAGTTTTCTTGAAGAAAATCATCAAAACAGAATGACCTGCAATTATGCTGTGTTTTTATAACTTTAGCAATTCTGCTAATCAGGAAAATGCACATCTTGCACGCACTTGCTGGTTTAGACAGCCCTACATTTTGCACATCTACTCTCTGACAACTGCTGAAATAATGTCCTTTAGTAACCACCTCACTGAACTGCATGCATTACCACCCACAATGACAGCAGGCTCTTGGGCACAAAATAACCTTTATGTTAAAATAAGTCTAGTATTGGTTGGACTGAAAAAAAAAAAAAAGAAAGAAAAACCACTCATGCACGCACACCAGGAAAGAGACAGCATAAAATAACTCCACCAAACGTCAACCATAACGGTTTTAAAAGTGAGCAATTAGAATACAAGAGGAGAGATTTTGACAGCGTGTTTGCATTCTGCTTTTTCCATTTACTGCAGTAACAGACTGTTCTGTCACACTCACATGGCTCTTCACCAGTTATACTTGCAAAACCCAAAAGCATCTGCTGAGGGAAATCAGCAATACAGTTGTCATAGAAGAGTAACTGTGATGGTCCTATTATCATTGCCCAAGTGAAATGTTGACTCAAACTCCAGTAACCTGGCAAGGCTGACCACACACCCACAGCAGTACCATGAGCTTTTACTGTGACATTTCATGTTAGGATTTCACCTCAGCCGACTGCTCATGTCAGAAAGACGTGAGATTGGTGTTATTTATTTCTTGGGAATGCAGAATAAGTCTCATGCATACACAGAGGATGGCAGCCAGTCCAAGAATTGGTTAAATCTCCATCAAATGGGGTTCGAACAGCACCCCATTAAGAAACAACTGCTCTGCAGCACAGCTTTGCTGGTTTTGTCATCTGACACTTCCTTAGTAAATTACAAGTCATCTACAAAGTGAGCTGGGAAAGGGCATCATCCTATATTCTCCTGTGTAATGTTGCAGCACACCACTAAAAATAGGTGCTGCCTCCACTCCAGAGATGGAGGCTTCGTGAGAGCAAGGCATTTTTGCACACAGCATTTACACAGTGCACAGCACTCTGGTATATCACTGCTCACGTGTAAAATGAACAGACCTGTAGTATTTCTCCGACCTAAAAGTTACCCCAGCCACACAGATAGGTGGAAGAGTGTTTACTAGAAGCACACTATTTTAACTCCTGCCTTCACACTATTTTAACTCTTGCCTTTTCTTCCTTTTTGTTGTTTTTTTGTTTTGTTTTGTTTCTAAATTCAATCTGCATAACTGCTAAAACATGTTTCTGCTGATCTTCTTGAAAGCATGTAACAGTGAAAAACATTTCAGGAAAGGCTTTGGAATCTGTTTGGGTATTGGTTCTTTTTTTTTATTATTTTGTCTTTTTTTTTTTTAAAGCACACCCCATTTATATTGAACAAACAGCAGGTTTCTGACCTTAACCCCCCTCTCGTAGACCATTCCTCGTTTAGACAGAGCAGTTGAATCAATCTATTTGTGAACTGCTTTTGCGTTATGACTCTGCATAAATGTATAGCAGAGCACTTCAGGAATAGAACACAAATCAAGGTTAAATAAGGATAAGTATTTAGCTAATTCTTTGCATACAGATATGAGAAATCTGTTCCTATATATTACTTGCTACAAGAATGTCAAAAACTTTTAGCAGGCCAACACTGTTTGTGCAGGTGTTTGCAAACAATGAAAGCTACAGCCCACGTCCCACAAGAAACCAAGACAACAGATGAAACAGAACCAACCCAGGGCAATAACAAAGAGTGAATGTCCTCACTCAGAAGAAAGGAAGAGGAAGAGAAGCAGAGGCATATCGCCTGACAAAGGGCCTGATGAAGCAAGAGGTGGAAGAAGAGATTGCAAAAGGTTAAAGTACGAATACAAGCTTATGAACCTGTTATGTATAAAGGTGGCTGGGAGTCTGAAGGAAGCTGCCAACAAGCAGAGAAGTAAGGCTGTGGCACAGTTACTTTCGAAGCTCTGACAATTTTGTATTAAACAGCTGCTAAAGTGGCAGTTGGTCACTGTGCAAAAAGTATGTTTATGATGAGATGCTCACAGTAATGATGAACTGCATTTGGCGGTCCAAGGAGATGGCTTCCCCTCATTGCATGGCCTGTCTCCCAGCAGAAGAGAAATGCCACTAGGAACAAGCAGTTCCCCACCTCACTGCTGCCTGCCAAGGGAACGTGAGGCCAACGCTTTGTGCTTTGCCTGTTCCAGTTCAGGAAAACTGAGCCTGAAAAGCTTTGCTCAGCACGGTCTGCATTCTGCAAACAACAGCGGAGCTCTAATTAACAGCACAGATTTCACCTCAGCAAACTGGTTAAAAAGAAATAAAATCTAAGCAGTATGTGACTGCTCTGAGTTTAATCCATAAGGCAAAGAGCTGAAATAGATTCTGACTAGGCGGTCCCTGGAAAACATCTATATTATATGCTCCATTTCTCATTTCAGAAACATCCCAAGTCCAACGTGTAGCAGCCCTAAATGCAGATGAGCTGAAAGGAGAATGCCAGATTCAAATACTCATGAGAAAAGATCAAATCTGAAGTCTAATTAACATCACAGAACTCTCTTACCTCTAACAAGGGAAAGCTGCAGGGAAGTCAGGCAGAGTTTCTGTGCACTTCTGCTAGGCACCTAGATTCCAGACAACAGCATTCTCCCAAGCCCTTCCACAAAGCCCAGAATCAGGCAGGAACAAGTGAGGCTACTGCTGGCTACTTGGGCTGGAAGGCTGCCCATGCCCGAGGTTACTCTGGAGCCAGCTGGAGCTGTCTCTGGACAGCCATCTTCCATGAACAGAGCCATCCTGTCCCACAGAAAGGTGCTCTAGCTTCACTTCTCATGGTGAGGCTGATGACCAGAACATTCCCTACCTGCTCCAACAATTACAAGTGCATGGGATCTGGAATCTCAGGCCTCCTTCACCCCCTATGGGGTAAATTTCCCCAAACTGCAGTCTTACCCAGAAGCTCAAGGTGGGACTGTGTACATCCACTCTTCCCCAGTAGCACATCACCTCACACAGCTTGTTCCAAGGGACGGAGAGACATTGCCAGGAGATGTCAATTTATGCTCACTCTTCTTACCATGCAGAAGTTCCCCCATTCTGAGAGGGCTTTCATTGATTCCAGTACAATGGTGTGCAATTCCAGGCTCCTGTATTCCCTTGGCAAAGCACATTTGGACTTAACCCAGAAACCTGGAAGAAGAGCCCCTGGCAATTTCTACTGGATCTTCTAAAGCTTCATCATTAGCATCATAGGCTTTATGTGTTTCAGCCTATCACCACCAAATCAGACAGAAAGAGTAAAAAAAATCTGGCATCAAATATTAAGCCTACAGAGCAGGCAATCTCAGCCCAGCAAATCAAAGCGAGACCTCTGGTCTATTCCCAACCCATCTGATAGAAAGGCTGCCTTCTGCCACTGACATTTACTACAAAAACACTCCATGCAGAAGATCAAATACAACTGTTAATGAAGGGCACAGGACTCTTTCATGCCATCTGTGAGAAATCTTCAAGGGTACAAACAATACTTCTTCAGAAGACCAGAAAATCCACCAATTCCCATTAGATTGACAACACAGATCCTGTTGAGACCAACAAATACACTTATGTCAGCAGTTTCAGTAAGGATGGAAAAGGCTGCTGCATTTGGCTGACAGCAGAAGCATCTGAGACGGGGACATGAGTAGCACTCCAAGTTTAAAAGAGGAGCATGAAGAGTTTGATGTTATTTGGGGAGGGGGGGGAAGAACAAAAAAGAGATGCAGGCAAACAACACATTTCAGATAAGCGTCATCTTTCAACGTTATGAAGCTTTTCCAGCTGGACAGAGAAGGAAAGAGCTCTTATGTCTTCCTGGTCCAGGCCAACTGCATTCTGCACAGAACACAGAGGTTGTGAAAACCATGGAGTTCTGTCCTTCAAACAGCCAGGGCAGCCTTACAGTCAGATACCAGTGCCCCCCATCCCCACACACACTTCATTTCAACACATTACAATTAAAGCCACTGAAGGCCAGCCTGAATTCTTATTCAGAACAGCACTACGCAAAAGCCACTTTTGAACACAGCCGTAAGAGTAAAATTAGCACTCCCAATAAGGAGCGCAGTACCTGAATGAATCTTCTAGGAACAGCAACTGGCAGAATTAAGTTGTTCTTGCTGAAAAGAAGGACACTAAGTTTGCTCCCAAACTCTCACTTCCTACTTAGGAGCCTTTTCATGAACTGCCACATGTTTGTGAGAAAATTGCAGCCCCAAGAAGAGAATGTGAGCTCCCCTACTCCTCATAGAGATTCAAGTGGGGATTTGGTGCTATTTAGTTGAACAGAATTGAGTCAGTTAGGGAAGCTGAAACAATAACATATGTGAAACAGCTTGATTCCTGAGGATGTGAACTATACAGATTTTTTTTTTTAAACCCACACTCTCACCATAACATTCATTTAGTAAATCTGAATAAGAAATGTATTCAATAGCAGCACAATCTGCATGCGAACATTCTGTCAAGAGAAAGACTAAATTCCATGAATCGATAATTTGTTTCAATTGCCTTGGTTTTGTTTACTATGCTATATTTGCTGAGTATTAGCTTATTAATGTTTTATTAATGTTGGACATCATCCACGTTAAATCTCTGCCTAGGACTGAGCGAACAAGGCCTGTATTTTCTTTGACTTCAAAGAGAGTGAAGAATCTGCAGAACTGCTTTCCAGACTGTGCTGCACTCTATTTGCTCTGCTGCCCTAAGTTCAGAAAAATCACCACATCATCTGAATTTGAGACAAAAGATCTTTCATGCAATAGATCATATTTTGCAAAACTGTTATTTATAGAATGTTGGTAACACGCGTAGCATTGTAGTCAACATCAGCCTATTGGCCATTAAATATTTATTTCCATCAAAAGGCTGGCCAGCTGATTTTTAATACTGACAGAGTTCTCTCCTGTATACAACATTTGTTCTAGCTAAAGAGATCTGGTAGAATTTGTTAATCAACTGTAACTACTTGCCACCCATAAAATTGATGGAAAGAAGGGAAAAAAACTGCTAGTGGGATCCAAAGACAAACACTTTTACTTAAAACTCTGTGAAAAGAAATCCCGCTCTCTCCATATGTTTTTTTCTTGGCTCTTAATCATCTTTTCATTGGCTTCCAGCTGGCTGTCTCACTATCATCTAGCAGTATCACCAGCAAGACCAACTTGTTATGCTGAAGTCAGGCATAGAAAGAGGAGAACTGCAGAGCAGAGTGTCTATGTGCAGCAATCTTGACTAGGAACAAATCAAGTAGAAGCAATGCATGGCAGGGTCATGCATTGTGTCAGCACAGCAACCAGTGCCACACTCCTGAAATGCATCAGCAGGTCTGTGCTGGTGCTTTTTAGGAGTGGGAGTGAAGAACGACTACTACAATTGAAGCTAGAGGGAAATTCTGCAGGCAGAAGCGTAATTACCTGAGTGGGAATTCTGGCAGAAAACCCAAACCTCTTTCTCTCCTTAAATAGAAACAAATGCCGTGCAGTCACCATGGAGAGATTACGTATGCTACTTGGATCACACACAATACTGAAATACAACACACACAGGAAAGTCAGCCATGGAGCTGGTTTAGCTATATACAACCAGCAATCAGTCCTTATGGCTACAGCCACTCAGTCAGCTCATCTCCTTCCAGTCTTCTTCCCATTCCTAGCTTTTCCAAATATTAAGGCTCATACCACAGCTCGGGCTCCACGTGAAAGCCCAGCTCTGTGAGGTGTTTAGCCCTTCTGGGAAGGGAAGCTCAGCCTCTAGGCACCTCCCAGACAGCCTAGACATCTTGTAGAGCTGGGGTAAACCTTCAGTGAGGCAATGCCCTCTTGGAGGAACGCTTCAGCCCAAAAGTATAAACTTATTTTCCGTGTACTGAAAACAGCTGATTTGTTTGGGCTGAAACTCTCCCACTCACCACCACTTTTTTTGTGCTGCTACTCTTTGAAAAACTCTTGTGCCCCATTGCTCTAGGTCAAAATCAGGCAGGAGGCCTATGTTTGTCTCAAGGGCCTTTTGTCATCCCTGTGAAACTCAGACTACCCTGGCCTCCATAGCAGATGCTCTGTGGAAGCAGCAGGGTGAAAGTTTCTCAGCAGGAGTCAAACTCGCTGTGTATACGTGCTGGAAGCGTAGCATGCCATGGCACTGAAATTCAGGATTTCAGGCAGAGCTGGTCTTCACCCATCCTGTAGTTGGGGGTTACCCTTAAGGTGAAAGCCCTGACAGATTTATCCACTTCCAACTACGTAAGATGGAAGTAGAAGAAACGGTGGGGAAAGAAACATTATACAGTGCATGGCTATTAAAGTCTACTTGGATTCAACTAAGCAACAACCTTTGAAATGCAGCCTCTGGTCTTCAGAGGCTTTGATTTCTGTTACAAGATTTGTTAGTTTTGGTCTGCATCCGGTGTTTCTGGTTACCTCACACAGTAAGGCCCATATCTTCTCGCTCAACCTCTGATTTCTGTCCCTCTCCCCTCCTTCTGCTCACTGTATAACTCAGCTTGTTTTCTGTCTTCTGCCCCTCTCAGCCCTGTAGTTTTCTATTGTTCAAACTCAATAGGAATGTTATCAGACTAAAAATTTTGTAAGTTTTTTCAGTCACCTGAACCAGCCTCAGAACATGAGGAGAGTGTTTTTCCTGATCTGCAGACATACCAGGCTGGAGGTATTACATGACAATTCTTCTACTTACCGAGACCAACAAAATGCTGCTCTGTATCAGGAAAGCCATTCCACGGATGGTCCTGTTCTCACTTCTCTGCAGTAGCTCACTAATTGAGGAGCTTACAGAGGAGACAGCTGATAAGGTTGCAGACACTGAGATGCCCTTGTTCCCATTCAGTTTTCAAAACAATCCTGCAAATCACCTAACAACTTCAGATTTGAGTTCTGAAAACAATTCTTCTCGTTTTAAAATATAGATGCATTTCAATTTCCTCCATATAACACAAGCAATTATGGAGACAGCTGTTTCTGATTTCATTGTCATTTTTCCCCAACATGCACATCCGTGTGACTGGCTTTGGTTTGCATTCTCACAAGACAAGACATTGAGGCCAGCACATTTCCCCTTCCCACCATTACTGGCTTTTTCACAGCTCCTCTCTCTTTCCACTTTTAAAGTTGTGGTTCACATATGCTGTATTCCATGGGTTTTCTTAAAGGGAAATATCCTGTATTTGTATTTATGAAGAACTGCCCTCTTTCAAACAACCCCATACACCCTAGCACATTGATGGTAGTAAAATTTGCTTGTTCTCCATTTTACAAACCCATGAAAAGCTACTAAAATGAGGGGAAGATCTTCCATCATTTCGGTCAGTGTCAATTTGAGAGCAGTCTGATCTTCAGTCTGATCAGTCTGAAGTGTGCAGCTCCTGTTGCTTGAAAACAATGACCAGCTTGGCAATTTAATCACATGCGTGAGATATCAAGGCTCAGGCTTTAGGTGTATAAACTGTAAAGATCTGAGAAGGTTCTTTTCATTTCAACAGAATAAACGAGTGCAATTCTCGTTATATCCTGCATATTCTATTTCTTTAAATGATCACCTATTTTTCTCTTTATGTACCAAGAATTAATTTGTAAAATATGAATCATAAAGGTTACCTTGTTTCCAGTTATGCTAGAATCTACAGTCTTACACTTGATCAATTTCCTTACTTTAGAAACTGAATTTCAGGTTCTATTTTATTACTTGCATTTGAAGGAGCAAATAAAAATCACCTTTTTGCAATGACTAAAATATCACCTACTGCTTACTTACAAACAAGTTTTAGAACTGCACCATCCCTGCAAGTGTTTAATCAGAAATTCAAACAAGAAATTCAGCCTGTACATCATGTCCTGACACACGCTGAGCAGCAATTATATTTCAGCATTACCACACAAACCTACAAACCTCTGCTAGTGGAAAGGAACAACAGAAAAGCAACAACAATGAATCAGCGCACCAAAAGGTTGACTTGAGTTCTGTGCGAGTTCAAAGTAGACATAAGAAACAGGCCTCCTTTGATTGTGCATAAAAGGGAGAAAAAGAAGAAAAATTGTACAGACTCATTTCTTAAGAGACAGGATAATCACATTTGATTCTTTCTGGCAGCCCTAGGATGCCAGCGCAGGTAGGTATGAACAGTCATGCACAGAGAGATGTTAGCTACATCCTGGAAACCATATAATAACCTTAGTGCAGTGCTTTGCACAATAGAATAAGGCATGCTGAGGCAGAGAAGATTACTTCAGGCTCATTGCCACGTAAAAGAGTTTGTGGCTTTCCAGCCACCCCAGCTGACTCGTTTGGACTGCAGACAAGAGAAACACAGAGGGCTGCCTGCAACCGTGCCTCCAGAATGATCTCCCAGGCTGGAGCACTTCTCTCAGTGCTGGGGTTTGATTCTGAAAGCTCATCAACCTTACCACTTGAAGGGCTCATTTGTCATGTAAACATCTCAGTTTCACATGCATGGAAAAAAATGGCAAGTTTTACAGTTGGTTTTGCAGTACGAACCAGAGTAAGGTCACAAGCTGACACTGATTTGTTACCAGCATCTCAGGATGCAACAAAAATACCGTCTTACTGGCATAAGGTATTTTGAATACTTCGATTTTATGCAAAATGCCTGCTTCTTTCATTATTTGTAAAAACAATTATTTCTTCCAACTTCAATACTTGTTGATCTCAGCTAAAGTAACCCGAGACACAATCAGCTGTGATCTTCAACTGGCAGCACTCTGTTCCTATTTCTCTGACAGCTTTTACAAAATCTTCTTGGAAGCACAAACTGTGGTGTTGGGTTCTTTCCCCCATCCATCTCCTACAAACATCTATCTCAAAGGATGCGAGCAGATGCAAACAGTAATCAAGAAATTATACAATGATTTCAGAGGACATTTAAAACATTTTCCTTAACCACAGCCAGCCTGTTTCCTGACTACATCTCTTCTCATTTAAAAATTTGCCAAGCTGTTTGGAATGCTAAAATTGGGAGTTATTTTTTTCCCCAATTTCTAACGGAGATGAGAAATACTTAAGAAATCTGACCAGAGACTGATCATGTATACTTTACTTTATCTGATAGTATGTTATTCCTAAAGAAAAAAAAAAAAGATAAGAAGCTGGAGACACTCAAATGTCTTCAGTTCAGTTCCCTCGGGAGGTTCACTGACCCCCTCAGTGACCAACATCTCCAGCTAGCTGAGAAGAAGCACATTCCCTCTCAGCTTCAGATGAGGGAGCCTGGTCAAAGACAATGAGGTCTGCACGCCAGGACACAACATGAAAGCCTTCTGTGGTGCTATTTATTGTAGCAACAGGCGCGGGCAACAGTTTGATGCCATGGTGATCACGAATAACCAAACTCCCAGTGATGAGATGAGGGCATTTCCACTGCTTGGACTTGCAACAGGGAGAAGCAGATGGTCCCCATTTCATCATGGGCTGCAATACATCTAAAAGGGTTGCTGCAGCACAGCTGTCTTCTGAGGAGCTACAGAACAACCATGAAGCCAGAATCCAGGTAGCAATTTCTTCCAAACAGTCTCTGTACAGAGTATGTTATGAGATGTCTTAGCACGGGAGTGTACAAGGATATATGTATAGAGAGAAGCAGTTCTGCTGTATCTCAGAGTCTGTCAGGGAGCTCTTTATGAACAGTGTTATCTCTTAGCTTCATATGAGTCTTAAGCCAGAGGGGAATGAGACTCACCATTTGGCCACGTGCACGACCTGATTTTACAGCAGCTGAAAATTTGCCTCTCACAGTCTGCATCATTTTGCAGCACTTCAGCAGGGTACACATTGCCTCAAAAAATTATTTTCAGGCAGAGAGCTTGTATACATCCAAATATTACGTGAAACATGTGCAGAGCCATTTTGTGAGGTTTGCACAATTGAACTGGCTGAACCTCAACTCAGTCACAAGAATATATCCAGTCTCTACTCCTGCACTGTTTGCAAATGCAAAGCTCTCACTTGGAGAGGTTAAAACCTTACCATGTACTTATTTTAAAAACTCTTGGAGTTGAAATTTCTAACCAATGTCCAACGTATAGATAGCACTTAGAAGTACTAAACCAATACAGCAGTACAGGCAATGGGATTATGGACATATTCAAGATTAAGGTCATCCCTTCCTTTCTGAAATTATATGAGACCTTTCATCACCATGAACATCAATCAATCTGTGACAAAGCACAGATAAGTATCAGGAATGTCACTATATTCCACTTTACTCTGAATGTGTCAAGCCTACAAGACTATTCTAGAGACTGTTTCTTCTTACACATTCAGGAGTCCTCAAGGACTTCTCTCATTCCTTTCTTCATTTTCTTGCAGACTACAAGTGACAGTGCTGACAAAACATGGGCTGCCACCTCACACAAAGGGGCAGCTTGGACAGGGGACACTTCAGAGAATGGAAGCAAACTTGAAGTTGAAGCCAGCGAGGGAGGCTTTCATGAGAAATCAACAGAAAGATTTACACCGTCTGAAAAAAGAAGCAACGCACAAAGCACAGGTGAACAGTAGTTTAAGGTCATATCAGCTCCAGACAGAGAGACCTAGAAATGAACCATCTTGAGCCTATTGCCAGCCCTCTTCAATTCACAGTAAAGTCACTGCTGTGACACCACAAGGACCGAGCTCTTCACGCTGGTTTGAAGCCTTGCAATAGTAGTGGGAAGTATTTCCTAACCACTTGTTATGTTCTGCAGCATGACTCAGCTCTCGCTACCAGAACAGGCAGAAGGGTATATACTTTTCTTGGCAGACTCTGGGAACAGACCAGGAGAACATACTCAGCCTTGTTGTCTCCAGAGGTAGCACTCGCTAACAGGGATTATGGCACAGCACACTGGGAACACACATTGCCCACGGTAGTGCTCTCAGCCTGATGCTATCAAGTCAAGCTTTCCTTCTTTTTTCTCCCCCCCCCAAACAGAACGGCAAACACAATTCTCTTAACTAGCATCAAGTGCAGACAGCGAGTAAATGCCACACCATTACTTAAGACTGCAGCAGAAAGTTTCAGGGCAAGTTATCATATAAAGAAAACAACAGAATTTCCCAAAGTTATCACAGCACGACGCAGAGATCTGCTCAGAACTTTTTCTAAATTTCTTAAGTGCAAGGGAATGTCTGAGTTGAAACTCTCATGTATTCTTAGGATACTGATGTAAGAGATGTTGATGGAAAAGTAGTACTGTCTTTGGTGAATAACGAAGTTTTGTAGTTTACTTTTCAAGTGCTATGAACAGCTTATATTTCACAAAACACTGAACAAAAAATCTACAGTGGCTATTTACCTTTCTTATATAGAAGGGCTCCAATAACATATTCCAAATTGAACACAAAAGGAGTAATTACTGATGTTTGCTATTCATTAAAGAAGACTTAACTCCCAACGCCACAGAAGGATGCGATGAAAGGATTTCATTTCAGATTGATCAAAATGATTTGCTTGCTCTGAAATTAAGTGTTTCCTTTAAGTTCATTAAGCTGAGTTCCTTTCCTTCGTCCTTGCTAAAAAGACAACTTCACAGGAAATTTCTAAACAGAATTTCTGAAATCGTCCTTCAAGCTTCTGTTTCAAGAAACAAAGAAGAGATAGTGTAGCTTTTTTTCTCCTGAATGAATGCATTAGTGAAACTCATACAAATGGACATTGCTAATCAATATTGTCCTTTTATCATGCTTTTTAATATTATTATTATTATTATTTGCCAAAGGATGTTTTAGCATATACAGCCTTCTGGTATTTACATGCACTGGCAGACATCTGAGCCTTGGTGCCTCTTGGGTGACTGATTCAGTTATTTTAGGACAGAGAGGGAGTCAACTTATACAAGATGGTAGACGTTTTGTATTTGTGTTTTACAACCAGAAATTAAAGAAAAGCCAACACTGCCATAGCCACTTTGCTTAAAAAGATGGGCAGATATCAAGTAACTGTGATTCTGACTTGGTCCAAGTATTCTTCATACAAAAGCTCTATTTTCTGCCAGTAGGGACTGGGCAGATGGGATAACTGTCAGCTGAGGGTTGAAATACCTGATAGGTCTTGGCAAACTCGTTGCTTAATCATGTCTAATAAGTGGAAACTAAACAGCCTCTCAGAAGGGTTATCAAAATAATTTGGAATTATTCTTAACTGTTGTTTATAAGTACACAATTAAGTGTTGGAATGCATGTGATAATGCTTAAATGTAGCAGCACTGTTGCAACAAAAATCATAAGCCATGAAAGCATATGAAAATTTGCATTCATCTAATAGAAGAGCACAGTGATTTTTACAAGACAGCCAGTGTAAGATGGGATAATACAAGCCTATTGAAGGGTCCTCTCTAACCAGCTCACACAATGCTTAAGAACTTGAACTGTAAACAGCTGTCCATAGCCTCTCTTGGGGAACGTATTGACTTCACAAACCTTCAGCACCTGCTTCCATGCATTTGGCCCTCTGGGTATAACTGGCCATACTGGGAAACTGAACTCCAGTTTTCCAGACATTAGAAAGCTTACTGTAGCATTTAAGTCATAAAGAGAGCCTCAAGCAGGCCTTCTCTACAACACGTTCTTGGAATGCAATCTCTTCAATTAAAAGCTCACCTTGAAGATGGCGTTCAAACAAAACTTCATGATTTAAGTGCTTTGATGTTTTCATCTTTTCAAGATGCACTGCTCACCAGTGGGTTCATCAGCAAATCACGGCCCTTACAAGAAACAGAGAGACAAAAATCATCAGACATTCTTGAGGAGTTGAGGATGCAGGGAATAATCGGGAGCCAAAGTACTGCTGCCAGGACTGGAGAAGCACACGAAAACAAGGTGAGCATCATCACACGACACAGGATCTCTGCTACGGAGCTCTGACTCTTTTGTGAGCTCCATGAGAGTCGATTTCTCTACATGCACAGCATCCAGACAAACCTTCTCTACGATTTTAGAGGCAAGATGTTGAACATAAAACTGTATAATGAGGATGCTAATAAAACAAGCTGGCAGTAGTATTCATTCAGTTGTTTACAGCTTCCAGGCTTGTTTCAAATGGGTACAGAAGAGAAAGGGGTGGTATTAAGAGACTAGTTCTTTGAACGACTCACTGGAGAGTACATGCCATAAACTTGTTTCTCAAGTCCACAAAACTATGAGAAACATCACTAATAATTACTAATAATTACATTTGCATTTGATCTCAGACTGAAAAACCATTAGAAGACGTTGTGAGCTTTTTTGTCTAGTTATGTTGTTTTGATTTTTAAAAATAATTTTATAGAACAAGTATTGGATTAAGAAACAAGCGTCCATTTTCTTTTCATTCTGAATAATAACCTGAGGCTTATTTTGGCTTCTGAACTCAAGCTCGTTCTTTGTTGTTAAGCATTGTGCTAAGGATCAGTTGCTTTTTACAGACAGGGCTTCAAGTACAGATGGTGGGAGGGAGAAAACCCATAAGGAGATTGTAAGAAGTTTAACACCATTTGTGGCTGCATCCAAAGCACAATCCTTGCACTGACTGGACACAGACAATTCAAGCTCAGACCAAGGATGATTCTGAGTAGCTTTGAAGTTTGAGGCATTTACTCATCTCTAACCTTGACCACTTACATCAAGGTAACGTGGAAACTTTCATAAAAGGCACTGAACAAGTCTCACGTAACAGTCTGGCTAGTGGTGCAGCACAATACACTTCCTACTGTATTTTGGAAATAGGGACTGAAAAATATCTGAGTGCAGCTCCTCCGTAGCCTTTACTTACTTTGCTTTATTTTTATTTTTTATTTTATTTTTTATTTTTTGGAGTATCTGAGAGGAATATTCCCTCTGTGGCTAGATTTAGTTAACATCCTGCAGGCAGGTTTTTGTATTTTTCCCCTTCATAAAACAGGTGAGCATCTGTTCTTTTTTTCCCTCCTGTATTAAAAAGCCCTCTGCTATTAAATGGCACATACTCTTTCACTGACAGAAGCTCAGTTTGAGCTACTTCTCCTTAGGGAATTTCTCTATACCACCTCCTTACAGAAGCAGAGTCCTATGATGTTGGTGTTTTTCCCCCTCAACGGTATTAAAAAATGAATTAATGTATATATATCAATACAGCTTTTAAAAAAGCGAGCCTTGAACTTTTCACCAAAAAAGCCAGATTTTCCAAGTGATATTTCACATTTGAGCTGGGCCCACTGCTGGGCAACCTACAACTGAAAACATAAATCTGCCACTAGCTGCTAGCTCTCCCTTAGTAGCCATCAAAAAATTGGCCTGTGCTGCCTCCTGTAAGAATAATTTATTACATTAGAGCTAAATTATCCATGAACAGAGGGTCTAAATGCACTGAGTACAGACAGTAGAAAAGGGTTTTTACCCTAACACATTCCAAATTACAACACGTGGTGCTGGATTGTGAGCATTAACACACGGCTAAATCACACCTGAAATTTTGGAATTGACCACACGTAAGGACAAATGGCTTTGTAGTGAATTTCAGTCCAGCACTAGGTGTGACAAGGAAAAGAGTTTTCATAGTGCTAAGCTTTTCATAGCACTATGAAAGACTAGTATAACCAGGTTTGGGGTTATTTTTACAGTAATATTGGAGACTGAGATATCCTTGTGGGAGCTCTCCTTTCCCGTGTGTAATTCCACTCCATGTAAGTATCTGCATCTCTTAAGCTTTGTAGCATTACTTGTCCTCTCAGGATTTCCTACCATTGGCAAAACTCTGAAACCACTGCACTAGAAGCCTTCAGTCTTTTGACTTGTCCTTCACTTTATCCTGAACCAAATGAATTCTGAGCAGTAAAGGCTAAGAGGCTTGTTTCTAAGCATTACTGCTCTAAGGGGTGAGTACTTCTGAGAGCAACATTTTGGGGGGCTAGTCTAACAGAGCCAGGAAGAGCTGCTCACACAACAAGATAAACTACCCTCTGTAACTTTAACAGTGACTGCCAAAAATTTCAGCAGAGCCAGGACTTCCACCTAAATGGCAGATATCAAAATTTCTTTGTGTGCTTGTGTTTTGGCATTTAGGCTTTTTTGTTTCCTGTTTTTTTAAGAAGTAACGACTATTTTTCTTCCAGCACTTGAAAATAATTTAGCTGAAGTCCAATGTGACAGATTTTCATCCTCACCACTGCCAAGTTACGTTAAGCTTTTCTTTAGTTCATTAGTGGCCAGTTGTAGCATATCATCAATCAAGTACCTTTTTTCCAAGTCTACCTTTAGAAACACTCTCATGTGCGTGAGCTAGAGGGTAACCAGAAGGATCCAAATATATTGTCTCAAATGGAACTGCCTATGGGAATTTGATCTACTTATGAGTTCCCATTTATAGAAGATATGCATAGGTAATTATTTTAGCTTTTCCATTGCAGTTAGTTTTCACTATGGGTTCCCAGGGTTTTGAAGAAGCTGACTGAGGTGGTTGCCAAGCCACTCTCCATCATATTTGAAAAGTCTTGGCTGTCAGGTGAGGTCCCAGGTGACTGGAAGAAGGGTCACATCACTCCCAGTTATAAGAAAAGGAGCAAGGAGGACAAAGTGCAAGATTTTGCACTTGGGAGGAACCCCAGGAACACAGACTGGGAGGAGCAACCCTTGAGAACAGCCCTGCAGAGAAGGACCTGGGGATCCTGGTGGATGAAAAACTGAATGTGCACCAACAGTGAGCAGCTCAGAAAGCAAATGGTATCCTGGTCTCCATCAGAAGAGGGGTGGCCAGCAGGGACAGGGAGGTAATTGTCCCCCTCTACTCTGCTCTTGTGAAGCACCATCTGCAGTACTGTGTCCAGATCTGGGGCCTCCAATACAAGAAAGAGAGGGATCTGTTGGAGAGGGTCCAGAGGAGAGCCACAAAGATGATCAAGGGGCTGGAGCACCTCCCCTCTGGAAACAGGTTGAGGGAGCTGGGCTTGTTCAGCCTGGAGAAAAGAAGGCTGCAGGATGACCTCATTGCAGCCTTTCAATACCTAAAGGAAGCCTACAAACAGGAGGGCAATCAATTCTTTGAAAAGGTATATAACTGCAGGACAAGGGGAAATGGTTTTAAGTTGAAGGAGGGAAGATTTAGGTTGGATGTCAGGGGAAAGTTCTTTACCAAGAGAGTGGTGAGGTGCTGGAACAGCTGCCCAGAGAGGTTGTGGATGCCCCGTCCCTGGAGGTGTTCAAGGCCAGGTTGGATGGGGCCCTGGGCAGCCTGGGCTGGTATTGAACGGGGAGGTTGGCGGCCCTACCACAGGCAGGGGTGCTGGAGCTTGATGATCTTCGAGGTCCCTTCCAACCCAAATCATTCTGTGATTCTATGAGTCCTTGAACCTATGAGGACTCCTGATCCCTCACAGCTGTTTAATTCAAAGAAAATTATTTTCTCAGCTTACAGGATCACTTAACTGCCTGGAAAGCACCATCGTTGCTGAGCACCCACTCAGCGCAGACGCATAGGGAAGAATTCAATTTGCCTCTTCCAATGTAACCCACAGTTTATCTTTGGTGAGGAAGGACAATCTCAGCATGCAATACATTCCCACATTAGGCTTCTATTAGAAAGTCCTTTGTCATTAGAAAGAAGAGTTGTTTGTTTTTTGGGTTTTTTTTTACCCTTTTGGAAAAAAAAACAGTTGTTTCATTTTTACAATGATTGAACGTTGTGCAGATTTCTTGTATGTCACCTGCATTCAGAACATCCCCTCTGAATACTGGTTTTCTTCCTACTGATTCATGCTCCACCTTCATCTCACTAAATGAGTCACCCTCTATACTATTTGCAGCACTTAACACTTCTGGCAGTGAGGTCTGACTTACAGAATTATTTAAGGCTGCAAAAGTATGGCAAGCAGATATCCCAGGAGATTTATAAACAGGACAGTGTGTATTTCAGCAACCAGAGGTCCCTGGTTTGACTTCAACACCGTTAAAGCTGCTTATAGTAGACTTCATCCTCCTGGCTGCTCAGATAATCACTGCATCTTTCCAGGAATAGAGATCTAGGACTGGGCTGCTCATTTGCATGCAACAGAGGCCAGCAGTAATGTGATTATGAAGCTTTAACAAAACCATCCTTAAATTTCTTCAGCAGTAGTAAAGTAGCTTCCTTTACTGAATTCCCACATCAACTGGGTACACAGCAACATTAGAAGCTTCACAGCAACATTAGAAGCTACTCATCACTTACCAGAAAATGGGAACTCTCATTGCAACAGCACTCCTGAGCAAGTGAACACTCAGGTTATTACCACATTGCTATTTACAGGCTTCCTTTGGTACCTGAGTCTATCACTTCTATGCATGGAAAGAAAAAGAAAAAAAAAAAAAAAAAGCAGAAGGCAAGCAGCAAAATGTCAACCCAACATCAAAATAGACTCTGCTGAAATATTTTAATGTCTCTACAGAGAGATGCCCTGGAAAAGATGCTGAAGAAACCACCAGCTAGGCTGGAAAAAATGTGGTTTGGAAACAAGGAAGTGAATGATTTTTACAGCAAAGGACATGAAGGCTGCTGAAGGGAAAGGAAAAAAAAAAAAAGAAAAAAGAGGTCATCTGATTCTGTTGTGTACTCTTCAGCATTTGCTTTACCACATGAAATCCTCTGCTTTTTACAAACTGACCTAAAGCAGAGAGTTTGTGTGCAGGCTGCTACCAAAATGCATTCAATGGCAGCAAGTGGATCCCGTATTCCTCTCATGGATTTTGAAAGGCCAAGTTAATAGTTTAATTTTGCTGAAAGCCTGAAAGGTTATCCTAAAAATATGCAGAGGAGGGGAAGCTTCTAAAGCAGTTTTTCCTGCAATTAAAAAAAAATAATGCATATTCTATGCAGACAAGAGTAAATCGGCTAAGTTCAGTGCTAAACTGGAGTGATGTTGTGATTGCATTTGGGTACAAAGATAGACAGAAATGCTGCATATGATCAATGAATCTTCTTCCTACTTCCATCCCTCTTTACACAGCACTGGGGTTTTTCTGTTTTGTTTTAGGTTAGGGAAAAGGAACTAAACAGGAGACCACACCACATTGCATTTTATCCAGCAACAGCCCACCAAACTACAGGTAAACAGACTGAGGACTGCCCAAGTTTTCAAAGTCAAGAAAGCACAGATGCCCCTCAGCCATCACCTTTACATGGTGAGATAAATGTACTGCTGCAGGAAATAACTGCAGAAGAAACCACAAATTATTACACTGAGGACTTTACCATTGAGTCTGATATAACTTACAACTGTATCAATGAAACAATCTGGATTTAAGCCACCCTGCAAAGAAGGAACCTCTCTGCTCCCTGCTGCTTTTTATCTCGGGGCTTAAGAAGATGATTTATCCTGAGCTGTGGTTACCTATTTCACCGTGGAAAACTCTAATTTCACGTTTTTACACACTAGTTGAAGGAAACAAAACAAATAAGAAAAGGAAGAGGCAAATTAGTGACCTGCCAGTCTCTTAGTTGGATTACATACGTATGAACACGGTTCTATTACACTTGACTCTAGAGCAGAGAACAGGAGTTTGGAAAGGCACAAAAGGAGGAATGTGCAAGGAAGAAAAAAGCCTGAACAGCTACAAGATTTGGGGTAGTAAAACACAGTGGAGACCTAAACATAAGAATAAAGAGTTTTAACTTACTGTGCAGGCAGAGATGTGAAAGCTTCAGACATTAAGGCAACAACAGGCCACAGGAACATCTGTGAATACAGAGCAAGGAGTAATACTGAAACTGCAGTGGAGAAAACAACTAATTGGCTGAGATATAAAAGCACAGGTGAGGACAGGAAGAATGCGATCAGTCTCCATGGGAAGGATAGGACTGTTTCCATAACAGATCTATAAATTTGCAATCTTCCATTCCCTACCTCTTACACATATCCAGCTCTTCCAAAATCAGTGTAACAGCAATGGTTGCATTTGTGCTTTGCCTCTTACCAGCCCTACCATCCCCTTCTGGTTCATCTCTAAATATGCCTAATCCTTACTTCCATACCACACTCACTCCCACCTCCTATGCTGGCTTTTTTAATTCTTTACCTCCAGCTCCTGATGAAGCATTCTTCCTTTCTGCCTTCCAAGCCAAGGAAATTCAGTTGCAGTACAGGACCATTGCTCTCTTCACCAGGCACTACAGAAAAGAGAAAAACTTAGCCTTTATTTGTACAGCCTCATTGTGGTTCTCCCCATTACTCCCAGGAAACTAAATAAATTAATAAACAATGCTTGTGCTGAAACATTAAAGGTAGGAACAAGATCTCATCTCATTACTCAGGCAGCTGGGATCCCACCTGAGCAGCTGAGTGAGCAAGCTCATCAGGAAGAGACCAATGCTTCAGGTTTGGCCATGTTGTTGGTTTTTAAGAAAAAGATGGGACACAGCAGCAAACAGAAAAGCAATACTGACAATTACCCTGTGTTGCCTGGAAAGAACTGTAAAAATACTGAAGAGTAACAAATTTAGGAAAAATAAGAACTTTGGTCAGTTGGCTTGAAGTCATCCAACAGTCTGACAGGCAGGGGAAGCAGCAGATTGAGGATGTGTTTTCAGCATGCAGTTAACCAATGCTGTTCACTGAATTTTCTCTCAGATACTTCAAGTTAAGGAATAGAATGAAAACACGTGTCTGTGTGCGCATACATCCACACAGACTGTTGTACTGAGCTGATGAGCCTCCTTTTAAAGGAAGGTAAGGACACCGAAGCACCAGTAGTTGCCCAAAGCCTTCCTGTGGTTTCAGAAGGATGGGACAAACAGTTCTCTGTCCCCACCCAACATCCTTTCTTCCACTATTTCCCAGGTAAGGATTTTAGCTCCCTGCAGCACAAAAGGCCTCGTGACACAGAGAGAGAAGCAGAGCAGCAGGCAAGGTGCCTTTCTGCACCGTGACCACCTGTGGGCTCCTACCGTGCTCAGCTGGGTCAGACACACTGCTCTCCCACATCAGCAAGGATGGCCTGAGAAAAGCAACAGTAAACAGGAGAGCTTCTGAAGGTGTCACTTTACAACAGAGTTCAAATCTCTGCCGGTAATGTTTGCTTTACTAATAAGAAAAGCAGTTAAAGCTTGCCTTACTGAGTTGTGTATTTACCTGAAAACTAATCTAACTCCTATTGAAAGGCATCCATGTCTTCCTACTGCCTTCAGCGGATGTTGGACTCACTCCTTAATGCACAGCAGCAAAGCAGGGAGAACAGAGCTACATCTCAAGCAAAGGAGCTGCCCGTTGTTCTGCCTGCACCCAGAGGAACGGGATGTTGTGCCTGCTCCAGCGAATACACCAACGCTGGCACGACCTGACAACGGCAAGGCTCTCGGCGGGCGCAGACACAAGCGAGGAGCACCGTGCCTGCTTTTAAATCACCACGCCGCTCCCTCGGGCCCTGTCGCAGCCACAGAGAGCAGAGCTCGGCGCTTCCCCTCCACTCCCCGTGAGGAGCCGCCACGAGGCCTCCCTTCAGGCTCCACGCCCGGCCCTGCCGCCCCCACGCCCAGCAGGTGTCACCCTGCCCCGCGCAGCTCCCCGCCGCGCCCCGCTCCCGCTCAGGCCGCCAGCCCCTGCTCGCTGCCGCCCCGCCGCGGCCCAGCTCGGCGCTGCCTCGGGGCAGCTTTTGTCTCTCTCTCGTTTCCCTTGCATTCCTCGTTCGGCTCCTCTGTCCCTCCGGCGTTCTTCCTGTTTGACCCAGCTCTCTTTTCTCTCCAGCCTGCGGGCAGTCTCCATCTCGCCCTTGCTGCTCTGCATTTCTCTACATTCTCCCAGGATGGGGATGGCAAGAAGTGAGATCTCTGACCGAGCCGTGTGTGAACTCGGCGTGCATCTTGCTCTGCAAGCAGCCCGAGGAGCCGAGTGCTGCAGCGCAGCACGCTTACAGCTGTGCCCCGTGGAGCTGCACTCTTCCCTAATTTGCTCCGTGTGCATTTCAATACCACCTGGAATGATGAAACCCAAATCTGTCCCTAAAGCTTTACCCGAGCTGTGCTTTAGCTGTCTGCCTCTTTAAATGTACCTAAGGCCAAGCAGAGTTATTACATGGTGGGGGTAAAACTCAGCTATCTGCGGCGATGCTTTGGCACAAATTCAGGAAGCCTTCCGTGCTGGGAAGGGCCATTAAACAATGTCATCTGACCTCCTGCACATACAGAACATCGCGTTTAATTACTGGCTGTGGTGCTGGCGGGGTACAGAGGGATCTAAAACAAAAAAATCAGAACCGGGGCCCTCCAACCTCGCTTTGTTTTCCTACGTTAATTTGACATTTCAAAATAACTTGGCTGCTTCTCAAGTGCTGTCAGAAGGGCTGGTTTCCCTTTGAGGAGCAGTAACTTCTGATTTCAGGCAGTACATCAAGAGAAACCATCATTTCTCTTCCCAGCACAGAGCAGGCGAGTACTGAGAAGAGATGTGAGTGATTGCATAAGCCACTACTGAAGAAATCCCAACCGGCAGATCTCAGGTCGCACCGCACGAGGGGGAGTCTGGGGGCAGAGGGCACAGCAGAGAGCTGGACTCAGGAGGAGAGAGGGTGGGAAATGGAATGCTTTTGCAGAGAAGCCTCTGCTGCACAACCCGTCCCAGAGTGGGAATAACAAAAATATTTCCCTCCTTCTCCTTTTGAAAAACCAAACCATTTGATAAAACAAAGACACAACTTTTACAAAGAAGAAATGGCAACAATCACACCCAGCAGGGACTCCGTTTTGCTCGTGAATTCCCCCTCTTTTCCTGTTGTCTTGCAGATTAGGAAGGCATGGGATAAAGAGATCTTGTCAGGGATATTAATGGAGCCCTCCCTCCAGATAACTCCAGAGGCTCTGGTCCCAGCCCCTCTCACCACGAGGCAGCTCGCTGGGGAGATGTGTTCCCAAACAAGCTGATAGAGGCTATCTCAGGGTGTGAGGATGGAGCAGGGTACAAACACCCTTCCCAGCTGTGTAACCCCTGAATGCCCTCACTCCCAGCCACCCCGCTAATGTTTCTGCTGGGGTTTTATGCTGTGCAGTGGTTTGTTCTGAAATAGAGACCTGACAGATCAATGAACAGCAGAATATGCTTGCTGTCTACAGCGCTTTCCCACTTCACTGATATTTTGCTTTCTTGCTTCTCTGGCAGTTTTACTGTATAAAATGTTTTTGTTTTAGAGAGGATAGTGAGAGAAAGACAATGAAGGAGGTAAACAAACACAGAGAAGAGATTTACAAAGACAGCCCAGGGAAAGTTTTTTTCTGCTCCAGATGATGGAAGTTTTTAGTGCGCTGTGGCAGCATGTAGTGCCCAACCACTCCAGTATGCTGATAGGACTGCTTCCGTTACTTTGAGCCTATTTATATTCGGGATGGACGTAAATAAATATAAGCCAGCTATGATATGGAATGATGATTATTGGCAGCGGCATCTCTAAGAGCTGCTTAGACTACAGTTGTGCTTAAAAACCAAATGTATGAGAACCAGCTGCAGATCTACAAAATGTAGAAAGTCCTGCGAGGAACTAAAAATTTCCTTCTGATGTTGTCCTCTCATGTGGTTGTTACCTTTCCTGTTACACTCGCTGGATGCTTAGAACTGGAGACATGAATAGTTGAAGTTACAGAGACAAGGCTCCCAGGCTGGAACCGCAAAGGATCTAAATTCTCAGTAACACAGTGTTATGCTGTGACTTCATCTATGCTGGAAAATCAAACATGCCTGAGCCAGATGGCATGGAACATCAATAACCATCCTATCAAATTCTATCATCACTAAAAAATGTCTGTATCTGAACACAGGAATGGTCCTCGATCATAATATCTTCTGAATTGTAACTTGGAGCTGCCTTGGAAAGCACTAATTGGGAAATGTAAAAACTGCTGGAGATTGTTTGGACAGTTTAGTTTATATTTGGAAACCTTCCTGGCCACTGTTCAAACTACTAGGGTGGACAGTGTCTGAAAATATGTTTTTCTCATCTTTCTAACTTATGTGATGGTCCTTCTTCTCTATATTATGTCCTTTCAATTATATGGCCAAGAGACTTAATTATCCCCTGATTTCATACGTACCAGATAGAAATCAGCTATTGTAGTGACTGTCATATTCAACACAAAATTCATTAAACTGCACCCAGAATTCTTGATAGAAGCTCTGAGCTTTTATCACCATGACACTAGTGACTGATAAGACTCGTGTTCTCCCTATTCCCTGAGAGATCCTGGAAAATCACCCCTCTCCTCTGCAAAGGCAGTTCAGTCTTCCTTTAGGAACTCTTGTTCTCTATAGCGGGCTGGCAAGCAAAAGTGAGACCAGAGAAGGCTTTCTAACCAACAGCTCATGAGCTAGGAAGCCAGAGGACTAGAAGTGCTCCCCACCAGCTAAGCTGCTTCTCAGCACATTCATGCCTCTCCCAGGATATGAGCATTCGAAAGTAAAAGATGATCCTATAAGATACAAGCACTAGATGGAGCAGCGGGCAAACTTCTGTACTCTTTTATTGCTCACATGCAATCCATGAAGTTACCAGATAGCCCACTTGGAATTTGAGCAGAGTTTTCTTAAGGCACCTGTTTAGTCTTCCAGACATTTCCCCACGTGGAGAAAAAAGTTACCTTATTGAAAGGGAAAAAAGCATATTGTTAGAAAACAGGATCATGATTCTAAAGGTAACTTGGAAGGAGAGAAAGGGCTGTTGTACACAGGTCGCTCTGAAAGTAATGTCTCCTATTTATTTCCTTGGAAATGACAACAGATACAAAGAGCACAAAAACACTGCTTGATAGAGCAAATTTGCAACTACGAAACAGTGCTTTTCAACAGCGGCCACCATGAACTACGCATTTTCACCAGCAATGAATAAGAGCCAGCATGCCATGCTCATAAAAATCTGCGTAGCCATCCAGAACGTGGCTTGTCTTTCATGTCACTGTCACCACTGCTGAAACGTGCAACCCACCACCTCGCTGTGCTCACATCCACTGCTTGGTCTCCATAAACATTCAGCAAGTATTGAAGAATGTCAGTGGGTGCCACTTTTTCTGCGTGGAGGAATTCAGTGACACACCTTTGCTTCATTCACACTTCCATGTCAGATGCCATTTTCTCAGTTTGCCCTTCTGCTGCCATCTGTCGCACAGCAGTAAAATGTGATGGAATGTTGGTGGGAAGGTTCAACCCCTGCTGCCACACCACCAACATCCACCTCTGATGTTGTGGGCCAACATAATAAAATAGGGGGCATTACTTTCAGAGCAGCCCTCATATAGACCTTTAATCATTTGAGAATGCCACTGTGAAATTCATCTTCCTTTAACAAACAAGGGATAGAAATGGATAGGAGATATTTCCAACCCTTCCCTTAACAAAAACAATCTCTGTCAACCAACAGCTAGTGCTTAGCTTATCAATCCCTCCACTGCGCCTTGCTCTGTCACCTCAGTTCCCTGTTCTGGCTTCTCAAATGAACACCCTTTGGAGCTGACTGAATAATCTACTTTCCACTTCAAGGCACTGAATAAATGGGGGGAAAAACAAACAAACAAACAAAAAACCCATGTGAATTGAGTACGGAATTATTCGATTTAGCTTGAAGACCACCTATTTTAAACCTCATTGTAAAAACGAAAGGGGGTCACTTTTAAAATGAAAAGTGAAACCAGATCATTTCAGAAGTGACACTTTGAGGTCTTACCCTTTCCTGCTTTTTCCACTCCAGGCTATTTATCAAAGTCTCTAGTACCCAAAGTTGCCAATTTCATGGCAAATGAATTTAATTTTCCAGAAACTGCAAGTGTCCCTTGCCAGATTACTAAGGAAATAACCATAGAATATAAAAGGATTTCTTGAGAGCTATCTGAAGAATTATTCATGTCAGCAGATATATAACCATATGCAAACATTTATACAATCAGAAAGCTGATGGCAACCCCAAATTCTTCTAATTTTTTCCTTGCTCTTTTCTAACATGCTTCCTAAATTTGCCCAATGGTTTGTATAGAATCCATCAGTCTGACTTCTTGCATACTCCTAAGATGGAGTATGATGGAGTAAAGCTGTTAGTTAATGGAATTCAAGCATCAACTGTCTAATGAGTGTTGTCTGACTGCAAAAACAACTTATTTTGTATTTTATGACCCAATGTAGCATCACGCTGCATCTCTCACCAACTCTGACTTCATCTCTCAGGAGATCTGACAGTGACTTTCGCTGCAAGGAAGAAGGAAGACTCCACAGCAGTAATTGCTGCCTTATTCACCTCGTTCCCCATCTTGCCTTGACCCTTGCAGTCCCTGGTAACAACAGCAGCAGAAGTGATGCACAGGCAGCACACTGTGGTCAGATAGCTCACTCTCACCTCATCTAGCACAGTGCCTTGGACAGTCACTGAGGAGGACAGATTTGAGGACACAGGAGACTGACAGTCTCTTTTTGGTGGTGCCCACTGACAGGACAAGGGGCAAGGGGCACAAACTAGAACACAGGAGGTTCCACCTGAACATGAGGAAGAGCTTTACTTTGAGGGTGACAGAGCACTGGAACAGGTTGCCTGGAGAGGGTGTAGAGTCTCCTTCTATGGAGATGATCAAGCCTGCACACTTTCCTGTGCAGGTTTCTGTAGGGAATCTGCCTTAGCTGAGGGTTGGACTTGATGAGGTCCCTTCCAACCCATATAATTCTGTCATTTTGTGACTTAATTATCAGTGTCTGAAGCTGTCCCTGATCCAAGGGCAGCTACAACTACTGATGGCAGTATGTGTTAACACGTGCAATATACCTATGTTAAAACCTGGCTAGGGATGGTTTGAATATAAGCAAAGTAATGCAAACATCACACCTTAAATCCTACTACAGAGAAATGCAAAAAAGGCACAATTGAAGTGAGCCAAAAGCATTTGGCACTGGAAGGAAATCCCACACAAGAGTGTTTAGTTTCACAGAAAAAGACCTCAAGTTGTATAAATCTGAATGATAGCGTTGATCAAGAATGAGAATGTCATGGTCACATCATGGGGAAGAATACCTTGCAGGTGGCAATAAACACTGATAGTGTTTTGGGGAATAATTACTCTGAGTTCACTGTAGTTGTTATTGATATTATTCTAAAGAAGAGTGCAATATGGAATGTCAGCAGAGAAAAGTTTTGAGTTTGTTACTTTATTAAGATTTATATAGTTCCTTATTAATAATAATTTCTACTTATGTAGAGGCTTTTGTTAAAGTCTCTCTACAGGAACACCCAATTGATTTTCTGAAGGGAACCACTCGCATGTTGAGGACATGCAAAATAGATAGAAAATCACTTTCACCTGGATTTCCATTGGCTGTACAGGAGACAAATCCTGTTCCATGACATAACTGCTCTGCAAAGTTGCATAGCCAGATGGAAATAGGACTATGCCAACACAGTGACTATGCACACCACATTCAGTGGTTGCTTATCATACACATTGTTGTAGTGCACTCCCATTTCAAATGGCAATTGCTCTAAATTATGATAATGTACTTTAACTGAAGCTCTTCTGTACGGAAGACAAGGTTAACATTTCTTGAACTTGAAAGTCATGCACTTTTTTTGCAACGTGTTGTTTCACTTAGTGGAATAACAAAAAGTAGAAGCAGAAACAGACTGCTTGCACTTTTTGGCATCCTTTGTAATGCTGTCATCAAAGTGATGCTGTGGCAAGAGGAATAGCTCAAGCGCATCACCAAGCTTTGAATCATTCTATGCTGTTATTTGAAAGTTTCCGTGAAGCCCAAGAGACTGTTAAATTATTGAATGTTAATTTTGGAAATGCAGTATTTCCAATAATGTCTTCACAAAAGACTGAAATTTTGTTTGCTCCTCTTCCTCCTCTTCCTCTTCCTTCTCCTCCTTTTTCTCCTCAAGCAATAATAAAACCAAAGTACAAAATCCCCGTGCAACAGCAGATGAAAGAGAACCATGAGACAGTATAAAGCACTACTGAACAATAAAATGAGGACAATCTGCATTAAAAGTTTAGATTCAGTGCATCCCAAAAGAACATACTACTATCAGACCCATGGATTAATCTTCCATGAACATGAAATGTAACTCATTTTCACGTTTTACAACGGCCATCCACTCAGTGGAGTTACAATGATTTGGGTGGTTGCTGTCAGCTCCGTCTTATGATTGCCAGGAGGCAGCAGTCCTTTTCTCCCAAAGGGCTGTGATGTGTGCAGAGCGAAGGATTTCAGCTCTGCTCCTCTTTTCTTCTTTCTTTTCTTTTTTTCTTTCTTTTTTAACTGTGCTTCGCTTAGGGAGAGCATAACAGCTCTTTTATTTTTGTGATCCTGCCAGAAGGCTGTGAGGCTGGAGAATGCAGGCTGAAGCTCTGTCAGCTTGTTCCTAGCAACACATATACTCTGCATTTCATATTAGCCAGTTTAATATGATTATGGGACTTTGTTTTCTCACTGCTGAAGTACATTTTTTATTTATGAAGAGGGGCACAGGTATCGCTGTTTTGCCTCGATGCTTCTTTGAAACTTTCTTAAACATCTAAAGCTTTTTTTCCTGGCAACAAACTTGTTCTCTAACAACAATGGGCTGGGAGTTTTGATAGATCCATTTAGCCTTTTGAGAAACAACTAAATTCTGTGGGTTAACTTGTCTCCTTTTACCATCTAAGGAATATTGGCAAGCTGCAACCATTTTCCTCTGTTGGCCCTTGAAATGATTCTTCATGCTTTTGTCACATAATTAAAATTAGATTATTGCAACTCCCTGCTGGCTGGCCTTAGAGCTTTGTAAACATTCCAGCTGGCCCATAGGTTCGTAGTGAAAGGGATGCACTAAGCATATTCTTTCTTTGTCCTCTTTTCTCTCATCTGTGTTGAAATCACTGCAGTTGCTAACTGCCAGCAGAATGTATTTGGTTATTGCTTTCTAAGGGCAGCGAACATAATGTCAGAGACATTATGTGCCAAAGTCTCTCCAAGCTTTGTTTGAAACAGTCTGGATGCAAGAGCTTTCAATCTATTTTCTCTTCGTCGGTGAGGTCTTTTTCTGCTGAAAAAAGAAGGCAAAGAAGAGGGAGGGAACAGAGGAGCTCAGGCTCCCTTAATGCCACATTCAAAAGGAAAATGGGTACAGCTCTACATGATTTCAAAACCAGGGACTGCCTTTCATTGATTCTTATGTAAACACCATGAACATTATGCAGTTACTTCTTCTCCTATGAAAAACTGACTCCCTTTCCCCTCAAAAGATTAAAGCCATTTTGCAATAACAGCATCTCCCGCTACTGCTAGGCTTTCTGAGTTCAGGAGGCTGCTTCCCTGGCTGACTTCTTTTTATGTCACATTTGCTTATGGACCATTACTCCCACATTCACATCCAACCAGTTCTGTCCTATAAATCTTGTACGTAACATTGTGATTGTGCAAGACTTGCTCGATGAGCTTGTATGGATTATTGAATTAAAGTTCTCAAGGGCCTGAATGACTAATTGTTGAGGAGAGAGAACAATGCAGGGATAATAGCGCTTTAAAAGTAAGTAATACTGATGGCATAGTTTGTGTTCGGACATGATTGCTCACCTGTCACATGTACGGATCACCGCTTAGTGTTCCCTGGTTCATGGGCCCATAACCTCTCACCTCTGTAATCAGCTGGTGATTTTTCTGAAAGTGGATTATAAAGGTGAAGAAGCACAAACAGGCAGTAAAGCTGGCTGCCTTGAATTCTCCATTACTATTGGAGCCCCATCACTTTCACTGAGCCAAGGGTATGTTTGTTCAGATTGAGTTTTAGCATGGTCTTGGCCAGCCAGTGTTATGAAACAGTGACTGTGGGTGCAGACCCACAGTGTAAGTCTGTAAAGTACGATGTGACTTTATTTGTGCTTCACATTGTCACTCACATTAATTGTAGAATCACAGAACCATTACGGCTGGAAAGAACACTAAGATAATCTAGTCCAACCATAAACCATTCATGATATATGTTCCAGCATAGTCACCTCTCTGCCCAGTCATTTTTTTCTGTGCTTTTGCTGCCTAGCCCTTTGGGCACCAATGTTTGGTTGTAAAGCTCTGTTACCAGCCAGGGGCTTGATTTTAAATCCCGTGGGCACATTTCCAGAAAGCCTGCTCCCCCATCCAGCTGAAGGCAGGAGAGCTGCAGGTCTTTGGCAGCTCTGCAAATCAAGACTGCAGCTCCTAGAAGTCTGAGAACACAGTTGATTCTCACACTCAGTTCCTGCCATGGTGCAGTTTGTGACTGCTGGCAGTCACAGCATAACATAAGCTTGGTTTCTCCTTTCCCTTGTCCCACTGGGGCTTTTGCTAACATAAATACGTTACCATGTGTAAGCAAGTGCTCAGCGCTGCAGTTAATGCAGAGAACAGATCTCCTGTGACAGAGACCGTACTTGCAGTGCCCTGCTGCCTTCCCAGGGCAAACATCTCTGCTGGGGACTGGCTGCTCTGCACTGCTGGCACACTGCTGCCTCCAAGCAGGGCTGGTGCCAGTCTCCCGACAGCCCTAAGTACCGCAGCCAAGGCACCGTGTATCAGGGCTGTGCATGTGTCAAGGACAGGTTTCCCAGCCTGAAATGTCAAAGCAACTGTTTTTCCCTCAGGAGGTGCACTTGTCTCTATGGTGAAGAAAATGTATTATCACAAGTGTTGCCTTTCAGCTCAGAGCTGGCTACAGACTAAACAGGCACCGAATCCAGCAAAGTCTCAGCATCTCTCTCAGCAGAAACAACTCAGATCTTCAGACTTTTTCTTCCAAGAACCAGCCTGCTTCCAAAAGGAGTGAGCTGAGCAGTGACCAGTGCAGCCCTCCCCTCCAAACGTCACATGATAACTGCTTGGAAAGCAACACTTAACATTTTTCCTACCAAGAACAATTCTCAAACCTGGCATCCTTGTTAGCCATTTTCAGACATTTTCTGGTCATGACCCCTGTTTCAAATTGAGACTCCACTTCTGATGAGCCCTTGACCCCACATATGGGCGTGGATAAATGGCTCCTAACTGGGCTCTGTACTTTGCTCCTAACTTTACAGGCCCCACGCAGAGATGTGACCCCTGGTTTCAGAGGAAGGGATGTGGAGTACTTCAGCTCATGGAGGAATGTGCAGCAATGTTGCTTCTGCTGGAGGCATGAGAGAATGCTGAGAGCTCACTCCTGAGCAGACAGCAGTTTCATTCTGGACTCAGCTGCTGACTCCAATTGAGTTAGGTGCTGCTGCAAGCTGAAGGAGCCAAGACCTGTGATGTTTTTAACAGTTACAGCAATGCTATAGAAACACAGGTTTCTGGAGTATAGAACAAAATTTACTACTTTCACTATGTAATTTACTACTGGACTAAAATGCATAGGAAGAAAAACTCTAGTTAACTTTCACAAGCAATTTCACATTAGTTCTCCTGTATGGCTTTGTTTCCTTTTTCTTTTTTTTTTAATTATGACATCTGGGCAGTGACCCAACCAAAGCCTCACATCCCTAAAAGAACTCTGTCTGACCATAACATGCATATTCCAGTTTTCATTCACAGGCAAAGACTTATCTATTGTCCAAGTCTTTTTACTCTCTCCTAATCCGAATACAAATTCTAACTTAACTTAAAATAGACATGTCAGAAACACTTGACGTGACCTGCATGCCTTTCAACAAGTGATAATCAAATTTCCTTGCTGTACTAAGGTTAAGCAGGACACATTTCTTTTTAGAAAACAAAGTAAAACAAAACAAAACAACCTCCGTATCATGTTGAATTTGTGAAACTCAATGGAAGTTTTTATTTTATGTAAAGGAATTGAAAAGAAGTAAGAGCAGTTAAGAGCACATCTGCTGAATATAGGATGAGAGTAGGAGGCACACTTCTTTGTGGAACAGCATACATGCAGTGTTAGTGAAAATTAAAGAGCAGAGGGGGGATTATTGTTCTGCTTTTTTCCGTTTATTTATTGTGTAAATTCAGTTTCCCCTGTATAAATATTTAACTTCTCTCTTTCTCTTTGAAAATCAAACAGCAGCAGGGATAAAAAAGCAAAGAATGCAATTGTAAAATTGGCATTTACAGTGGATTTGTGCAGGTTTGGGGTCTGTAACAAATTTTAGTGCATTTGGTATGAAAGTACAAAAGTTCCTACAATTTACTACTGGAAAGGAATAGCACAGTTCCAAAAGGAAACTACAGGCAGAGAAGATTGTTCTTTTCGAAGAAAGCAGTGATAATGCAGCAATGTTCTGCAGAAAAAGGAGAGAAGATAAAGATGTAAAGAAAGAGAAGTTATTCCAATCACTTTTGGCACGGGCTTCCTCTGGGAGTGTTTGTCCCAGCAATATAAACAAACGGGCTCATGCAGTCTGTGGTTAAAATTATCAATGTCTCACTGGCTTGTGATCCAGACTAAGAAGGGCATTAAGAAATCCAAAAGAGCACAGCATCTTCTATTCCTGAAGAGACAGAAAAGGTACACTGACATAACAGTTTCCAACAGCTGTCATAGCACTGTGCATGGGGTTATGCTTTAGCTGACGGACAACAGCCTCTTGCACACAGGGCGCAGGAGCTTCATGGAGCTGCATGTTTCCAGGTTCAGCTCTGGTTTTTCTGTACACTACAGCTTAATCCCTCTGAGATTGCCCTGAGGGGTCTCCAGCATGTCCTTTTCTGGCTTTTCCCAGGCAGAGAAATGCCACTCCTTTCCTCCTTCATTTGACTGTATCTGGCTTTTCTTCTGGCACAAAAAAGCCCTCCTCACTCAGAGGTGTGATGAGATGGGGAGGAGAGGACTTTTCCTTTGCACATCAATTGCCTTATTTGGGGGTAAGTTCCCAATCTCTGATAAATATGGCACCGATGACAAAATCAGCTAGTTGTCATGGCATCACTGCTCTTAGGACATGAACTTATGGGTTAAAAGCATCTTATTCATTTGAACTTCTTACTTAACTGAATAAAGTTTGATGCAACTGTTACTCAGAAAAACTACTGTGAGGACTGCAAAGTGGAAAAGCTCAAAATTGTCAAATGATCACCCTAGAAAGATTCTTGCTGTGGGAGATGCTGCTGTGCATGTTCCTATGAGACAGGAGATGGAACAGGAAGGAGACAGACAAGACTCCTTTCCTATCCCTTGCCCCAGCTCCAGGGAGACTGCTGGTCCTCTCTGAAAAGGTCCTCCATGGAAAAGGAATCCTGCTGCCCTTCCCAAAACACTTCTGCATGGAAAAATGAAGAGAAGTTGCCACAGACGCTTACAAAAAGGAAAGCAGACAGCAGGCCTCTGGAGCTGATGGATATTCCAAAATAAATGATGCAGAAGGAGATCTTGTTCCCGTCAAGCAGTTGTGTGGGCCTACCAGCTTCAGGAGGGGCGTTTTGTCCCAGAAACTTCTCTGATCAGGTCTTGCCTTGCAGGGAGAGATAAGGGCTCCATGGCTTAAATTTTTCTATGGGAAGTTTGCTGATACCATCTGAAGACATCTTAGCTGTTTTCAGTGAATTCCTATTGCAGGTGATAGAGGAAATTCTGAAGATCAGGTCTCTTGACTCCCCTCTTTGTACACAGTTTGAGGCACCTCAAGCCTGGGTCTCCATCAGTCTAAGAAAATAGCAAAGACTGCGTAATTTCTGGGTGGAAAAAATGAGAACTGTAACCTCAGGGTGCATTAAAACCAACCAACCAAACAACAACAAGAACAAAAACAGCACTTTTTTTTTTTTTTTTGGTAGAGATACCGCCTGGATTCTCACTCTTATACAAAAATCAATTTGCAATGCTAAAAAAAAAAAACAACAGCAAAGAAAGCTAGAAAAGGTGTCAAATGTCAGATAGAAAGTATGGTCTGAAAAAATGGAAGAGGAGTATGGATGAAGATGATGCAAGGGCGTTAAAGAAACATCCAGTTTTCTCATTGTCTTTGCAGATGGCAATTTGTGTCACTGTCATTTTTAAGATGCTTCTGGATTTTTCCCTCTCTGTTCTCCCAGTTTCAGCTGTTCCTTGCTATCCTGACACTGGACAACAGGCTAATGCCCCCTGACACGCCAAATGTGGAGCAACCCATTTGCATAGGCCATGCTCTACTGGAGGGGATGAAAGCTCTGAAAAGCAGCAGGAATAGTAATTCCCTTAACCTTTTCCTCTTGCCTCTCTTCCCTAAAGTGACAGTGTGATTGTGTTTACAAAGCAGAATTAACACCTGGGACAACACAGAGTCAATGGATGTGGAACTCACGTTCTACGCAAATGATGCTGAGTGGCTGAAAGATCTTTCTGTGATTGAGTTTTCAAGACAATTTCCTACTGAAGGGACCAGAAATGTTGGTGGTTATACACACTGCATGCTCGACTTACCCACTCACAGAAAAAAAGGCTGATTTAGACTATTATAAATTGCATGTGTTTCAACAATTTCACTGGCTCCAGTATACACAACAGTAAGGAAGCAAGGACGACCCACAGAGGCTGAGTATTAGTGAGGAGAAGATGAATCCACCAAAGGTGAACATACCCAGATTTTCCATGACTCTCACAGCAACTTCTGAGCAACTGACCTCTCTTAGTATGACTAATGATGCAAATACTTATTTTCACCAGTCTTTGAAAATTAATCAAACCACAACACACTGTTTAAAACAGAAATGCTCGCTAATCAGCTGCAGCAACCTATTTCAGCACATACGTGAGTTTAAGCACACACGCAGCCACGCTGAATGCAGTATAGCACTAAAAGCTGTGTGCTCACACCAACTCCTCTGTTGAAGTAGGGTTTCCATCTGTCTGTATAAAGTTGCACCAAGCCTGCGCAACTTCACTTTGAAGCCATTAGTTTTGGCCCTACAGGAAGCTATTTATACATATCTGAATTAATTAAGTCAGCTCTGTACAGCAGAAAAAGGAATCAACTTAATATGGTCGCCATGGCAATAAATATTTCCTGGATGGAGTTTTGCTGCTGATTGGCAATGGCTTCCCCACATTCCTTATGATGGCAAAAGTTGTTGAGCTTTTTAGCTTGTACTGAACATCTTCCTTCAGAGTAAGATAAACTTGAAGCCTGAGTATTTTAGACAAAGATTCCTCTTTGGTAGCATCTCACACTAGTTTAAAATCATTCAGATCTTGAAACCAGGATCCACAGTTTTCCCTTCATCTTGCCCCCTCCTATTCCTGACTAGTGTGCTGAGAGTCTCTGGGATACTGAGCAGATAGCGAATCCGTGGACGCTGACTGCATTTTGTTATTAAAGTGACCCCTCCACCACTGACTGAGCTGAGCATGGCTGGAAAAATGACGGCAGAGAACAACCTGTTGTTTTCAACAGACAGTCTTGGCTGACCCTTGTGTCCACACCAGGCAAAAATAGAAAATAAAAGGTGCTGACGCTTTGCCAGCCCCATCTGCAGAATACACTCCTGGCCATGTCAATCACACCAGCGAGACTCTACGTGCAGTACACAGTAGAAATGTCCAAGTCATGCCTATGCCTTGTTGCTAAATTTGCCAAATGAGTCCGCAACCTCCTCACAGCTTTGGGAAGGCCATGCTTTGTGGACAGGGAGTCTTTGGTGGGCAGTGGATACCTCAGAGGGCTTCAAGAGCTTCTCTGCGCTTGTGTGGAGCTCAGAGATGTTGAGCGGTTGTGCGAGCTTCTTTTCTTTTTGTCTTTTTCGTTTCTTTTCTCGAGTAGATTAAACCAAATATTAAATACGCTTTCAAACAAACACCAGTCTTACACACTGCCAAATGAGATGGCATGTACAGGACAGATGCATGATTCCAATCTGCTTTTTCTTTCCTCTTTTTAGAAACACGGGCCTCAAATGTGTGTGATCAGAACATGCGTCTGTCCATGTATTTTTCTCCTCATAATCACTAGAAATCTATCTTATTCAGTGTTAACCAAATGTAGCAAAGGAGGCATGTTTTCACTGTTAAGTTTCATGAAAATAGGTCACTGGTAGAGAACAAAGATCCTTTCCATGTCCTTACTGTTAGGAAAGCTAGATTGCTCTCTTTTCGCAAGAATCCACATCAGAGCTGGAAACCAAAAACTGCACACACTTGTGATTGCCTCAGCTGTGTGAGAAGCTTCAGCAGCAATGGGCACCTTTTTAAGTCACTGTTATCAGATGGCTGAAAGCTACACTGTTCACACGACCAAAGTTATGGCGGAGCAAAACGAAGAAGCTGGAAGAAGGGAAATGCATGATTAGTCTCTGATTTGCAAATTCACTGCATTCATTTTGAGCTTTGTGGGTTTTCTTGTAGATTTTTTTTTTACACCTATTGGAAGAAACTCAAGTTAGCAAAGTAGCTATTGAGATGAGGCATTTAGAAAACCCAGAACAAAACGATAGAGCTGCCATGACTACCCTCTAATCTTCAGCTTTCAAGCCCCTCCTGGCCCAAGTCACCTTCTGAGGATAGCAAAGGAAACGCATGACCTCTCAGCCACATGCAGCCCATGGCAGCAGGACCCATTGCACCAGCTGCTGCTGGTTCCTAAGCTTACAGCTCGGCTTCTTGTGTTGTATTTATTAATACAGTCTTTAAAAAGCCAGTATTTCTAGTAAAATTAAAGGCTACCAGACCTCTTAAAGAAATATCTCGCTTCCCTGTGTGAGTAAAAGACTCGTACAAATCTGAAGTCTTTTAAGGTTGAATAGCTTAGTAGGACAGGGAACTGAGAGAGAACGCCCAGCCCCGAGGTGGCTGTTTGTTAATGGGTTACAGCTACACTGTGGTGTTATCTGATGTTTTGCTTTCTAATGTACGTGTTTAAAAAGGAATAATGAAAAGGTAAATAAACGCAAAGGAATCCCAGGGACAGAAGAGGGTCTATGAGGAATTCATTCAATGAAAAATACAAGCATACTGTTTCATATTGTGTTATTGACCATATATATACGTTAATTCTTCCATGTCTCATTTGCCTAGCAGCATGGAAACTGCCAGCATTTTAAGAGCTGCTATCAGGTAACTTGCAGTGACATTAGCCAGACCATACAAACAGTGAACAGGCTCTAGTGACTGCGTTTTGAACCTGATCCTATGAGATGCTGCATGCTTTTTCTCCACATAGCCTTTAAGATGGCTAGACACAAACGGACTCCCAGACCTCTGTACTGAGAGCAGCTATGCAGTGCACTGCAAGGAGAGAGCTCTGAGAAGTGTCAACTGGCTGGGACTGATCTGACATTTCAGTTTATCCCTTGCCAGTGCAGGGGGACTCTTTCCCTGCATTAATCTTTTTATGCTTTTCTGTCAAATCTCAATGAGCCAGGTGAGAAAACTGCTGCATAATACCTAGCTTTAACTTTTGGGACTGTTTTCCTGACACATCCAGGGTCACAGCATCATGGAGGAACTCTACACAAGAGCTCCCTGTGCAACACGCTAACACAAAACAGTCACAGCAAGAAGAGACAAAATGGATCTGAATGGCAGAAATACTCTGACTTCTCAAACACACTTATGCATGTACTTAACTCATTACAAGGAATTCCTTTATTTTCTAGGCGCCCAGAAGACGCATATCAGATAGACTGGCAGCTCAGACAAAACCACTAAAACTTACATAGGACATTTTTACAGAACAGGGATCTGAACCAAGTGCCCCTAAGAACAGAATCACTCCTTCTACCACACGCCCATGCATCCTTTCACAAACATTTCCTCCCCTTCTATAAGAATATGAAAATATTTTTCTATCCCCTTGCATATCATCCCATCTTTAAACAATTCCTCTCACTCTCCAGTATTTCACATGAACTTCTAATCTGGATTGCATTTAGCTGTTTTCAAGCTAGCTTTCTCCCATCCCCACTTTAATAAAACCCGATTAACACGCTTGAGAGACAAACGTGAACAAAAATCTCCCTTTCCCTCTGAAGTATGGCATTCATGAAGATATCATGAATAAGTAAACATTATCTCGTGTTCTGTTTCTTTTGTCTAGCTTATTGGTGTTGAGAAAGCTTCTTCTTCATTTATTTATGTTGGTATTTTATTTCCTTCCTGAGTTTCAAAGATGAACAGAGAAAAATAAATACCACAGAAATAGTTGATAGGCTGAAACGACCATGTGCTTTCTTCCCAGGGAAGTAAAAAATATATATATTTAATGCTAAGTTTTTGTTGCCTTGGTATTTCATTTAATACAACTCATAATATGGACTGGATGACAGTCTATGTATGACAATAGCTAGCAAGCCAGAGCATCAAAATCCTGTTTTCCAATGTGCAGGATTCCAATTTCTTCTCTTAATACTGATTCAATGATATCGGATTCTAGATTCCTAAATTACTGTTGTACTTAGAACTGGGGCAATCTTGTCTAGAGCAAGCCTATTCTAATGGCAGAATGTGTACAGTCCAGCAGCTAGTCAGTTTTGCACAGTCCTCACCAAGGTCCCAGATAACACTCCTGCATTTCTTTTTCTCAAATTCCCTGGAGAGATGCTGCAACACAACATACCAGCAGGTCCCAATGTCTGTGAGATTGGGCCAACTGGTGGATTAATTCTTGCTTATCTGACCTCATTTAACTCTTTAGCAGATCTTGGTAAAATGATCAAATCTCAGAAAAATTATTCCTCAGACTGATGTTAAAAAGTATTGATTTGGTAAACTTCATGGCAAATGAATAGACTTTGACAAAAGGTAACTGGGTAGATTAGATGCTGTGGGGCGAAAGAGACAGCCTACAGAAAATCCAAGCATTGTACCTGACCCCTATAAGCAATAAGCACAACATTTAACTTGTTTCATGTTGACAGAGTCTGTTTTTCAAATCCACGAAAATTCCTCAGTGGAATTAAATCCACCTTGATCCCTGTGCATGGCTAACCAAAAGGCAACGTGATAGCTCTTCTGCAGCACTAACTTAGCACGCTCACAGCTGTAGCATCTTAGCAAAGGTCCTTTCCAGAGGGGAAAATGGAGGCATTAGAGCATGACACGTTTTCCGTGTCCTACTTCATAACCTCACACCTTAGATGAACTGTGAAAGTTAAGACTAAGGGTCTAACGGCGCAAGCCAGCCAAACAGTACTATTTTTATCCTCATGACAAAGTCAGAAGGGTTTTCTCCTTCTTGTTAAAGACAAAAGCCATGCATTTTCCGAATGAGGGCAATAAAGGCTACAAGAATGCTTAAAAACCCCACATAAACTTTTTTGGTTGCAGAAATGAAGATGTAGATGCAATTGACAAAGTGTAATTTGCTTGACTTTCCACTGATAAACAGAGCAAACCAACAAAAGAAAAAGAAACCAACAATCTACTGTGCATTTTGAAGCTATAGCCTGAAAAAAAATAGAATTTTTTGACAAAATTGACTTTCAGCTTTGTAGGATGAATACAGAAAGCAATGGCAATTGCAGCACGCCTCCCTCCTGAGTCACTTCCGTGAAGACATGGAAGGAAGATGGGCAGAGGAGAGCTGTGTGCTGCAAGTGTCACCTTACCAGCACCGTGTGCTGCAGAATTCCTGACCTTCTGGGGGAGAATGAAGAAAATCACCGTGGTTCTTCTCAGCAGGAAGCTCGTTCCACTTTGGGGCTCTAGCCAAATCCTAACATAGCTAAATCTACCTACCAAAATGAAATAAGAAACAATGTTTTTTTTTTCAATCCCAGCCAGAAAAATAATATCTCTGAACAGGAGAAGATAATCTGCTCTGACAGTCCTCGAAGGAGAGGAATGCTGTGTCACAATGCAGAACTAGCTGTACCACTGCAGCAGGTGGTGGGACGCAGTGCAGGCCAGTCAGCCCCCGTGAGATCCTTCTGGAATGGAGGCACCAAACTGCTGTCATGTGTCACAAATGGCATCTAATCCAAAAAGCAGAGCTACCTAAAAGCTATTGTTGGCCTGGCACTATTTTTAGTCGAAGAAACCAAGCCTGCAAAGTAGACTGAATGGTAAAAAGTTTGGGCTAAAAATACTTGATGGCAAGATTTGATACCTTTGGATCAGAAAACACAGCTGAGGTAATAAAAACTCCCACAACACCACTCTCTGGCTCAGTATTGGCAAGACTGTCAAGATGCCGTTTGTCCTGAGAAGGCAGCATGCAAGTGGGATGCCTGTGCCCTCCCAGACTCTCTTCCAGCACTTGTAAAGCTCTAGTTTGAGTGCCTGAATCACAATATAGGGGGTTCTTATATTCAGGTGAAGAAGACAGAGCACAGATTTGTTTCCTCCCTTCTTCCTCCATGTTTCTCCACACCCCAGATGCCTTCAAAGGAAAGTGGAGGACAGTTCAGTGGAGCAGCTCATCCTTCTCTTTTTCTCTCTTCATGCTGGGATTAGCAGATATGTCCCTGGGCAAGGACAGAGGAACACTACAACCCTCCTTTTCCTCTTAATGTGACATAGGCAAAGGCACATTTTGGACCTCTGCTCTGATTGTCTCGGTGGTTAGATGAAAGTTAAGTTGCCTGCAAGCTTGGTTTCCCCAGGACAAGCAGTGCAAGAGGAACTAAGTCCTTTTAAAAAAGAAGTGTTGGGCTGAACTTCGCAAATGAGGATGTGGTATTTCCAGGCCATAAATTAGAGCCTTTCAGCTCTCTGACAGGAATGTGCAAGTCATTTCCCTGGAGGGCTGAGAGTGCATGAACCACACAGAAGTTGATTCCTGGATCCAGAGCTGCAGTACTGAGATGTTCACGTGACAGGTAATTAGTTGCTCACTTAGAACTTCCCCCAGAAGCATTCCTCCAACATGGCTAAGAACTGAAGGGAATAAAGTGTGTTTGAGTGACCTTTTCTCTGTATTTCTCTCCACCTATCCACTTTTCTCTTTCCTTTTCCACCTATCACCTTTTCTTTTTCTCTTCTGCTATCCTACCAATATATGTGCACTGCTTTCTACATCAACTGTCTGTTTAATCCCTTGTAATAGTAACTAACCAGGGCTTAATGGCTTCTGTCTTTCATCAGAATCCCAGTATTTGTGTTTCTTTTTTTTCCTGCTTATCTTGACTGAAGTCTAGATTCAACGTGATGTAATTGGGTTTTGTTTCACTGCCCTTAGCAGAGATCCACCAATTTGGACTGGCAGATAATTTTTTCATGGTGATATTCTTTTACTAAGAGTTTCTGTTTTGTGTATGAAATACAAGCTAGCAATGAGTTATATGGGTCTATCAGTTCAGGCTACATGTATATGGCTTAGCAGGCAGCTCTGACCACTTGTTCTTCCACCAAATAACAAGATGAGGGGGGTATAAGGCATTTTAAAGATGTGCAGGAGTTGGATAGAGAGGGTTGTGCTTCTCATAGAGTCATCCAGCTGTTATGCCAAGCAAAATTCAATATGGTTTTGCAGACTTGTTAGATACTTTCTAGATACCTGTCCTCAGCAGGACAAGGGGAAATGGGTTAAGTTGAGGGAGGGAAGATTTAGGTTGAGTGTCAGGGGGAATTTCTTTACTATGAGAGTGGTGAAGTGCTGGAACAGCTGCCCAGAGAGGTTGTGGATGCCCTGTTCAGGGCACGAGGCATTCAAAGCCAGGTTGGATGGGGCCCTGTGCAGCCTGGTCTAGTACTGAATGGGGAGGTTGGTGGCCCTGCCTGTGGCAGGGAGGTTGGAGATTCATGATCCTTGAGCTCCCTTCCAACCCAGGCCATTCTGTGATTCTGTATCATAGCTGCCTGTGGCCAGGACAAATAAATCTGGTGTTTAACACTTCTACTTCTAAGCTTCAGCTAGTCTGCAAATCTACATTTATTCCTTCCCCTGAAGTTGACATTATTAATTGTTGTTCTCCTGACATTACTTGTTCATATGGCAAGTGTGAGAGCTTCCCTCCATTCATAGAGCATATGACCATCATAGTACAACTTCAGATCTTGCTGTAGCACTGGGAAGCACTACTCAGTATGGCATTCATGCTTTGGTATTCATAAGCCTTGCCATGTGTTCCCCTACCACCAGCATGTGCTTGCAGAACCCTTTATGGATGCATTCAACATTCTGCGTACAGTTATCATTCACCTCTGCTTCATCTGACATACCTATTACTTTCTTATATACAGGCAATATGTCTTTCATACACAGTGTCACAAGCTTTGAATTTTGTTTGCTGAATCACTGAAATTTTGTGTCAGCTCTTCCACTGCCCTTGAAAGGGAAGAACATCCATATCAGATTGAAACTACCCTTGGTGCTCTACATTTGGTGATGCAACTGGGAGTAGTGAGGTTTATGGTAGACAGATCATGCTGATTAGTGCTCAGATATTACAAAGAAAGAGACTTTGGAAAACAGTGAGATTAATAGATTTCAGGGGGAAAAAAAATCATCCTATGGTGAAATCTGTTCTAACAGGCATACTGCCAGGAGAGACAGAGTAGGAGCTTTACCAATTAAGATTTTTCTAACAGAAATTGACAATTCGAGAAGTAATCATAGATAAGGACTATACATCAGTAAGAGTGAGAAGATGATGAGGACGTTGAGGTTTCTAAGTTTCTCAAGAACATGAGAGTGCACTGCCTACTACTGTATGCTATGCTTCCCAGTGCAGTCAAACATATTGCCCAAGCCACTGAGCAGAGACACGCTGGTCCTCTCTGTAACAGGATGTGGTTGGTGGATTAGAAGACAAAGCCGTGTCTGATGTAATTAGCTGAATGCTTTCACAGAGCTATGGCATTATGGAACTTCAGCAGAAATGTCTCACTGTCCAAACTGATCATCTTTACTGCTTTAACAGAAAAATAATTACTTTTCAGCGCTGCTCAAAACCCATGGAGTTTTAGGCACTAAGCATTCTAGTAATAGCAACAGCAAATCAGAGTGTGCATACGTGTATATATAAACATACAGAGAATTTTTGGGATTTCACTTGGGTGTGTTTACTTCATGATGAACCGAATGTTCTGACAACCTTTCTTATTTACTGAAACAAGCGCCAGCAAGAATGAATGGCGTGCAATATAATCAGGGGTCTTTGTTATTTTCAGAAGCCTAATGAATGAACACATGACATCCACCGCTTTTTGACATGACAGGCATATGGTGTTCATAAATAAATAAAAAGCCTGATGATACAGTTGGGTTGATACCACCGAGTGGTAACATTTGGTAAGCTGGCAAGTTGTCTACTCTATCTTAGCTCGACAACAAAAACACAAAATATCTGAGTAAAAACAATTAATTGTAACTGATAGCTATTGCAGTTTCCTCCAATGAAGTCACATTACTAGGTTCCAAAAGAAACACTAGACTTTAATGTATAGCTTCAGATACACTTACAATAACAATTAAAATTATTAGGGAGGCGTTTTTCAGCCACAATAGCAGTCAGCAACAATATCTACATGCCTGGTAGAGATTCACAGCAATACCAAAGTGTGAAGCAGAACCAAGGTGCCTACATTTTACTTATACTCGAAACTGAAATCCTGAAAATGCCAGAATAGCCACCTAATGGACAGGCACTGCTTTTGGGTTTTGTAACAGTGGTGCTTACTGAAATACGATTGAGCCAGATTCAGTTTTCAAACCTCTCTATGCCCTACAGATCCCAGTTTCTCATCTCTCCCAGGAATGCTCTCCATAGATCTGTCTTTCCACATTCTTGCTGCTTGCTTGAAAAATCACACTTTCACCAGTGGCATCACTACTGCAAAATCTGAAGGATATAGGAATATATGTGTTTCTTCCACACTAGCATTTCAAAGCTACAACCTGATCCCTAGCAGTGAGTCATCCCAGTGACCCATCCACAAATGTAAAATACAAATTATTACAAGCAACTGAGATAATAACTATGATGTATCTGCCCACAGACCTCACTGCAGAAAGCCATATGCAGTACAATCCTTGTCTTTATAAATCTTCAAAGCCACTCATCTGACTGCAAACCCAGTCATACATGCAGTGTAGTCAGGTAAGCAGTAATCAATCAACAGCTAACCCCAGAGTCATCCTCATCGCAGAATTCATCCAACTTCATCAGTTTCCTGTGATACCTACAGGTTCCACAGGACATCTTCAGGCTTCTCTGTGCTGAACCCCGACACCTATAGCAAAAAGATACAAGGCCTGATCAGGCCAGAACATCTATGAGATTGATGTCCTCTCAATAAGGATTGACCCTTCTGGAGTTTTGTAGTCAGCTCCCTTGGATTAAGGCTAGCTCAAAATTTGGGGTTAGGGTACAGTTTAGGAGAGAAGCACACATTGTATGCCTGAACACGGTAGTATTCAGACAGTCCTGAATTTATTTTCAGATGGTTGAGGTCACTTCCCTTTGGGAAGCATGGAGTTAAACTGACAATTAAGACTGAGAAAGAGTTGAAAATATTTTCTGATAGCTGCTTAAATAAGATACAGGCTGGTACGGTAATGCCAAATCAGCCTTAATTTGGTCACAGGATAGTAAAGATCACCATTGTGAGAGTCAGAGGGCTGTGTTTGTTTTTCATAGGGTGTGCAAAAATACAGGCTCATGTTGACAGTACTGAACACACGAGAGTTAGCTGCAGCACCTCTCTGGGATTTAGGCTAGAATTCCTGAGGTATCCAAAGGCTGGAAATGTTCATCCTACATTATGTCAGAATCACCAAAGTAGGAAGAGGTTTAATCCTGGCAGGACTGAAAGGATAAAAACTGAGTTTTGAGGGGTTACCCCTCAATGGTAGGGGCTCTATTCTTGTGTTTATCTTAGTGATATGGTTGGGCTAAAGGAAATAATCATCAGGAGTACTGTATTTATTTCTGAATTTCACTGGAACTGTTATCTGTTAATGGCCAGGGACATCATCTTGCTTTAGAAAAGAGAATCTGTTAATATGCTGAAGTAATATGAAAATTGCTTTGGAGCATCTTAAGGCTACATTAAGTGTTTAGTTTTAGGAAAAGCTAAGTTTTGGAGAATTGTGTGATCATCTTAATCTTTGAAGAAATATCAAAGAAGAAAAGGGATGGTATCAGAGAGATTGCACATGATACTCACAGCAGTCACCTCCTAAGTTAAACTGTGGCTAGCTGGAAGATTGGCATTAGGATGTGAGAGAAATGAGATGATAGAATTGTGGTTCTAGGAATACTATGGTTGGCAAAAGATGTGGTGTCATTGATAGTTTCAGTTCAAGATTAGGAAAGAAGGGCGAGGACTGCTGGTATTAAATGTGAAGCCTGCAGGAGCCATTGAGTAGAATGAGGCTCATGAAAAGAATGAGGCTCAAGAAAAGAAGAGGCTCAAGAAAATGTAATGGGTGACAATTTGAGCTTGGATAATTGTGTTCACTCTCCTGAATCAAGGCTAGTGTTAGGATTAAGAACTGGTGTTGGAACACTGAGTTTATTTCTGAATTCTGTGGGAACTATGTACTCAGTTGGCAGCTGTTCCTGAGAGGACTAGGCTGATGGAACGGGCGATAGCTGCTTTCTAAGACACAAAGGGTTGAAGATCTGCGGTCATTTCTCCTTCCTGCAGGGGCCACCAAAACTCAATCCTGACCAAGCCTAGAGTTCGCTGTCTGCCACAGAAGTATCTTAAAGCACCACTCTTGATTTTGATCCAGATAAGTTTATTAGCACCTCCTGCCCAGAACTCTTTATCTCAAAACTATGGTTAGGTCTGTCACTTCTGCCCGGACAAAACTACTCATACCCTAATCATTCCTGGAAATAGTTGAGCACCATGGCTCTTCCAAAGGGTGGCATGAAAGCCATTCCCAGTTCACCTTACCCCAAACTGAGCACTGGATCCCACGGCTCCAACCCCTTGTTAGTGACCATATTAATCCTGTGGATCCAGCAACAAATGAAGTTATTCTGCCCTTGGCTTCTCAAATTCTCTGAACTGAACTCAACACACAGAACAAAGAAATAACCCTGCTGTTTGTCCAGACAAATCTGTGCTCTTCTGTCCTGATCAACAGAAGGCCTCAGCTCAGTCTTCACAGGATTATGGCATCCATTACAACAAGCTCAGATTGACAGCCCTTGTGAACTCCAAGCAGGATGGAGGTAGGTGACAGAATTCAAGAATGGGGCAGAGTTAGAGCTACTGTGCAAAAAGGAAGCGGAGGTTAAAGAGGTAGTTCTACTGCTGGCTGGGAAAGAACTCCTGCATAGGCTGTAAGGGTTTAGGAAAGGATCGCTGTGCTTTAGATAAACAGACCAGAATGAGAATGGGAAAATGAAGATAACTAGCCTAGGATTTAATCTATGATTAAGATGAAAGAAGAGATGCAGCTTTTGGAGAAGATAGATGGATGAATTAGAAGAGGTAACAGAGTAGAAAAAGCTGGCAATACTAGTTAGGAAAACATTTAAAAAGGGTCTGCTCAACTAAATTTTAAACTCCAGATTAAAACCGGTACAGGACAGAATGAGGTGAAGATATATTTTTGGTTCATGTAGGGTCTGTATGTCTGTAGCATGATGGTAGTGTTGTAGTGCAAGTTAGGTCTATTGCTGTGAGAGTTACCTTTCCTTGTTGAAGGCTATGATTGCTTGGAATCACATGTGTACCTTAGGAGAGAAGAACCAGAAAAGGCTTGTTCATTGCAGGAACCCACAAGGGCTGCAAAAGCAGTAAGAAGAGTGGAGACATCAGAGGGAATTAAGGTGTGTTTTTTCCTTACGAAATGCTTCCTGGACCTCAAGTTAATCATGTCATTGTGGTTGTATTTTATTTGTGACAGACAGACTCAGGCTACTACAAGGGCCAGCTGATGAATCCTGTCTAAATATAAGAATTTTGCCCTTTATTGGCATATAGATATGGAAAGTTAAGTTTTGTTTCTGGATCCTGGAAGACCAGCTGTTCTGGGCTCAGTCAGCCAAAATCTCCAGTCTTCCACTCGGGCTCAGTTTTGTGTTGGGCTGTGGATACAGCTTGAAACTGGTGAGATTGATCAGCTCCATCTGTTGCCACAGTCTTTATAGGCTAGAAGACTGGGAAGAGGAGTGCTGCCTCTGCAGATGCAACACACTTAGGACTGTGGGAAGGAAAGAATTTCTTGAGTGACTACAGCTAGAAGTAAGGACAGATTTCTTAGCTATACAGCAGGCAGTTGCAGGTTTGGAGAGAGAACCCGGGCAAACAGGATAGGAAGAGGATTCATTTGCTGAAGTGAGATCCAAGATTAAAGATATCAAAGCAGTGTGAGTGTTCGGTTTATGCCTGAAGTCTGTAAGTCCGCAGGTCTGGTATGTGAGCTGACAATATGAAGTCATTGCTCAATTACAGTAAACAAACTGTATTTGTTACTGGATCCCAGAGGCCAATTAAGCTGAAAATTTGTTTCCAAAAACCCCTCTATTGGATCAGATCCGATGACAGCTTTGAGGCTTTAAGGAAGCTTTGTACTGAAGATCTACTAGCATTAGGTGGCTGTAGAAGGCTGACAATATTTGGAGGATGGATGATGTAGTTAGCTGTAAGAAATCACACTATAGCAATCAAAAGTTGATGGGCAAGAGAATAAAGATAAAAGTCTGGTGTCTGGAATGAAAGAGGCAAATTCCTTAATAGAGCTGCAATTACTTCTGGAGTAGCCAAACATTACTTTTCTGGCCTTAATGCAAGAATCCATGACTACATGGACTACAATGACTACAAAACTAGGCTAATTCTCCATTCCTGCAGACATCACAAGACAAGCAGGAGTGGTGGGCACAGAAAGGGACAGGGAATGCTATGGTTGGTTTTAGGTGAAGTTCATCCTTTTGGCCTTCAAAGGGGCGAGGAGTTTACAGTTCTCCTACGCAGTGTGCTGTAGTGCTCTACGGTGCTGACACCTTGAGTAGGACTACTATGTAAGTTCAGGTCACTGGGCCAGAGCTTAAGGTGACAGTTAACCATTAGAGCAGAATTGGCTTTGTTGTGTTTAACAGAGGGTTCCAGACCACTATAAGAAGTATGCTGGGAGATGTCTTGGGGCAGAGTTAATGGCCTTACTGGATTCAGGCCAAAGTTAATGTCTTGGAATCACAGGAAGTGAAAAGCAACATTTATGTCTGGATCACAGAATCACAAAATGGTTGAAGTGACAAAGGGTCCTCTGGGTCCACTTGGTCCAGCAGTCAGAGCAGAGTACCCAAACCCATGTCCAGGATGAGACTCCAAAACCTGTCTGGGCATTCTCTGCCAGTGCTCCATTTCCCACACAGCACCAAAGTTCTTCCTGGTGTTCAGAGGGAACCTCCTGTGCTTCAGTTTGTCAACTGCCTCTTGTCCTGGCACTGGGCATCACTGAAAACAGCCTGGCCCCATCTTCATTGCATCCTCCCTTTAGGTATTTAGACACTGAAGGGATACCTCCTGAGCCTCTTCTTCTCCAGGCTATAAAGTCTCATCTCTCTCAGTCTTTCATCTCTCAGGATCCTGCTAGGTTTGCTGAGCTTAAATCTCAGTTAGTTCTAACATAATAACACAGATTGTTTAATCTGCAGAATCTGAAGGATGGTGTGGGGTTTGGGGTTAGTTTTAGCGACAGCACAGCCTGGTGCTGCACATTCTAGGCCATTAGAACCAGTACGATGACTGCTGAAGAAAATCAGGCAGAGCCAATATTAGATATGGGGCAAGCAGGGCCTAAGACTAGGATTGATGTCATTATGGGTAACATTTGGTACTAGAGGGACTGAGAGTTCTTGAAAATCATTTCTGGAAACCAGTGCATCGCTCCTTTATGTTAAAAGAGGGGACTTCACAGGGAAAGTCTAACAGACAAAAGCACAAGGAGATAGAGGCACTAGCACTTATCAAGGCTTTGTGACCACAAGGGTTTGGTTCAGAAGTCCATACACATGTGCACATATGTTTCTCCAATCTGTAACCTTCCTCCCATCCTTCCTGTCTCCCTGTGAGCCTCCCTGCCCCCCAGCTCCCACAGCCCTCCATGTCCTTTCTTTTGTTCTGCCGCATCCTTCTCAGCACAGCACAGGGCCCAGGCAGCAAGAGGAGAGAAAGAGGAGGGAAGCAGCTTTACCAATTGCTTTGGCCCTGCGTGCAGAACAATAACAACCACCAGCCCCACCATAACAGTAGTAATGGAAATGCTGCCGGGCCCCGGCTTTTCCATCTTGGGGTGTAAGGCAGGTGATGCAGCTGGGGGTCACCACCGGCATTTGGTTTGGGATGTAAGCATCTGGGGGCTGCCGGCTCGCAGCGGTGACCCCACAACCCCGCCGGCACTGCTTATCTGCCCAAGCCTGGGGACACGCGCAGACTCCCCGCCGGGCCCTCCGGCAGCAGCCCCCGTTCCGACGGCATCCAGCTGTTGCCGCCAGCTGTGTGCCAGCCCCGGCCGAGCCGCGGCCGAGCGCGGGGGCCGCCCCACCGCGGTCCCCGCCCCTGCGGGAGGAGGAGGAACCGAGAGTGCCCGACCCGGTGGCTTTTAGGGGGGAAGGCCACTCGCCGCTTAGCGCTCCTCCGCCCGCCGCCGCTCCGCCGGGCTGGCCGCTGCCCGGCCGCTGCTCCTCCCGTCCCCGGCACCTACCTCGAGCCCCCCGCGGGCTGCGGGGCTCCGCGCCCGGAGCAGGAGGCAGCTGGGCGGGCAGAAGCAGCGGGGAGCCGCGCCGTGACCGGGTGGCGGGGGGGAGACGGGAGGCAGAGAGGAGGAAAAAGAAGGCAGGAGAACAGCGGGGGTTGACTCTGGGAGCGGGTCTCGGCGCCCAGGACCCGCACGCCCCGGCGGCCACGCGTGGGTGCAGAGCTCAGGGCCGGGCGGAAGATGCACACGACGCAGAAGGACACCACCTACACCAAGATCTTCGTCGGGGGCTTGCCCTACCACACCACCGACTCCAGCCTGCGCAAGTACTTCGAGGTGTTCGGCGACATCGAGGAGGCGGTGGTCATCACCGACCGGCAGACGGGCAAGTCCCGGGGATACGGCTTTGTAAGTGCGGGGACGGCTGCGGCCGCCGTCGGGAGAAACTTCTGCGGGGGTCGCTGCGTGGGGAGCGGGAGGGTTTGGAGGATTTTCCTTCTTTCCTTCCTTCCTTTCTTTCTTTCTTTCTTTCTTTTTTTCTTTTTGCTTTCTTTCTTTTCTTAGTTTTTTGTTTTGTTTTGTTGGGTTTTTTTTTCCCCCTCCCTGCTGGGCACTTCGGAGAGAGGCGGGGGGAGGATTACTGAAAAAGGAGATGGAGGGCGAATCCCGTCGCTTCTCGCCCAGCCTGTTGCTCCCTGATACGGCCTCGCAGAGGGTTATCTGCTGCCGGCGGAGCTCGGCCCGCACCCTCGGCGGCTGCCGGCTGCCCCGGAGCAGCAAGGCGAGGCGGGGGGAACCCCGGGCGGCTGAACCGGGGCGGGGGACTTCTCCCAGTCGCCCCGAGGGAGAGATCTAACGCGGAGCCTCGCCCCTGAAGGTCACCATGGCCGACAGAGCCGCTGCCGAACGAGCGTGTAAGGACCCCAACCCCATCATCGATGGTAGGAAGGCCAATGTCAACCTGGCGTACTTGGGTGCCAAGCCGAGGATCATGCAGCCAGGTGAGGACGCGGCCCTGCGTGCACCTTGGGTTCCTGAAGGGAGTTGAGCTTTGGGAAAGGTAGTGCTGGGCCACACTCCCCCGAAGCGCATTGGGGGGTCAGGTGTGCTTTTGTCTCTAAAGGCAGCACGCAGTAACTTTGTGGCTATTTGTTTAAGCACCAAAAGCAACTGGAGATACAATATCCCAAGTTCTCCAGGAGGATTTGCACAGTTCCGATTCTTCATTGGCTATTTCCATTGCTGGGATCGTGGAGGAGCTGACCATTTACAGTATCATTGCAGGGAAAGAGTGGCCTGGGAATGAATCGCTTCGAGTGTGTGTGGTCTTATTAATACCAACAGTATCTTAAAGGAAAGTCCTAAAACAGATGGGAGCTATGGGAAGGATTTTAAAATAAAGTAGCATTTCCCAAGGCCACATCTGAGCCAATCTGATGTCCTTGCCACTTCCCAAAGTGCTGCCTCGCACCCTGAGAGAGCTTTGAGCACGGCGCGTGTAAACGTCTGTGCTCTGAAGGTGTTGAGCCCAGGGAGCACTGTGAGCAGTTCTGTGCCCACACAGGAAAGGGATTTTGTGCTTGGGCATTTGGAGAGCAGAAACGAAGTCAAGGATTTGAACCCCTGCTAAATCCTCATGTGGAGAGGGCTAAGGCTTAAATCTGTAAAAACAGCACAGATACACTGATGGTTAAAAAGGGCCATATATAGATGGACAGTAAGGACCAGAATGGAGCATAAAATCAAAAGTTAATGAAAACTTTCTACTCGTTATTTAGCCAGAGTCATTCTTCTAAACACCACTAGGGAAGCGTGAGCTTCACTGTTTTAATTTCTGCATGGATGTCTGTGTGCGTGTGTGTGTAGGGACCGATGTGTTTTGCTTTCTGGTTTGTGGTTCTCCAGCCTTAGAGACACCACCACTGGAGGCCGTTACCCTGCGTTTGTGTGCGTGTGTGTGGCAAATAGCCAAAGGAAACTCATATGGAGAATGTGATGTGTTTTCCTTGGTAGGTTTTGCCTTTGGTGTTCAGCAGCTTCATCCAGCTCTCATACAGAGGCCTTTTGGGTAAGTCTGTTCAATGGGACCTCAAACAGGGGAGGAGAATTCTTTTTTTTTTGCAAAAGTATGATCCTTGAAGGCCTCTGGCACTAGCATCCTTATAAACACAGCAGCAGTACTGCAGATTGCAGACTTACAAACGTATGCCTGTAACTGTGCTCTCCTTGTCGGTAACGTTCTGAACGCTGTAGCCGAGTCAAGTTGTGTGGGACGTGTCCCCTCCACCTAAGCAGCCCGGTCCCGTATGACCCTATGATAAAACAAGGAGGTATGACTTGATGCAAGATTGCTGTGCCCCGTTTCTCTTTTTTCAGCTTGACTCAATGTTATTTATCTCTTTCTAATCTGACAGGGATCGTTTACAGTTAAGATAACTGATCAGAAGGATATGATGATAAGAGGTGGAATAGTTCTGTTTGGAATTAAACTCTGTAACCAGTAGACTCAAACACAAACAAGCTAAAATGGTGATTAACGATGCATGTATGTTTTTTTCATATAGTCAATAGACCTCCGTGTGCTTTTTTTCATTTATTTATTACGGTAATGAAGTGGTGTTGATAGCTAAACTGTGTGCTTTTATTTACTCGAAAGAGCTGTAGTGAAGTGGTTTTTTTTTTTTTGGGGGGGGGGGGGTCATTTTGATTTTGTTTTTGTTGTTGAGGAGTGACTTTGCCATGGGGAGCAAAGGGCCTTTTTTGTTTCCTTGCTTTCAAGCTGTAGCTTGTGACTTTTTTAACCTTATTTTGTAGTGAGTGCTAAATGGTGTGACTTCTTGGTTTTTTTTAAGTGAATCAACATATTGCTTGCATGTTCATAATTTTGGGGGGGGTTTGTTCTCAGGAGGGGTGTGGAGCTCCTTATTAACAATGTGCGTCCTGTTGGGCTTTCTAATTGGAGATTTTTTCCTTCGGTCTGACTTTAATACGTAGCACATTTCTCCTTTACTCGACTATACTGTTCCTAAGTATCTCTAACTCTTGCTTCCTGTAGGCATTTAATTAGGAGGTGAGGTCTGCTTCAAAATTCTGATACAGCGTCACTTCACTAACGCGCACTGGCTGAGAAACTCATTGCAAAATAATGCATTTGGCTAATTAATGAAAAAGCTAACAATCAAGTAGGGAAAACGTGTCACAACTAGAATAGCTTCATGTAGCGTACCCAGCTGCCAGAAGCAGGAATAGCTTCTCAATAGTTTGCTTCATCAAACCTGTAGGTAACTGTAGGAAACAGTTTTCCTAGAAGCTTTATGCGCTTTTAGAGGAGAACGTTTGCTCTCCTGAGACACCTGGGGAGGCTGTGGAAAACTTTCTGTCTTTTTTTCTTCTTCCTCTGCCGTACTTTGTTTGACTTCTCTGAAGTGTGAGGAGACGGCAGTGTGTGCGCGGTGCTCAGTGTGTGACGCCAGCACCGAGGAGGGCAGGAGGTGGAGTGCGTGGTCTGCAGAGCTGCTACAGCCCTGCTGCAAAGAGGAACCAGTGAACTGCCCAGGGAGCAGCCGTGGAGAGAGTATTTGCTGAGCATAACAGAAAAGGAGAACCTGTGCAATCTGTTGCTGAAAGCACTGTGCAAGTGGAGGGCTCCTTCTTGCTTTCCCTACCCCGAGCCAACAATAGATCACTGAAATCTTGCTTAGGTCAGGGGAATTCTTCCAGCAGGCTGAATAAGGTTTTATTTCTAATGCAAAGTATATAAATCTGAGGAGAGGAATGTTGGTACCAGGGTCGTGTATATATCAAATTAGTCATTTTTAATCCTTGCTTTTTGCCTTTCTTTTGCTATGTACAGACAAAGGAGATTACTAAACCTGCTTCCCCCTGGGAATTTCCAATGGCCTGTGTATTTTCTAAGGGATGTACTTCAAATTAGGAAGGACAGCATTCATTAGGATAAATGAAAACATTCTCTATATACCTTGACAATTCTGCTGGGCTGTTTCAGTGCTTGAATCTACATTTATTAAGAGCTCACTCTCAGATGATGCTGCATGGATTGCACACCTTAAAACCTCTCATCCTCCCATGCAGTTGCACTTAAAAAAAAAAAAATACATTTTACTAATATGCTCTGTTAAATGGATTGTAGTAATGATTCATTACCAACCCTCTGCTAACTCTTCCATAGAAGCTGCAAAAGTTTTATTTTGTTTTTCCCTATCAATCAGAATGCAGATTAGTAAGGTGCTGCCATACTCCAGGATGGTCAACAGTGTTTTGTCATGATTGCCCACCTAACAAGCAAGAAACTGAAGATAACTGGAGTATGTCAAATTACTTTACTGAAAGGATGCAGAAATACAGTATTCCAAATTAAATACAGCTTTTATTGCAGCGGAAGGAGCTAGCAACTAGGTTAGCTTCACTGCATGAAGGGAGCTGTTTGGTCACAGGACTGGTTATCTACAGCTCTGTTTTCAGAATTGCTTATTGAAATACTACCCCTGAACTCAATAGGAATTTAAGGAGAGGGAAAAATAACTCTGTCTCCTAAAACAGATTTTCTCATTTTGCTTACATAATTTTTATTTTACTATTATGGAGGAAAAATATGGGGTTATGCATAGGGACCGGTGTAGGACATGACTTGTTCTGTCAGAGTTTGTCCCCTTATTTTTTTCTAGAACTTGTAGTGCCTCAATCAAAATGAGGGCATTCCCATTCCCACTCTTTCTAGTAAGACCAGAGTTAAATCTCAAGTTGATAAGGCTGCTATCAAATGGTGAGCTGATACTGCCTGCTTGTTACTGTCTCCTATAGTTCTGTCTCCAGCCAGGCAATTCTGCCTTCCCTAAGAGAGAAGGAGAAGCCCTCTTTTAGTCTGTGGTCGGGAGACCTGTGTAGTATCAGACTACTGCTAACCAGGCTCTAGGGAATGAAGCCAGAACAGTCAGAAGTGAACCTGCAGATTGCTAAATGTCCTCTTGCTGTTACCAGACGCAAATTCAAAAGGGAGCACCTTAAGGGGATGCCTTGATGCTTCTGTGACCTATTTTTATTATCAGGAAAGCTGTTCATTGACTAAATTCTACTCGGTAGTGATGCTCACCAAACCTTACCATGGTCTGAAGCAAAACATGTCATTCAAAGTTAAATAACCACCTTCTCAATAGTGTAGCGTTGAGATTTCAATTATGTGTTACTAAGGCTGAATTTCCGCATGACACAGCTCTCTGCATTAGTCTAAACTGTCCTTTCCTTAAAAACAATTAGCTGTCGCCTTATTATTGCTTGTAGGATTATTCTGGGAGATCTTAGTTAAAAACACATCTTCTGTTATAACAACAGGGGAAGTTGTAAGGCACACGGCAGCGTGGAGTCATTTCATTTTGAATATCCCAAAGCTATAGTTGTTGCTAAAGTTAAATGTGGCTTTCCTTTTCCTTTAGTGCAAGAGCTTAAAACAACAAATAGGTGTTCCAAAATTAAAACTACTGTCAGGAAAGAAAGCTCAAACCATGTGCAATTCCCACACTCTTACTTTCAAGAACAAAGCAGCAGCTTTTATTTAAAATTATTGACACTAAGGATATCCAGCACTATTAGGCATTGCTTTTTCAACTTTTGACCTGGCAGAGCACTAAAAGCAGTTGGGTTCTGAATGGCCAGGCTCTGCACGTGCTGGCCTCTGCAGTAGGTAGAAATTGACTTTGGCCATATAAAGCCGTTTCAGTCGACTCAAAACAGTTGTAGCATGACAGATGATCAAAAATAGCCCCAGTGCAGCTTACGCTGTCAATCACCACGTGTGAAATGGCACGGTGGTGAGGAGCCTGCCTGGGGTTTATGTTTGTTGTAGGGTAAGATGTGGCAAACGGGTCATGTTTCATAACTTCACCACCTGTTAGTTTCTTGGCTTAATGAAACAAGTCATAAGAGTTTAAGTGGGAGCACATGTATCTTTCTGTCTTGTTCAAGGATCCGATCGAGTGTCCTAAAGTCCTAAGAAAATTCTAGTAACATCAGTTGCAGACAACACGAGCACTTAGATAAGCCTTCTTGCTGAACCATTTCTGTTAGGACTATTCTATTTCATAAATGCCGTACATAAAAAGTCTTGTGATGTGATGTTGAATGGGCTCTTACATGATGCAGAAGGGGCTCTCTTTAAAGTCGTTTTCATTCCTCTTTATTTAATACTTAAAAACATGATGTTATATTTATTGAAATTTTCCTTGGCTGGTGACCAATACGAAACGCATGCTCTTGCTCATCCATCTTGTATGGGGAGCTCAGGTAATGATGTGTATTTAAATGCACAGAGCCAGCTTAAATATGCTTCAAATGCAGTTCTGGCTAATCACATCATAAATTAGGTGAGTTTTAAAAACCCAACTTACTGTTTTATCTTATGCTTTCTTTCCTTTCCCATCCCTATTTGTCATTCTCTCTTTTTTTTTTTCCATTTCTCCCTTCATACAGTAGGAAGTGAAGTCCATTGACACGCTGGGTTTTTATGAGTGCAGTGTTCCTATTCACGCCACTGAGCTCTTCTTCTTCTTAAGAAAGAAAACCAGGCTGTTCCAAAGTCCAGTTTTCATGTATTTTATACTATTTCTTTGCTATGAATCTAGGTGACAGTGCCCCTTCTGATTGAAATGCTTCCTTGTTGACCATTTAGGTAAATCTTGATGTCATTTTAAAAATTAAAAAAGCAAAAAAGCTTTCCATTAAAACTTACAATTGGAGGACACTGTGTACTATTGCAGGTTGCATCTATGCTACAGTGCACTAAAAGGCTGGTGCAGTCTTCAGAGTTGTCTGTAAAGGTAAATTTCATTACTAAATAGCTGTAAATTTGCACAAGCAGTTTTATATAAAACTCACTTTCTGGAAATGAGTTCGGAATGTGAAGGACTTCTCAGTGAAAATCCAGATGTGAGACAGAGCTATGGATTTTAAATGAAAATTATATCAGATGCATCATTTTAATAAACTGTATTATGTGATCAAACACAATTTTGAGATGAATTTGTGTGTACACTTCTCTTGTGGAGAAGATGTGAAGAAAGTGTGTGTACTGATTTGTTCAGAATGGTTATTGCTTAAGCCATACATTTGTTTGGTCTTTTTGTTTGCTTGTTTGGTTGTTGTTTTTGTGGTTTTTTTTTTTGCTTTTGTTAAGCACCAGATCTATTTAGACTTAATCCTATTCCCACCTTCCAAAAAACTCTATGCTGTATGTCTTGCATAGAAATAAACAAGCTGGCACAAAACAGGACAGCAGTGGCCTGATAATCAAACAGGTTTGACCCTTGTGTCCTTATGAACTTTTTAAAAGTGTGATGCACATGTACTTAGGAGTCACTGTTATGGATTTTAATAGCATCCATGTAGCTTCCCTCAATGGCCTCTTGTGACGGAGTGAGCTGCACTATAGTTCGTTTGGAAAGTGTGATTCTTGCTGTGTTTACCACACTTGTGAACTTTATTTAAACTCTTTTGTCGCCTGTGTTGGTTTTTTTTTGTTTTTGTTTTTTGTTTTTGTTTTTATTCTTATTTTTAATAAGGGTGACTGAGGTTGCAGAGAAATTAATGTGTGCTGAGTCTGCATAGCAACTTAAGTAGGGTTGCCACAATACACCTTTCTTCCCTGCTCCCCCCAGAACACTTTACGTAAACAGGGCTAAGCTGTTTTGTTGCCTTATTGGCCATTGTCAAACAGCGAGGCTGTCAAACCGCCGTGTTACTAATAATAACAGTACTCACAGGAAATAATTTCACTAAGAGGCAAGTAGTTCGGCGACAAGCAGGATCACGAAAACCACTTGAGGTGTTTTGAAAAACAAATGCTGCAATCGAGCCTCCTCCTTCAGAGTTGCCTTAAACTGACATCAGTAATCCTGGGCCTTCTAAAGGCTTTGATAACATCCCACGTAACATCCTCAAGCAACATTAAACGCTCCTCTTTAACTCGGCTATAAGGCTGTGCTTCAGAGCAACTCATGTTTTCAGGCCAACCAACTGATAACCGGTCTGTTCCACCCAGTTATTGTGGCAACCCTATGCACATAACAACAACTAAATTGAGTTTGTCTGACTTCGGAGTATGGATACGACGCTTAGGCGCTAACTCGCCTACCACCTCTGACTCCCTCTCCCATCTTTCAACAGGATCCCAGCTCACTATGTCTATCCACAGGCTTTTGTGCAGCCCGGAGTGGTAATTCCCCACGTTCAACCCGCAGCAGCTGCCGCTTCCACTACGCCTTACATCGATTACACCGGAGCTGCCTACGCCCAGTACTCGGCGGCGGCGGCCGCCTATGAGCAATACCCGTACGCCGCCTCTCCAGCCGCCGCTGCCGGCTACGTGGCGGCGGGGGGCTACGGCTACGCGGTGCAGCAGCCCATCACCGCAGCGGCACCGGGGACGGCGGCTGCGGCGGCTGCGGCTTTTGGCCAGTACCAACCCCAACAGCTGCAGACGGATCGTATGCAATAGCAGACGGACTCCCGAGGGAAGCTCGTTCTTTCTCTTCCTCTTTTTGGCCTTCCAGTATAAGTAGTTAATCAGAGACGATTGATGTTAACTAAGGAGCTTTAAGGAAAGCGACGCTATTGCGAAACTAAAGAGTTTTTATTCCACTGTCTTCATACAGTATGCATCCAAATCTTGTTGTTAGAGGGGAGGGGTAGTGCGGCATGGCTAGTTTCAAGTATCGATCCAGAAGAAAATGGGGAAAACATACTGTACTGTCATGAAAGAGTGGCAGGAGTAGCAATGGGACTTTGTATTTTAAAAGAAACGAGAACCAAAAAAGCAAAGGTGTATTTTTACAGTATCAGGGAAGCAAAACTGCCTTTTATAAGTGAGAAAGTGGTATTCAAAAAGTTCGAACCAGGGGAAAAAACTGAGTCAGCAATATGTAACCTTTATCCATTTAAGAGGAAACAAGCTTAAAGCACTGATTGTCCTGTGTAGCTTTCAGAAGCTGTCTTCGTGAGATGGCATCTTCCCACCGTTTCACTAACGGGCATCGAACAACCCAAGGAAGATGGCCTGCTAGTAAGATGGCGGACAGGCACCAAAGTTATTTTCTTATCTGTCCTCTGGATGAGTGGAACTATGGAGCAAGTGATGTGGAAGTAAGGGGTGCAACAGCTGTAGAGACAATCAATAACACAGACAGTTCTGGACAGAACACATCACTCATGCTCATGTGATGAGCTTGTCACATCCTAATCCCTCGCCCCATCCTGTTTCACTTTTGGGAAACTTTAACTGCTGGTGTCAGCTATTCTGATTCTAAAATAGGATCAGCCCTTTACTACAACAGCCTTCTCTTTCTATTTATTGCATCTATTCGTAACTTGTGAATAAAGGCAGGAAGAAGCTTAATGAATTAAAACTTTTAAGAACTGTTTTAAGGGAATTTTCTTTTCTGAAACCATTTGTACGATTTTAATATCTATTTCAGGACTATATTTAAAATATTTATTAGTGAACGTACATTACACAAGGCAACTTTTGTTACCAAGACTGCAGTTCTTGAAGGGTTAATGGTATGTGATTTATACTGTGCCTTAATTGTTATGCTATTTAAAAAGAAATATTTATTTTGAAAGTTTTACTATGCTGTGCTCTAAAGAAAGCAACTTTAGATGTGACACTGTATAATTATGTATTCATCTCATGGCATAAATTATTTAGTAGACTTAGATGTAGCATATTAAATATTAACCTAATTAACTAAGGATGTTGACTTGGATTTATTTAAATTCAGTATGTGCACTGTATGAGGGTACTCTTAAATTAACACTTTTTTTTTTAGGTTTTTACATTAAATATTGCTAGTTCATTCTTTTTCCCTCTAATAGTTCTTCATGTAGACCTCTCAAGTACATTAGTGCAGTTTTCTCACTCATCTGTATGTAGACTGACTATTTTTCCCTTTGCTAGGAAATGCTGCTTTACATTGTCCTGTGAAACTACAATACTTGCAATTTTTATTCTTGACCGAAATGGAATTTAATATTTTACACTGTATTGGATTTTTTTATACTTGAACAATTTCATACAAGGGAAGACAGGATAGCATTTTTATGGACTTTTATCCAATGTCACTGGATTTATTTTAAGTATTCTGAGTACTAGCCAGTGTTACAATGTAGACATGACTCTTCTGTGCATATTATTTATTCAGTATGTATATTGCTTTACAACATTTCAGATCTTTTAATCAATTCACTCATATTAAAAACAATAAAAGATGTCGTCGCATCTTGTCTCTTGATGTCTTTGCTCAAACTGTCTTAGATCATGTCTAGCTAAAATTTGGGGCCAACCTTTTATATAATTTTCTTGGTCTGTGGGCTGATCATTGCAGTGTCTTCAAGTCTACAAACTGTAAACTGTATTAAATAGAAGAAACTCTACAGAGAAAATGGAGAAGATCCATCTTAAAGGTTATCGTAAAATAACTGAGTGTAAGGGACTCTGGGAGTTCACCAAATCCCAGACCAGGTTGTTTATGTCTTTGTACAGTTTAGTCTTAAAATCCTCCATTCAGAGACTGCAAAACCCCACTACGTCAACCATTTCATTGCCTAATTGTCCACATAGTATCTTTTCTTTTTTCCTTTTCCTTTACGTAGCCCAAGCCTCCCTGATTATTTATGACCTTCATCTCTCATTCTTTGGCACAGAGCCCAACCCTATCTTCTCAGTAACCTCCACTTAGCAACTGGAAAGTTGCCGTTCTCTTCTGTGGGCTGGACAAGCCCCATTGCCTGAGCCTCTGCTCTTAGATTTCATGCTTCAACCCCCAGCCATCTTTCTGTTCTTCCAATGGATTCATTAGGGTTTATCAAAAGCTTTCATATGCTGGGGAAGTCAAGACTGGACTCACTCTGCCAGATGTGATCTAATGAGCACTGAGTGAAAGGGAATTACCAATTCCCTTCATCTGCCACCTGTGCTGCTGTTCATATGGTTTAATGCACTTTCACTGCTGCCAGGCTTTGCCACTAACTCACACTCAGCCCAACATAAGGCCTTGCATGCCCTTTCCAGCAGAGCTGTTACCAAGCCAGCCATGCCTTATAAGCCTGTGCAGGGTCCTTGCCCATCTGAGATGCAGGACGCTACATTTGTCCATACTGAATTTCATGGGGCTCCTGTTGGCCCTATCCTCTAGCAAACATGAATCTCTCTGAATGGCAGGCCGGATCTCAAGCACATCAACTACACCATCCATTTGGTATCATCATTGATAGCCTGAAAGTACTGCATCCTGCCTTTGCATCTAGGTCATTGACAAAGACATCAGGCAGGACAATCCCTGTAGAATTCAATTTGCAACCAACTTTCAGGCACAGTATGATTCTGAACATCAATCTGGTTGGAATTTTGCCCATCCAAACTGAAACATCTGAAATTGAATACAAGGATTCTGTGTGAGACTGCACAAAAAGCCTTGCTAAACTCAAGATAGACCTCTGCTTTCCTCTCATCCACAGTGAACTCATTTGATCATAGGAGGTTTGGCACAATTTACACTTGTAAATCCATGCTGACCTTTCCCAATTACTACCTTCTTCTTCATGTGCCAATAAATGACTTCCAATATTGCCTGCACTGTGACTGTCCCAGAAACTGACTGTCCTTAAAGACAATCCATTTTCAATCCCCCCCGCCAGAGGCAGGATTGTCACCAACTAGATCAGGCTGCCAGGGTCTCATCCAACCTAGCCTTGAATGCTTCTGGGGATGGGGCATCCACAGCTTCACTGGGTAACCAGCTCCCATGCCACACCATCCTTTTGAGTAAAGAATTTCCTCCCAGTAATCCCAGTAATTTCCTCCCAGATATCATCAAAATTTCCACTCTCTTAGTTAAAACCATTCTCCCTAGTACTATTACTAATGCAATGTGTAAAAAGTTGGTGTCTCTCCTATTTTTAAGCTCTCTTCAAGTACTGGAAGGCTGCAGTGAGGTGACTCTGAGCCTTCTCTTCACCAGATTGAACAATCCCTGCTCCCTCAGTCTGTCTCTGTAGGAAAGATGTTCCTCTGATCATCTCTGTGGCCATTTTCTGGGCCTGCTCCAACAGCTACACATATTTCTTGTGCTGGTGGCCCCCTGTACTCCAGACCTCACAAGGGCAGAGTAGAGGAGGACAATTACCTCCAGCCCAGGATACAATTGGCTTTCCAGGCTACAAGCACACATTGTTGGCTCACACAAAGATTTTCATCCAACAGGACCCTTTAGTTCTTCTCTGGAGGGGTGCACTCAGTGAGTTCTCCTAGACAGTGCACATAACTGGGATTGCTACAACCCAAATGCAACACCTTGCACTTGGCATAGTTGAACCTCATTAGGTTCTTGAGGGCTCACTTTTCAGGCATGTCCAGGTTCTTTTGGATGGCATTCCTTCCTTCTGCTTTATCAACTGCACCACTCAGCTTGGTGTGTGTCATCAGAAAACTTGTGGAGAGTACAAGCAATCCCCCTACCCAGCTCATTGATAAAGATGATGAAGAGCACTGACTGCAAGAAAGACTTCTGGGAGACACCATTCAACACTGGCCTCCACCTGGACATTGACTGCAATCCTCTGGCTGTGACTGTCTACCCAATTCCATTTTCTACTCTCTTCTACCATTTCCCCTTCATGATCTTCCCTAGAGAAGGTCTGTCTACAGGACACAGTATCAAGTAAGAATTAAAACCAGACACACCTGTCCATTTCCTGTGGAAGGAAAAGGAGAGCACAGATGTCTCACGAAAATATGCGGTACAGTAAAATCTTGCTTAATCTAGGATAAGGAAGACATCTTTGCCCTACACAGATACACTCCTGCCAATCCTGGGACCTTCTCTGGTCTCCATTCAGAGATGACTGATAGCCCAGGGTGCGGTGTGACAGGCAACGATTGCTACCCAGGGCAGGGGCTGTGCTGAGGTAAGCCCCAACAGGGACAGAGTAAGCTTATGATTCAATTTACAGAGGTGAGTTGTATGCTGGCTCTGTAACTTGACAACTTAAATAACCTCAGCAAAAATGTACATGTGTAAGTTCTACTAGCAAACCTAGCTTTGGACATACAACACAAACGCTACCTTATTCTTGCTAAATGTGTAGATGTACAGGCCTCTGGATATGAAACACATATCAATAACATTCCACATACATGAAATGGAAATAGTTCATGTTACCAGGACATAAAATAACTGAGAAACAACAACACTTAATTGTGAAGTGCTAATACTCAGCAGAAATGTTAGCATTTTACTTGAGGGATGGCATATAAGCAAGTAGCAACAAGTTGCATACAAAAAAACTTCCAGTTCTGCTACCAAAATCTTCAAAAGAGATTTGACATGAAAAAGTGACCAGTGCTGAGCTCCTTGCAGAGTGGGATGGAGAAGTTGAAACTAGGAACACGTTTGTTCAGCAGTGTGTAGATGAAAAAGGTGTCATGCCTTGAAATGCTTCATGTATGAGCTGAAGCTGCTAGAATTGCAATTCTTCTGAATGTTTGCGTTTTCCTAATAACTTGTGAACATGGCATTACTAGTGTTCATTGCATCTATTATTGTTGGATTTTTAAAACAAGTGAAAGGAATATATTAGGATTAAAATAAAATGCAACCATTCAAAGCACCCCTCAGCCTTGCTAATCAGATACCGAGCCTTTTCAAATTGAGCAGTTCCCCAGTTCTGCTCAAAACATGCAGCCTATTGACTAGTAAGGTTACATAAGGTGTGCACCAAAAGTTTACATCCAACTATTATTCCAAGTGTATCCTGCAGACAACAAGGAAATGCTCTTCTAAACCAGTTTATTACTTCATGCCACCATACTACTAGATGTAAGGGTCCCAAGGCACAGATTCTTTGTATTATTTATATTAAATACACTACATTTAGCAAAACCAAGCAAATACGTTAAGAGTAGCTTTGAAAATAGTACAGTTATGGATGAATTTACATTCTGCATACTGTGAATGATGACTGGATGAATTTACATTCTGCATACTGTGAATGATGACTGGGCTTTGGGAGTTTGTGTTTGTGTGTTTTTTTTTTCCCCTAAAGCCCAGTCAAAAATTATGAGAACAAATAAGCTTGACACAGTGCCAAAGAGTAAAGAGAAAACTGCAACTACAACAGTGCTCAAGCATGCAGATATGCACACAGAACAATTATCTCCTTCTCTCCACTTGAGGAAAACAAACTCCTTTTCCCAGTTCAGTGTGCCAACTTTGCTGTGATAAGCCCCAAATATGTTTAAATATTAGCTTACAGTACCATTATTTTTGACCTAGTCAGTCTCGGATTAAGGGAAAAACCCACCAAAGTCTGCTTCATCACCAAACATCTAAAAGTCAGGGGCTGCAGAAATCCAAATTAATTGGTGAGAGGTCTCTGAGACAGATACACTCTTTAGCTCCATGTAACCATGTTAGTCTTTGGACAAGACTTCATAGGCGTGCCTGCTACTTCTCCCTCTAAATGTGGCTGTGGTGGGCCTTAGTTCTCCACTTTCAAACAGAGCAAGGGCTCTTGTAGGTGCCGATGCACTTCCTGCTTAAGAGCGGGTAGAATGTGTCAGTTACAGTAAGACAAGCCTCCAGTCTTTCACCTCAAACTTATTTGAACTTTAAGAAATCTGGGGGAAAAAAAAATCTTTACAAAGGAAGCCTTCATACCCACAATTCATCTTCTGAATTTATTTACTTCATTTGAGACCAGAGCAAAAAATGTCAAAATGGCAAAACTGACATAGGAAATAAGAAAAGCTCAGTGATTCTTCTGCCTGCCATTCATTTGTTAATAGAGCTTTGTCACTGAACTTGCAAAGGCTGTGAATCAATCTTTAGGACACTTTTGAAGAAAAGTTTTTATCCCCCACATTTATTGTTAGGTTTTTTGGTGGTTGTTTTTTTTTTTTTCCTGGTTTGTAGAAATGAGAAAAATAAGAACACAATTCAGAAAAATAATATTAAAAATAAAAATAAAAATCAGTGTTTTGTTAATTTTAAAAAATAGCTAAAACTATATTTAAAAAATCATAAATTCTTTAAAAGAAAATATCCCTGCATTAAGAAAGTATTGGAGCAGAATGTCCTGGTTTTTCCTGACATGAGCCATTACAATTGAATAGTTTCCAAAAGAGTTCTGCTTCAGTATACTTTCCAGCTGCTTCAAAGGGAGGACTGATTACTTGCTCAAGGCTGTGGATGCCATACTGATGCCAAAAATTAGGATTCCCAAGCTATTTGCTCAAACCACTGGAATTCTTCTCCTAATTTGATCACTAGCAATATTTCTGAATGAAAACAGAAACAAGGAAAATGTAGAGGCAAAGATTATTCTCAGACAAATGAAACTCCAGTAGGAATACTTTGGTCAGGCAGTTTGGGAATATTTTATACAGATATGTGAACACTGCTAAGAGGAAAAAAAAAAAGCATGAACATAAATAATCCAGTTGTTGTGCAAGCTTTTTTTGAAGCATCCAAGCTTTTTAAAATGATGGTCAGTCTCTATTATAATGTAATTTCTTTATCAGTGCTAATGATGCCTTAAATTGGGCTGGCCTTTTTGAGCAGTGTTCTTTCTTCCACAGAAGATGGGAGATGGTAAGTGGCATATTAGTGTGATAAGGGATGTCCACTGCCTGTGTTTTTCAACACACAGTTATGGAGCAGTGCACGTTTCTAGGCATAAATATATTTTACATACACTACTTAAGGAAGAAGTGGTCTTCATAAATCAAACATTAGGTAATTACAGTATGCAAATTTAAGCATTATTGTTTCCCAAATTTCATCAATATTACCTTCTTTGTTTATTAGTGAATAATTTTATCAATTAAATACACTCTTTCCTCATTTTCTGTAAAGTGCATCCTTTCACTAACTAGAGTGCCATCATAATTTATGTTCTTCATGTAACAGAGAATATAAAGAACTTCAGACTTTATTCTTCTATAAATATCATCAGTTCCACTTACCCTACTGTATCTTGAGACTGGTTTTCCACTGACCTTATCAAGAGCAGCCATTTTCCTGCCTACTCTAACAGCACCTGGAATCTTACCAAAAGAAATCAGAACCCTGTGTAAAGCTTCAGGAGCAGTGGCTAAGTGTGAAAACAGTAGTGTGTCCTTCAGCCTTCCGAGGACTTGTGTGGGGAGGGAGCTGGTCTTCTTGGGGCTGTTTCAGCTCAGCTGAAGGCATGCAAAGAGCACACAACAGTTGAAAGGCTCCCTTGTGTGAATGCATTGGTTTAGCTTAATAAAGGCTAAGCAAAGGGCAAACATGACTGCATTGCAGTGACTCTCTAGGGTAGAAAATCTTGGTGCTCAGTGGAACTTCAGAAAACCAAGCTGGCTTCAAAAGTCCTGTCCTCTGCTTAATGCACTCTGTAACGCAGCGCCTTGATCTGACCCCACTTGTGGTAGCAGTGCTTGACAGCAGTTCTCCAAGAATAAGGGTTGCACAGACAATGTCTGCGGAGGAGATCATGGCATCTGGCTTTCCTAAACTCCATCTAACATTCCTAAACAGAGAATGGCAGTATTAGGGAGAAGCAGGCATTGTGTCTACTCTGCCTTCTGCAGTATGTAAGATACGGCTTACGTGACAACAGCACTATATTAAAGGTATTTTGTTCCAGGAGGGCTGCTTGGCTGCTAATTACCACAGCCATTGCTGGAGAGAGCAGAATAGCAAGCTTTGGGCACAATGGAGATGGGCTTGATACCCTAGGACTGCAGCCAGGGCCCAGACTGAGAGCAGAATATCTGCAAAAATCTGAGGGATTTGCAGGAGGTCAGAGAGGTTTACTTTACAGGCTGGAAGTACAGTCTGTTCAGTGCCCATGGAAGTGCTATTGCTTGCAAACATAAGAAAGTTTTCATGTTTTTTTTCTTTTTTTTACATTTACTGTGGTATTTTATGTGCTTAGCATGATGGGACAATTGTTCAGAGTTTTAAATCTAATCTTTCATGTCTTTACTGGTTGAGTAGTAATGAGTGTAATTTTTGCCCATTTGTTGACACATGAAAACAAATGTGCCAACAGGAGAATATTTTTTAGTGGGATATTACCAGATGTAGGCAGGGTTCCTGCGAAGTCCCAGGTTCTGCCAGTTGCACTGGTAGAAGATTTAATGATAACATTTGGCTTTAAATTCCTACATCAGTAATGACCTCAAAAAAAAAAAACCAAAAAAAAAAACCCAAACCCATAGCTGTTTGACTGCATCACTGATAGATCCTGTTATTTAGAAGATCTTTGCAAGAACATCTGGCTCCTCCAGAGAACAACTCAAAACGCTGAACAAAGCAAGTTGCAGGTAAACCTACAAACATCTCTTTGCTCTACGAGGCCTTGACTTGCTATAAAATCTGTACCGCAGCAATACATTCCAACCCTTGCATGGTGGTAGGATAATTCTGCTGCTCACTATGATACTATCAGTGTTGAAATCTCTCATGCTGCTCCCATTTCTGAGAAGTGGTAGAAAGCACTGCATCCAGGGATTTGGGGACAAATGATACGGAGTAAGATCATTCAAAGAGAAGCATCTGGGGGAGAAATGTCAACTATGAAGTTGGAGGACTGTAGTCCACATAATGCAGCCACTTAAGCACATCTCTAGTTCGTAGGCTTCACGGAAGCTTGTCTGGATTTACATGTTCATGATCCTACTATATGAGGTTCTACAAATTCAGACCTTCCACCACTGCCTCATTTCAATTCAAAATAAAACTAACTGTTCTTCCTTCTACAATTGAAACCTATCCTTTTTCTCAAGTACTATGGTGACAGAAACCTGAAGAGCCTTTTTAGGGAAATTCTTCTAAGTCACCAGGTGGTGCAAAGCCACTGGCAAAGATCTTCTTAACCTATAGGCTGGAAAGCTGGACATTTAGAAGGCAGAGTTATTTCAATTATCATAGGCAATACATTGAAAAAACAGATGGACTCTGCCTCCCTCATTATTTCTCAAATTGACTATCTCATTTCTCTCCAGATAAGTGCACCTGCACTCATTTCTCATAAACTCACTTTCTAAAAATAGAGGCCATCTATATTTACACAAGAATGCAAAATAATAAATTGCCTTGTCTGCTGCTAATCGTGGAGAATATGAGGAGTTCAGCACACATGGAAACTGAAGTTTCTTTTTGCAAGAGAAAGAGAAAGGTATTGCAAGAAATTTACTGAAGCGTTACAAGAGCAACATTAGGTCATACATGTGAAATTTTGAATCAGTTTATGCTTTTGGTTAAACGTTCCTGTTATGGGAATGTAGGGTCAAGGTTTTCCAAAACAAAAGATTATCTTTTAAATACACAGTCAAAGGCTTTCAGGTATCTGAAAAGTTAATGCAAATTCTTTCTTTAAAAATAATTAACCTGCACTGTGAACATTACTTCTCAGTCATTTCAAGCATTTTTCCCTATGCCAGACACACGTAGCTTTCCTTGGCAAAAGTTCTATCTCTCTGTGTCTCATGTGATACTTTATCAGATTTGACTGTAAGTTTTCTGACACAAACCTTTTCCTTTAAGTATTACTATATGCTACATAACATTATATTTCACCAATAAGTGGTAATCATTCAAGCCTCTATCATAAAATGTTTGATCAAATATACTTAATTTGCATTTTATACCCTCCGCCTCTTACAATTTGCTCAATTATTTTATTATTCTGTGACTTTACCTTCATGACCTCCAAAACAGCTGCTGCAGCTCCTCTTCTCTGCTAGGTCGGACCCAGCAGTGCAGGTCAGGCAGCATGAAAGCTGTCAAAAATTTGCTGCCTGATTAGGTTTTTGTTGCTGCTGTTGTTGAAAAATAATTATTGACTACCTCCATTCCCTTTTTCACTTTCTTTCCATTCTCTCTGCCTGCTATTTTTTCTCCTCTCAGGCTTCAAGCTGAGACCAGGCTCTCTAACATTTTCTAGTTCATTGCAGGTCATTAGCAAACAGCTTCAGAGAAGCTAGACAGCATGTTTGCTCTTTTCATGGTGCTGTATTTCAGTTTTTGATGGGACAGAATCTCTTAAGATCTTCTCCTGTACTCCTCTTTTCACATAAGCTCTTTGTTCCTAATGATACAGGAAAGATACTCTCATACTGTCTCTTGCTTTTGTGGCTGAAAAACAGCAGAGCCACAATTTCAAAGGTAAAGAACATGCTGCTGCTACAAGCTCCTGTATACAGACATTGGCATATGTCTTTACATCACTGATGCACTCACCCAGATTGGATTCAAGTATATGACCAGGTGCTTTACTGTCTACATATGCAAGTAAATTAAAAGCTGTATGTATAATAAAATACATGTGCAATGCATAAAGCCTTAAAAAACTGTCCCATTGTACATTCTTATAGTTTACTTTCTGAAGTCACCATGTTCTTATTACAAACTTGTTTTAGACCCTGCCAAATTCTAAAGACTGACAGACCATTCAAGCCTGCCAAATTCGCCTCCTCCAGATTGCTCTCTGGAATACAAATCTATCTAAATCTAACAGATCCTACCAATAACGTGTTTTGAACAATTGAAATCAACTGCCACCAGCACACTTTCTTCAAGTGGAATGGTATTCCAATGAAAGGCATTCACATGCCAAATGATTAGTAGGGAGCGTCTTGATAAGGTCAGGAAATACAAGATAAACTGCTAAAGCAGTAGCTTAAGAGACTACTAACAAGTAAACAATATTTTTCAGAGCGACCTACTTTCTGTGGAGGAAAGAACCAAAAACTGAAAGATCAATTCAAGATGGAGGGAGCAGAAAAGGACTCCTGGAGATCCTGCAGAAAGGGTTCGTTTGTGAAAACAAGACAAGATTATGGAAGCAGACCAGCAAAAAGAAAAGATTAATTAATTCACTCTTTCAATAGAGTTAACAGAATTTGCATATCCATTCCTGTCTCAGAAGCTTTGGAATTCTGTTTTTCTCCAGCTGTTTCTCTTATCATTGTGGCATGCTTTCTCTTCTCACGTAGGACCACTTAGCTCTCAGATTCTCTCTTTAGCAGACTGCTGGCATCTTTCAGCTGCTCTCAGGCCTTCTCTTTTACATCTCCCAGCTGCCTCTCTTACCCCTCACAACATTACTGGCCCACTCATCTTGTGTATTTTTTTAAAATCATTTCCAGCTGCCACATTTGTGCTGTAGATACTTTTCATTCTCTCTCCCCCTCAGAATATGTCACTCTGGAGTGTTTCTGGGGGCTAACGGGATGACAAAAGTTTCCAAAGCCTCTTTCTGTCCCAATAGGAATTTCATTCAAATCCTTTCAAGATTTTCATGCACCCAACTCAAAAATTTGGGGGGCTATTTGTCAGTGCTGGGGAAGAGAAGGGCTGCTAAAATCCCTAAGGTGCTACAAACACATCAGTGATCAGATAATGAAATCTCACCTCCTGCTGTTTCACACATCTCATGCATCATGCTCTCTGGACTCTAAATAGTGCCCAAGCTCCCACAGTACGTACAAAAGTTCTAAAGTTCAGAAGAAATCCCAGGTTACAGTGTAGAATCTCTTGCCCAATCATGTCCAGATTATTAAGTTACTCTTGCAGACTGCAGGCTCTGGGCCGAGGAGGAAAAGGCTTTATGTGTTTTTAAGAAACACTACACTTCAGTACATGTGAATCCTTTGACTTTCACAGTCAAGAAACAAACTTTGTAAATCAATTCCTCTTAACTGTGTAAATGACAGTTTAAACACACACTTGGTGGCTATTCTCACACTGTTTTGCACTTTAAGAAATGGGTAACGCTTTCATTTTATCTTGGTTTTGCAAAATTTTATACCAAACTTATGTGACTATAGAAAAACTTCATTACCATCTAATTAAATTTACTCAAATTTAATTTTCAAAGCTATTAGACTTTCTTTCCTCCAAAACTTAGGCAAAAGCCAAATGAAAATATGGCTGGGAGAGGTGCTTAAATATTATGGAATCTTAATTGGGCCTTCTATAATCTCCCCTTCAACAATGTCATTTGAATAAACATACAAGAAGGTTCAGGAAAGGATATTTATACTCATAAATCCTGATAGAAGCTTAGATTTACCCACTGGAGTGTACTGGCTGAAGCACTTTCTCTGCAACAGGTGCCCACAGTCCAAAGATGAGCCAGGACAAAATGTGTTGGCATCCAGCACTTGCTTTGAAATAGGTCACAAACTTGGAAAATCCATTTATAAACATCGCAGCAGACTGCAGAAAGGGAATATATTTGGAACTGCCCAGGGAAGGAACCCTCCTCTGCCACTATGCAGAAAGGCTCCTGTCCTCATCATCTTTTCTTTCTCTTGCTGAATCTCCCATCACAGGCAGAGCAAAAAAGGATTTTGGATCTGTTGTTTTAAACGATTAGAAGGAAAAAGAAACAGTCTTCTTAGGTTTCTTAGGAAAAATATCAGTAGGAGTGTGCAGTTTAAGAGCTGATTTAGTTAGCGCAGTGGCTGGGAGAGAAGCAAACATAAAGCTGGCAGGGCAAAATAGAGGAGAGGCTGGAAGAAAGATTTTAAAGAGCATCACAGCCTTTTGGACACAGCGTCCTCCAGGGTACAGTGAAATAATTTAAAGTTCTCCAGATACCTTCAAAGACCTTTAGATCAGGTCTTGTGATCTTGTATTCAGACTAGAGGGCTTAAGTAAAGCGTATTAACAAGCACTTTCAAACACACCTTAGCATGGATGGAGTCAGGACAGCTTTGGGTTCTTCACAGCATATATGATTGTTACCCAACCTGAGAACACAGACACGAGGTTCCTTTCCAGCTGGGTTTCTGGTATTCCCAAAAACCTTCTCTGATGATTTTGAAAGGATTTACAAGTCAGCTCATGAAACAAAGGAGAATCAAATTCCACAATTAACTAGGAAGTCATCTAGCACACACAGCTCTCTATACCTGCCAAGTACTAATGCTACTCTAAAAAGAACCCTATTATAAGAAATGGCGTTATTTGGATTAGACTAAGCTGAGGTTGCCTGGTTCCAAAGAAACCAAATAGGACTGTGACACAGCACTCTCTACTTTCCACATGAGATCACCAGATATATTTGACAGAGATAAACGAGAATGGGATTATATATTCAGTATACAAACTACAGCATCACCTTCTATAACCAGGCTAACATCAAATTAAAAGGCAAAAATAGGATCAAATGTTTTCCTTCTTTAAAAAAAAAAGAAACATCACAAACACAACAGTAAGAGATATGCCCTCTCCTTCCTCCAAATGTGTCTTCCCCTTCTTGTCCTCTCCTTAAGGCAATCATCACACAAGTACTGTGCCATTGCCAACTACTACAATTTTGTGTACTGTATTTTACAAGTGCTGAATACTATGATCTGACAGAAAGCAGAAATTGTGTCCAATAGAGACACAGTCATATCCACAGGCCTGACTTTATTCTAGGAAAATTAGCTTGCTCCCTGGATATAGACAAGAGACACATAGATCCTCTGAGTTACTGCTGAAGGAGCTTCTTTTGGATGCATGGAAAAAGAGGTAAGGGGGATGAGTTCATCTATGGTAAAGCTTGCTTCTGAGGATTCTCCATCAAGTTCTGTTTGCTTCTATGTAAAGTATAAGTCAGGGCTTGACTAATTTTGCACCTCTAAAACTGAACTAAGTCCTGAAGATAGTTCATAGACACTATCATAAAAGAATATAGCAACAAAGTAAATTATGAATGGATTGTATCAACAGCAATGGTAATTCACTGCTAATTCACAGAACAATCACTAGCAGCCCTAAAGATACAACCTTAGATTATGATATTCAAAGTAGCAAATAAGCTACTGACATAGCTTGTGTCTAAACAGACCATTTGAAACCACTGGAGGATTATGTTCATGATATATTTCAACTAGTTTCAGAAGAATCAAGATGGATTTATTTTGTGAGAATTCCCAGTCAGTTGTAAAAGCCACATCTCCAGTAAACAGTTCAATAAAGAAGGAAAATGTTGTCTAAGAAGAAACGAACAATGTTTTTCTGAAACAAAATAATTACAGCAAACTTCTGTAAGTCCATAGTCCATTTAAATGTTCATATTGGAGGGGCAATGAAGCGCACAAGGACCTCTAACGCCTTGAAGAGAAGGACTATTACTACTGTTTTTACTAATTTTTAAGATTTATCCAAGATTTATCCAATAAATCTCCGGTCAGCACAGCAAGGATACTGCACAGTATGTATATTACGTGGACACATATTTCCACATAGATTCTGCAAATGAACATTTGTAGGTCTCTAAAAGCCACACACTATAATTGAAGAACAGTTGTCACAGATTTGAATCCCTATCATTGAACACTAAGGTATGAAAGAATGAGAGGAATTAATCAAATATAGTAAATGATTTCACATAGCCACATACCAAATTTTATCTGAGATATACTGTGGAATACCAAACACATATGAAACACAGTCATTTTAAGTACAAAACAGAAACTTTTTTTTGCATCATGAGTTTATTCTTTTAACCCACAAACTCTTTTAGTGTTGAGACAGAGTCGCTTGTTTACACAAGCTACGTATGAACACAGCTACCTAAAAGCCTTTTCTACACTGATTTTCCCTCAACATTTCTACTGTGTTACTGAATCATAGACTCATCTAAGTTGGAAAATCCTTCAAGATCATCAAATTCAACCATCAACTTGACCTACCAAGTCCCTTCTTTAAACCATGACTGCTAGTGCCACGTCCATGTGTGTCTTAAGTACCTGCAGTGCCAGGCACTCAGGCACTTCCCTGAACAGCCCATTCCAATGCTTGGCTTGGATGTTGCAGGGCATCAGCTCTTTCTGATGACACTTACTCAATGTAGTATGAATATATGTGCATGCATCTGCATGTGGATTAAGAGCCAGACAATGTGTGGAATGTGGAAAAGATGCACCCATCGTGGAACTAGCATGGGCTCGGTAGCACAAAGGTGTGAACCCAAATGCCTCAGGGACTGCGTAGAGGAGGAGAGCTTCAAACAAGCTGAGTGGGACAGATATTATCCTTGAGTAGCCTTCTTTAAGTTTGTCTGATAACATTGTGTGGTACTCGTAGGGAAAAAAAACTGCTAGGGAAATACAGACATTTCCTTACATTTTAAGAGGTGCAGATTTTATAAATTCTTTCAAAATTCTTGACTGATGAGCAGGTATTATTGTAGTTTTACTGGCCGTATCTATCTGGCTAGGACAAGGGACCGATAGCAAATGTGTTTATTAAATGACTTTTCTTCAGACAAAAGACAGCAGGAGGTTATTTACAAAGGAGTAGTCATAGCAGATCTGTAACTTTGAAAGGCAGATTATTTAGAAGCTGTGAAAAAGTTTTAAAAGTTGTTGCATATAAGCCAAATGATTTTTAGAAAGTTTCGGTCCTTTATAAAGTTGCACCAGAATTTCACAGCTTCAGCATCAAGGATCATGCTGTAAAATCCAACGTTCCCTCAATTATTAAGTATAGCACTGTATAAATACGAGCATTAGGTTATGCATGACTGCTATCCTCCTTTGTCTTTTTAGGACACTGCTGTATCCTGGCAGTACACGCAACCCACAGAGACAACCAAATGTTTGCTGCTATACACACCTCTGGAGCTGGTAATGGCCAACCCCATTTTGGCTTCCACACCACCTGCCAAAATAGCCAATAGTGCTGCCAAACTCAAAATACCTCACTATGTCCTTCTGATAATACCAAAGGACAAGAGTTCCACATGTTCAGAACTGTTACCCTTCTGAAACAAATGGAACTTGACTGGAAATTATCATAAGGTAACAGAAGGGACAGCTGTATCATAAAACTTGATTTGAGCCAAACAAGCCAGCTGCATCATAAAGCAACTGGAGAACCAAGTAACATAAATTCTCCTGCTTTTTTGCCACGGCTGTGAACTTTACTCACTTACCTATATAGCTACTAACACACGGGATTGATGGCTTTATTTCTTAAAGCCCATAATACATTCTAAATGAATGTATTTGTGCTGAGCTGTAACACTGCAGAGCTATCTGAATGCAGAACCCACAGCACGACATGTGTCACCGGGACTCTCAAGCTCAAACTATTCTATTAAAGCCCAATGCAAAGTTCAACAACTGAGCTTTTGATCCACAGCATTTGGTCTGTGACTCACACAGGAATTTGACACACTCATCCTTTGCTGCAAGAACCTTGACTGAGGCTTCCTATGCGGTCAATAAAAAAGTTAACTGAGTAACGTCCTCAGATCAGTCCATTGTTCACCGATGCTTATTGGCACAACCTCACAGCTCCCACTCACCTCCCACCTTCTGGTGTCATACCTGACTCCAGAGCTGTGTCTCTGGAGAGCCTTTCTAGGCATGGCTGGACAACGACCTGACAATATTCAGTTGTCAGAGAAGCCATTGTTTTTGCTGCAGTCACATAAATAAAGTCCTAAAGCATTAATGTTTCTGGTTGGAGATTGTAATTGAAGGAATTTACCCAATTGCATGAACACTGGGACAGAACATACAATGATGATAAATCAGCACATCTCTACAACTTTCAGGAACAGTTTAGTGATCCAGAAGGACTGATAATTTGATCTTGAATACTTAACAGGTAAAAATAATTGTTACAGGTAAGAGTCAACTTCTAAAATACTAAGAAAAAGCATTTATCATGGTATATTTTAGACAATTAATGCTTTTCCAAGACATAATTCTTGCCCTAAAGAGGTAACAACGTCATCTAGAAGTAAAGGAAAGTGAGAGAAACTATGCTACCAGAGAGATTTAATATAATAAAATCTTCAATTTGCAGTCTTATCAATATTAATGTGTATTTATCTCACAAAAAGAAGTTTGAAGAGGTTGGAGAGAATGTCCAAATTTCATTTTCAGACAAAATCAAAGTCAAAGCAAAAACCCAAAGCCATTCTCAACAGCAAAATAAATAAATAAATAAATAAATAAATAAATAAATAAATAAATCTATGGTTGTATTTAAAGTAACGAGTTATGATGTGTCCAGATTCTGTAGCCAAAAAAAAAATGCCACCAAAATAAATATCCATGGCAAAAACTCTTTGGTACAGGAAACAATCAGGTAGTAATTGTGGTAGCAAATGAGGTTGTTTTAAACCGTCGGAAGATCATTCTCCAATGTATCAAATAAGACTATTCCTCTTTCAGCTTCCAGGGAACAAAAGGATAAGAACCATAAAAATTGGGAGTGAGATTTGTACAGAACCAAGACCTAGGAATAAATCTAGGAAATCTGAATTAAAACTGTAAAAATTTGAAGATAATGTAGAGGGAGCCACAGGATGTATTTTAAGCATTTTCAACGCAAGGTTTACTTCCACTTTACTGAAATCGGTCTTATTTAGTATGAAACTCCATTCAACACACAGATCACACATATTTTGTGCCCAAAACAACAAAAAGCAGCAACTTGGCCAAGTTTCCTAACCCATGTGTGGATAAGACCACAAAGCATTACTTTATGGAGAAAAGCAGTTGACTTGGCAAGTCTACATGTGGCATGTTGACCTTTTTTTTCTTCCAGAAAAGATCACCATGGAGCTGGGTTCCTGAACTTCCCAGGGTTTCTGCTGCTCTAAAGTTAGAAGCCTTTCAGACTATAGCATCATGACAGCCTAAAGAAACACGAATTAATAAGTCACTTTCTTAGTTCCTACAAAACCTTTTTAGGAGCTCAGGAGCAATAAGGAGTGGTATCAGTCCAGTTCTTGGTGATCAACAGCTGTGACCATTGCTGAAAGCCTCAGCACGTAAGAACAGCTGCACTTAAGTGAAAGGCTAAAGGGTTCTGTGTGTCTGGGAGGAGGTCTGATTGTCTCTTGTCCGCTCCAATAAAACCCAACATTGTGGCTTACAATGCTGTCATGCTGGCTCTCTTGTTACATTAATGCAGTTGAAAGTATTTTTAGTGGAATATAAACACACTATACAGCTCAGACCGCAGGAAGCAAGTTCTAAGCCATGACAGATTATAATAGGCCGATTTGCTAAACAAGCACATAGAAATCCTTGAGTTCCACTGCCACTTAAAGCAATGGAACAACAAAGTGAAACAGGTTTAACCCTGATACTAGGTTAAAACTCAAATGTGTGCAAAGCCTTTCATTTTTTCAGGGTGCGGATTCACACACAGGATGGTCAAACCAGTTTCTGAAGAGACAAAAACTCACAGTGATGATTTGAAACAATCAGAGAATAACTCAGATATAAAGTTGCAGATACTATAAATCATGCTATCATTATTAATTTCAAAGGAGCAGATGTTGGTACATCGTTGAACTTTGCGATAATTATTTCAGACTAAATGATGTTGCTTTTTTTTTTAAGTGTATTTATTTTATTTATTTTAGATATTGTTCTATATAGCTCCCTGGTTCCATGTTTTCAGGTTGCATCAGAAAAAAAAAGTCATACATAAGGCAGAAGCAACTTCATGAAAGGACTCCCTTGCTGAAATTAAGATATTTTAGATTAAAAAAATGTAATATTTCTATATTATTGACCAGATATTTTAATGGCACACTGCAATTCAATATCATAGAGTCATAGAATCCTTAGAGTTGGAAGGGACCTTTAAAGGCCATCTAGTCCAACGCCCCTGCAATAAGCAGGGACATTTACAGCTTTATCAGGTTGCCCAGGGCCTGATCCAGCCATGCCATGAAAGCCTCTAAAGATGGGGCATCCACCCACATCTCTGGGCAACCTGTTCCAGTGCCTCAGCACCCTCACTGTAAAATACTTTTCCTTATGTCTAACCTAAATCTACCCTCTCTAAGCTTGAAACCATTTCCCCTCGTTCTATCACCACAAACCCTGCTCGGAGTCTGCCCCCTTCTTTTCTGTAGCTCCCCTTTAGATATCAAGGCCATTCTCAGGTCACCTTGGAGCCTTCTTTTCTCCAAGCTGAACAGCTCCAGCTCTCTCAACCTGTCCTCATAGGAGAGGTGTTACAGCCCTTGGATCACTTTTGTTGCCCTCCTCTGGACACATTCCAACAGCTCCATGTCTCTCCTGTACTGAAGACTCCACATCAGGACACAGTACTACTCCAGGTGAGGCTTCACCAATGCAGAGTAGAGGAGCGGGATCACCTGCTCGACCTGCTGGCCACGATTCTTTTAATGCAACCCAGGGTATGGTTGGCTTTCTGAGCTGCGAGGGCACACAGCTGGCTCATGTCCAGCTTCTCATTCACCAGTACCTTCAGGTCCATTATGGCAGGACTATGCTCAATCCTTTCATCCTCCAGATTGCATTGGTAGTGGATGTTCCTTTGTTCACGTTCAAGACCTTGCACTTGGATTTGTTGGATCTCATCAGGTTCACCTGGGCCTACTGCTCAAGCCTGTTTGAGTCCCTCTGGATGTCGTTCCATCCCTCTGGTGTGCAGACTGCACCCCATGTCTTGGTATCATCCACAAACCTGCTGAATGTGCACTTGACCCCACTGTCAATGTGATTGATGAAGGTATTAATAGCAATATGCATAACAACAATAACTATTATGGCTACTGATATTGGAATTCCTCAGACAAAACAGATCACTTCTGTAAATACATGGTAACATAGTCTTAATACTATACTGGCACATTTGTTCTTATCATCCTACATGTGATCACATCTCTCCAGCCAGTCTGAAATTTGTGTGTACTGTGCAAGGGGAGCCACAGGCACATTCCTAACAGACATCCAAAGATTTTTAAAATTGAAAAAAGAAAGAAAAAAAAAAAAAAGTGAGAATGTGATTGCTTTTCAACCAAGTATAAAAACCAGGCAGAACCCAGTGCTGCTGTGTGGAAACTCAGTAATAATGCCCTGTGCAGGTGGAGCATGAAGGTGAAACCCACAGGCAGTGAATGAGGTTGCAGGGCATGATGCACGCATACACACCCACACAGCATCTGCTACTGCTATTGCAGTCAGTAGACCCGGTATCTGGAGGAGGTGAACAACATTCTTCGGAGGTGAGCTGACTCAGCTGCACAAAGGCTTCAGGAGGTTTGCACTGACATTTTTGCTAATTATTCGTTGAATTACAGCTATCTCCGATTAAATAAAAGTAGCAGCTTGGTTGACTTCAGCTGGTACAGGAGTAGACCTGTAAGAACTGCCACCTGCTCCTTCCAGTCAATGGGTAAACTTGCATTGACTTCAATCATCCTGTAACAAATAGACCTTTAAGCCCGTAAACAAAACTGGACTAAAAGCAGCAGGTGTTTTGCTCAGAAAGGTTCTTGTATGAACTTCCAATGTCTAAAAACAGCTCCAAGATAAATAAAAATGAATCAGCACTGGTGATCTTCTATTTAGGGAAATACATTCTTGTAAGAGACCTGAACGGCTCTGAGGATCTGACCTTTCATTCATTTCTCTCTTCCTCGATAATATACACGAAGATAATTCTTCTAATGCTCATACTTGTTAGCATCCAGCCAACAGTCAGATATCTGGCACGGTGACTGTGAATCTAAGTTTTGTTTGTATCCTTTACAAAACCAATATTTGTATTTCAGAAAATGAAGAAATTGAAATGGTAGTGATTAAAGTCCTAGAACTGACATCCAACAGGAGAGTGACAAGTTAAATTACCCGTGAAAGAAAGCTCTTCAGGTCTGTTTTTATTAACCTAATGACCAAGGACCACACAAAACATATAACCTTTGGGCTGAGGACATGTACCACAATAAAAACGAGGACAACCAATGAAGAAATCAATCTTGAACAAACTCCATGTATGGAGCATCAGGTTCTCCACCAAATTTGTTTGATAACATTGAAAACCAAAAAGATGTACAGAAAAACTGCTATGAAAGAACACTGAAGATTCCTAGGAAAACTACACTACACTACAGAATTATTTATTTTTTTATTATTATCACATTAATGCTGGTGATGAATTACTGATGTTGATAGATGACTCAGAAAGAAGGGACTATATGGGTTGCTCACCAGAACAGGTGATGGACATCAGCCTGATGTTCCAAGAACGTTAATGTAGGAATCATCTTCTCTTTTGTTTCTCCAGAAGATTTCACTCTCTCTGTTTCTCTAATGTATTTTGTTTTCCTTTTGTTAACTGCTATACAGAAGAACTTGCAGCAGTTCATTCCCTGCAATGCCCGAGGTCCCCCAGTATAGCCCATAATTTTGCTTATGACTAAGGCACGTACACAGGAGGTCACAGTAGCCAGACAAAACCCTTGCACAAGCTGACAATTTGGCTACTTATTACAGGCTGAATGAAGCTGGTGGCTGGAAGAGGCTGACATTTCTGAATTGATCAGCTCAGATACAAGCAACAATCTTTTATATCCTGTGGGACTAATATGCACCTTTAATACTGGTTTGACTTTGCAAGGCATACATTCTTCGAGTATGCAACTGTTTTGATTATTTCCTTTTAATGTTTTACAAGTACCTCAAGACTCGGCTTTGAAACAACACTTTGTAAGAGGTGCAGTACCTGAATCTATCTTATATACAGAAAATTAATTGGAGTTGCTTATAACAAATGTGTAAATCCCATGAAAGAACTTAAAAGTGTTTGTGGACCACAAATTCACTATGAAGATACTTCTGGAGTATTTCCTTTCCACCTAAAACATTTATATTTTAACCAGGTAAGATACATAGAATTTTGGATTAGACTGCATGTTATTTACTGTTGAATTTATATTGTATTCTAAGCAGTTCTGTTTTCCTTCAAAACTTACATACATTGCCAGACAAATTATCTGACATCTAAATATCAAATTGTCACCACGCTTCTCCCATGCTCCTTTTTTATACTCTGTAATAAGCCAGAGCCAGATCTTTGCCACATTAGTGGAAATCTGCATAGAACCAACAGTTTTGTTTCAGAGACACTGGTATAACTGAACCAGAATCCAACCTGATGTACTTACTTACACCAACACTTTATTTATTTTTAACTCTCATGGCCTAATTCATAAATCAGCTTTGCAATGTTGTGTTCCTTTTTTTTTCCTCTACGAAGTTACAAGAGTGGCACATTTGATGGGGGATTAAAGGAGATCCCCAAGATGAATTATTCAGCAGAGCAAACAATATTCTCTAAAGAAAATGATAGCTTCTAGAAGTATGGTACAGTAGATACAGAGCCCATGTAAATACAGGAAAGCAGGAAAATAAGCATTAAACAAATGAATTGCTTTGAAACAAAACGTTTTCTTCTAGTACTTGAATCATTGGTCTACATTTATTCAAGTGAAACATTAAGGTGAAAATTTAGGGTGAAAGCTCATCAGCCACTGGCAAAACACGCACTGATTTGAGGAGGAACAGGATTTCACCCCACCAGAGCAAAATATTTGTAATTCTTTCCAAACCGTTTTAGCCATCAAACAAATACTTTTTTTTCTTTTTTTTTAACTTTTGTTTTCTCCTCCTTCCTTTTTTTGGGAAAAAAATAACAAAAAATGAAAGGTAGAGTGGAAGACAATGTGGCTACAAGAAGATCATCTGGTGAAAAAGGCAGAATCATTTTCTGGCTTTATATTTGTTCTTCTGTTTTCATAGAAAGACTCAATACACAGATGATGGTAATTCAGAAAGCAAGGGAAAAAAGCAAGCCATTACGCAAAGTATCTCAGCTAAGGCCTATAAAAGGAAAACCACTTTTTCACTTACCAGAAGAAACCCCTCTACCTCAGCTGAATGAGAAAAGTATGCGTTGATAGGGATATATAATGGGGCTGGTCTCAGAAAGCTCTCAGAGTACAGAAGAAATGTTTTCATTTGCCATGGAGATGAAAAGTAGGGTAAATGATTCTGTGTGGCTCTGTGCTGCTGTACTTGATCAGCTCTTCACATCTAATCTAGGCAGCCATCACTTGTAAAATAGTAATTTAGGCCAACAAAACTACATACTAATGTAAACAATGTACTGTACCTAGGGATCCATACCAGCAGTCTCATTTTGCAGCAGGATGTAAAATTGAGATATCCTCAGTCTTGAAGTCTGTAGCTGAGAGAGAGATTGAAGGAGCAGAAGAAAATTCACACCACTGTCACCCTCGGCATTCCAGTGCTGTATGAAAAAGCACAAATCACCTCAGTACCTTTCCAGATTAAGTCAAAGATTTCAGATGCTGACATTCAAAACTTTTCCACTCATTTCTTTACTAGGGTTAGCAAGAGTGCTCACAGAAGACTAATGTCAAAAGCTAAATGGTTACTTACAGGACAAGCCCAATCACAGTGACTATGGTAAGGCAAAGGACTTCATTCTCTACCTGAATTAACTGCTCTAATGGAGATTGAGTGCCTATCTTGCTCTCCCTCACTTCATAGAATCACAGAATCATAGAGTGGTTTGGGTTGGAAGGGGCCTTTAAGATCATCTACTTCCAGCCCCCTGCTAGACCAGGTTGCTCACAGCCCCATCCAGCCTGGCCTTGAATGCTTCCGGGGGGAGCATCAACAGCCTTTGTGGGCAACCTGTTTCTGTGTCTCACTGCCCTCACAATAAAGAATTTCTTCCTAAAATCTAGTCTAAATCTACCGCTTCCAGTTTGAAAACAGAATCACAGAATAGTTTGGGTTGGAAAGGACTTCTCACTCTTCCAAGGCAGAGGAGCTTGGAGGAGGACAAAACCAGCTAGGAATGCTGTTTGCAGAAAGGGGTAGCAAAAGTCACCTAGCACCAAATTTACTACAGGTAATTTCAGATAAAGAACATAAATCTCTTACTCACAGCTCTGAAAAAGGGCATAGCCTAGTTAAAAGCTTGAAACAACACTAAATATGTGTCTGCTAGAATACTTTGGCTACCTACTCATGTGGCTATATTTCCTATGAAGTGTACTGTCTGTAACAACTAAATAAGCAAGTTATCAATTCATATGATTTTACCATAAATTCTGCACAGCTTGGTGTTTTCCTTAAACTACCTTTTCCTAGAATCTGGTAATTTAACACAATGAAGACAAAGAATAATTAAGCTTCTAGTCCAGGGTTGTACAGAAAACCTTGAATCCATGACTTGGTTATTCCCTCGAATCTCAGAAAAAGCAACATCAAGAACCTAAAATATACTCAAAAATTCATATTTTTCCCATGTCTGGATTTTTAAGTACTTCTACTGCTCTGTCTGGGCTTTCTCATACAAGAGCATCAATCTCAGGGAATCATTAGTAAGTCATCCCAGGACAAAGTTTAGAGCTGGCCTATGCTTTCTATCTTCAGGGTGAGAAAGAAAACATGATTGCAATCTGGATTTACTGGAACTCCTGAGGATGTTGGGACACTTTGAATGAGCCAAAGCAGTTGGGAAGAACTAGCACTGACCAATGAATGAGACTGTCATTCCTTTTGACTGTCCCATCCACAGCTTTCACGCCCAACAAAAGCATAGTTGAAGATGACAGAACACTACAGTCACACACTTGGAAATTTTGCTTTCCTTCTTCTGATTCTCTGTTCAAGCACCCTCACTAAAAGTATTCCTTGCAAATTTCTGCCTGTAATTTAAATCATGAAACTTCACTTGAAATCGGTATCAAAATCGGTATCAAAATCTGTATCAAAATAGGATTTTTAGCAGTGCAACAGCCTGTATCTCATGATAATAAATAGATAGGGCAATGTAAATAATTAGCAAAACTGAAGCTCAAGCTTATGGTATTCTCTGAGTAGCTTTCCCAATAGAACAGCACCACAGAAAGGAATTAAAACACCAAACTATCATTAGTGAAAGTAGTCACAAAAATTAGTATTTGTGAGATCAAGACATTTTCCCTCCGGATTCAGCAAAGCCCTTATGCATATACTGAATTACAAACAAGTGAGCAATTCCATCCCTAAGTGACAAGCTGCTTGAATACAACTGGAATGCCTAAGTGCTCTGCTGCATGAAGATGCCATTACTCACATACTTAATGACATATTAAGCACGTGCTTTTTATTTAACTTTTCATGTTTCCATGCCTAAAGAGAAGCATCCGACTTATTAATGCACAGTTATGAGAGTCCACACTCCCAGAATCAAAGAGAGAATTGCAGAGAAGAGACGACAAGCAGTGCGGTGACAACTTATCAGCCAAATATAATTTGATCTCCCTTCATCTTATTTTATAGGCAACCAGATTGGATGTTGACATATTCAGCCTTATTTCACACTAGTCTGAAAAAGGAGAGATAGTCCACTTGTTTGGCAGAATCTTCTCTTTTTTTTATCCGTGTGTCCTGGCACTGGATCTGTGTGAGATGCCCACAGAGCTTTCTTTACTGATTCATTTAGCTTACTGTGAATGTCTTTTCAAAATCTGAAGACTAAACAATAGATTTGGTAAGCAAAGGGCATCCTAACAAATGCATTCAGATGTAGACCTAATAAGTCACACTACCAAGACTTCCATAAGATATTCCATTTTGGTTCCACCTCAATATATACTTACTCAATTTAAATTCATTATTACGTATTGCCCCAGCAAAGACAAGTTCCATGAAATCACGGACATGAACAGCAATATTTGTGCTTTTCTCCAAACTCATCTATGAATCATTTAGATGCAACTTTTATCAACAGGGAAATTTTACAACTGCATACATCCAAAGCCTATTTTCAACAAATACTGAGAAGGTAGCCATAAACATTTTCAACAGTTTTCTTCTGTGGAAAAAAAAAAACAACATGCATGCAAATTGAATATGCACCAGAATATTTTCTTCTAAGTAGGTTGCAATTCTGTCATCCTATGGAGATTTTGGTGTCTCTAGAGCAGCTTCCGGCATGTACTTTGGGATCCCTGCACAACTTCAGAAATACATTCTTCTAAAAAAGGAAATGAAATAGACCAGCCCTGGCAGAGATTGTGTGCAGGAGCAAAGATAAAAACAAAACTGAAAAAAAAAAAATCAGAAAGTTATATTAAATGCCATATACTGTTCTCCATGGCATACTGTATTTTAATGGGATACCTTTCAGCAAGAGGGCTCTTACTGCACTTTTTGCACAGAGGAGCTCCGCATAACTTCAGCCATGAACTGGAATTGTAAGACTTATTTTTTCTTCCAGCATGAATGCATGGTATCTACATTTTAAAGACTTTCAGAAGACTTTTGAGAAGATTTTTAAACCTTTTGGTTCTGCAGTTGTTGATTCTTTCTGTACTAGAAAAAAGTATACAAATAAAAATCTCTAACTTCTAACTTTTAATGTTGCGATTTCTGGCATCAATTTATTTTCTGCCTATAAACCAACAAATGAATGCATTGTTAGACTGAGGAAAAAAAACCTCAGCTTCAAAATCTGATCTTCCAGGCTTTCCTCATTCAGTGTTTCACTTGATGTCAATGCCAAACAGTTTCAAAACACATTTTTATTGCAGTCCAAGCCTTTCCTTTTTTCCCTGGATGGGTTAGAACAATAGTATGTCATCTACTCAATATTTTGCAAAGTCCAAAATTTGCATCTCTCTCATTCTTCCCTTCCCTGTAGGGGGCTGTTCCTAGGCTTGAGTTAACTGTGAAATTCTTTATAGAACTGCCTTTTAAGATTGTCTTCATTTATGTAGAAACCAAAATGGGCAAGATTTTCTCCTCTAACAGCATGTTTTCAGGCAGGAGCTACATCTTACATCTCTACTTGCCTCTGGGTTTCCTCTTTATTATGAGGTCACTTTACAATTACAGAAGCTCTTGTTTCTCCCTTCTAGCTAAATTTATCACTTCTTGTGTCCTCCTTACCTTAGTCTTAGCCTTTGATGTCTGCCAACGTCCTCCTGGGGAGGTGAAAAGAGCAAAAGAGCTTGACTGTTTTGTGTAGCTCCTACACTTAAAGAATGCACTAGAAGAAGTCAAGAGGGAAGATGTGTTACAGGGAATTTACTTCAGATGCACAAGTTATCTGCCGGCCTGGAAGCCTGTAAACTGTTCCACATAAAGAAAATGCCCAACTGTTTTCCCCTCTTTTTCACATGCCTGTGATGTCCAAGAGTGATGTGGAGTGCTTGATTGTGCTCTTACACTAAGAGCTTGTAAAATGTTTCGTAAGTTAATGGCATCACATTTTCCTCAAATTAAATTGACATTGGAGAAATTGGAGGGCATCTGGCATCCCAAAATTTCCACTTATCCCACTGACACTGCAAAGGTACTGGAATGTTTTTTCTCTCTGTAGTACGGTATATGGATCTGGATCTTTCATTTAGTTATTCCACAGTTGGTTAAACTTTTTGTGCTTCATTTCCAGAAGGAGATCTTCTAAGCTTCCTTCTTGCTTCTCTCAAGCACTGTCTGTGTCCTGAGTATTTCTGCAACCAGGTGCTCAGTTTCATACTATGTTTTTCCTACTTGGAAGGTTTGCCAAGACTCTTATTTAAGAACAGCTGTTCTGTTGATTTCATCTGTGTGCTTTTTCTCTCTTTTAAATACACCAAGAAGTTGTTCCTTCATTGTCTACAGGAAGCTGCAGCTCTGACTTCTTGCAACTTCCGATGATAGCACTGTCCACAGCAGCCTTTTGATCCTAGGCTGATCCTTGCAGTCAGCTTGCTTTTGCTTATTGCTGTTCCCACATCTCATTACTGTACAGACACTAAGGTCTGCTGTAGCTATGGCGTCTTTTTTATGATACAGTTTTCCACAGCCCCCATTTAAGAACTGCCACCAGTTTTTGCACAGCCACAAGGCTGACCTGGAAAAATGTTTGCAATCATTTATTTTTTTTATGACTGACTAATGACTCCTATTTCATTTCAGAGCAAACTGTTTCATTAAAGGCTATGAACTCGTGCTCTTCCCCCAAGACTTCCGTGCAGAAAGTCAGCTCAGCAATACCTGGAGGAGAAGCAGATTTCAGGTGACTGATCACACACCTTTGGGACCACAGGGCTGAGCACCGCTCAACTGCAGAACCCATGTGGTCACAGGCGGTAGAGACTAACGTGAAGCCCGCAGAGCCCGACGCGCAAGGCCCAGGCACGTGGGCTTGCCTACAGGGAGAGGACGTGCTGTATGGCAGCCACCCCAGCGCAGACACAGCCGTCGCAGCGCTCAGGCTGCTGCAATTGACTCCGCTTCGCAGAAGGCAGCAGACTGCCCGCAGCACGCCTTTGGCTCTGCCTGCACACACTTCCCACACCGTCCCGCTTCCCTTTCCCAGCGCACGGCGCTCCCGCTCGCGCAAGCGGGGCGGCACACCTGTGGCCACGGCTGCCCCTGCCCTGCGTGCCCCTGCCCTGCGTGCCCCTGCCCTCGCAGCCCGGCCGCTGCCCGCTCCTCCGCGATGCCGCACGGCTGCCATTTCCTCTCCGGCACCGCGCTGCCGTCACCGCTAAGAGACACCTCAGCCTTTCCCTCTCCTTCCATTTTCACACTCCACCCACTTTTTGCTTTCTTTCTCCGTCTCTGTCACCGTCTCTCTCTCTTTCTGGACTTGTCTTTATTTGGCACTCCCGGAAGCCGACGGGCATTTCTCTCCCTGCCTGCTCGGGCAGCTGATGTGACTGACTGACACCGGCTCCCGCTGAGCAGGAGGAGGAGGAGGAGAAGGAGGAGGAGGGAGAGCGACGGCGAGGAGAGGCGAGGCGAGGGAGGGGGGGAGCGAGTGGCCGGCCACGGATTGTCATTGCAGAGAGAAGGAGAAAAAAAAAAAAAAAAAAAAAAAAAAAAAAGGGGGCTGCGCGGGTCATCAAAACAGGTAATTCAAGAGCAGACAGCGCCGGGAGGGGCGGGATGCGGGGAGCAGCCGGAGCGGCCCGACCTCCCCCCGGCCGGCTGCCTGGGGCGGGCCCGGGGCTGCGGATGCGCCGCCGAGCCGGAGCGGAGGGGCCCGGCAGGGGCTGGGCCGCAGCGGACATCTTGCAGGGGGGATGAGGGCACGGCCGGGGACGCGCGGCTCGGGGATGGGCGCCGAGAGCATCTGGGTCACGGCCCGGCTGCCGGCTCGGGTCCGCCCGTCAGCCGCCACCTGCGCGGCACAGCCTTGCGCTGCCCTCGTCGTGAGGAAGTAGCCGGAGGGCGAGAAAAAGTCCCGAAAAACGGCAAGAGGGTGACGGTGCCGCTCCGGGGTCGGACTCGGAGCCCTCGGGCAGCACGAGTCCGGGGGGTGGAGGTGGCTGTCCCGCAGCCCCCGGCCCGACCCCTGTCGGGTCTTGGAATTACCCCTGCTTGTTCACGCAGACCTGGCAGCGCACCCGGCCCCTCTCTCCATCAGCGCGAGGTGATCTCATTTTGTGCGAGGCAGCTGGAAGGCTCGCTGCTTAGCCGGGCTCCAAAATGTTGGTTGAGCCGGAGGTGTGCGTTGGAGGTGAGCGGAGATCCAGGTGCTGAGCAGCCCCCGGGTAAAGCTGTGAGCAAAGAGCTGGGTTAAACGGGATCTCGGCGAGAGAGAGCTAAAGAAAAACGTAACATCTGTATAAATGCGTGTATGTATGAGGGATTCCACAGATCCTGAAGGATGTTGTGGGGGAGCAGGAGGAAGACAGAAATCAAGAATTGTGAAGCTGAGATGCTGCGGTTTGCAGTAACTTGACAACTGAAAGGAGCCCTCCCCAGAGCCTCAGCACAAAGCACAAAGCTCGCCATGACCCCAGCTGGAAATGTAAATCTGTCCTTTGCTTCGAGGGCTGCTGTTGAGCTGTACCTTATCAACAGTGAGGCTTTTAATCAGTTAAAATGCTGACTTCTTAGCAAGGAGGGGCAATCTTAAAAACAAAGTCTATCTGGAGAAAAAAAAACCAAAAAAAACATCAAGCCCATACCTGTCTTTTTGTGTATTACCTAGGCATGGTTGTCATCGAATGATAGAAAATGTTTTCAGAAAATAAAATAAAATCCTGCATAGAATTAGGATTTTGCAATAGTAACATCATTTAAGGGAGTCAAGTTTGCAGGAGGCAGAGTGGGATCAATACTTCATTTTTTAATTACTTTTTTTCTAAATCTGCCAAATGTGGCATTGGCTCCATTGTTCTGTGAAACTGCGGTCAGAAAAATAGGACTATTTTAGAAATGTAACTTTAAACATGATTTAAAATAGGAAAAGTGTTAGATGGAATGAGTTGAGACTAATACCGTACTCCCAGAGCTGGCCTATTAAAGCATTACTAATAGTTGGACGTCCAAGTTTATGCAAACTGTCTCCTACCATTTCCTTTCAATTAGCTCTTATGCAAACAATTAAAAACTCTGTTCTGATTCTATGTGTTTTCAAAAGAGGAGTTTCATGACAGTGAGAGAATCTATATTGAGCAGGTCTGCCCAAGAACAAAAAGCAATACACCTACTGTAGCAAAGCCATTTATGCTGAGCAACGTGACATTTTAGGTCTTGGGCATAACAAAAATGTCAGTCTTCAGAATGTTCTGATGATTCCTTTGTTTCTTTCCCCTCAAGTGAATGATGCTCAGATGTGGAAGGTGGACAGGCAGAACTCCAAATGTCATGAATAAAATATGTTTTCTCAATTAAATAAAAATGAAGAGAATATGCATTATTTACTATTACTGTAGAGCAGTTGTATGACATGTTTTCATTATTCTTTGTCACTTATGGCACTCAGTGCAGAGGAAAAAAGGTGGTGATTCTTGATGTATCATGAGAAGACATGGCAAGATATGTATGATCTTGTCAAGGATGCTAAGATTCCATTTATTAACAAAACCCCTTCTCATTAGAATTTCTAGTCCCAGTGTATTAACTATTTTAGCCATTTAAAATATGAAACTAGAAACCTGAACTAGAAATAAAACCATAGAATTAAAATTCCCACAGAAAAAAAAAAAAAAAATCATGGGAATTGGAATTAGCAGGGATTAGAAAAAGAAGTATAATGCAGAAAGGAGAATTGGATGCAGAACAATTGTGTTCAGCTCACAGTCTTGACATTGACTTGCAACATTACCTGGAGCAAGTCACAGGGCCTTTCCATGTTGCAATCTGTAGCTTGTCAGAGACCATAACATTCTGAGAGGTTTGAACTCCAGAGTGAAAAATGGTGGACAACCATTAAAAAATATTCTTAAAAAATATTCTTTGTGATCCTTCATGTTTTTAAATGATGTGCGCAATGGTAGGAAACTCGATAGTTGCAGTTTTGCCTAGTCCATCATCTGACACGGGGAAGGAGAATATTCTTTGTCATATTCATTGGTCAAAAACAAAACCAAAAAAATGCCTCCAATAAATCAGGCATAAATTAGTTCAGTTATTCAGGCAGCTATTTTATTATGATAGAATCACAGAATCCTTAGAGTTGGAAGGGACCTCTGAAGGCCAGCTGGTCCAAGTCCCCTTCAGTGAACAGGGACATCCACTGCAGGATCAGCTTGCCCAGGGGCCAGATTGCTTGATTAAGCACTTGCAATATAGAGAAATAATTTGAATTGTCTTCTCTAAAATTGTAGGTGCATCTTTTGCAATAGGAGGAATGCTTGCCATCAGTATAATTTTTTCTGAGATATACAGTCAGCTCCAGCTGCTCTCATATTTTAAAAAAATTAGTGCTATTGACAGATGTGTTTTACTGACTCCCAAATAAATGCTTTGAACTCAAAAGGCTCAGCTATTTTTGGAGAATGTCACTCTTAGAACTATGCCAGAATATCAACACCTCTGCTAAGCAGTGAACACTGAGATGACAAAAGCACACGAGTGCAGCTGCACCTATGGCAGGGATTCTGCTGATTCAGCTTTGTACAGCAAGAGCATGAGGGTTTTTTTGTTGTTTTGCTTTCTAACTTCTGTAACTTTTGTCACCATGATAGCATGACTTAATGGCATATGTAACACCTTAGTCTGTATACTGAGTACTTTGGTCTTTGTTTCTCCTGTAGAGGTTTGGATATGCTGTGTCAAACCTCGGGGTGTTTTTGTTACCAAAAAAGGTCCCAGTGAGGCTACTTTCCTGAATATATTAAAGGAGAATGCTGTGTCTGACCCACGTGTTGCAGAGGAAAAAAAAAACCCTGAACTTAGAGATTAGAGAAATTGCTTTCAAAATCCAAAGCAGCAGTAGTGCTATTCTGGGAATCAAAGGCTTTATGTGGTGTATATTAAAAAAACAGGTAAATGGTCAAGTCCCTAATGGAATAATGTCTTATTTTTCCAAGAAGACATGCTCAGATCCTGTGCATTACAGCTATGTTTTCTATTATTTTAAATACTCTATTAGTTGCTTCCTGGAAGGAATGCAAGGAACGATTTACATTTCCATGTGTGTCATTGTTTAGACAAAAGTGATAGTTGAGTAATTCACCTAAAAGCTCTGGGTCCTCTGAAGTACTGGGAAGGCTACTCTTATAAACATCTAAGATGAATCCAATTGCATCTTTCTGGGCTGAAACAGAGGAGGAATAAGAAGCTGAACATCTCAGATCTTGTACATGAGCAAGGTTACATGGATTATCATTATAACTCAGGATCTCTAAGGATTTAGTAGATTACAGCAGGAAATAGAAAGGTCTTTTTCAGTAGAGGTGCCCATTTCATCCTGAATCAGAAATGAAGGTACAGTACACTTCTAGGATTTCTAGTAGCACTGCAGAATCAGTGGTCTGGATTTTACGATGGGAGGTAGGCCAAGGTGTAGAGTTTTTGTGATCAATGAAGATCAAACAATGAAGCCACAGTCGTTGTGGAGTGAAGGGAGTAGAAGGATGGCAAAGTGTGCTTCAGCCTTCCTGGCTTCTCCATGCTGAGAGAAGGGTCAGTGGTTGTAGGCTGAGCAGGGACAGGAGAGCCTGAGAGCATCAGACAGAGTGCTGAGATGGTAACTGTGGCAGGACATTCTGGAGAGAGAGCTAGAGAAGCTGACTTGACTGAAATTAACCCCAATTACTCTGACATCTGACGGATGTCCACCAATACTTCTACTTGTAGTACTCTTTGTTACTCACAGTTGCTGTTGTTTCACTTAATGTGATTGATTGCATCGGAGTGACTTCCTTTGCACAACCAGAGGAATGCTTCTTCTGACTTCTGAATTCAAATGAGATACGTTCAAGCAATGGATGCATTCCAGAGTTGACTTGGCATGCCTGCTCTTGCAGGTTGAAATGAGAAATAGCTGCATGAGTGGAAGGGATTTCCATCAGTGTGAATGGTGGAGAAAGCCTCTGATAATCAGGAAATTCAAGCTTTTGTTCAGTATGGATACGCAAGCAAAGTAAGATGTGGTGGTGTTCTGGAAGGCCAACCTCCCAGCAAACAGCACTGTTACTAACCCTGGTACTGAGGAACTCAAGAGTCTCATCTTTTCTGAGAAAAATAATTGCATAGTTTGTGTTTTTAGAGTTTGAAACTCTATTTGTTTGGTGTTAACTTTCTCCATTTGCTTTTCTGTCACATGCCAGAAGTAGCAAAACACAATGTAGGGTTTTGTGCTTTGTGGAGTTTACTACCCTTTTGAGCAGTACAAATTCAATTTGGTTGGAATCATAGCATAAATAATCTTCCTGTTCAGTTATTATGAACTGAACTAAAGCCCTTTAATAAAATCAATGCCTGCATGTAGTGTTTTCTCAGAGCAGCAAGGCAGTCTGCTTACATACAGTAATTGGACTTGTGACAGGTAATTAAATGGCTTGTAAGGCCTTTAGGATGCTTGATTACATGAAAATCACTATGCTGATACATAGCAAATGAAGTGGATAAGAACACTATGTATCAGTTGATTGAAGAGACACTAAAGCTCTTACACTTCATTGGATGGAAAGAAGAAAATGAAAACAAGACAAAGGACTATAAGCAGCAGTAACATTAAAAAAAGGAGCATAGAAAGGAGAATGTACTTGGAAACTGGGTTGCCTTGGTTATTTTAAGTCAATCATGCTTACACAAGCTGTCAAGTCTTGACTGCTTCAGTAGATCATTAAATAATGAACTTGTTCTTTGTGATCACAAAATTGGTAAGACAGCCAGAATTATTCAGCAAGGGGTGGGAGCTCTTCACAAAACTTACATATAATTAGAAATGAACTGATAATCCAGGAAGCACTAAGCTCATACAGGAATACATGACATATTTTATAACTTGAACACGGGAAGTACCATACAAACGTGCAGAAGTACTTCTTTGTGGTAACAACAGTCAGCAGTCTTTGGGATACCTATCAAAACAGAGATGGCTTCACAAAGCCAGTCTGTAATATTTTTAAGATAGTGGAATACAGAGATGCCTCAATTCCTTTCCTGCCTGCTTATTTTTATCAGCAGGGAGTCAGCACTGGGAGTGAAGGAAGCAGGGCAAGAGCTGGTGTACAAGCAGCAAGGTATGTTTTGTGGTACCAGTGCTGTAAAGCCAGACAAAGGAAAAATGTAGGTTAAACGGAAGAGGTACAACATGAACTTGTCTTTTCTTCTTCTGCACCTTGCCAGTTCTACACCTTTTCTGCTGATAAAAAATAACCCTTTAAAAACAATCAGTATGCCAAATACAGATGTCTACAGGCAAGATTATTTTGGTAGCACACTTTTGTGCGCAGCAACACAGGTCTCATTTCTAGTATACAAACACACACATAGAGCTAAACAAAAAGCAGAAGTCACCCATTTTTGTCTGCTATAAAATTTGGCCATATTCACACACACACAAAAAAGAAAGTTGTTACAATTCTAAGTACATTTAAATATACAAGAGTACATCTTTTACTTGGATAAAATAAAATTTTCCTATACTTAGAAGAGCATGGCTTCCAAAGGAACTCATAGGAGACACAGAGACAAAACAAGACTAAAAGGTCATCAAAAGCTCTAATTTGATCCCTGGATCATTCTCACATAGGCCTTTTCCAAGAGGTCCTCTGCTTTAATCCGACTTGACATCACTTTGACAAGCCTCTGTTTACATTCCTCCCATACAGCTAATTGGAAACAAAGCACAAACCATACAAGGTAATGTTTCTGTCTACCAACACATTTTCTTCTAACCAATACATGCTTGCTCTGTGATCTCCACCCAAAAGCTTTTATGGTAATAAACCAGATAGCTTCAGCAGCACCTCACTCACCATTCATCTGGTAACAGCCTGCTTCTCAGTTCTACTTGGGAATGAGCAGCCCCCGAGACCCCCAAACCAAGAGGTTTTCATCGTTTGGACTAAAATGGGGTGGAGCAAGAATTTGGATCTGATGCCAAAGACAGCAAAAAGGCTGCATGCTCTACACAGTCTGGAGCTGGTACATACAGCTGAATGGCAGTGCAGGAAAGCTAGCCAGTTATGGCTCAAGCTGACTGTGTATAAAGTGTCGTAGGATGCTTTTGTAATTTGAAGGCACATTCAGAAACATGTATGCATTTCCCCTCCTTTGATATACACTATACAGAAGAACTTTCTGAGGAGACCACGCTTTCAATCTATAAGGCATTTGTGACTAGCTGTAAGACAGTACTAGTTGGCAGTGTGAGGAATTGCATACTTTGTTTATCACATATCTCAGTAGCAGTTTTTTAAAGACTATGAGAGGAGACACATGTAAAGGCTGCAATACTTTCAAGAATAAAACTGTGTTTTTCCAAGCAGCGTAGCAATGTTAGATGCAATGAAAATAACAGATTCTTGCCTGTCATAGGTAACTGCCCTTTTTTTTGGCATAGAGAAGGAAAGCAAAATCTAACCTGTAGCATCTCAGATGATGAAAATGAATCAGACCCAGTCAGTGTCACAGATGTGGGAGGAGTGGTACGAAAGAAAAAAAAAAAACAAGCACAAAACAAATAAATGAAAAAAAAAAAACCTTTTTTTTCTTCTAAATTAAAAGAGCACTAGGAATTAAAGCAAGCCATGGAATCTCCTGATGATATTTGTCAGAATATCATACATGACAGGGTGGCACCATTCCTACGTTCAACCTGCCATTTTTATGTGCCTGACAAATCAACACTTTTGTTTATTTTTACCCCTTATGCTGCTACACTGTTCCTCCCTGTGGGCTTGTTACAGCTTGTATCTTCTTGAGACAGAACAATATGGTCCTCTGTCAGAAGTCACATGCAATGATAGCAAGCATAGTACCTGTGTGTTTTGGCTTACGGTTTGACTGCTGTTTGGGATGAACACATCAGGGAATTTTAGTGTACAGACAAGTTTCTTCCACTGATAGTAGATAAATGGTGCTTTGAGACAGGTGTCAAATTGGGGAGTAGAGCAGTGCTGTTCTGTGTGCAAAAACAGATCTGCTTTTTGGTCTTCAGTGTGTCCTTCTTCGCTTCTTTAAGTGAAGAAAGGATTGATAGTTGCATTGCCATATGCCGTTAGCACCCCACAAAAGATACCACTGACAGGAAACAGTGCAGCTCTATGAATCCTCTGTGCTTTTTGTGCACAAGAGCAATGCCAACATTTAAACAATTTGTTCCTAGCTCTTAGCTGACTGTGTGTTCAATGAAGAGCATTCTCCTTCTCCACCCAGAAAACTGGATCCAGGATTACACTGGACCTGAAGTATTATTGGTTTTAACTCCTTATAGGTAATCAGCATCAAACCTGAGAAAGGTGTATGAATAACCACATCAAGAACAAAGCTTTAATTAAAATCCCAGTGAAAACAAGATAGAGAATCTGGCTTGATGTAAAATCTAGCTTCATGGCAGTAGGGGCATCCCGCAGATGTATTTACATCCTCTTTATTAAGATGCAAAGATTTTATTTGGCACTGTAAGTAGACCGGTCTCATTTTTATTTATAATTTTTAGCCCTGGTACTACATTGCACAGACTGCTTCACAGAGTCAAGCTCTGCTTTGTGCTCTGAGCTCTTCTGAGCTCTGGGTTTGCGGCATCAGTTTGACCTTCCAGAGTGCAGTATGGACTGTTAGCTAATCAGATGGACTCTAAACACAGGTCAAGAAAATGATGAAGATTGTCATAATATGAGTCAAATATGTGAATCCCTAAATACAGGCCAAGTTGCCAAGGTTTAGACTGAAAACAGATCGAGAGAGATGTGCTGTTGGCCAGTGGAGTCTTTACTTCAGAACAGTAATTCTAGTTCAGTCTTGTTTGTAAGAAACCTAGCTGACTGACAGGAAAGCAAATGTATATATCAGGTTATTGTATGTACAGCTGATGTAGAGTTTTACACACTAACGGCAAAAGTATACTTGCACATTGTTCATAAAGGACAAAGTACCTGAATAAATACTTATGTGCACGCATGTACATGAATATAGATACAAATACCATGTAATCATGCATTGAATCTATAAGTAGGCAGATGGAAAGTGGAATTCAACATAAACATGATGACTGAGCAGTTTTTGAGAGTAACATTTCTCCTAAAAACAGCAAAAAAACTGGCAGCATTGAAGCTGTGGTCAAAATGGTTCTGACTTCTGTCTAAAGAAATTGGAACAATATGTTATTTTCACACACAGGGTGGTGACATATTGGAACAGGTTGCCCAAGGAGGCTGTGGATGCCCCATCCCTGGAGGCATTCAAGGCCAGGCTGGATGTGGCTCTGGGCAGCCTGGTCTGCTGGTTGGTGACCCTGCACACAGCAGGGGGTTGAACTGGATGAGCACTGTGGTCCTTTTCAATCCAGGCCATTCTGTGATTGTGTAATTGTCCCACTGTTGATATCTGACTTTAGAACAACATTGTAGTCTTGCAGCTTTTTGGCACTGGATAAAACTGTGAAGAATATCGTGAACAAAAGACTGTTGCTATTGGAAGGTATTGCATAGAAATGTCCACAGGGTCATTGGGTTATTCCATAGAGCTTCTGACTCCATAAACCATATTTTTAGCATCTTACAGGGGCTGATTTCTTGGGTAGAGCATTACAAGTCTGATCTATTGCTGTTTGTTTGGAAGATTCCTCCAAGTGTGTGTAGTCACATCAGAACCAAATCCTTCAACAAGCAAAATCAGGCTACAGAGACAAAAAGGAGCCACTCTTCCAAAGAAATTTTGTACTTTTCATCAGTGGAAATTTTGGAGCAGATGGAAACAAATATAGTTACATATCAGACCATGTCTTCAAGTAAAGACAAACAGGAAATACACTGAAATATACTTTAAAATGCTGATGAGAAGAACTGACTGTTAGTATGCTTCAGTTAGATCAGCCAGACTTTAAACTGCTCTAGAAGATGACTTTTAAAATAAGCACATTTTGAAGCTTTGAGCTAGTAGAGTAGAATGTGAAAAGATTGTGCCCTTAATACCTTTGAGGAATGAGTGCTTTGTTTTAAGAAAAAGTTCAATATTTTCAGAAAAAATTTGCACATTTCAGAAGCTTTCCTGACACCTTCATGTTACTCCTGCCAAGATAGTTGTAACCTTACAAATGTGAAGGGTTTTTTGGTTTTGCTTTGGAGAATTCATTATTTTTCAAACAGAACAGGGTACATTTTAAATACATGCAGAAGAGACCCCCTGCTCCCCCCTGAATTTTGGACAGTGCTTATATGCACGTTGATTCATGTTGTCCTCTTTTAGGGGTTTGCTTTTTTTATTTAATGTAAATAGGGAAAAAGAAAGGAAAAAAACAACGCATAATCTCCAGACAGAACTTTCTCATGAGAATGGTTCTCCCAAGACTTCCGCGTTGTAAAATCTTCTGTTTCACTCTTAGGTCAAACACAAATCTCCTCATATTTATAGGGCAAAGCCTGAAAGCCCCACCTTGTTAGACAGCATGACTCAACATGAGAGCTCTGCATGTGCTCCCACCATCCTCATAGCTTCTCTCACGCTTAAATTTTCAATATAAAAATGATTATAAAGATTACAAATACTGATTTTTAAATCAGAAGCCCTTCTTTTCATATCACTCTACTTTTTAATAAAAGAATTTACACTTTCTCCCCAGGGCAAGGGAACACTGAAGCAGCATTATTTTATTTGTTTTGCTCACTAGAAAAATATTGCATAGGGTAGGGGATATAAGCTGTCTTGTGGGAGCTCTGCTTGAGCTCATGTTTTCATCGAGGATCACGTTTTCATCGAGAGCCATAGATCACCACCAACTCCTTTACTGTATGTCACTCAGAATAAAACACCCACAACCTTAAGTTAAGACCATTTGTTATATTAAACTATGGGAGATTTAAACATAGCTTTCTCTTTACTTACGTAACTGTTTCTTAGTCTGTAGCGTATAGAGCACAGTGTTCCCTGAGACATTGGCTAGCATTCAGAAATTCAATGCCTACACTTCCCCACATGTAAGAAAACAGACAATCACTTCATGGAGAAATGAAACGATGTGCAAATTGTTCAAAATGTAGCCTGATTTCTATTTCATTTTACATCAAATCACTGTTGCAGCACTGTGCAAGTAGGCTCCTGGCTTTTTCTTTCCAAATGTTAATCAGTGCTTGATTTGAAAAGCTTGGGATGCACTGATTGACATCAGGTGCATTCATAAGAAAAAGAAAAATAATTAAGAGATGGGAAATCACACCAGAAGAACAACCAAAATTGCCTCTTCACGATAGTCACTCAGTAAAGTGCTTGAGCCTTACTACAAAGTCTAGAAGACCCAGGCAGATTTCAGCGTGTATTTTTAGAAAAGTCAGGAGGTAGACACTTAAAGGCTGGCTTTTAATCAAGTTTTAATCAAATCTGTATTTTTGCCCCAGGAACTGACTGATGCAAATCACTGCCGGCATACGTTTCTACCAAACACATTTATAAAGATTTCACAAACTGTCCAAATACAGACTGCCCAACACCAGCAGTAGTTTGTATCCATTTGCAAGGAAAACCGAAGGCTGAGCACTGATCAACAGAAGTAAGTTCTCATTTGTTAGCTGCTTCACTGCAGCCGGAAGGACAGTAGTACAAAAAGGAGCTTTCACCATAAATGTTGATAAAGCCATGAGTAGAACACGAGGTAAAGAATGGGCTTTCTCAAAGGGGTCTAATGCTCTTTCCTGAATGACTTTTTTAGAATGGCAGAGAATCATGGCTTGATGGAGAGATTGGAGAAAGCAGTGACTCGACTTGAATCATTATTTTCAGATTCCCAGAGATCTGGTGGAATGGAGTGTGATGCGATGAACGGTGTCAATGGAAGTAAGTCTCTTTTTTTGACGTACCACCTCTTTCTGCTATTAGAAATCCAGCTTGTAAGGAGAGCATGTGTTTGTCTTCTAAGCATGATTACAAACATACATGGCCTAGAAAATTCAATATTAGTCATACCTCTTAAATATGTGGTCCATATTTCAAGCTTTATTGCTCTCTCGATTTTAGCATTTATATTGTTGTAGATAACTCACCACATAACAACATCTCCTTGAGCCCAGTTAGCAGAAGAAATGAGATGTCTCAAAAATGCACAGCATCAATACTGCTAAAGATGTCAGCAGTATAAACACCGAGTCTATTTTCCAGCTCTCTGAACTTCATGCTGTGCACCATGATTTAATCGATTACCATCCTTAATCAAATATGAGTTTGTTCATAAGCGCTTGCTCACTCAGATCTGCCACACATCCTTGGCCTTACTTTTATTACTCTTGAGCTCTCCTTTCTCAAGTGGATCTCCAAAGCACTAACTGGAGATACATGAAAAAAACACCTGTCCTCATTTATCTACCTCATACTGCCAAATCATTTTTTCCACCCCTTAATTTTTTTTGTTGTTCTTGCAGCCTGTAGGATAAATAACTTTATAAAAGTGGTAGTACTGATGTTGGTTTAATAGAAGTACCTCTTTCCTTTCTCAGGAGCTTTAATTTAGCTTTTTAAACCCAGAATCCCTGCATATATACCTGTCTAATCTTCACATCAGTTGCTTTGCACATTCCTTAGCCCTTCCCCACCTTCTTCCTGGGAGAGCACATCCTGTCATGGACTTGGTATACAGAATGCTGCAGAAAAAGTAGAAGGTTGCAGGCAACTCCCTTATTGACAGAAGCAAGTTACTGTGTGATGTCAGCTGCTTTGTTGTAACTGTATGCCAGCCCTTATCCAACAACACATGTGGCTACATGTGCTATAGGCCTAAATGCCAGCAGTTGCTGTGGAGCAGCTGATTGAAAGCAATGTTTCTGTGGCAGGAAGGAAGCATCTTCCAGGCTTCCAGAGCAGGGGACTTAGCTGGTCAGAGTGAGCTTCAGTAGTGAAATGTGTACAGTGTGGAGAAAATCCAGACAGCTTGTAAGCCTTAGCAAAGTCCTGGAGAAATATGACCCACGTACAAATAAATTGATTGCTACTAAGAAGTCTACATTTTTCAAAAACATTGGCTTTGATCCTACAGTGAATCAATTTGGGTGAGTCTCTACTAACACAAAGCTTAGAACTGCAGAACCAGGGCTGCTTTTACAAAGGAGGTCAATTCACCCCCAAGAAAATCAGCGTATCCTTAGCCTACCCTACAAATCGAAGAAAGATGAAGAGCCTCACCCCCCCCTCCCCTCCGCCTAGGGAAGCAGAGCCTTAAAAGCCCTCAGCAGGTCCTCAGAAGAAACTGACTGACAAGTGTTGTGTGAGTGAGATTGTAAACCACACCTGCTGGGAGAAGCAGCAGCAAGAAACTGATAAGAGCAGCACCATGGGGAGCTGCCCATGCTGAGCTGGCTCACACTGGGACTCAGGAATCAGCTTTTGCTGATGCAGTCAGGACAGACTGTATCCGTTTTTCACTTGGAACGACTGATGTACAAACAGTGCCACAAACATAATTCTGTATGCTCTTGTTACTTTGCAGAGGCTCCCATAAGTCTCCACAACAATTGCAGAGCTGACAGTCTTACAGTGCTCTTTTTCTACTTTAAAACGGATACTCTGCCCAAGAATGTGACATTTCTGAAGTCCCTAGTGGAAATGGAGATACATTGCTTTCTTCTGCTATGCCCTCTTCCCCTAAATGACCATTCCATAATTAGAATTATCCCAAAAAAATAAGCTTGAGTTTTTTAATTTATTTTTTTTTTAAACAACAAAATAGTGGGGAACATGAGAGGAATGTAGTGTGCTTTTCCTTTTCTCCTAAATGGCACTACAACAATGGGATTGCAAACAAATCATTCAATTGCTCTGCACAACTCACAGCACACTCTAGTAAATGCTCCTGGGAGTTAGCTGTATTGAATAGTAAAAAATAGCAGTCGCTTTCTAGTTCTGCATAGCACAAATGCCATTTGGTGAACTGCTATTTAAAAGTGTGCTCTAAAGTAAAAGGTTACAATGATTCTCTTGGAGACGCGCACAGATTTCAACAAAGAACATAAATAGGCTTTGGAAAGCATCTCTACAACTAAAACCTTTTGTTGCCTGGGTCATTTGAGGGGTTTACACACAAGCACTGAATATGGAAGAAAGCCCAGAAATTCCTCAGAATTAAAGGTGAGTGACATCAAGAGAACAAAAGAAGCCTTGAAATCCCGCCTAGTTGTCTAACTACATTTTTATTTTGCACAGGCCATTGCAAATTCCCATTACCAAAGCCTTTCTTTTTTCTGTCGAGGAGCCAGATGACTCTTAGGAATTAAAGAGGGCTTTCAAGATTATGAATTTGGATGCAGTAGGTTAAAGCACTCTCTCTGAAAAAAGCCCGGTACCTCTTCAGAGCAATCTCCAGGCTTTTTTAAGCAGGCAGAGAGGCTGGAAAGAATTTTCACCATATTCTCTCAGATGCTACAAATGCCATAAATTCACGCATGCGTTGCTCATGCTGGACTTAACAAAAGTTCTGATGCACCAACAAGACAGGAGGATGTGCTAGAGAGGAAGGAGAGGGCTGGAAAATGCTGAAGGAAAGAGTTCTTTTTCCATCTTAAAGGATATCACACAAAGTGATTTAGAAAGCCAGTTATGTAAGAAGCTGAGTCCCAACTTGGTCTTCCGATTGTCCATCAGAAAACAGCTCTTTATACTATATAAAACACAATAGTTCTGCTTTTCTGGCAGAATATATACCACGTAAATAGTCAGAGGGATGTTGTCATCTAGAAGATTTGTTTGAGCCTTCTTTCTCCAGTGCCTGTTTTGTACGGTCACACAACAAAATAAGGAGATTGCAATGGCTAAACTGACTGTCAGTAAATTCTAAATGCTGGAAATTTAATTACTTGTTATTAATAGCAACCAAACAATACAGAAATCTTCAGGAATGGGTGGATGGTATAAAAACAGTTGTTCAGGACAGTGCAGATTCTTTTTAGGGAGTAGTATTTGTTTTTTGTACAGTAATAGAATTTTGTTAAGACAACCATCCTTGTTGCACCATTATGCTTTTGAAAGGCTGAGAGATGTTTACTTTAGCACCTGTTTTTTTAATACAAAAGAGGCATCCCACAGTATGCAAAGTAAAATCTCTTTGTGCTCCTTGACAAGTTTTACCAGGAGCAGTATTTTTCCTTTTTAGAAACTAAAAAATATATATGTAATGCATCCTTTTTCACTGATTTCACAAATCAATGAATACAGCAGAAATTAAGTTATTTCTTTGCTATTTCCCCACTTCTTTACTATTTCCCCTCCATGTGCTACACAGGGAAGTCCTATACTTTGTTTACTTTATGGACCCATTATAATGGAATGCTCTTCTTCTGTAGGCATAGCTCCATACGTGGAGGCCTTTGATAGGCTGCTGAATGGAAGCGTTGCTGAGTTTCTCAGGCACAGCAAGATTCTTGAAGGTGATGTGAAGACACATGTGAGTATTACTCAAATTTTCTGCCCATAATATAAATGTACACATTTTGGAAGCTGTGTGATCAGCTTTGATGGCTGAGTAGAGGAGAATTTCAATGGCTGTTCTCTGAATTATTTGTTCTTGATAATACTGGCATAACACACTGGGGGCATTTGGTTGGGGAAGGGCTTTTGCATTCATGAGAAGAGACTTTTCTATAACACCCAAGATCGAACACCATAATACACAAAACCTCTAAATATTCTCAGGTGCAAGCAAGTTGAATTGTCCTGTTGGCTGCTAAGCACTTTGCAGGACAGGAACAAACATAATTAAGAACAAATGTCAGCAACTGAGAAACAACAGGAAGAAGGGTGGATCAGAGCAGTGGCAACATCTCATGGATGTGTCTGCTAAGCATCTACATCATCATACCACTTAATGTAGCTTTGACTCTCTTCTTTTACTCGTATGTCTTTCATTTGGAACAACATAGAAAACTAAAAGATGGGTCCATCAAAGTGTCTCTTTCTTACCATGTATGTCATAGCAAGAAAGTGAAATGGTATTTTCATGATGAAACCAGTTTGTAACTTTGTGATCAGAGTTTGTTTGTTTTGTTACTTTTTTTTTTAAATACTGTCTTCTCTAAATTTGTTAGTGATAGAATGAAAAAAATGGGCTCATTTTACTGCAGTTCACAACAGCTTATCTATACATGTCTTGCCAAGAAATCACATGCAGAAGAGATACAGTCACTTTGAGCCTGGTCTGGAGGAGCATGAAGCTACTGACTTTATCTAGTAGATCCACGCAAGCAGGCCTTTCTCCACATGTGTTAATCGTTCCCCAATTCCTTGCAGCTGCTGCTCCACATAAAAAAAACCCTGTAGCCAGAAAAGCGTGTAGTTCTACAGGAAACTGGGATTGAAAGGACATAATAAATACTTTGCAAGGCAGCCAAAGTAACAGTCTGTTCGCAGAGCAAGAGCTCTGGGATTCTTCTGTCTGTGCTTTTTCTGTGATATGATATGTTCTCGTTAGCAGGGTAGAGATTCTGACCTAGTTAGGCCTAAAATACTAGAGGGAGTAGGAGATGAAATGACTCTTGAGGATCCTGATGTTTTGAGAAAATGCCAGGCTTCAATTTAACTTGAAAGCCTCTTCACCTTAACAGTTATACAGTATCTTATAAGATACTGTATATGTACTTAGCTCTTAAAATAAATACGGGAAAAAATACCAAGCTGAGCAAAAGAAGTATACCTCTAATTGAGCAGGGAATTGATCCCTGGAAAGGATCTGTTCTACCTTTGGCCATAAAGATCATAAGGCACCATTATTTTGCAGTTGATTTCTCAACAGTCTAAACCTGGTAGATAGCAATAGCCACAGTACTGCACCCCAACACTAAGCAATAAAAACATTTGCATGTAACTTTCTAAATGACTGGAAGTTTTTGTAATATTATTATTTTTTTAATTATGGTGTCTGTAAATGTTTAAATCAGTAAGCATATTAATTTACATATTTGACACTTATCACTGAGTCCATATACAAAAATGTTTGTAATTTATCTCTCAAATCTGTGGATAGTCTGCAGCATATTGATGATAGTGTAATGCAAACTGTGGCACAGAGTGTATGTTAGGACTATTAGATTAGACATAAACAACTTCCCTTTACATAAAGAAACTGGTGATTCTGATTGCAGCCTATTAAATATTCTGAAATCTTAGATTCTGAATATACAGGATGAAGCAGACTGTGGTTGCCTTATGCTCATACTTATCACAGCAGCAACATCTGTGCTTTACCTTAACAAGTGGAACAAGGAGTATTTTTCTTCTGGGTGTCTTATTATGTGTCCTCAGCATTATACTTGCAGCTGCTGTCTCTGCCACATAATTAGCTGAAGGGAAGATTGTATTTTATTTCAGAAAACACCTGTTGCCTAGAAAACCTCACATACCTGACTCACCAGAATGGTAATATGAGAGAAAGGGAGACTTTATATTATGCTACAGAAATAAAGGATTTAACATGATGTGTTTTGTGCTGATTGCTGTAAGAATTGTGTGGTTTGTGTTTCTGGTGAAAGGAAGAACACAGCCATAACTAATATCCGTTGGGGAGCCCAACTCCTATTCTTTCAGCATGCTGAAACAGTCTATTGAAAGCGAACAAAAATAGAGAACTAGCAGCTAGCTCCTGGCTCCATGCAGCACAGTGGATTTCACAAAGATTATTGTATCAAAAAAGCGTTCTGCTTAGACTCAATCTTGAAAGCAACTTATTTCTCATTCAGATTACAGTATAAGCAATGCTGAATCTCTGAGGTCAACCGCAGTACGGAAACTAACCACTTAAAAAGACAGAGAGAATAGTTAGGTTTTTTACACAGTCTGTTTAAAACAAAATTACCTCTGTAAATGGCTAGGATGAGATCCTTTGGCTGTCCTGTCACTACAGCAGAAAGACCTGGTGATTATACGGGTACTTCTGTGGCATGCAAAGTGCACTACGGGCATATAATTTATAAAGCTGTACCTAGACATAGAATTAATGAAGAACTTGTATTCTGTCCATGTCATAACTACAGATCATGTGAAGTCAGTGGAAGAGTGAATACGGCCAGGACTGCTGCCAGCCAGCTGTCCTTGGCCTGACATACCCGTGTCTTGAAGGCTGTCACCAGCTATTACAGTTTAGAACAGCCACTGAAGCTGATTGACCATATGTGCCAACATTGGACCATTCTTCTGTCAAAATGAGGGAATTCAAAAGCAGCAGAGGATAGATTGTGGGTCTGCAGTATAGACAGTGTTCTTATATCCAGCAGATAGACAGCACTGGCTGACTGCTCGATCACAAAATGTAGTCCTATCAGTATTTGCCCAGACGCATCCACCACTATAGAAAATGTGCTGAGGATGATGGAGAGCTGCCTGTGGGAGACACAGCCTGTCTTCAGATCGTATCCCAGTGAGGAAGCTGGGCATTCCTGTCTGATGGGCTCTGTCATGTCACAGCAGAGCAAGCAGGATCTTAGAAGGCCACGAGCAGATTTTTTGTGATGAACTTCTTCACATTGTTTTTGTTTATGTGATACTGCAAGTGATAAGATACTTCAGCTTGAATTTGAACAATGTACTGGATGGGACATAGTGATAAGAAGAGAATGTACTAGTTCTACAGGAAAAGGACTGATAACATAAAATGTCCATATTATGATATTTTATGTGATACAGAACAGAGGAGAATTACAGCCTTCCTGTCAAACAAATTGACTAATACTTCCTATTTTAATTATTTTATATTTGTAAAAATCTCCTAACCTCCCAACCCCACCACTTCAGAGAAAATATTGTCTAGGGGATTCAGTTATGTTCCTGCTTCTCTCATCCAAGCTATTTAGCCTGGAAAGGAAAACTATAGAAATATTGATATCTTTTTCCTCCTCTCTATCATCAACTTCCAGCTGCTGACCTGCAGAGCTCAGACAGACAACCAGTAACATTGTGGAGCATACATCGGAGTGCCCAGCAATAAAAAGTTTGTTGGTTGGCTTGCTCCTTCCTGGGACAGTTAAGATACGACTCATTTACATGTGTGATACACAAACAAATAGCTGGGGAACAGCAATTTCCAGCATGTTATCCCATCTGCAGAGGCTCTCTGTGTGCATGCACTGATCTACTATTGTGAGCAGGGGAGGCAGCGTTCACATTACAGAAATTTTATTTGCTTATATTTACAGAGGTTCTCTTTTCTTTATCTATTGTGTGAAAGCCTCTACTCTTTCCAGGCACATTCCGTGTAAATACAGTCAGGCATCTGAAGGCAAGAGCTATCTTTAATGAGGTGCATTTCATGAGTTGTCTTTATACTTGCTCTTGGAAAAGCGCAGTTCCAGTCTGGACTGTCAACAAAGTTAAAAAATCATCGCTTTCTCATTTCATCCAAAAAGTAGTTACTGCACGTGAAATTGCCACATCTTGTCTTTTCTTGTGTGTGATGTTGATGAGTTACTCAATGACTTTCATAGCCTTGAACTTTGAACAGGATGTGCTGTCTCTGGTACACCAAAAAACACTTCTGCACTTCATATTACCTAATCAAAGCACAGACTATCAAACCCATTATCTGGCTGATTCCTCATTAACAAGCAATTTGCTTACAGGGCAACAGAATGCACAAGTGTACTCTCGTGTTGTTCTTTTGTGCCCAGAGGCTGTGAGGTTTTAGGCATTGTGTTGAAAGTTGAATTAGAGCTCAGAGAAGAGGATGATGTCAACATGCCCAAAAAGAAGCTTGCTGTCACGCTGCCTTTGCATTTCTATGCGAGGTATTTTCTGGTGGATGAAATAAACACCAAACCAAGTAGCTACCACAGGAATGGAAAGAACAGAATTAAAATAAATAAATAAATAAAGACAAGTATTTTTATACACCAACAAAACAGCTGAAAGAAAGAAACTAAGCATAGAAAACAGTACTGCCATCCACTAAAATCAAAAACAAACAGAAAGAACCGAAACAAATAATCTGCGATGAAAAAACAGCCTTGGGAACGTAGCAATATTAGAGTTGATTTTTAATGATATTGCAATCATATTTCTCACCCTGCATGTGTACAACAAGATAGTTCATAATATAAGCTATGAAAAATGTTTGCTTAAATATGACACAATATACACAATGAAGCCAAGTGGCTAATCCAGAGCAATTACCACTTTTAGGTGCTTTACAGCTGCTCCAAGGGATGACTTCATTTCTAGACTAAGGGTTGGATCTGGCTTACAAAATAAGCAGGATTTACTGGGTCAGGTGAAGGCATGGTTACACTTGTCTAACTGTAAGACACCTGGTTGGCAAGAAGAATGGCTCTGAAACATGAATAACCTGGCCTGGATTGTCCAAACCAACAATCCCTGAGAGACTGGGAGATTTTCTGTTAATTTTGCTGAAAACTGGATCGAGCTCACAGTTTCTCAATAATGTCATTGTACTAAATGCAACCTGCTTTTTCTCTTTCTTAAAAAGACAAGGTAGAGAGTCTAACAGACCATACTGAAAAATACATGACATGGTGGTCAGTACTGGGCAATTAGTGTATTGCTGCCATGAGAAACATGCACCTGCAAAAACAGGGTAGTATTGGTCAGAATATACAATGAAGATGTTCCATACAGTATTGCCTCAGTCAGAAACATAAGAAAACATTAACACTCAATGCTGTCAAACAGTTTCCATAGCCTGTTTTCATGGAGCTTGCTTCTTTGCATATGGAGTAGTTCCCAACTAAATTCAAATATGTTTGTTTCATAGTGGAGTTGATCAGAGGACATTTCTTGGATTAGAGTCTAATATCCTTAAAGCAGAAATTATGTCTGTGTGTGGTTATCCAGTAAAATAAGACTGATTTCAAAAGGATGCCTGAAAAACGGTATCAGGAAGATTTGTGTGGGAAGTCTTAGAAGAATGGGAAATGAAATTAAAACTCCATCATGTTTGTCCAGCCGTTTTAAGTCTCTAAGTCAGAACTGATTATATGCTCTAGCTCATGCTAATTTTATTATCCTCTAAAATGTTTTCATTGAAGCCCTTTAAGAGCAAATTTGAATCTGCTGACATGAAAACTGTTCTTCTTGGTGGTTTTCTATGGACTCGTTACAAGTAGACTGCAGACCTAGAGGCAGAAGTGCCCCACAAGTTGAAGAACATTGCAGCAATTTAACCAAAAGCCATAATATAATAAAGTTACGTGACTAAATTAGTTAGCCAAATGACAGGTAGTTTTTGTGTGCAGACCAGCTGCACTCACAGCTGCAAACACAGTGTGACTGCTTCTCGGTGAGCCTGTTGCAAAGTCATGGGGCAGGACAGATCTTAGAGGAAACCACTGAGAAGATTACTGGGGAGGACTTGAGACATGGAGATGGCAGAGACCCAAGGCCCATACGGGAGTTGTCAGAAGCCTTGATAAGATTTCAGATTTCAGTCTCTTACTGTTCTGATTCAAAGCAATCCGGGCTTATGAGGACGTAGGTGACAGTCATCTTTAGTTACTCCACCTCTGAAAAGTGAGGTCTGGGCTTCTTACAAGAGTAATTTGCAGTGAACCACTCACAAATCAGACCATATTGATCCATCAGGAAAACTGAGACAGAGAAGCAGAGAGACAATTCCTGCTTTCATCATCAGGATGAACTTCTTGTGACTGAAAACTCTTTATTGACACCAATGCTCGTGGTTCTTATTGCTGTAGGAGGAACTACAACTTCAAATTGAAGCTGTAACGCTATGTAAGCTCATTTATTTCAAGCTGCAGAATATGCATCCATCGATGTTTCAGTTTTTTTAACTTTTTTTTTTTTTTTTTCTTTGGTACCATACTGTGACACTTATCTCCTGTGCTTGATTAACGTCATTTGTTGCTACAGGCTATGAGCAAGCCTTTTGTAATGTTCAGTCTCATTCTTTCTAAAAAGCACATATACGCTCTTCTCACTCATCCTGCCTCCCCATCCCTGCCCTGCTTTTATTTTGTGAGTTGGTGGTTGCAAATGTTTTGAGTGTATAGAACTGCTAGGACTGGAAAGTGAGAACGCTGTTCATCGCAGTCAGCAAAAAGACCAAACAATGAGCTCAGAATCTGGCTCTTCAGATAGTTTCTAGCAAAAAGGAGTTCAGTGAATAATGAAAATTAAGCCACAAGGGAAACCAATGTGCAGTTTCAGTGTTGTTTTTAATAAGCTGGGAATACTGTCAGGAATGATGAGATAGAATATGGCTACAAATCTGTATTGCCTCTTTATCCAGTTTGATTTGTATGATCCATGTAGCAGGATTTCTGAATGTTAAAGAGTCCATTAGAGGAGATTAAAACATGTCACTGCCACTGCTCACTTCCATTAGTCTCTTGACATCCATAAGTTGATGTATTTCTATAATTAATCTGAATTGCAAAACAGTTCAGTTATTTGGTTTTTTTTTGTCTCAGGTATTTAACTGTGTTTTATTCCAGAGCTCAGAGCAATGAAAGATTGATTTGGAAACTTGAGGGAGATCTTTAAGGCTGAAATGCTTTTTTGTTGCTTCAATACATACTCTGTTCAAAGAACAACCTTTTTGCAGGCTTACTTTTCAATCACATCAACATGCATCTTTCCTTTCAGAGAGCTTGAGATCCAGCCTCCAAGTATACCTGGACTTTTGATGTCACAGAATCATTTGAGTTGGAAGTGGTGTTTAAAGGTCAAAGATCATCCAGTCCAGCTCCCCTGCCATCGGGACACCTACAGCTACATCAGGTTGCTTTGATCCCCGTCCAGCCTGATCTTGAATGTCTTCAGAGACAGGGCATCCACTGCCTCTCTGGGCAACCTGTTCCAGTGCTTCATTACCCTTATCATACATTTCTTACATCCAGTCTAAATCTTGTCTCATTTACTTTGAAACCATTTCCCCTTGAGCTATCAAAGACCATTTCCCCTTGTCCTATCTTCACCCTTCTAAGGAGTTTATCTCCTTCTTTCCTTATAGCCCCACTTTAGATATTGGAAGGCTGCTCTTGGGTCTCCCAGAGCCTTCTCTTCTCCAGTCTGAACAGCCTCAGCTCTCCCAGCCTGTCCTTATAGGGAAGGTGTTCCAACCCTTGGATTTTTTTTGTGGCCCTCCTTTGGATGCACTCCAACAGGTCCCTCCTGTACTGAGGACTCCATGCCTGGATGCTGTACTCCAGATGGGGCTTCACCAGCACAGAGTAGAAGGGCAGGATCACCTCCCACAGCCTGCTGGCCATGCTTCTTTTGATGCAGCCGAGGATATGGTTGGCCTTCTGGGCTGCAAGGGCACATAGCTGGCACGTCTAGCTTGCCATCCACCAGTACCCTCAAAGTTGGTCAGGGAGGACTTGCCCTTTGTGAAGCCATGCTGGTTGTCTCTTATCACCTCCCTTTCTTCAGTGTGTTTTAGCATAGCTTCCAGGAGACTGTATCTGTTTCATGGTTTTCCCTGGCACAGAGGTGAGGCTGACAGTTCAATCAAATCAGCAATCAAATATTGCTGAGATTGACTTGGCGACTACATCAGCCAATTCCCTAGCACCCGGGGATGCATTCTGTCGGGACCTGTGAATTTATGAATGTTGAGGTTCCTCAGGTGGTCGCTCACTTGATCTTCACTTACAGTGGGAGGGACATTGCTCCCCCAGTCCCACTTTCTGACCCCCATCTGCTCAAGGGATGTGTGAAGAGCAGTTGCCAGTAAAAATTGAGGCAAAAAGTTGCTGAGTACCTCAGCCTTCTCCTTGTCCATTCTTACCAGACTGCCTGTATTGCTCACTAGGGAAGGTACACCTTCAACTTTTTTATGGTTGATGTACCTGTAGGAGACTTTTTTGTTCTTCTTTGCACGCCTTTCCAAATCCAGTTCCAGTTCGGCCTTAGCAGAAAACCTTAGTGGCAAAGAGGCCTGCAGATTGCTGGGACCTCAGCTGTTGTCAGATGGGCTGCTTTATGGTTTCTGTCCCTTACAGAAAATGTAGAATTACCTTTACTTGGGGAAATGAGGTTTCTCCTCAACACACGCAGTGAGGTCCTACAAGAATTCTGAACTTGGACTTCAACAGGAAAAAAAAGGAACCTGAATTTTAAAAAATGACCGACCCTGATAATAGTCAACTTTGGAATTCATCTATTTGGTACACACTATGTGGTTTCTATTGATTTCAGGAAGTAATACATGTTTTCTGAGATACAGAGTGCAGCTCCAAGTAATAGCAGAAACTAGAAGCTTTGGGAGTCTGTGAGACTTGAATGTACCATGATTTCTGTTCTTTAATCAAGTCCTGGAGTGAGTTGGTTTTTCTTTCCCATCTGTCTTTGAGAAACAAGCTTGCTTTTGCAGGGTAGTCTGGATGTGAAGCTACAAGAGCTGTTTCTTCAAAGATTGTGGTTAACTTCTGTAAATGTGTGTGCAGGTTGGGGTGCTTTCTCTCTGCCCTCCCTGATTAAAAAGAAAATTGCAATTTTGGGATGCCACATCCTTTGATGTGATATAAAGAATATTCTCATAATATCATTAATTAATTGATTCTCCTTGGAAAATTGCATCATTTTCTGAGTAGTCATTCTCAGAAATAGAGAAATAGTGTTAGCCTTTCAACTCAGGAATTCTGGAAGCAACTTGAAGGCAGGTCAAAACCAACTGATCACTGGCTGCTGCTTCACATATTCTATATCTCATGAAATATACTATGACTGTCTTTAGTTATTAAAATCTCAAATCAGCAATGCTGGCCTAGTATGGACTGTAGTGATGTCTCCTCTATAGTGTAAAGAATCCATTTGTTATGATGCTTTTATATTTGTTCTTAAAATATCTGGATGTTTTTATCAGCTGGTTTTGTTTTTTTTGTTGTAGTTGTTTGGTTATTTTCAATGATGATCAGTATTGATGTATTATAAAGGCAGAATGTGTCAACACAAGTTCTTCACAGCTGAGAATCAATGTTGGGAATGTTCAGATAAGCCCCAGAGACTGGAAGATCATGGGTTGCAATGTGCCAGTACCGTCTTTTACGTCCACTGCTGGGGAGTCCTTTAAATGCAGATCCTGAGCTGTACACTATGCAATGAGGTAGATTTGAAATCTTTAGCAGGTAACTGGCTCCTTGCAGAAGATAGCAGATTGCAATGCTAGTGGCAAACTTGAATTCTTGAAAATCTTCAAAATAAAGGTATTGAAAGCAAACAAACAAAAAAACAAGCCTCTAGTCTGTAAGTAGATCACAACTCCGGTGATGTCTGGATTAATTCTTGCACACAATTCTCAGTACTTTTCTATACTGAATCTTCTTGAATCTCCAATCATCAGTACTCTACATTTGCTTTCAGAACTTCCCTATAAAAGTTGAAAGGAGCAGAGGTCAGGAGATACTTTTGGCTATTTGCAAGGAGATTCATGGAACTGAAGAATCTGGAAGTCAAAAAAGCAGTCTGAGCTTTGGAAAGTATCAACTAGTACAGATTTGGTCTGGTATTGCTCTTCCTCTCTAGTGGTTGGGGGGATATTAGAGATGTTTTGGAAGAATACACAACTTTTTTGCTCAGCAGTAGTTAGTAGTCTTACTGGCCCTCCAGCCAAATATTTATCTGTTTGAAATGACAGACGAAGAAACTAATTGACTACTTCTGCTATGCAAATTAATGAAGAATTATTTAACAAAGCTGGCATTTTAGTGACATTCTTCAGGTTTTAAAATTAACAGTCTTGTAAGATCAATAAGCCCTGTTCACATCACTCAAAACTGGTAGAGCATAAATTCTAGAACACTGGAGCAAATTTTATAGTGCAAAAGAGACTGTGTATTCTTTCTCTAAGGCAATGTTTTTGTAATTTATGTAAAAGAAGTTGATGTGGCTTTAAGTACTCCTTTGCTCCCCTGCATCTACACAGTTCATGTCATACAGACAACTAAGATGACAGGTGAATAAAGGTTTGTGCCAAACAATTACTATCTGTCTTAGGTCATTAGCTTCACTGGAAGTTAGAACTCTAAGAGCTCTGAGTATTTTAAATCACAGTCAAGCTATCTGAAAGGTAAAATTAGTGAACTTAGATACAGATGTTTCTCTGAAACAACAAATAAATAACGTTGGCTAGCACTGTGCACAGTTAAATGACAGTGTTTAAGACACCAGTAGATATAAACAACTAGAAAGACCAGCCCTGTTCTAACCTTAGATTGGTACTGGACAGGCAGAAGCAATGCTGAGAAATTTTAGCAAAAATTACCTAATATAGACATAGCTATGGAGACTGAAAAACACTATAAAAATACAGGACAGCTGATTAGTGGTAGCCAAATTTATCTGTCACTGAAAATAGAAAAGAAAACATCTGGGGTGCAGTCTGGCTCCATCAAAATCAATGGCAAATTTCCCACTGACTTCAATTTTGACCACAATTTCAACCCTGTTTTCTGCATATACCAGTAAGAAAAGGTGATAGTTTTTTTTCTTTCTTTTCTTTTCTCGTATCAAGTGCGTTGCTTGGAGAACTGTCACTAACTTCAGCATTTGGCTCAATTCTAAAAAGGAATCTGTATCAGCCAATTAACCATACAGAACAAATAGTATCTCTTCAGCTGGCCTGGGTAGTTTCTATGGCAGCCCCATACTTAATCTAAACACCATTCTTTTTCCATTTCTTGCATCTCCATTTAAGCCACCAGCCACTTCTCCACTTCACTTTGTAGAGGCTCTTGAAAGCAGAATGTAGAAGATGAACTCTTTCTCCTTCTCTGGCAGTATTGTTCCCTTCACAGAAAGATTGGGTATTAGCCCACAAGGCTAAAGTTCCATCTGTAGTTGCTATTTGCCAACAGTCATTGTGTCTTTTGCTAGACCAAAAGGACCCCAAATGATTGCTGCAGAACCTGTGATTAAAACTCTGGGCCACTAACTAAATCCTCACTCTCTTTCCCAATGTCCTCTTTAATATTTTGTTTCAGAACAAAGTCATTGTGGGTATTTTCAAAATCCAAAATGTACATATATCTGTATTTTGACTTGCAGATTATCACTGTTAATGCCCGAGTGTATATATATGCAGATGTGTAGTATTCTCCAAGTATAGAAGTTCAGTGAATTCTGATGTTTACATTATGCTTTTTAGTGCTATGACTGAGGAAATACGTTATTAAATATAATCACACCTGCCAATTTATATTATCAGGTCAATAGATTAATTTTATTGACTGAATTTCATAAGGAAATCTCTTGTTTCTCTTATTTCTATTTTATTTTACTATTTTTTTTTCCAAAAATTGAATTTACTCATAACGAGATCTGAATGCACGTGCTTGTCTTCCTCTTGTAGGCTGCCAAACTGTTGTTACATAAGTAATATTTGTATTCATTAGTGCTTGGATACCAGCGTGATGGGCAACTTAGATTAAATAAAATGTTTAAAATAAGAAAGAGACATCTTAAGGACAAATGATTTCTCCATTAATTTCTGCAGGCTGAACTGTGAAGAGGTCTGTCTATGCTGTTACTGTGACGTTGATGGAGAGGCCACTCCCTGTAGTCAGACACAGATTTCAACAGGAATGGAACTGGGCTGACATATCAGAATTCTTCAGTCCCAGTCATAGTAACCAGCTGAGGCAACTATAAAGCATACCTTAGGCAGAGGATTAAGACAGCTTCTTCCACAATTTACTGTTTGGGAAACTGAGGAGGAGAATGGCATGCAGGCAGTCTGGGCATTAGAGCCCAAAGTCACAGCCATCTCCTCCAGCCTTTAGCAGAATAGAAAATGTTCTGAAGCGCTTGCTTCCTTCAAAATGTTTGCCTCAGCTGCAGAATCTATCTGATGATTGCTGTATCAGTACATAATCCCAAGAATGCCAAAAGGATTGCTCCAAGTTCTGAGATAATGTTTATCTGCTGCTCCAAAATATCCCATTTCTATCTGCAGAAAAATGTGTGCAAGTTTGTGTTCTGGTCTACTCTGATAAATTTACTCACAATCTCCATACATTTTTGACACTCAGTCTTCATTACTATCATTCATTATAACTGAAAGAATCTCCGTTGATTTATTCTGTGGCAATCTTTTGGCTGAGCAGCACAAGCTGTTGAGAAAAATCCCTCTGGTCCATTTCCACTTACTAGACTTCAGTGGATATGGAGGTCTAATAAAAGAGTCAGTTCCATATTAAAAAGTGCTTCTGCTTGGTTACACAGCCGGCTTGCTAAAAAGAAGGAAGTAGCAACGAAGTGTCACATTTCAAATACTGAAAGAATTGAGGTGGTGATAAACTGAACTAATGCATTCTTAATTAGAAGAAGATCTTCTAATACTTTGATAGGATGCATGGAAAGAAGTACTGCATGTTTGGAAACATTAAACTCAGAAACCCATTTTTAATGCTGCTGGAGAAAGAAGGAAGTATCTATTGCAGAAGTCTTCTGAAATTGGGCTCGTAAAAATTCAAAACCTGTGTTAGCACAATCCTTTGAGTAAGACTTAATTTCAAAGGTAAGAAATATCAGTGCTTTTCCCCCTGTACAACTAAAAGCCTATGGGGCTGGATAATCTCAGGGGATGTGGTATCACCAGTCAATACGAGTGCACTGACCACTGAGCGTTTCCAATGTCCTACAGTAAGTAAGGGGTAATAAAAACAATGTGGAAAGCTAGAGCATCAGCAGAAAAGAAGTGAAAAATTAGGCACAAAACCAATTGTTACATCATACTATGAGGGGAGAAAGAAGTTCTACTCAGTCTAATGTGTAAATGGGAATCCAAAAGTATGGATTTTTCAAACTCTTGTTTTGTGATCTATCAGCATTCAAAGTTCTGTCTTAAATAGTGTTATCTCTATGTAGGAATTTGGAAGAACCCTTCTGAACTTCACCTCTGAGTTAGCTGGAACAGGGTGCTTGGAGAGGTTGTGGGTGCCCCATCCCTGGTGCTGTTTAAGGCCAGGTTGGATGGGGCCCCAGGCAGTCTGATCAGATGTTTGATGTAGTGGTTGGCAACTGTCTGTGGCAGGGAGATTGGAACCTGATGATCCTTGAAGTCCCTTCCAACACAAGGCATCCTGTGACTCTATGAAGTTATACATCAAGAACAATGTAAGGATGCTTAACTTACTCTTCAGCTCATGACCATGGCCTCAATTCATCTCTTGCGTTCTTTATTGTTCCAGTAGCTAAAAAAACCCCTATGGCTTAGTTTTACTTCTCTGTGCAATACAGACCAACAAGGCCTTTATCCTTCATTCCCTTGCTTTTTTATTTTATAATCTCTGAACCAAATTATCCTTGATAATCGAGGCCTTTTCTCACTCTTTGTAGGTTCTGTACGTAGTATCTTGCTTCAGTCATTTGTGCATCCAGAGACTGGTTAATTCTTCTCTCGTCCAGCATGTGCAGATTATTTCCATTATTAATGCAAATCCATTCTTTTCTGCATTCAGTTAATTGAATTCCTCAGGCCACTCATCTTCATTCACTGACTTTTATATTTTCCACAAGTTGGCCCTTCAGAAATACTGACCTGTAGATTTATTTTGTCCATCTTGTAGTTTGAGAAGAACTAAATCCATTCATAATCACTCCTCCTCGGATACTATTTTTTGGTCAGCTGCTCTGCAAGGTCCTCCTTATGCACAAAAATTAAGCTTAAAATAGCATGCATGTTGTTGTACAAATTTCTGTACCAAAAGTCAGTCTTCTGAAATGCCTAAAAAAACCCAAATCTTGCCATTATTGGTAGTATTTTTGTCTGTCCAAAAAAGTTGTTTTCTGTACTCATATAATTTCCCTTGTTATTTATTTATCCATTTATAGAGTTGACTGCCTTCTTACAAATCTCAGCTTGTCAGAACATAACATCCCCCTTCTACACAAATAGTGTCCAAGTTGCTCTCTTTTACCACCTTTCCTTGCAGTGATTTTCATCCTAACAGATTAAGTTTTATTCATGCCATCACATTTTAAGATAGATAAACACCATTTGGCTTTGAACTTTGAACTTCCTAACTGTAATGTAATTTAAGTTGCACCCACAGGCCCATACATAAAGTTTTCCTGTTTTCTTTTTAGACTGAAGGAACCTCAAAGAAAAATAGCATGAACTTCCCCACCCTTTCACAAAGTGATCATAAATGTACTCATTCATATTAGATTAACTTAACAGCATTTGGTTTGGTTTTATATAGCTAATACATACTATTTATGAATAGTTCTTTTCTTTGCTAATAACTCATCATTCTAAGTCTTTACTCATCCACTTGAATAAGATATAGGTAATACTGAAATACTGATTAGATTCAAATCAACATACATCATTCATAATAGAAGAAAAATGTGTAGTGTTCAAAAACAAATTTGTCAGATGCAGATTTAGTCCAAATTCTAGAGTTCAGTGGGGGGAAATTGCTCAAAAATCCTCAGCCACCCTCATCTCTCATAGCCATCAGTCTTAGGGTCTGCACAGGGAAATACAGGAAAGGAATGAGTTAACAGCTCATCTCTCAACAAATATGCCAAACTCAACTCTTCTTGAACATCACTACAGCTTAAGGTATCATTCAACAGAAAGTTTGCAGGCTGCAGGTCTCAGCAGTAGTAAGTTGTTATCTTGCACTCTGAGTATAAACACTGCCATTACATTGCCATCAAAATGTCTGAACATTCTCCAAAGTGGTAAAATTAAGTCCTTCCGTGACTTATCTTATAAATGATAAGCAAAAGGCTGCATATCAACTTGTTTTATTTCCTATCTGAAGAAGATAGGAAGCCTAACCTGAGATTTCATATATATATATATAGCTAAGCCACTATAGTACATTTTTTCCAGTCAGCATTGCTGTGATTTAGATGAGAAACAGCAAGAAAAGTTTGAGCTGTCACACTTGACTTTGAGCTGCCAAAGAGAAGTACTGGAGGTCACAGGCTAAGATTTAACTTATCTCCTTTCCTTACAGGCAGAGATGGTACGTGCTGCTTTCCAAGCACAGAGATCTTTCCTGGTGTTAGCATCTCAATGTCAAGAGCCTCAAGAGGTAAGAAAACTGACCTACAGTTTCAAGAGTCACTGCATCAAAAGGCTGTCTTCCTGCATGTTTTGTATCATCCCTGCATTTGCTTCTATCTCTTACTTTATACAGTGTACTTAGATGCTTGCTTTTAGTGTTATTAGCATGGTACTGCAATAACCAGAAAGTTTACAATAACCAGAGTGAAGGAATTTTTCTGAACCAATACATATAACATCACTGTAGAAAGCAAAGGAGGTTTCCATTATAGGGCTGTAAGTAGGATCAGTTTTTCTCTGGAAGCTGAAGACACTAGGCAATATAATGACTTCTTGCTACCCCACAGGGATGTTGTGTAATAGACTTGGAAGTTAGGGAATAAGCTATTGAAAGAAAAAAAGATCAATACTAGCCCTTAGACTGAATACTCTCAGAGCTCTGGATTAGTATGATTTTGGAAGAGGCAATGCTTTTCATCAAGAAAGTGAAAAGGCATTTTAGATCAAATTGATTTATTTACTTTGGTGGTAAGCTTTCACAACTAGAAGGCTCAGGGAGGCTGTGGAGTTGTTAAGAAATGTCATTTGAAATGAAATGAAATGTCATTTGTGGTTTCGGCAGGGCACAATGTTTTGGATAGCAGCACTGTGTGAGTCCTGGGAACAATGATTGGGCAGCCCTTCTGTGGGACTGCTCTCCAACCTCCCTTCTGTGAGTGTGCAGAGAATGAAGACTCTACTTGCACAGCCTTCCGTTCTGTCTTCTTCTGGTAGCTCATAGTTCACTAGATTCTGTATTCTCAAATCTGAGCTCTCTGCAACTAGGATGAATTATTGAAATTTTGCTGTCATTGTGGATCGTAGAGATACAAATTGAAAGTGTTACTAATCAGTATCTTTTAATGCACTCAAGGGAAAAAAAGAAAAGCACAGATATTCCAGATGAGACTTTTGATTTGTGGAGTTCCAAGCAAGGGAAGGGATCCGTTGTTTTTCCATCTGTCCCTGATCTCAGGGAGTAAAAGTGAGTCATGATTTGCAGAGAACCAGCAAAATTCCCACTGGTACAGGCCTCAAGAAGTCATTTATATTGGCTGTGAACACAGTCGCACCCAGAGGCCCACAAAACTCTTTGTGCTTGTTGGTAAAATATTCCCCAATGAACAATTTCCAATGGCCACTAAAGTAATGCAGTGCTCCAGATTGTTGGCATTGTCCCCCTCTGGTGAAAGTTGAAGCTCTGGCTCACTACTTGGTGATGTGTTACCAGTCTGATTTTGTCTGTTTGTCAATTGGAATTGGAGTGGCTTCTCCTCAATTTTATCCCTAACATTTTCTGAACCTGACGTCAAAAATTTGATATTTCTTCAGCTGTAAAGTTCAGAAACTTTCATTTTAAAATGGCAACAAAACAAGCAAAGAAAAAAAAAAGAACAAGTGTAGAAAGAGATTCTCCTGTGATCCAGAACGGCAGCTGCAGAAGCATTAAGAAAAGCAACAAATAATAAAAACCTTGCCATAAATATAACTACAGTTGGCCACATGTATAGCTGGGCATTATCAGGCTTGCATAGAATTGTTCAGCTTGTTCATGGCAAAAAAAAGTATTTTTTTATCATTGAATTATCTTTTAGGTCAGAGGAAGTGCCAGGTGACACATGTGTTACAATGGCAGGAATATTACAGGTTAAGGTTCGTTTCTCAGTGACAACAAACCCAATCCAATTACTGAAAGTTTTTTAAAGTGAAGACTGTTAGGTGCATTTTTAGATAGGTTTTTGATAGGCATCCAAAACTGTACAGTTGTTAATTCCTCTCCTCTTTTTTGCACATACTTTTTGCACGGTCCTACATGCAGCTATAAAGCAGACAACCTGAAACTAGTTGAAGGCTGCCTATTGTATGCAACTTGAGTAGCATGCTCCACTGCAGAGACCGACAGCACAAAAAGCATCAGGCTTTTTATATCTCCATCTCAGTGGGGAAAAGAATCCTTTTGCAAAGCTGTATTGGTTAACAGTTTTGAAAAAGCTAGTTAACACCAGATAACGCCAGGGAGGGAAAGAATTGGGGGTCCTTCCCCCCCAGGACTTTATTGATGCAATGTCATCTGGGCTCTGGTTGTATTTACAGCCTAGAGCCACAGAGTCAGTGTGGAATCCAAACAGGAAAGCTAGTCATTAGTGTATCAGAATGCACAGGGTAGAGAAAAGCAAATGAAGATGACAGCATATCTATAAATGCAAGAGAAAAGAGAGTAATTCTGTCATTCAGCTGTCTAGACTGTTTGCTTTATAATGTAAAGCTGTGAATGAGCCAGCGGGCTGCGATTATGGCATAGTAGCTTTGCAGACATTCAGAGACAGCGGTGTGGAGACTGAGGGGATTTAGTGAGTTCCTGTCATGTTGGGATGTCATACGTGGTGCCTTTAAAAAAAAAAAAAAGGGGAGGGGAAAATGCCCTGCAAAAATAAATTAGCTCAGCTCTTGCAGCTTATAAACTAGTGAACAAGGAATTCAAACTAAAAGAAAGCTCCTACATGTATCATGATCCTTAGACTTTTCTGTGCTTAGCAAAGAAGGAAGAGAAATACGTATCACACAACAAGCAAAAATTTTCCCCTCTGTGAAAATGTTGCAGGCTGAAGTGTTCTTTCAGATCTTGAGCTCCTTCTGTGAGTCACTAGCAACATTTTTGGTTCAGCTTGCTTAAGCTGCTTCTGCAGAGTTTTGCTCCTTGATAATAAAGCTGATATTTTTTCATTGGAATCTGCTGCAGCGCATAGCCTTTATTATCTGTATATGTGAAAACAGTAGGAGCTGGGAAGGTAATTCCAGCTGGCATACCGATCTAGCATCAACTGCAATAAATTACTTAGCAGAGAGCATGTTCTGTTACTTTTTATGGTCATGTTCTATATTTGTGTGTGCAGTGGAAGAGATCACATGGCAAAACCACCGTTTGATATTCCTGTTTATGTATGTCCCAGTTAACGGCTGCTGGGTGCAGGCTCATTCAGCAAGAGCAAATACTTGAATTCATCTGCTTCTCAGAAATTACATTCTGCCATCAAATGTTGAAAATAAAAGTCTGTAGGAAGTTGTTTATTATATAGAGATAGCAGAAAGAAGATGGCGAATGGAAAACAAATCACGTTGTCATTTTATTCTGGGAGATGTTTTTGAAAAGGTATTTTGAGAGGATGTTGCTCGGGCAATTCAGAAGATAATGTGTTAAAGGAACGTCAAACACCAACCTTCACAAAACATTTATGATACATGTTTTGGATGTGAATTTTCTTCTCCCAGTAGTTTAAATCAAATACAATTGTGACTGAAAAATTATTATGTTGTATAATAATGTTAGAAGTTATTAGCCTTCCTAAGCAACTCTGTTTTACAAGTTTTTAAATTCAGGATCTTGTACACAAACACGAGATCACTGCACCAAACATATGAGGCACTGCACTAAATTCCTTGTCAACAGTAACTTATATCATCTCCTCTTTATAGGTTGCTTCATTTCATTTTAAATGTTCAAATAATTTTAAATTACACATTTTATTAGTGATATAATAGTCTATGCAATATTTAACAGTGTATTTATGTATTATTTTTATATTACTTATATATTGCTGTTTTTAATTATTAATTCTGAACCTCACAGTAACAAATAATGGTAGAATAAGGTAAGATGCTGCTGTGTTTAATGGGAGCTACACACATTTACTTTGATCCTCTGAGTTGTTATGTGAAGGGGGTTAGTTTTAGTTAATGAAGCATGGTACATAAATTGACATTGGTGACTTGAAACTTTTAAGTGTTTTAGCATATCTTAAGCCTTCCCACAAACAGACAAATGTCCTTGCAATTAGGCAAAACTCAGGACGAATGCATCCCGTGGTAAGAAGCACTGCAAACAGCGACGAATGCAGTTCAGACTATAAATGCTTACGTAACTCCTCACTGAACTAAAATAAAATGCTGAGTTCATGTGACTGGCAGAACTCATGGATTTAATTACTAACGTGGTTAGACAAACATTCCGATGAAATACCTGCTTAACTATCCAGAATGTATGCATGGGGAAGTGAGAGGTGAGAGAAGGCCTTCTTTTTTCCTTTTTTTTCCTAGAAAAGTGGAAAAACATAAACCCAGGAAACTGTATTTGAAGTTGGAACGAGAACCATGGAAACAAATTCTGACGTTTTTAATTTCTTCATAGTCAAGCAAAAATTCCATTGTAGAAACAGAATAGTTCTGGCCATTTCTCTCAATAGAGTTATTCTCAGATTTTTTCTTCTAGAAATGAAAGATGGAGATTTACACTTTCATGCTCTCCTTCAATTTAGGATTAGTCATTTTTTTTCTCCTATTTTTAAATCACTCTGGTAACAGAACTCTTTGGAGTCTTGCATCCTAGCAGGATTTTGTTTTCTAATTATATTGACTTGGTTTTTGCTTACGTCATTCCATTTCTCACTATTTTTCCCCATACCTACCAAAATCACCCTTACTTTTTTTTCCAAAAATATAAAGAGCAGTATATTCTCCATTATTCCATTACTTACTTATGCTAAAGAGTTTGAGCCAAGTTTTGCTGCCACTCTATTTAGTTGGTTGACTGCTGCAAAGCTTCACCTTTGCATCTAGAAATAGCTTAAGGAAGAATTTGGTTCAGTCCTTTTAAGGTCCTCAGGTCTCAAACTTACAGAAGGTGCCAGAGAGTGACATGGACAGACCCTGATTGTCCTGAGCTCCAAAGGGAACCCCTTCCCCCATCCTTTTCTCTGAAATCTTGTCAAACTGTTAAAATATTTCTGTTATCAGCACGCCTACAACTGCATGAGATGTGTGGTCTCAGCCACAGCAATGGACCAACTGACAGTTTCCAGTTGCTATTCTGCTGCCTTGCTGTGTTCACAGGCTCATTTCTGGATATTGTTGCTAACTCTTAGTTTCAGACTGGCTTTCATCTTCGATTATTTCTTTGTTGCAGGTGTATTGCCAGATAACCCCTTGGCACCTATTACCTCATAATGTCGTCTCAAAAGTGTTAGATAGCATTTAAGCAGCATAAGCTCATGATATTTTCTGATAGTGTAGTTAATATCTGTAGGTATTCTTGTACCATGTCTCTTTCCTCACTTGTGTTTACCAAAGCTCCCAAATTGATAATCCCTTAGTGAAAAGAATGATGCAAGTGAAATTCAGTTCTGTCCCGCAAGCTGAGCAGTTGGCTGTAAGAAGGCCCAGAGACACCTCAGGATCCAGAGAACACAGAAGGGTCAGATTGGTGCCACATCTCCCAGTCACTACGGCAGGGAAGCAGAGGCAGAGATGCACATCAGCACACACGTCTAGACTGGCTCATGCCAACACCGTCAAGCAGAGACTCTCCAGCATTCCAATGCCCAGTGCAAAAGCCAGGCTCCAGTAAGCACAGGCTTCTTCCCTTGTTTTACTTCATACATCAATACTGGGATTAAGAACAGTATCACCCTATAAGGAAGACATTAGCCAAGATGGCACTCCACATATTACCTAGTTCTTCATTTGATATACCCACTAACTAGTTTTGGGGATCCCATAGGCTCTTACTGCTGTGCCCTCAAATAATGTCCTAAAATCACCAGACTAGTTTTCGATCCCTCTAGCAATGCTCATATTCAAACGGTGTCATGTAAGAGCCCACTGAACTGTGCTGCTGGGACATCCCCTTTCCCACTTAGCATAATGTTCTTTAGTTCCGTTAAATGCAAATCCGAAACAATACCCTCCTGTACCTGTGCTCCCCAATTGTTGCCCAGGATTTTTAGATTACATGTGAGCTGCTAAGAGGGAAAGATTTAGGCAACAGCCGACTGAAAAGAAGGGCTTTTCAGGTTTGCGGTTGATTCCAAAGTTTTCTGAATTCATTTTGGTATAAATTGGACCATAATAACTAACTTTTGAATTCTGAGAGTTATGCTCATTCATAGGCTACTTATTGAACTTGTCAGTTTTATATTTTTTCACTAGGGAGATCTCAGGTGAACCACGTGAATGTCCAAGCATCTAGCATATCTGTGCTGGCAGATACCTATGTGGAACCTAACCAGCCTTAACAAAAACTCGTGAGATCTCAGATGTTATGCACAGAACAATTGTGGCTCCATACAATACCATTTTCTGAAAGAATGTTGTTAATTCAGATGGCCTAGGGCCCATTGGCATGGACTGTGATCACAGCAGCGAAGATCAAGGAGTAAATCAATAGGCTGGAAACAATTCATGTGTGTAATTTTCTTGTTGATGATATGTGGGATGGTTTTTGGCCTGTGTGCCTCAAGCAGGAGGCACCCTTTTGTGCTAAAGGTGCTGCTGAGGATCTGCAGTGGAAAGGAAAACAATATAGAGAGCATTGAAGTCCATTTAAAAAACAGTGTTGTCCAAAAGCATAGAGTGTGATTTGGCACTGCTGCAAATTGCTGCACATGGCTCCTATCAGGCCCTGGATTTCTCCACAGGTTAGCAGCTATTCTCTTTGATGTTCTTCTCCATTTACCTTTCTTAAGAGTTAGCATTTCAAAATGACTAAATTTGTCATGTGGGATTCGGTTTTTGTGTTCCCATTTTTTTCACAAGCACAAAATTGCTACAGCTCAACTTGGCTGTTAGATTGAGAATTTATGTGCTAAGAGGAATAAATGCCAAATACCAATTAAGTCACTTTGGAAGCACACAAATGTGTCTAAGCTTCCGTGTGGATGAAGCTGACGAGACATTTCTGCACATTTGTCTCCCTGTGCCGTAGTCCTGCTGCTGCACAGCAGTGAGTTGAAGTGGCAAAACCTGTACTATCGACAAATACTTGTTATACCACTGTGCTGAAAATGTACAGGCTAAGAAAACGAGACCAAAATAAATTAAGCTCTCTCTGTCATTAGCTAAGAGACCTCTGAACCCTAGAAATATCAGTATATTCTAAGGATGGGAATGTGAACCACTGGGTTCACGTGCAGTAGGTTACACTGTGGTGCGAAATGGGAATATGAAGCACAGTGATGTGAAACACTTCATGCCGCAAGAGATGGAGATAAGCAGTGAAGAGAAGTTTGGTGGCAGCCAATAAAAAAAAAAAAACCTGAGTGTTTCACTGGAAAAATGAGGTAAAGAAAAAAATGTAAGTGTCTGAGCAATCCATATTTTCACTACAAGCAGCATTATTTGGAGGCTGAAAGTTATTTACTAGCTTAGATTCACCCCTGAAAAAAAATGTTTTCCATATACTTCGTAGAAAGATTATTCCTCACCCTAATTTGAGCATTGATTCCATTCACATACACAGACACAATAGAAAAGATAAGCCCTTCTGATACCACATGTATGCCAAAAAAGAGATCAGCTCCAATTTTCAAGTCTTCCTTGTAGTTTGCCTCCTACAAAATATGGGAAGGTACAGTTGACCTGAAACTATTTTAGTTTCATATCAGAGCCATCCATAGAAGAAACGCGCCTCGCTGGTGGTCACTAAAACTACTGTTCAGTATGTTAGGGTGCAACATACAGAACAGAACGAGATTGTGCTCATCAGCATTAAGAGTCAAGGCAAGCATCTTGCTTAAGGTGTCCTTCTGGGCCTTCTTTACAGTTAATGGCAGCACATCTTGAGTGGAATCTTCACACTGTAACATCTATTAAAGACAGAAAGAATTCCTCAGGCATATCACTTTCTTCAGTTACAATAGAGGAAATTGAGTCTCAGCTGAGAGAGCAGATCCTCATTCCTTAAGCTGTTAGACCTGCATGTGGTGGATGCTGTCCATGACATCTTTCACCCCATGAAAGCGTGGGATGGGACCGTACAAGGTTGTTAACATAGATAGAATGGCTGAATCTACATTACTGTTTTAATTCACAGGGGGGTAATGCTTTTTCTCCAAATCAGCTCTACTTACTGTGCTGTGATCACACTGCAGTCTGAGGATGTGCAAAATGGGTACCTTTCTGATGACGTTAAATGGAGGATTGCTGCACTCTCATAGAGCACCTCAACTACAATTTACAGCTAGTCCAAAATAACCCCCCAGAGATGCATTCAGTGTGAATGCCAGGTCCTCAGCACCAACTGTTTTGCTCTACAGATCCATTCCTGCTAGGCTGCCCTATTTGCCAACATGCACAAAGACAGATGATTCAAATCAACTCTGCTTCAGACTTGCCTGTGAAAAATATAATGCAAATGCAACGGAGATTTTGAACTGATGGAAGAAAATAATAGGGCTGTGGAATGGAGACAGCATAGAATTAAGGTTGTTCAGGCTGCAGCAGAGTAAAATGAAGGCCCTGTTGGTCTCAGATGTTCTCAGTTTTCTTTTACTGGTCCTATCCCAAAGGCTGCCACCCCCTCATTTAACATAACTTAAAAGAGTACTTGTTCCCTGGCCGTGTTTTTTTCACAGAAGGCTGGGTTGGCTTAAACATTTTAATAGTGAGGTTGAAAAGTCACCACCCATCAACATAAAAATTCTTCAGTTAACAATCTCAACCCTCAACACCACGTAACATTAGCCAGAAAGTACATAAGTTCTTTAAGAGCTGCATTTTTATTTACCTGCTGGGTTTTGTGTTGTTGCGATTCATGCTGGCAGGCTTCTGGACAACAACAATCCTGAGAAAATACCTGAGAAAATACTGTTTTCTCCAGTGAAGCCTGAGGCTTTCAACAGTCGCTTGGTCCAGCAGCCAAAGGTTAAGCAAGCTTTATTATGCATATTTAAGCAGTTTTATTGTGCCTTAATAGGCAAATCCCAAAATACAACAGTTTGGCCTTTCTCTGAATTAAATCCACTTGCCTCAGTCCTGTTAACCTGTCACTGGTGGAATTTCTGTGAGTATTATGAAGAATCTGAAGGAAAACAAATGTGTTCAGTAGGTTCTGTGGGAATACTGGTATTCCAGGCCATTCTGTAAGAGTGGGCCTGGACTGTTCAACCTCTGAATCCAAAGCCTAAGGCACTTCTTTTTGTATTCTGTAACTTTTTTGTTGTTTTTTTTTCCTACTCAGTGCAGTAGTCTCACTATTGTTGATTTTCTATTAAGAATTGTGGATCAAAGCTGATTAGTTGTTTGGGTATTAATATTTAAAAAGACAGTCTGGTTCTAATAATCATTAAGAAGGGACAAAGGAATACAGGAATTATTTTTGGTATTTTTATGTTATGCCATTGTTGCATTTTTAAACATTTCAGCAAAACTGATCTTATAATAGGAATGGTGTTCATACAGAGACTGTTAAAATTCTGTTAAACAACTGTGCTGTGTCTTAAATGACAAGACATCTTATCTGGCACATGCCAAAGGCATGCTGTAGATTTTTCCAACGGCTCTGATTCATCTCCTTGAATTCATTTTTTCCTAGAGATACAATATGGACAATCAGTTAATTAGTAACTGTTCTTATAGTCATTACCATGAAGAGATCATTCTCCTAGAACCCTTAGCACGACTGTAGAGCCAAACAAGACTGATCAATGCCAGAATTAACAAACCTTTCTATATCCATATGCCATATACACTATAATTCATCTGCAGTCTAATCACTAACTAAAAGTTTTGAATCAACTGCACAGAGACAAGACTCAAGTGGTTCCGTGCAGGCCTGTATTCCTTCATTCCTGACCATTACACAGAAGCTCAGATCATAAGAAGCTCACACACACACACACAGAGTGCACAGTCATCCAGACAAGCAGAAATCATTTCAAGATGGGATAAGTGCTCAGAGAAGGGAAGGTAAGCTATACTGTTCTTACAGTGCAAAATACACATGATAGGGCTGAAGATATCCTCAAGCCCTTTGTGGTTCTTTGCCAAGTGAATGATTACTTTGAGCTACTTCCCTTAGCAATTTATTATTTGCCTTTAAAATTCTTACACTGAACTTCTGTGAAATTACTTCCATTCACTACAATTTTCTTAAGAGTTGATTCCCTACAGGTTAAGTCCTGTGTTCTGAGGCACAGAAATACTGTCTGTACCAGTAAGAGGAAACCTTCACAAAAGTGGTTGGGAGTTTTTCCAACATTGTAAGCGGAGCAGGAGGAGGGGCAGCTCTTAGGTTCCCACTGAGGAAAATGTTCAGCCCTGATGCTGCCTTCTTATCAAAATAAATACAAATATTAAAATGTTCTCCAAAGGCAACCAGTTATATTAACAGTGCTTTATATAGAGGAAGCTGGAGCACAGAAAGGTAACTCTGCTTTCCTAAAATCCGACAGGAATTTGGTGGAAGAGCTGCAAACAGAACCTCCCTTTGCAGACTCCCACTTCAGTGCCCTATCCACAGAAGCGTGCTGCCTCCCAGCGCTTTCTAGATATGCCAGGCATCTGCACAGCTGTATTTTTAGTCCTGATATGCTCTCTGTCTGGAACTGGACCATGAAGACTCACAATAAGCCAAAGACTGTAAATATCCCTTCAACTTTATAGGAGGAAAACTGGCATCATTTCAAAGCAGAACAAGCACTGTCTTCAATTTCAGTTTTGCTAACTGCTGTCATACTCAAAATTTCCCTAAAAACAACCAAAGAACCAACCAGCTGCAGTGTGTTGTAAACAAGAAAAATTAGGAGGAGGAGTTCCTGCAGGACACAGAATCACTTTTTCTTGACTGTAAATCACAGAGGTTTCGGGGCTCTTTCAGACTTAATGACTTATCTGGTCATTAAGTCATAAACAAAAATCTTTCCATCTCCTAGTAGTACTGTAAACACTGGTTTTCTCCCAGCCCACTTTGCTGCAGGAGAAGACCAAATATTCCCATTTACTTGAGATGCCCAAGCCTTTCTCAAAACTACATTACCACTAAAATATTCAGGCTCTGTTGTTGGATCAAAATTCTTTTCAAAATTCATAACCTATTTTTGTCCTATCTTGACGAGTGTCTTTTCAGTTTTCTCGATCCATAGCAAAGATGCTTATTTTCAGGTGACACGATCTTCGAGGTCCATCCCAACCCAAGCTACTCCATGATTCTATAATTCTATGACATAATATTCTGTGAAGCTGAGGTCTCACGGGAAGCTGGAAAGATGTAATGTAGAGACCAAGTAGCAGGTATATACACACTGTTTTGTGTGATAACAGGACAGTCCTCGAAATTATGAGCATTAGTTTCCTCTGGCAAACACATCCACTAAACAAGGACTCCTGAGGAAAAAAAAAGGTGAGTAGAAAGGACGGAGTTCTGCTACTTTGTCAGGAAAATAATACCTTGAGTGACTTCTGAGTGAAGAGTCAGGGAGACTCAGAATGGGGCACTCTCTTTGGTGGGACATAGTATGGGTTCTGCAGGCATACTTTTGCAATAAAGATTTTGACTGTTTTTCTAGAAACATATTACAAAGTTGCAAAATTCAGCAGCTCTTTTGCTTGTAAACTAATGACTGTTTCTCCCATGAATGCGTTGTTCTGAGTGGAAGAATTTTTCCCAGCAAGTAAGTGCTCCAAATTAGTTTTTCTGAGACACTGAATCTGTGTGATTAACATTCACTTTGCAGAGGAGAAGAGCTTGGATAGCTTTTACATTCATTCTGCTTTTCTCCTCACTCCAGACACTGTGCCTTCCGCTCAACAGTCATTCCCTTGGATACCATTCCTTTCTGATTAACACAGGGGAATTTCTCCAAGCCATGCCTTGCAGGCAGTGTGTTTCCCATGAAATATTCCCATATTACTTGCAGCCAAGGGAAATTTAAACATTAAAACTTACCAGTAGGGAGAACTAAAATGGATATTGCCTTCACTGCATTACTTTCTAAATCTTGTCACCAGATGATAAGGGGTCACTAACTAACAGGTAATTTGTTTCTTGTGGAAAGAACAGCGTGGTGATTAATATGAAAAGCTCCAGCCAGTGTAAAAACTCTGAAAAAGCTCCAGAAAGATCACATGAAAAATGCTAAAACTCTGAGATGCGGGGTCTCTATGGGCCTTAACCAGGATGGCGTGTAAAAATGCTGCCAGTGCTGAGAACAATTTTTGCTGCATCATGTTATTAATAGTTAATGCCAGTGCACTTTGCTGCTACAGCCAGAGCAGGGTAATTAAACTGTTACTTTAATGTGGAGAATATGCTTTCCTTTTCCTCCCACTGTTAACACGACGGGCAGGGAGGACAACGTTACACCATAGGGTGTTTTTGGACTGACGATTGTTAACAGCAGCGTTTTCTTTTTTTGTTGCAGAATGAAGTGGCAGTGCTTCTCAAGCCAATATCTGAGAAGATTCAGGAAATACAGAACTTCAGAGAAAGAAACAGAGGAAGTCAAATGTTCAACCATCTCTCAGCCGTCAGTGAAAGCATTCCTGCGCTCGGCTGGATCACAGTGGTAAGTCACACATAGGCCAGCTGGGAGGGCTGCCAATCCACTGGATGTGGCCCAGAAAAAGGTCCAAATCTTGCAGAACTTTGTAGTCTCATCTGCATAGTTCTTCACTCTACTACATCCAAGAATATATGCTTTATATTATACCTAATATATCAGGGAAGGTGTCTGACTAATGTTTTACCTCCTTTCTCCTTCTGTTGTTTCCTGCTACCGTGGGTTGATGGTCCTAGTCTCCTAAACCAGGCCCTTATGTCAAGGAGATGAATGATGCTGCCACCTTTTATACTAACAGGGTATTAAAGGACTACAAGCACAGGTATGTTGCAATGCCCCAGTATCTACTAGCCACCATGAGAGAAGAGAGCATTAACCATACTAACAATCCCATCACACACACCATTTTGTAAACAAAAAAGCATTTGCTAAAATCTGATCACAGCAGCTTGTTTTCCCCTCCTCATCTTAGACCAGCAATGCTGGCTTTTGTTCTCTGCAAATTAATATGATTAATTCTCTGGAGTGCCAGAATGTTGGCCAACGAGCTGCTATGTGTCCCTGTCTCACTTGTGCACTCAAACTGTTGCTGTTTTTAGTCTCTGCTTGGAAATGCGTGTTTACATGCTTCGTGTGTACAGTTGAGCATCTACTCTCATAGCTTTCAAAGTGATTTTTTTCTGCACTACTGCATTGTTCTTAAAGAGCACAGGGAATTCACAGAACAGTTCCATGAATAAGATAAAAAAAGAGAGTAAGTGTAGGTCCTTTCCATGCACAGTTAACAAACGTCATGTATAAATCCTGTTTGTTTAGTACTTTCGGAGGCCAGATTCTGGCTTTTTATTTTTATATCCTCAGTGAAAAATAGTGTTTGCAGTCGAGTTTCTTCTCTTTAGCGAGGAAAACTTTATATACTTATGTATTTAAATATATAATTTTATCTATAGATTTCAGTTTCTTCTGTATGTACTGTATGTGTGAAATATATATTATATATTATTATTTTTGAAGCCTTAGTTGACCTGCTCGAGGTAACTGAACATTTTTACAAAGTAGTTTTGGAGGTACTTATCCTAAAGCAAAATAAAATCTCACATCAAGGTATAAGGAGGGTGCATTAGCTAGGCATAAAGTCAGCTCTTCTCTTAAAAAGGAATTCTTCCCATGTTTTTAACTGAATATTTGACCAGATCACAATGTCTTCCAAAGCAGTGGAAAGCTGTCTCTTGACTTCCCTAGGCCTTGGATTAAACCCACTGTCCCAGATCTTCAGCTGTATTAAACATCAAGCTCCCAAGGAAATAAACAGGGGGTAGGTACCCAAGCACTTGTGAGCATCCACTCCACGGCGGTCACTGTTCAGTAATTATTCTTACGTGGAGTTCCCTAAGTAAGGACCACATTTTACAAGCAGTTTCTCTATCTTGTTCACACTTAGTGTACCAGTGGAAGACTTAAGCCTTCCAAATAATGATTCCAGAGCCAACTTTTAATTTGTATAAAAACTCTTGATGTATCAGTTTTTCAGTCAGATGCCTATTACACGAGCTGGCATTACACTGGCTACATATGAACTTGGGAGCTAGAGCACTGTAGGTAACCCACAAATAGTTCATTTTCTCAAATTCAGAACCTCGAGATTGAGTCCAGGAAGCTGCTACCAAGTTCCAGATAGCTTCAGTGCTTCTTCAGTTGACTGTGAGTTTGAACAGGAGGAGGTAACACGTAACACCCTACCAGCAGGCTGTGCTAGAGGCACCTTTGCCCTTCTCTGTCCTCTGGAAGGGCCCAAAAACTTTGCAGTGTAATAGGCCTGAGTATCTTCAGCACTGTGCTGACTTGCTGCCTGCTGACTGGCTTGTTCATGGCTGCAGGCTTTATTTGCTTTAAGCATGAATAGCAGCATTTTCTGATTTGAAGTACAAACACAGATATAAATATTGTTTCTGTTTTTTACAGTGATACACGTCATGTTGATTGGGTGAAGTCCTACTTGAACATCTGGTCTGATCTTCAAGCATATATCAAAGAACATCATACTACAGGTCTCACCTGGAGTAAAACTGTAAGCACCCTTTACTGTTTCACAAAAAAAAAAAAAAAACCAAAAAAACCCCCACATAAAATATAAGCAACCAATTTGACTTCTAATGTAGGTCATTAACTTAGAAAAATACACATCCAGGTGAGAAACAGAACTCATGGCCAATGAACTTCCTAGCCAAGATGATAGAACCCTGAAAGACAGGCAAAGTTGATCTATCAGGCCACTGTGGTACAGTTTTTGAGAAACAAAGATTTGTTTGCGATGGTTACAACTATAATTCCCAGTTGCAGATAGTGAGGAAAGACAGGCACAGTTCTCCAGGCCAGATACAGTGAACGCGGGAAAAAGAAACACAGGGAATTCATGCCAAGTTCTTAGTCCACAGATAGTCAACTGTATAAAATGAGTATTTTATACATACAGAGATAACTTCTGAAATATATATACTTCATATATATATTCAGAGAGATGGCATATATAACTGTGCTATTTATGCTCTCTGTATCAGCATCTTCTGGGTGATACGTCTGAAGCGCATAACAAGATGATCACAATAAATATTGTTCTCTAAAGGAAGTAAAAAACAGTAGGAATGAATTTTCTGTTAGACATAAAGGTGAGAGTTTATGTCAACAGTCTGCATTCATGCAATGTTCTACATAAGATTGGAATAATGTACTCCCATTTCTTACCAAGTTGCAAGATTTGCTGTCATAATTTTCTAAACTTACCAGTGCACGCATACTTGCACATACAGTCATTCATACCAAGACTATCACTTCTGTACAGGCAAACATTTTTATTTTTAATTGAAAGATTGTTAAGAGGGCTGACATAGACCATCAGATAACTTAATTCTCAGACCCAAATCACGGTGACAACACAAGGAAGTGAAACAGATCTTTATGATAGAATGTATATTAACATGGTATCTGGAAAAGTTTCTTCATCTCCCACATATGGAGGAGATAATCATATGAAAGAATGTAGAACATACACTACTTGTTCTCAGCTACAGACACTGTACAAGTCCTTACTGTATTCAAATGCAAGTTCAAATACAGGAGACACTAAGATCTGTGTGTACTTTTTAGTTTGAAGCAATGCAAAAATACTTAAACCTGATCAATTGAAAGACTGGAATTATCTGCTGCTTTGTAGGTTTCTGTTGTAAAAATCTGAAATGTTAAATATGATGTTCTTTCTTAATTCAGCACAAAGTTTCATATATGCTACATCTGACTCTATTGTAATCAGTGAGTGTGAGAAGAGCTGATGATTTTTAAGTGACTGTTAGAAAAGTGTAAGAAATTATAGCATCCTGCTAGCAGAGTTATCCTAAGATCTGGAACAAGTTTAGTTCTGTTAATAAAGAAAGATACATGTATCAGTGCATCTTTAATTAAATAGAATTTTACAAGAACAGAAGTGGTGCTATAGAGATTTGTTATATTTGTTATACAACGTAGCAGGAAGCCTCAGTGCTATGAGTACTGCTAATCTTACAGAGAGTGTGGCTATTGCAGATTATATTTGACTGGTTTTAAATGCATCCCAGCCATCACATCTCTCCATTTTCCTTTCTTTAGATGTGCAGCAAATTGCTGAAGCCAAATCTAGGTGTGACTTGTTTGTTCGTATTAATCATAGTTTACTGTGCTTATTATATCTTGAGTAATGAGTCCACTAGCACATCTAAAGTCTTGCTTTCACTCCATTCGGATATTGCTTTCATTTGAAAGAAGATGTCTTGGAGGTATGGATCATAGGAACTATCATTCATTTAGTGTATGCCAGAAAGATTAAGTTAAAGGTTATACCTCTACAGGAAAAGGGTTGGTAAATTTTTACTTCATGTGAGTGTAAGGACATTGGAATCCAGTAAGTTAGCAGGTTAAGTACCTTGTTGTGTAGATGTTGTTTAAATAGTTTTATGAAGATTGGTAACAAATATATCCATGAAAGCAATGAATTACTAAAAGGATACTGTGATTTTTTAATGCATTTTAAGGTGAGAATGAAAGTGACGGATTCATGCTGCGTGAAGCTAAGCACAAAGGTCTGCAGAATCAGAGCCTAGACAGAAAGGGAGGCTATAAGAAAGAAGCAGATGGACTCTTTCACAGGGTTTGCTGTGATAGAACAAGGGGAAATGGTTTCAAACTAAAAGAGGTGAGATTCAGATTGGATATAAGGAAAAGTGCTTTCTATGATAAGGGCTGCCCAGAGATGTGGTGGATGCCCCATCCATGGAGATGTGCAGGGTCAGGCTGGAGCACACTTTGAGCACTGATCTCACTTGTAGGTGTCCCTGTTCCTTGCAGGGTAGTTGGACTAGGTGACCTTTAAAGGTCCCTTCCACCTCAAATGATTCTATGATTCTGTGAAATGCAATATTTAAAAGTTGTAGAAATATTCCAGACATAATCACGGCTCACAGCGGCTTCCACTTATATGCATAACAGGAAAAAACAGTGTGGCAAGGCATTAAGAGGGTGTTACATTTATGAAAGGGAGACGTTGATACAGAAAAGCTATTCTGCTTTAGGGAGAGAAAGAAAGCAAGTCTTTGACCAGTGTTAAGTACACAGTTTTAAGTATGCTATAGCAATAATTTAGCCTTTAGCTGCAGAAGTCAACAAAGCAATGCTAGAAGCATTAATAGAGAAAGCTGTTAAGTGAGATATTTGGGCATTTCTAAAGAAACTGAATATTCAGGGAGAACATTCACTACTGCATTTCTTAGAGCTGTATTATTATAGTTTGGACTACAGCAAAACACCAATAGCATCAACCCAGATCAGGCTAAGCTTGTGCTTCCAAAAAGGACGGGGCAGTTTTTTTAATGGGCAGTTGGCCTCTTTATCTATAGATGCAGCATGGTGTGGCACACACATTTCTGGCCGTGCTCCAAGGCAGTATCACAAAGCCGTGCAATTTCCAGCCCCCATGTACCCATCCATCAAGCTGCACAGGGCAGCTGCAGCCAACTTGGTAACAAATCATTGGTACATACAGTAGAGTTCTTGGCTCTGGCAGCAGCACACAGACAGACACTTTAGAGAAAAGTGTCAGAAATGTCTTAATAAATTACAGGACATGCACTAAAACTAAAACACATAAATGTATCCTGTGGTGAGTACCAGTTCAATATACTCTCTATATATCAGTTAAGGCATCTTGATAATTGGAACAATAGTAATTACCCACCTAATAGAAATAAGCAAGCATTAATTTGCTGCCATATACGACATTCTGAAGTGTCAGTGAGTTCTATGCAAAAAATGAAATGCTGTAAATGTCTGGTGCAGCATTTTACCCATGCAGCAACTGTCATGTTTGCTTGCTACAGCTTTCTGACTTAAACATGAAATGTACAGCTGTAACAGTAACCTACGTCCTTTTTTCAGTCTTTACTGAAAATAGCAAGTGTCCTTTTCCTTCCCCCCACCTCCTAAAGAAGGGATTCTATTGAAGCACAGCTCTTTCTTTCTTTCCTCCCTGCTTGCTTTTTTTTTTCTTTCTCTTGGTGGTGTAAAGAAATGAACAGCTGTAATATAAGCTCACAAGAATGCCTCATAAAGTTTGTTTGCTACAAGGACTGCATGAGTAAGCTGGGGGAAGTGAAACTTCTGCTCCTATTACTGCAGGTTAACTCTGCAGCAAGAAAACAACTAGCGATAATGAGAGGTTGCTGTAGTTTCCTGTACATCAAATAAGCGTTAGGAAACAGATCTTGCTCAAGGATAATTGTCCTAAACGTTCCTCTCACTTGCAGATAGAGCTGCAGTAAGTTTTTGCTGTTTGTACACAGTTGTCATTTAGGACAAATTTTGACAGCAGGATTTGAAGAGGTATTCACAAAATAGGGGTGAATTTCTTTACAGTGTTTGGTTGAACACAAAATGACACTCAAGTAATGAATGCTCTCCCACCCCCATTTACAAATCAAAACAAATTGCTAGCAGGAAGCCTGCATCTGCATAGCAGTTGCTGTAGTTGAATCAGTTGAGATTTATTTATATCTATTCCCACTGAATCACAGAATGGCTTGGGTTGGAAGGGACCTCCTGAAGTCTTTTTTCCTTTCATTAATATACATATATATATGGCCATATACTATTCTAAAAACATTCTTTAAAAGTTGAAATTCCCCACAGGTTCTACAAGAGGCCATCACGCTTCCTACATCAGCCTGAGTGCAATTACACTGGCCTCAGTGCAACCTTTGGCCATTTCATGCTTACCCAGAATAATCACCTGCAGACATTTTCCTATTAAAAGGCTCTGCCTGTCTCCTGTACTATCAAAATACTTTCTTGCAACGTATCAACTCTCTAAATACCAATGTGAACAAGTTGAAAAAGACCAAATCCTGCAGGCGAAAGCCTTCTATTATCATTACAGTATCTCTTCCGTGCTGTTTGGTTTGACTCACTTATCAAGAAGCCATCGTCTGAGCCACTTCACTGAAGCTAAAGGTCAAAACTGTAGTGCCAAATTCCATCCAAAGCCGCAACTGCAATCCCAGAGGCTTCATTCTGACAGAACTAATGGCAGCACGGATAGGCTGATTTAAATGTCTGTACCTTGGATAAGACACACACTTTTTCAGAGTGCTCAGTTTTTCTTGTCATAGCTTTTCTTTGCCTCTTCTGCCTCTTTCTCTTCCCTTTTATTCCCTTTTCTTCTTCCTCTTCCTCTCCCTCTCCTCCTTTCCTTATATTTTATGTTAAAAATTTGTTCCCTTTAGCTGTTTGTTTCTCAGAGAATATACAACATACATGTTTTGATATATGATTAGTTTAGAAACTGGCCACCAGAAAGATACAAAAAAATCCCTTTTCTTAAGGCAACGTCTTATTTGGAAAGTGCCCTAAAAGTTGTCCATCATTTTAGAAACATCCTAGCAACTCTACAATTAGTTGCTTCTGTTGGAATTTGCCACTATGACATTGAAGTGCCTTTGAAAAAAGTGGTTTTACTCCCTTATTGAAAAAATGGCTGAAAATACATGTCTGCTGGCTATCAGTGGTGTCCTTTCAATGTCAGCGACCCAACACCACTCACACTCAAAGGAAGAGGCTGGGAGAGGTTTGTTTGACAACAGCTGTCAAACGTAACATGTAACATAATGCAACCTGGTTTCAGTGGAAAAGGGAAAGGGAAGAGAAAACTGAAAGCATGTAAAATGGAGAGAAAAGGAAAAAAGAACATCTATTAAAACTTCAGTGTAATGCAGTAGAGTCATCTTCTTTTTAACTGGATTTTCGTTTAAGTATAGGATGGTTTAATGTACCTGTGGGAGCAAGTTCCTCCTTGACAACTGCACTAAGATACGGCTTTCAGATGATTTAGAAGACCTTGGCTGTGTAAAACATTTCTGACTGGGTACCTGGGAAGATGTGAGGACCACTTTAAATCCTCAACAGGTGACAAATGGCAGAAATGAATTAAAAGGGGCTTAAAAGTTTGCAAACTCAACAGATAAGTAATTCTGGGACTCAGTAACAAGAAAAAAAGAGCCTAGTCTGGTTTTTGTTGTTTTGTGATTTAACTCTCAGCGATTACAGGCCCTGCAAGTCAGCTGTTTCATCTAGTAAACTGTGTCTGAGGGCAGCAGAACCCCATGCAGACAGGTGGCATAAATACAGTACGTAATAGGACTGTTGTGCTAAGCTACTTTTGCACACACAAACACCTTAACAAGAGCTCTGCGCCCCTAAGTCAGAGTCCACCTGTTCCCAGAGGTGGACACATGATATTTTGAGCTCCACAGTTCTCGTCTTTGCCTGTGCATATGTACAAGAACAATACAGAATGCTGTGATTTTAGGTGTGAAACTAGGATTACCAAACAAGAGGGGTTTTTTGTTTCTTTCTTTTTTTTTTTTAAAGGAGAACATAGTCCCTGTTAAGATTTCTATTTATCTGCTGCCTTGAAAAGATGGCTTTGCAATAAATGGAGGGTTTTATGCCTATTTCTAAGCCACTTGTTGCCTCAGCCACAGATAGATACTTACATCTTAACGTGAGTTACAAACACAAAAGTACCATATATCATGTGCACATTCATACTGAATTTATTTATATGTATTGTATAGATATTTATAATGTCTTTGGTTAAAACTGTCCATTAGAGTTACAAGAGATGACAGTCCACTTAAATTATTCCACAGTAGGTTCCCACCATAAGAACTTTGTTCCTCCCTGTACACATGCTGCACTGTGTCAGCTAAAGCTAGATAAACACAGAGAAATACTGTGGTGGTTTGTACAGGGCCTGGCTCACAAGACCTTCTCATCCTCCCCCAGGATGTGCCCATGTGATAAAATTGCATGGTTCCATTTCAGCTCTTCCCAGCTGCCACTGGGAACCAATGACAGAGGTTCTAATTAGGGTTCTAATTAGGCTGTTACGATACTACGAACACAACAGCATGTCAAGCTGCACACAGCCTCTAGGACCTACAGAGCACTTGTATAGACACTGTTGTGTTTCTCTGACAAGACTGCCACTGCATTGTGCTCCAAGGAAAGCCCTTGGTAGACATGCTCTGTATGCAAGGCCTACCTCCCCAGAAGCCAAGGGTTTCACTCATCTCTGCTGTAATTTCAAGGGAATTAAATAAGATGCAGCACAGATGAATTTTAATTAGCCAGCTGCCCCCAAAATAAACAGTCTCTTCTTTATTCCACTGAGCCAGGTAGGCAGACAGCTTGGAGGAAAAAAAAATACCTTCCGCCAGTCCTGTGAGATAAAGGTAGAAATACAGCTTACTCTGAGCTTGTACTGCAATCCTGCAAGCCCTTCCACGGCGATAATGTACATTTATCAGAACCAAGGCTGTCAGCAGCTTCAGACGCTGGCTCCAGGGAAATGGCTGAGGCACAGGCAATGGGAAGCTCTTGAGCCTCTGCAGATGGCTCTGGGCTATCCAGCAAAGGCTATCCCTGACCCCTTCCCGTCACTTCATTCAGATCATAGTTTAGAAGGAAGCCAAAGACATTTTTCTTTTCCCAGAGAGAAGAATTGTGGAATATTTTGTCCTCTTCGTAACTATTTCTACATGACACAGGGCCTGCATCCTCTGTTCCTGATAGGACCTTACTCAGAGAATGACACCTTCTCCCATATTTCTGGAAGCCCCAAGAACAAGATTGAAATCATATCAAGTTCACTCTGATACAAAGCTAACAGGTTAAACATTAATGGCTTGTTTTTATGTTGCATTTTCATAAAGAAAGGCTGAGGCTATCTATTCCCCTCGCAGTTCTTTCAAGGGGAATGTTTTCAAATGATGAAAAAAATGACCTCACCAACATGGCAATGAGAACATTTGGCTATCAGCACAACTTGTCACGACGTGTACAGACACCACTGCACTGAGAACAGCAGCTGTTACCAAGGCAAACAGCTGAAATAAAAGAGGAAGAAAGGCGGCTTGCAAATAACCGCCTTTGCTAGTCCAAATGGCTCTTAATACTCTTTGTGTAAAGACACACTGTTGTTAACATCTGCTTGAAGTTAATATAAAGAGTTGTTTGCAAATAGCAAAGCTGGTAAGCACCTGCTGCCTTAGGAAAGATGAACTTTTGTGGGCATATAACATGCTATTTTATTCCCAGCAGCTCTTGTAAACACCGTGCTATACAGAAAAGAAATGAATGGACTTTGTGAAGAGCACTTCAGTTGAAATAGGATAGGACTATACACAAGTACTGCTAGATACCAGAACAGTTTAAGAGTCTGGTTCAGAAATATTCTAGAGCCCGAGGATCTAAGTGGTCTTAGAAAGATGACTAAGAAAAGGAAACCAGTTTCCAGTGACTTAGGTTGATAACACTGAGGTCTGTGCATTAATAGAGGTTGAAACTAAGCAAAAGATAAAAGTTCCTGGCCACTTCTCTAGTCTGGTTTTAAAAACTGCCCTTGGCATGAGCACGTTTTAGTCCAGCACAATCTCCCTGGCATGCAGGGAATGCAAGAAGTGCACTGTGTTTCCTGCATTTCCAGTTCACTTGTGCCTTCCATCCCCTTCTGAGTGTTACCCTGAGATGCTCCTCCCACAAAAAAATTTCATATTGACCTGACTGTTAGCTTGATTTCCATCAGGTAAATCAAAATGGAAAAATAAAGAAGATAAAAGCTAGAGTGAGATTGAGCTTTCCATACAGCATGACTCTGTATACCTTCCCAAGCCTTCCAGACCTCTATGTTTTCTCCACGCTGCTCTATTTCATTTGAGGATTGTCATAGTGCATGTATCTGTGCCATTAGATGGTAGATTTACAGTGGAGCAGTTAGTCCTGGCCCTATCATTAGCAACCTTTTTAGACTTTGACTTGCCTTTTCATTTTGCCTACGTTAAATTATGACTGAAATTGTTTGCAGTTTTCAGATTGGCAGGAGATTTTCAGACCCTGGCCATAGATGTTTAGACATAACTGAAAACGTCACCATGTTCTGTTAGCTTCTGTAGCTGCAACTTGGTCATAAGCAAGAATTTGTCACGAAGCAGAAAAGTTTACAACAAAGGCTCCGTCCATCTCTTATTTCTGTGATTTCACAAGATTACGAGGAAAAATGAAGAACCCCAGTTGTGACACTCATGTGCTGTTATTATGTATAACCCAACATCTTTTGAGCTCAGTAGATAGCCACTGACTTCAGAGGATGGACCAGGCTTGTAAAGAAAAGTGGAGGTTTTTGACTAGACTTGGCTTATCTCTGTGAGTACTGCTTTAGAAGAAGAACATGCTTGTAATTGCCCAAATCCTTTCCCACCTCTGCCCTTGAAAAGTAAATTAGACATTCTCTAGTCACATAAGACCATGTCTGAATCTGATTATTTAAAATCCTTCTGTTTTGTTTGTGTTTTCACTAGATAGTCCTTTCAGAGTTCTGGGAGTGGGATCATCCACTTCCCACGATTAAATTCCTTTGAGTTTTGCTTCTACTTTGGTTACTGGACATCCCCTTTCCTTTGTTCCTGTTTGGAAAACTGCCCTTTGATACACTGCTTAGCATCACCGTTTGAGCTCGCAGTCTCCTGCAATGATCAGGCATAGGCCTTTAGCACCTGAAGCAGAGATTGGCAGCGACCCACTGTTCTGTGTTGTATGCAGAACACGCAGATAACTCCTGCATCTTTGTAGCTTTTGCAGAATTTCATTGGTGTTAATTACAAAAGAATGTCAGCTGCTTCTGCTTCTAGGTGACAGTTGCTCCTCAAACAATGACTCTTTCACATTCAAGTTTCTGGAAAATCACACTACTGTATTTATGCAGGTGGAAGCTATAAAGTATGTTGGGAAATCAGAAGGTCACATTTTTATCTCAAGCCACAAGTTATTAACCACTACTGCCAGTACTACCATTAATCTACTCACTTAAAGCATACATAATTTATAGCTGCAGGTTCACACTGCAGCGTGGATGGTGAGTGCCATTTCTGTGTAGCTAAGGATTTTAAAAAGACCTGCAAATGCAACGTTCATAATTCTGGATAACCAGGACATAGTGAATTCAGTTGCTATGGTTGCAGGCAACAGATAGGGAAGATCTCTGTTGCACCTCAGGCAGCAATAACCGACTGTGCCACTGAATCCACTTGCATTCATTTTTTACTATAGTAATTCACAGTTGTGCTGACTCTGCTGCAGGTAACATTACTGACATGAGCACAGGCAGGAAGATGGGCCCTGTAAATCGAGTTCCCAGAGGGGGAGCTGTCCCCAGTCTAAAATAATAACCAATAATTACAAGTACATATGCAGAAATGCTCAGAGTTAAATGTATCCGTGCAACAGTGAAATGTCTTTAAGAGCAAAAAACATCAGCACCTGGTTCTGGTGTATCTCGACAATAAATGATAATCAATTCCAGAAGGGGATTCTCTTTTGTTGACATTTGATTAAAATCATTTAGCAGCACGGGGGAGAACTCATTGCTTTAAGAGATCACAGATCCTTTCAGAAACAATCAGACCGTGCTGTTACATCAGCTTTGTTACTCACCTGAGTCTTACTGTGCAAGTGCACTTTTAATGCCACTAATGTGACAAAGTGTCTTGCAGCGTATTTATCACTACCATAACCATCAATGGTTGCCTCAAGTGGAACAGTACCCCCGTGCTGAAGACTCATGCGCCAAGAGAAGGGTTACATTAAGATGTTAATTAATGTTGTTATTACTTTTCCGTGCTGCTTAAATCAGGGTCATACAGACTGAGAGGTCTGAATACCGTTGGGTACACAAGTGTGCCAGTCTTTTTTTTTTTTAAAGGATGTCTGAAGAATAACAAAAGTGTGTGCACCTGATGAACCAGATGCATGCTTTGATGTTTTCACTTAGTGCAAAGCAGAAAGTGGTGGCACAGTAAACAATTAAAAATATCCTTTGAGTCCAGCTAAGCAATATCTCTTTCCAGTATTGGTTACCTGGGATGCATTTTTAACAACCTATATCTCCTAACAAAGGCAGCCAATTAGGAGACACGACTCTGTAATTCTCTGTCATTTTTCCACTGTATCTACCTACCTATCGAATGAGTTAGTGCAATGCACAACACTTGAAGAGGAAGCTAAATTAATCAGACCAACCTAATTTTTTCACAGCAGTTCTTATAAAAGTCCCTGCTCTGCTGCAGAGATGCTGTCTAGATGAGCAATTTCTGGCATCAGAGTGACACTCAGTGGCAAGACAAGAAGAGTGATTCTCAGTTTCTCAGATTCTTTGTATCTTTTCAATCGGTAGGATGCATAAAATTGTGATCAGCTCATTATCAGTATTCCCTGTTTGTTTGATAATATTATATATGAGCATCACCATTCAGACCAAAACATTTACTTTTGATCACACAAACTAATAGAATGACTGCGTTACTTACTTTATCAGGGTCCCCTCACTCATTATTCATGTGCTGTGATCTCCTGCAATTGAAAAAAAATAATTTGAGAAATCAAAAAATATTGAATTTCATGAAGAACTGACTTGAACAACCATAGCTTTGTTTTCTGCTGCAACTCAAATCTTTGCAGTTACTTCAGCAGTCTGGAGAACAGCATTTTACATATTTTTTTTTATAGTTGAGGATCTTGCATATGCATAACTGACATTTGGTGACCCCTTCAGTTATTTTTTAGATAGAACGTTTTCTGTTGAACATCAAGTTACTGCATACAGTGTCTGAAGAAAAAAAAAAGAGAGATTTTTGCTTTTACATCTGAGAAGCATTTATATATCACAGCACATGGAAATCATATGGAAACTTTAATATTGAAGATGTTTAATTATACTCTTGGCAAGCATTTTGCATAAATACGTTAGGCGGAGTAGCTCTGCAGCAGGGTGGCAGTGTGGACTGCCTGTCTTTCCAGCCTGGTTTCCATCGATGCGAGGAAAGACTAATAGTGTTTAATAACCACTTATGATGCTAGAAGTTCTTCTGAGCATGTGGCTGCCTGGAGTCAATGAAACTCAACACTATCCAAGGATGTTAACAAGTAAGAGCTATCATCATAAAGTGTTCCTTGTCACACTGTATTTAAAACTAATTTCCATCTATCCCACACAGGGTCCTGTCGCATCACCCACGTCTATGAGGTCTGTCCTAACCAGTGGGTCGTGCCCCTCTTCAACACCTCCTCCACCACCGCCTCCCCCGGGACCTCCACCCATCTTTGATACAGAAACCCCCCCAAAGGATGAAGGAACGGCATCTCGCTCAGCCCTGTTTGCACAGCTTAACCAAGGAGAGGCAATTACCAAAGGTCAGGAGAAAAGAAATCAAATTCTGACCCTTGAGTCAAACTACATCAACAGCTGTTGTATGTACTGACCCAAATTCCACCAATGTTTTTAAGCTATGTTTTGGCAACAGAGACTTTTCCAAGGCTTGTACTGATCCCTCTGGATGAGACAGCATACTAAAACCCCCTTTAGAAGTAGCAGCACTCAAAATTGGTCAGTATTCCTGAAATTTACACCACTTATTTCGAAGTCTCCATTTAATTTCAATGCAACCGTGTTAGACATCTTCAATCCCCAGCAGCTGGTGAACTTCAAAGTTGCAATTACAGTCAGAAGTTATTCCTGTTTCTGACCCACAGTCTGTGTACCAGCCTGTGTCAAAACGTCTCATATGTTGCGTGGAAAAGTATGGCTCACAAATCAGTGTGATAAAACCTTTTGTATTAACACTGGATAGTTGTAATTAAAGTGGATGGCTGCGAATTTAAATACTTACAATTCATATGTCTGCCTCTAGTGCCAAATTAGAAAAAGAATCTCACTTTTCTGGATGTAAAAATACTCGATAGCAAGATCACAGAGCTCTCTACAGATGGAGAGGGACTAAAAGACTGCTGCATTTTAAAGATTTTAAGACAGCCCATCCCGGGTCAAAGAGGTTTTATATAAAGGGCTAAAAACATCTACGCCAGTTACAGTTCAGGTGGTTACCCTGGCAAAGCAAGAGGAAATAAAAAATATCAACTCATCAGATAATTTAACACAATTGCAAATGACTTAGATACTATCTTTCTTATTTCAATACAAATAGCCTTAGGACAAGACAACAGATTCTCTTTTATAATAACGACCCATTTTTTTCTCCCAAGGGCTTCGCCATGTCTCTGACGACCAGAAGACTCACAAGAACCCCAGCCTACGTGCCCAAGGTCCACCCGCTCGTTCTCCCACGAAAAGCCATACTCCAAGTCCCACCTCCCCCAAGAACTCCCCGCAGCAGAGCCATGCCCCCGTCTTGGAGCTAGAGGGGAAAAAATGGAGAGTGGTGCGTTCCAGTCACAGCGCGAATTGCACGCTGCACATTGCAGAGCAGCCTGAGCACTGAGCTTCTTGCACAAGGCGGTCCGCGATCAAGTAGCAACAGATCAAATTTGCAACTAAAATTTGCAACTACCATGCCTTATTCCAGTTTAGCTTATTATTCTCTGAGATCTAAAGTTAATTCATTTGTCTCTGAGAATCTAAAATACTTCATCCGAAACGGAGAATGTCAAAACCAACAAATAAATTGTAGCAAAATCAGACAGCGCTCCAGAAACAAATCCCATGAAGAATCCCAATTAAAATCCCTTTTTGCAGGCCGCTCTTGTGAGAAAACATACATTATTAGCAGAGAGCACTTTTTCCATCCTTGTGAACTGATGGAATTATACATTTATTTTTCATCACTTGGTCCTCTCTCATGCTTAAAAGTGCAGAACTATTTTCCTTTTGCTCAATCTACAGAAGACAAAGATATCTTTGCTTATAGCATGGAATTTAATTTATGGAGGCATATACCAAACTGTCTGCGAGTGAAAAGCCATGTCACTATGTTGATTTAAAGAGGGAGAAAGCAGTAAGCAATTTAGTCATGCAGAAGTTTCAGTACACAGTCATTACAATGGAGTAAAGTTTGCACAGAGTGTAGCCACAATTTACCTCTGTTGTTTTGCATTAGGGCTTTACTACCTGGAACTTCCCTTGTGGATCCCTAGCCTTTCTTTGCCATACATTGACTGTAAACAACCTTTTGCACTTCACAATGAGAGAAAATTTCTTCACATATTCCCCCTTATTGTTTAAGGAGGAATATTGCTTATTGCAATATTATTGCAATATTCTCCTTATTGCTGCCTGCACCAGCTCACAATATACTGTATACAGCCCTAGATAGCATTGCTGGGAGTGAAAACTTGGTTTGGCCTTCAACATGCTGGTTCTAAGTTGAATGAAAGCCAAACTGCTGTGAAGGCATTCTTACACTGCTGAGAGCAGAATGTCTTTGCTACCAATCAGTGGGTTTGTCTCGGTCTGTGCCAAGTTCTTCAGCTCTAGAACATACACATGCGTCACCAAAGGCTGAGGTAGGTGAAATATCCAGCCACCAATCACACTGGATTTTTAAGCCACCAGGAGGATATTGTTCTGTTGCAGTGATGCAATGACTTGATGATGTGTTGTACTAAGCTCTGACTGTGAGCTAGTTAAAGATAACCAAATAAATAAACTTTCTTCTGAAATAGGAATATCAAGAGGATAAGAATGACCTGGTCATTACCAACACTGAACTCAAGCAAGTAGCCTACATCTTCAAGTGTAACAAGTCTACACTTCAGATAAAAGGAAAGATCAATTCAATTACTATTGGTGAGTGAATAGCTCAGCTGGACTTTAAATGCCAATCTTGAAAAAACTTATGCAATTATAATGCATCAGAATCATTTCATTCATTGTGATGGGCAGATCACCAGTGATTACGCAGCATGAGACTGGAAACTTGTATTTAATGCAGCCGATGTGCATGTATTTGCCTTTATCTTGCCTTTCTTATTTATGATTGTTTTTATTTTAGATAACTGTAAAAAGTTTGGCCTTGTGTTTGACAACGTTGTGGGAATCGTGGAAGTGATCAATTCCAGGGATATTCAGATTCAGGTAAAGATCTGTTTGAGAAACAAAGAGAGAAAGAGAACAGACAGAAAGAACAAGCCTGACATGTGGCTGCAAGAGATTATTAGAAACTCACGTGCACATGATGAGTGAGAGACTGGTGCAGCCAAACCTTAAATCTTAATATACAGTGAATTCTGCTGATGTATTTAGGAAGTGCCTATGAAAACTTCTGATCGTTACTGAATAAACTTCATTTAGTCCAACACCTGGTTCCAGCGAAACGGAGAGATCTATTCAGTGGAATCACAGAATCATAGAATAGCTTGGGTTGGAAGGGACCTTTGAGGTCATCCAGTTCCAATCCTCCTGCCCAAGCAGGGTTGAAATATTGTTATTTCTGGCCTTAATTTTGTTGCTTTCATGGTAAGCAGCTCCTGAAATTGGAAGTTTAGCAGTGCTTCAAATTCTGGCAGTTAGCTAATTGGTTTCTGAGCCCAGAAGTTGGTTATTTCTTTTTTTCTTTCTTCTTTTTTCTCTCAATGAAAACATTCAAATAGACTATCAAGGACAACTCAATGACATAAAGTCAAATCAGGCTCTTGGATTTCGAAGATCTCCCTACCAACAACTTGACTCATTACATGAGAAGATAATGCAGACGACTTGCCCAGATACGGGCTGTGAGTCTCTGGTTTTGTCCAAGACAACCAGCGAGTAAAATTTCATCAGAGATCACCTTCTCTTGTGGTTCTTTTGAAATGAAAATATACACTTTTTTAATCCAGATCTTGCCCTCCCTGTACTGGACATTGCCCTATTCAAAATACAGACAGCCTGCCTGGCATTTACAGCACTTCACTCGTTCCGTTCCAGAGAGGTCTGACTGTACAAGCTGGGACGAACACAGATGATCTTAAGAAAGGCCTCTGGGATGTTTTATTTTAAGAGAAAAATAATTAAATGGAAATTAAATTATATTAAACTGCCTGTCTTCTTCACAAAAGCTGAGGTCTTCTGCTTAAAAGGCTATGCCTGCAGTAAATTCTGTACTTCAGAAATACTGGTCACAGATACCACACTAAAAAACAGCAGGACTTTTTTTGCAGTTTTGCACCTCTTGCAAGTGACTGACATTGCTACCAGCTGCACGTCATCTTCTGAGCTGTAACAAGCAGGTTTGCCATGATCACTACACAACTTATGGCACAGGCATTTGAACATCCCAGGCATTTGGCTGGTTTCTGGTTTTTTTTTTTTTTTCCTAAATAAATGGATTATTTTTATCAGCACTTCTAGAACTTCTCATGAGAGACAAAAACTCCTATGTAAGGAACAGCAAAACTGGACGCTGTTAATATTCATGCAAAGAGGAAATATCTTTACTAAGAATAAAAATTCTTTTGATTAAGCAGGTTCTATGAATATTGCATAAGGCTTCTACAGCATAGAACAGAGTGGAGTTACACTTAAGATTCCTGCTATAAGCTGCCTGATTCTGAAGGATTTGAGCATGCCAAGTGCTCAGAACCTGCATTTTCTCAGTATTTTGAAGATCTGAGCTCATAAATTGCAAATATATCACATATTAATGCAATGAATTACCCTATAATTTTTTCTATATTTACTTCAGTGCCTTACTTCTTGGCTCTCCTTTCTCCCAGCAGCATTTTATTTTTCCTGCTGTTTGCTAAATGCATAAAAATTAAACAGAGCCTCCTTTTGCAGGATCTCATGCAATAGAGGGCAAAAGAGAGGAAAGATGAGGCTAGGAAGCACTGATCATTACTTAGCTCAGACTTGAGGAGGAGGGCAGAGTGCAGTAGACAGACCACTTGCTCTTTGTTTGCCATCACATGTAAGGAACTGAAGCTGAAATTACATTCTAAACTCAAATGATGGAAGACACTTTTTTTATTAGCAAGTGGCTGTCTGTCATGCTCTGTTATTGTTTTATAGCTCAAAGCTACCTTTGCCCTTTCAATACTCTGACCAGTGTACTGCTGCTTTCAGCCAGTGGGGAGGAGGAGGAATTTTTACTGACAGCCATGAGTCAGCCAGTTAGCCAGGTAGAGACCTTTTAACCTGCAGAATGGTCAACATGAGAAAGTTTACTTCCTTTTGCCCCCCTCAAGTAAATCTTGTGCTCGCTTTTAATGCGATGTAAGAAATACCTTTGAAGATGTAATTAAATTGATCTTCGTGCTTTTTTAGGGCTCTATCTTGCCTGAAGGGGATAAAACCCTCTCCTGTTCTGCGCTATAAATCCAGGAAGAGTTTTTAAGTCTTTGGAACGCATCACAAAACACTTCTTTCAGATGCTGAGATCCTACATTTGCCTAGAATGGGTTGGAGTTCATGTGTTTGATTTCTTGCCATCCTGCTGATGAACAAGCTGAATGCTGCCTGAGTATCAGCACAAAAACATCACTGGAAGCAGAGAGAATGGAGAAAAAATTTGCATCAAGTCATACGTTAAAAGTTTGCTGTGTATTATAAGCTTGCAGTTGCATAGAGAACATTGTTGTCACCACCAAGAACTTCTAGTGCTCAGCAAATGGTAGCTTCTATCTCAAATACAAGCATCATGCAGGCAGATGACATACAGATCAGATGCTGACGGGCAAAATTAGACCTGGCAGGCAATAAAAATTAGGTTAACAGAGCCTTTATTTGCTTTTTAAGATTCGATAACGAGTACATCCCATTTTCCAGGTGATGGGGAAAGTGCCAACCATTTCCATCAACAAAACAGAAGGCTGTCACATCTACCTCAGTGAGGAATCATTAGATTGTGAGATCGTGAGTGCCAAGTCTTCTGAGATGAACATCCTCATCCCCCAAGATGGCGATTATGTGAGTGAGATTGTTTTTAGAGATTCTCTCCCTCTACCCATCTAGCCTTGCTAGATAAAACTGCTAAGAAAGAGCTCACACACCACACGTATGAACATGATCAAGAGATGATCCAAAACAGCTGAATTTCTGTGTTCTGTTTTCTCAGCTATCAGTGCAGAAAGAATGACTTCTAATCTTTGAAGTTTGTGCCCCTGCCAAAGATGTTATCTCCTTTTTTTTTTTTTTTTTTTTTTTTTTAAATACAGATGATGGCTTCATCTCCCATCCACTTAATTTTCTTTTCTTGAAGTTGGTTCCTAAACATAACCTCCCAGTGGGACTCACTTCACACATTATTTGAGAGCACTCTGACTGAAGAGGATGACACTAAAGTGAAGATAGAAATCTTTCAGCTCCAAGTGAAATGATAAAGTATTATTTACTTATTTTTTTTCTAAGACTGCTGATACACAGGCAGTATCTGTAGAATTCTTTCTAGTGTTTTTTCAAAATATGGTTCTTAAACATCACCTAAACATGAGGTTTGCCTTTTCTAACTCAAAGGCTCCTTTTTGTCCTAGTAAGACCTTAATACTTGTCTCTCCATCATTTCTACTAAAGCTATCCACTGTTGTGTCACACTGTAGCAAGGCAACATGCAGGTAAAGCATACTTACTCAACAGAGTAGTTTTGAAGTTGCACTGAATGACTCGAGAGAGAACTTGAATTTGCCATAAGTCTTCCACTCTGGAATACCATATGGCAGAAGAGTTTAGGCTTCACAAAGGAAAAGATGTGACAAGAGAATCTGCATGCTCCACTTTTCCTAAAGCGATTACTGGATGCTCATCTTCAGGCAAAGAAAAAGAGAATTGTTTTTCAGTGAGTGCATATCTACCTGCTTCTGAAAAAAAAAATCTCTTTGATGAGTCTCTCCTTAAATTGCCACTGTTGTGTGAAGTCACTGGCTATCAAAACACTGTGAGATCTGAAAGAAAAAATCCTTTCCTCCACACTTTTGTTCTCTGAGAACCAAGGAGGACCCAATATCTCTCATGCTTTCATTGAACACATGAAATGGAAGGAAACTTCCCTCAAGGTTCTGCTTTGTTTTGTCTGACCCACAATGAATGCTATGCCTCTTGACGTTTATCACGTGTAAAATGATAGGCTGGTATTTTAGATTTCACTCTTCTGTGTTATATCATTTGCTTTCCTCTTTAAAATTAGTCTCCCCACCAAATCTCCACATCAGATCCCTTCTACTGTCTTCCAGGCCAGCCATTGATGGAGCCTAAAGTCATTTCTGACCTGAGGTTTATTTACTTAGCTGTCCCAAATAATGGTGTGAGAGGGATTTTTACACAGGAGTGCCACAGCAAGGCTATTTGAAACTAGGTAGCAGTAAGGCTTTTTCCTGTGCAGCATTGAAAATAGCTTCCTAGGGTAATGAGGAAGGCCTCTCTATAATCCTGGCATGTCTGAGCTCTCAATGCTTTCCCAGTCATGTAGCACTAATAGTATCCCACCACTTTTCACGAGGCATCCGCTGTTTATCTAATCAGCATTGGCGCTTTTGTTTCTTACCAGAAAGAATTTCCGGTTCCTGAACAGTTCAAGACAGCGTGGGATGGATCTAAGTTGGTCACTGAACCTGCAGAGATCGTGGGTTAACCTGACAGCACCCGGCGCTCACTGACCGTGATCAGACCACAGCCAGCAGAAACAACGCAGCAACGTGAAGAACTAGAAATAGCAGTAGCTCCTACTGCTCTCATAGGCCTTCAAGCATTAGCTGTGCATGCTAGAAACAATAACTCGTCTGGCACGCTTTTGTTAGGCACCTCAGCATTTCAAGTTTCCAGTTTGCCTTCACTTACGGTTTTACTTCTCAATGATGTCATGTGAATGTAATGGCTTGAAACCCCTGCCTTCCAGCCACCTCATTGGTTTGAAACACTTTATTCGTTAAGCCAAAACACTGCATGATACACTGTTATCACATTGCTTCCGGGCATTCCTTTTTATGTTTCTGCTAATCAAAAACAGCATTAAGACTAAGATGAGATTCTCACCTCTTATGCTAGTCCTGTACAATGCAGTACAAACACATCCTGAGAGAACTATCTGACAGTTCCTTGTAGTTCTCTGGCAATCTTTTTATTTAAGCAAGCAAAAAAGGCTAACTTTCAGCAATACATTTTCCTAATGGAAGATGAAATAATATGATATTTTAATCTAACACTTTTCTAATACACATATTTAGAGGATCCCTGCATTTTCAGCAATACAAGGTTTTATTCTGGTCCACACAGACTTGCTGTAACCCTCTCGTTTCTTAAGAATCAGGAATTTTTTTGAAACTGAAGCCTCACTGAGCTAACAGCTTGCAGCAAATCACCTGAAAGTTTTTGCTCCACAGGTATCTTTTGTTGTTGTTTATAGACACAATCTCTCATGCTTTAAAGTTTCACACTGTATCCTGCAAACTGCACCTTTGCTATTCAGCAAGCTGGCATGGGAAGTACCATGAGTGGGCAGGTGGTTTTCCCAGGGCAAGAGGCACGCATCAGATTCACTTAGTTTGCTTGTTAAAGTTCCTGTAAAATCTATCATAGCTGTCATAGTTTCTGTTAATTAAAATATCTTTCCATTTCTTCCCTGCATTTCTAACACTTACTCAATTTCAATTACATCCACAAAGCAAAGCCATAGACTTATGACCTACCAGTTGAGCCCAAACAAAGCCCACTTGGCCCTTCAATTCTGCTTTCTATAGTCCCTATTGTACATGCTTTTTTAACAAAGGTGGAGTCCTGTATACATTTGTACTATTTCAGCACACAGTACAATAAAATTTTAAAGTTTTGCAGCCAGCATATGTTTTTGATCACTTGTAATACTTGGTAATGGTGAAATCAAAGTGAGATGCTTGCAGAGCTAGTTACAAGCTAAATTTTGTGCCTAATTTACCTTGAAAGTACATTAATCCTTGAGGGTTTTTAACTATCGTCAATTGTAAACCCTACATAACAACAGTAGTGCTCATTCTGCAAGGTTTTGCTATCTGATCTTTAATCTATATGTATAATGTGTTTGCCTTAGTATATAGCATTTTTCAACAGTAAACTTCTTATGGATTAAAAAAGGAAAAATGTACTTGTTTAAATATAAAGTTGCTCAGAGCTTACTGTGCTGTACTGTTTGTCCCACACGCCCTCTCCATCTTAAGTGCCATTTCATTAGCTTAACTGAGAAGCAGTAGCTGCTCCTCCCATCTAAGGAAACATCACCACACCAGCAGCCATCACTCACCTGACAGCAAGCAGTGCTTGTGCTGCATGTGAGCAGGTGAAGTTTTGTGCATGCAACTTCTGTGACAGCACTGGAACCCAGCTGTTTGTGGTTCTCATTTCTAGGTACACCTGTATCTTCCAGAGATTTTGTCTAGGGAGATGTCATGACCCAAACAAGTTTATAAGGTCTACCTTCTATTTTCAGCCTTTCCCATTGTTTCTCTACATGTCTTTGGGTACATCCTTCCCATGTTAACAAGCTCCAGGAGCAGTCCATCCCATATTTCACTTGTGGGAAGACTGTTTCATCTTCAAATCATAATCATGATTTGTTCTGTAAAATGATCTCATTCTGATCTGAACGACTGAGCCATGTTTTTAATCCAGCTTCAAACAGGGATGAAGTTGTTGCACAAAGACAGGAAGCCACGTGCTCCCATGAAGGTATTGCACAAAGCAAGTCTAAAATGCTTTCTGGTGAACAGAAAACAGTGATGCAGCTCTGACTTGCTACAAGGACAAACTCCTTTAGTTCTTCCAAAGGGTTCAGCTTTCTCCTCGAGGCTGGTTTGCTTGTATCAGTCTCCTTTTAAACATTTCAGAGCAAACTCCCTTGTGGCTAAGCCTTCTCTCTACACTCACACTCCTGCAGCATGCAAGACCCAAACGCAATCGTTGATGAGTTTCTTAACAGGAAGGAGTCCTGTCCAGTCACACTGTGTGCTTGAAGGCCTGACCACACCTGAGAACTTTGTCAGAGAGCAGAGGTTGAAAAGATAAGGAAGGAGGCCTTACATTAAAAGACACAAGGTAATGCTGATAACTGGAGGCATGGAGACCAATAAAGTCCACGCAGTATTAGGCACCAGAAAAGTAGAATGGGAGAGAGACTTGTTAAACATGCAGACATCTTTTATCAAGTAGGCAAAGTCAGCCATGTGGCACTAAGTCATAACTGCGTTTCGTCAGCTGTAATCCTTGGGAAAAATATTTGCTGTGTGTTTTCAGGCTGCTCTCTGCAACTTGTCTTCAAAAATGCAAAGGAATGCAAAATAAACAAGATAAATCCTAGGTTCTGATTCTACCCTATATGAATTCATGTGCAATTAAATGTAAAAAGCTCCTTTTTGAAAGAATCATTACATACATCTTGAGTTTAAAAATAGTCACCAAGCTGCAGAATGACGATTTGAAGAAAGATCCCAACTGCGGTCAGTTGTGTCCACATCCTCACCAGGAAACGTGAGCTGTGTTTAAGGACTTACTGCAGCAAGGAATGAAGCACTAAATGCTGAGCAGTCCTAACATTCTATCAGCCTTTTCTTCTTACTACGCGCTGCCACAGGAGATATGCCATGTATTCCAGATTGGTCTGCTGTATAATCAATGAATGCACAGATGCTATAATTAAGAAATATACAAGAGAGCGTGGCTAAGCAGGTTATTACACCAAAAAAGAATAGACAAAGGGCTTACCCTTACCCTGGGCTCACTGGAAAACTTCAAAATGAGGGATCTCCAAAAACAGACCCTTTCACACTGGCAGCCCAGCTCTTAAACAGGTCTAGGAGAGGTGCAGCCAGGCTCCCCCCCTTCCAGCAGCACAGCTGAATTGCCTTCACCTGTGCTCCTGTGGCTGACAGTGCTCGTCTCAGGTGGTCAATCAGAGGTTCAGGCTGTAATTCAGCAGTTGCCATACAGTCTGCACTGCTTTGAAATTGTGCTTCTGTTCTGAATCTAAACAGAGAACAGTATCTGTGGTGCATACGTTGTTATGAATGAATGTGTATGGTGTAACTAGCCTGTTCATTTTTATAAACCTCCGTGGGCCAAATGTTCACTAGGCTGCAAATTAGCTGGTAAGATGCACGAGAGATTTTGATGTAAGTTTTCATATTAAACAGTGTTTTTCTTGTGAGATTTCACGCTTTCTTCAATAGCTCCTCTGTAAAAGGACCGCTTCATGCGCAACAAGGAGAAGGGCCAAACCCAGGACAGGCTGGGGCCTCTCAGGTAGAAAGCAGCAGAACAAGGGGCACTGGGCACAAACTGGCACACAGGAGGTTCTGTCTAACCACCAGACATCACTTCTGTGCTGTGCAGGTGATGGAGCACACGCCCAGGCTACCCAGAAGCTGCGGGGTCGCCTCCTTGGAGATGTCCAGAAGCCGCCTGGCCACGGCTCTGAGCACGCTGCTGGGGCAGAGCTGGGCCAGGTGGGCAGAGAGCCCTGCCAGCCTCAGCCACCCTGCGGTTGTGCGATACAGGCTTAGTTATTCAGAACACCGCTTCCTTTGTGGAAATGGGAAGTATCGAAGCAGTGACTCCGCGTATCCACCAGATGGCAGAGAGCAGCTGAGGCGCGGGCAATGGCGCGCTGTTCTGTTACCGCTGGGCTCGTGTTCGGAAAGGCTGTGCGCGCTGTCTTTCAAGGGACTGAGAAACTGCTCTCTAAGCGTCGCTGTTAAGACGTTAAAAGATCATCTCGGTTTCACTGTTAAGACATTAAAAGATCATCTCGGTTAAAGGCCTGAGGGGACTGAGCGCGGAAGAAGAAAAACCATCTTCTTGTTGGAATAACGTAAGACTGCTTTTTGAACACCGCTACTTCCACAATTAACACCATCTCCGTTAAAAGCACGTCATAAAAAACCCGGTCGTGGCGCTAATACTCAACAGAGCTGCAGAGGAGAAAAGGCTGAGCAATGCCAAGCCTGCATTCGAAATCCACAAGTCTTCCCAGCGATCTAGCAAACTAGATCCTTGTTTCCCAGTGCCACAGTTTCCCAGCTGGTCGGATTATCGCTTTTCTTTCGGATTTCGAAAGAAACTCTTCACTGCGTCACACACAGGCGGGAAGGGAGCGGCGCTGACTTGCTGAGGAGCCGCGGCGCCTCGCGCCCTCACACGGCACGGTGGGGGCGGGGCGGAGTGGCCCTGCCTGCGCCCAGCCGGGGCGGCTACGGGGCCGCTGCTCCCCTCGCTAGGGGCGCTCGGACGCTCCCCGGCCTAAGCGCGGCCCTCCCTCGGCGCTGGGCGATACCATCTGGCGGCACAGGGGTGGGAAATCCGCTTCCCTCCCGGCGCGCGGAGTTTTTCGGCTTTCCCTGCTCACCCCCGCGCCGAGAGGGAGAGGCGAGGCGCGCCCTGGCGCGTGCGCGGTTCGGGCGGCGTTCGGCGTCAGCGGCGATGCCGGAGATGGCGGATCCCGGCACGGAGCCGGGCACGGCCCGCAGCGGCGCCGGAGCGGCGGCGACGGCCGGGGGCGCCGAGGACAGGAGCGACGGCGGCGGGGAGGCCGTTCCCGCGTCACCGCCTCCGCCGTCCCGCTCCGCACCGACGGCCGCGGGGAGCGACGACGGGGGGAAGGCGCTGAGCGCGGCGGAGTACGCGCGGCGGGTGCACCAGTGGCTGTGGGACTCGTACTGCGGCTACCTCAGCTGGCACTGCGGCCTGCCCGCCCTGCTCGCCGCCGGCCCCGCCGCCCGCCTCGCCGCCCCGCCGCCGCCGCCGCCGCCCCCTCCCTCAGCCCCGCCGGGTTCCGCTCCCGCCGCCTACTACAGTCCCTTCTACCTCTTCGCCCCGCCACCCGCCGCCGCCGCTCCGGGGCCCCGCGCCCCCCCCTCGCCCGCCCCCGCCTCCTCTTGGCCGCCGGCTGCCGCCGGGCTTTCCCCGCTGCCCCGCGCGACTCCCGGCTCCGGCGGCGGCAGTGCGGCCCCGCGGGAGGCTGCGGGCCGGCCGGCAGGTGAGTGAGGGCGGCCTGGGCCGCGTTTGTGCCGTGTTCGTGTGGATGCCGCTCGTTCCTAGCGCGGTTCGGGTGACGGGAGCCGAACTGACTTCATCTGCTCCTTTCCGTGCTGCGGTGACATCGCCTGGCCAAGTCGAAGGGAAGAAGCGGAGCCGTAGGGCTGGCAGCGGGAACTGTAGTTCGTTTCAGATGTCAGTATTTGCGGAGTGTGTATAGCAGTGCTTCTGTTTGCGTTCTCTTGAGAGCAAAGCAAACTGATTGCGTGCGAGAGAACGCGGGCAGCGTGCAGGTGCTTCCCCGCCGGCTGCTGGAATGGCCGCCTCCTTTATTCCGGGGCTGCCGATGGACGGGCATCCATCCGACTGTGCTGCCGAGGCCCCTGGAGAAAAGCCAGGTGTCCTGGCCCTCCGCAGGGCAAAGTGCAGCAGGCAGAGCTGTGCCGTTGGTGTGAGCTCGCTCCCCGGAGAGCATTTTGCCTTCCTCTTCGAAGGGAAGGGATTCTGACTTTTAAACGTGGTTGGTTTGGTTGCGGTGCAAAGCAGTGCTTGCTTTCGTTCGGGGTTATAGATTGCTTTTATAGATTGCTTTTGAACAGAAGCTAAGTCCCTAAGTTGCACAGTCCCTAAGGCAGAGGATACAGAGGTGGATGGAAATGTTTCCTGGGTTCTTACGTAGCTCTTCAGGAACAGATGCAGTATGCCCAAGGCAGCTGGGGGCACAGATTGCTGTTCCTGCTGGTGAATGTGGTCATTCTGAGTGCTCATTACTGTCGTGACACCCAGCCTTCCTAAGGGAATTCTTTGCGTGCTCCGGTGCTCCGATGCAGTCATTTGTGCTCCAGTTTGCGAGGGGATGCATGTGGAACAGCTCAAGTGATTATATGTCCTTTTCTGCTGCGGATTATTGTCCTTGGAGCAAGCTTGGCAGGAGAGGACATGTTTCCATCCTGGTGCTGCTGTAGTTTACAGCCCTGTGTGCTTATGTAACATAGGCTGTCACTTTTTTCAGCTGAACTTTGCACATTTCTAGCTGGAGCGTCAAAAAGCAGAGCAGGTGACCGCCTCTCCCAGCTCAGTCTGCCTGCAGCCGAGTGTAAAAACATGTTAGTTGTATGTTAGTCGTACTTAGTTGTACGCTGGGCAGCAGCAAGCTTTTGTTGGATGCTAATTGTGGTTTAAGATGCTTCGTCCCCTTGCCCCTCCCTGCCTTACTGTAGCAGGTTACCACTCTTACACTAAGCGCAGTAGAACAAAGCACGCTCAGACACAGTTGCCCTGTGTCACTGCCTGATTAGTGTGACCCCTCCTTCATGTGACAGCCTGGGCTGTGAGCTGCGCGTTGCTTTCCGCTGTCCCCACCACACATGTTAACTTGTGATGTAAAAAACATCTCCTTAAATTGCTGCGGGGGAAATACGCTGAAGTCTCAGCAGAATTTAAGGTAACTCGAATACTTCCACAGCCACAAACACTTCTGCCTTCCTCAGTCGCTGTGTCTGTGTGTCCAAATGGCACTGCTGCTACTGTCAGCCACTGTGCTGCATTTGAGGAGGGCATTTGCTCTGTGCTTTTTGCTGCTACATGCTTAAGCTGGGCCAGCGGAGGCTGAGGTACAGAGTCTTCTGTTAGAAGTTTTTTGACAACTTGGATATGCTTCAGCAGTGCAAACTGGATCTATTTTAGTATTCCTTATGTAAGTCATGCTGCTTGACAGATAGTATCAGTGTGGAGTTACCAGTGTAAACAGCTATGAAAGGAAGATACAAGCTGAGTTGCATTAAGCAAAAACTTGCTCTTGCATAACCACTGCTTTATTATACTTACTGCATTTAAAAGTACAGCAGTGCCCTGGGCTTGCAGCTTCACATGCACAGCTTGTGAGGCCGGGACTGGCAGTAGCAGTTTTGGAAGCTGAACTGCTCTGGGTGAAATTTAGCACAGAGCAGTGATGTTTTTTATGATGTTTTGTTGAGATTGGGGTGAGAATTTCCTTTTCCCCCTCCCCCCCTTTTTCTCCTTTTCCCGTATGTGGGACAGGCATTTGTAGAAATGCTGTTCATTTTGCCCCCATCTGCCGTTGGCCAGTGATGCTGGGGAAATGGGTTACGTTTTCTGGCTCGTTGTGGAGCACTGTGCTGTGTTGTATTATAATAAACAGCATAGGAACCTTTCTGACAGATGTGACTAATGCTTTCATCTGCTCCTGTTTCTGGGTCTAACCTGAAGGCTCATATAGCTGAAGTAATCCAGATGCGTTCTTTTAATTGATAGACTTCTTTAGAAGAATTCTTGGTGTGAGCTGAGATGAAGCTGTTGGTTGTGTTCTTGCGAAAGGTGTATGTGAAATATCCTTGAGAGAATTGAACTTGTTAGTGCAGTACAAGCTGGGTAATCCTAACTGTTTCTGTTGCAGGTCGGGAGTTCATTATCCCTTCGCTGGCACACAGGTTCATAGCAGAGATGGTGGATTTCTTCATTCTGTTCTTCATAAAGGCAACCATAGTTTTAAGTATTATGCACCTCAGTGGGATAAAGTAAGTAGAACAGTGTAAAGGTTTATTGTACACAGCTTTAAGGTCCTTGTGCTCTTTGAGGTGTCATGATGTATATGTGCTGTGGTTATGCATCTGATGTCTCTTTCTTAGCTGGCACAGGTAGAGGAAACAGCCCCACTATAGGATAACCTCCTTTTAAATCTTTCCTGATCTGGGGTCAGCTGATGGCAGGGGGAAGAATTTTGGAGTAATTTTGTAGGCTCACAAACTCGTTACTAAGGATTAATTAGACTGACCTGCAGTGTATGATTTTCAGGAAATTAGCAAGAATTTTTTTAAATGCTCTTAAAAAAATCTCTGTGGGAAACTTTTTTTTGCTTTGTTTAAAAAAGGTTTTTATGTCAGATCGCGTCAAATATGTATCAGCAGGAAGGTTGCTAGGAACGTTGCCATGCTGCAGGCTTTAGTGTGCATAAGCTGGAGGGAAAATGGAATAAGCATCTTATGCATCAACTATGCACCAGAGTGAAAGTCTTCACGTTTTTATACTTGATGTATTTGGTTTTTTTTAGTGCTTAATTACCCCAAAGGCTCTCTCCTTCTGCAATAGTTCTTATTCCATAGCTGATTCAGTTCCTCCACTTTGATACATTCAGATATTTCAGTCTCACGAGGAGATGGAGGCTTAGTATGGTCCATACACTTACATTTCAGAATTGAAGGTTTCTGCTAAAACAGCCTTCCAAATGTTGGCTGGATGTAAACTGATACTACAGAGATAACATCTTCTGGACAGGTTGAACTGCTGCTTGAAGGGTGTGGGGAAGAGGCTTAAAACCAACACAATAAATGTCAGTGTAAATTTTCGGTGTTTGTTGTTCAAATAAGCAGGCAAATGAAATGCCAACCTCTCAGTTCTGTTCAGTTGCCAAAGCCTCCAACTCTAACCTGGCAGCTTGTTTTTCTAGCTTGGTTTTGTAGGCCCAAAATGATACAGAAGGTACAAGAAAGAGAACAGCTATACGTGCATTGCTTCTGCAAAAATGGTGCTGGTGATTGAAAGAGAATCTTTTTGAATTAATGTACGGCATATTGAACATTACTGCTCTTGCAAGAGCTACAGAGTTGCTTGCAAGCAGCTTCAGAAAAACATTTGTTTTTCCTGGTGAGCTGTGTGCTGGAGGCCAGGCTGAGCTGTCGTGAAAAAGCACATCCTCACTGAAGACAAACGCTTCAGGCCAACATTGCACTGAAGGGAAAAGCAGATTGTGCCATACTATCATTTTCTCTGTTCCTTATCTTTTTTGATCCTGAACAGAGAGGAGAGCAAGTAGTGCACGTATGGGTTGTTTTCAGGTAGGACCACACCTATTTGAATGGAAATTATAGTCTGGATAGGTCACTGAAAAGTCACCTCCCGAGTACACATTGCAAGTGTGCCTATTCCACGTATCAGATGTCAGATCTGTGGTTTGGCTTGTGAAAATACACAGCTGATTCCAGGCTGCTGCTTTGCATAGCTTCATTAGGGGAAATGGCTCAAAGTTTCAACTGCTCGGTGAAAGCATTTTGAAACTGCTGAGGAGACAAACCCTGGTCATGCAAAGGAGGAGAAATGTCCTTTGTTGCCTAGTGACTTGCAAGTTCTGCCTTGCAGGAGAACAACGCTTTGGGTTCCCATCTCCCTCGTCTACCTTTTAATGAAGATACTTGTATCCGTGTATTTAGTGAGATGACTGTGTATCTCTCAAGAATGAGAGTTTTCCTAACAGTTCTGCAGCTCACTATATAGGCCGTCCTGTTGCAAACGTGGTAACAGTGAATTTTTTCATAATGAAAAACCAAACAGCAACTCAGAAGGAAGCCTACCAGTGTTGGGAATTTTAGTGGATGGCTTAAGATCACAGAAGCTGAAAAGCTATTATTCTTTTTTAATAACAGACTGAAGTGAATTCCAGTATTAGAAGGGACAGATGAGTTCTGGCTTTTGTGTAGTGTTTTGTTGTTGCTGTTTTGTTTGTTTTTTTAAAGTTATCTTATTTTCAACAGAGACATCTCTAAATTTGCTATGCATTACATAATAGAAGAAATAGATGAAGATACATCCATGGAAGATTTGCAGAAAATGATGGTAGTAGCTCTCATCTACAGGTTGTTAGTCTGCTTCTACGAGGTAACTACTCCTACATTGGAACTTCTGTAATTCATACGTGGCAGTTCTCAAATAAACAAACAAATGTATCTTCAGTGGCCAGTGAAGGAAATCCTTTTTACTTTGAGTTCTGTGAAGCTACGTGACTTTCAGTTGAAAGCTAAGTTTGCCATAGCAGTGAACTGCAGTGCGTTGTATGGAATTGAAAGAACTTCTTTTTGCAGATAATCTGTATTTGGGGAGCAGGCGGAGCAACCCCAGGGAAGTTCTTGCTTGGACTGCGAGTTGTGACATGTGATACGTCTGTGCTCATCGCACCCAGTCGTGTGTTAGTCATTCCATCCTCCAATGTCAGTATGACAACGTAAGTATTTCATGCTAATGGTATGGAAAGCCTGCAGTTTGGAAGGAGATGCACCGTGTTTTTATTGTTGGCTTTGCCGGAATTGGATTGCCAAGAGCCATCCTCAGATTCTTTCAATATAGCAATTATTCAGTTGTGAATATTTTCCAGCTCAGGTGGTAAAATAATCTCTAAACTCTGGAGGTCGTGGGTTTGGGGAAAGCAGAGAAGTGACAATAAGGCACTGAATACTTTTATTCTCTTTTCAGGTCTACGATCAGAGCTTTGATCAAGAATTTTTCTATCGCTTCATTTTTTCCTGCGTTCATTACGCTGCTGTTTTTTCAGCACAACAGAACAGCCTACGATATTGTAGCAGGAACTATTGTGGTAAGAAGAAATGGGATCAGATGATATCAAAAGATGACAGACTCCCAGACTGTTTTTGAATACCGTTCCCAAATGAACAAAGACCTACCCCGAAACTGACACTGAGATGACCGTCCGAATCTTAAGCCCAAATTAAAGCAGAGTGATTCTGCAGCTAAAGGAAATGCGTTGCTCCAGAGCGGTGCCAGCAGCTACCTTCAAAGTATTGGAGTTCTCACCAATGCCAAAGAATTGTGAGAGAAACGATGTGTATTAACCGCAGCTTGAAAATAAGTGGCTGTTAATAACTGCAGAACGCTGCTGCTCTGTTTGTCATCCTGGGGTGAAAGCAGATACTGAGAAATACTCCACCTCGAAAGAAGTGTTTTTTCTGCACTTTTGGGTATTGGAGGGAACTAACTAGAAAATGTTGTTTTCCAGGCAGTTGCCTGAGTTGTGTCGTTGCAGACTCTTTGAGGGGAACTGCAGTGTTGGAGAGTAAGGCACATTCACTGAGTTACAGTGACCGGTGTGTAGAAAGAAAACAGTGTTTATCGCTGCCTTTATTATTGCTTCACAGATCATATTCCCTCACCTCTTAAAAGTATTTTATCTGAATATTGATGTGACAAGTTTTTTTTTGCATGATTATCTTAAGTATTGTCATTTATTTAATGTGTCAAAGCTAATGAGGTGAAATGGTAGCTGCTTTTTATCTGGAAAGGGCATTTTACACTGCAGTGTTAGTGAACTGCCATGTATATAATTTTGGAGCTGTGAACAGCACACGTAATTTGCTTCTCTCTGGAGTGAAAGCACTTGTCTATTTCTTGCATATACTATCAAGCAAAACAGCTGACTGAGTTTCCAGGAGCATGCAGGAACTATTAACTGAAACACGTGTTATGGGTGTAAGTCTACCAAAGTACAAATACTACTTGTTTTCTCTTTATATTCTGGCTAACTGTTGGTATATTCAGAATAACTTAAATACTGAATAAAACAGCCTAATATTTTGCATGATTATACATAGCTTTGATTTTTGTTCTTATGGCATTAGCATCTTGGAAAGGGCCATCTACAACTGTGTTGATGATCTATTAAAATTTGAAGAAGAGTTTAGAATTCTCCCAGAGCAGTTTTTGTCTGCTCTTCTCTGAAGCATACCTGCTGCTCTGCTGCTGAAATTCTTAGCCTTTCTTCCCTTCTGGAGGTAGACAATGGAAGTACTTGTATGAGCTCTTCTTCTCTCTTCAGGTGAAAAGCTTAAAAGCAGGAACATGTTAATATTCTGCATTAGTTTAGTTTGACAAGGGCTGCTACTTTGTTTATGAAGAGAACTTTTTGCATACACTTTCTGATCTTTATTTGCCATCTGTTGAGGATGGCATTTTCTCCTCACTGAACTTTCTAGAACTTTCCAGAATGAAGTCTCTGCCTTTTTGGATAATAACTCTCAGATTCTTTGCTATGAGCAATCAGTTGTCTTACCTAGAAAGCCCACTTCCAATTGCATCATCAGAAAATGTATCTGTACCAAAACCCGAAGAACAGCACTGCTGATTTGAGTGCTAGAAGTTGAGGAGGGGCTGCCCAGCCTGACAGAAGCTGAAGTTGGTAGAACTGACAAAAGCCATGCTGGGTTGGGTGTTGCCTATTTATATTTTCACCATGAATACAGATAGAACTTGTGTTCTTGTAGTGGTGATCTAGAAACTGGGATCCAAGATGGAGGCAGGTAGAACCACAGCTGGATAAAATTTCAGTGTTAAAGCTTCAGATTTTTCTTAGCCTGGAGAAAAATACAACGCTGTCCAGAGCAGGCAAAGAAAAAATTACAATTCAGAAAAGCTAAAGCTGGCCAGGGAAAAACAAATATCCAGTTGCCTGGACAAGTGCATGTTTATTTTTCCAGTTTGTAGGTTCTGTACTTGGCAGGTAAAAGGGCTGAGGAAAACTGAGTGGCATTTCTCTGATTTGGACACCTGGAAATATCTAACTGCATATAATCTGTCCACAGCAGTAAGATGTGACCACGTGAATAACAGCTTAGCTCCGTGCTTTTCAAGTCCAGTTGCTAAACGCTGTTTCTGTGTATGGAAATACTGATCCATTCTACACATGCTGCAAGACTGACAAAAGTGAAAGTTGGCCTTTGTCCTCCTGTGAAGCGTAGCTCACAGTTGGAAGAGTTTCAGAACATGGGCATGTATGGCTGTAGAAATGCAAAGCAGCACTGAATGGCAAAAGTGCTGCCAAGTAACCACTAACGTATCTGAAATTATGTATATCAACTCAAAGCCAGGTGGGCCATGCAGGCTTTTCTCCCCTGGCACTATGAGATGGAAGTGGTGCTTTCACTGTTTGCTGCAGTAAATGACTGGATCTTAACCATAAACTAAATGCTATTGCTTACCAAAAGCTCAGCTGTAGTCCCTGAAGAATCAAGAGCCTCCTTCCTTCCTCTATTAGACTGTCTGCTCTCTAAGAAACTTTTCTCACTCCTATAGAAGTGGAAAAAAAAACACATCATGCATTTACAGTTGGGTACATTTTGTTGTGGTGAATGTTTCTACAGTTAAGTTTTGTAGCAGAAGTTAGCCTCACAGCTACAACAGTTGAGTCAGACTTACGGCTCCAAGCAAGCCTACAATAAAACTCTAACAAGTGAGAAGCTCCAGTTCCCTGCTAATTTAAAGAGTTCTCAAGTCCACTGTGGTGGCAGAAAGCATGTGACAGCACGGGGCATGAGCACACTGCCTTGCAGCACAGCTGCAATCACCGAGGCCTTCGTTTGGAGTTAAAACTGCCAGACAATATTTCATATTTTTATTGATGGCATTTATCCCATGGTTTAACATGTTAATTATACTGTAATAAACATGGCTTTAATATTAAACTTTTCCTTATTATCCAAAGTCACCACAGTCCATTTCAGTAAATATAAAAATATATACTTAATACTTTGTACAATACTGGTTTTTGGTCCAAACAAAAATGGATCAGAAAAGCCAATAAACTTACTTTAAGAATTCCCAATTTTAAAGATTTTCTAAATGGATTTAGGCAACTTTGAATAATGGGATTTACATAATAAAATCTGAGACAATACTAAACAAAAATGGCCGTAACACACAAAATTAAAATTTCCATTTCACAGATCTGTTATGCCAAAAAAGTACATAGAGAAACAAAACTGTATTTACACGTTTCATAATAAAATAACAAAGGCGAGACAGGTGATAAAGGGCTGTAAGAATGAAAATATAGAAATAGCATATAATTATTAAATGGAGAACTACAGATCTAACAAGTCCTTAGCATGAATCGTCCTGTAATCAGTCTTCCTCTATCAGAAAATTTTAGTGCACGATACACCCAAACTCACTCACTTCACACATACACCGGCACAAACTCAGCATAGAAATCATTCGTTACCAACATTCTCTACTCTATACAGAACCCCTCACTGGTATAATTACATTTCGGAGGCGTCGGTAAACGCGGATGGGCGCACGGAGCGGTGCAGATGAAGAGGTATTGTACAAGCCATTCACTGCGCGGGCTGTGCGCATCTCTATAGCCGAACCATGCCGAGTCAGTGACAGAAGTAACTTGCTGGATTCTAAAATAGTTTTGCTTGAGAACGGCCCCGGTGCCAACTCTACTCGTTACAAAAAAACTAAAGGAGGGAGGGAAGGAAAGGGCAGCAGAGTTCTATATTCCTTTAGGCAGATCTGACTTCAGCTAACCCAGCATGAGGTACGATCCCAACAACTGAACAATGCAGGGCAGCAGCTGCTCTCAAAGTTGCTTTACCAATCGGCGATTACTTTCTACGTCTAACTGCAGTCTTTATCTTCCGACCGGAAACTGAAGATCCAGAGGCAGAGAAAATATTTTTTCCAGTAGTCCTATCAAAAGAAATTAGCAGTGCAGAGTTTAGGACAGTATAGTCGACAATGCAGTAGCAGCACTGAGCAGATATTCCAGAACAACTGTTTTATCATCTGGCTCACTAGTTAGCAGCTGGCAACACACAGCGTATGACGAACAGGAAGAGAGTTCCAGAAACCAAAAGCAATTAAATCTCTCATTCAGCAGGTAAGCAGCACTCAGTGGCTAAATGCAGACCTTATTTTTCAAGAACATTTCAATGGGTGCATGGTATTTCTGAGAACAAGGCTGCTGTCAAGCTAGTGCTGCTCACTTAGCTGCTCACGCTAACAGAGCGAGGAAAGCTGCCGTGCTTAGACAGAAATTCCAATGTTCATCTGAGCACCTCACAATTTAACATCAGCAGAGGCTGCACACGGTCCACTGATACTACTGAAAGCTCAAGTGAAATTCTGATATGGTCTCTTACCCCACTGTAAATGCTGGAGGCTGGCTGAATGAAAATCCTGAAGAGCCAGAAGGCTGTACCGGTGCTGCTGGTGCAGGGGGATTTGCACCAAAAGTAAATACTTCTGGGTTACTTGTAAAGTTGAAATTAGAAGTACTACTTCCAAACTGGAATACAGGACCTAAGAAAGATGGGGCAGAAGCAGAAAGGAATAAGAAAATGAAATCTGAGTTCATTCTTTCCAGCAAAAACCTCACCATCCTCCCTCTACCTCTGTCACACATTGCTCAAGATGGCAAAGCTTGGGGTGGGAGGAAGGTTTACCAGAAATGCTAAATTACCACAGGAGCAACACTAAAAAACTTCATTTGCTTCAGTAGAGAATCATAAAGGGATTCTAAATAAGATTGCTGGCACACTGCTAATGAACTGTTTCCTGCTATCTGTATTGCCATTAATTTATGCCTGCATGCACTGAAATATATCAGTGAAGTCTCAAATTGCAGTAATGAATTTTCTAGATTTACCATTTAAACAAACTTTGTTGTGTAACTGCAGTCTGGAAAATAACATTAACCGTTCCTACAATCAAAGTAACACAGACAAACCACGGGGACTTTTCTCTTTAAACTCCTACTTCATTCATTACAGAATGAAAGAGCAACTGACACGGTGTGCCAACTAATTACTGATTAATACAAATGCAGGCTGCTTTCAACAGAGAGTATTTTGTAAAACATCCGAGAAGAAAAGAGGCTTTTCTTTTCTAACTGGCCCTAACCCTTTTCTGTATCTGATGCTGTTATCAAACACAAGTGTCTTACCTATGAATGTGTTTAGTTGAAAAAATAATTATTACTGTGGAAGAGGTCTTGCACTTAAATTGCAAGGATCATTCTTGCCAGCATATTTCAGAAAAAGAACTTTAAATGAAGCTTTCGCCCATACAGGTCTAGTATTAGCAATGTATCTCACACAAGAAAGTCTCCAATCCAAATAAGTTGGCAAAAAAACCTAAAAACTACTCTGTAACAAATCCAAAAACAACTGCGCAGCGCTTCTGCTGCTCTGCTCTGTCTGTACAACCTATGTGTACCTGCACATCCCTGGTCCTCCCTTTTATGGAGGTTAATTCTTAACAGTTGAGTATGTGCAAAAGGCAGAAGTCATCTCACTCACTAAACTTCAGATGCACTTCATGGAAAACAACCCACCGACCAAGCAAGCTCTCTGTGAGACCAGAAAGGAAGAGGATGGTCAACACTCACCAGCACTGGAGGTGCCGGAGCCAAAACCCGGTTGTTGGCTCGACTGCTGTCCAAACACAGGGGGCTGAGTGCTGCTCGTCACAGAGCCGAAGGCAGGAGGCGCAGGCTGAGGGCCAGCTGAAAACAGCGTTGTTGACAGGGATCCAAAGCTGGGAGCATTCGGCTGGCCGGGGCCCTGGCTCTGGCCAAATGCTGGTAGCTGACCGGCACCAAAGGCCGGGCCAGCAGCAGGCGCTGAAGACCCAGACCCAAAGACAAATGAAGAGGACGACCCTCAGGGAAAAGAAGAGCAATTTCAGCATGTGCTGGGTTGTTTCGTTTGTTACAGAGCTTATGTTTGCAGCCGGGTAGGTAAAACAACAAATAGTACCTCCTTCATAATAGGAATTATACCTTTTCTTGTAAGAAAGATGAAAAACAGCATGCTTTCAAGAGTCAGTCAACATACACCTCAAACACTGGTTGTCTAGCCTCAAATTACCGTTAGCCATTCATGCTCTAGAAACAGACTCCCACGAATAGCACATGCTGACCTGTGTTTACTAAGAGTTATTTATATCACGGGTAAAGAATACTCATTCATTTATTTTTAATATTTCAATCATTCAAAATACAGCTCCTGATCTATTGGAATCGGGAGAATGCAAATCTTTCCTCTTGTCAGCAATTGCACCCCTTCCTCATCCAAGTGTTTACAATTATCAATTTCTGGAGACCAAATCAGGCTCGCAGGGACCTAACTCAGCTACCAGAATAATTCCATCCCTCCATGTAACAGAAAACAAGCTCATTCAATTAGCTGCTTTGGTTCTGCATGGCCAGCACAAATAATGAGAAGAAAATCCATGACTGAACAGTGACTTCAAACACACACACTGCTGCTGAGCAAAAAGAGACATTCTAAATAGCACTGGTAATCTAATGCAATTTAAGCAGACGTCACGCAATGAAAAAATATCCATCTCTGCAACACAATGGCTGACTGTTTTTCCAAGAAGGAAAACAGAAGGTAAGACAGACTAAAAGGTATTTAAATACTTTTATGAAGATTTTTGATAGCTTTGTTTACTAACAAAAAGATGCTGGAAGTCCTGACTTGCTAGTGGCTTAGACTGATCTGCTGATTGCTGTAACTTAGGGCTGTTCTCTCTCTGTTGCTGATATACAAAAAATAACATTTCATTCCCATGAGTGACAAGTTTAAGGAAACTGATCAGAATAGTTGTAGCTTCCTTACAGGTTTAATTTTATTACCAACAATTTCTAGGCAGAAATACAGATTATTTGGAAACTTTAGCCTTGTGCCATACTGCTAAATTCATGCTGCACTTCAATGAGCAATGCATATAGAACGTGAAAAAAAAATATATCCAGATTCTTGTTTCTGGGTTCAGTAACCAAGAAAATGAAAGACTGGCTATAATGCTCTCTAGAAGTCACTCTTTACAAAGCAGCAGTTGCATATATCAATACTGTGTTTGTGATATACACTTGTGAAGGATGCTCATTACAAATCTTGATGTTATTTACAGTGCTTGATAGTTTTAGGTATGGGAGACAAAAAACTGAAATTGTAACTGACTTTTAACCTTCAGCACTGGATTGATACCAAAAAGAGGGAAATTCACTCTCACAATGACAAGTTCCTATGCGAATGAAAGCCAGTAAAGGATTGTCCACTGCACAAAACAACAGCACAGCCAGTTGATTCCTCAACTGTATTTCCCAGACTGCCTGAAAACCTGAGTAATCATTAGTATTGTTTATATGTTGTTGAATGTAAATAGTCACTACTTCTCTTCTTTCCGTACGTTTTGCCTACACGTTCTCCATGAAACACTATTTCCCAGCTCCACTTACCTATTTTGTAACCTAACAGCAAAAACAAAAGCACCTGCTTAAACGTACCTGTTGAACTTGATGTGGCCGTGGCTCCAAAGGTAAAGCCAGAACTTGCTGCACTGCTACTGCTGGCTCCTGAACCGAAGACAAACGGAGCAACTGCTGCACCAGTGGTGGAAGATGTGGTTGCTGGTTTGCTTTCTTGAGAGAAGCCAAATGACTGAGATGCTGTAGATTCTGCAGAATTGCCAAAAGCAGTGCTGCTCACAGTGTTGCTGGCTTGCCCAAACACGAAGGGAGTGGGAACCGGCGCAGGGTTGGAGGAAGAGGTGACGCTGCCAAACACGCTGCTGCTGTTGGCTGAAGTGGTGGGCACAGCTGTGCTGGAGGAACTGGAGCTCAAGAAGCTGAAGGATGGCTTTGCTGCTCCTTGATCTGCGGGGCAGAACAGAATACGAAACGCTGCCAAACACTGAAGTGTGTGCAACAGAGACCCTGTCCCAAAGGCTGTACAAGGAGAAACACTGACTGATGCCTCAGCTACTATGCAGCTACTGTGGATTACTTAAGATCCAGATCTAATACACTGATTGCTGCCATTCACAATTAATGGAATGGGAGAACTGTGAAGAACGATGACACCACCACAGCTGTAGGCTTTAGCAGTTACAGACACCAAGCATTGGCTATAATAATAATCAGAACCAGATTTAACCAGTACATCTCTTCAAACAAAAATATCTTTCAGATGCTCCCAGAAGAACAACATCAATTACCTGCAACACTTCTACAGTTTGTAAAATAGAACACAGCAAACAAACAAAACAACAACAGTGGAACAGTTTCTTTTGTAGCCTCTCCTGAAGTTACAGCCCCGAGCCTACAGCCCAAAAGCCAGCTAAGCTGATCATCCTGCAGCCTCGCTCTTATGGCTTAAGCTCACTGCACTTCAGTACTTTCAAGACCTGCTTTTGGGAGCCATGGAGAACAGCCCTCTGTTACAAAGCTGTCACAAAGTACTGAGTGCAATTTTAGATTTAAAGGTGTTTTTTTTTAAGTATATAATTCTTCAGCTTTCCCTAAGCTTCTGCTCTCATTATTATACCTGACCCTGTTCTTCATTTCCCACTGCTGTTTTTTCCAGCAGTTATGGACCTTTTTCCATCTATGCCACTTGTAAGGAAGTCTCCACTGTGTTGAAGAAGGCTTGTTAAAGTCTCCTTGTTACACAAGGTGTTTTGTCAAATTCCCATGACTAAATCAAACTCCAGAACTTCAACTGGAACAGAAAAAAAGCCAAAACAATCAACCTCCCCTCCACCAAGTCCCCCAATCCCCAATCTGCTCAGTAGCAGCTCAATCATAAGACTACAAAGATTAAAAATAACACAACCCTATGCATTGCTTTTACTCCCCCTGTTCTTTCCCTTATTACTTCCAAAGTTAGTAACGAACTCTGTTCTCTACACCATGGTAAGTCATACAAAATGGAATTACAATCAGAATTTTTCCACACAGTAATTGTCACTAAAATCTTTCAGTCCAGTCTTTCAGAAGGTAAAAGACACACAGAACTGAGCGGTATGTATTTAATTACTTCCACACCTTTGTGGCGGTAGAACTGCAGCAGTACACCTGGCAGCACAGCTGCAAGTACACACGAATGAAACAACTTTCACAGATTTCCCTTCACTATGAAAACCATAGCATGAAGCCTCTATGTCATCACACTAAAAACTTTACCACCAATGATGGTGCTAGCACAGAAACCATACAAAACATCTGTTTTCTTGTGGGATGCAACACAAATTCATTAAGGTGCAACGATTTCTTTTCTTCTTGTCCAAACCTAGTCTTAAAACTCACTGAAATTGAAATAGGAATTGCTACTAATTGTCTATACATCAACAACTGGAACAGAAATTACACTACATACAGTAGTTAAGCTTTTTCTAAAGCTCCAGTACATTAACCTATCAGCTCCTACAGATTTTGTAACTTATGACTTCAGAGGTACTATCTGAGGGACGTAGACAGTTGAAGACAAAAGATATTCTGCTTACCTGAAGTACTGGCTTGGGCCCCAAATGAAAAAGCTGGCTTTGCCTGCTCGGTTTCCTTCTCTGATGGTTTAACAAAGCTGAAGTTGAACATAGGTTTTGCTGTGCTTTCTTCTTTGGTATGCTCAGACTGCCCGACGGAAAAGACAGGTTGTGCCTTTGACTCTTCACTGTCAGCTTTCTTCCCAAACACTAACGGAGCAGCAGAACTGACAGAATCCTGTTTCTCTTCTGTCCTTCCCAAAACAAACTGCGAGGCAGGTGTCGACTCCACGTTACCAAAAGAGAAGCCTCCCTTGGTTGAAGGAGTTTCGTCCTTTCTCTCATCTGGTTTCTTAAATGCAAAAGAAGCTGACGCAACTTCATTTTCTGCCACGGTTCCAAAAGTGAAGCCAGCGACTGCGGTTTTATTCTCATTGGTAGTTATGGAAGAAGTAGAACTTGAACCAAAACTGAAACCTCCCAATACTGGTTGTTGCTCTTTCTTTTCCTGCTGTCCCAGGCTTGCTGTCCCAAACTGAAACGTTAAAGGAGCTGGACTACTTGTAGACGGAAGGCCAAAGGTAAAATTGTTACTTTTATCTTCCTTTTTATTCTCTTCTGATTTAGAGTCCGAGGATGAAACTCCAAATTTGAAGTTCCCAGAACTGCTGGGAAACTTGAATCCCCCAGGCGCAGCGTTAGAAGATGCAGATTCAGATGCAATGCCAAACTTGAAGCTCCCTTGTTCTCCGAATTTAAAACTTCCTGTGGTACTCGATGTTTGAGAATCAGAGGATGATGACTGAACACCAAATGTAAATGATGGCACTGCAGCATTTGTGGACACAGCAGAAGCATCAAAACCTGCAGAAGTAAGAAATAACGTTTACTTTGTACTCTATGGTACATCTGTGGCACATGAAGGCTTCAGCTACTTAGCGAGTTTCTAGTCCCAAACTTCCCAATCAGAACTGTAAAAATAAAACAAAACTCAAAAAACAACCCAAAATCAAAACAGAAAACAAAATTCCCTCACGCTTCTCTCTAAATAGACCTTTTCACAATGGTATTTTTCTGTCTGCTGCTTGGCTATCAGATGTGCACTGGTATTAGATGTAATACACATTACATTATTATTACACTTTTTGTCTAAACTGCAAACGAACATCATGTAAGAACAAGCATGTTGTTAAAAAAGGCTTTTCTCTAAAAAGCATACATTTATTCTTGGGAAAATGTGTGGAAACATACACGTGATCTTATCTAGATAATACTCCTACAGGTAAAAATGAACAGAGCTGCCATAGCTCTAAGGAAAAAAACTAACTCAGCTCTAAAAAAAGTCAAAGCAAAACAAACTGCAGAATGCACATCCTCATTTTAACCACTCAGTATTACCTTTGAACTCTGCTTTGGTGCCTGGCTTTGCACTTTCACAGGCTACACACTTTGTGGCCTCCGGTTTGTTTTGGACCAAGCAGACCTCACAATCCCAGCTTCCTTCAGGCTTCTTGAATTTGTCTAAATCCAGAAGTTCTCCAGAAGGAGCAGCAAATGCAGACGCACTGCTGCTGGTCACAGGCACTGAACTCCCTAGGAGATAAGCAGTAATTAAACACTCTGCTTGAGTTATAAAGTGAACATAAAGTTTAAGAACCTCTCAAATGCTCTCGAGTTTACAGATCAGACAGGTGTAACAGTGAAACATCAAACAACAGCTATTCATACAATTCAACAACACAACCCATTTCAGATGTAATTCATGGGTATTCTTATCAACCAAACTTACAAAAATAATTTCTGCTGACACAAGTAACCCATAGTCAATGTTAGCACACACAAATCGGTGATGAGTGTAAAGTGATGGGAAGCTAAGAATTTATCAGATTGATTTATCTCCAAAGTCAGACATGTTGGAAACTATACCATCATGAAACAAACAGAAAGCAACCCAAAGATTCCAGACACGCAGCTCTGTTCAGCACACAAGCTGCACTGTCATCAAGAGCAGCAGAAACCTCCATAAAAGAGGCCTGAAAGACATTCCTTTCCTTGTGACTTTTCTCCCTGCAAAGGAATAGTTGATGCTGCGGCAGAAAACTTGTAGCTCCACAAGCATGAGGATTGAAGCAGCCACCCAGAAGGCAAAAAGCATCACACTGACATCTTCACTCCAACTGTTTTAAATCACTGAGGGCAGCTTTTAAAAGGGAGGCAAGAAAAAAAAAAAAAAACAAAACCCTTGTATTTGAAACAATAAAGGCAGGGTTTCTCTTTCATGGTATACCCAGCAGATTTTATCCTCATCTTATTTTCAACACTCTTCCCCTTCACTGATGTAACATATCCATGCAGTTCCCTGCACCAGGAGGATAACAGTAAGCCCTGCATTTTCAAAATCCCTCCTTGCAATGGCTGCAGTTTCAGATAAAGGTTCTCAGAGGCTCTCCAAGAGAATCAGCTCCCCCTGAAATGCATTATCTTACCTGATGAAATTTCACTTTTATTGTACAGCATGATCACAAAACCAAAATCTAGTTGGTCCTTATTTTTTTTCTTCAGGAATATATTTGAAAATGTGTTTTTTGACATATTAGCATATTAAATGATGTGTAGAGTCAAGACATTTACAATGTCAAATAGAGGGTGACAATCCAGAACCAGACTGAAGAACCCAGTGGGTTACCTGTGTTCTTGAAGCCTACCACTGCCCTTCACTGGGATACCTGGACATCAGGTTTTGTTTTAGCTAAAGAAGACTAGTTAGGACGACACAGTCTTGAAATCCAGCTTCCTATCTCCCTTCATGTAATACAAGAGGTGAGTGGAGATATTTTTGACCGTGGTTTGTAAATATGATTTTTACTTTTTTGAAACAGTTTTGTTGTTTTTTTTTAAACTCCTTCTACAGAGTTCACATTTTTTTCTGGTGAAAAATCAGTGAATAGTTCTTAAATTAAGCCACCCAGTTCAGACATCTTTCCTCACCAACAGCAATGCAGGGAGTATTTGCTTTGACTCAGCTCTGTACTAACACACTGCACAATCAGTTCAATTAATGGGATAGGCTGGAACCTGGGCTGACACCTTCAAAGTGCTTGTAGTCATTCTTGCAGACAAGCACTAATCCACCAATCACATCTGGCTGTTGTGGTGTTCAAAACATTTTCTATGTTTTTCTGTTGTTTTGTTTTTAATTCCATAACAAAAACCACAGACTAAGATGGAAACAACAGGTTTTCTTAACAGGTTAAAAAAAAAAAGAAAAAAAAAGGCCATACCTGGTTTCTCGGACTGACAGGATACACATTTGCTATCTTCTGCCTTATTTGATACAAAGCATGTTGCACAGTCCCAAGAGCCTTTTGGCTTCTTAAACTTGTCTCCAAAGCCCAGAGTGACTGTGGTGTCAGTGCTGCTGGAGGAGGACGTCACAGTCACCGAGCTCTCTGTGGTCACTGGCAATGCCAGAGTAGGCATTACTCCCATCCCAGGCTTTGGTGTCTCACATGCTATGCATTTGGTAGCTTCAGGTTTGTTCTGGACCAGACAAGTATCACAATCCCACGTTCCAGGCGCTGCCTTGAATTTGTCTCCAAAGCCCAGCATCCCCACTGGAGAGGCTGCTGCCTTTGTGGAGCCACTCGGACTTGAGCTCATCGTCTGTTTCGTACTCTCAGCTGTTGACACTTTAGCAGCTTGGCAAGTGACACACTTGCTGTCTGTGGCTTTGTTCTGCAAACATGGGTCACACGGATCAGTCTGCCAATACGACGATGCTTGTTTCGAGGTCTCTTTACCTGCAGAAAAACTACTTATCGCAGGCCTTGTATAGACCGCTGTGCTTGTGATAGGCTGTGCAGATGCAGAGGATTGTGTTTTTACAGATGTAAATCCTGGAGGAGGAAAAAAATATACATATCTTCCTGTTAAAGCTGTACCTCACTACAGTTAGCAGTTACTAAGGACACTACAGGGCATAAATTTCAACTCAAGTGTCAACAGTTACAAATATACATTCAGACTGAGAGCAAAAGGAAGTCCCTGGAAATCTGATCTAAAGGGATTGTGTTTCATATGCTGCACTGAGACACAACAGAAAGCTTCATTTAACTCTTCAATTTCAGTAAAGTTTGAAATCAATTTTTTCACTAGTTGACACGTGTGAGCAAACAGTGGCTGACTGAAATCTGACTGTCCATCACGCACTGGAAATAATTCCGTTTCATTCAGACACCACGCCCAAGCAAATCAAATTTCTGAAGCCATTCCTTCTGTAGTAACTATTCTTATTCACTTCAGTAACCGTGCAGCAGTTTGTCCTGTGAACAATAATGTGCACGATTATTTCCCTACAGGTGCTGAATATTAATTAACAAGAAGACAGTAGAACAATTGTCTCAATTTTATAATCTTCCTTTAAAGTGCGCTGGACACAGGCCAACTTGTTCCTTTAAGGTGCCAATTCTAACAGAAAACAGAAGCTACTAACAAAGATACAGTAAAGGAAATGCACCTTCAGTAGCAGCTCAAGTTGCCTGTAAAGCTAAAATAAATACTGTGTCGTTGGCTTATTTTTTAGCCAGCAATGAAGCCTTTGAACAGTGTGGATGTAGATCCTGCTTCTCTTAAATTGAAGAAGTGACAGTCACTTCATTCAGAGGTCTTTCTTTAAACAAAGGAATTTTCTCCCACTTAGCTCCTTCCAGTACAAAAAAAATTACAATTTAAGGCCCAAAGATTTGCAGCTTTTGCAACATATTTAGAAATGGAATCCCTTATTCTTTCTTTTTTTACATATATATTTATATTTTCAGGACTGTTGAAAATGGGACAGGAACGCTGAGGTTTACAAACATTTCCTTTTCAATTCCATAAAGTTTACTTATTTCAAATCAAGCGCTGATTATTTGATTGTTTTCATAACTCATTTACATCCTAGCACAACAGAGATGTAATCCATCTGGTTTTGAAGGTGCAGTTTTACTTTCAGCAATAAAAACCACTCAGAAGGGGCAGATTCATCCTAACGGACGTAGCACTTAACACAGTGCTTTCCTACATTTGTATTTACAGCTGATACTGCATTAACCATGACATAAGCTTTTTTTTTTCTTTTTTAAATCCATGTAAGCATTTTTTCTGCTGTATCTTTTAAGAAGAAGTTCATTATCTCACCAGGGTTTCTTAGAATGTCTAACACACTCCCTTCCTTTAAGACCTTTGCAGGTTTGAAGGGACCATCATACTCTTCTTTTTCTTCCTTTTTATTGCTGATGCTGTTTACAGCGCTGGTATCTGCAGAAACAAGAGAAAACAAAAACATCTCTCATGATGCAATCCAATTAGAACAGAATACACCCACTTTTGCCAGTAACAAGAACTTCCAACTTTCCTGAATCTAAGAATCTTCAAAATTCAACCCGCTTTACAATTTTTAGTTACACCTTGTAAAAGCAGATCTGTCACTGAAAAAAAAAATACTGCAGAAGCCCAACACTGTCTGAAATCACTAGCATGCTCAGAAAGAAGAGATTCAGTATTTAATAACACAAAAAAGAAGACCTGCACTTCAGAAGTGAAGTGCTAAAGTTGCAGTTACCGCGGGTAAGGAAGGGCGTCGCTGCTGTATCGCTGCATCCAGAGCGCTCTGCCGATTTGACAACAGGAACACTGAATGTAAACCCCATCTGCTACAAAAAAGAGAGGCTTTTCAGAGTCTGAAACTAAAGAAATTTAATGAAATTCACACATAAATACAAGTCTGACACCAAATCTCCAAATTTTCGGTATACATACTGGATGACTGCTTATAAGCCAGAAACCTACATAATCGTTTTTCCCATTAGCACAGCCCTGTTTTAAAGGTCTCCAATATTCTACTAAAGGTCTGATAAAAAGTTGAGTTTTTTTCTTTTACTTACAGACAACGGAGGTAGCACTTCTGCCTCAGTAGATTTCACAATAGGAGATGAAAATCTGAACACAGGACTGCCAACATTACTTGTTGGTTGTACCTGTATTTTCAAAAGAATTAGAAGTTTATATCTAAGAGCAGCAACTACCTGAATTCAGAATCCAACAGAAGTTTTGCAGAAGTTCAGAAATCTGATGTTTTAGTTATTTCTAATCCACAGATGGAAGCAACAATAAAATAAAATGAAGTCTGCTAATGAGTACGCAAGACATCATCTTTAAAACTACATCACACAAACCAAGAGAAAAAGATGAGATGCTACTTAGGTCTAAACATATGGAAAAGCAGGAATTGAAGATATCTAAACTCAGCTCTACTAAAGAACTTCCTTGACAGGTTAAAGCAGATACCTGCTTCAAAAAATGCAAAATTATCTCAACTATTCTGGAACTGATTAATGTTTATTTTTCTATACTAATCTCAATTATTGCACCCTAAGCTCGTTCTATGCAAGGCTTGAACGACCACTTAATCTAGCTGTCATTCAATAACCTCACATCATGGTGTAACCATCGTAGGCAGCTAGTCACTCCCTTCACATGGGCAGGGAAAAGAATCAGACAGTAGCACAATGGCCACTTGGAAAACCAAATGCTGTGCCTCTGCACATCCCCTCTTTTGTCCCCCTGTGTTGCTGCTGAGCACAGTGCTATTGGTATGGCTCATCCCTGTGGTCACACAGGACACTGTCCTGGCTGAGCCCTCTCCCAGCCCTTGTGCACCTTGGCCTGCTTGCTGCCAGGGCTGCGTGAGAAGCAGACATGGCCTTGATGCTGTATAAGCATTACACAACAACAGCTGAACACTGGTCTGCTATCAACACTGCGTTCACTGCAGACAGGCAACTTTGCACAGCTATAACTATAAAGAAAATTAACTCTATCCCTGCCAAAACCAGAATGAACAACTTGGCATAAAATCCCACCCCCCTAAAATTCCACAGTTATACAGTTACCTTAACCAGATGTTTGCAAGTTCAAGACTGACAATCAAAAAACTGCATTTTTCTCTCCAAATTTGAATACAACTCTGAATTATTCAACTCAGTATGAACTAATGCTGGTTAGTTCCACGAGTACCACAGAAGTTAACTTGCAACAAAGCAGATATATACTCATACTGAAAAGCATTCACAGCATACAACAAAGATTTACCTTGTTCATCACTGATGTGGAAACAGTGCTTGGTGACGACGAGACAGTACTGCTAGTCAGAAAACTGAAGTTGAAAGGAGCCAGTGATGCAGTACTGATGGGCAGGGATATTTTCGGCAGCACCGGTTCCTCTACTTCCTAGAGTTGTAAATTAAAATTTTTCCCTTTACAAAACATGCTACTTTCTCATCCTGCTCCACTCTCACTTCTTAATAAAATTAAACAATAAAAGTAACACAGACACAGATTAAGAGAAAGCAAGTTTTCAAAAGGGATTCCTAATCTCCCCATCTCAGTCTGTGCAGTTTTAATTCATGGCAGGCCTGCTTTCACATTACATCACATTCACCACTAGCCCAGTAAGAATACTGCAGTTACCTCAAAATCGTTACCTGTGCAGAACAGAGAGGTACAGATCAGACTTTTTTGTTGCTGTTTTCTATGCTTTAGTCATTAATGCTCTAAAGAAACATCACCATTTCTAAATATCCTCACATTTCTTCCTTTAATATTAAAGTCTCAAGACAAATGAGAAAGTGTTCTTGCAGAACTGGACAGGGCAGCTGCTCAAATTTCTGAAGCCACTACAACAGTGAATTTAGAAAAATGTAACATTTAAGGTATGTGGCTTCAGTACACAAACAAAACAGAAAATGCCTGCAAAGAAAGCTACAGAAGACTGTACTCTGATAAATCCTGCCACGTATGAGGATGCAAATCACAAATCAGTACATCTTAAAAAGAACTGGGTTTGTTCTTGCCTTTTAAGCTATTTGATAACCAAGACTGGATGAGTTTGGTTTAAATGAGAACTACCAACCTAATCACAATCTGCAAGAAGCACCAAGATCTAAATAGAAATGAACAACTAAGCAGAGAGATAAATTGGTACCACAGACATTCAGTGTATCCTATGACTTACAATGTTTCACTATTTTGATTAGGAAAGTTTACAGAACTTAGCTAGTTTTATCTCTATCACTATTTTATTTGAATTACACATACATACTCCATTGTTAGTGATTTCTTTATACTGCATCAGTTAAAAGACCAACTTAAAGACTAACACTACAGATACAGTTACAGGCAGCTCAGATAGCATCCAATCAGAAAATCATCTTTTGAGTATTTGTGCCTACAGTTTTAGAACAAGAAAAAAAACCCCTCACAACAAGTTGAGTTAAGTATCAGAAGTGCTAAGTTATCATTAGCAGACGTGCAGAACACCATTTTCTAATTCTCTTATGAACTCTTGGCCCACGTGTCTACGAGACGTAAATAGGAAACAATAAATTCAGTACGCTTTGTTTACGTACTTGGCACTTGTTTCAAGGATCACTGCAGTACAGAAATGATACAAATCTCCACTAAAACATTCCTGTTCTTAGGACTCATTCATTTAACTGCTGGTGGGAAACTTTATAGCGCAAGGAATCTCCAGTACAGCAGAACTACAGATTTCAGAGCTACACAGCAAGGCTCAAACAGAGTAAGTAAACAGGAGCTTGCTCTGAAGCCCACAAGAAAAAAAAACCCACAAACCTAAGGCAGCATTCTTATAATTCACTGTGAGGTGATAAAACTCACAGACTTCAGTCATCTCAAAGACAGCAATCAATGGAAAAGTCACTTACCTGTTCTTGTCCAGACTTTGATACGTAGTGTACCCCTCTTTCCCTTCTCATCTTGCCACCACCACTTCCTCCTGAAGTCAGACCATTGGATGCAGGAGTACTGAATTTGGGGTAGGTCAAATTGCTAGCACAGAATAACAGCACATGGGTTGGGTGTTAAAAAAAAAGAAAAAAGAGAGAAGAAAAAGTTATCAATTTATTTTCAAGCTATTATAGCCATCATCAGTCCTAGAACTGAAACTTGTTAATCAGAATCAGGAAAAAAGTAAAGCTGCTTCATAAGTTCCTAAATGCTGGTAATACAATTTTTGCTATTTGGAACATCAAGTTTAAAATAAAATGATTAAAAAAAAGCAAGGAAAATGACATACGAAGTTGCAACATCCATATGGGAATGATGACTAAGCCAGAAGACCTGAAATAGAAGAGCTGATTCATATTGATAATTTCTAATGCTTCTTTTAGATAGCTCAGGCATGGACTGGTTCTCCAATTCTGTGATGAACATTAATTCTGCAAGGATATAAAAGAACAACTCACGAAAATACACAGAGTGTATGTATGCACACATGGGAAACACTGCCAACAGCTCTGATGGAAGAGAGAGCCCTCAAGATGGTAAGATAATATGGCAGAAGTTTCAGAAGCAGCTCAGGCTTTTATGTGGCCATCAGAAGGAACGGCAGAGGTGTTTGGGTGTGCCAACATTCCAGAATTCTTTTCAGACACCAACACAGATCCCTTTTGTAATGCATACAAAGGCATTTCTCTGTTTGTTATGAAAGCCTTGATCAAAACCAGAAAGATTTCCTAATGCGAGTGCTAAGAGAAGAAAAAGAAAAAACCGCATCACAAGCCAGAAGTGAAATAAAGAATAACATCAGAAGTAATATGGCAACAAAATGAAATATCCCTGGAAAAAAAAATCACTATATCAAAGCTTATCCAATCAGTCATTAAAGAATTAATTATATTAGAACACATTGGAAGACACCAAGTCCAGTTTCTGGAAGACTGAAGAAAAGAACTGGTGTAAACTTGTCAGACACTTGAAAGCAGTCTGATTAGCACTGTAACTGCTGAGAGGAAGCCAGATCCCTAAGGCCATACGCTCAGGCTTTTCTGTAAACCAAAGTGTCAGTCAATCAGAATTCTGAAAAAAGCCTTATGTCAAAACAGATCTTTATTCAGACAACTATAGCCTGCACATAAGAGTCTATTATTCTTTCTCCTAACACATATCAGCTTCAAGGGGCAAAGACATTTGTCAGTCTTCGAGTAAATCCATCCTACAACCAGCCAAGTTTAAAGAACAAATAGCCTTTGGTAGGTTGAAAATAGCTTAACCAGTATTCCACTCTTGCCAGAATATCAGTGTTGTGTTCCTGATCTACAGCACGACACACAAAGACTGGCTTCAAAAAAGGGAGAAAGAAAAAAAAAAGGAAAGAAAATAACATCTACCTACTGTACGGACAAAAAGAAAGACACTGCAACATTGCAATGAGCACTGAGAATGAAATAAAATGCAGAATGTTTTCTGAATCTCCTTTTTACATGGAGGAGGAGAACAGATTTCTGCAAACAACAATTTAGAACTGTTTGGGGAAAAAAAAAACACAAGTCAAGTCCAGCACCTCTTTGCATTCATACCAAAACCTTACAGCCAATCTCACACCCCTGAAAAGGCAGCTGTTGTGAAATCAAACTTTTAGACACCAAATCAAAGCATTGAGGTGTTGTTGGTTTGTTTGGGCTTTTTTTGTGAGCCAAAGAATGCCCCAGGCCACACAAGCATTGCTTGGCTTTTGAACAGTCTTGTTAGTGTTGTTTGAAGAGAAAAATCCACACCCCAAAAGATAACGTTAGAGTGCAAAGCGCCTCCACTCCAGCTTCATTGAAAACACTATGAGCTATGTGGAGCAGAACTCATTCTACCTACCTAAACCAAGTAAGCCATGTGGCACAGAACAATCTTCTCAAGACAATCACAACTGTTAGCTCCCTGGGAATGTTGTTTTAGAACCAAGCTCACATTGGACCTCAAAAGGTTCTGTGAAGCTCTTAGTTTTCATGCTAATTCAGAGCAGAGAAATGACTTCTCCAAGATAGGAATTCCAAAACAAACAAACAAACAAATAAACAAAAACACCCAAAACCAAAGGATAACTACAAACATACTCCTGAGCTGTACGCCACTCTGTCTTATAAAGAATCCTTCACAAAGAATCATTCCTTTAGGACCCAGCTTTCAAGCTTCACGCAATTAGACTAAACAAATCACTAAAACTAATGGCTCTTACTCCAGATAATATTGAGATGGATAAATGGTTTAATCGCCAATAACTAAACTGATAAACTACAAAATATCTGCCAAACTGAAATTTCTAACACTGGAGATTTAGTTGAATTGAAAACTAAACTATCTTTACTTCCTAAAGAAAAAAGGCCTCCATAGCAAATACCCTTTCTGTGGATACAGCATCATAACTGTAATGCTATAACTCCATGGAAAACACAGCAGAGTAGCAAAGTCCTGGGCTGCAGCAGGTGAGGATGAGCCCAGATGCAGCAGCCACAGATGCAGAAAAAAAGGAAAAAACCTGCTTGCCCTTGGAAGGCCTCAGGAAGGCAGGGATCTCCAGCAAGATACCCTCACCTGCACTGCCAACCCTTAAATGAGGCCTGGAAAGGGTTGGATCCTGACTCCACACCCCTTCTGGTCACTCAGGAGCACTGCATGTACCTGAGCTCCTGCCTTCCCACCAGGTGCTCAATCACTGCCTCAGGTGTGACTTAGCATTTCTGCTACATTAAATGCCTTGTTTCCAACCTTCGTATCCTACTAAGGAGATAGACATGGGGAAAAAATCATTACTTATACATCCCTGATAATCTGATTTCATTCTTGTTCATCTTCCTTCCTTTCTTAAAAACAAAAATTTTCTCAAACTTACACTGATCTTCAAATGTGATTTAGACTTTACAGCTCTCAAAAGACAAATTTTTTGTTCCCACTACTAGAACTGTTACTGCGTTTCCAGAGAGACCTGCAGGCAGAATGCAGTGACAAAGGAGATAGTTTTCTTCATTCAAGTTAGCCTTAAATTAATAGATCTGTCATACCTTTCAGATGGTTCCACACGCTGTTCTTCAGGCAAACTCTTCTCTTTCACTTCCTGCAAATTATTTCAAGATTTAGCTGAACATACATACTATACACAAAGTGCAAACAATGAATTATGTTGTTTTTTGTATTTTTTTTTGCTAGTTTTTTTTAATTTATACCACTAAATACACCTCTACCTAGTTAATTTTGTTCTCTAATTCAATATTCCAGGTACAGCTAAATTTGGGGGCTAAAACAAGTACTGTTGCTTCTCTTAGCATTGAGGATGAACTGACAGAACAGTTAATCACATTTGTCAAACTCTCTAAAGAAAGTAATTAAACGAAACATAATGGTAATAGTATTGGGTGATGGGGAATCAAATCAAGTTTTCTTAATAAAGCTAGTGCTAATTTACAAACCCATTAAAAAGGCTTCACTTATATCACTTATCAAAGATCAAAACAAAACAACACACCCTTCCCTTCAAAAGAAACAACCCCAAGCAGTTGCTGCTATGCTCTTTTTTAGAACTCTGTTAAAGAAAGATTGTGCTGGTTGAACAATACAGAGATTAAGAGATTTCAAAGCAGTAACCGATCAGTAACGACTGCCCACTTTCATCTCTTGCCTAGAAGGCCCACAGATTTAACACCTGGCCGTTCTTCCATTCAGACCAGTACTGGGAATGTGGTGGTTTTTCAGAAAGATGCCACTCTTGTTTTTACAGAAAACTTACCAGAGACTCCATCTACACCAAAGGGATCAAGAATTATAACCAAACACATTGTCAGAAATCTCAGTTGGAACACAGCTCACCTGGAAGAGCTTACACACAACACCAGCATGCTCCATCAAGGACAACTTTGTGTACAGGAGGATACAAAAGGAAAACACTGCTTCTGTCTTTTAATATTCTTTCACTGAAAACAGCCTGACCCTACAGAACATCATTACATTGTGAAACCACCAGAGGCCACTTAATTATTCCAAAAACGTAGTTAAATCCAGAAAACCTGAACCTTTTCTCAATAGTTCCCACTGCTTTCATGCCTATCTCAAGCATACTATCTGTACTCTGCAAAGAAAGAGCATCTCGTTAAAGGAATTGGTTAGAAACATTCCAGGCAGGTAAGGAGTGCAGAATTTACTTACTTTGTGCTTTGTATCTACTCTCTGGTGAATTTTGCTAGAATCAGCAGATGGAGTCAGAGATGGTTTAAAATACTGGGTCCGACTTCCTGACAGAGAGATTGCCTTTGGTGTCACCAGTTTTTGAACAGGCGGATGGTGAGATTCCATCTTAGAAAGGGAAGCAGTAATCAATTTATTCTGGCACCCACCAAATTTAACTGCAGTATTTATGGATGAAAACAATTTACAGAACTATAAACATCCCATTAGTCTTGGAACTCAATGATAATCATTAAAAAATTCTAAAAGCATTCAACTCACAGAGGGAAATCATCAGAAAACCAGTGATAAAGCCCAGAAACCTACACAGAAGTAGCCAAAGTTTGACTAAATCTCATTTCAAAATTGGGCAGTTAATTTCATAGACAAAACAATTCACGCTACCATAATCAAAATAACTCATGTTCCTATAATAGTCCTCTCTTTTCCTCTGCCTACACTGTGATATTTTTTACTAGCTTAATCCACTGATCTATCATTCAAAGCACGAAGCAACTGATAGAGCCTTCTGGGCTTCATACTACCTACATTTTCCTCCTTCAAAGCCAAACAAACACTAGAGCACTTAAAAAAAATAAGGTTGCCAAATAACCTTAAAATAATCTCATTCACTAAAACGTCATCTAACATTTTAGATTTGTACTAAGTACATTTAAAGTACTAGTTTAATTTCCCCGTTCAAAGTATTTTCACAGACCAGAGCTGAGTTGTTTTTTTTTTTAACAGAAAGCTCTGAATGTTCTGCAAAACTGACTTCACTGAACTGTCAAGCAGAAAGCAAGCTCAAGAGGCTATGAGATTTACCAAATGCTCCATCCACAGTCTCAACGAACAGAAGAATCAGTCTTACAACGTTTGCTGTTCTTCCATCTGAACAGAAAATGTCACACTAAACTTTAACTTCTCCCAACACCTGGTAATAAAATTGACTGCCTATAATGTGATTAAAAATGCATCTTTCTAAGAATTATTTGAACGTTGACTAAAACATGTTTTATTTAAATTCACAGTTCTGCTTTGAATGAACAGTTTCATTGCTGGCTTTAAAAGTAAATGACTTAAGTAAATAAAAATTGCCCAGTTAGCTGTTTAGTACACCAAGAGCTATTCTGTCCCGTGCAGATCCTTGAAATAAGTGGAATACCACATACATCACTGCTACCCACTGCAAAAGTTTTGCCTGAGCATACAAGAGTTCTGTCAACCATACACTCACTTCAGCAGGAAAACAGAGAGCCACATCCTTTGCAAATAATTGCTTTTCATCACAGGCTACTCTTCTGCCAAACATTATGAATCCTAGCATTATGAATAGACAATCTACCTCCTTTTACCCAGTGACAGCTGTGTGCAACACTCGTTTACTGCCTGACAACTTCAAGCTCTCTGTTGCAAATCTGGCAGATCTTTCTTAATGCCTTATCACAAGTGTGGTTCTACAATTTAACTGAGAATTCACACCAGATCTGTTTGTAGTTAATTGGGTAATACTTATGCTGTACTTTACTTTTCTGCAATCTTATAATTTAGCACACATGAAAAGAGAAGGTGCAGGAAGTCTCAGATGTTTGTAAACTCTCAAGTGACTGTAAACTTAATTATACATCCAATCAAGGGATTATATAAAGGACAGAAATTAACAATTTTCATTTTCATTATCTGGATGGTGATAATAAACAGAAGTACTCCTTTTCTACACCTGAATCAACACAGAAGCCTGCACTAAATCTATATGACCACTTGATCATTACTTTGCTATCTGTGATCACTTCTTCAAGATCAAGCTTTCCCAAACAGGAATTTTAACACACAGCTTCACTCCAAGATGAAGGACAAGACAAAACTACTTTATGTGTTCTAGAAAAGTTGTTCATTTGACATATCAAGACACCACCACACAAAGATCACATAAATGTTTAACCTAAGTAATCTTCACAGCTCTTCATTTAGTGCAGGTAGAAAGACATTTTTTTATCTATTTTCACACAACCAAGATATGAATTTGTACCTGTAATGCTAACCTTAACTTGTACTCATGCGTACAGTGCCACTGAGGTCAAATTTCTTGTGACAGCACTGAAGCAAAGAAGATTTCTCAGTTTAAGACATCACTGGTTCTTACCTGTTTTCGAGAGGAATGGAAGCCCGTAATATCCAACACGCTTCTGTCCACAGGCTAAGGGAAAGGAAGGAAGCCTAAATATTAGAGATCCTTTCTTTCCTCCCCACCACCCCTTGAGAGAGGGTTTCATGCAATAGAAATGCGTGGGTTTCACGGTCAACTTACAGAAGACAGCGGACTGGTAACAGAAGATGGAATTCTTTTAGCGTCCTATGGAAAAAACAATCAATAAATTAAACAGGGCCCAACACAGGGAAGAATTTCATTCTTTACTGGCAAGTGTACTAAGCTTTATAAGTATATGAAATAAAGCAGATTAAAAGGAGTGCCACTTACTGCCAGAGGACTTGACATCTTCTCCAGAGACTGCAGGATGCGCCGTGCTGTGGAACTTGTCACACCATAGGATTGCACGTTTGCTTGTTTAGCTTTCATCTGCCTTCTTACTGGTGTCTGAAAAAAACCAACATTGTAACTGTCATGCTGCTCAATTTTGATTTAAATACACATGTATTTTACGTCCTAGGCTACACAAACAACATAACCAACATTCTCTGACAACAGAGAAAAATGCATTCACTGGGAGTTCAAGACATAATGAAAATACATTCTGAGTTTATAGCAGTTGAACTGGGTCTCCAATACATCTTGCACAAGGGATAAAACTAAAAAAGAAATCCATATGTGTAGAAAGTAAAGATGGAAGATGTTATGAGTGCCAGCATCTCTGAAGCAGTAATCAGAAAAACAGAACTGAAGCAAAGGCTTGTGATGCAGAAAGCACTTTGACTGACAACACATCTGAAGAGTTTCATAATGGTGCAAGTGTACCATCTTTAAATCAGTGCATACAACCACAACCAAGAATTCCTAGTTTTACTTCTCTCTTGCTTCTTCCTCTCCCTCAGGAGGGGAGGCTGCAAATCTTTTTCTCTGTTTAGTAAGATAAAGCTCTGACTTGAACAGTAACAGATCAAAACACATTACAATGAAGAAGTAAACTATTTTACTTACACCACAATTTAATTCAGCATGGCAGTGTAACCACATTGTGCTTATCACACAGTGTGAAGATAGGAAGCAAACTGCACAGCATACAAAAACTTCAGCAAGGCTCACAGCATCTTGTGATGGTTGATCTGGGAAGGGGCCTCTGGGTCTACCAAGTCCAGCCCCTGCTCAAGTGGGGACAGCCAGAGCAGGGTGCCCAAGCCTGCATCAAGGCATCTCAGAGAGATCTCCAAGGAAGAGACCCCACAGCCTCTGAACAGCCTGTATCAATGTTTCATCTCCTGCACAGCGCAGAAGTTGCTTCCTGGTAACTACATGGAACCTCCAGTGCTCCAGTTTGTGCCCACTGCCTGGTGTCCCAGCACGAGGCTCTGCTAAAAGAGCCCAGTGCTCCATCCTCTTGGCACCCATTCCTCAAGGATTTACAGACATTGATGAGATCCTCCCTGAGCCTCCCCTGATCCAAGCTGAACAGGCCCAGCTCTCTCAGCCTCTTCTCGTGAGAGATGTTCCAATCCCCCCCGTCATCTTGGTGGCCCTCTTCTGGACTCTTCCCAGTATGTTGCTATAATTCACAGCAAACAGGAATAAGCAAGTTACTCTCTCCTTTAAAAGCCTAATCTTCTGGTTCCTCTTTTCGGTGTAACCCACAGTTACACTGCAAAAAGTTAAAATAACTGATCAAAGAGGGCTCCCAGCTTGCAGGAAGTTTTAAAAACAAGTTTTCAAGGTTTCCCATGCATCAGAATGCCCTTGTTCCGTGTCTGAAATGGACTGCCAGAATAAATCCAGAAAACTGTGTTTCAATTTCCTTCAAGTTCCTTTTGATATATATATTTTTTTTTATAAAGGGCATTTTGATTAAAATACTTTCCTACCAAACCTGATTTGACTTTTATTTTTGATTCAACTCTTGTTACTGAGAGCCATCAGCATTTACTTACAGCTTCGTTTCAGAGCACCCAGAACTCTTAGGGGCAAATAACTCTTTTAAAGAACAATATGAAACAAAATAAAAAAGAATGCTACTGCTCACCTTGAGATTGCATTTAGTCCTGCATGCCCCTCTCTGGGCAGTAGTAGAATAAAGGATTTGCAATGCTATTTTAGAATGAACAGCCTTATACAATTTATTCATAGCATGAGTGTAGATATGACTGTGTAAGTTCTACAGATAAATATCAGACAGGTCTGACTACTGTAGCTTTTGCTACTATAAACACAGGTTTTTGATGTTATGCTGTCACTGTTTTAATTGCGTGATGTCATTTAAACATGATACAGTTAGAGGTACACAATGGCACTCAAATGGAATATTTTTAAAGACTTAACAATAGAGGAAATCCCAACTACAAACATCTAGCTTTAACAGTCATTCTTGTTCATTACAACAAATCTTTACATAATACCTATTGAAAATCATTTAAAGAGCAATTGCCATTTAAATTTTTACTCTTGCAGACAGAGAGGGGAGAACAGGAGCTGTTGCCACATTCTCAGCTCTCCTCTGAAAGCTACAGTACACTACTTTAGTATTTCAACCACTGTTTCTTACCACGCTGTTTTTCCCATACCTGATAAGGAGCAATTCGCACTTTTGTCTGCCTTGCTGCTGCAGCTGCTCCACCATAAGTGGTCTTTCCAGGGTAAAATGGAGAATCTCCAAGCTGGCTTGTCTTAAAGACAGAAGAGTTTCCAAGCGACTACAGAAACACAGTATGGTAACTGGTTAGTAAAATGGGCACGCATTTAAAATGATTCAAATAAATACTGTGCGGTACTTACAGGAGAGAGAGCTCCAAAAGCAGATAAATTGAATGCAGGTTTCTTTGAACTAGATGCAGAATGCTGGGAGAGGGAATGAGATCTTTCAGCTTCTGTGGACCAGAGCAGTGGTGCTGAATTGGTTTTTGAAACTGCGATATCTGCCAAAAAGAAACACACTGGATGTAAATGCCTTGAGTACAAAAAGAACTCCTGTTATTAAGGGTCACATTGACTTCAGTTCTTTAATACAAAAAATAACCTTGACTTCAGCATTCTTTAAACAGATCCATTTCACATACAGTCTGAAAATCAAGTACCAATTCTGAACTTGAAAACTGTTCAACACAAATACAGCTACTTGTCAGCAATCTTAGGAAGCCAATTCTATGTTTCCAATGCAAAGTCTTTTTTTTTTTTTCTTTCATATCAAGATTAAAGGAAACTGCATAACACCAGTGCATCTGTGAGGACACAAAGTTTTTCTTGTGTTGGTGAAAGGCTGGAGGCCAGATAGGTCAAAACTGCACAAGGTTTTAAACCTGAAAGATTCCCCAGAGGCTGATCTAACAGAGTTAATTTGTTTCCCACATACTTTTTTATGAAGACACATCAGAATGCTCTGGTAGGCAAAGGTTATATTGCTAAATCCTGGCAACATCTACTCTGAACTTCAAAAATATGTACTCCACAAAACTTGCTGAGAATGCCTCAATCCCTGTCTATACTAGAAAAAGCTGCAAACCTGCTGTTTGCCCTTTCACAGTGAGGTGACCCAGGTACCCATCTACATCAATACAACATTCATTTTTTATTTTAAAATACTGTGCATTCCTTAGTGAGCTCAGCATAAAACATGGCAGCATCGACAGCAGAAGCCTTCTTTCAAGAAAGGCCAGAAAAGCAGCTCAAACACAGTCAGAATGGTTCCTTTATCTGCATTTTGTGAAATACAAGAAAACAACCTGCATTTCCATTTGTCACCTGCAGTTCCTCACTTTTAACTAGCTGTCTGTTGGACACTGAGTCCCTCTTCCAAGTGATCAACCCAGCTGTCAAGCCAGAACAAGTCACTTTCATTTGCTACCACCCCATTTTGAACCACTGTTCAAAACCTACATACAACTAGCTGAAAGCAGGTAATCAGCAGTTATTTTTTTGTAACATCAAGGTCTCATAAATGTACTTCCGAGCACAATTCTATTAAAATGTTGACTGAAACAAATACTTCTAAAACACTAAAAATTCAATTCAATTCTCACTTCCAGAGCTGACATTCACTTATTTTACTAAGTTGATGAGGAATCTGAACGAATGCAAAGTACTTCACGTTATGTAAAAACAAAACTAAAAATTAAAAGAAAGTATGAAAATTACCTTTATCAGACGCTCTAGAGGAGAAGCCACTGGTTGTTGAGATGTTATCATCATCGTGCTGAGAGGTAGAATCTTTTATTTCTTTTACAAGAGACAGTCCAGGATTGCCAATGCCAAGTGTAGAAGATGTAGAGGGCTGACAAGGTGGTACAGCAGAATCTAACACGGTACAGTTCAAATGGCTCCGATGCAGAGACGGCCTTGTTAACACAACCGAAAAGTTCAGTGCTGATCTACTCGTGGATGGTTCTAAATACAAACAGGGAGATGATCAGCTTTCCTATAGACAAGCTCATAGAAGCCAAAACCTGTTTTCTGTCAACAGTCAAGCTATTGCCAAGATCTAAGCACAAAAATAGAGAAGCCAAATTTAACTTCTTCCTCATCCAGATAGGGTTTCATCTGTGTGACTACAACAGCAACACTACTTGCAATTCTAAGTATTAATATCACATCAAGAAAAAGTTAAGTATGGGGCTTTACAACACCAGGTTCTGACATCATGCTCAAGTGCTGGATCGTTTACTAATCAAGCATATAGACTCCTTCCTCTTGCTTGAAAAGCTTGCAATAAACTTCCAAAATTTGAGATCATGTGGCAAGTTGCAGACAACACTGCAGTTTATATAATCTTGGCACAAAGATCCCATTAGTTTGAATACAACATGAAAATGAATATTTGCAGTACTTCAGCACTTTTTTTTTCCTCCCAAACAAATGTACAAATCAGGTCATACCACATGTAAACGTTATCTCCTATCCGCTAACTTCTGAGATTGTAAGCCAACAGACAAGTAAGCACGTTGGCCCAAGTAACCAAACAAGCTTTTTTTTCCTCTGGAACCAAAGGGTCTACAAACACTGCCAGTGGCCTGGAAGGGGTGGCCTCACAGCTCCAACTTGCTAAATGAACAGGACTACTAATAAATATCTTGCCTGATGAAAGTTCACTCTCTCAGGAATCCTGGGAATTCAAACGATTTTGAGCAGCTCTCCCCTTGATACTTGCACCGAAGCTCAAACTAGCTAGTTCAATTCTCATAGCCACTGCAGTACCACTAATCAGTTCTCCAAAACATGAGCAGATTTTTAGGACAGTGTTGCTTGAGATACTTGATCAGCCAAGCAAGGAATACAGGCTCTAGCACATAGGTGTCTCACAGCTGAAGAAACACGTTTATCTACAATTGTAGTAGTAACTAATCTTAAGAAAAAAAAAAATCAAATCTTAAACATAGCAAGTAACAAACGCAGACAGCAACATAAGTTACAAAGGTTCTACACGGCCCACCTGCTCCTGATCTTCTGGAGTTAGTGAGCTTGCTGTGCAGCTGTTCTTACTAAAAGGTTCTTTCACACAGTTCTACAGAAAAGCCAGCATGTGTTCCCCAGTCATGAAGACATTATCTATTGCTTTATTCAAGCTTACTCCCAAGCTACAGCAACACAGAAAGCAATAAACTCCTTGTTTACAATTAGATGACATTGGAGGAAAAGATACTTCCTCATTATTTTTGACTCTGACAACAGAAGCAACTGACTTTCCATATTATCTATGATTACCTTTACACGCTCAGACAAAACCACTCTCCTTATTAAAAGATAAATTCCCCCAACAGCTATCAAAGAGGAACCCAACTGAAAGCACAAGCAAATTTACACAGCAGGACTACAGAATCAGTGGGAGGAACCTGATTTAAAACAAAGATGAATTTTTAACATGGTACAGAAGCTGCAAGTCTCTGACAAGAGTCCAAATATCTTTTCAAAGACAACAGCCCAGACACTAACACACATCTTAATTTTATTGAATATTCTAACAATACTGCCATAAATCACATGCACGAGTTCCCCAGTTCGCCATTAAGCTAACAAGGAGCTTTACTAAATTGATTTAAGTCCAAAAGGTAAACAAATACCATTAAAAAAACCAAGACATGAGAAGAATTTTTTCCTCTGAATCTACTTTTTGTTTTCAGGACTTCAAAACAAATTAATGTTTTTAATTGCCTTAGGCAGTTAGACAAAGTTTCATTCCAGGTCTTCTAACAAAGAAAGAAGAAAATACAACTTAGCACACTTGTAAATGAGTATTTTCAGCATTTGCTACCTGACTAACAGAGTACATGAAGTTAACGGATGGCTTCCAAGAGTTCTAAGTTCTATGCTTTATAACCATATTACAGTTTAAAGCTAAAAGACAGTTTCACAAACTGTTGTTGTTTTGAGGTTTGGTTTTTTTTGTTAACTTGCAGGGCAGGGGCTGGTTTTAATTACATCAAAACCCTCTTAGCAGATTCCTTTGGAAATTCAAATTCAAAACCAGAAATCTGTGAAGAAATAGAGATACCCAGAACACTCAATGATTTTTCACATACCTTCCAGGTTAATTCCTGCTGGTTCAGGTGTGACTCTCCCATCGGTCATTATGGTATCTTCATCTCTATAATTATGATGATAATTTACTGGATTCTCTTCCTGATTTGTAGATTCATTTGTATCTACACATTCATCTTCACTTTTATTAAAATACTTCTGTAGCCATCCTGGTACGATGTTTTTCACTGATTCTGTCATTCTGCTAATAATTCCCTGCTTGAAAGAAGAAATACTTCTTTAATTACAGAAATTCAGCCAACAGGATGTGCTGGATACAATCTTCCACAGACCTCAAAGACAGAGGTTATACAGCAAACACTGAGACCAAGAGTAAGATGCGGGAGGCTGATCCTTAGTATAGGACTGCGGGGCTTGGGGAAGCCTAAAATTCCCCTAAGATTGATTCCTGACTATCTATTGATATTCAAAGTTCTGAAGCTTCCATCAAAGTTCTCCAGCAGCTTGTCAATTCACAAGGCCATCAGGAAACTATTTCTACATAATCCTGATCTACATACTTGTTCCACAGCTCCTCCTCCACGTACTCAATTGGAAACCGCCTAAAACAGAAACCCCGCAGTTACCTGCAGCGACAGTGATGATCATTCTATCCACTAAGAGCAGGGAGTCTAAATATTGCTGTTTCTTCTCATACTGAATCACAGTAATAACATGCATCAAAAAAAAACATTGCTATACTCTGAACAGTCAGTGTAACCTGATCAAAATCCAGGAAGAAACACAGCTACAGCTGCAGTATCAGCTGCATCACAGCAGATATGTTAAATAGACCCCTTCTGATCAAATTTCACTTTATGGACATTAAAGTTTCGGACCTCCAAACACTTATCACTCCACAACTACTATATACTTAACAGCCGTTTCCATTTTGCCATTTACAAATCCTTGGCAATTCTTACATTCCTCGTTAAAAGAATGTTAATTTTCCATGTTATAGATGTTCACTTTTTCCCCATCGTTCCCTCAAAACTTTAGCATCCCTTTCTGTCCAATGGCTTGCAGCACTCCCTCTCACACTGCTGACAGCCACGGAGCTGCTTGGCTCCTTACGCTACAAGCAAACATGAAGGCTGACTCAGCAACTCCAACACTGAAAACCAAGAAGTGACAAAATGTGAATGGAATACAGCAAAACATCTGTTCAGCGGTTGCTGATGTGTGCACCTGGTTTTGTAGCAACAGTCCTGCTCTACCACTTTTCTGGCTTTGGGAAATAGAACTTTCTAGCTGAAATTATTATTTGGGTGTAAAAAATTGATAATATGCTTTGAACATGCTGAAGTTAGTTACAGACTAACAAAATTCTGAGATAACAACCGTGCATACACACAAAAACAACAGCAAAACCCCACATAACCAAAATAGAAGCCTGTATCATTGAAGTATTCCATAGACGACAGCGCAAACATTGAGATACAAGAATTATAAACACTGATACACCCTTGAACCCAGAACTAGGAGGGAGGTAAGGGAAGAGGAAAGAGTAGAAAACAAAAAGCCTTTTCACAGGAAGAAAGTCATTCTAATTCACAATTAGACATTTTTCCTAATGATCTGTTATTCTGTTGTTTACTTGCACAAGGACAGAATAAATACCCGGGATAGTTTCAGCCGCCACGGAATAAACACATCCATCACAATTACTACATTAAAATGCACTCATTAAAATGAGTACAAAGTGCTCAGAACGTTGCTATTCTTCTCTTAAACACTAAGTCTCAGCTTTCCTGCAGAAACCACAAATGCAGCTGATGCCAGAGTTCACAAGCAGTTCAACGCACGGTGTCAGCAGAGCGGCTCCTTCTAATCCCCCAGCCCCTCGTTGACACCTCTTCCTCTGACACATTCCACTTTTTACCAGCCCTAAGAATGAAAGAGCGTCGGGACAAAGCATCATACAGGATAGCGTTTGCAAAAAAGAGCAAACGCTCAGGCACCCAAGGCAGCGTTCTTTCACTAAAGGCACTGCTTCACTTAGTATTGCTGGAGAGTTGCTCACACAGAGCACGGCTATTGCAATAGGCCCAGAAGAGCAATCACCCTGTCAATCTGCAGTAATCCAAATGAATAACTGCAGTCTAGCTAGACAAGCAGTTAGAGATGACGTTTTATCATCCACATCTAAAGCCAAGATGGTCTGACCCTTTCTTGCACATGGCAGCCTTGCCACTGTTGTCCACGCTACCACCTTTCTGAACCCAGGATAACTCCTTAATTCAGAAGCTGGGAGCCTCCACCCAGCCATACTGCAGAGTGCTGCCGGTACATTCCAGGTTCCCTGCATGGGCATCAGCAGTCCCTCCAGAGGTGGTGTAAGGGACCAGTGGGAAACTGACTCAGCGACTTGAGTTCAAGAGAGGAGGTCTGGGTCCTGCAGAGGCAGAGCAGCCAGCAGTTTTACCCACTTCCTCTTATGGCAACTTACTGAGGAGAGGGTGCACAAGCACCAGAGGCTGTTGCCGAAACTCCCCAATCTTCTGGAACCCCCCAGCTGAGCAGACACGAAGGACCTGCCACGTCCAGGGTAGTCTGTAACCAACTGGACTACGTGATAGTGAGCATGCACATTTTGTTGTTGGCTGAATCACAGATCAAGGCTCCAACTCAAGACAACACTGGGTCCAAGAATATGGTGAAAAATCTCTTTCACTTTTGTTTTGTCTATCTTTCACTGTCTTCCTGTTTCTCCCCTCGATCTCTTTTCATTTGTTTTCTCTAACAGCCATTGCCTAAATGTGCCTCAGAGTAGCTGACTAGGAAATAACACCTGTGTCAGAGTATCTTTTATCCATAATGTTTACTGTTGGTAGAAAGCTGCCTCATTTCGCCTCAAGGTAGTTGACTAATTGTAGTTGGAAAACTCAAATTGTTTTGTATTGCTGCTCTGAGTTGTTGTCTGACTCTGTCACCTCCACAACCCCTGCAGACCAGGGACTGTCCTACTTCCTCACAACCCGCCGAATGACACAGGCTGACAAGGATGCTGTATATCTCATCCATAGCAGCAGCTCTCCAGAGATCAAATCTGATGCTTTCAGTAGTATGCATAGGATCATTAAGGTTGGGCTCATCTAGACCGCATGCCAAACCATCCCCACCATGCCCACTAATCTACATCCCTTAGTGCCAAATCTACGTGTTTCCTGAACACCTCCAGGGATAGTGACTCCACCACCTCCATGGGCAGCCTGTTCCAATGCCTCATCACTGTTTTACACGAGAAATTTTTCCTAATATCCAACCTGATCTTCCCCAGGTGCAACTTTAGACCATTACCTCTCATTCTGTCACTAGTTATCCAGGAGAAGAGGCTAGTCCCCACCTGGCTACAACCTCCTCTCAGGTCACTGTGGAGAGAAATGAGGTCTCTCCTGGGTCTCCTCCAGTCTGAACAATGCCAGTTCCCTCAGACATTCCCTGTAAGACTTGTGCTCCAGATCCTTCACAGCTTTGTTGCCCTTCTCTGTATGTGCTCCAGGGCCTCAACATCTTTCTTGTACTGAACACAGTACTTGAGATGCAGCCTCATCAGCACAGAAAACAGAGAGATGATATGATCACTTCCTCACTCCGCTGGCAACACTATTTCTGATACAAGCCAGGCTGCCTTCTTGGCCACCTGGAGACACTACTGGCTCATGTTCAGCCAGCTGCTGACTAGCACTTCCAGTTCATTTTCTTCCGCACAGCTTGCCAGCCACACTGCCCCAAACCTGTAGCACTGCATGGGGTTGTTGTGAGCAAAATGCAGGAGCTGGCACTTGGTCTCAATGAACCTCATACAACTGGCCTGAGCCCATCAATCCATCGATGCATATGGTGAAGCACATTAAATACAAGTAAAAAGCCACCTATATTTCACCTACAACTTCCAAGTTAATTTCATTTAAATAAAAAGTTTAATGAATCTTACAATTCCTGGAATATAATGGACAAAGTATGCAACGCTGAAAAAAAGGAAACAACCCAAGAATCAGATGTGCCTCCTTTTGTAACAAGACATGCCTGTGTAATGCTCAACCCCTCACACCACAGTTACTTACCAGGCCCTCCCTCATCACCTAAACTCACTGCATATGCCCAGCATGCTGCCGCACAGCAACTTCTCTGGTGCCAGCCCTGTGCTCAGAGGAGGGGCAGCTCTGTTGTTCCTCACTGCTACCGGACCAGGAGGCTCAGCAACGTGATACGGTGACAGGCAGAATCCCAGTTGTAGTTGCAGCAATTCAATCAGTGAATACGTTTTGGTCCTTCAGCAGATTCAGAATTAACTCACTGATTTCAGCAGTTTGAGAACTGCTCTCAGTTCCAACGGTTGTCTGCTGATGTTAAATGCACTCACACGCTATGTTCATCCGAAAATAGCAGCAGGAAAGCGGAACAAAGCACAGAACACGGAGAAGAGATCCAATAGCTTATGAATAGGTATTCACAACAGTGCTTCAAACGTTGTGCATCCCAAGCGCCTGCAGCACTGCTGGGTATGTCTCCACCAACACATGCATGCACCACCACAGCAACAGTAACTACAGCTGCAGCTCACAGGCACGCTGCCTTGGGATGCGACTCCAAACAAATGATGAGCTGTAGGCATCCGAGAGTAAACAAGCAGGGGTCCTAATTCACTACTTTAAAATGACGTTTTCTGAAAGGGTTTATATCGAGAAATAAAAACCGATAGGTTTCAGTTGCAGTTTGACTTTCAACCTTAAAAGCAGGCCGTCTCCTGGCAATATTTATGAACTGGACAGTTTGTCTAGCTCCTCAGGGGTCTCTCACACAGCAGTGGGGGCAGAGTGATGGCAGAAATACTCAGAAACAATGCGTTATCAGAAAACGGTTCTGGTAATTCTGGTTTCTGTAATTGAGTTGATTTCAAGCCAAGAGGCTTAAGTAAATCCCACTGTACAACAAGGGATGTATTAAAAAAAGAAGAAAAAAAAACACAGAAGGGCTACACACTGACATGAACCCTTCAGAGATGCAAAAAGCACAACCTGTCAGGAGAGCCAATTTCTACTTCCCTATATGCACACCTCTAAGAGCATCAAGGCCAACTCAGATTTTTTGTTATTTTGCTTCCCATTTCAAAGCTCAAGCTCTTGAAATATACAAATCAGTAAGTCTTCAAAAAGAAAGCCTGCACCTGAGGGCGAAGTGCAGCAAGAAGCAGCACTTCCCACCACTGACAGAACTCGGGCTCCCTCCATCCCCCACATTACCCAGTGCCAGCTCTGGCGCAGCAGGCTGTTCTCCTTACTAGCTGAATTTGTTAATCTGGCAAAAAGCACATGTTTCTCTGCTGGACTAATGAGTTCAGCTGGCACAGTGCAACAGAAATGGCTCAGGAGAAAGATCAGGCAGCGGGACAAGAGAAAGAAGCAGCAAGACTTCTCCCTTCCTCTGACCAAATATGCACTGATACTCAGTCATGTAACATCCATATCAGGGCTTTATCGAACTGACTCAGCCAAAATTTCACCTACAGCTTTGCAACAGCTCACCGTTTGGTTACAGTGGTGCTAGTGCAAAAGCAAGGTTAGAAATGGAAACGTGACATGGCTGTCTCCTGCAGCAGCACAGACGGAGACCGGCTCTGAACTAGCCCTGCTCTTTTCCTTTAGGGAGTGGTTTCAGTCTGGATGTAGGACAGCAGTTTGATATTTCATTTAGAAAACAGACAATAAAACTTATGACTTAATAAGAACAATATGTTACAGGAATGTCATCAATTATGTGACAGTGGAAAAAAACAACTGTTTTATTTAAGGCAACTGGACTAGTACAAATTTATTTCCAAAGACCATGAAGAAGGGTTTATGCTTCCAGATGTAAGTACTTCCTTCTTATTGTGTGAAATGAGCCTTTCTCAGCCTAGCTCTAGGATGGACATCCAGGGACACTAGTGCTGTTCTGCATTCTGGCACTGCCTGTACATTTCCACAAGGAAGACAACAGCCCATCATTATCCCTTCCATCCAAGTGCAAAAAACCAGCGTGTGCTCCTGTAAGTAAACCAGCATTTAACCCACTTAACACCCAGGTTAAATCCTGGTTACACCAAACAGTTTTATCTCGAGTTTAGTCCACACCTACAGCCACATTTTCAAAAGATGGAGCAATGTACAGGATGCCTCCCTTTTTGGTACCAGCACTGTGCAAGGCTCCAGCCAATCCTCAGCAGAAATCAAGAGATGGTGCTGCAAATTATGAAGTGCATATGGAGTGGTAGACACTGAGACCTATCAGCATCAAAAACAAAAATTAGGACTGAGGAGACAACCTGCACTTACAACTTCATGAGCTGTTTTGACCAAATTCATTCTTAATCTAAGAAGGGGCTATCAGCATATTTTTTATTGAAAGACTGCTGCACAATGCAGAGTGTCTGCAGCACAGCTCCAAGGGCCCTAATTCTACCAACCAAAACTCAGCTCGATTTATTATTCTTCTCCTGTAAGGGTACCCCACAGTCTAAACTATCTTTATTCAACATCTAAAACAACGCATGGTACCAGGGTAGCAAACTCTCACAACCACACAGACACGCAGTCTAATTGGTCCAAAGTTAAAATGATCAAAAAATACACTTCCCAAAGCACCAGATGGTCTTTGCAAGGCCATTAGAACAAGCTATGAGAGTTAGCAAGAAGCATGATAACAAACATTTATCTTTCGGATTTAAATAGAGTTTAGGCATAAAATCTTATTTGTAGATATTCTCTGTACAATAAGAGATTCATTACATTCATTTCTATCTGTCAAAAGAAATGGCAACCTTTCTGTTCCTTCCCCCCCTTCACAGGAAATAAGTCTATGCATACAAATGTATGCTTTCCACATATCACATCTCATCCTATGCATCTGCTACCTCTGATAATATATTTGACTCCCAGCAATTAATTAAACAATATTTTCACTGCCACTTTGCCTAAACGCACCCACGAGCTACAGCTCTGAGCAGAGAGGACACGTTCTGTGGGTAAACTACAAGCAAGAGCAGGCCAAATCCCACAGCAGCGTCTCAAGCAACGGTTAAATGCCATTCAAGGGCAAGTCACAGCTTGCTGATGCTCATCTCCATGTCCAATGTCTTCTAGTGCAGACCTTACAGATAACTTGAAGTGCTTTCTGTCACTTTGGAGCAGCGCTCCAGAGTAAATCATAAACTCGTAACAAGAAGACTGGAACTACATTTTTTCATTATATGTGGTGTTAATAAAAGATGGCCAACTGCTCTTATGCTCCCTCTGAACAACTACTGAGCTACAAACTGAGCTGATCACAGCACACGCTGGTGGGCACACAAAATCTATCACGTCAACCCTATTAAACACGGAATCTTTTTTGTTTTTATACACCAACTTGACCTTGCAAATTAAAAGTAAGTAATCAAAGAATCACCTTTAGTTATTCTCTGTGCTCACCTGGAAGTGAGCAAAGCTCTAAGCCTTCTTAATTTTGAAGCATCACACATCAGTGCTGTTTAGTATGTGCAAGTCAGATCTCACAATTCAACTAAGTCAGCAGAACCTGCAATTAAACAGGGCAGGAGTTTTAAAAACTGAACTACATTTGATCCTGCTGCACACATTTCTGACCAGATTTAAGACAAACTAAAATGCTGACTCAGACACAGCTGCTTCAGCTGCAGCTATGGTTACATTCTTTGACATTTTAAGCTAATATTCTGAAACGGCAAAGCCAGCACAGGTTCACCTCTGCTGCAGGGCAGCATTCTCCAACAAATAGGGGCAGCAACATATTTCTGGCCATGTGTTTTCTCCACAGTTCATCTGACAGAATCAAGAGCAACTCACAACGGATCTGTAAATACCATTCTCTTATCACTAATACAAAAAAAAGACTGTCACTGCACAGAGATCTATTCAGTGGCTCTAAATAGTAGTATACAGTTCTATAAATCTGTATATATTCTACAGCTCTGCATATTAAGTTTATTAACAAATCCTTAAGGCTGACATTATGGCAGTTGTGACGTTAGAATTACCATGTCCCTGGTACAGACGAACAGTTCAAATCTTTGGTTGGTCTTGGAGGCAACCAGAGGTAGAGCACTAAGAGGGGAAGGAGCCACGAGACCCAGCTCATGCAGAAAAGAGTCAGACTCAAAAGAAACTACAGCTTCAAAGCAAAGTCAGCTATTTTTTCAGGACACACTTGCACAACTCCTCCCAACAAGCAGAGCTATGGAGACAGGAATAAACAACCTTACCAAGGAGAAAGAAAATTTTCTGCTGGCACAGGTATTTGCAAAGCAAGCACGTGTGTTAGAACTGTAGCTTTAAGCTTAGTGTTAGAGGTATAAATGTTAATGCACACATTTTTTCCACAGCAATAGAGATTATCATGAGCTTACGTTTACTTTAAAAAAAGATGGCGATCACAACCATGCCAAGCACACATACAGACACTATAATTAAATGCAAAGTGCAATTATAAGATGAGTTACAGAATCTCAAAAGGAACTGCCGCCCTGAGAACGTCAGCAGTGCTGCCCCAACACAACAGCTCCATTGCTGTGCTATTTCCTAGACAGCGGAAAAATAACTTCAAGGCCTCTCTTGTCAAAAGAAGGGGGATATATCTGCAATCTCTCCAATAACAACAAAGAAAAGCAAACAGCACAGTTGAGAGGATCTTTTTATTAATAAGCATTTTCGTAAAGTAATCCGGAACACCACAATGACAAATACTGTATCAGCAAGTTGCAAAATGCCTTATGCTTCAGGCAGTCAAACAAGCTAGTTCCTACTCGCCTTGGCCCCATTTTCTGATGACCCATCTGCCTTGGCTTGAAAGGGCTCCGAGTAATCTTCCAGTCCCTTTCACTAACAGAGGTGAGGGAGTAACAAGCTGAAGTGGTGATGCATAGCTGTGAGTAACACCAGCTTCAAGTGCCTCAACTGTTAGCTAAATTAACATCTCTTTTGCTTAAAAAATGAACATAAACCATGTCTTTGATTCAACATTGAAATGGGTAGAGAAGACCTGGGCAAAAGGAGAAAGCAAGTCCAGGCTTTAATGCAAAACTATTTGGAAAAAAAGCAAACAGAACATAGTGGCATGAATGGGAGATCCACAGCACAAGACATCGGTACGAGGGAAAGTAATAAAAATCCAAATTCAGGAGAGTTGCTCATGAAACTGAATAGATGAATTACTGAATATCTTAACAGTAATAAGAAAATCTACCTAACAGCTAAAATTTTTCATTAGAAAATCATTACAGACATTGAATAATTCTTCAGCCTCAGATGTGTGTATTATGTTACAAAAAGCACAAAGGAGAGTTTTCATCACGTTGTCTTTGTAGGAAACACCAACGGTGTATATTGGGGAACACCTTCAATCATGCTTCTATAAACACCACTGTTCAACAGTTCCTAATTGTATGATCACTACTCGATTAATATTGGAAAAAAACCATGGCAAGCTATATTGCACGACCTATCATTAAAAATACGATACTTTAAAAAAATGATTTGGAAATTGCAACCCTACAGAAGTCTCTTTAGTGGGGTTCTTCTTGAGGGCAACCCTGCAATTTACTCTAGATAACATGCAGCAGCATCATGGAAGTGTTATTTCTTTCCTCAAAAAGCAGCACTGCTCTTAAGACACTTCCCTCAACAAAGAGGACTGTGCACCTGAATTGGCATTTGTGCTGAAACCACATCATGGTCCAACAGCAGCAATGCCAGAGGCTGCACAGCACCACAGGTTATCTTGTCCAACTCAGAGAAAGGACAGGAAGAGCAGGCTGCCAAGCCAAGGGCTGTGTCCAGCAGTGCTTCAAGCATCTCCAAGGATGGAAACCTCTCTGAGAAGCTCTTCTGACAGGTCTTCTCTGGCAGATAAAAGACTATGCTGCAATGAAAAAGAACGTCCCATTTTGAAACTTAAATTCATTGCCTCTTTACCCATTGCTCTGACCACCCAGAAATAGCAAAAGGAACGTTGTTCCACCCTTCCTATACTCTCGATAGGCATTTTTTGACAGCAGGTCTCCCCTTCACCTCCCCTTCTTAAGGTGAACACATCCAGCTCTCTCAGTCCCTCCTTGTTCTGTGTCCCAACCTTAGCCATCTCGCTGGCTCTCAGCTAGATTCACTCCAGGATGTCAATGTCTTTTTTCTGTGTGTGTGTGTCCAGCTTTGGCAACTCCAGTACACAACACTCCTGGATGTACAGTACAGACGGGAACAACCACCTCCCCCAGCCTCCTGCCCACAAACTTACTAATACTGCCCAGCACACAGTTGGCCTCCTCTGCCCCAAGTGCATGCTGCTGACACGGGTTCAACTTGTAGTCCAGCAGCTTTGGGGAGTTGTTTTGTTCCAGATGAAGGACTTTTTTGCTTTTGTCACAGAATCATAAAATCATTCAGGTTGGAAAACATCTTCAATATATCATCAAGCTGAATATACATACATCTGTTGGGACTGACTGGCCTCACCTGAGTACTGAGGGAGTTGGCTCAACAATTTACCCACATCACAGGATCTGGGGAGTGCTAGCCAACCTCATACCCAGCTACAAAAAGGGCGTGAGCCAAGACCCAAGAAACTATAGACTCGTTAATCTGACATAAGTGCCTGGAAAAATTAGAGAGATTATCCTAGGGAATACAGAAGGCATTTAAAGATCAGGTGTAGTTAGTGTGGGTTCATCAAGGGAACGTCCTGCCTTAGAAATCCAGCCTCCTTCTGGGATAAGGTCACCCTCTTGGTGGATGCAGGGAAGGCTGTAGATGCAGTCTTTCTGGACTTCAGTAAGGCCTTTGATAGCATCCTTCACATCACCCTTCTGGACAGACTGTCCAATAGCGAGGTGAACAGGTTCACAGTGCACTGGAGGATGAACTGGCAGAACAGCAGAGTTCAAAGGGTTGTAGTGAGTGGGGTTACACCTGGCTGGCAGGCGGTTACCAGTAGTGTTCCCCAGGGCTCAATTCTAGGGTCAGTCCTGTTCAACATTTACATCAGCTACCTGGATGAGGGACTGGATTGCATCCTTAGCAAGACTGCCAATGACAGTAAGCTTGGAGGTGCTGCTGGTTCCCTGGAGGGGTGAGAAGCCTTGAAGTGGGATCATGATGGACAGGACACTCAGTCATCAGCAATGGCATGAAGTCCAACAAATGCAAGTGCTGCACCAGGACACAGCAATGCCAGACACAAGCAAAGACTGGAAGAGAAGTGGCTGGAGAGCAGCTCAGCAGAGAGTTCTGGAAGTGCAGGTGACAGAAGGTTTAGCATGAGCTGCAGCGTCTGGTAGCCAGGGGGCAAAGAGCATTTTGGGGTGCATTGAGCACAGCACAGCCAGCTGGTCAAAACAGGTACATCTCCTGCTGCACTTAGCGTTGCCGCAGCCTCACCTTGAATACTATGTGCAGTTCTAAGCTCCACAATTTAAAAATATATTTAAATACCTGAATGCATCCAGAGGAGGAAAACAAAGTGAAAACAGGCTTCCTACATTGGTGGTTGATGTCCCACGACTGTCAGTGTTCAAGAAGAATTTGGATAGTGTTCTCAATAACATGCTTTAAATCAAAACATCAACCTGACCTACCAAGACTCATCACTGAAACATGTCCTTAGTGCAACGCTCGCACGTCTCTTAAATACCTCCAGGGACAACGAATCCAACACTTTCCTGGACAGTCCATTTCAGTGTTTGATCACTTCCCCATGAAGAAATTCTTCACAATACCCAATCTAGGCCTCCCCCATGCTATCACTTACATCCTACCACTTGTTACCTGAGAAAAGATGCTGGAAGCCTCCTTGCTGCAGCCTCCTGCCATATAGTTGTAGAGAGCAATGACATCTCCCCTCAGCCTCCTCTTCTCAACACTAAACAGCCCCAATTCCCTCAAAAAGACATATTTTCTAGTCTCTTCCCAAGCTTCACTACTCATTCCTGGATGCACTAGAGCAACTTTGTTTCCTTTTCATAGTGAGAGGCCCAAAACTGAACTGCATCCAGATGTGAAGACAAGAGCCTGTTCAAACACATCCAGAGAATGGCCACAAAAATCTGAGGACAGGCTGAGAGTCAGGGATATTCAGCCTCTCTTCAGAGGAACATGATAGCAGCCTTTCAGGAGGGCTGTAAGAAAAAAGGACTCTTTAGCAGGGACTGTTGTGATAGCATATGGGGAAATGGTTTCAAACTAAAAGAGGGAAGATTCTGATTGGATATAAGGAAGATATTTTTCTCAGTAAAGGTAATGAAGCACTGGAACAGGCTGCCCATGGAGGTGATCGATGACACATCCCTGGAGACACCCAAAGTCAGGCTGGCTGGGCTCTGGGCAACCTGATGTAGCTGTAGGTGTCCCTGTTCACTGCAGGGGAGTGGGACCAGGTGACCCTTAAAGGTCCTTTCCAACTCAAACGATTCTGTGACTGTATGATTTGAGATGTGCGTCAGTAACATTGCATACAGAGGCACAATCCCTTCCCCAGTCCTGCTGGCCACACTATTTCTGACACAGAGCAGGATGCCACTGCTGTCCTTGGCCACTTGGGCACACTGATGGCTCACGTTCAGCTGGCTGTTGACTAACACCTCCAGCTATTTTTCTGCTGGACAGCTTTACAGCCACACTTCCCCAGCCTGCACTGCTGCATGGAGCTGTTATGCCCCAACAACACGAGGTTCCTGCCAGCCCATTACTGTCAAGAAACCCCAACAGCAGCCTTGTCCTTCAGCATCTGGAGGTTCCCTAAGTTTGCTATCATCCAGGAACCCAGTGGGGGTGCTGCACTTCTCTCATCCCTGTTGCTTACTAAAGACATAAAACAGAATTAGTCCAAATATCTCCCCAGGAGACTCTTAACAATTGGCTGTCAGTATCTCTCAGTACCACCATCACAATCCTTTAAGTCAATGTCCAGCTAGTCTTCCAGCCACTTGGCAGCCTACTTGATGAGCACATATTTCCCCAATTTGTCTGCAAGAATAATACAGAAGACCATGCTGAGTGCCTTGCTGATCTCCAGGTGAGCCGCGCTGACTGAGCCAGACATCCATCCTGCTTGTGTTAAATTTGTTACACAACGCTGCGGTAGCATTCACGCCGACCCAAAATAGCTCTGCTCAAACTTTTTCAGGTAAGCAGAAGAAATTTGGTACTCTATCCTCAGTCTTCTGAATCAGCAGCTCAGTTCCCGCACAGCAGGGAAGCAGGAACCAATGCTAATTACTGACTGGAGGAATAAATAACGCAGAGGAAATGACGAGCTGCTGGCAAATGAAGGCAATGTCAGCGCCCCAGCTAAGGGACAATTCTTTCATCTACTTTAAAATCCTCTATCTGAAGACACCGCTCACTAATACTGCTCTTCCCAAGGCTGTCATGAAAACACTTTGCAAGACAGAAACCAAAATATTCATAAAATGGGACAGCAATCAGATTCTACTGTGTGCTGTACCACTGACAGCTTAAGTGAGGGGAAACTCAGCATCTCAGCTAAGGTCTTCCCAACCAGGATACATAATTTGCTTGTGATGCCAGTCCAAAGCCAAGTAATATATTTTCACATCCATTTTGTTAATACAATTTGATATTGCTGGAACAGAGACAAAACATCATTTAAGGATGACACTCTAAACATTTCTTAAAGTTTACAAACATTTAGCCCAAGGTGCTAACCTGCTACTAAATCAAAACTAGCAGAGAGAGACATCAAGTATAAACACAAGCACCTAAGCACGCTTTGAGGAATGATCCTATTGCTAACAATTAAACCAAAAGTCATACATGCTCAGTTCCATATGGACATTCTTAATAAAGATTTTTATAGATTAATACTTTGCTTCCTAAGATTCACGACACAAGAACTAATTTACATTACTCAACAGGATATTCTAGGAACTCTTTGCATGAATTTCAAGATTTCACCCCCAAACCAACCCAGCAGTTTATAAAACTCCAGCCCACAGCCTGCAGGCGCTGCAGACCAAGAAAATCCCAGGCATAAATCAAGTATGAGTTTATAACTGGCCCGTCTTCATTACACAATCAGGTGATAATGTAATGATTCAGGCACTGCTGCACACAGTTTAGATTCCTGATCCCATAACTACTCTGCCCTTACATGACATCGCACGTGATTCTAAACTTCACCCATCCAGGCAGAGGTGCTGTACGATTGGGACCCACAGAAAATGCACCTCTCCTCTTTCTGATATCATCCCAAGGATTCAGAATCACACTAATCACAAACATGTAGCAACTTCTGCTGGTTTCTTCAATGAAAGCACCTAGATTGTTTTGCTTTATACCAGGGTAGCATCGCTACCAGTACACACGAGAACATATGTATATGTTTGACAAAAAGTAAAAACCACCTGAAGTTTCAGTCTACAAATATGAAGGCCAGTTACCAAAAACCTCTAATTTGAAGCTTAACATAAGCAAACAGGTTTATGGGAAGGTTAAAAAGGCTTCTCAAGTATAACTGATTATCTTTTTCTCATGCCTGAATCTTCTTGTAGGAGTTTAAGAGTACAGGAGAATCCAAGTTCTCTGACATTTTCATTTGAAGGATTAATTAGCAAATAAATAATAATCCCAAAGGTTATTTTAGTCTCTTCCTACAATGAGAATTTTGAATCTCTGAAGCTTACCTATATTCTACCTGGAACAGAATGGCACCATTCCAGGCTCATCGGTACACAGACACAAAAAAGCAAAGCTAAACCTAAAGCCAACAATAAAAACACAGAGATATCATAATGAAGCTGTTTAATAACTTAATAATGTCAACAGTCATCCCATTTAACACACCCACCCTAGAAATTGCAGTCACCAGCCTACCTGAATGACCAGGACAACCCAGCATTTAAAGCACTTGCGGCCACGTCCGGAAGATGAAACCCACATGCCAGGCACAACAGCTCCCTTGTCCAACCATACTTAGCCCTCAGAGCACATTCATGACTTTAAGCCAAGTGTCCAAACTCTTTATGTGCAGCACAGAATGGAAGTCTCAGCACGAGGCAGCTGAGCGAACAGGTAGCATGCCAAGTGTGGCATTACCTAAAGTCAACACAATCAGCATGGAGCTGTCATCATTCAGCCATCAGGAAACCCAGTCGCTGGGAGGGACTTCTAAATTCTACCTCCAGGAATACAGAAGGGCCTTTTTGTCTCTGAGGATTGCCAACCTAGAATCCATCACAGTGGGCGACTGTCCCACCTTTACTTAGCAGTGCTGCTACTTTTCGCTTGTTTGTTTGATAACACAGCCACTGAGGGTGCCCTTTGTTGTAAGGCAGGATGGCAGTCCTGGAGGGAAAGCACCATGGCTTAAGTTCCTTCACTAGTGGGGCAATCAGCACCCGTATCTCCATCTCCCAGGACAGCACACAAACTGCAAGTCTCCAAGTGTTCTTCTCCAGGCAGCGTCTGTTCACCTCTCCTATCATGGCTGGTTTTAAAAAGGCAAAGACTTAAAAACAAACAAGCAAATAAAAACATAATGAAGCATGGCTCTAATGATTAATCATCAAGCATACAGGCAGGAAATAACAGGCTTCGGACGCTTGCTGCAGGAACATCTAATGTAAAACAAGTAACAAGTTTTGAAACCATGGACCAGAGCCTGAACACCTCCATTCTTGGAGGGCAGCATTTTCTTACATATCCTCTTTCTGGCTCAGTGAATCATGCTTTCTTTTTCTGGATAGCAGCACAGCTTCAACCAAGAGAACTGAGGATAACACTCAGCTTGATGACTGGGATATCTGCCTGGAAAGTGGAAGATGTAGGTTGATGGCTCCAGGCAAAAAAGGAAACTGAAGCAGGGTCTACCACATTCTGAACAAATGCTTTAACTAATAGTTTTTAAAAAGCATCAGCACGTCCTCTTGCAAATGCCTTCCAAAGCTGTCACTGTATCTTGTAGAAGAGCGACTGCAGCATATATTGGAGATGATCGGAGAATTCCCACCTGACAAAAATCCCCAGGAACTACAATTAAAGAACAACATCCAGAAAGCAGGCGGCGATGAACTGGGCATCCCGCTAATCATCCCTCATACAAGGGGGAAAAAAACATCAATTCCATTTCCCAGAAAATCAAAGCTGTCAGTTATGCTGCCCACAGTGCCCAGGCACCCTCAGAGCTTGATGGTATTGAGACAGGGTTTTCAGGGCCACAATTTTGACCAAGAGCATCTCAACCAGGTTCACTCTCAGTGAATCTACTCAATGATAAAAGTTGGAGGGGAGAAGATCAGAATCAAAGGTGTAACTTCAAGATAAAATCGCACCAATTGCTCCCAGGTCCTCCTAAACTCAGCACTGAGACCAATAAATCTGGAAAGCGAATGTTATACTGAAAACAGGAACACATGTTAATTAATTTCAATTTCAACTCAGTTTTCAGTTAGCTACCTACCCAGAGCTCATTCTTTTATGTAACACAAGTTTATACAATTCATACGGTTAAAAAGCTATTCACTATGATAAGCACACCTCTCAGTCTCCCATTTACTAACTGACTACATTTTTCCCCTCCGACAAGCTGCTGCTGTTCTGTTTACACACTGGCTCTGCAGTACCCACTACCAGGCAAAACCCACAAACACAGGATCAAAGAATCACAGAATCACAGAATGACCTGAATTGAAAAGGGCAGAATCACAGAATGGCCAGGGTTGGAAGGGACCTCAAGGATCATCAAGCTCCAACCCCCCTGCCATATGCAGGGCCACCAACCTCCCCATTTAATACCAAACCAGGCTGCCCAGGGCCCCATCCAACCTGGCCTTGAACACCTCCAGGGACGGGGCATCCACAACCTCTCTGGGCAGCTGTTCCAGCACCTCACCACTCTCTCTGTAAGAGAGAAAGAATTTCCCCCCTGCCGTCCAATCTAAATCTTCCCTCCTTCAACTTAAAACCATTTCCAGGACCACAATGCTCATCCAGTTTGAACCCCCTGCTGTGTGCAGGGTCACCAACCACCAGACTAGGCTGCCCAGAGTCACACCCAGCCTGGCCTTGAATGCCCCTAGGAATGGGGCATCCACAACCTCCTTGAGCAACCTGTTTCAGTGCGTCACCACCCTCTGTGTGAAAAACTTCCTCCTAATATCTAACCTAAACCTCCCCGGTCTCAGTTTAAAACTAATCTCCCTTGTCCTATCACCATCCAGCCTCAAAAACAGCCGTGAAACATCCATCCCCCAGCACACTGCGCTGCCTAAACAAACCTGCTGAGAAACGCTTCGAGATATCAGACAATAGCAGGGCTAGAAAGCCATCTCTGCTGATTACTTTAAACACAAGCGTGAGGCTTATCAGTTATCGACGCTGTATCAGCGCAGGAAATTCAGGGCAACTTGAACGCTCGTTCACCAAGGGCTTTCAGCACTTGCTGAAAAAAGTGCAGACAGCCTCACGTGGATAGCGTCGCTCAGTCAACGGAACGTGCGAGACTCAGCGCTCCCCCAAAGCTCCGGACGCGGCTCAGGCAGCAGCACACGCGGGACGCACCCTGACTTCCGCGCCCGGCACGCAGCGCCGTCGCTCGCGTTCCTATTGGAACAGACGCGAGGTCCACCCGCACGGCCAACTCCAGGCGCGCGATGAAGGCGCCCCGGAGCCCCCAGTGCGGCGGGCACCGGCAGGCTCCCCGCCCGCTCCGAGGGGCCCCAAGCTCCCGGCCTTTGTTACTCGCCCCCTCCTCGCCCCGGGCCACACGCGGAGCGAGGGGCGTGCGGCTTGAGGCAGCCGAAGGCCGCTGCCCTCCCCGCGCCGTGCCGCCGGGCGGCGAGGCCTCTCCCACAGCGCTCCGCTCTCCCGCCGGTCCCACCGCCGGCACCGAGGGGAACAAAAGGGGCCGCCCCGGGCCCGCCCCCGCCCGGCGCCTCGCACGTGGGGACCGAGAAAGGGCCGGCCCCGCACCGCCGTCCCCCGCCGCGCCTCACCTGCCTGCTCCTGCCGTACGGAGGCTTCGCGGCTCCCAGGTGGTACCGCCGGGTCCGGATCTTGCCGCCGCCGCCGCCGGCTCCTCCTCCCGCTCCTCCGCCGCCGCCCGAGGCCATGCTGGGACGCGGCCCCTCGGCCGCCCGCCGCCCCGCCGGGCCGCTCCCTCGCTCCGCGCTGTCACCGCCCGTCCCCCGCCCTCCACGCGCCGCGCGGCCTGGAAGGAGCGGGGGCCCCGCGCGGCCTGCCCCTCCCCTCCTCTCCCCTCCGCCCCGCTCGGCAAAGCTCCGCTCCGCCGGCCTTCCTCCGCGCGCGCGCGCGCACCCCTTCTCCTCGGCCGTGCGCGCGCCCCCCCTCGCCCCGCTGCCGCGCGCCCTTTGCCCGCTCCCGCCTCGCGCGCTCGGCGCCGGCCGGCCCCGTCCTGCCCGCCCGCTCGCTCGCGGCCGAGCCGCTGCGCCCCGCCCCCACCCCCCTTCGGGCTCCGGCTTCGGCTCCGACCAACCACACTGCGCCTCTCGTCAACCGGACGCGCCGTCGCGTCATTCGGCCGCGACGGACCGGCGTGCACCGCGCCGCGGGGTGGGCGGGGCTGCGCGGGAAACCCCGGCGCGAGCGCGGGGCGCGTGGGCTGTTGGCGAGCGGAGCGGGAAGGGCGATCAAAGCGGGCGGGGCACGGCCTCACTGGGCGGGCGGGGAGAAGGACGGAGTGCAGCGCGGCCTGCGCTTCCTCGAAAGGAAATACGCCTTTCTGTTGTGAATTGGATACACGTAAAATAATTGTCCTTTTGTAGCGTGGTACTGAAAGCGTACAGCTGTGGCTCCGTGGTACGTTTAGCGCAGTGATTTGTGTGGGGGTGAGCAGAGCAGGGAGGCGCAGCACCTTCATTGCACAGAATTCAGCACGAATGTGCATCCTCAGGTACAGAATGTGCTAAAAATAGTGTAAGAGGTGGCAATCACAGAATGCTTTCAGGTGGAGAGGACCCAGAAGGTGACCAAGGCCATCGCATCATCTCAGTGGCACAGATGCCCACATCCCTCTCACCTGTGTCTGCCCAAAGTCCACACCTGAGGGAAATGCTGATCAGTGAGCAAAGGAACTGCCACAGGAGTCTCAGTCAGGAGTTTTGCACTAAATCTCTGCTGCTTGTTTTCAGCCTTGGTTTATTTTTTTTTTTAACCCCCCCCCCTCTGGTTTTTTCCCAGCTGTCTTCCAGAACTTGCTAGCTTTCTTTTCCTCAGTCCTGCCTCCACTGCCATACAAGTGACTTCTGAACCCCCCTTCCCCCCAAGCAGAATTACTTGCCAGGTAGTTCATACCACACTGCACTTTCAGAGCTTTTTTCTCCCACCTGCTGTCTGTACACCTTCATTTGCAGCAGGATGGTTTGCATCAACACCGTCCTTCCACAACATGAAAAACCCTCATCTTTAGTCTAGAACATGATTATCATACTAAATTCTAACTTAACAGAAGGGTTTCACAATGCATTTCCAATCTGGGAGGAGCAAGATTCACAAAGAGAGATAAATTGCCCTTTGAAAACACACTGAGCAGAGAAAATGCTGACTTCTGGAATGGCATCTCCTTGGGGATCTGACTAAAATCACATCTGCATTGGCTATCTAATAGCTAGGCAGAGGTAAAATACAATTCCCTTTTTCTCATGCACACTAATTACATTAAGGTAACCATATTATGGTAACATGATTTTCTTTTCAAGCTCAGCATCAAAGGCAGCTACGCTGTTTTCTCCGTAAATTCAAATGCTGCTTTATTTATTTTGCTTCCATTTTTCTTATTTAGAACAATTTCTAAACAGTGACAGGCCTTTAATGACACTCATGACTCAGAAATGTTTGCAAATGTAGTCAGTGTCCATTAACATGTGTCACTTGGGTTAATTGTTGCTAAAAGTGAGCCAAAACAAAAAGGCAAATATATATGCATCCAGCAGTATGATAATGATCATCACCATTTGATCAATCTTCCCTGTGAGTTATATCTGCACGTTACTTTGAGGTAGCGCTAGAAAGAAGCGGTTGGTCCAGAGCATCCCTGCAAAAAGAAACATTCATGGCTTAAGTACCATTTACTCTTCATGCATTCTTTTAAGAACTCTTTAACCTTTCTTGACAGTTGCTTTTTCCTTGCTCACTGACCACGAGATCAGTTGTAGCCCCTCAAACCTTCCTGATCACAGAAGAGATAGGAAATGAAACACTACTATTCTTGAACAATCTAGCAGGTTCTGTGTAAAGGTACCCTCTATTGCAGCTGTACCCAAATGAAAAGAGTTTATGAAATTACTCATTACTGGGTATTCTTGTAGAAAACTTAAAACAAAAGTAAACACCAGTTCAGCTGGGTGAAACAAAACAGAACTAGAAGCAAGCTATAGTGGGGTTGAAGTAGTATGTATATATTTTTAATTTAACAAGTCTGAAGCAAATCAAGCTCCCATTGCCATCCCATCTTTGCAGATCTGATAAACTGACAGCAGACACCCACATGATGTGTTCAGCTAAAAAGGCTGGCAGTTGTCAAACAGCTGCGAGTTTACTTAGTAAAAAGACTCAGAGAAGCACTCTAGCAGTTTTGGTGCAATTCCATCTTCCTGTACTGGCCATCCACTAGTAACAGCACAGGAAGAAACCTGCCATCCTCTATGCTCTGATGGCAAAGAATTGTACTGCACACACTATCCTAATCCCATGTACACACTCCTAGCAGGAAAGAGGAGTACACCAATAAGTCTCAGGAGACAGAAAAAGAGGTCAGAAAACTGTTGTAGAACTGTTGCACACCAGCTGCAACCAACACCCTCTCCTTCACCTCATTTCTGTTAGTGTTGACTGCAAGAGAATATGCTTCCAACATTTCTCAGATCTGGAGAACTAATGGCCCAAGCAATTCTCATTCACTGAGCTACAAAAAAATAGTACTTTCACTACCTAGGCACTTCATAGTCCAGAACAGAAGGAGCATGTATCTGAGAACAGGCATAGAGCATTAAGACTGCACAATATGGGGTGGCCACAGACTTGTTTTTCTGAGGTTGGCATACTTTGGTCATACACCATCACTGTATCAGACTAAGTGAAATCACATACCTACACGGGCCCCTCATTACACAATTCACATAATTATAGACCAACTTTGCTAATACAAAAAAAATTAGCACAGGTACTTCACAGTATTTGATATGGCAACAGATATCCCTAATATCACATTTTTGGTGGATAACAACAAATATTTCCATAACGTAATGAAGGCAACCTAAACACAGGGTTCAGTGATGCTATGCAAACTTTGTCAAAGCAGTTATGCAGGCACAGACCTGGAAGCAGTCTTGCTGCTAGTCAGGATGCTAGATATAAAATCCTTTGCTTAGCTGACCAATTTGTACTTTTAAGCTCAAGCACCACAGCTATGTACAACTGAAGTGGCAAACCTTGTAAGCTTTTGAAGCTTTAACACCACCATTCAAACTCAAGAAGCCTATGCTTATCATCTCGAGTTTCTCCCCTGCTTAGTCCCCTGAAACAATTCCATATATGCACACAAGTTATTTCCCTCTAAATTCTCTCTGCTTCATCTTTCTCCTGTACCTAACATCATGTTCTTGTTACTAAATCCCCTCACACTAATGCTCCAAAGACCCACCTCACACAGGGGAATGGCCCAACAAATCCCTGTACTGAGCTCCAGTGTGTCTCTGCTTTGGGGAGAACTAGCTGCAGCCGCTCAAAGTGATGCCATTACCCCTGCCTTCCTACACATATGCCTGCACTAAAAGCAGGAAGAACGCATTTCTAGTAGTCCAAAGGCCTCTTCTATTTCAGAACGTCCTGGCTTCATGGCAACATTATGACAATATTACCACCACAACTTAAACAGTGAAAACAGGGAATTTCTGGTCATCAGCTCATTCAGGAATAGCACATAGCTTATAACCACTACTTTCATTACCTGCATCAAGCCATAACCTACACCACACCATAAAAAAAAAAGGCCAAAGAACTTAATTCTTGCCTGCCATCACAACAGTTAGATCTCCCCTACAACACACACAGTAGTATCAAACCACCTCACCTGGCTTTAGCAGCTTCCACAGCTTTTGTTAGAGCACTTTCTGCTCTCTTTTTTCCTAGAATATTCTACTGTCTCTAACCTGACCTATTTATCATTACATACTTAAGTAACAAGTAATCCAATACACAGAGGGTTAACTAAACTCTATGTCTGGAAAATAATTTATAGCTTTCAAGATGAGAGTAGTTTAGAAGAACCACATTGCTAGCTTAAAACTAATTTTCCTGCCTTCCTTTCTTTGAATAGTCATCACTTCAAAGTTCTGTAACCTCCTAACTATAAAAACATTTAAATCACCAGGAATATCACAGAAATTGTCAACGACAGGGAGGAAATTGGAGAGTTGTTACTAGGATATTTGTGTTTTTGGTTGCTTTTTGTTGATCCCAATGTGTTATTCCCTCCTTTGAGCCAGGAAGTTATCTCCAATAATTTTCAGGTTGAAAAGTGCATTGTATACATGTGTATACAACATGCATACTGTAAATGTATGAAGCGTGAGCTGAGAAGTATAACACTCAGAAAGGTAAGCAAGAGCTGAATGCTGAGGCTGAAATTGACAGCAGGGATCATCCTTAGTCCATGGAACTTTGGCAGCTATGGCAGCTGAAGTCTGAACTTCTGTATGCTTAAAGTACCATATTTATAAACCAATTTTAACTGACGCAGATTAATAACAGTGCCAGACGTCTGCAGGAGGAAGGGAGCACAAGAAATTTCATAGCAAAACTTAGGAACATTTCCCACCCTGTACTTTTGAACTAAACAAGTAGTCTACAAAGTGAGTGCTAGATTTTGCTAGTGTCCTAACACCCATACAAAAATAAAGATGAATGAGATGCCCTTACTACCCCCAATTAAATTCTGTAAGCCAGAAGAGAATGTCCTACACACATGTAAGAGTGAAGTCCCTTGCTGGCAGGTTTGCAGAAACAAAATTTTATTTACACAGGCAAGTCTATCTTGAGACCTCAATTAACTCTTTACATTTCTAGAATATTTACATGATTTCATGATGCTCCAAGAATAGAGTGATGAACAAAAAAAAAAAAGATTACAGAAACTGTCAAAAGCATAGCAAAAAAAATCCAACCTATCGTTGTGCTTTAAAACTTATGATCTAGAATAATGTAGAAGTGTAGTTTTAGCACCTTGGTCATAACGGCCATGCTATATAAGACACTTAAATAGCAGAGGGGATTTCAGAAGTGACCGTATCCAGAGGTTGCCAGTGACAATTCATAAGCGAATCATAGAGTTCTTCACTTGTCTCCATAAATTGTCTGTTCATTTCATCAACATCCAAATACAACTGTGGATCTGAAAAGAAAAGCCCAGTAAGTAAAGCATCAGCACTGAGGTATGCACACAAAAGTCTCAAGAGATACACCTAGTACAACATTTTTGCTAACCAAAGTAAATAGATTTAGTAATAATTTTAATAAGGCGTTTATTCCCCTAAAACTTTAAACAAACCTGACAACTCCAATTTTCTTCTGGGGATTTGTGTATTAGAAGGCTAGGACTCTATTTGTCATTCAAGATAAAATCAAGTTTAGAAATAATCAACGACAAAACCTTCACAAAAATCATGTATTCATTTCTGCTATACTAGGTACTCCATGTAATAAAGCTTTGAACACAAGAGCAAGATGCCTCCGTACGAGGAACTGCCTGCAAGCTTCCCAAGACCAAGAATTACATTTTGTACCAAATCTCTAAGTGCAAGCTGAAACCCCCCTTTAGAACCTGCAATGGAAAGCTTTTACCTCACGGTATGGAAAACAAAGCTCATGCTTATGAATGAGTTTCCTCATGTAGAATCTGCTTAGTGGATCAATACAAGGAAAATAAATCCCACATCAGAACTTTTCAAAACAGACTGAAGGCACAATTACAGGAACCCTACTGTAGATGCCTCATTTTATTTCATATAGCATATGTCATATTAGCTTTAAAACCCCTAAGTGATCTCAGATGAACCACAGAGGGCTGACTCTTGTATCAGCTCCATTTCCAAGATCCTCTTCCAGTTCATCCAGCCTTGTATTGTTTAAGGGCACAAGTATGGCTAAAGACAGAAGACACAATGACAGAATCATCATTACCTTCAGTAAGCAGGTCATCACTGATTTCAGCCATAGCCGAAGATTCCTGCAAGACAGAATTTAATCATTTTACAAAGCTTTATAAATTCAAAATAATGCTGTTACCCTGAAACATTCTCTCTTTCCACAGACATACAAAATGCCATTTATCCTTGCAGTTACTTTTAAATGAAAGCAAGTATTAGAGTAGAGGTTGGAAGGGACTTTTGCAGGTCATAACTGACTAACTGACCAAGATAAGCTCATTTACAACAGCTATCTGCTCTGAGCAAAGCATACTGGGGAAGAAAGAACAGAAGAAGCATACATAGTTGTGCTGTCCAAACTGTTATTTGTTATACATAAACAAATAACGTATCAACCACTAATTCTGTGCACAAACTATAAGCACTATAAGCACAGATACCTCTGAAGGCAGTCTGCTGTTCTAATCTCCACGCTAAGCAGAAAGCATAGTTTCAGTTTCAGAACATATTTGCTCCAATTCACACAATTTGTACAGCTATCCATAAAGTTTCCTTATTTAAGACAAGTGCGCAATGTGTTTTACCTCAAACACAGCTGGGGCCATAACAGCATCTCCTAAAGAGCAGTCCCCAATAGCTTGCATGCTATCATAGGCAGCATAGGAGTTGTAGTTATACTCAGCATATGCATCATAATTCCACTGTGAGTAGTAGTTCTGATAATCCTGGTAATAATCATTGTAGTTGTATGACTGGTACCGCTGGAATTCCGCTTTCAGTCTGAAACACGAAAAGTTGAGAGTTTGAGAACCACAAACTGTAAACCCAGTTTTCCAGTTACACAACGTGCCAGCTTACACATTTCAAAGCTTAAAAGGAAGCTTTCCTAAACAGCTGCATTAAGTGACAGCTTAAGGCACGGCACAAGATCTTGTATTTAAACAGAAGCAGATGTCCTCACCTTTGCCAATATCAAAAGCAGTTGTTTTGCATTAAATCCAGAGCTTTGACACTATTATCATACAGAGTATTCTTAGTGTTGGCATAAGCAAGCTGCTCATAAGCCTTTGTGCTCTGCAAAGATTAATTTAAGACCAGAGACATTTATCAAGCACAGCTGCTTTAAAGATGCAGTCTTAACCCTTTCATATTTTGTTTGGTTAATTACAAGATATTTCTTCCAGAAAGATGTGAATGAAGTCACATTATGCATCTTACACTGCCTGCTAGTTTGCCTCTCCCTGCACAGTTTAGTTTATAAAGCATTCAATAGTGGCCAAGTACAGTTGTCAGGTGAAGCCAGTCTTGCTTAACACCATACTTCTAATTGTTCAGCAAGACAACCAAATCAGTGGGGAAACTATGAAATACACTTTGTTTTTTTAATGAAAAAGGGGCCACATGATTAATTTTCATTACTCCCCTTTGCCTGAGATTTTCTCTGGGGCAGCCTCACACAAGTGGCGAGAATCAAGACAACTAAACTAAAACTAATGCACACTGCATAAAGGACATTCAGATAACCATGCTACGTACTGCAGAAAATCCTTTTTAGACATGTTTTCACTAATTCTATACAGGCAGATCTCCTCTTAAAGTGGGGAAGCAGAAAAATCAGTCATATACATTTTTGTGTGCGCTGAATAGAAACTGAAGGAGTTCAGAAACAGTCACCAAAATGCGTAAACATTCATGTCAAACTGTTTAATTTGACAACTGGATATTTTGATGCCAAGACAGATACTGAGCCCTTCAGAAACATACTAATGATGTAAATTTTAATACCTACGTTGTATTTGTTTCATCACTGTAAAGTACATAGGTCTTAATATAGATATCCTATTGTCCTGCTCCTGTAGGGAGCAATTATCTTGAGACTTCTGCTTCCAACTGCATTCCTCCTTAAGAGCACTGTTAACATCCTTCTGGACAGCAGAAGCAGGGAAACATGTTTGTGTGACCTGTTTTGTTTCTAAAATAATTATGGTCACAGCAATTTTAGATAGTGCTCTCTCAGGCAACAGCATTTCCATTCTAAAGCAAAAAGAGGCAACATGTGCAGAATTATGCCAGGTAAACAGAAACAAAAGTAACATTTCTTTCTGTTGAACAGAATACACAAGCTAACCTCACATACATACTGAAATTGTTCATATGAAGGGTTTTTTCCCAGTATCCTGGATCAAAATTTATCAAATTTAGTATTGATTCTTTTAAATGTTCGGAATTGAATTGCCTTAAGTAACTGACAGACCTGAGATGAAAAGAGTAAAATCCCTCTCAGAAAGTGCTACACTCCCCACTGCCTAAGCTACTGGAAAGCAGAGAACAGTGCTTTGAAAACAGTTCTAGCAAAACTCCCCTTGACTTTCTCCCTATATTCCTACGTCTTTTCCCCACTTAAGAATTCCTATCCCCACCAGCCTACTGTAAAACCAGGGATGTGCTTCTTTCCTCTAACTAGAGAGAAAGGTCTAAGAACAAAAGCTCCCTGTCCCTTCTACTTTATTCAGGCCCAAACCTGAAAAATATTTACAAACGCATTCAGCTTTGCTAAGAAATGAAATAAAGCTGGCTGCAAGAGCAGATAAGCCCAAGCTACACTGTGTGGTTAGACTGCAGTTGGATTCCCCCAGCAATCCTGAAACAGGCTGATAAATCCAGGGAGTCAAAACAATCTCTGCATTTTTGATTTTGTAGACTGCATCCTACAGCCAGTGTTACAGCCGTTACAGCAAGGGCCACAGACTTTACAAAGGCAGAGCTACGAGAATCTGATTATTTAGAATAACTGTATCAATGCACAACTCATTGGTTACCTTTTAGAAATTCCTATGCTCAGCCGGATTCGTTTTCCCCCCAGACCTGGTGCATTCTGGCAGTCTTGCAGTGCCCTCATCTGATCACCTTGCTCACCAAATCTGACATAGGCATACCCTCTACAATTTTCAAAAGGGAGAAAACAAATTCTAGTATGCATAACAGTTACAAGACTAATTAATTCAGTTTGTCTTCTACAAAAACAGAAGGTAGCAGCTACTATAGCTTCTATTACTTAAGCAACCTCTCTGGCATATGCACATGCACGGAAGAGGCTTTCACCAAATCAAAAACTTGGGCCAGAAGCAAAAAGCCTGCTCTTTGCTAGCAATAAGATGCAACTTGCTGAGAGCCAGCAGAATAATACATTTTAACTGCTATCTGCATAAGTAATCAGATTCTATATTTCTGCATAGACAGAGTTCATTTATCAGTTATTAACACACTCCTGCTACTGTAGAACACTAGTATTCTTTTTAACTGCCTTCTCTTAAGCTTCTTGAATTAGTCTGTTACAGGCAGCACCGCCTGAACATAAACTCCTACATTATTCCTGCTTGACTCACTGCATGGCCAACAGTTTCAGCTAGGCTTTAGTTACTATCAGTGAAATTGCATTCAATCTCCCAAACCCCTCAGATTTGCCAGGCCTCGTGCTTTTCTCCCACACAAAGAATGGGAATTTTGACCTCAGTATTGCAGATGACAAAGCTGCACCGATTTCAGTGCACAGCTCTCCCTTCTCCCAGCATCTGATTATTTTTTTTTTTTAATGTAAATCTACGTAACTAAATCAAAGCTTTTCAAAGTTAACTGACTGCTTAAACCAGCGTTTCAGAAACTCAAGGACCTGTGCTGCTAAGAAAAGCAGTGCTTAAAACTAATCTCATTCCTCTTGCTTCAGAAAAAAAGCAGGGAAGTTCTGCCACGAGTTCTTACATATCACTACAGAAGCAGGCACAACCAACTGCATTACAAATTTACACTGAATTACCTGGAATATCCCAGCAGGTCCGTTGCTATTTTGCAGTCAAGACATGAGGGATACCTCTTTAGGAAATAGTCATAGAGCTGGAAATCATCCACTTCTGGAGTAAGCTCCCCAACAAATATTGAATAATCCGGTCTTTAAGAAGATAAAGAACAGTTTTAAAACTTTCAGACCAAAATAGTGATTCCAGTATTAAAACAATTATTATATTACAGCTTGTTAGAACCAGACAAATTAGTCTAGAGTACTTCAGTGCAAAAGACACTGAAATGTACAGAACTGCAATGCCATCACACCAGCATACAGTTCTCCGGTACTGTAGGTCTAACTCTACTGCTTTAGCAACAAGGATCCATTTTCTTTCAGAAATTTGTTTCAAAATCAACATATTTACTTGGTTTTATATATATATATATAAATTATATATTATATATATTATATATATATATCAGGGGGATGGAACTAGCTGATCTTAAAGGTCCCTTCCAACCCAAAGCATTCTATGATTGCCCAAACAAGAGGCACAGAAATACCCTGACAAATTAGCTCATACTTCAGCCATGGCTGTGACTGTTTTGCCACCGCTTGCCAGTGACCACAGAGTTTTTCAAGTGAGTGATGACATTCAGTGGTCACCATCAACCTCAGCAGATAAAGAGAGCCAGAGCTTTTCATGTTCCAAGGGCTTTACCTGACTGTACTGCTGGTAGTAGTAGTAGCACTAACAAACTCTATTCTTCCTGGTTTTATTTTGTTCTTTTTCTTCCGCTTCTTCTGCGGTGTTCTCCACCAGCTGTAGGCCTGGAGACATTCTCGCTTTTTCCCAAGTAAATCCTGTTGGGATAAAAAACACCTCTATAGTATTTAGCCTCATTTACATTCCTCCCTCCCACTCCCCATCACCACAGGTGATTTCCCCATATTCACCTTGCCCTTGAAAGAAGCCTGGGGTCCCATTTCTCCCTCCGCCTCCCATGAGGGAAAGCAGCCTCTGGGGAAAACGCCTGGCAAAAATAACAGAGCCAAAGGATTGTATGAACAGCCACATTCCCCTGACTTGTCAAGCTGGCTAACGGATTGACAGCTTCCTCTTGGAATTCGGAAGAAAGCAGTTAGTCCTTCGATGCTGGTCAATCCTAAATGTTAAGTAGCTCCAGGACTGGACTGTGCTCCACCTGAGCTCTAAGACTCTCAAAAAAAATAAAAAGCCCTCAGTGGCACAGTGAGCCAAAAAAATTTATATATCAAACTATCATTCTTGCTCAGAAAGGGATCTCAGCTGTCCCTACTTCTCCTCTCCTAGGAGGTCTTCTTTGCTTCTATGAGATGCCTCTCCTCACTAGCTAGCAGCGGGCTACTCTCCCAGGCCAGGAACAACAACAGGAGGCCCATTAATGGAACGTGAGAAGAAAGAAGACCACAAACCAACTTGGCTGAGGGAAAGCGCTAAACCCAGATGCAAGGCCAGGAAGAAAGAGGCATAAAAAGCACCTCAAAAAAACAAACTGCAAACCCCAAAAGCCAGTTTAAAAAATGTGGGGTAACAAAAAAAAAAAAAAAAAAAAAAAAAAAAAAAAACAGCCATATTAACAGGTTGCCTCCCTCATTCAATCTTCTGAAGAACGATTTCCAAAAACAAGAATGGTATTTTTCAGTATCATTTTTAACTTTACTTACGCAGCGTTTAACGTTCTTCCTCTAGAACACCTCTACATAACTTACATAGAGAGTGTTATTTGCAAGATCCTTCAGAAGAACTCATGCTCAAATAATCCAAACTGCAAAGTTTAATGCCATGCTCCCAACCTGTTTCGGTTGTTACAATTAAGCATACACAGGACAACCACCAGTTACCAGAGGAAATCATGGGACTAGAAGAATACCCCACTCGGAGTGAGCTAGCTATTTCAGCTTTACATTCACCGAGGATTTTGAATGTTCTGGAACCCATTTAGATGCTACAAACCTGAATTTCTCACCAAATGATCTTACCTGGCTCGTCATGGTTGAAAAAAAAAATCTGTCTTCTGCCTTCTTTCAAGGGACGCAGATGCAACAGTTCAGTTTATTGCAATCCTTCAGCTGAAAGAAAGTGTGAGGGAGGACCAAGAATCTTAATTCTGAAATCAATTAATTTCAAAGATGTTCACTCTAACAGTTTTAACATTATTAATTCACAGCTAGGGAACGTAAGTTCTGACTTGTCATTGCTAAAGCAATGGAAATAAAAATGATGTATGACTAAGGGCACTACAATTAGAAGTTGTAGCAGTTCACAGATTTTTTCCTGCTGTCCAAAGCACTACAACATTTTATAAACAGCTTTTTAGTTACCTACAGTTTACTCACGTCTAGAAAACACACCAGATCATAATTTACAAGCTCTAAAATAATTAAAAACAAGGCAACAAAATGCAAGCCGTTTTCTACAATATCTCAAGGTCTGCTTCACCCCACTCTCCACCCCCTTTTGAGCCAAATAAGGATTTGTAACTTCCTATTGCACAAAGTTACACAGCTGAAAAGGAGCAATGATACCTCCTAAGCATTGATGAATAAGAGAGTAAATAAAGAAAGAACAGCAAAGGTAAAATTGATCCAACTGTTCCTTCTCCAAATCTTTTCTTAGTTATATCTTGTCTTTTGTCTCTTCTCAGACTTCCCTACAAATCAATTAGCAACAAAGAGGGACCTTTTCCTACTATTAAAATCCTGGACACCCTTAAGAAGCATACAGCTATTTCCAATTGATAACCTTTCCTGTCCCCCAGAAAACATTTTCATTTACAGAATACAAGGGCTGCTCTAAAAGTAATGCCCCCTATGTTATTATGTTGACCCACAATGCCAGAGGTGGATGTTGTTGTGTGGCAGTAAAGGCTGAACCTTCCCACCAATAGCCCATTCCACGTTGTTGCCATGGGACAGACAGCAGCAGAGGGGCAGCCTGACAAAATGGCATCTGACATGGAAGTGTGGATGAAGCAAAGGGATGGAATTTAATTCCTCCATGGAGAAAAAACAGCACCCACTGACGTTTATCAACAGTTGCTGAACATTTAAGGAGACCAAAAGGTAGATGTGAGCACAGTAAATGATGTATTTCAACAGTAGCAACAGTGGGTCACCTCTGCTGGTACAGACTTGCAGGCTCTTGTTCATGGCTACCAAAAGCACACAGCTAATGTTGGTGACTATGTTGAAAAACAGTGCTATTAGGCTTTTTCTATCTGTTGTAGCTTTTGTGGAAATAAACGGGAGGCATCACTATCAGAGCAACCTATGGATGGTGTGCAAGGGGATAATACATTTCCAATTCACCACTACTTTTTGTCTTTATATCCAAGGTAACTCTTCTAAGCAGACGTTTGATTGCTGGAATTTAACTCCCATTTCCACATAACAAGTTATGTAACACTCTACAAACTGATTGGTTGGAGTCACGTTCACATAATTACAGAGTATTTGTAATGCCTTAGAGGTGTGGCCATGGAGGTGAACAGTTCAGCACGGTGCTTCTGAAAATGGGTTACGCTATCCTGACACAGGATAGGCATGGTGTCACACAAAGTAGCTATGTGCACTTCATCTCCATAGCCATTTCACACCCAATTAAGTACACACAAGTCCTTAAATACAGGGACACACCAGTAAGGTCAGTGTATAACCTGCCACTAAACATAACTGTGCTGAGGGATGATCATCAGCATGTTTTTTCCAATTAAGGAGGTTGTATTAATAAGAATAGCCTTTAGTTCCTTAATTTAAGTTTCTTAACTTCAGTTCCTTAACTTAAACCTTACTTTTATTAAAAAGCTCAAACGCTTAATGCCTTCAATATTGGAATCCTCATCTTTGTATTCCTCAGTGCATAATGCTTTATTTTATTTATTTTCAGAAAACTTACCACTCTTCACTCGTGCAGATTTACCAGGAGATGCCAAACACTACAACACAACTTTACACCATAAAAAAAAGTATGAGAGGGCAAACGATGCAACAGCTCTGCAACCACAGTTACTGCAGACTCATGCACAACTGCTCTCGTACTCTTCTCCCATCCGCTCTTCAGTGGTGCCTCTTTTCACTGCAAGTCAAAAACACATTTAAAAACCAATTGAGAGAGCACGCGTGTGACGTGGCGTGTACACCTTCAAGCCCAGCTACGCTCACAGCACCTTTATCTCTTCGGTGGGGCAGGTATAACCTCCGGAACTCAAGCAGTTCCTTCTCTGGCTTACATGGGCTCTCCACCGGGCTTTTCACCCCACGGCTTGGCTGCACATTAGCTGTTAATACGCCGCACTGCCGTCTCGGCAGCGCTGGGCCGGGCCGGGCCGGGCCGCCCCTCCCGGCCTACCATAGAGAGGGACACGGGTGGGTTGTTCGCCGCCGTGCCGCCTCGCGGGCGACAACAGCGCCCCGCCCGGCCAAAGTCCTCCGCCGCAGCAGCCTGGCGCCGGGGCCGCGCTGCCCGTTTCCTGCTGCGCCCCACGGCAATAAAAAGCGCCAAAAAATAGCAACATCACGAGGAAGCCAAGAGTGGGGAGGAAGCGGAGGGGGGCAGGGCGGGCACGGCTGTAACGCTCGGTTCCCCCCGCCGCCACGGGGGTGACGCGGCCTAACGGCCGCGGCCTCCACGCCCCGCGGGCCCTGTAGGGGCGGCCCCGATACGCCGAGCTGCGGGAGGCGCCGCTTCTCCCTGCCTGGCGTCGCTCGACCGCTCGCCTCCCGCCTCCCGAGCCCGGCCCTCCCGCCCCCGGCCCGCACTAACGCCTCTCGCCGTCCGCGCCGCCATCGGGAGCCGCGCGCCCCGCGCTTCCGCCCCGCGAGGACCCCTGAGCCGGGCTGCCCGGCGAGGACCCCTGAGCCGGGCTGCCCCGCAGCGCGCCTGACTCCGCGGCGCTGCGCCTTCCCCCGCCGCCCCTCAAAGCGCCGCCGCCCCCCGGCAGGCACCGCCGAGGACGGGCCGAGAGCCGGCGACGGGGCGCAGCGGGGCGACCACGCCGATGGAGCTGGTGGCCGGCTGCTACGAGCAGGTCCTCTTCGGCTTCGCTGCGCGGCCCGGACAGGTAACGCGGCACAAGGAAGGAAGGGGAGGCGAAGCACGCGCGGAGGCCCAGCGGCCGCCACCCACCTGAGGCAGCCCTGCTGCTCCTCGTCGTCGCTGCCGCTCTCGCTCGGGCCGTGGCCGCGGGGCCGGCTCGGGGTGGGCTTTTAAAGCTCGGCGGGGGCGGGGCGGCCGCCCGCAAGCACGGGCTCGGCCCACGGCGCGTGGGAGCGGCGGGTTCTTCGCGGCTCGTTGCCCTGCTGCCTTCCTGCCTTCGGCCTCGTCGCACCGGGAGCCGCCACGTGATCCCCGAGGACCGGCGCCAGGCGGGAGGCGTGCGGGTGTCAGCGGGGGAGAACGGGCAGTCGGGCCGCCAAAGCCCTCTGCTGATAACTGCGTGCGGGTCCTGCGTGCGCACAGCCGCGTCTGAAAGTGGAGCTGATTATAACAGGTGGTCTGGGCGCTGAGATCGCCCTGTCTGGTCTTGAAACAGCATGTTAACTCGATGCTGCTCCATCATCCTTGTAGCTAAGTGTGATTTCTTTGCGTTTTACACGTCGGCTTTTTCAGATTTTGTGAACTCTGATCTTGGTCACTTCTTGGCTGATGAAGCCATGAGGATCTTCTCTTCAGAAAGACCCCTTCGTTTTGTTTCCTTCACAGCCCTGGACGGTTACCCCCGATTTTACCCACCATGCCCACACTGCTTCTCTGTCGGCCGTAGCAGTGAACAGCAAGTATGTGGTCACGGGGAGCAGGGATGAGTCGATCCAGATCTATGACATGAGGAAGAAGGTGGAGCATGGGGCACTGTTGCAGCACAATGGTAAGCATCAGGGATAGAAACTCAGAGCTCAGTTTCTGAATATTTGTTCGTTACCAGAAGAAGAAAATTCAGATTGTTCTGTTGTAGTCTTTAATAGTGGTGGTGTTTCAGCCACCGTGGTCTGATGATACAAACAAGGCAAGCTTTTGAGCATGAAAATCCAAAAATTGTTTTAGGTGTCAGACCACAAATACATCTGCTGCTTCCAAATGTTTTCAGTTTTACCCATTTCAGAATTTATGGCCCAGAAATGACGTTAAGAATGATTTTTGTTCTACCAGGACAGTTTCTCCAGACCATGCCTGCTCCTAACAGCCATCTTTCTCAGTGTACTTGTTCCATCATCCACCCAAAAGAGATGGTTTGTGTGTAAGGACAGGCTGCTGCTGCCAGGAAGATTGCCTTGTACCTTAAAATCATAGAATCACAAGGTTGGAAAGGACCTACAAGATCATGTAGTCCAACCGTCCTCCCATCATCACTGCTACCACAAGCTACTAAACCATCTCTCGTAGCTCCTCATCCAGGCACCTCTTGAACACTGCCAAGGACAGCGACTCCACCACCTCCCTGGGCCGCCATTCCAGTGCCTGACCACTCTGAGAGAAAAAGTTTTTCCTTATGTCTAACCTAAACCTCCTCTGGTACAACTTGTGGCCATTTCCTCGGGTTCTGTTTGTTGCCTGGGAGAAGAGGCCTCGTCACATCCTCCTTATCACCTTGCCTGATCTGTGTGCTTCCTAAATTACAGTTGTCAAAAAGACAGTTGATATTAGTCCATATAAATGTGTTCAGGTCACCTGGGACTCAATCCCAGTTGTCCTTTTTCTCCTGATAGTCTAGAAGTATAATGGAGCTAAATTCACCATGGTACCTGTGTTCAACTTATGTACAGTAAACGGGGTGCTTCTGTTACAGTTGAAGCTGGCTGGGAGCTCAGCACCACACAGCCATTTGCTCACCATCCCCAGCAGTGGGATGGAGAAGAGAAAAAAGAAAAAAAAGAACCCAAAAACTATTTGCTAAGACAGAGAAAAAGGAAATAGTGATGATGATAATTATGTTTGTACAGAACAAGTGATGCACAATGCAGTTGCTCACCACTAGTTCCCAGCCAGTCCCTGAGTAGCAGCTGCACCCCCCAGCCAATTTCCCCCAGTTTTATAGTTTGTTCACATGATGACATATGGTGTGGGATATTCCTTTGGCCAGTTTAGGTCAGCTGTCCTGGTTCTGTCCACTCTTTGTTCCTTGTCCCCCCCCAGCCCATCACTCGCAGGGCAGTACGAGAAGCTGATAAACTGAAATGTCCTTGTCTCTGTGCAGCACTGCCCAGCAACAACTGAAACGTCTGTGTTATCAGTGTTGCTTTTCTCCTAGAGCCAGAACACAGCATCATATCGGGCACTATAATGAAAATGAACTCTGTCCCACCTGAAACCAGGACAGTGGTAAATTCAGCTGTGTGCCAAGAGCAAGGCTTTGATGTAAGAACACTGCGTATCACTGGTAGAACCTGTGTGTCACCTGCACCATGCTGGCCAAGTACTGCTATGGCAGAGAGCAGATCAGACATTTCAGACATGTAGGACTGTAGAGGAACTAAAAGAGCACATCAACAAATGTAACAGAAATGTCTGTAGCTAATTTCAATGCTAGAAGCACCTCTGTTAGCTAATATGTTCTCTGTGTGGTAACTGTTAGTACGTACAAGATTGTTGATAACTCTGGCTTGAATTTCTAGGCACAATAACTTGTCTGGAGTTCTATGGTACTGCACATCTACTGAGTGGGGCTGAGGATGGACTGATTTGTATCTGGAACACAAAGAGATGGGAATGCCTGAAATCCATTAAGGCGCATAAGTGAGTTTCTTAAATCTGCATATTCAGATGAGTTTTCATAATTATTTTCCTTGTAAATAATATATGTGGCTAACACTTTGTTTTGTTTTTATCAGAGGGCATGTGACATCTCTTTCTATTCATCCATCCGGGAAATTAGCTTTGTCAGTAGGAACAGATAAAACATTAAGGTGAGTCCAAACTAATGAAGAAGGCTGGATGTGGCTCTGGGCAGCCTGGTCTGGTGGTTGGTGACCCTGCACATAGCAGGGGGTTGGAACTGGATGAGCACTGTGGTCCTTTTCAGCCCAGGCCATTCTATGATTCTGTGATTCTTCTTGCTGAATTCTAACTCTTTTTAGTCACTTGTAGATGTGTGCATTTGCATTCTGGAATAAAAATTAAAGCCGTTGAGTTTTATTCCGTGTTAGAAAAGTAAATTTACACTTGGAGTGTATATGAGTTGCTACAGATATGTACAAGTATTTTAAGCATGCTGTGTTATCAAGACAAATTGGTATTTGGCTTCCTTTTGTGCTCTGCATTGCAAACTGATTTAAAAAATAAATATCACAGATTCAGCCTTGCAGTGTACAAGCAATACAGTAAGTCATCAATTTCTCCTGCATTAAGGAAAGCACTGAAAGATAGAGAGATGCTTAAAAGCTTCCTTCACATGTGAGCTGATAGGGCTTCGGTTTCACTGTGCCATTTAACCAGAATGCACGTTATCTGTTGTTGTCTTTCAGAACTTGGAATCTTGTAGAAGGACGATCAGCCTTTATCAAAAACCTGAAGCAAAGTGAGTTTATCAGTCTAAATCCATTAATAAGTGGAATTAGACAGTTGGGGTTTTTTTGTTTTCTTTTTCTAGAAGGAAAGGCAGACTGTGTTAAATCAACAAGTCAGTTAATGGTGAGCTATTTTCACAATGTATTTTACACATGCTGGAAAGTACGTGTCCTTGAATTGTAGTCATTTACCAAAAGGAAAACGTCATGACAGTAAAAATCCTTTTTTCCTCCCTTGAAGCTTGATATCAGGACATTTAAATAAATATGTTTTTTTTTCCTTCCTTTATGCACTTCTGTCAATCAGAAATGAACATTTAAGAGCATACATTGACTAGATTATTTTTCCTCTGAATTTTTCTCTGCTTCACCTAGAACATAGGAGGTAGCCACTAGAAGGATGTTTACTTTTAGTGTCTCATGTGTTACAGAATACAAAAAAACTGTGTATATGTATCTAAGAATGTTCCTCTGTCTACAGATGCCCACATAATTAAGTGGTCCCCTGATGGAGAGAAATATGTGACTGTGATAACAAATAAAGTGGATATCTACAAACTCGATACAGCTTCAATCACTGGCACTATCACAATAGAGAAAAGAATTTCTTCCATTAGATTTATTACAGTAAGTACAAAAGAAAAGCTGGGAAGCTAACTGCTTTGAAACATACGAATTTAATCACACTTGCATTTCTTTTTTCCCATTTCAAGGATTCTGTCCTTGCCATAGCTGGAGATGATGAAATTATAAGGTTCTACAGCTGTGACTCTCAAAAATGTCTGTGTGATTTTAAAGCTCATGAAAACAGGTATTTTATATTTGTGTACTACTTCAATATTTATGGCAGTGCTGAGTACTCAGTATACAAAGTTGCAGTGTTCACACATTTTACTACTGTTCTTGTATTTGTGTAGAAAGTAAATTTACTCAATGTGCTAAGTTCCACGTTTGGAACAGACTTGTTTGCTTTTGGCATAAGCAGAAGTACTGTGCTATCTTTGCATGCTACAAAAACAGCTGGGTTTAGAATTAGGAATATTACAGTTCTAACCTTAGCAATTTAAGTACTGTGTAAAATATTAAGGTCTTAAGTTCCAGATCAGTATAGATCATGTCTAAATATATGTCTTAAATATAAGACCTACATTTACTGGTGTGCCTGTGTGTTAATACTTTTTTTCACAAGGAAGGTCTTCCTCTCTTTTCCCTCCTCAAAGCTTTGTTGTGTCTGAACTGATGCATCTCTACAAGTTGTAATACCAAAAACCTTCATGGGGCCACTGGGTTCTGTAGTTCTTCTCAGCCAATGAGATGAAAATTGCTCAACAGGGTTTCCACTGCCAAACTGGATTGTACTGGACAGGCACATTTGAAAGGAGACATCTTGTGATGTCTGACTCTCATAGTTGGGTCTGTCCTCATGACAGCTGCACCCTTGGCAGTTGTGAATTACCCAGCAGGTTGGTGGGGAGCTGCTCAAGGGTGGCTGGTTCCTCTGAATGTCTGCTCACCCTGGTGTCTTTGCAGTGGAAAGCTGCTAAGTGGGGAGACCAAACCACAAAAGGTTCTACCAAATTAGTGGATTTGATATCAAATGCATGCCATATATATGTAACATTTTTATATATGGATATGAAACGTGCTTACATATACATGTGTACAGTTTTTCTCAGTGTATTTCACGTATTTCTGAAAGTGGGCACTGGTATTTGGCAAGTAGGCAAGGCTGTCTAAAGAATGTTCAGCCTTTACAGTTTCTAATTGTTTAGGATACTTACATAAAACATACCAGTTGTATTCATTCCAGACAGTAGGATATTCTCTGTTGTTGTATACATTTATTTATGTATGTGTGAGATGTCGTGTATTTATTTATGTATTTTTCCCAGTTCTGATTTTAATTATTTTAATTAATCAAAACAGGAAAACTTTAACTACTGTGCCCCTGATGCAGACAATAGTGTGTACTTAAAGGTACTGACACGTTCTGAACTGAATCCTATCTGCCTAGCAAGGACATGTATTCCTACTGTAAATGGCAGCACTCAAAATGGGTCATCTTTCCAAGTTACTGCCTGTCCTTTGTGGGCTTTTTTACTGTTCAAACTGACTCCTGTACTGTTGCCTGTGCAGCTCTAATTGCTGTCAGCTTACTGTTCTGAAGGGATCTGCCGTGTTACGCAGTAACCAAGTATAACATTCTCTTCACAGAATAAAAGATATCTATAGTTTTGAAAGGGAAGGACAACATGTTATTGTTACTGCATCCAGTGATGGTTACATTAAAGTGTGGAATCTGGATGTTAATAAGGTGGGTCTGTTGAACTGCTCAACTTATGGAAAAGCATCAATCAGAATTGTGGAGTGTTTTGTTGTAATAATCAATTTTACAGCACTGGTGGAATTTTATTTGTAATCTGCATGTCTTGATCCTTCTCCCCATTACGTTCAGTGCACATATATATGTGCATAGTTTATGCACCTGTATATTTTGGCATCTTTTCTTTTAACAAGCTACAAAATCAGATTATGAAGCTCTCTTTTATACATGAAATCATGCTTCTCTTCAAATATAGCTGGCAAAATTTACCACTGTCCAAACAGTTAGGTATGTTACAATGACTGCAGTGAAGCTGTGTAGTGCTGTTGGCTGTTGCTAACCATTTAAAGGTGCAAAAAACTGCTGTGCAGAAAAACTCAGATCACAGAATCATAGAATTGCTCAGGTCGGAAAAGACCTTAAATCACCAAATCCATTACTATTCTGTGTACATTTATTTCATGTATTTTCCAACAATTTAACAAGGAATTGTGCCTTATCTTTCAAGTTCCCCTTCTTTACTGTTTTGTTCTGGGACTTGCCTTGTAAAATCAGAATTAGATTTTTTGTTTAGTGCCCAATAATAAGGGCTCTACTGTATTCTGCTATAGATATCTTAACATTGGAATAAATCTCACTTTGTATTTCTATTCTGAATTCATACATTTTTAATTTCAGCCCTCGTGATGGTTTTTATATTCTTTTAAGCACAGTAGTGAGAATCCTTTTTTCCCCTTTGTCTGAAATCCCAGGTCTGCTTTTGCATGATTGAAATAGCGATCGAGGAACTCTTTAACTTCCTCTGTAACGTTGTCTTTACTTTAACCAAGTGTGTGATTTATTTTCTTTCTTCTTACTGCACAGACAAATCTTTGTAAACCCCTGCATAACTGTGTGGGTTGCTCTGCCCAGCTCTGAGAGGCACAATACATCTACTAGAAGTAGTTTCTAGAGGATCAGTGCTGCTGTTTTGCACGTGTGTTTGTGACACATTACCCTTGATACCTGCAGTAGGATTTTGCTCAACAGTTGCAGAGCTGAGCATACAGATGCAGTTAAGCAATTTGAAACACACCACGTAAGGATTATTTTCAATCAGCAGCCGTGTTTTTGTGAGGGACAAAAAGAACCTGGTGCAGTAACTTAAATTATTTTAACTCTACTGAAAACGCCTTGTAATCTGGATAAGCTTCTGAAAACATTCACTTTTTTTTGTGGGCCTGTGACTCGTCTGCTCATTCATCGTGTCGGACCACCTCTGCATGGTAAAGCATGCTGATGTCACTTAGCAAGATGTGCACTGGCAGCTCTTGGGAGTTTTTTTTGTAAAAAGCACCACTGAGGAGTGGTAGCAGAAACAGGGCTGTAACTGTGCCCATTAACCTGCGTGCAGCCTCTGCTTCTTAACATTGTTAGGCACCCTACCATTTTTAGGAGCAGGTTTTTCACTCAGAGGGTGGTGAGGCACTGGAACAGGTTGCCCAAGGAGGCTGTGGATGCCCCATCCCTGGAGGCATTCAAGGCCAGGCTGGATGTGGCTCTGGGCAGCCTGGTCTGCTGGTTGGTGACCTGCACATAGCAGGGGGTTGGAACTGGATGAGCACTGTGGTCCTTTTCAACCCAGGCCATTCTGTGATTCTGTGATTCTCCAGAAAAGAAGTGGGAACTGGGCCATACAATTCTTCCTCCGTTTAGATAATTTAGTACATTTTTAAATAGAAGGGATGTTTAATTAATTTTCCATATTCAGATGAAAAACGTGCCATCTTTATTATGTGAAGTCAGCACCAAAGCTAGGCTGACATGCCTTGCAGTGTGGCTTGACCAAGCTTCAGAAATGAAAGAAAATTGTGAAAAAACTGCAACACCAACTCAAGGTAATAAAATTATCTGTATTTTCAGTTATTACCGTGACTGTGAAATGTAAGATAGTGAATGGGACGTTTTTACTGTATGCTTTTGTAGTTTAAGGAACTGGGGATGTGGCAAGTTGCATAGATATCTACATCTACTTAATAGTCTCAGGCCTGCACTTAATAAAGCCACAACTATGGAAACTATTTGTGAGCAGATGCACACAGGAACTGAGTGATGATTTGGAATTGAGGGAAATGGTTCTTCTGTTTGTGGAAACTTAATTTGTGATACATTGCATTGTAATGAGAGGACATCTTTTCACTTCTATGATACGAAAGCTTTGTTTCTCTTTAGTGGAATAACTCTGAACTCTGAAGCTTTCAGGACAGATAACAAAGGAATGAACAGTCTGATAGAACAGAACGTTCCTGTACTGCTATGAACTTAGATCTGATGCCAGTGCAGTTGGGCAAAGTCTGGCCCAGGGGTTGGTTGGTTGGTTGGTTGGTTGGTTGGTGGCAGGAGTTGTTGATTTTTTTTGCTGCTGTTGTTTTCCTGTATACTGAGTTACTTCCATATTTGATCTTTAGGGATTTTCTTAACAAAAAGTAGCATAGATGACACACACTGCTGTAAATCAGTTATGGCTTAAATTCCTCCTTTTTTAATGGGAGATACAAATAAGCCTCTGTAATGTTTTAGACTACAGACTGGAAATAAATGTCAGAGTGAATAATTTCTTGCTTTTTTCAGCAAATGAAGATGAGAAGCCATCAGTAGACAAGAAGAAGAAAGTCTGTGGCACGAATAAAAGTGGTAAACTGACAAAACAACACAGACAAATTGCTCCAGCTAAGCGAAAATTGGAAGCTCCACTGCAAAAGAAGAAAAAGAAGCCGAATAGCTCAGAATGAAGGCGAATGCTTTTTCTCCTGAATAAGAAGTAAATGCTGGTGCTGCTGTAGTTTTTACAAGGATGTTTTAAAACTTCTTGGCGGGACAAACACCTCTGAACTGATACGGTTTTCAAGAGTCATTATTTTTTACCCAGATGAATTGGCTGATCATTCTGAGAAATAGTAAAAGGGATGGCAACTTTACCTGGGAGAATGAGGCTGAAATAAACTCACAGTACGTAATGCTTATATTCTTATATTTACAGCAGCATACACTTTTTAACAGATTCTGAAATAGGCAGCTAAAATGATAAAAAACAGCTACATCTGTCTCAGATAAATTTTTGTGTCTCAGCTAAATACATATTAAAGTTATATTCTTTACTCATAAGTCATTCTTACATTGAAAATTCTCTGTTCAGACCACTGAAAATATAATCTGCCTTTGTTTCTCATGACTTCTACTTTAAGAAGGAATATATTCAAATTATTTAAACTGTTATCACTTTTCATTCATACATTCACAAAAAACTGCTTTTTAGTTCTTAATCCAGAGTTATGCAGAGATTTTGTGAACAGAATATTTGGTTTTTTACTCTATGCTCTATGCGTTTAATTTTTTCTTTAAGTCCCCCTATAAGCACCCTATATAAGGTCTAGGTCCCCCCTTTTTATAGCCGTTTCCTGACTCAATGAAACACTTTAAGAGTGTTTATTAAAAGTTTACATTGTATACTTTCAAGAACTTCCAAAATTCCAGTGTGAATGAAATACAGATAGATTGGCTTTGGGGGTTGACATGATTGAAATCCTTTGTTCAGAATACAGCATGTATGTTTACATGGAAGAGTTAATAGGGTTGTACTGTCTCTTCTCCATACCATATTTTTTCATGTCCTTGATCTGAATCATGTTGTTTTAAAAAAAAATATCTAACATTTGAAACATTTGTCACCTTGATAAAATGTCAGCCATCTGTTTTGCACTTAAACACAAAGTGCATTCTCAGCATTCTCAGTCAGCAAGAACAGAATTTTGTCCTAAGTCTTATTTCAGTTACACAGTGGGAAAAACAAAGTGTAGTATTTGACCTTGTCCAGCTCAAAGTTCTCTTTGTTCTTTTAAATGAAGGGATTCTAATGTTTTGTTTTCCTATACTATAGTCATTATTTATTCTGTTTTCATGAGGTAACTGGAATTAGGCTTTATCCTTACTCAGTTTAACAACAATATGCTCTTCCATATCAGTGTCACCAGAGAAAAGGTACAGGGAAAAAAACAGGAAGAAGAGTGAGCCCAATCTGGAACCAGAAATGCAGCCTCCTGCCTTAGGCTTGTAAAATAAGGTACAACTCCAGCCTGGCTCTGAGAACGCTCAGATATTGAAACAGAGCATCTGAGCTGTTATGAGATTGCTCATGTGCCAATAGCAATCTTCTCTTGGAGGCAGATGTCTGTGTTTCTCCTTTGCAACTGTTCCCTTTATTTAGATGAGTTATGAGAACACCACGTCTGAATAGGCAGTGTACTCTGTTTAAATGAGCCCAGCAATAAAGGGTTGTTTTTAACTTCAATAGGCTCCTACAGCTAACATAGAACTTACATTTTTCTCTCATTGAAGTTTATACTTCATGAAGTACAACAGATTTAAAATTTTTGCCTTATGTCTGTGCTTAGCAAACTGGCTGCCACTAGTAGAGCAATTTCCACTGAAATTTCAAATACATGAGCCCATGGCCATGAGCATCACTGCTATTGAAGCCAGGTGTCATGAACACCAGCAAAAACCCAGTCTGCACATCATTTTAAGAATGAAAAAGCAAAACTTCCATGGATCTTTGGTTTGGAGCTTTAGGCTTATGAATCAAATTGCACATTTGTAAAAATCCAAACTCCCTTGGTACTAACATCTTATCAGATTCAGAACAATTTGTGAACAGACTGAGAAATCCAGTGCAAACAGCTTCTAAGATGAAATGCAGAAAGTCTTGGAAGCAAAACTTGTTTCATATACCTTGAGTGCATGCTTGGCCACCAACCAGTGCTTGGCAGCACTGCAGTTTGTTCTCTGGTGCACGCTGTCCCTTTCAGAATGTTTTCCATTCTGGTTTTCAGAGAACTAGCTAGAACAACAGAAGGCAGCAGCAGAGAAAAAGAATCACAGAATGGGTAAGGTTGGAAAAGACAACTGAGATCATTAAGTCCAACTGCCAACCCATCCCCACCATGCCCAGTAACCATGTCCTTCAGTGCCACATCCACACAACTCTTGACCACCTCAGCCCATTCCAGTGCCTCACCGCTCCGAGGAGAAGAAATCTTTCCTAACACCCAACCTGAACCTCCCTTGGTGCAACTTGAGGCCGTTCCCTCTCGCCCTATCGGTGTCACCTGGGAGAGGCTGACCCGAAGAGGTACCAGAAATGAAAAAGCTCATCCTGCCTTAAGAACAGCGAGATGGGTGGCAGTGGTAAAACGCCACAAGAACCCCGAAGCAAACCAGGAGCAGCAGCTTGGGGGCCTCCTCAGCACCCCAGGCGCTTTACTCGCAACTCCAGCCGAATGAGAAGACACGGACCATTCCCACCCATCAGCACGGGCGGGCTCTTTTGTCGCTTCTCCCTCGAATCGGACGGAACGGGGCGGCTCCGCGATGCGACTCCCTTTCACCTCCCCTTCCGCAAGGCGCCCTGCTCCGCCCCGCTGCAGGCCGGTAGGTGGGCACGGCCGGGTTCCGCTCCTGCCTACGGCCAGCCCCATAGCCAGCCCCATAGCCAGCCCCATAGCCAGCCCCATAGCCGGCCCCACGGCTGCTTTCCCAGCTCATCCTGCGTGTCACTTCTTGGCTTCGGGTTCGGGCAGGTCCTCCCGCGGCAAACAAATATCCTTGTTATTATCTGCCTCCCTCCCCAACCGCGTTTAGAACGACTCCCCCCTCCCCCCAGTTTATTTTCCGGTTTTCAGCATGGCCGTGGATTGGATCGGGTTCGGCTACGCCGCTCTGGTGACATCGGGAGGGCTCATTGGCTACGCTAAAGCAGGTACGGTGCTGGAAGCGCCTTCCGACCCTCTTCCCTGCTTGTTCCGACAGCCCCCCACCTCGCGGTCCCGAGGGGGAGAAGCGAGAGGCTGTGCCGGGCGCTGATAGCGGGGCTCGGGGCGCGGTGCCGTCGGAAGAGCTGCTGCTGGGCCCGATAAGCCGCAGTCCGCCTCCTGCGGAGCGCCGATAGCCCGGTTCGGCGTTGGGCGGTGCGGCTGCACTGGCGTGGCTCGCTTCAGAAATGCTCTTCTGTTGTTAAGCTCGGTCCTTTCCCGGACTCCCTGTCACGTGCTGAGTTGCCACCCTGTTGCTTTCGCTTCCCCACTTTGCCCTACTCTGGGCATAGGTGTGGATTCATCTCTCTTGAAACTCTTTCTATTTGGAAAGTCCTTTTACATAATATTTGCAATACGAAGGTGTATGAGTTCATTATGGAAGACACCAAGAAGCATCCCAGTAGATACGGCTACACAGGTGTTCGTGCCCACTCCAGCCTGCTTTGTGCTGGCTTGCTTCTTCCTTTGGGCTGCAAGTGGAGTTCAGAGCAGGAGAGACAACAGAATGATAGAATTGCTCAGGTTGGAAAAGACCTTAGAGATCCTTGAGTCCCACCACAACCTAGCCATACTATCCTAACAACCCTCTGCTAAATCACGTCCCTGAGCACCACATCCGAATGGTTTTTAAACACACCCAGGAATGGTGACTCAAGCACCTCCCTGGGGAGCCTCTTCCAGTGCTTAACAGCCCTTGCTGTAAAGAAGTGTTTCCTGATACCCAACCTAAACTTCCCCTGGCGCAAATACTGAGAACTTCAGTAACTAATTTCTTCAGCATTACTCTGAGGCCATGATGGTGTGGGAGACGTCTGACTGGGCAGGGAGGACGTGGCTGTGGGAATTCAGATCATAAACAGTAAGTCCTGAACTCTCCATTTGCCTGACTGAAAGCATTCACCCCCCAGTGGTCTTGTCACTTCACTGCTCAATGAACAAATTACTAGTGTTGTGTAGCTCAGGATTATCACTTGTGCTGAGAACTTGATCCCTTGATCGAGGTGAGCCCAGGGTGTTTGACTCCTTTCTACTTTGGAAACTTCTTGTTTGTGTAAATCCCTCCCACCTCGTTCAGTTCTCACCTCTTTTTTCTGATCTTAAACATGCACTGCTTTTCAAGAAATTCTGGAATCGTTGCATTGAAACAATGTACTTTTGTCTGCAAAAAGAAAACATCAGTTCTTTCACTTTTCTCATTGGTCTTTCTGCCATAAATACATTCATGACTTAAGGATTTAAATACTGATGCTGTTCGTATCACGTGCAAGAGTATCTGATATGATTCTTGGTTCAGGTCAGCATGGCCTTAAAATCTCATGAGACACCCCCCTTCCCCTCCCCCATTTCTCTGTTTCACAACAATGAATATCCACATTTTTTGTTATTTATAGTGTTTTACAAAACAAGTAATGAGTTTGTTCTTGAGCTTCCAATAAATGTGTTGTCTTTTCTTGATTCAGGCAGTGTTCCATCGCTGGCTGCTGGGCTGCTCTTTGGAAGTCTGGCTGGACTGGGTGCCTATCAGCTCTCCCAGAATCCAAGCAATGTTTGGATTTCTCTGAGTAAGTCTTTTAGCATTTTATTTACAAAGGAGTATATTTACCCTAAAACATCTGGATACTAAAGATGAACACCTACAGGTTTTTGCTGAGGAATTAAACTGATAGTACTATAAATTTAGTTTAAAACAGAACTTTAAACTTACGTTCAGTGAAAATCTCTAATAGTGGCCAATCTGCACTGTTCTCTCTGGAACACGAGCTGTCTGCATTGCTTAGATTTTAGGCTGCTACATCTCAGATGCTTGTGGGAGTGCATTGTTGGTGTAATTCTCTTGCCAGTCTTTGTGTTAGCTGTATTTTCTCTCCGTTCCCGATCTGCAGAAGACGCTGTTCCCACAGCATGTGACTGTTCTCTGGTGCCAGCCATGGTGCAGTCCCCCTGGACTGGCTGAACTGGTGATGCCACCATGCACCTGTCTGACACTGGGGTATTTGGAAGATCACAGTGAAAGGAAAATTCTAGTAAATTGATGTCCAACCTCTGCACGTCCTCTTTTTGCCTGGATCCAATGTTCAGCAGCCAGCATGAGTCTGGAGCTTCAGGAGGAGAGATTTCCCTGCAGGCTGCCTGTGCCCCCAGCAGGTTATTTTCTTATTGCTGAAAATAGCAGAGATTGTAATTGGCTTATTTTTATGTTTGACAGATGTGTGCACGGTTCTGGAGGTTTAACAGAAGCAAGGTTCAGGAGTTCTACTTCTTCTTCCTCCTTCTCAGAACTGGGGCTCCCCTTTGAGAAGCCAACAGGCCGAGGATCACTGCTTACTTCATGCTTAAAGGGGTGCCACTGACAGAGCGTTCATTTGCTGAGGCTGTGCCATAGCACCTCACTCTTTTTCATACATATGGAAGTTGGAAGTGAAAGGAGAGGGCTCAGCATTTCTGTGTTTTAGCGTTGTCTGCAGTGCAGCTCACTTCCATTTCCCCAGCTACTAGACAGGTCAGAGGCTGTGCACAGTCACGCCTCATCGAGTGGCATCAGCTGTGAGCACAGCCAGATGAACTGGACTGAGACCAAGTATTTTCCCAAATGTCAGTGACAGTCAGATACTTTTTCGATAGTTCAGTAACACACAGAGGCTTTTTTATTCTCCCTTTCACGCTTTGAGGTTTTTGGAGAAGGTATGTTTTGGACAAAAATGCATTTCGTTTGGTGTGCACATTCTGAATACTGGCTACTGATCAGAGCTGGAGGCATTTGAATATTGAAATACTTTTCTTCTTGTTGGATTGTGGTCCCAATCTTTTACATGTGTAATTAAACAAGACTGTTAGATGTCAGTGACAATATTTAGAGTAGCGTTAGGGAGGAAGAATGCCATGACTAGGGCTGAAATGAGCTGGGCTTTGCCAGCCCAGCTATCACACAGAAGCAGTGCAACCAGATAACATGTTGTTCCAAGCACATTGTTACATGCAGCTGTTACCCCTGGATAGCAGCTCCATGCTAAGCATTTCATCGGCACCATTTCCATGTAGTTTTCTTTGGAATATCTTCAAGATCCGGTGTTCTAGAGATTGCCCTTTCTATTTTACTATCTGGGTGAAACTCCTTCACTTTTCTCAGTGTCAGGTGGTCAGGGTGGATAGCTATCTCTGACCTTTACAGTAGGTGAAGCGGGGCTCTAAAGGGTTGGTAACAGATAAGAAAATGCTATCTCCCTCTTACAAGAAGTGGGGAAATTACATGTGCAGGCTTAGCATTTTGCTGGGAAAGAGTCGAGTTCCAGGGTAACATGCTGTAGGTTATTTCCAGTCTCTAAAGAAGCTCACTTTGACAAACAAACTTGCAGTGTGTGTGCAGAAGCACAGGGTGCAGCATCTGCCAGAAGCTGGTATAGAATATGCGCTCTTCATGCACTGAGGCACTCCAAAATTTGCAGTTTATTTTCCTTTTTTTTTTTAGATCCATCATGTGAAATAACCCTTTCCACTTTTCACTTGGTTTTTACTTATTTCTGTTCTGAACTGCAGCATCTCTCTTACACACGTACATCTCCTCTGACCGAACTCTTTAACCTTTCATTTCAGTTACATCTGGAACACTGACTGCCGTAATGGGAACAAGGTTTTACAACTCTGGAAAGTTCATGCCTGCGGGGCTGATTGCTGGTGTCAGGTACAACACACTGTACTGTTTTGGTTTTGTTGGGGCTTCCTTAATTCAACCGAGATGGAGTAAATCTTATTTTCTGCATCTTTTTTGTTTCTCTGCACCTGTTACATGAGAAATATTTGAAAATGAGTTGCTAAGTTATCACTTGTTGTTTAGTTCTGTGAATTTACTGGGTCTTTTTCACCTTATACAGTTTGCTGATGGTTGGAAGATTAGCACTGAAGATGGTGGAGAAGCCCCATGAAAAGTAATTGCTCATTTTACTGCTTATCATCTGCATGAAAAAACCTGATAATGACACTGTGAACACAGAAGCAAGAAAATGAGGATGGATAGTTACATACGAAGTGCCATTTATTTCAAGAATCTGGTAGAGCTCTTACTGTGCAGTGAGAATTTGGTCCTGGTTGTTTTTTTGAAACACATTTCAATGCATTTTGATACTTTTGATTTTTATATCCCAAAATATACTGATGACATATATGAAGTAGAGTGGATCTGTAATTAGGCAAGCAACCATGCAGTGTCACCAGAAACAACTGGCTGAATACAGCACTGTATCTCATAACTTTTATACCAAGTACTACAGTATGCTTTACCTGCTGTATCCTGAGTTGATATATCATGTCTGTGTAACACCAAACAAATCTTTTTATTGTGAAACGATGCTGAAATGTTGCTTTTCTACAAGTAAAACCTGTTACAAACATTCATATGTTTTTGTGATCCTTTCTGTGTGTATGGGGTATATTTTATTTTTACCTTCTTGTCCTTACCTCAGTCTCTGTAGTGAACCCCTCTATGAGTGTTGTCTTCTGATGGTATTCAAAAATCACTTTTTAAGTGGAAGAGCAGAAGATTAAGCTAGGGGCCTTTGTTAACACAATATCTTTTATTGATCTACAGCCATTGATGTGCTGAGTACTTCCACATTGTAACTCATAATCTAAAGTGATATTTTGTGTAGTGACTACTTAAGACTTGACTTTGGGACCTCTATGCCATGAAGGATACCAAACTTTGTCAACAGCATGACATAGGAAAGATATACAACTTAAACGTTACGCAACGACGTCTCATTTTGTAGTGCTGAAAGGAGCATATAACAATTCTCTGGGGAAGTACAGCAAGCTGATTTTAAACTGCTTAATTACGCTCTTTCTTTGGCCACTGCCCAAGATGTATTTCTTGTTCTGAACATTTCATTTAACAACGTTGAGCCTGAGTGACAATTGCATTGTTTTGGATCAGTGGAAACCCACATGTAGTAGATTGAGCGTTGTTACAGTAGAAAGTAAGAATGAAGGTGGATCTGTAGATGCTGGGCCAATCGTGCAGTGTTTTATTAATTCTCTTAACAAAAGTTATCAAATGAATTCCAGGTTTTCAAACATATTTCACACTGTGACCTCCCTTGTTTCTGGGCACTTAACCCATAGATAACCCAATCTGCAGGGAGCAATGCTGAAAGCATGTAAAATTATGTCTGAATTTCTAGTCTCAGTTAAATCACAGTTCTCTTTTGACTGTGCTGTAAGTAAAACCTAATGGCATTTTTGTAATGGCCCTAGAATATTTTTAATCCACTGTATGAAACTGAATGGAAAATTCCATCCCTGCTATGAAATTTTCTTTAGCCATTCAAGAATAAAATACATTAATATTCTTAAAAGCTGAGTATTTAGGCAGTTCTACACATTCCACTTCCTATTTTATTGTGTAGGTGTTGGTTTTGGTGTTGTATTTTTATTCCACCGAGGGTGGGATCTATATAAACTGAGATTATTCCTTTTGCACTGAATTCATCCTGAGACCATGCCATGGCTTCAGAGAAGCTCCATGCTGTTGCTCAGGTTGTTTCTGAATGTAACATTTTTAAGGAGTGATTTAACTTATTAAAATTTAATTATTTGCAGGAAATGAATTGTTAAAATAATTACAGTTATGTTAAAATAATGAAGCTACGCTAGTCTTTTCAAAGCAGACTCTGAAATTAGAAAGAAGTTAAATATTGCCAATAGTGGATAGCATGAAGAAAGCATGGAAAGAGTGCTACTTTTTTAGACCTGGGAAAGGAAAACTACATAGACTGAGTTATCAGACTTAAATCAGAGTTTAGTTGTGCCTCCAGAACTCAATAAGTACATCATAGTAATGAAGGAAAAGAGAATTTAGGTAGGCAAATCTTTATTCTGCAGACTGAAAGCCCAATGGGCTGGCATCCCATTGAGGGATCTCTTCTGGCTGAGGTGAGTTGCTCACACCTGGGCAGTGCCAGGCATGGATGTGCTGGGAATGTTACAAACCACACAGCTGGCTGGAGTGGAGGTTGTTTGGGGGTCAAAATCTTCAGTGTCTCAACTGTGCTTTACTCTTTACTTATATAGGATATACAGCAGTGGAGTACTGAGTTCAATGGCAGCAATGAGTTGAGGGGAGCAAGAAGTCCTTTTACTCACCTATCAGTGGATGTCACACCCTAAACTGTTCTTTCAATTTATATGACTTTCCTGGCTAGCAAAATCCCTTTCATTTAGTACAAACACATAATGTAGGTTAGGAACATAGGTAAGGTTATGCTGGTAGAACACGTGCCAGTCTTTCAGCATAGCAAAGGAGAATGAGAGGATGGGAATGTTTCGAGTGAAATGGTTTAGAGGGGAAGTAGTCATGGCCCATTCTACTTTATCCCTCGTTCTAAGAATATAGTCAATGACTGTTTTTAATGCAAAGCATATCCTCTAGCTCTCCTTCTGCTGCAGGCTTTGGAAATGCTATTTGCCACGTCCCAGTTCTGTCAGTCACCGTGCTGGAGCTGCTGGCACTCTGTCATCCCTGGCTGAGGGGCAGTCTGTGCTGAAACTAATATGGCCTGAAGTATTTGGCAATTATCATTGCTGTGGTGGTAAAATTCCTAGCTTCTTGGCAATGCATTCATGCTTTCTGACTGAACAATTTAATCACCTGGAAAAATGAGAGGGGAAAAAAAGGTCAAGAGAACCTCCAGGCAGTGACAGCAGGAGGAGGAAAGTCTTTGTTCCCCCAGAATCCCTACAAGAAAAAAATGGCAAAGCTCTGCATCAATAGTGGCACAGAGACATCCTGATACGTCTCCTCTCCTGCTTCCTTGAAGTGCCACAATGGAGCAGATCAAAGTGCTCAGGCTTTTGTGCTGTATCCCCAGCTCAGTTCACAGGTGACTTTGGATGGTTTTTGTATTCCTGTGCCTTTCTTCTCAGCATGTGAATTGGTGATAATGTTTTCTCTCTCCTCTCCTGCACACTGTTTTCTACATCCCTGATGGTAACAGCGCATGGCGTTTCACGTTCCCTGCCCCAGGAGCAAGGAGCAGTAAGTTTGATGCCTGCTTATTGCTAGTAACTAACACAGCCTGTCCTTGTTTTAATTTGATCCTCATTTAAAAAAATAGCAAGAAAAAATACAGTAGAGTTATTTTCCTTCTATCATTACCTTAAATGTTAGCATTTCATAGAATCATAGAATATTCTGAGTTGGAAGAGATCAAGCCCAACTCCTTGCACAGTACATTAAAATCCCTTCCTGCAAGTACTATAAGTCGAGTTGAGTTTTAGTATTAATACTTAACATATTTCATTTTCAAAGATGAAGCAAGGATTCCAGATTTTGGGAGTGAGATTAGGAAGAGGATGGTTCCTTCTGCGAGCCCAGTGACACAGAAGGGAACAGTGCTTGCTGAAAGCACCACTTCCCCATTGCCTCAGTACGTGGAGATTCTTCCACTCTTTTCCCAGTGTCCGGGAGAGCTCAGTGCTGGTCCCTCCCTATCTCTCCAAGCAGCCTGCTGGCAGGAACAGCCCCCTGCTTCAGGGGCACTGAGGTATGAACAGCGCTATGACGTGCTGAGCAAAATCCAAAAGCAAGCAGCGTGTTCCCTGCGCTCCTCTGTGATCTGGTCTTGCAAATTCGTGCTGAGTTTTTTGTTTCCTTGGTCGGTTGCGTTGGTTTCATTTTTTTCTTTGTTATTATTATTCATTTTTAGTTCGGTTAGGGCTCGGTTTTTCGTTTATGCGCGCTGGGGGGCCGGCAGAGGGCGGCAGTGCCCATCCGACGTTCTGCTGGGCGAGGGGCGGGCCGGGATGAGCAGCCCTGAACCGAGCTCCCCTGCCTCTAAAACGGGGTTCCCCCCTCAGCTGTCAGATTTGGATTGCCAAGGCCTCGCTCAGGCCAATCCGAGAGCTCGGCCGCTTCTCCATCGTGACTACGGGGCCCACCAGCAGTGTTACAGCATCCCGCCAGTGCTGCTAAGGAGTGCAGAGCCGCACAAAGAACAAATAAAGGCCCCCATCCTCTCCTCCTGTGCCCTCGGAAGGAAATCACTTCCCAAGTGTATCTGAAGCCCAGCTTCTCCCACATGCACTTTTGCATCAAGAAACAAAATCTGCAGGTTCAGCCAGCCTGAGTTTAGCACTGCAAATCTCCTTTTTCGAGCACTTATAGGGATTTTTCTCTCTTAAATAGACAAACATTACAGCTTTACAGTATGTAACCAGGGAGAGGATGCTGGATATGTTTCTCTGAAGGTCACACGCTTGCAGCACTGCTGTGGCCATAGGAAATGGCAGCATCTGCTGCTACCTGCAGGCATCCCATAGGTAGGAGAGTCATTGGATGCACTGAAATTCCCCCTGCTACTCTGCTCCCCAATAAACCCATCCAGAGCTTCCTCCTGGGATGGGCCAGGTGTGTTCCATCAGCATGCAGCACCACTGCCAGCAGGGGAAGGAAACACACAACAGCAGGAGAGAAAATGGATGGAAAGCAGCAGGATTAGAGTAAATGCTTTTGAATTCTGGATGGACATTTCCTTTTGTGGAGGTTCTCATTAGTCTGTGGGATTATGAAGAGACCTGAAATACTCCAAGGTAAGACTGGTCCACTTACCTAAGAAAGAAAGCCTATACTGGGAGGTAAGGGAAATATTTTGTGATGGGTGCAAGAACCCAAGGGCCATGACAGAGGGCACAATGGCAACCCTAAAATCCTCTAAATGTATCATAACCCATCATCTGTGAATATGATCTTCCACATTCTCCAGCTACTTACACATCCCCAGTGTTTAGCAGTGCATCAGTCACTCCACCCTAGGAGCCAGCAAATATTCCCTATAGTGGATGGTAAAAGGCTACAGGCTTTTCTGAGGCAGAGAAGGCAGCAGCCTGCAATTATTCATTTTTTGGTTAGCTGTTAGCTTGGGAGTGCTGGGAGCTGTGCGTTACAAGAAGACAGAAAACAGACGTAGACTGTGTTAGATATGTTTGAGTCACAGAATGAAACCCACAGGACTCCCTGTGGGATCTAAGCTTATCACAGAAGTGCTCCTCACAGATGAGTGTGACACCCACTGTTGTCACCTACAGACACTCAGAATTCCTTAGATAGCACTCTCTGTAAGGACAGAGCAACAGATCTGCTAAAAGAAGATGTTACAAACACTCAGATCCTTCCTTGTCAGCCTTAAACAGGGTGCAATGTGTGTGTTAGCAGTACAGCAGGAAGAAGGAGAGTTAGATATTTAAATGGCCGTGTTAAGTCACGTCTTATTAGTGCTATTTATTTATTTTTTCTTTCTTTCCTTTTTTTTTCTTTCCACAGGAGCAGTAAGTGCAGACAGACAAAGAAGAGATTTGGAGGAAGAAGGGTGAGGGAGGTCAGCCTCCTATTAATTGCATCTCGTTTAGCTGGGTTACTGCAGCTGACCTCATTCCAATCTTTAATTGCCATCTTGGTTTAAAACCCGGGATGATAACACTGTGAAAGCTCTGGGCCTGCTTTGAGTTCCACTGCATTCATCATCCTTTTTTTCTTTATCAAACATGCATCAGAAATTGAGGAGGGGGTTTTTCACTTTGTTTCCATTGACCCTAAGGGGAAATAAGTTTGTGCAGCATCTCTGGGAGGAAGAGAAAGAAATGAACGCCAGATGATTACACTAAAAAAAGAAAAGGGGAAGAGTGGACTATCTGGGGTGGGGTGAAGATTCTGAATGAAGGTTTCTGAGAAGGTTCTTCACTTATCTGTGCTGTCCTGTGTTAGCTGCCCCCTCCAAGCACCTGTCCTCCCATCCTGAGATTTTCTGCAGAGAGATCTGTTAATGAGATGAGTTTCGAGGACTATGATTGGAGTAAAATCTATTTGCAGATCTTGCCAAAAAAACTCTCAGCAGAAAACATAAGGAGAAGGTATTTTTGTGTTAGTTTCTCTGGAGGTCATTCTGAAATTTATGGAGGAGGAGAAAAGCAAGGCATTGAGCTTTCCTGTAGGTACTCTGGGGACAAGACTGATTCAGGCTCAGCTTAATCACCGTGCCTGGGTAAACTAATACTCAACAACACACCTCGAAGTGCTGTGCAGTAAGTCTGCACTTATGGAACCCTCTGTCTGCAGACAAGGGAGTCTGAGGCACCTCTACCCTGTGAGGGTGCAAATCAGAGCAGCCTGACATCTTGAGCATCCAGGGTTTCTTTCCTTCTTGGTCAGGAAACTTCCCTAAACCCCAGCAGTTCCCTCTGTATGGGAAATGATGGTCAGCACGGCTTTGGCTTGAGACAAAGTGTGGGGCAAAACAGGTTAATTTTAGGCTAAGGTTCCTAGCTGTGCCCCATTGTTTGTGCCCATGACAAAGCCATCTGTGTAGTACCCAGCCAGGACAGGTGGAACACTGCTGGTGGCTCCCACACAATTGAAGAAGTCACAGAGATGCTTTAAGGCACAGCAGCGGATGTAGCTTTCAGGGTGTGAGGCTCAGCTGGAAATAACCCAAGCTCCATCTCACATTGCTTATGCCTTCTCAGCCATGCAGGCTTGGGGGTAGGCATGTAATAAGGTGCTCCTTATTACGTCATGATCCATGCAGTCTGGCCGCATCCACCCTGCTGTCCTTTCTGGCAGAAGATTTGAAATTCCTGCCACCTTCAGCTGAATTTCTCAGGCATTCTTATAAACCTACAGGAAAGTGTGCAAACGCCAGCAACCTGTCTCAGGCAATACATGAAATTCAGATGACAAAATCAAATGCAATTTCTTTCTTCAGCATTATGGCAGGTGCAGCACGGTGAAACCGCCACAACTCACTATAAATCTGAACAAGAGAAGATGTGGGAAAAGAAAGGGGAGGTGGCTTTGTTCAAGTCATGCACCTAATGAAAAATGAACAGCAGAAAGCTTGCTTTTATCAAGTTTGATCAAATTTTGGATTTCTAGCTGAACTGCAGCATATACACTGATATCAGTGCATAAGCCCATGCCCTGCTTATACAAGGGAATAGCTTCTTCCCACCAGAAAGCTGTGGTGAGTCTCCCCAGGAGTGATTTTGACAAACAGCTGCAGCTTCTGGCCCCTAGAAGAAGACTCTGTTTTCCCTGACATTCATGTTGCCCTAATGTGACCATGTCATACATACAAGGATAAAGAGCTTTAAGGAAAGATATCTCTGAGGAGAACGAAAAAAGCCTTTGATAAGAAATCACATCTGTTTCTCAAGTAAATCTCTGATCTGAGGCAAGAAACTCCACATAATTAAATTTTATTTTCCCACATATCATTGAGACAAAACTAATGTCTATGGTGTAGATTCTCCTTCTCCTTGCAGCCTGAACCATAGCTTAGAGGGAGATTTCGGTGCTCTCTATTGAACTGTAGCAGAGACAAAGGAAATTTTAGAGGACAAATGAAGGATGCGCTTGAAACCCAGCTATGTTAATTTGTGCTCTGCTCCGTATTGATCTTGCTTTCTGCTTTCAAATTTGGCATGGGCTCTGCAACTCTGCCACAGGCAGATTGCCATGAAAGAGTTTTGTCTGCTTTTACCCAGCAGCACTGGATGCTCTGCAGTTCTGATACCCACTTGCTCTATCAATCTCGCAGAATTACTGCTCTTCCACACCCTGATCTACAATCACAGCAATCTGCCCATCCAACCAGTCCATTAAAAATTGTCCAGCGTTCCTCGGAAAACAAAACAAAGCAAAACAAAACAGATGGCTTGCAAAATGTCGCTTAGTCTTTTTGCACTGCCACGTTTCATCCCGCAGAATTGCTGATAGTGTTACGGCTTCGAGTTTCTCCATATTAATTGCAATGATGTTTTTCAGTCTTTTCCTGCCAGCCAAGCTGCTGGCTTTTGATCAGAAATCATGTGTGCTAGGAAGATGTGGGCTGCTGTCAGCTGGTGCCAGTCTGCTGTGCCACTGAGGGAAGAGTGAGGTGCAACAGCTGGGGAGGGAAAAGGGTGTACTGACATGCTGATGTACCATATATATGAAAATATGTGGTAAATAGGAGCTTCAAACCCCTTACAGTTCATATAAAACACTGGGCTGGGACTGAGTTTCTGACTGGCTTCTGCTCCACACGAGAGCCCGAGATTTCAGTGGCTGTCGTGGTAAATGCTTGTGATTCTCTAATGCAATATTGAATTCCTGGAGAGAGATGAGGTGCCCCAAACACTTTGTTCCAGGAAAAAAACTGTTCTGGGTTTTGCTTCCTGCGTAACAAAAAGGGAGCAAATGCCAGAGCAGTCATCCAGGTAACTCTATTGCTTGGTGGTTGTTTTATGCCATCTCTCTTTGGAGCATTTTCTAAGAACTGAGGTTTATTCCAGGTCCTGACTTCTCCAGCCTTTCCTGACACTTCCTTTGAACATCTTCATCTTCTCTAAGGCAGCAAATTTTGGTTCTCCTTTTTCTTTTCCTCTCTCTTGTGCCTCCTGTAAAGAGTGCTGAAACTGCCTCCACATATTGATCAGCCATTCCTGCTAATCTGTTTTCTCTCAGGCCACCCAGCAGTCTCAGGTAATTTAAAGGTAAGGACTGTACAGACTATATGTTTCTTTCTCTACTGGAAAGACTTTTCTTTGTACATATGTTGGGCATGGCGAAGCCCTCCTGGCCTTGAAGATGATCTGAATGTAAGCAAATGATCAGGACTTTGTTATCATCATGTGATACTGGACCAGAAATTCAGCATTTTGGTTTTCATGCTCCACATCCTCAGCTGTGTACCTTGCTTTGTTCAGTGCTGAGGTCTAACTGAGATCTCTCTGTAGCATCAGGTACTGAGCATGGCCTGACTAGCACCTCTGCAATTCTCCTTGGCCTTATATGGATCTCCCCATATATTGTGCTGTCTGTCCAGAATTAATCTGAATTCCCTTCAGTGGAGGGCCAGTACCTCTGAACTTCATGGAGAAGAAGGTCCCATGGCATGCATCACCGATGTATCCTGGTGATGGGGTGGTTGTAATCCATGCATTACAAGAAAAGAGAAAGCTCTTCCCTGCAGCTACCAACATAAACCAGCTGTGCAGCAAGTCTAATTTGAGAGGAGTAAGCTTTGAGGTGGTCATCAATATCGAGGATGCCTTGGAAGCTTCTTAACTCTGGGTCTTAATGAAGGTTTTGCTAGGTTTTGCTAAGGTTTTTACAAGACAAGGCATTTGCTTGTGAGGAAGAGGGAAAACCTGAGCTCCAGCCCTCGCTCAAAATAAAAGCTCGGTGTTTTAGCAACACATTTGCTAGCATGGCTTTAAAGAAGAGCAGAGTACTGACATGGGGAGACAAATCAGTAAGCAAACTTCTGGAGCAGCCATTTACTGAAGTGATGAACAAGGCCTTTTCACTTGGAGCCTTCCCTGCAAGTAAGGAAATCATTTTGCTTCATTTCAGTGTCTTTGTTTTAGCTTGGTCAATGACTTGTTCATTAGAAATAAGAAATTAAATAAGAGGTTTAAGAAGCAGAAAACATATTTTTCCTACCTGTCTGGTTAACAGATTATTTCACAAATGACAATTTCCTTTGTTTAATAATTCATCTGACTCTAAATACAGAATGTATTTTCATACCTTCTTCTTCCACATCCAAAGCATTTAATATGACTTTATTTAATAACAGAAAACAATGCTGCCTTTTTGCACGTTATTATAACCTAATTTCTATCCAAAAGCAATTCAGCAAAACTCCTGGGGAAGGAATTGAATTAGCTAGTAAATACAAAATATCATTTGCCAATTTCTGATATAATACGAAGTAAACATGAAGTGTTAGAGTAAAAACTGTAGTTGTTTAAGTATTTAAATGCATCACAGAGTAAGTTAGCAAATACATGAAATATAGCAAATATATGAAATATTGCAAAAGGCTTTGGGTGCTGTGGAAGAAATCTCAGCAGTTGCCAACTAGAGGAGTCAACCGCTCTCTGGGAAAATGATTAAGCACAAATGCAAAGTGGGAATAAAGCAGATCGCTTTAACCAAGGTCACTCACTTCCTCCTTTAAGTGTCAATTAAATGACTGCTTAAATCCCTTGCACATAAATCACTCCACCCAGCTCATTTTGCACAGCAGAAGGCAGGGATGTGACCCTGTGGCCACAAAAGAGGAGGAAGGTAACCTGCTAGCATTGTCGCTGCAGGCTGCAGCTTCAGTTCTTCATCCATTCACAGCCCTTTCTCGCTAAGGGCTTCCATCAAATGTCCATTTTGCCTCCAGTTTCTCTCTCCTGTACTTGTGAGAAGAGAGGCACCTCTGACTGCTGCTTGGCTTTCCTCTCCCCGACACCCACCTCTTCACCTTTGTTCATCCCATTCATGTTCCCTGTAGCTCTCAGGCGCCAGCAAGCAACTTTGAAACCATGTGTGTGGTTGGTGTCATTCTGGCATTATGCATCCTGTGCATATTTCATACAAACTGCCCCAGCCCACGTGCAGCCTGGCAATCCTGTGGCAGAGTTCCCAACTGATGCCATGCTACCTGCTGAAGCCACATCTCCAGCAGCTGGAATGGCTCTGGCTTGGTGGTGCTGAGGGAAGCACTGCCTAGGAGATAGAGGTTAATGGGAGACAACACCTGGGCCACTGAAACATGTTGGCTGCTGGTTAATGCTACTGCAAATTGTGCTAGGGGGGGACTGACTCAAGGCAGATGTGTCCATATTGGATTTACTGGGGGAGTTTAACACGGAGAAGAGCAAGATTTGCATCACACGAGGCTACTGTGAATCTAATCTGAGAGCATTTACTGCAGGAAAAGAGTTAATATTTTCTCCTCCCTAGCAGTCGTGAAAATGAGTCATAATTTAATTAAGGGCCATTTTCTATGCCAGATGAAAGATACCTTGGTATCTGACATGATAAAAAACAATGCAGAGACAAAAATGTCACATTCCAGCACTCTAATCACAATGCTCTTCCTTCCCTTCATTGTGTTCTCCATTTTTTTTCAGGTCTGAAATGAATAAAACAAAACCCAAGCAGCTCGCCTTTCGAGATGTCCATGATTTCAGGACAAGTGCCATGTGCTTTTTTTTTGACTTGCCTTGGAGTCTTCCACTCACAATATTTACTGTATTTCATTTCTCTGCAGAATCAAATCCAGTTAAGTCCAAACTCTAAAAGTAAATGCACTGACCTGGATTTGTAAAACGCCTTACAAATGTGATTGAAACCAGTCTAGCTTTTCGTGGTAAATGATAAAAGTTATGTGTCTGGTAGAGATATGTAGCTGAACGCTACAGTGAGTGCAGTGCTGTCTTAATATCCTCCTTTGTCCTGCTTCTTACTGGGACAACAGGAGCACACTGATACGTCTTACAGTGTCCCACATTAAGTATGTGGGACACAGGCTGATGTGTACTGTATTAGACTTCTGATTCCGTAATGTCCTTAATAAATCTGCCCTACTTTCGTTGTTGAGATGCTTTTCTAATATTAAAAGTGCTTAGCCCTGTATCACAGACTTATCCATATTCAAAGAAATATTCTGCTATTACTAAGCAGTCCTCAGCCATCCACTTCTGGTCATTTGCCCTGTATTAAAAAGTGTGTTTCTGATAGGCACACATGCAGCTGCAGTTTACATTACCATGTGTGCTAGAGGATTAGCTAGCCCTCCCTGCAATAAAATGTCATCAAGTTCTTCATGAAGATGTATTTGATCAAGCACAGATGCTGCACTGGTTCCTAAAATAGTAGCTGTGTTACTCCTGATGATTAATATCTGATTTCTGATGGTATGTAGTTCTCTGAGCTGTTAAAATACTTCTGAAGAAACATTCACCTCTGAAATAAAGTTCCTTTGAAAATGTGCGTTTTCATTCCAGGAGGAAGATTAAGCCTTGTTTAAATATTAACAGGAATTTCTGGTGTGGAAATTGTTTATTTTCAACAGGGTGTCAGCGTTGAGCTGATCTGATTTCAAAGAACTGAAGAAACATAACCTCATTAAATCTGGTGCCTTATTGCCTGTCTCGCTTTGCAGACTGTCTGAGAGGGCAGCTCTGCCCTGGTCGTTCTATGGGTGGCAACTGGGTACCAGAGACTCCCAGCTCCTAGGAACCAGACCTCCTTGAGAGAGGAAGGAACAACACTCACACTCAACTCAGCTGATGCTGAATGATGGCACATGCTGGGCAAGGTGAAGGAGGAAGGGGAAACGATTAATTTCAAGAAGGAAGTCTTCAGCTCTGAAAAACCTAAGAAATACCTAGTTGACTAGGAGGGAAAGAATTAAAGTTTGCTGTTTCTTGCTGTGCGTTCCATGTGTGATTACACGGGAATGAAGCACCGAGGCAAGCTACCACTTCTGTACAGCGCATAACAATAGCTGTGGCAAATGGGTACTGCCTTTATGGGGAAAGGAGAAGTCTTCTATGGTGCACAGGTAAAGAAAGCACATAACATCTACTTCAAAACACCCCTGTGAGCTATGATCAGTGTGTGTGAATGCATGATGCCCTCACGCACTGCACAGTGTAACCTCTGTACCCCCTGGGTAGGGGTGCTCCATCCAGAGAGACAAGAACCTTCCAAAGGTGGACCAAAGAACTCCCAATAATGGTTTTGCTATTTTAGCTAAAGGAGAATTTGCAAAGAACCAGAAGCCTAGAAACTGCATGGGATTAATTTTACCCTTTGAACAAATAAAGAGCACATGACTGAGCATTATCGATTTCACGAAGAAAAGTCACAGGCCAGGTAACACAGGATGAACTTTAACACGATCTAATCAGTACAAGTGGTGAATCTAAAGCCTCCTATTTAAATATTAAGATCCTAAGGAGCATGATTTTAAGGGAGAAATAGCTGTGCAGAGTACTTGCAAATATCTGGAGGCATATCTGTTCATACCGTGGTACTGGATTAGACCAAACCAATTATTTTTCTTCACATTTGTTTTCTCAGTGCATAAAAAGGAAGGACTTTTTGAGTAGCTTTTGTTGTTTTTTTTTCTGTTCGGGATAAAAATTGTCACAAACCAATTTATGAGCCATAAGTTCGAAGTTAAAATTGAAGTAAGTAGGAAGACTGTGTAGGATGACAGGATCGTGCTTCAGGTTTGAGGGGGCTTTAGGGACAGTTAGATGGGTTCAGCTCCTCCCAGGAAATGATACTGCAGAGATTCAGCATCTTCCCAGCTCTCACAGTGCCTGTGCTTGTTGTAACAAGCACAAAAAATTTCTTGCCTACCCTGACTGAATCACTGAGCCTTTGTCCAACAGGAGCAGGTTTTCCATTGTGAAATGGAGCTGATGTGCAGTATGCTGGAGGGCTCTCCAAATCTGCAGTACTTAACATGTGTTATTCACGCAGATCTATTTTCCTTTAAAACTCATCCCACAGCTGACTCCTTCAAGGCTTCTTGCAAGCGCCATTGTAGTCCTACCCACTTCCAGAGACAGGACACAGATAAGGGGACAGCTGCCTGACTGCAGAGCAGAACAACCTTGCATCCATCTCCTGTCAAAGTGCATTTTTTACCTGACTGAACTCCTTCACAACACGTGTTGCATGGAAAGACTCAAAAACCTTGACATTGCACATGCTTGCTGTCATGCAGTCCCCTGTGACTAACAAATCGATGGTGCTCTGCTGCCTTCATCGCGTAGAAACATCTCAGCTGCCCTGTGAATGGTGTGGAACATTCTATTGCTTTAGTAATAATCACTTCCGCAGCACATTACAGCTATTTGCACAGTGCTTAACAAGTGTGATGTGGCACTAACTACTGCTTAGGCTCAAAACTATTTTTCAGAATTAAGAATTTCAATATGACTCATTGAGTGGAAAAATACAGATCATGGCCTGAACAAGCGAGTAGCCCGTGAGAAAGGGCTTGAGTTAACTTGGAACACAAGTAAACTGCCACTAGCTTCTGCATGCAGCTAGAAGAAACTTGTTTTGAGAAACTACTGTGTAGATGTAACCAATCATCCTTGCTTTCTGTGAATGACCTTGCTTATATTGATATGTGTGCTTTACTGTCTCCCGCTGTTATATATATGGTCATGGTACTAGGGGGTGTTAGCAGACCTCTTGCTGGCTGCCACTGGGGCCTGGTGGGGGTAGTCCCAGGGCAGGCACTCTATTGGCCACCCCAGGTAACATGAGCACCTCTTCATTAAACTGATGAACTTCGTGTACTTTCTTGTGGGTCAGTAAACCTCATGCAGAAGTGCTGGTGCTTTTCATTACGCTTACTCACTCTGTTATAATCTTTTTCTGCATGGTACTTATATGAGAATCCCCTTCTCCACGTGTCTACTTATGCCTGACAGCAGCCATGGATTTGCTAGGCAGCTTAGTAAGATTTAGCCACTGCTGTCCAGTCTCTTGCATTCATCCAGGGTCTCGGGATGCCTGGCAGGAACACTTGCAGCAGCCAGAGCTCTCCAGGAAAATGGGCTGTTACTGACCTGTGCCTGACAGGAGCTCATGAAAGTCAGCTAGGCCAAAACTGCAAGGGTCTACAAGTTCAGTACACCATTTTGGGTGCTCAGTTGCTCTCAATACCCACAAAATAACAAGTTCTCAAGACCCAACAAAAAACATTGTACTTGAGCATCAGTTACTACTCATGTAAAGTGGGAATGCTCATACTTGTTTGTCTTCCTTCACTAGATGTTTACATAAATAGAGTGGAAATTGTACATACTTAAATCCTTCTGTGTGTCTTGAACAGAGTGCTAACAACTTCTGAAGTATTTTGTTAGCAATGTAGTTTCTTAAAGCCTTGCTATTTTCCTTAAAGCCCATCCACGCTTGGCATAGATATCTTGTAAAGAATGGTTTTGGAAACAGGAAAAGAATAAACTGAAAATATACAGAGCAGGCTAAGAGAGACTGGGTTTGGATAAAGCTCCCACTGAAAAGAACGACAAATGGCACACACTCTACTTTTTTTCTAGTGCTCTCCATTGCACTTTGGACCAATGCCACAAATGTTAAAGCAGTTCCCATCCTTCTGTCCCACAACAAGACCCACTGTGGGTTGCACTTCTCAGGAATGAATTTCACATCATCACAGCATCACTGAATCATAGGGGTTGGAAGGGAGCTCTGGAGATCGTCTAGTTCAAATCCTGCTAAAGTGGGGTCCCTGGAGAAGATTGCACAGGAAAGACTGTCCAGAGGAGACTCCACAAACTCCATGGGCAGCCTGCTCCAGTGCTCTGTCATCCTCACAGTAAATAAGTTTTTCTCAGTGGAAATGTATTCAAAGAGACATTAAAACAAAATGTATGGCCGATCAGACTTCTGTTTGTCTGAGAAATTGCAAGCTGCATCATATTAGATGTAAAAAAGGACTTGAGCAACACAGTTCACACATCGTTTCTAGTGCGGTACGTGACTCAGTAAGGCTGAGTGGGAGAACCAGACAGGTCTGAATCACCACTTTTTCCTCCTCTCTGAAACAGTATTATCTCCAAGCAAATAATTTCCAGTCTCAAAGACGCAGCAGTTCAGTAGAGGCAACCACAAACCTCACGTCCCAGAAGGAGCCAACTGGTTAATGAAAATTCACAGCTGCTTCGTATTTGAAGACACTGATGTATGTAGAAGGAAATTAGTTAATTAATCTTACAATTCTGGAACTTGAGAAGTATTTGGAGAGACAGTGAGCTCCATTTCATGATTTCACAGAAGCCATGTATTATTTAGCTCTTTCCATTGTTCAGTCTGATGTATGAGAAATGCAGCTGTGCAGTCTGACAGGAAAAATGAGAAAGACCAGATTTCAAGAACAGAGAAGTAAGAAAGAAAGAGTTTGAGTTCCCAGTGTTCTATCAAACAGATCTGCATTTTTTCTGGCAAGTTCAGTGGGCAAAGAACAGAAACCTGTGCAATACGTGGGAAGACCTTCACACATTTTGACAAGTAGATTGAGGACTTTTATCTGCTAAGAGATGACTACATTTGGAAAACCACCAACATTCTGCATTTTCCTTAAGCCAACTAATAACAAGCATTCGCACATCACGTGTGCTTGACTGATCCTTTCATACCCTCTTGCATCTTTTAACATCTAGTACCTACAACTTACTAACTAGATTGGTAATATTAAAATGAAGCACAAAGCTAAATAATGGTTGAATAAAAATAATTAAATGAAAAGTAAAAAAAAAAAATTAAGAATTTCTGATTTTTATAATAATATCAATATTTAATAAAGAAGAAACCAGTACTGTTCTATAGAAATTACCTGAAATATGAAATTCAACTGAGAAGACAGTTTCAAATCTTTGCAAACAACTTTATCAGACTTCTGTAGAGGAGATATTAAGTAGGGATTTCTCACATAAAGTTGGTGATGTACCAGGATATACACTGCATAGTAAAACGACGTGGTGCTGCAAAACTCAACTGAAATACGTAATTGGACCAAAATGGTGATTGTAATACATTCATTACTTTATTGCTGATTGCTTTCATTTACAGAATTCAGAAATGCAACTTTATGCTTTATGGTAATCATTTATTTCAGAATGAGAAATAGTCCAAACAACTATGTTCTTCGCTGTTTAAGGACAAAATTGTTTTCTATCAGAGAAATCCACATGTGCATGTATTCCTTGAAGGAAGCTGCAGCAACTGGAAGAACAAAATGTTGTCTCTCTTGACAAGACCGGCAGACTTAGGAATGGGAAGACATCAAAGATAAATGGAACACAGGAGGCCTCAAAGTTCCTGGAGTACACACAGCCCAAGGAGCCTCAGTTCCAGCTAGACGTGTTTTCAAAGCAGAGCACTTCAGTGCTGCCTTAACCTTTCTTGTACTGCACAAAAATATCGACTGGATTTGATAGTACGTAAAGTCAGTATGTAGCCAGTACAAGTAGTGATGTGGATTTTACCATGGATTCTGCTGTCAGTGATAATTGCAGTTGCCTACATTGCAGTGAGACCATACTCTACATCACTCAGAAGCTTATTGTCCTGCTTTGGCTTCCCTCAGCCCTTTTTAGTGCTCATGAGGACAGGCAAGCACAGCACGGTCATCCTATTTCACAGTTAACTGAGGAAGAATAGCACCTTGCTTTAGTGCAGACTGGTACGGGTCCCCTGCAACTGATGGGGCACACAGCCCAGGGCAGGTCAGTCATTCACAAATGGTGTTGCTGTGCGTTCTCATGCCCAGCACCCTGACCATCATGGTGGGCTTCTGCTGGACTTGTTGCGCTTTAAGCACCCTGTCACAAAATTGGTGAATGGTCTGGAGGGGGAGACACACAAGGAGCAGCTGAGGTGCCTTGGTTGGTTTAGCACAGAGCAGAGGAGCTGAGGGAGACCTCCCGGCGGCCTGCAGCTCCTCACGAGTGGAAAGGAGAATTAGGGCTGAGCTCCGCTCTCTGGTGGCAGGGACAAGACCTGAGGGAACGGCATGGGGCTGTGTCAGGGGACGGTCAGGTGGTAGTTAGGGAAAGGTTCTGCACCAGAGAGTGGTGGTCATGGAACAGGCTGCCCAGAGCAGCGGTCAGAGCTGCAAGCTGCCAGAATTCCATAAGCATTTGGACAACGCCATCAGACATTGGCTTTGAATTTTGAGTGGTGCCGCATGGAGCCAGGAGGCTCATTGATTGGAGGGTTCCTTCCAATTCCAGATATTCTATGGTTCAGTGAATCAAGGAAACGCCACACAACTGTGGTTACTGGACAAATGGCTGCAGTTTGCGTTCCAGCTGTAGGGAGCCACATAGCACCCGTCTCCTCTAGGTCAGTGCTACCAGTGCATGGAAAGCACAGCATGGTCAGCTTCTTTTTGCCACACAGCGGTGTTATTTCAACTGCTTTTGTCTTTCCGCCCTTCTTCATTCTATTCTTCCTTCCCACCTGAAAGGAAGGAAGCACGAATGGAACACGTCCCCCGCCCCCCGGTGGCAGCAGGCCGCCCACCGCCGCCATTTTCGGCTCCTCCCGCCTGCCGCGCCCCCAGCCCCACACTCGCGGCTCGGCCCGATGGGCGGAGCCAAAGCAGGAGGGGTGGGGCCTGGCGGGCGGCAGCCACCAATGGTGCGGCGGGGGCGGGGCGAGCCGCCCGGGGAGGCGGCCGGCGGGCGGCCGCGGCCGACATGGCGGGGGAGCGGCGCTGCCGCCCGCGGTCTGAAGCGGGATGGCGGGGGCATGGCGGCGCTGCTGAGGCGGCGCGGGGCGGCGGCGGGGCCCGCTGACAGCGGGGAGCAGCGGGAGCCGCATCCCCTTCCCGGCCGCGCCGCGGCCGCCCTCGGGTGCGGGCGGCGCTGAGGGCGAGCGGGGGGCGGCCGTGCGCCCGCGCCGCCGCCATGCTGCCCGGCGTGGGGGTGTTCGGCACCGGGCTGACGGCGCGGGTGATCGTGCCGTTGCTGCAGGCGGAGGGCTTCGCGGTGAAGGCGCTGTGGGGCCGCACGGCCGAGGAGGCGGAGGAGCTGGCCAAGGAGATGAGCGTGCCCTTCCACACCAGCCGCATCGACGAGGTGCTGCTGCACCAGGACGTTGACCTGGTGTGCGTCAACCTGCCGCCGCCGCTCACCCGTCAGGTCGCCGTGAAGACGCTGGGTGAGTGCGGGGCCCCGCGGCCGCGGTGCTGCGGGCGGTGCCCGGGGGAGCGCCCGGCTCAGGGTAGGGCGGGCGGGCGGAGGATCGCGGGGGACCCGAGGTGACGCTGCGCCTCGTCCCTCTCCGAGCGTCTGTAGCCGCTCCCCGTCGCGTGCTGGGCTTGCGAATGATGCTGGGAAGCGATGTGGCTGAGCCCGTAGCTCGCTGATGCAATCTGCTAGCAACGGAGCGAAAGAATTCAAACAAAAAGGTGTTCGCTGGGAGATCAGCCGTGCCCGGTTCTCTTTCAGCCTCCTCTTCAGTTTGCTTTCCTCCGGCTACTGCGGTGCCGCCTGTTTGCCTGCTGTAGAGGTAGTAACACCTACTAACCGGCCCCTGTCTCCCTGTTGTTTCGGAGAGGAATGTCTGCCGCTCGATTTTGATTTGAATTTCGTGGAAATGGAAGTTATGGTGTGTCGAAGCAGGTGGCAGCGAGGGATGGGAGCTGTGCTTCCCGAGCAGCCGCTCTCCCTTCACTTCCTCCCCACTCTGTGCCTGCTCGCCCCGGAGCTGCCTTCTGCCTGCTGCTGGGCTTGGCGTTTATCAGGTGGGGCTTCAGGGTCCTCTGACCAGCGTGAACAGTTCCTTCTTATGATAAGGAAATGATGTGGGTCTTTTAAAAAAAAACAATATCACATTTTTCTTTTTTTGGTATGTTTGTTTTCCTCCTGGGGCTTCGTGCACGAAGCACTGTGTGGCAGCCAGTGGTAGGACATGGGCAGCTGTACCAGAGGTTCTACTCATAGAGCCTTGTCTTCAAGAGGGCTGAAAGTGATGTCCTGCATTGCAGGAGATTGAAGAAAGCCAGTGTTGTTCATTGATACACCCTGATCTGGTTTCCATGTGGGGAGAGGCATATGTGTCCTGGAAAGCTGCGGGCTCCATTTTTTTTTCCTAACCTATATTTTGCTTTTTTAAGTCCCTTGTTGCTAGAAGTGCTGTTTTCAGGCAAAGAGGTTTCGTTATCAAAAAGCAAGAGCCTGGGGCAGCAGCCAGTGGGTTTCCATCGTGTGCCTGTGTTTGCACTGTGAGTTCTCAGTGCCTTCAGCCCACTGCCTTCTTCCTGGCGTGGGCACTGGAGGTGGTGTGGGGCCAGGCAGGTGTCCTCACAGCTGTGTGCTCAAACAGTGCCACAGGAAGCGTGTGGTTGTGTTGTTGTTGCTAGTGCTGTGACATACAGGCACGTATTGCTGCTTTATGCTTATTCTGGGCACGGTGGCCCAGCCCTTCAACCACTACTACAATGCAAAAGTGTGAATTCAGCCTTGGTTCAGGAAGTCCCCCAAACTGTAGCTTCCTGGAAGCAGGGAGGGAGAAAATAGCAAGCTTAAAAGCTCTATTTCCCTCCTGATAACTTTTCCACTGGTGTCTTCTGCTTATCTCTGTTAGAAACAGAGCCAGATCCAGTTCAGGGGCCTGTTCTGCAGTTCTCAGCTGACTTGCTGCTTGGTAATCAGGAAGGATCTGCACTTAAATATTTGGGTGAGCCTAGAAACCGGTCTGAGTGTTGAGTAAGGATGTTTTCCCTTCTCACTGAGCAGAAGTGTTCAGCATGTCTGCTAGCATCGTTCTGCTTTCACCCTGCCTGTGTGCACCAGCAATTCAGTTGTGTCTCAGGCCTGGCCAGGAAAGGGTTCACATGCAGACACACAGTGTGTCACCAGAACTCTTGTGTTTAGCATCAGAAGAGATCCTGGTACAGTGCAAGCCTCCACCTCATTAGAAATTGTCAGCGTAATCCCTCTACCATAGTTAACTGAGTCAATTAAATATGACTTTCTTCAGATGCTCACTGGAATTTGCACCATGTGACTGAGTAGCTGCTGCATCACTTGAAGTGATTGCTGCAGGTGGAGCTGAGAAGCCCTTGATGGCATTTCATGTCTGTTTTAGGGAAAGCTGCAGCCATTTCTGTGTTTCTGTTGCTTTGGTACTTGAGTCAAGTCAGTTTAACTGAAGAGAATTTATTGTGAAGGTTCTTGTGAACGCTTATGCTTTGCACTGGCACTAAATGCCAGATGTTCTTCAAGCGTGTTTCTGGAGATGGGAACCTACTGCCTGTTTTTGCTTCCTCTCGTGTTCAGCCATGGACAGAAGCACTAAGCTACATGCTAAGTGTCCGCTGCATACTTGCAGCCGTGTCTGCACAGCATTATTTTTGAAATGTTTATGTTGCAGTAGTACCTGGTAGGAGTCTGTTCTGCCTGGGGACTGTGCAGGCAGAGTACAACTTTCCCAGCCCTGTGCAGCTTGTTCCTCTTAAGAGCACTTAAATTTGTTTGCTGACCAGTGCTTCTGTACTTGATCATGGTCATGAGGGAGCATCTTCATGAATAAAGAGGCATAAATTGTGCTGCTGGGCTCCTGCCTTCCCTTTGTGCAGACAGGTGGTACAGGCCTGTCGTTTGGAAGGTGTTTGTGGGAGCCTGGAGGTGATGAAATGCTGGCAGAGTCTTGCTGGGCCTACCCCTGAGATCAAAGAAACATCACCTGTGCTGGAGTAATTCACAGATCTGATGTAATCTGTAATTCACGTACACATTCCTTTGCACTCACTCATACAAATTATTAAGAGGTTACCGGGTTCTAGCTGTGGAACAGCTTCTGTGATGCACGTTTTATAATGTGCTAAGATCCTCTATTAAGGTAAGATACTATCACAATTATGAATATCAATGTAATATTTGTCCCGCAATATTGAATTTAAAACTGCCTGACAAGCAGTGACATTGAACAGAGCAAGCACTTGTGCTTGGAAGGCAAGCGACTTTGCAACGTATTAAAAGTGAATTATGGGCATCTTACTGCAAAAGAAAAAGTCAGATGCAGTGCTGTCTATCTTCAGTTTGCAGAGCTGGGAAGGAACGGCAGTGTTGCTGTTTTCTCCCATGATAGACATGAGAAAGTGAGTCCAAAGAGTGTGCTGGCAGGCAGCTGCAAGCCTTCATCTTGGTAGAATGATGGCTGTGTATATTTTAGAAGAAGCAGAACATAGCACACAGCTTTCCCATTGCCTTTTTTTCAGTACTGCAGACCTTTAATTCCAGTCTGGTTCCTGTGAAACTCCTGGGACTGAGTGCACAAGACAGTTAAGATAGAAATGACTGTTCAGGTACCATTGTAAAATGAACAAAATAAACAAACAAAAAAAAACCTTGTTTCCTTCCTGGCTTTTAGATCAAATGCACTTTCCTACTTTTTCCTGGTGAAAGTAAATGCCAGTTCAGGTTCTGTGGTGGTAATGTAATTTAGATGCCCAGTATGGAGCACTGGGGGTGCTGGGGCACTGAATTCTCATTGCCATGACACACCCAGGTTTGCTGAGGTTGAGGAGCAGCTAGCAGGGGTCAAAATCCTTGTGCTGCACCAGGTGAGGCTGTGTCAGAGGTTACTTTGCCTATGGTTGCCTTGGCTAAAAAAAAAGCCTGCCCAAGTCCTCAGTCACTGCACTTAGAACAGCAGCGTGGGGTACCAGGGCATGGGCACCCTCCTTTCTAAGACTAGAGAAGTTCTGAGAAAAGGTGTGTTTCTAGCTCTAGCTGTATATAGAGTATTGTGGTTATTTAACTTCAGGAGTAAATTACAGCATCCCTGACAGACTGAGCCCTATAAGGCAGAGGATAGATATTTTGTCATTGTTTTTCTTGACCCTGTAACTTTGTTCTTAATTGTAGTGGCCACTGTTCCATGTGCTGCAGTGCTGGGTTGACTGGTCCTTGCTCACACCCTTACTGCAATGACTTTCTTCCACACTACTGGGTTTGGGACTTGTCCTTTACCTATACAACCTGTCAGCATTAAGGACTGTCAGAGTGAGCTCGGCACTCTGTCAGCAGGTGAAGGAATTGCTCCTGGAGTTTCCAGCTTTGGGGAGGTTTTTCATTAAAGGAGTTTACAAAGAATGCGTAGATAAATGCAGAGAAAGGAGAATCTCCTGGACAAATAAAAGAACAGTTTTCAGGCTTCCCAGTGTTGCTTCTACCCTCCTCTAAAGACCTCTTAATGCTCAAGTCTGACACCACATAACAGAGATTTGCCATGTAACTCCAGAGGTGGGTAGCTGAGCCTGAACACACTGAACTGTCTGCTTATTTGAGACCTAAATCATGCTGAGGCATACTGCAGCTTATTGCCCTCTTCTCTGTATGTACAATAGATTTTTGTCCATTTAGCAGTAGTGATAGCAAAGCACCAAGGAGTAAAATGGAGTTAAATTCCAGGCAGCCAGGGCTGGTGTTTTCCACAAGCTGCTGCAGTGCAACAACACCCTTCACTGTTAATATCAGCTTGCCACAGCGTTATCCGGAGTTGCTAAGAATTGTACTGATTTCCTCAAACCACCAAAGCAGAAGCCTTTACCCTGCTGTGTATTTTTTGTTACTTGTTTAATAACCCTGCAGCTCACATGAGTGAGCTGTCAAAGTCAGAGACCTAATTTACAAGGTCAGCATGCATGCGTGCAACAAAACCACAGTCTTCACAGAAAAATGATCTCGGGTCATAAGACTTGATTTAAACAAATTTATTTAAATAGCTATGTAAGGAACAATCCCTCGTTATGTTCCCTAAATTGATTTAAGGCCTGGTCTGCACATAGATTTTGTAGTGGTATAATTATGACTGCTAGGGTTATGATTTGAATGTAATAAAAGTTCCATGGCCATTAGAAGTCCAGCTGGTGTGTGTGCCATTCTTCACCCTTAATAATTTCTTTTTCCTGTGGAGGTGCAAATGGCCACTTGCATGTACATGCAGAGCATTTAGCTGGTATGAATTTGTCTTTACTACAAGTGTGGTCCAGCTCTGACTGTACTGGTACATTACAGAGTCAGTTCTATTTAGCATCATTTGCAAATGATACTGAATCAAGGAGATGACACTGACTCCTTCAAGGGTAGAGAGGCTTTGCATAGAGATCTTGGCCATCTAGGGATGACTGGGCAGTCATTGACCACGTGCAGTGGGGGATGAGAGGCTGGAGTGAAGCCCTGCAGAAAGGGATCAAGGGGTTCTGGTAGGTGACAAGGGTGCATCAGGCCCACCACTGCTGCTGGGTTGGGGGGGGCTGTCCCCTCTGTTCTGTGCTGTGTGGCTGCACCTCCAGCACTGGGGGCAGGTCTGGAACCACGATATAAGAGGGCAGGAGTTGGGCTGGAAGGTCCGTATGGGTCCCTTTCAGCTTGGGCTATTCAGTGACACTGAATAGCTGTACTCTCTGCGAAGGCTGGTGATGCATCAGTTCGGGTGATTTATTTTTGCAGATGTTGGGAGGAATGCAGTTTGGCTTTCAGGTCAGTATGAGCTTGAAGGCCTTTGAGCAAAAGCCCCAAAGGGTTTAAAGATTTTTTCTGTATTTGTTCAGAAGGTGGCTACTCTAAAAATGGGGTGAAGAGCAGGGGAGTCTGAGCCTCACTGCATAGTAGAACTGGCACCGATTGCCCTCGTTACTCCAGCATTGCACAGAATCAACCTTCCTTGTTATTGTACCCATAACAAAGCTTAAAAAGTTGCCCTCTAACCTTGAGTGCTATAGGTGTCTCCTGTAGCTGCAATGGAATGGCATCCAAGGTGGCATAAGTACAGATTTTAGTAATGTGCAAGTCAGCAGTCTGACTCACACACTAACAGGAGTCTTATGGTGTTGCTGAGGATGGGATCACATTGGGTGTATCCCCTCTTTTCTTTTGTGAAGAGATCATAGCAGCCTTCATTTCAGCCCAGCCGGGGCTACTGATGGAAGTTATTCATGAGGCGTAACTCCTAGGTCTCAGTGTGGTGATGAACACAGAAAATGAGAACATGGTGAGAGAAACTGGCAGATGAGGTACATAAGTGGGTCTGATGATCGTCAGTGACATAAGATAAAGATTTAACACAGGGTTCAAAATAATTTTGGTCATTTGCATCTGTGTCTGATTTTAACTTCAGGGTATAAAGTGATGCCTTCAGTTCCATTGCAACAGCAGTTACAGCTTTAGTGAAGCAGATGGGGGTGGAAGAAAAGGTAACAGCTTTGTTTTGCATTCTGATGTTTCCATGGCTTTTATCAGCAATAAAGACCCTTGTTTTGGCACTTCCTTGCAGTGAATGTTTGGCAGCTCTAGCTCTTCCATCTGGTCATTATTTGCCAGGAAATGCCCAGAAGAGAGGTCATGGTTGAATTAAATATTGTCTCTAGGGTACTGGGCTTCACATAACTAATGAGAGGCCTTAATATAGAGAGCTTTTCAAAATCCAAAGAGTCAAGCAAGGACAGAACTATAAAATAGTAGTTATCCTTACTGCTGAATTGATGTTGCTTAAAAATGTGGAACGACTAAATTGAGCACTCACAGTTCTTTCTCTAGGTATTTATTCATGTGCATTATGCACTTACATTTGTACGTATAAATATACACATGTATGTACACTTATGTGCATAAAAGTTGAGTAGTGTTCGATGAAAAATATTTAAATTAAAAAATTCCTGGAAGTTCCTCCCCTTCCTTTACTTCCTCCATCCATAAAAGACAATGCAGTTGCTACTGGTTTATGTGAGAGTAGGAAAGGGGTGAGATAATTGCTTAGAGAACATCTGGAAAGTGCTTTGCTGTCCAGAATGCTAGTCAAGCTCACGTACATTAAAATAAATGTCAGAAATGTATCTCTGAAAGAGGCATTTAATAGCTCGGATTTTGATGTTGCTTACTCCACTATGAATGCCAGTAAAGCTCTGCTGAATCAGAGCAAATAGTTGATGTTACTGAGAATCTGTGGTGGTCTGGAGGAAAATCAGCCACACAGCAGGGAGAGCAGGTTGGCCTTGCAGAAATGTGTCCTCCGAACAAAGATGCGTTGTGACCATGTAGGAACTGATTGAGAAGAGTCTTGGGACACCGTTGTGCAAATCTTCACTGACTTTGGTTGTCTTCTTGAAGAGAAAGTCCCTGATTGCTTACAGGGAATATTTGTTGGGTGTAATAATTCATGTAAGTAGGAATTGGCATACACACTGCACTTGTGCTGGTTCAGCAACAACAAAAAAACAATGAAATGAAACTAAGCTACATCTGTGTAATTCCACAACTTGGTATGGTTGTGCTTGTGGAACGTGTTATGGTGGCATGACTGTAGGAGTGAAAGTGTTTGGAGCAGAGGTGAATAGAAACATGAACCCCAGCCTATGAAAGTCAATTGGCCAATGAGTGTAATGGTACTTGCTGAATTCTTTTGTGACTTGTTAATTTCTTTGAGGGAACTTGTTGGGCAAAATGCTTTATGATTAGAGAAGATGAGATGCTTTGATAAAGACTCATTTCTAAGGCAGAGCAGTAACTGTAGTCCCTGAAATTAGCTTGTGAATGCAAAATACGGCATTTTCCAAACACATATGAAGGTGACCTGTGCTTCGTATCCTTGACTTGCAGGTAGAACTCATTGCTGATGTTGCTAAAGAATTCTGCTTAAAAAGTACTGTGATGAGATGCTCAAATTGTGACGTCCTACTTTGCTAAAATAGCCAAAGTGTGTTTGGATGTGGTTTGTGACTGCTAGCATAGTTTCTGAGAGCCAAGTACCTGGAATGTTAATGCTGCTAGTCATTTTTTTTGCTGGACTCCATCATCTAACCTTTAGGAAAAAGCATTCCGATACTTTGTGTGCCTGAACTGAGCAAGGTCTTATGCTTGCGAGTCATCTGTCTGATGAATGCATCTTGTAAGTACTCATCTGTTTGCCCATGTGGTGTGACTTGGTGTAGGTTAGTAGATTTCTCTGTCTTTGATCATAATGCCATTAGCCCTTGCTACTCTTCATGTAAATCTGCATTGATACTGTGAGTGCTGCTGTCAGAAACTGCAGATCTGCTCACCTAGATCAAGTGATCCCTTCTGAGGGCTGCTTCCCCCAGATATTTCCCACTGTGCAGAGGGAGCAAAGCAGCTTCTGAAGGAAATGCAGGAATTTGGAGGGACTTTCTTCTTTGGGGAATATTCACAGTTGGCAGTGATCAGTGGCAGTGTTGAGCTGTAGAATTGTATTTGGCACTGAATATTCTGGAGGTTGCTGTTGCAAGTAATCATCTCAGTATCTGTCCTGTATTTAACAGATGCTATAAAAAATATTATGAATTCAGTTTTCTGTGAGCAGTGATAGATCAGCAGCTGGGAGGTTTGTGTATTTGTTTTTAATGGGAGTTTCTCTGTGGTATATTGCAGACCGGGAAAGCCTTTTCTTCAGCAAACAAGGAGGGTTTGGCTGGGCTGGAGGGAGGAGTTGCTTTTCTTTTTTTTAACTTTTGAGTGATCAACAGTAGCATGAACGTATGCAATGCTGTTCGCAAATACATCAATTTAAGCCGTTGCTCAAGGTTGTGATGAAGTTCAGATTTGCAGCTGCTGTTGAGTAGAGTTTAAGTGTACAAAGATATTTATCTTTGTTAATGACCTGGATGAGAGCACTGAGTGCACATTTGGTGAATGTGCAGATGACACCAGGTTGGCAGGAAGGGTCAATCTGTATGGGGATTAGGGTGGCCCTGCAGGGGGATCTGGACTGGCTGGTTGGCTGGGCCGAGGCCAGTGGGATGAAGTTCAGCAGGACCAAGTACTGGGTCCAGCAACTTGACCTTAACAACCCCAGGCATCACTATGGGCTTGGGGGAGAGTGGCTGGGAGATTGTGTGGTACCTAGGATTGGAATGGACCTAGGATTGTCCATGCTCAGGTCACTAAGAAGGCCAGTGGCATCCTGGCTTGAAATTGTGTTGCCAGCAGGAGCAGAGAAGTGATCATCCCCCTGTACTCAGCCCTCCACCTCGAGAACTGTCTTCAGTTTTGGGCCCCTCACTATAACAAAGACACAGACCCTCGAGCATGTCTGCAGAAGGCAATGAAACTGTGAGGGGGTCTGGAGCACAAGTCTTATGGGGAGTGGCTGAGCTGGGATTGTTCACTCTGGAGAGAAATAGGCCTGAAGAGTTACTTTATTGCTCTCCACAACTACCTGAAGGGTATTTTTCAGTCCTGTTCTGTCTTTTAAGACTGTTTGCTCATGGCCTTCTCATTCGGGCAGAATAACCTGAGGATGCTGGGTGAAAATCAGCATAGTGCTGGTGTTCTGTAACTGTACTTAAAAGGAGTTTGCACCAAATAGAATTGAGCTGCCAACAACCACATGCAAGACCTTTCCTTCTGTCTGCATCTGCTTTTCCCCAGATTAGTAGGGAGGCAGAGCTGTTAAAAACATTCCCATCACTTGGTGCTCAAAGGAAAACTGGGACGATCCATCAAATCTACCTTTTGGCGAGGCATTAAAACTTCTCCTGAAGCATCTGAAATACACTGCAACAAGTGCAGTATTAAGTGACCTTGTGAGCTCTGCAGTAATGGGTGGGGGAAGGAAGGGAGAGGATTTTGAGGTTTTTGCTTACTTACTGCTTACTCTCATATATCCTTTTGTTGAAAAGGATGAATAAAAGTTAGCTGTTCGGGAAGTGACTAAGATGTGAGGTTAATTTGATAGCATAGAAGAATAAGAAACTGTTGTTTGGCTACCAAGAATGTATTTTATCAAGGCAGGACATGGCTTTCACTCTATATTCAAGACAATTGCATATTTTCAGAATTCACACACACTGATAAAGTTTCCTGCTTGGCATTATTGGGTGCTTGCACCTCTACCAATGCCACCAAGGTAATAATGACCAATACTTTCAATATTTAAAACTTTCTTCCTGATCTTGTGATGCTAGCCTAAGTTATGCATGGGCTGGGTGGTGCATAAAGCTGGCAACTGCGTGGTGGAATTGGTCACATCATGTCAGTTATTGTCTTATGGTTCTAATGAGTGTGAATATACATGCATATTATTACGTGTATCAAAATCTCTACTTAGAACACTCTTTGGATAGCTGTGTGCTGGAGTATGAGGCTTGTGATATGACTGCAACTATATAGAACAGAAAATGAGACTAAGACAAACTCTTTTGCACCTCACATTGGAAAACCATACTGTGAGCCTGAGTTTTGATATAGCTGTGCTGTTCCAGCCTCTAAACCTGTAATTACAAGAGTATGAGAGATGGATTGATGTGGGCAGTGGTTAGGATATTAATTAAAATACCGTGGCTCATGTGAGTAACAATAGCTGAGATTTACCTCTAGATTTCCTTAAAGAATTTAATCTTTGGTGTTTGTACTTCTATCTACATGAAAGCTAATGCAATTCAGGCTTTTCCCCATGAATGTATGGATGCAGTTTATTCTTCCCATGTTTTGAATCGAATTATGAAGAAGCAGAGTGAAGAACTTGGACAGCTGGGGTCAGGAATCTGTATGCATCTGGTTCCTAATTTCACAGGACCTATAGCCCTTAATGTAGAACTGTGAAGATACTTTTCTTCTGTTCTTTTTTCATAGCTCTGACAAGAGATTTTACTGTGACTGGAAGGGTGCCTTGACCCTTAGACAGCTTGCCCTGTGTGTCTTTTGCTGAAAAGCAGGGGGATACATGCAGTTGTCCAATTGGCAGTCAGTATACTAAGTTGTCAGTGCTGAGATGACTATTATTTGGTGAGAGGCAACCAGGGAGACTCTACTGCATCATGCTTTAAAAGTCAATTCCTGAAAGGTCTGGTGGGGCACTGGCACAGGCTGCCCAGGGAAGCTGTGGATGGCCCCATTCCTGAAAGCATTGAAGGGCAGTATGGATGCAGCCCTGCCTGTGGCTGGAGGCTTGAAACTAGGTGGTCTGTAAGGTCCCCTCCAACTTAAGTTGTTCTGTGTTTCTGTTGAACTTAGACTTTGCAGACCTTTCAAATTGGCCCACCTGGAGTTTGGGTAGTACTGAGGACTCCAAAAGAACTTTTGTGTGCTTGAAATAAGAAGACTTTGAAAGCTTCTCATTTGTTACTGGCAGAAAGTTGTGTCTTTGAAGTTGCAGCCGTGACTGTTTTGTTACAGACCTCCAAAGAAACTAGTATGCTACCAAACATAGCATTAGACAAAATGAGAAGCCAAACCCAGTCAGTTGCATTGTCCTGGGATTTCTGTGATATTAGAAAAGGAGGACTAAATAAAGTGGTTTTTTTAAACAGATACCTTTTTTGTGTGTAATGTTTGCTTTATGGCTGATACCTTAATTGCCAAGTTTCGTATTGGAGCACGTGGTTAATCTGTAAACTCTGGAATTGGGATAAGGAGAGTGCCATTCATGATGGAAATGTGTAGTGAAACCTGTGAGTACTGAACTGTTGTAGAGCTTAAGCAGCAGCAAGCTTTTGCCAGAACAGAAAATACAGTATTGTTTTTGCATGGCTGGTTTTCTTATTCAGCATCTGCCATTTGATTTGTTACCTTCATTTGAAAGCAGTACTAAAGACAGAACATGTCCAGGGCTTTGATCACTGACAGCCCAAGCTGTCCCTACATCCCTGTACAAGGCATAGAAGCCATGCAGGCTCACATCTTTTCTTTGTCTCCTTTTGCAGGAGCCACATGCTTGCTGCAGGTTTCTTGAATGTGAAGCAAATGTGGGAGGCTGTACCCATCTCTTTGTAAAACCTCACACTGAAAGGGGGTAATGTGCTTTGGCATTTCTCATCTTTGAAAATACGCACTTACCCAGAGCTAGGAACCATCAGACAACATCTGACTGGAAAAGGAGGATGTGTTTCAGGGGCTGTCCTCGGCGCCTGAGTATGAGGCACCTGCCTGGTTAGGAACAGAAAGAAAGATGCCTATGGAAAGTTGAAATGGAGACCTGTGATGCTGACAAACATGGCCAGAGGAAACCAGCTGAAGAAAGGTCTGTGAGGAGTGAGTGTGCTGAGGGAGTAGGAGAGGTGTAGCACAGTGCTGCTGCGGCAGGACTTGCAGCAAACAGAAGGAGGGTGTAGCTGGTGGCTGTGTCAGCAGTTCAGAGCACTTCTTTGCTCACTTCCTAGATGGCTGTGGGCTGCGTTCCTGCTTCCTTACCCTCTTGTATTTGCTCATCCTCAGAAGACTGAGCAGAAGTTGCCCCAAAAGTGTCTCTAGGAGTGGGTGATGGGATGCAACTGGGAGGAGGTGGCTGAGGCTGGTCCTGGGGCAGGGCTTACGTTTTGCTGGGGAAGGGAGAGCCTGAAGGGATTCTGGAGTGGAGGAAGACATAACTGAATTTGATGGGAAAGAATTCAGTGGGAGCTATAGCATCTCCAGAACTGATATACAGTGAATTAATGAACCTTCCTTGGAAGTAAAAGTGCTTTAAAAAATAATTAAAGTGGTGTGCATATTCTAATGTTCTTTCTGCAAACTAGCTAGAGCTTACCTCAGGAAGGTGCTCTACATGTAAGCTCTCTCCCTGTGGAAATGAACTTCATGGATTTGACTGAGAAATAAAGGGACTTGCCTGGCACCACTGGCTCCAATTTGAATTTCCATGTGCACGGCATGCATGACAAGCAGTGTCCTGCTTTGGCAGAAATCAATTTAGGCACCAAATGTGGCAGCTTACTGAAGATATCTCTGTAGCAGTGACACATGAAAAGTTAGCAGTTCTTAGAAGAGAAAGAGGGCAAAGAGAAGTTGAGCATAGTTACAGGATGTTATTTATTAAGCAGTGGCAGTGAATATCTGCTTCAGCATCACTAAGCCACCAGATGTTTAATAAGAACCTTGCTGAATAACTTCAGATTTTGCCAAAGCCAGTGAGATCTGTTTGGCTTGATGTGATGTGGACATGCATCAGAAGTTGACTCAAGTCCTTTCAATTATGTAAGCTGTCTGCTTCTTGCCTCAGTTGCTGAAGTGCACCAGCCAATGTGGCCTAGCTGGTGACAATTCAGCCTATAAGAGAGTGGGTAAACATAGTTTGAAACCTCAGACGTGGATTTTGGGCTCCAGGGCAAATCTTTGCTTCTATTCTCTGGGAAGGAGAGCAGCATTGATCAGAGCTCTGTTGAGACTTGGTCACACTTGCTGCCCTCAGCTCTGTGTCACAGCCCTGCCATCTGCCTCATTCAGCTGTCACCCAGCTCCTGTGAGGCACTGCAGGGCTCTGTCTGTTAGCCAGACCTGTGTTATGCTGTCTGGTTCTGGCAGTGGTTTGCCTACTGTCTGTTTCAGCTGTGCAGCAGGCATTACTGTAGAATCACAGAATGGTTTGGGTTAGAAGGGACCTTAAAGACCACCCAGTTCCAACCTCTCTGCTGTGGGCAGGGTTGTGGGCCCCATCCAACCAGCGCTGAACCTTCCAGTGATGGGGCATCCACAGCTTCTCTGGGCAACCTTTACCATCACCTCATCACCCTCTAGACTGAATATTCTGAACAAATTCTTTCAAATTTAACCTCTTTTAGTTTAAAGCCATTATCCTTGTCCTGTCACTCTGATCCCTGACAGTCCTTCCCTGGGTTTCTTGTAGGTCCCCTTAGGTGCTGGAAGGCCTCAGTGAAGTCTCCTTAGAACCCTCTCTACTCCAGGCTGATCAACCCTGGCTCCCTCAGCTTCCCTTCACAGGAGAGATGCTCCAGCAGCAATGCACAAACTTACTTGTTGTCGCATTTAATTGGAGTTAAATGCTCCAATGATTTATAAATAAATAGTGCTGCTAAGAGCATCTCCGTGACATCACTTTTGGAGACCAAGCTGGAATTTCCTATTCCACACCAATAGTTGAGTGTATTTCCAGAGCTTTGGGAGTTCCCTTCAGGTGGTTGGTAGGCAACAAATTTTTTGTAGGAGTTGAGTTGAGTTGTTAGAATTACCTGTGGCTCAGTTAGGCCCCAGTGCAGAAGGGCAGCAAGCAACGTGGGGCTTTATTTGCTCAGTACTTCTGCTTTGGTCAGACAAGGCTTAAGGTCATGCCTTAGCTACATGCAAAGGGCTTTGTGTCTGGAGGGGAATGAGATGAATGGAAGAAAGGTGTTTAGGTCCTCATGAATCCTTCCTGAAGCTTTTATGAGCTATTAGTCTCTAGAGAGTGAATGCATGGCAGAACTCTTTTCTTGGGGCAGGCTTTCCACTTTGTGAATTAAAGAGTATAACTTGAACAAAAAAAAAAAAACAAACACAGCTGTGAGGATGTGGATGATGTTTTACATGAAGAAAAGTCAAATCCTGTGATGTTGCTCATGTGAGGTGCCATCACATTGTCCTCAGACACCTACTTTCTCTTAAATTCCCAAGAGGGAAAAATACAATGATTATTTTAACTTAATACTTAAACAGTTGCAGAAGACACAAATGGGGAACTGAGAGCAAAACAATTTTATTGATTTATTTTCAGAACAGCCTGGTGATCCTTGAACTAAAAATTGCTGAGAAGCTTGTCAGTTACACCTAGTTGAGGGTTGTCCATCTCTCACTCAGTTCCATGCATGTGCTGCCACATTTCTGAACCCTAGGTTTGAAGTAGAGAGCTAAGGGACCTGTCACTGGCTTGCTTGGCTTGGCCCAAGGGAGCAGCTTAGATTCTTCCTAACTTGGCTATTTCTTGAGTTTGCATGACTCTGTATAGTTAAAGTATGTTTTTCTTCTCTTGGTTTCTTCTTATCCAAGTTGTTCTCATGCAAGTTATTTTGGATTAGATAGGATTTACAAGAAAGAGTGCACATTACATTTCAAGGTTTGCTTCTACTATTGCATTGACGTAGTGATTCCCTATCCCCCAGGGTCAAACCTCTGGCATAAGAGCCAGAATTTAAGAAGATTTTTCTGCAGGGTGGAGGAGTATTTTGTGATTTCACCCTCTCCCTCTTGTGCTGGTCCTTCATTATTTCACACTCCACCCATAGAAAATGGAAGAAAAGGCTTGTTTAGCCTTTTCTGTGATCTTTATGTGTAGCCATCTGCTTGGGAGGCATTGATGACATTACGTGCAGTTTGATCTTCTGGTGACTCATTTTTGAATGCTGGTACATCCCTGTATACTGTTAAGCCATCTTTGAACCTTGCTGTGTCACAGCAGTGTATGCGAAGAATAAATCTGCTGTAGTCGGTCAAGTAACACCAGCATGAAACTGAAGTGGCCAGAAAATCACATCTCCTTTTTTTTCTAGCTTGTGTAGCGAAAGCCTCAACTGAGCACAGAGAATTTCAAAATTTGATTTGCCTACTAAAGAGACTGGCCAAGTGTACTGAAAATAATTTCAGAGACCACAAGCTGATTTGAACCGTGTCCCTGGAGCTGCACAGACAAATCATATGTTATGCACGAACTTGGCAAGTACTCACCCTCCTCCATTGGGCTGGGATGTGAAGGATTGTGATTGCTTGCTTCACCTGGTTGACTGGCCCTCTGGGAAGGGTCTGCTGTTTGTGGAGTGGAGAGAAGAGGCTGCTGATATAATTAGATTGATTACCTCTTGTTTGCATAGTGATTTCAGAGTACTTTCAGGAAACCCACATGAATTCACTTAAGATTTGTTAGTGCTGTGTTTGGAAGATGATAGTCAGTGTGACCAAATGTGTTAAAGCACACAAAAGCAATGCAGAAGGGAAAGATTGCTTAGGCACAAGTGTACCTGTGCAGTAACCCCATGTTCTCCTAACGCTTCTCATCCTTGTACCTCCTCTGTCTTTGCAGTGAAAAACAAAAATAACTGTCACGTTCATCAGCTGCTTCAGTGTATTTCTGAATCGTAACCTTGCAAAAAGCATACTTCACCCAGCAGGAATTCAGCAAATCCATTTAACAGGCTTATGGTGCTGAATCTGAGGTGTTGCAGCCCAGCTGACTGTAACCTGGCATAGCCTGGTCTTGTTCATACTGGTTGCTGTGGCATTAGTGTAGAAGTTGGTGCAGGAGCTTGGTATTGTGTGCAGTTTCTTCATGAAGCATGTTTTTACAGAGGAACGAAGTAGATGCAGAAACATGGAGTTGCATAGGTTAGAGTAGCCAAAGAAAAACCAAGCCCAAAAAAATCAACCAAAACTAGGCTCAGATTTTGATGACTTCTTTGGTAGTTATCCTTCTTTCTGATTTTAATCCAGCAACAGTGCTAAAATTGCAATTTCTTCCTTTTCCATCCTCCACTGCTTACTTTACCATCTAAGCCATGAGATTACTGCTGTTGTACCTTTAATGTACTAGGAACAAAACCCACTGAAAATACTATGATCAGACAGAGCAGATTAACGTCGTCATTTGATTGCATTGTGCTAAGCTTTATTTATTGTTCTATGTGTAGCAGTAGATATTTTAGCTTGCACAGACACGCCGTGATGTTCTTAGTCCTATAACTGCCCTTTCTTTTAACAGTCACAATTCATAACAAAACAAAAACAACAAAAAAAGTTCAGGTAGAAAACTGGCATAATTGTGGCATACCAGAAAAACCAGTCACATTGTATCTTTGGAATTAGCTGCAATGGATTTATGATGGAAACAGCTATTTAGGTTTGGGTTTGTCTCAAACAGTCAGACTCCTGCTGCATCATGCATTTCCAACCACTTGAGTAGTCAGAACTGTTGAGGTCACCTAGCAGTGTCCTGCATAGAGCAGAGTTGCATCTCATTTTAAATGTTTTCTTCCCATTTGGAGATTCTGCTTTTTTTTTTTCCTCAGAAGGTTGTAGTTCAAGTGAGTCTTTCTGCTGGAGGACTCTGACCTTTGCAGTCAGGCTATCTTCTTCATTCAACTCCATTATTCCAATGTAACTTCAATTTCTAACACCTCAGTGAGTTCTCTTCAGTTCTTTATTTTCCCTTCTTCAGGTTCACATCCACCTCTGTTAGAGATTTCTGCACTTGTGTGTCATACGTGTAATTTCAGCAACAGCATCAAAAGACGTTTATTAATAATGTGTATCATCTTTAGAACTGTGTGCAACTGACAGTCATTTGGAATGGTTGGAGAGTCAAAACATCGTGGTGGAAAAGCTTGGAAGTGGACAATCCCTCACATTTGGGTTCCAGTAGGAGTCTTAGTCAAATGGTGTGGTAAAAAGCAGAGAAGCTGCCTCCATGATGCGTGTGGTTGCAGTCCATCTTTTGATGTGACCCATCAGAGGTTTTGAACTGTTTAAAGCCTACATACATAACACTGAATATATAAAGCTGGATGGATTGTGAAAGAAGCACATGCAAGAAAATTGCCATGTGTTTTCTCAGAGCTTCTGGAACTGCACTGCTGAGGGGTTGTGTTTTCACTCTTTACAACTTAATTCTTTACCACTGTATGCATTGAACAGGTCGTGATGTGTTTTCACACTGCTGTGTGAAGCTGGTCTATGGAATGCTGCTGGAACCCATTAGGCCCATTGATCACAGCCATATTGAGCAGATAGACAGTACCTGTGATTTTTCACCTCTTCAGTGACCAGCTTGGTCTAACAGCTCTTGCCATTCAACTGGATGATGTTCTAGTGGTATTTGAGAGCTGATGGAAAGAGGTGGTGAGTAGCTGCTTAAAATTAACATGCACTCTGTGGAAACCATTTGCCATTCTGTGTCCTGAACTGAAGCTATAATTTTACAGCATCAAGGCAGAACTCTGTTGTGAGGTCGTCGTGGCCTTTTTGGAAGGTGTGCTTAAGTATTTGAGCAAGGTAAGAGCTGTACAAGGAAACTTGCTTATTTTGCTATGTAAGGAAATCTGTGGCTGGGCATGATATTTCAAATATACAGATATTATTGATGAACACTTTGAGGGTGTTAAAGAGAGCTAGATTAAGTGGGGTTCTGCTAAGTGTTAGCCTAGCCATGTTAGATGCTGAGGACATTTAGTTGGGCTCCCTAAGTTGTACCAATACAATATGAATTGTGTGGATCCTTGGAAATAACCTGGCAGCTGTTTTCCTCTGGAAGGATCACTGAGGACTGAATGAACAAGGAAATCAAATCCCCTGTACTTTCAGGTATTTGTCCTTTTCTAGACTGGAGTTCTGCAGAAAAAAATCATAGCTGCTGTTCTGTGCAAGAGCAACATGCAGGTCCCTGGGGATGTCAGTCTCATGCTCCCACCAGCCTTAAATTCAAGAACAATAAGCTGCAGTTGTTGTATTACAAGACCCAAATGTAATGCATGAAGAACATGTGGCACATTAGATCTGGTTCATACAGAAACATGCATCTAGTTTACAGTCTTTGTAAATATGTCATCTTAATGCCTTTCTGGTACCTATCAGCAATGCTCTGTCTCTATTTGCATTAGTCAGACTTGACAGCTTCTGAACTGAATTGTATGACAAGCAGTGATGAACTCTGAATAGGAGTGAATAATGGTCAGTTTTGATTTCAGGAAAATAAATTATTACAATCAGAAGTTGGTTTTTTTTGTGTGTTGGTTTTTTTTTTGTTTTTTTTTTTTAATTCTTCTCTATCTCTCCAGTACCATTATAAATCTTCATCCTTGTTTAAGGGAGAAACCCCTTTAAAGAATTACATCTGGTATGTGCACCAGCACCAATCTTTGGATATCCTTCCCTGCAGTGTGTCACATGGCATTCTGCAGATCTGGTGGTTCGAAGTTATTAGCCATCTCATTGTTCTTTGAGATGTTTCTTTGTAGTTCAGTTAATACATACGAAATCCTCCTTTGGACTGCATTTTCTGAGTCACTTGCTGATATGTGATAGAGCACAAGGCACAGATACCTGCTGTTCCACAAGGCTCTGAATAACTGGAGTGTTGCGTGTCTACTTCTCATTAACTGAATTGCCCAGATTCTTTGGACAAATTAAGCTGGGCTCAGTGTGAAACTTGTGAGAGTGCATGATTCAGTGTGGCTGGTGCTTTCTAGCACTCTTTTAGTGAGACCACTGATCTTTTAAGTAGCCCATGGAAAGCAGCAGCTTAATTCAGTCATTGCTATTTGGAGGAGAAAAAAATAATGAATTCCCAAAGGTACTGCAGGCATTATGAAAATGATCTTAAATAATGATACATTCTACTCTACTCTGACACTGAAAACTTTGAGCAGTAAATAACTGAAGGTCACTGGTCTGTGGGATGATGAGGTAGCCTAGAATGGAACCAGGGTCCATAGGAGACAGCAAGAGTTCCCAGTGCTTGCAGCCAGCTTTGGCCTGGATCCTCAGATGAATTTTCCAGAAATGCTCAGCCTCACTGCTTCTATATGCAGTGGGAGCAGGGAAGCAAACACTGAGCCTTCCTGGGCTGCTGAAATTAACTTCCTCTGTGAATGGTTTAAAAGCATGGAGGGGAGGGACCAGAACTGCCTTACCAAGTTAGATGCAGTATGTTCTCCCAAGAGCTGGTTTTGCAAGTGCCTTAAACTCAGCTGGGAAGCTCCTTTTACCACGCTGCCAATGTGAAATGTATTCTTCTGCCCAGATGTGCCATGCCGTGAAAGATATCTGCATAGCTCAGTGCAGCTTTTTGACTGGATCTGTGTGCTTTTGTGGGGAAATTTGATGACTGTCTGTGAGAAGGAAATTAGAGAATAGGTTTCAACATCCACATGCCCTCCTATGGTGCCTGTCTCCTTAACCTGTACTCCTTTTCCTGAACTCTCTGGCTTCTGCTGCCCTTAACTACACTTGAACAGACAGCAAGATTCGTATGGCAGCTTCCAGATCCTGCTGGAGGGTTGCAGGATGGTTCTTCAGTCTTCTGAATTCTGGTAATTCTAACTGGGAAACAAAACACAACCTAAATGCAGTGAAAACAAGAGCGAGTCTTCCTGCAAGTACAAGAGCAGGCTGTTCTTTCCCACTGAGGCTATCTGAGCCAGGCAGCCTTTCCCCTCTCATCTTCAAAGCCCTTGGTTTAAGGAAGGAGAACAATTACGCAATCAGTAAGGATAATGGCTATTTACTTTTGGAAACAATGGACTTGATGAACCACAAAAAATGACCTAATTTTCAGAAGCACATTTGCCTTGGAGCAAACTGTCTTGGTTTGGAATAGAAATAAGTGCATTATCTTCGTGAGGTGGTAGAAAGTGACCTTGTGTCAGTGGTTTGCTCTTGAGATTGACGCAGCCCAAATCATGGAAGTGCATCAGGTTAGAAAACTATGCAGAGATATTTAAAGCAATGATCACGTAATAATGATTAAAAAAAAAAAACATAACTTCATAATGATTCCAAATTCTCAGGCTTATAAGACAACTTGCTGTAATCACCTTGCATGTGCCAAAAGTATGGCTTTTCTCTGACTGCGGTAGGATTTTGCCACAAATTAGTTAATATGTGGAAAATAGCTCCCCTGTTTCGACATGTCCGTGTAGGCTACAGTGTAATTACCATCTCAGTTAAAATGTGTTGGGGCCTGTGAAGGCGTGGATAATAGGGTGTTATGTACTGATTAGCATATTCTTAAAATACAGGGAATATGGTTTGGCTTGCTGTGCTAGCTGGATTGAATTATAAACTGGAGGTGGTGGTGGGAGGGTAGAACTATTCCTATTCCTTTCTCAGATCTTTTGATGCTCCTTCCAACCCATGTGCTTGTAAGAGCTAAGACCTGTACTGTATCTTCAGCCTGGGCTGACAGTAACTACTCCATTTTGAGCAGTTTTGGCATTTATATGGGCTTATTTTTCAGACTGTAGTCTGAGAATTGCTCCTGCCTTCAAGAATGGGAATAAGTACCAGTGGAAGCACAGGTGAAGTGTTTGGCCTCTCAGCATTCTCAGCTGTGCAGAATGTGCATGGCAGAGATGTTGCATGATAAGGTCTTGCTGCCCTTCATGATGGCTGCAGGGAAACGATTGCTGAAAGCTGCACGTGAACCTAATAGAGGAATACTTAATGGAGAAAAAAGAACTGGGAAAAATCAGTTGTGTGTGTTTGTGTGTGTGTATATGTGATACAGAAGTGGGGAACCTTTTAAGACCTTCATACCCTTTTTGAATAGAGTTTAAACTTCTACTGCAAATTCTTTTCCTTTTTGGTAGGGTACAGTCATGGTGACCCAAGCTGTATGGAAACTATGGCATCTTACATTTGATGAAATTGGGGAAAAAAAAAACTTTCAAGCACACAGGACTTTCTTCAGGTTTGACTTTAATAAAAAAAAAAGAAGTTATAGAAGCTTTTGTGGGTTAGATAAACATAGTGAAACTTCAACAGACTTTCTGTTCTTTATTTTTATTTTGCATTTTGAGTAACAAGCATGGCTAAAGCTCTTTCCACTTCACTGATGCATGCAGGAATAGTGTAACTGTGAGTACATGTAGTTTGAGCAGACTCTGCAGTAAAATTCCCTACTGAAGCTTTATGCCATTCAGGCCTTTGCCAGTGCTGCTCAGTCACCCAAAAGCCTGGATTAAAAATATCTTGCACAGTCAGAGATGGTGAATCTATGCTTGGTTTATATGCCTGGAGAAGCAAAAAGTTTTTTTCTATGATTGGTTAGGCCTTTGACACTGTGTTATATCTATGGTACAGTAGTATAGTATACGCTTTAATCCTTTCAACATGCAGAAAATGAGGAGGATCTGCTCTATATTTCATTCAGGAGGAGCATCTCCTGCATCTCAAGCTTTCAGGACCACTGATATTGAGGACCCAGTCTCCCCAGAACAAGAGCACACCAACAGGAACAAAAGCAGAGTGAGAGTCTCAGTTTTTCACCCTGGTGCCCTAAAGCTGTCCCCAAATACAAAAGTGTGTGATTGGTGCCTTGTATACCTTAACATAGCTAGGTGGAAATCAGCATCAGTGGAGCTGGAGTAGCACAAATATCAGCACACCCTGTGTACAGTCACTAGGTATGTTTCAATTCATGAATGTCCATACTGTGCTTTCATCACTCTTAATGCTAGAATGGAACTCAAGTGTGTTGTCAAACACAGTGGTCATGTTCTGCTTGCAGTGTAGACACGGCCTTGGACCTTTCTCTACATGGAAGCACCAAGCAAGCCTTCAGAAGATGTGTTATAATTGCTTACTTTTGAAAATGGCACAAAGCTTAAAATAATGCGTGTTAAAGGTGGAAACTCCCATGTAAGATTTCTGGATGATTCTTGTTCAGAGCGGTTCTTCCACATGATGCTATTACACGTGTGCATATGACTCAATGAGCTACAACTTCGCTTCGCTTTCCTCATTGAGCTATTATGAAACTCATGCTGGTTGCACAACAGAAACACTAATGCTGATGCAGCTGTATGGCTATAAAGATGGTTTTGTACCAGTTTGGTTTCTTTCAGTAAGAAAAAATGGAACAAGCTATGCTATAATAAGCCATGATATCCGTGTAACTTTTTGCAACAGATGGACTGAGGAGTCTGTGAGTGCTTAAGAAAGATTTTAAGAATGACTCTGGACTTTTGACCATGATTGTTTCCTTTTCTGTGGGTGTCTACTAATAAGCTGTATAATTAAATCAGGATGCGTGTATTCTCAAATATTTTGTTACAGAATTGCAGGTTTACACCCATGTAGCCAAGAATAGCAAACGCAGTGATATATTTTGTTTTCTGACTTTTACCTCTCAGCCATTTTGGTACACAGACTACTTATATCCAGAACAAGCCAATATGCCTATGGCCATACATGAGATCTGCTCCGTGTTACCATACATTACCACGCATTAGTTAACTGTTTCTGGGTTACACATCACCATACTCTTGGCTCTACCTGCCACAGGGGCAGGATTCCACCATGCTAGGTACTGTATCAGCACAAAGGAGAAATCTGATTCCTTTTCCTGAGGTTCTCATCTTAATAGAAATCAATATATAACAGGTGTCTATAAATAATGTGTGGGAGAGTGAAGAGAAGACAAGCACTGTTTTACATTCCAGGTGTCAGACCTGATAAAGGTGGAGGAGGTGAGCGTGGGGATAGGAAAGTATGGAAGTGCTTGTTGGAAAGTCTGGTTGTTGGGTAATAATGAAAGGCTTCACTGGCAGCAGCAGGAATCGATACCTCCGTGCCAAGTGAGAAATAATAGATAGGGTGAAGATAAGTGATGGAAAGCCTTGAAGCCAAAGATAAGATAAAGAAGCTTATGTTTGATGCAAGAGTGTGTGGAGACAGCAGCGAGGGGATAGTGATGGGCTGGGAAAGCAATCTCTGCTGAAGTGTTCTGAATGGGGGAAAGCAAGTTTCTCTTGACCAGGACTTGAGGAAACTTTGTCAGAGTAACTGATATGTCAGGTTTTGGAAGCCCAGGAAAGGAAGAACTGTGCAGACACTGTATAAAAAGTACCTGCAGGATGTCCTGTCTACTCTGTCTTGCAAAATATGCTAGAATAGTTTTAAAGTGTGTTTTCTACTAGCTACTGCACTTGTAATACCTGTGTTTCTGAATGACAGTCCAATTTGTGTTCAGCTTAACCTTTTCTTAAATGAAGCATCAGAAAAGCATCCTGTGAAGCTGAGGAACACCAGGAGCAGATGTCAGGAGAAGCTGTCTAAGCAAGATGTTCAGCGTAATCCAGATATGCAGACCTAAAAAGTGCATGTCCAAGGTAACAGCTGGCAATACAGGGTTGGCCTGTGTTGTCTCTGGGATGAAAAGCAACAGGTGGTGAAATCTGATGGAAAGTAAAACGTTGCTTCAGCATTGTTGTGCTTGAGCTGAAAGGTGGATTTTCTTGGTAAACCATCCTAAAGACAGATTACGAATTCACTGAGCACTGGAAGTGAAAGTCTGGAAATAATTGTACCTCTGTGCATCATCAGTTCAGCTACAGCTGAAACCATTTGCTAAAGTAATTCAGAGGTAAGCTGCAGAGGAAGAAGAAAAGCTGCTCAGAGTATCATAGATAACAGGACCATAGAATATTAGAGGGAATGCTAAGGAGGGCATGAGGAAAGCAGGAGAAATCAAGTTTAGGTAGTCATAAATTTTTTTTCTTTTTGCATGCCTGAGGAGTCAACTACTGCATTAATGCCGTTGTGGTGTTGTCAGGTTCCATTAGTGATTCTGGATGCTGGATGATTAATGCTGTTACAACGATTCAGTAATGCAGAAGATATTCAATCAATGGTTATATTAGCATTCTCACCGTGGCAAACAATTGAATTAATATTGTGTGCAACAATAACGAGACAAGAAAGTTATATGGTGATTAATCACTCACTGCCAATGCTGCCACTTGGTGCAGTGTTTATTTTTTCTTTCTGTGAAAGATATCAGCAGTAACAAAGGTGGATTTGATAATGTAAATTTTTTTCTACCTTCCTCAACTAAGTATTTTTGGAGATAGGGTTGTTCAGCAAGCAAGCTGTGGCCAATGGGGAACTTCTGCTTTTGATTATATTACAGGCATCTTGCAGCTCCCTTAAGTTTTCCATTGCTAAAACTTAAAATGGCAGGATAAGTGTGGTAGGAGCAAGGGAAACGATTTGCTAAAGCCCAAAACATATGGATGTTTTTTCATTATGTAACCCTCAAACACTTTTACTGCATGCTTTTGTTGAAGAAGTGTGACTTTTACTGTAAAAGCAGTATTTCATGGTGAAGAAGTAAATAACTGATTTTCAATCATTATGTACCTAGCTGTGCTTTGTTTCTCTATACAAGCTGCTTTCCCAGCCAGGTGCTGGCTGTGATCCTACCTGTGGCTGGGGCTTGTATCTTCATATGTGACTTCGTTGGACACTGAACATGATGCAACAACAAGATGTATCCTGGTGTTTTTTTTGGAGGATGAGGACTGTGGGGATTATCACAGAACACAGGTGGCCCAGCAGAGGTCAGGAAGACTGGTGTTGGAGATGTTGTGAGAGCAGAACTGTTAGGCTATTCAGGGTGATGGCAGGGGACGCCTTATGTCCAGGGTGTCTCTGGAGAGCCAAGGGCTGCGTGGTTCCCTTGGATGTTTGTAATGACTGAGTACTACTCATTGATATGGCAACATGAGGATTTTTAGTTAGCCTATTTCCCGTTTGTCCCAAAGTTTAAACAATTTTGTGAGGCTGTCTTGTGGAACTTCTATCCAGCTCTTTTTCCCTTGTTGGAAATGAGTCTACCTGCTTCTGACATGGCTGAAGCATGAGGTATCTCAAGGAAGATAATTGCCTGTGATTCTCTTTTTCCTGAGCTGTTCTTTTTCCCCTATGATTTAACTGCTTAGGCATCCTGCCTGCTGCTGTAATAAATGGGGATTTCTGCCCTTTAGAAAGGAACGTTGTAGCATCATTTAGTCACCTTGTGATTCCATTAAATATTAAACTGTCAAAGAGCTGAATAAACTACTGGTGAAATCTAAGCTATAAATATAACTCAATTAGCTATTCTGTTTGGCTGCTTTGTGCAAAGCAGGTGTAAAACTGCTGCATCTTTGACAAGGTATCAATTATACTCTGCTTGAACCAAGTGGTGGTAGAGAGGCCAGTACTGTATACAGCATAACTGTACCATTGTGACTGATTGGTATGGGTGAGTTCCAGAAACAACACTGGCCTAGAAATACAGGATCATATTTAAGATCTGCTTGGTGTGTTAGAGCCATTAGATTGTGATTTGCTTAAGGAACCCCTCATCTTGAATGATCCTTTGTTCACACACCTTGACTTTGCAAGAGTGATCAGTGTGTACAATTAGTGTTGGGAAGTATTAATATCGTTAGGAATGCTAATGCCAGTTTATTTCATTTCTCACTAGCTTTACGTAATCCACTGGCACTTGTAAATGTGAAATTTTGCTTACTTTCTTCTTTTCAACAACATTTACCCTCTTCTTTCTCAGTCTGCTACATCAGACAGACTGGTCTCAGCCATGGGACATCTGGCTGTTGCTCTCAGAACGCAGAGAGTTGTGCTATAGTTTCATTTTTTTTAAAGGTAAAAAGAAAGGGGAAATAGATGGATGCCATTCCCTTTACTGGACTCTTGTTCTTGTCTGAACAAAATGACAGTGGAAGCATTCAGGCTGAATTCACAAGATTTGCTCCTGGGAACTTGTTTTACAGCTGGATCTCCTCTGCCTCTGTAAACCTTACAGTGAATACTTCTAAACAAGTGGCGGTCACAGAAATGCCAGACGTGTCAAGCAGCAGAAGGAATTGGCTTTGGGAAGGCAGTTATTGATTTGTAAAAATAAAAAGAAAAAATCACAACAAGCAACAGTTAGTGAAATAAAGCTTCACTGTACACTGACTGTCCTTGTGTATTTATTATATGGTAGTTGTTAGCTATTTCCCATATAATTATGTTACTGGCCTACCATTGTTCATACAGAGTTTAAAGGTACTGATAACAAACTGGTCAAATTATTAATGGCGGGTTCATTGCAGGAGGGAATTTGTCAAAAGTTTGGGTTGTGTATTTTTTTTTCCCCTGTACATTTCTATGTATGGACTTTACATCATTTTTTTTCCATAGAGGCTATTTGACTCATATGTCAGGAGACCTGAAGTCATGGGAAGAAAAGCCCAACCAACCAAATCAGTTAAAATGCTATTTATCCCCCAGGACCCAGTTTCTCTAGATGGGTGAATCTTCCTCTAAATTTCAACATCTGTTGCTCAGCCTTGCTCACAGCTCAGTGGTGACTTGCTGTTGGTCAGACTTTTGCAAAACTGTGACAGCAGTTGTGGCAGAATACAGCAGTGACACCACAGCATGTCCTGAGGTTCTCTGAGTCATGTTAGATTCAGGAAACAACAGTATAAATAGAGCTCTCCAAATAGTAGCTTTACATCATCATCATGTGTTTCCAGTCGGGGGATAAATACTTCCTCATTCCAGTGGTTATATCACTTTTCCAGACCCTTTCTAAAACTAAATATAGTCATAGAAAGTGTCCCTGCACATGTAAACTAAAGCAGTTGAGTCATTTAAGACCTTGGGGAGTCGTTGAGAATATGCTGTATCATCCATTGCTAACAGACGCAAGGGGGAACCATTAGTAGTAACAAGGATGTATATGGTCTTCTAGCTGAAGTGTGGGCTTGGAGGTCAGTAATTCTGTTGCATATGCACTAGCCTTGTGGAGATGACTGTGCATTTGTTTGTCTGTTGATACTAAAGTTACAAAGCACAGCCCATGACCGAGACATCCGGCTACTTTCTGTGTAGAGGAGGTTGTGGCAGCTATGTTGGCACCTCTGGTCACTTCATTTCTAGAAGCCACGCTCCACTTCCCAGTGGAATTCCATTTCAATGGAATAGTAAGGAAGCAGAGGGATCTCTTGCACCTGATTTTGATTGCTACTGAACACCTGAAATATCAGCATTGTTGGGTCATGTAGTGGGCTGTCAAATTCAGAATCATCCAGAATCAGTGGCTGCTCCTGAAAGTGTTGATTGTAACCATTCATTAAGAAAAGGCAGCGAGTTGGAACAAGAGACATTGCAGATGGAATAAAATGCAGTCAAGTGTTTAAGCCCTGTACAAAGGTCAGTAGTATCTGTGAGATTGAAAGAACTAATGGAGGGGCCATCTCAATGAGCAACTGCCCTAACACCTCATACTGTTGCAGGGATAGCTGCTCATTCCCCTACCTTAATGATACTATAATTACTAACCATTGCAGAATCTTGCTAGCTGTTCTTACAGTGCAGTTCAGTCTCAGAAAGCAAATAATAAGCACACAGGCAGCATTTCAAAATGAGGGGATGGTTCCTTTCCAATTTTTAGACATGGAAATATAGGAAGCACCACTGTAACCGAGGGTGAGCAGCCTTGCTCCATGCTGGGCTTTCTGAAGTCCCTTTATCTGAGATTCTGTACTAGATAATTGTTCTCTTTTAGTTACGTGATTGAATATTCTGTATATACCAAAATGGGAGGCTGCTTCTGTAGTTCTACACTATAGCTTGCAGATGTAAGAACACATTTTTTGGGGAAAAGCAGCTGTCAGGTGGCACTTCAATCTTTAGAGAAAGAATCAAATACATCCTGCAGTTACAGTTCAGGCTTCTGTGCATTACATTCAGTGTAAACCCTTCTCATAATTCATTCGGATTTGGCAAACACATATCTATAAAGCATATTTGGATTTATTGAGGACATTTCTGATCTTTGATTTTTTTTTTTTCCCCACAAACAGTGGGAACTCATTCACCAATTTCTGAAATGCTGCTTTGCAGAGCTGAGAGGTGCCACTTGTCAGAAGGCACAAAGGAGCCCTGCCCATGCCCGCAGCATTAAGGCAGGGAGCAGTACTCATGCTGTTATTATGGGGAAATTCATGGGTAGGTAAATGGTAATTTTCCAAACCAGAATTTGGCACAGCAGAACTAATTTATTCTTCCTCTTGAACAAAAACACTACAGAGTTCTGATCGGGCATAGTGATTTGATGTCTGTGAGACCCAGCAGGATACAAATTGGGAAAAACAAAACACAGCAGTGGCTTTGCCTGCCGTTCCCACTTTTTGCTCCAAGATGCTTACCAATATCTGTGTGTTATCTCGGTGCCGAAATGAAAATTGTTTTTCTCTTCAGCTTTCAGGTTGCCGTGTCTCTTGTCTAAATCAGCCTGTGCACAGCATGAAAAGGTTTACTGTGCATGGGAAGCAGCTTAGCGCTTCAGACGCAGAGAGACTGGGAACTGGACAACAAAGGCTCCTTGTGAATTGCCAAGAAATACTTTCCTTATAGTAACTAAACAGAGAAATTAATGTCAGTGCAAATGCGGCACTGCTGTGTTCAGCTGGCAAGCCCTGCTCAGTCTCACAGCAAAGATGTTTTTATTCGGCTTCCTCCCCAGTGCTCTGCCTTCTGGCCCTGGTCATGCAGTATGTGGGTGCCTGGGAGGCACCCCCACTTGCACACTGATGCCCTCAGACCTGGTCTGCATCCAGAACAGTCTCAGGGGGTTTGGCATTTATTTCTTCTGTCTTGTTAAGCTTCATCAGGCTGCACTTGCAGCCTCCACATGGCATTCCTCTTTGGTACATACTTTCTCCGTCTCCAGGCCATCACTTGTGGAAGGAGGCATTGCCTGGCAGGAGCTCAGGGAACACAAATATTTGGGACTCTGATGGTGAACCATGTTTCTTTTGATGTTTGTTTGCTCTTTAGAAATGTCCATGTGATGCAGGGGCTGACAGGATGTAGAAGCATATGATCTGGTCACCCCTGGATTATGGTAGATTTGTAAAGCATTTTAGCCTTGAGCAGTATTCATCTTTTTGCCTTTTCTGGTTGTACGAGGAGAAGGGACATTTGCTGCAGGCCAGACTCAGTAGGTCAGTAACTTAAACAAGTTCATTATTTATTTTCCTGTGGCATCTGTAAGCTCCCTTCAGGGCCAAAAAAACTGTATTTGAAGTCTGTAAATATACACGTTCCTTTCTCTGAGAGCTTATGACCTTATTGAGCACAAAGACAGACCAGGAGGAAGTTGTAACAAAAACAGTTAAACAAATGCAGTTAAACAAATCGAATCTTTGTGCAGAAGCATGTTCTGATGCTAGAAGAAAGAATTAGCAGGAAACTTTCCAGCTATTCTAGGTGGCATATTTTTTTATCATTAGAGCATTTTGGGGCCAGTGAGTTCAGAAAAGTCCGTGAAGCAAAGCACCTCATATCAATTCATAGAATTATGTAGGTTAGCAAAGACCTCTAAGATCATCTAGTTCAACTGTCAAACAATACATGCTCAGTCATCAGGAGGTTACTTTTGTCTGTTTTTCTGACTAGAGCAGTCTCAGTGTGAGCCCTGCACGCTTCAGCAAGAAATCTTTGCAAGCAAATAACAGAACAAAAAACTCAAGAGCCCCTTTCTCCATGCAGCTTTTGGAGAAAACCTTTGGTTTAAACAAAGGGAACCAAGCCAGTAGTGGGTGGAAGGACTTAGGCTTCCAGCTGAGATGAAATCACTTTTGATTCTGTCTGGAAGATACATTCTGGGAACAGAAACAAGTGTCTTAAGGAGCAGAGAGATGGGAAAAGTGGGTGGTGACAAGTGTAGCATGGTGTGGGAGGATGGTGGCTCTTTTTTACACCCTGGTAGCGATCTGGAGGACAGGAGGAAGGTCTCAAACTGGTACTGACAGACACAATCTGCTGAGAATTGAGTCAATTTGAGAAAAACGAGCTAAAAGTTTTGCCCGTGGCAGATAATTTTGGTTTGTCAAATATTGCATTTTCACTGTCTTGTCACACGGGAGCCCATTGTGAACACTGTGTATCACCATAAAGATGGAACAAGAAAAACAACTCCTTTCACAGCTCATATGATTTGTCACATTTTTCTATTTATAAGATATCTTTCTTGCCAATGTTGCTGTACACAAAAGCCCTGCACAGGTTTTTTTGGGGATAGGCTGGTAATGCATGCAGTGGTCTTAAATTCAGAAACTCCAAATGGGAAGAAAAAAAAAAGAGAAAAATATTTTTTATCTTTTTTTCACTTTATTTTCCATCTATAGCACAGAGAATGCGAACTATTGATGATAATAACAGCATATGGTCACTAGTTCTTCAAGAAGAACTATAACTTTCTGTATGACAAATTTCTAAAACTGTGTCCTCCTGCAGCAGTCTTGGCCAGGATCCTCTGCCAGTCAGGACAGGATTTGGGTAGGCAAGCCCAAGCATATGTGGTACTGGCTCCATGAGCAGAGTATGATGTTACTACGTTACTGTTGGGTGTATCTGTGCTAGCAGTATGATAGTACAGGTGATGACATCATTAAAGGTGTAGTATTGTGGGCTTCATTCAGTAGAAGATAACAGGTAGTGGATGTCTGACCTACAAACTTAGTAGGTTCATACCTTGTTGCTACTCAGGATAAAAGCTGCTATGATTTCCTCAAAGCCTGCATGGAGGTGGCTGCATGAAACCCATTTATTCTTTTGCACACTGTGTAGACACACCAAGTGGATGGGGCCTGCACAGGAAGGTAAGGATGGGGTGGTAGAGAGAGCAGCAGCAGCAGTGATTGGAGAGGCAATGGTAAATTTCTCCTGTAGTCTGCCTCACTTAATAAGTAGGATAAAACTGTCTTAAGAATGGCTAAGATTAGTACAAAAAGACATCTCATAGACATATGGTTGAACTTGGATTATTTTTTTTCTGCCTACAGCAAATCATAAAAGCTTTACAGTGTAAACATCAGCATGTCCCTGTTTACTGCAGTGGAGTTGAACTAGATGACCTTCAAAGGTCCCTTCCAATTCAAACAATTCTATGATCCCATGACTGTGTGTCCCCTCTCTTATTCCTTGGTAGTAGTGGGCTGTATCAAGAAGATACAGTAAGACTGGGTTCTTTAGAGGAAATCAAGAATAATCCCAAGAAAGTCAGATTTTTCCCTGGTGTCCAAGCTGCTGAGATGTCCTGAGGGACTCATCAAATTCACAGAATACCCAAGTTGGAAAGTGCCCACAGGGGTCATTGAATCCAACCCCTGGCTCCACACAGCACCAATCCAAACTCAAAGCGGATGTCTGAGAGCAGAGTCCAAACACTCCCTGAACTCCCACAGCCTGGGGCCATGAACACTGCCCTGAGGAACCTGTTCCAGGGCCCGACCACCCTCTGGTGAAGAACCTTATCCTAACCCTCCCCTGATGCAGTCCCATGCCGTTCCCTCTGCTGCCATCACCAGAGAGCAGAGCTCAGTGCTGCCGTAGTGAAGAGCTGCAGGCTGCCATGAGGCCTCCCCTCAGCCTCCTGGAAGCTGAACAATCCCAACCTCTGCCGCTGCCCTATTTTGCAGAAGGTGTTGCATGTTTTAACTAGCCCTTAAAGGGATTGGCTTCATTCTTGCACTTGTGCCACTGTGACACCAGTGAAGAGGCAGTGGTGTAACCAAGGGACGAAATAAATGAGAAACTTAACCTTGATTTGGATACTTCAAGTACTAAAATTCTTGAAACGTGGGTCACTTTATTAACAATCTTACTAAGTTTGCAAGAGTATTTGGGCTGGTTAAGAAGTGTTTTAGTGACATGCTAAGTCATAAACTTGCTTGACTTCAGTCTAAGTTTTTACCCTGTTTTGGGCAATATTCCCACACTAGGACAAGACTGCTCATTCCATTTCAAATAACCTTTATATCCAAAAGAGATGAGGTGTTTCTTTGATCGTTCTTCCTATTGTAACACATGAAAACAAGTACAAGCCAGTAAACTGCATAGGATTAAGATGATCCAAGAGAGGATGAATTTTCAAGTTCCGTGGGTCACACTCTTTTCACAGATGACTCACAAGCAGTCTTGTCTTTTGTTGAGGCTTGGGGTCTTACTGGATTTGACAGTCAAGTTCCTCAGCATGAACAAATTGGCTTTGCATGAGCCAAAATTTTAAGATCTATTTAATATGTAGACAGAAAACAAGAGGTATAACTTGAAGGTGTTTTTTTTCTAAAATTTAAGCTCAAGTTTGTTAAAGCCCTTTATTGTTACAGTCAGTTAGTCTCCTGCTGGTCTATTCTTGCCTTTAGCATTATGCCTGGAGATTAGATGCAGGTGAAAGAAAGCTAAAATAAGAGCGAGCAGGGCCTGACAGAATCATTCTTCCCGTTGCTGTTGTCAGTCATCGCTATAGCAGGCCACTAAACATAAAACAGTTTATTTGGAGGATGTTGATTTATACAGTGTGCATACGAAGACTTTATGTGTCAGGTAATTATTGCAGTAGAAAAACAACAGTGACGGTGTCAGCAAGGCAACCACTCCTCCATGTCATCTGGCATCTGCTGAAGTCCTTTCTCAGTGTCCTCCTGTGCTTATTGTTCAGAGCATGTGAGCTCCAGGCCTTGCAGGCATGTTTGTAATTGCTGTTCCCAGTGTCATCGTGATGCTGCTTGCTGCGCCATGGAGAACGTGTTCCTGCAAAGCCAGGCTGTCATGAACTGCTTAAGGGCAGCTCTGAACTTTCATCGGGCTACTCTGTTATATGCCTGGCTCCTAGTAGAATGATAAAAGCAAATCTCACGGGAGAAGGGGGTGAACACTGGAACAAGATGCTCACAGAGGTTGTGGAGACTCCTTGTCTGGAGATATTAAAACCTGCGAGAACATTTTCCTGTGTGATCCTCTGCTTTAGCAGAGGGCTGGGCTAGGTGATCTCCAGAGGTCCCTTCCAACCCCTGCAATTCTGTGATGCTGTGATTTGGGATATTTAGTATTAAAACAGGTTTGAAGAGGAAGGAGCATCAGTTTGCCAAGGGGATGCCATAAAGGGAGTTTACCAGGATCCTCAATGATGTGAAAATGAAATAACTGCAAATATGGGGATATATAAGAGAGTGCTTATCTGCTGTGGAGTTCATTCCCCGGAGACAGGGTAAATGGAGAAAACGCTTTTTGGTAGACTTCATGAATTTTGGTGTCTGCAAGGAAGTTAATGGATGCTAATGGAAATCAGTCCCAAATTATGTGCCGCAAACTAGCAGCCACCTAGCCGTCAGTCATATAAATATTAAGAAACACCCAAATGGGTTACACCTGGTTTCTTCTCTAGCCCTAAATGTATTCTTGTCCAGAGAGAGTGCAAGTGCCTGGCTGCTGCGTTGCAGTCCCCTGCAGACGCAGTTCTTGTATTTGAGATGTCAGTAGGAACGTTCTTACCTGTTCCCTGTTTATGGACCCTGTTTGTACCTGGATTTGTTTAATCCCTTTCTGAACCTGCTGGTGCTGTGGCAGGTGTTACTGATCATTGCTGTGGCAACACGTTCCAGAAGTTCACTACCATCTGAGTAGAAATGCACCTTCTTTTATTAATTTTGAATGATTTCCTGCTAAGTGAATTTCCTGCATCACTGAATTAAGTGAAGAACAATTCCATGAGTACTTTTTTTCAGTGCCTACATAGCTTTGTAAACTTTGATCATATCTCCTGTCATGCTTTTCCTTTTAAGCTAAAGACCTTTCAGTCTCTTTGTAGAGCAGTTCCTTTGTCCTCTTAATCATTGTAATTGCCCATTTGTGTACCTTTTTGTTTCATCCTCCTTTAGATGCAGAAAGCAGAAACATGCGCAGTACTTGGTAGGCCTATAGATTTCATAAAGATGGAGCTTGTAAGTGGAACTAAAATGCTATGTGGTTCACATAGAAGAGCCACCAGAGCTTCCAGTTTGAGTACTCACTGGGCATTGACGTGCCAGATACATTTTAAAACACTAAGATAATAGCATTTTGTAATGTGTTTTGCTATTTTGTATGGTAAGTGAATGACGTGTTACAGAAGGTACAAAGATAGGATGGGTCAAAACAACATAGCACTACCTCACAGTTTCTGAACAAAATGGCTTAACACATGGTCCCAACCCTACAAACGTTTCCAGCTGTTGTGTTGCCAAGAAGAATCACATGGATTTGCAGGGACTATTCATGATAGTAAGCAGCATTGTTGTATCTGAACTCGCTATGCTTATGTGTGTTCGTGCCTATATCTGCATATAGGCATAAGAGCTGTTTTGTTTTGTTTTGTTTTTTGATAACCCTTATCTTTTGCCAGTGTAATTGTCAGTGCCTTAAAAAGGAGGAGGGCTTACCTCTGTGATTCAGAATTCGTAGCTAGACTGAGAGAATATTTTACACAGGTTAAGATTAGAAATGAATCTGAAGGTGTCTAAGCTTGGCCAGATGGGTACGGATCAGTCTTGTAGCGACAATGACGTTTTCCAAGTTTCTTTGTCATTGCTTCCTGCAGATGGAGGGCTAGCCCTGGAGGGTTAACTTTGCATAATAAGCAATGTCATGGCCATCTTCCCTCAGGAACGATGAAGAAACATCCCATGTTCTTGCTGAGTGAGCATCTTTATGTGAATTTCAACCCCTGTGTCCTCTGAATGAATTGCACATTTTGAACCAGGGTGGTTCTGTGCTGGTTTCAGTAAGTGATTACTTGAAAAACTTGGAGACCACAGCTCATGGCAGAGATCAGCTGTGATATTTTACCCTCTTGAACTGTGTTCAGAGAATCTCCATGTTTTTTGATTGGAGGATATAAATAGTGGAGGATATCAAATTTGATCTTCTAATTTGCAAGGAGAAAACTGAAAAAAAAAACATTACCTGTGAGAGGCATTGCATTACAGGTTGGCATTCTGAATCCTTTGTGTGCGGGGAAAATGACAATATAAATCAATATTAGTTTGAATTTCAAAATTTTCTATCAAGATAATAGGAGAATTAATATGCAGTCAAAATTGTCCTGTGAATCAGATTTCCAGTGTCTCAAAAACAGCAGCACTTTTTCTGGGGTAAATACGGACCACTTCGGCATCTTCTTCATTTCATTTTTCTCCATTTTCTTACTTCATTATGAATGATAATCCATCCAGAAAGCTACATGATTTTATGCTTTATGGTGCAGCTGCACTCCCTTGCAATATGAAGTTTGTCTGCATTCCAGAAGTGGCACATTTCATCCATGACTGTCATAAAAGCTGCTAACCGTACCAACAGACTTGTGCTTCAGACATTTTCGTTATATTTTTAAGTCAAGTCATGATCAGGAATTTTCCAGCCCCCCTGTATTCATAGTACAGCAACACTGAAATTTCATCTCCTGGGATATCAGCTGTCATCTCTGAGTCATTGAGAATCGAGTTTGATGATATCTACCCAGTCCTTAGTGAAACATTTGCTTGTAGGACCATCTGCCCCTTTAATAGAGTTGTCATTTCAGCATAGCTTCAATTTCTGCAGCAGCTGCCCGTAGATAATAAGTCAGATGCAGAGATGTTGCAGAGAAGAGCAGCAGAGCCTGACTGCAGTGCTGTTGTTAACTTCAGCTCACTCTGACCATACAGCATCTCCCCAGCTGAGGAAATGGGCATTGTATAATCTCTGCCTGATCCACCCTTCAGATCTCTTGAAATGTCTCCAGCGAGGAGGACGAGTCATACAACAGCTCAGACCAGATGCCTTTTTCATGGCTTCCGCCTACAGTGAGCATCTTTCCATTCCTGTTACAATGTGTTTTTGGATTGACTTGGCTAACTCAGCTGAAAACATTGGCAAAGATGTAGGAATTTCCCACTTAAACGTGGATTAGCAATTCTGAATTCTCTTTTTAGGCTTGACTTTGAGCTCATACTCTCTGTTCAGTATTGGGACTTGCCAGACACCTGTCTTTCGATTGTTCTAGTGAGTATACCTGCTGGTCCACTGCAGGTCTGAGCTGTCAAGCTCATAGCACCCCTGGAAGATTGAGACTCACAGTGACTCTTGAAGGGCAAGAAGAACTGGCACAAAGGCTGTGTGTTTTAGGAAGTAGACATTCTGTAAGCATAGCCCAGAAGAAAAGCCTGCAGTTTATGATCAGACCCTTTGTGAGTGACTTGCAGTTGTTCTCTTTACAGATGTCTTCTGTGACCAGGCACAAATGTGCCAAATAGGCATTATAAAACAGTGCAGCTCAGGAAGGATCATTCTAACTTTTTGCCCGTTAGCCTGAGATTTGAGAGATGCAAATTAACTTCTCTCCTGCTGCTGCTATCTGTGTCCTTTAGAGTGGAGGCCTGTCTCAATTCTTTAGACTCTGCTTAGGCATCTGGTCATGACTGGATAGCAATGCTGTCTTTGTAGACAGTAGAAAGACAGGCACCATTCTGAAATATGTGTCTAAATTAGATAAGGTGAATAGCCTTCCAGAGGTGTGTATTTATATCAGTTGAGTCCAAAGCAATCCCAGATGTGTGGTTTAGACTAGATACTTTAATTTTTCGTGACAGAAAGCAGCGAAATGAATCCAGGGTTTGTAGCCTCTTTTCACTGATCATACGGATCTTCAGTGATTATCTGCTGCTTTGCAGGATGTGGTGGCTGGTAATAATGAAAGTGCTCAGAGATTTTATAAACGACTAAGTGAGCTTTGCAAAAGGGAAACCTGCACCAAATAAAGTGACAGTGGCTTCGAGTGGGAAAAAAGTTTTGTCCTTCTCCCAAACAACTAGGTTTATAAAATTTATGAAGTCAAAAGCACAGACAGCTTATGTGGTTAGAGCAGTAACTGTACATGTAATAAACAGATCGTTAGGCAGAAGTGCCACTTGCTTCCTGCTCTTTTAAGAACCTCCTTGTGACTGGGTCTCACACCCCTGTGTTCTGTGAGTCTGCGAAAAACACACAGTGATGCTTTCTCTCTGCAGGAGATATGGCTAGATTCTTGTGGCCCAGCTGCTGGGGAGCTGGGTTTCTCCTTGACCAGAGCTGACCATGTGAGCTGAGGGAGAATCACATGAAGGATCCTCAGTGCTTGGTGCATTGTGCGGAGATGGGAGTTAGAAGGTGCTTGAGTTTCTCCTTGGGGATCATTCAGCCCAGTGAGGTAGTGAGGAAGACGTACCACCATCTGGTTTAGCTCAGTACCCCTCCCACTGAAAGGAGTATGAAGTCACTGCAGTATTATCTAAAGCGTTTTGGTGATCTGTTTTCATACCACCTGACAATTTGGAAAGACTTCAAAAAGGTTGCACAGTGAGATGCCTGGTATGCCAGATAAGACCTTCTTAGTCAGAATTACTTGATTTTTCTTCCAGATCAGGTTTGTGTTGGTTTAGTAGAGTCGGGGAGATCCTTTACTGAGAGACTGATGAGGTGCTAAAACAGGGTGCCCAAAGAGGCTGTTGGATACGCTCCCTGGAGGTGTTTAATGCCAGGTTGGATGGGGCCCTGGGCAGTCTGATCTAGTATTTGATCTAGCAACTGGCAACCTGCTTGTGGCAGAGGGGTTGGAACTTCATGATCTGTGAGGTCCCTTCCAACCCAACCCAACCCAACCCAAGCCATTGTATGCTTTTATGATTCTGTGAATCTCGTCAACCACAGCCAGATGCACTGGCCATCTCCAAGGCACTATTTGAACTCAACTTCACTGGTCTGGAGAAAAATTCTTTGTTTTAGTGTGAGATTCAATGTGTAATGGTAATTTTTTATTTATTTTGTATGTTTGTTTGCTTTGGTTTTACCCATTCTATCCTGCTCAGTTTTCATCAGGAATATTGTTAATTTCCTGACAGGTTACAAAAGACACCCATGGCCTCAAACTTGTGTATTTGCACAGCTCTACTCCCAGCAGGGCATGACTCACAGTTACTATGAACTGCTGAAAATGTTTTCCCACTCCTTTGTATCTGTGCTTATGGAGAGAACTGGGGAATAACATGAAGACTCTAAGTACTTTTCTGTAAGAATGTGGTACGCTGGCTCTCAGTTGCGATACAAACACGTTATGTCCCTGCAGGCAGTTTGCATGCTTTATCCCTCAAGCGGTTCTGCCTCCATGAATGAGTGATGTGACAGTTCTCATTTACTCCTCAGTAAGTTTCTGGTGGGACATCTCCACTATGTGCTACACAATGAGAATGGAAGCATGTTTTCACTCGTAGGTACACGTCACACTTGCGCTACCAGCAGCTGCCTTCAAAGAGGCTGTCAGGTTTTCTTATGCTGGCACAGATGGGGTTGCTCTGAAGCTGCATGCAGTACATGTGGTACCTTTTCCAAGTGTATCACTGTTAGATGTTTCTCACCTTCCTCTGGAAACTCTACTTTGCAGAAAAAACCCCATCACATAACAGGCAGACAACCTGGAGTGTGTTGAAAGAAGGAAGCCCTCTGATTTTAAACTGTTCATCTTTCCATCTCACTCATGTGTACATGTTAATGTACATTACAAAGAAACACCTTAGATTCCTTTTTAAATCAAAATTGTAGATTATTTCCTAGTCTTGCACAGCATACCTGTACAATAATTGCACTTACCTGTTTTCCTGTTACACATTTTGTTACTCCACACGTCTTTATCTGGGGTGGAGAGCTGAGGAATGTGAACTTTGAGCTGAGATTTCCTCCCATTTCTCTGTCTTAACTGGACTGAATGCTCATGGGATCTTGCCACTTAGAGTTTGGCCGTAGGTTGAAACCTTTTGAGACCTCTGTGTCTGAATAAGTCAGCTCCAGAGTTTGGCTTATGATCATCTTTTTTGTTTTATTGCCTATTGTATTCCTAATGCAATGATTGAAAATCCTTTCTGACAGAGCATTTAGGTCAAGCTGAAAGAAATAGCTATTAAATGTAATTGATTTTGTTTTATATAACTAGGACTATTTTTTAAAGACAGCCTTTAAATATTTGGTGACACATTTTCCTCTGTAACTCAAAGATTAGTATCTTGTATTGGCTGATTGTGTGAGATCATCAGCCAGCATACTGAGGTTGCCAGTTGTTTTCTTTTCATCTTACCAGGTTTGGCTTTCCACCATGTCTGGAAGCAGTGTTTAAGTATAGTATCCAGATGATGGTCCAGCTCCCTGCAGCTAGACACTGCTCACTAACTTCCTCTAACAAGCTTCTTTACTGTCTGCGATACTATTCAGCCTTTCTTGGATTACTCAAGATGGATCAAGCAGAGGCCACATGTTAGCATAGTTTTTTGTTTACTGCTTATACAGCTTACCTCTTCTCTGCCTGGCACCTTGTGTTGACTAGCATATCTGAAAGCTCAACCTAAACCTCTTCTAAGTCAGAACAACAACATTTAATAGAAGAGAATGGAACATCAGCCCTTCCTCCTCTTCCTCTTTCTTTGCTTTATTTTAAAAAATGTTTCTTTCATTCTTCTCCCTTGTCATTGTGGTATGTTGTTTGCAATACACTGTGCCTGCAAAGGTAAAGGCATGCTTTACTAAAGAGCCATAGCCATTACTCATGAGTCACGGTACATTGTTGAGCTGGAGTCAGACAGTTCTGTAAACAGCAGAACTAATGAAACCTAATTCTCCCCCCCCCTCCTTTTTTTGTTTTTTGTTTTTTGTTTAACATGGGATTACTGAGCATGTTAAAAAGTCACATAATACCCAAAGCCTGATCCCACTAACTTTTACTTTTTTGTGAAGATCACCTACAAATGATTCTGTGGCCAGTCCCCTCTCATTCTGTCATAAAGAAATGCAGAGAATTGAATCTCTGAAATTCTCTCTGAAATAGATGATTTGCAAATTGTTTGCTATCTGTTAAGGAGTGGGTTCTTTATCTCCTCTTTCACACAGCTCTGTTCATTTCTTTAGTCTTCAATTCTTATCTTCACTGTCTAAACTTTAAGGGTTTGAATGAATGAAACCCTATTAAAATCTGGCATATAGCTCAGTAATAGACATATAAATGTTTTATCCCAAATGTTCCCCAGAAGGATTGGTAAGTGTGAAAAAGGCTGCTATGCCAGATGCTGTAAAGTTCACCGTGAGTTGAAACCAATCCTAGGATGAAGCACTGCAGTTGCTGAAGCAGGCAGGCATAAAATGCTACGTACTGTCTCCAGATGGAACCATACAATGAGGAGTATGACTTCCTCAGTGGGGCTGACCAGTTGCATTCTTTCTAATGCTTCAGCGTGATAAAATGGCCTAATGTAATGATTGCAAGAGATCTAGTTTTTATGTGGTTAAAATGTGCCCAGAAGCCCATCTCTGTATTAGTGATACTTGGCCATATGGTAGGGAGGAAGCATTGCTAGGAGCTGGCTGCCAAGATAAACAAGTGTTTGATGTATCACCTTCTCACAGTATGACCTCAGAGGTCCCTTTGCTGCCCTTCAGAGGCATTTGAGTACTAGGGGACTGCTGCAGCCTTTCTGTGCTCTGCTCACTCGCTCTGGGGCGAAACTGTCCCTTTATACCTCAACATACATCTATGTGTGCTGTGGAGGGGAGTGAAGACTTCAGCCAGATTCACATTTGTTTGCTTCGGGTTTCTCCTTGCCACTGATTTTGATTACACTTTGGAGTGATAGTGGTAGGGCAAGTGGGAACAAGCAGCTCTTCTGGAAGGGAGTGAAGAGAAGTGATTTTGTGGGAAATCAAATTAAGCATTAGCAATGCAACTGGAGCAGGATTTTGCCCATGGAACAGAGAGCAGGCTCCTCCTGTTCCTTTGGTGTCATTTTCAGCCTGAGGAAAGCTGGAGCAATAAAGATGATGAAGGATCAGGAGGGCGAGACACATGAGGAGCAGCTGAGATCTCCTGGTTTGTTCAGCCCAGAGCAGAGGAGCTGAGGGGAGGCCTCATGGCAGCTGCAGCTCCTCATGAGGGGAGTGGAGGAGCAGCGCTGAGCTCTGCTCTCTGGTGACAGGGACTGGACCCGAAGGAATGGCGTGGAGATGTGGCCTGGGCATTAGTGGAAGGTTCTTCATGGACAGGGTGGTCAGGCACTGGCATAGGCTGCCCAGGGCAGTAGTTACGGCACCAGGCTGCCAGAGCTCAAGAAGTGTTTGGACACTGCTCTGAGACACTGGGTTGGAGTTTTGGTTGGTGCTGTGTGGGGCCTGGAGTTGGATTTGATGATCCTTTTTGGTCCCTTCCATATTGGGATGTTCTGAAATCCTATGATCTTGAGTGTGTTGTGTTGAGGTGGACTAACGTGAGGTTTGCTGGAAACATCAGAGAAGTTGCACTGGCTGCTTCTAACAAATAGCTGTAGAGTGGATAAGGGCTGCTTTTAGCCTCCCTCTTCTAAAACTGCCTGAATCCTATTGAAATCTTTCCACTCTGCATCACAGAGGGAAAAAGCCCAGCACTGAAGGCAGGGCTTAAATGTGTTAATTCTGTTGGGAGGAATAGAGTGCAGGTCCAGGATGACCTGAGGGACTGCAGATAAATGGCTGAGAACCCTTAGCTGAGAACCAAACTGGTAGGAAGTTACCTCTGAGCACTCAGAGACAGGCAAAGTTGGTTTTAATAGGATCTGATATTCCTTTTCCTTCCATAGCCCTCACTGGGAGACAGCTGAGGTAACTGGGATTGTTTAATCCAGAGAAGAGAAGGCTCAGGGGAGAGCTTACAGCTCTCTAAAACTGCCTTAAAAGAGGCTGTGGCAAGGTGGGGGTTGACATCTTCTCATGCTTAACTAGAAATAGGATGAGAGGAAATGTCCTCAAATAGTACCAAGGGAGGTTCAGGTTGGATGTTAGGAAAAACTCTGGAAGACAGGTGAGGCACTGGAACGAGCTGCCCAGGGAAGTGGCAGCGTCACCATCCCTGGAGGTGTTCAAGAAACATTTAAATGTTGTACTGAGGGACTGTTTACTGAGGAAATCTTGGTGGTAGGTTGACAGTTGGACTGGATGATCTTAGGAGTCTTCCCCAGCCTGGGCGATTCCATGATTCCTGTGTCTGAAGACTGGCTGTGGTGGTGTTTTACAGCTAACACTAGAGTTTCTACAGGCTTTCTTTATGGAGAAGCCTGAGATTAAAATACCCAATGATATGCTGTGAAAGTACTTACAGATACCCGTTTGGACAACCAAAGGATGCTCCATGCCTTGAAACTTTGATATTCTCCTGGAGAAGCATGTTCAGCTCCCACCTTAATAGAGGTTTATCTAGGTCCTTTTCTGGGGAGCCCTTGGTCTGTGAGCCCTTTTCTCTGGGAGTTCCTTGGTCTGTGGCACAAGTAAAGCCAACCAAGATCCTTGCAGAGATCTCTCCTGTAACTATAATCAATAAAAATTATTTTTGGAAGTGCATTTGGAATACTTTGAGGAAGAAGCTGCCAATACTGCCTGGTATGCTAATTGTATAGAAGGCAGTAATGTTCTTTTTAGGTACAATTTGTGCTGAAGGGAGTAAACCACTTACATCTAGCAAGTAGAAACGAGATCTGAAAGATACAGCATTTTAGTGCACTTAGGTGAGGAAAACTGGACAGCAGAGCTCTGCACCCTTCTGTAGCCATCCTCTATTCTCTCAGTGGGAGGCTGGATCCCCTCTGTAATTCCAGTGCTTGACAGAAAGCATAAACAAGTGAATAAAAATCACGTAACACGAACATTTTCCTAAAGTAAGATAGCACTGATGTGGCTGTCTGCATATTTGCATGAGAGCAGTCATTAATCAAATGTGCCTGAGGCTCATTTGTTTCCTCCACTGCTAATTGCTTCCATTTGGCAGCTGGAGGTGCTTCCAGCACTGGGATAGGTGGTGCAGGATTGCTAAACCTCTGCTAGGTCATTGGTGTGAATGAGAGCTCTTTCTTGATGCGTTTCTTCCTTCTAGCCTTTTTCAGTAATTACCAAAACTGTTAGAGTATATTTAGATGAAAAAATTTTGCTTAAATTATGGACTATAAAACTTTTCCTTCTCTGCTCAGTCTATCCTTTTTTCATTTTCTATGTTCTGTATAATATCTAATATCTAATACCTTTTTTCCAGGCTTTGTACAGTAATGCTAGAAGCCAATGAATTAGCTACTTTTTTGCCTTCCACCCTTCTCTGAAATGGATGTTTTGTTACCTATCCTCAAATTTTCCTAGGCAACTGACTCACTTCTTAAAGCAGGTGTGCATGTCACAGCTGATATTTTGTGTGGACGAGCTCATTGCTTGATGCTTTGGAGGGTAATTTGCATGGCAGCAAAACTCTTCAATACTGCAGTGAATGTACAAGCTGGGAACATTTGCTTTCTCTAAAGGAAGCATCAGAGCCTTTTCTGAAATGGAAGTAGAAGAATAAGAGTTGAGCAAATGTTGGCATCACTTTCCATTCTCAGGATTTTGTGACCAGGTGACCAGATTCCTATTTTGTTGATTCTCACTTTGGAAGAGATGATTTTAGATGAGTTAAAACAACAACGGCAGCAAGAGGAGCCCTCGACCATATGGTTGGAGAACAAAATATTCTCTGTAGACTGAAGAGGGCTGGTTTTGTTGAGAACAAACAATGCAATTTTTTTCCAAAGGATAGCCCAACTGGATGTGAGTCAGAAGGGAACCATCCAATTTTCTATGAAGCCCAGCTTCTTCTCAGCATCAGAGAGCCAACTGAAATCTGCTGTGTTGAAAAATCATTGGCATCAGCAGAGACATGTGCCTTGTTCACCCACAAGTATTGTAACATCAAAAGTAATTTTATTAAGGGAAGCCACGCTTGTAACAGTAAAGATAAGGCTTGTCCAAGCTAGAGAAACTTGCATTGGTGTGATGACATCCCATGGATAATTGTACAGAAATGGAAAACTCCTCTGCTAACAGGGCTGCTTTGGTGCAAAATGCAACAGAAAGGCTGTTCCAGAATGTTGCCATATGTATGTCTTGCCATGTCTCCAGGACAAGCACTAATGGCATAGTTTGAGAAAAGCATTTCTGAAACTAAATATATGTACAGTGGACAAAAACTTACTGAAGGAATCTGTATATCCAGTCAGCACACAAAATGCATGCAGTTGTTTGGCAGTACGTATGTGAAATCCCTGAAGGTCAAGCAGCCTGTTATCTCCTGATGAGCTCCAGCCCCTGTGTCATGGTTTTATGGGTTTTTTGGGGGGTTTCAGTATTCCACATCAAAACATCATGTAGTGTACTGGGCATTGAAGTGTTAATGCTCCAATTCCAGGTACCTATCCCTATTCATTATGGAAGTCATGGGATCTGACCCTTCTGGGTGGGGTGGTCTCTTACTCCCTGCAGTGGGTGCTGGAGGGTGCTTTCCTAGCTGTTCCAAGCTTTTCAGGTTTGACTCGGTCTCAGGAACTCTCTCTCTCTCCCATCTTATTTGATTTATTAGTCTCAATTTCAATTAGATTGTATTATATTGTGCTACCTTGCATTCTGATATCATAGTTAGTAAAATAAGTTTTCCTCCATAGATTGTTGCCGCTGTTTTTTTCTCCCTTATTCCCTTCCCATTTTGTGGGGCCGAAGTGGGGGGGGGAGGGCAGGGCCCTACTGCCCCCCTGTCATGGGCATAGATTGATCTAGTCAGCTCCGTGACACCCTGCTCTGCACCAAGCCCCTGCAGTGGGATAATGTGTGGCTCTGGTCAGACCCACGGGGCCAAATCTCTCCTAAGGTAGCAGTGCAAACAGAGCAGGCAGCACTGAGTACACAGATAACGTGGTATAAAGGTACACTGGCTGTATTTTCCTGTGGGAAATGATCATCCATCTACTGTCCCTGACCTTATGTTGTCTGATACAGTTTCCCTTCATCTTCAGGAAGATGAAGACCTATCAGCAGACATTTCTCCAAAGAATAGAAGGGGAGGGAGCACATACATATTGTTCAGTGTTAACATGCCCTTGCAAGCTAAGGACACCTTCAGTAAAATAGCCCAGGTGGCCTCTGTCCTGGAAGACTGATTTGGACTTGGTTGCGTGCTTACTTTAACTTCTGCCAGCGCATATAGCCTTGGGGGCAAAGCCAGGGCTTGTAACATCCCTGGCAGAAGTGCATACATTTGCATGGGCAGTGCAGCGTTTGATAGGAGATGCTGACTGCAGCAACAGAAACACCCCTTTGGTACATGCTGCTGCTTGAACCTAGCTTCCCACAGTGCTGCTTTTGAATAAGTCTTGCCTCATGAGAAAGCACAAAAAGTTGTTTAGGCACCCACCTCTTGGTGCACCGAGTCACTGGGCTGAACTTTTGCCTGCAACCAGTTGCCCACAGACAAATCAGCCTCCCCTGGGTTTGGCACTCTGCTTCTGGTTAGGTGAGGTAAATATTAACTCTTAGTGGGAAGAATAGAAGGTATGAAGGTATGTTGCAAATAAATCTCTTGCACCCTGATCCTAACTCTCCAGTGTACACGCTGGTGACATCTACCTCAGCTGGGCCCTGCAGAGCCTGTGGCACTGAAGGCTGAGGCTGCCAGGCTCAGCTGGTATAACCATGACCAGCTGGTGTTTCTATTTAGTTTTGAAGGTGTTGTTGTCATTTCACTGAGAGGCACTTCCAACAGTGACTTAACTGAGAATTTTGGATTTTGTTGTTGTAATTCGTTGCAACTCATGTTCTGGTGCCTTCTGTAGTATCTTCCTGTACATTGCCATATTCTTCTGCATATGGAAGAGCTTTGCAGAAGGAGGAAGGAAAATATGCTGTAATAATAAGTGTTTTTTAATTTATTTTTATTTTCTGTATAAGGAATGAGTGGGGTGGACCTATTTTTTTTTTGCTCAGCACACTTTTTAATGACATGTTTACTCTGTGCCCTCCATCTTCAGTAGTCTGACTCCCAGATGTTAAAGAATGAACCAAAATGATTACACAGCTCCCTTCAAAGATGGTTTTTTGTTTTGTTTTGTTTTTTCCTCTGGTACATTCAGCATCGCATTTTAACATTTTTTCTCTGCAGTCACAGGGTTTGGTTTTAAGCAGGCTTTTAACAAATTTTAACAAATTTGAGATCTGTGCAAATTATAACATAGGATGGTGCCTGCTCAGCTTTGTGGAGACCTACAAGTGAACTGTGATACATAACTAGCAAGGGAGTAATTTCAGTAATACTCCACTTGTTTGCTGGTTATTTCTGTTCCTGGAAAGGAATAATCTGACTCCAAATTTTTCAGCAGCAGGTGAGATACCAACTTGCAGTTGAGATAGAAATTGGTGATGGCACTGAAAGGTCAAAAAGCTCCGCTCTGATGTGTCCTAGGTTGTTTCTATCTGATCTGGGGATTCCCAGTTCAATAGGCTGGACTTGTAAACAGAATGGAAAAATAAGAAGGTGGTTTTATTAAAACTTCTAAGCAACAAAAATTATATTAATTTGGAATCAACCCTTGACACACAGAGGGTGAGTGAGTGAGACACTTGTGTTGTTGGCCAAAGAGGAGTCTTCTCTGATGGCCTCTGACCTTGTGCTTCTCAGCTGGAGTTTGGAGCAAAGCTCTTGTATGAATCCACTCTTGCACTGTCACATTTTGCTTTCTGAATGGAAGCATCATGCAGATGGAAGCACATCCCAAGTAATACAAATTTGTATCAGAAATAGCGTAGCTAGCAGGAGCACAGAGGTGGTTGTCCCCTGTACACAGTGCTGGTAAGGCTGCACCTCAGGTACTGTGTTCAGCTGTGGGCCCCTCACTACAAGAAAGACACTGAGGCCCTGGAGTGTGCCCAGAGAAGGGCAACAAAGCTGTGAAGGGTCTGAAGCACAGGTCTTATGAGGAGAGGCTGAGGGAGGCTCAGGGGAGACCTCACTGCTCTCTGCAACACCCTTAAAGGAGGTGCTGGTGGGTTGGGAATTGACCTTTTCTCCCACATAACAGAGATGGGATAAGAGCAAAAGGCTTCAATTTGTGCCAAAGGAGGTTCAGATTGGATGTTAGGAAAAACTTCTCTGAAAGAGTGGTAATGCATTGGAACAAGCTGCCCAGTGAGGTGGTGCAGTCACCATCCCTGGAGATGTTCAGTGCATGTATACATGTGGTGTTAAGGGACATATTTTGGTGGGGAAATATTAGTAGTAAGTGGATGGTTGGACTGGATCATCTTAGAGGTCCTTTCTTTTAAATGGTTCTATGAAACCTCCAAGGAACTGCCTGACCTACATGTAAACTAGTCCTGGTGTAGGATGTGGGATGTGGTGTTTTATATACAAAGTTGCAGTGGTTTGGCTCCTAATAGGGCTGATTTTACTGGTATAAGAATGGCTTATAGCAGTGAGCCAAATCACTATAAAGTACTTTTTTATCAATAAAACCATGCTTGGGGGTGGTATGTTTTTCATGCATCATTATGGAATAATAACAAACTATTTGTAGGCACAGGCTAAAAAAGCTAAGAAACCTTGGCTAGCTTTTAGTCTGTGCTGACTGATGTGTCTTTTAAGTTATTAAAACCCTGGGCTATATTAAATGATCTTAAAGATACAGGCATGTTATTATGAAGCCATTTGAGACACTGTTGAATGTGACTGCAGAGCTATGCAAATGGGAGTCATTTCCATTTGACATATGCACTATAACTGTTGAACACTTTTTTTTTTTTCAAATTTATTTTTTATGTCTTTTGTAGTTAATTCACAATCTCCTTTTAACACTGGGAAGTATGATTATATGCCAACAGCAAATCCATGCTAACAAAAATATACTTTTTGTTTGCCTGCAGCCTTTCTTTTGATTTCATGATGAGGTACTGCTATTCAGAGGAACCAGTGCTGGCCTCAGAGTACCCAGCAGAGCAGGAAAACATTGCAGTCAGAAAAAGAAATGCAATTAATTAGCCTAAGCTTCTTTCCAGCATTCCAACACTGGGCCTCCTGGTCATAGTGAATTGCCCCTGTGAACAGATCAGTCAGAATTAAAATCTCGATGGGACTAATAGTGAAACTGTCAACTCTGAGACTTCTTGCTCTTCTTCTGTAGAGGCTACCACTGGAAAATGATGTGTATTTGGGGAAAATTGTGATATTAGGCTGAAATAATTTTTAGGGCTGTTTTTGCATGGGAACCTGAGCCAAACTGACAAGGTCTGTTGCTGAAAATTACAGTATTTGAAGGGATTAAGGCTTCTAACTGCATACTGGCAAAATGAAGGGATTTTTACTCACTCAAAAATGAATTGTACTTTCTGCCCTCTTTTTCCTTGAAGATCAGTGTGTTAAGCAGGCTACTGAAAGGAGATGTCAGTGCAAGTGCTTTCTAAGCTTTACTGACCCACTTTACAGGTATTTTATTCTTCATTGACTCAGGCAAATACCTGCCTTAGATGGGTACAGATCCCTGCTTCTTTCACCCACAGCAGCATGGGTCAAGTACAGGAGAGCCTTCCCCCACAGGTTTCTGCCCCTGGGCTATTGCATGAAATTCTCCTGGAGCTTCAGAGGGTTGAGGACAGAACGAATGCATCCTCACAAGGTTACATGAAGTCCTGCATCCTGGCCCACAGTTTTCCCATAGCAGGAAGCGAAGAGGAGCTGCCCATACTGACCGTCCTCTCTTGTGTGGGTATCCAGCACTAAGATGGATTTGTGAATACAAGTTAATTTTCCACATTGAGCTTGTTGAGCATCTTGGGCCCCAGGATTACAACACAGATACATCAACAGCAGACAGTAAGGATGATGATCAGATTGATGACGAAGAACACCTTAAGCTGGGCTGCCACAATTGTCTGGACCCAGCCTGCTGAACTCAGTGGGGAAGTGTTTCCAGTGTTGACTTGTTTTCAGCAGATTTACAGCAGTGGGAAAGAGTTCCCAGTCTCCACTACAAGAAGCTGTGAAAAAGCCTAGTGAAATATGGTTTCAGCTGCTACTGTAGCATAGCTGTGTCTTGTCCAGTGCACGCCTGGCCATTGTGAGCATGAATGGCATTTTCCAAGAAACCCTTTTGGGAGAATTAGCCCACAGATTGACTGCAGACAGGGCAATCTGGAGTCCAGGCAGGTTGAACCCAGTGAGTTATTGCTATCTGAGTCAGCTGGTTGAGCTGCACTCAGTCCTTGGCTCCTGTGTAAGCTCTGCAGCCCAGGGAGTAATTAGTCAAGCATCCATCTTATGGATCCTGGGTTGGAGCCAGTGAAGCGCAATGTCACTGTCTCACATATTTAGAATTGCTGATTCACTTTGATCCATCCTTGCTCCTGCTTTTCAGAATGGACCCTGTTTAATAGCACTTAGCTCCTTCTGGCAGGAATAAAATGTTAACTGAAAAAGTGCCCCTGTTCTAAGGCTACTGTCTTTTGATAGAGCAGGGGGCTTTTAACTTACTTTGGAGTTTCTTGGAGAACCTTATAACTCAAGGATGGAGTAGTTTTGGCTGGAAAGTTTCTGAAAATGCAATTAGTTTAAACCACAGGTTGCTCTAATCTGTGCATTGTTGTTTCCATTGATCTTGTTGATGGAAGAGCCTAGCTAATGGCCAGTTTGACTGCTTTAATTAATGAGATTAAAGCTGAGGTAAATTTGTCCTGAAGCTTACTAAGGCTCAGTACTTACTCCACTGAAAACTCCGCTACCAAAACACTCACTAACTTCAAGATGGAAGATGTGGACAGAAGGGATCAGACCCAATAATGGCTGCAGTAGAGCCAAGTTTGTCAGCATCATGTGAAGGAGGTGGGGTCTTCTCTGAGCACGTGTTTTGGATCGACAGTATCCCAACAGAGAGATACCATTATGGCTGGTATTCTATATTCTGATGGGCTCTAGGGGGGGTTGGCCAGTACTTATGAACTGACATTTTCCATTTCTGCTGTTCTGTGTTACATATACTCATTCCTGAGCAGAAGTGACACTGTATACCTCCACCTCCAGCACCCTTCTATCTCTGTGCGTGAAAGGAGCTCCCCCAGTGCTCTCCATTGCTTTTTCTATATGTGAATCTGTTTGTACATGCATGTAGACCAAGGTCAAAAGTGTTTGTGGGACAGTTTTCAGATGTGTCTGGTTAAGATAGCCCATCCCATTCTATATAGTCTTGCTTGTAGTCAGCACAATATTTGGGAAGGCAAGTAATGATTTTTAAATTTAACCACTCAAATCAGAAAATTAGGTCAAATGCATGCTCCATTCACCCAGCACTGCAGGGCTTACTCACATTTGCTTCAGCACAGAGGTTCTTCAAACTCCAGTGTGCAGGGAAAGAAGTAGAAATACTCCAGCTAAAAATATCAGAGAGAGATAAGGTTAGAAAAAATGCTCTGGGTCACATAGGTAGCGAGGCTGATGCTCCCTATAATCATGTAGCAAGGATTGTATTAGAAACTGCAATGCATCTCACACAGATAGGATCACTGAATGTTTACTAAATAAAACCCTGAAATACAAAGTGCAGGAGGGCACAGGGTTTGCTGTGGTGCCACATGAGATACAGACTGATATGGCATTGCAACATGTAGGGTGGTTTTTTTAAAACTCAGTTTTCCAGACACTTTCCCTATCACTTGGCTGGCGAGATGTATTTTTTCAAGGTTCTTAAAGCTTCTTGAATCCTGCAAAATATGCAAAATAATGGCTACATTAATTACCCGCAGGCATGAATCTGTTGTTTCTTTTTTGTCAGTTTCTTATTTAGTACCTGATTACGACTTGCTAGTTTTAACGGGAGTAGAAGGGGTAGGCAAGAGAAACATAAGAAAATTAACTCTAATTATCAGCCATAAATTTATCTGACTCAGTAAGCGTAAACAATTCTTTTTGGAAAGGCAAGCTGAATGAAAATGGAACTGCCTGTTTTCCTAATCCTACCAAAGCCTTTACAACAGCTGGGCATTTAGCTGTTGTCAACTAACACAGAAAGAAACATATTTAAAGAGGGATAACAATGCCTCCTGAGAGTAGTGATTGACCACAGGCTGTGATTTTATCACTATGGAAAAGGAAGGTATTACAGTATGCCGGACTGATGGCATGCATTTTGCACAAGAATGTGAATAGAGGAACTGAGAGTAATTGGAACAAGTGAAGGACCAAATACAGGGATTTTCACTGAGTTTTTTATTTGGTCTTTAAACAATTAAAATCCCAGTGAAATTAACGAGCATTTGGTCGAGCGAAGCAGAATCATTTCCCTTTGTCAGTTTATCTCAGTACATAGGGGAGCCTTTCATTTTTCTTCTTGTGCAGGGAAGTGCTCAGCAGGGATGTAGTTTGGATGGCGATTTGGATAAAAATTGAAGAGGAATTTGGGAAAGCCAGCACAGTTTGTCCCATATACATTTTCCTAAGTGCACATGAGAGCATGGAAAGCACCCGAGTAGGGCTCAGGGAATGTAATTCTCAGCATGGGACCCCTGGAGCATTTCCTTGCGGCGTGCATCCAGCTGGTTTATCAGGGTGGATCTGCACCTTTTGATTTCTCAGCAGTTAAAGTTTTTGTATATAGATGAAAATCCACCAAGTCCTTCATTTATTTCATTTTCCTATGTTGTTATTTGCATAAGAGCCTCCAGAGAAGTGATCAGGATGACACACCAGGTGGGATGGGAACCAAGCATTGCACTCACCCATGTTAGAGAAGAGCTGGAGACTTTTGCTTTGACTTGCAAACTGTGCTTGCATACATCATAATGCAAGACTTAGTTGCTTTTCTTGTTCTCAAGCACATTGCCTAGGATTTGGTAATGCTTATTCTTTATAATCCCACATCAAAGGCTGTTGTTGAAATGGACATGATTAACCATGCTGACAGACCAAAAATTAATATGTTCTTATTGGAAAACTTACATTCACAACAGGGTATTGTCCAAATACAGATGCATAATCTGTGGACGAGAGGTCATATATCTGTGCTGTGCTCATCCAGTATCAAGCTCCAGATGAACAGCAGCTGTGTCTAAGAGCTTTGGATACTGCTACAGCAGCACTTGTACCTACAGCATTATATGCACAGACACGATCTCAGTCCATAAACCTAATTACCACCTCTGTGCAAATCAAAGTTAGTACTGATATTAATAGATCATGAAAACTAATATCATCATTACGGTCTTCTCTCATCCTGATTACCATCCTGGTTCTGCTCAGATGCCACTCTATTTCCTGCAGGCATCATTATAATCTCTTGGAGCCACGAGGTGCACTTGCTCAGCTTAGCACCACACCTTGCCTCAGCCACCTACTAAGAACCCAGTATCTTTTCCAAGCAAATAAAAAACAACAAAAAAGAAAAGTTTCCAGCCTCTCTTCCCATTTCCTAGGCTGGTTTTGCAGACTGCTGATCCAGCTGAGATCGTTTCCCAGAACTGACAGCTCACAAATCTTGCTTGTTGTGATGGCTTGCAGCTGCAGAACTGTTCATGTGGCCTGTACTCCTCCTGAGCTGGGTGACACATGGGTGCCAACTGATGCAGCTGTGTGCCACTTCCATTGGCGGCAGCTCCATCTCTGCAGGGTGCTCCTATTATTGTGCCTGTCACTGCTGAAGCACGCTTGGTCTTAATCTACAGCTGTAAAGCAGCCAAGGCAGAAGCAATTGCAGTTTTCCTCTCTTTATCCAAATGTTTAGATTTTTGTCTGTGGAAAGGAGATTACAGCAGTAAAGATAAGCCTAAAACCTGGAATCACAGCGTGGTACACCAGGGCTAGAAGGCACTAAACTGTATGGTGCTGACTCCAAGCTGTGTTGCTGTCAATACACCTGAAGGACAGGATGCCATTCAGAGAGACCTAGACAGGTTCCAGAAGTGGGCCCAGGTGAACCTTGTGAGGTTCAACAAAGCCAAGTACAAGATCATGCACCTGGGTCGTGACAAATACAATCAATTCAAGCTGGAGAATGAAAGAGCACAACCCTGCTGAAAAGAATTTCAGGGTACTGGCGGATGGCAAACTGGACATGAGCCAGCAGTGTGCCCTCACAGCCTAGAAAGCCAGCCGTACCCTGGGCTGCATCAAAAGAAGTGTGGCCAGCAGGTCGAGGGAGATAATCCTGCCACTCTACTCTGTGCTGTTGAGTTCTGGGTCCAGGTGTGCAGTCCTCAGTACCAGAGAGACATGGGCCTGTTGGAGCCAAAGGAGGACCATAAAAATGGTCCAAGGAATGGAATACCTTCCCTACAAAGACAGACTGAGAGAGCTGAGGCTGTTCAGTCTGGAGAAGAGAAAGCTCTGGGGAGACCTGAGAGTGGCCTTTCAGGGGGCCTTCAAGGAGGGCTACAAGAAAGAAGGGGACAGACTCTTTAGCAGTGTCTGTTGTGATAGGACAAGGGGAAATTGTTTCAAACTGAAAGAGATGGGATTTAGACTGGATATAAGGAAGTTTTTGTACATTACAGTGATGAGGCAGTGGCACAGGTTGCCCAGAGAGGTGGTGGAAGCTCCATCCTTGAAGACTTTCAAGGTGAGGCTGGAGGGGGCTCAGGGCAACCTTATGAAACTGTAGGTGTCCGTGTTCATTGCAGGGAAGTTGGACTAGGTGACCTTTAGGGATCTCTTCCAACTCAGACCATTCTGTGATTCTAAGATAGATGAGCTGAGCCCCTCGTTGGATGGTATGGCGTACACTGTTTGGGCATGTGTTTACTGTATTTAGTCCTAGATATTTGTGATGTGCATCTCATTCCACTGACCATGAAATATGACAGTACAAGTGTTTATTTACATCATAATATTTTGATGCAGAGGAAGAGATTCAGGGTTTGCAAAATCTGTAGAAGCAATTGGTTTCCTATGGCCAAATGAGCTGTTGCTAGTTAGCAGCGAGGTGTATTGCCCTCTGTGTGCCTCCCCAGTCTGTTTCAGTTGCAAAGGGAAATCTGTTCCTTACGTCGCTGTTATTTTACCTCACACTTGGAGCAGACAAGGAATACACACACATGCCCTATTAGAATGAATTAGTTTGTGAGCTATGACTCAGTATGCTATAGCAACTTGATTTTTGTGCAGCAGCTATATATATCTGTGATTATCAGAGATTGTCTTAGCCAGTGTTAGAGCTGTGACTAATGCCAATCTTTTAGGCAGGCATTCATCACCCAGATTTATCTCCTTGTCAAAAGTTTTGTTAAATAAGGTTTCCTCGAAGAAACATTGTCTTGCCATCAATTTTCCCCTGCCAGATCCATTAATTGAGATAAATGCTTTTTTTTCTGAGCCATTTAAGGAACTGAATGACAGATCATGTGCTGAATATGAAAATACAACCATTGTTGTTATTGTCACTCGAAGTTTTACTGTATCACAATATTGACAGCAGCAGCCTCTAGTAAGAGCAGAGACACATGTATGTGCTAAGAAGAAATCAGTGTCTTGTGTGAAAATGCGCTTGAATCACCTCACACTAAGCTTGCCTGTTGTCCTGAGGTCACCCAGAATGTGCTCCAAGAGCAGATCAGCAGTCCAGTAGTTTCTTCACTGCTCCTGCTAGAAATGTACATACCCATATTTATTCAGACAGTTTTTCTGAGAGATTCCGAAGCTTTTTGTTGCTTTGCAGTATGTGATTCATCTCCAAATTTGGTACATCAGAAAAGAATATCAGCCCATTGCATAGCCTGCCCCGGTACTACGTTCCTCTAGCGATGTAGAGTTGGACAGTAGCTTAAGTGCAGTGTCTGATGCACGGATTCAGATGTGAATGATTCAAATTGTTTATTACAAGTTCTCACATCACTTATATACCTTCACAAGTTTTCTTTTTCTAGCTTTCCCATCCACCCCTACAACTTTCCCATCCACCTTTACATGTCAACAGAGCATTCCACAAAACACTCTTCAACTGTTCATGCAGGCACTTATCCAATCAGAGCCCTGAGATGTTCTTTCTTCTTCTAGAGGTGTCCTTGGTTCTCATGCTGTTTATCTTGCTCCTCAGCTTCTGCTCTGAGCAGTTTTTCTTGTATTCCCATACTTAAGTAGCACTCACATCACTTTTTTTAAAGTTGATAGCTTTAATCATTATTACTTCCTCCTGCCCAGGAGGATACAGTCTCTTTCCTCCTCTTTCACTGTTAGTTTTTCTGCAGGAAAGATGCTAGCAGGGCTCACACCAGCATTGCACTGAAGGAGACCCTTTGAGGATGTGCTTCTGAGGCCCGGGGATGTTGCCAATGCCACTTGGGTATGCTGTGTTTCTCTAAGCTGGTGGCTGCAAACTCCCATCCCCTTCCATGTCCTTCTTTCCTCCAGGTAGCATTCTTCCTTTTGTTCCCTGTCCTCTTCTCCCTTCCCTCGGCCACATTCTCCATTTTCCTTTGCTGCATCCCACTTAGGACTACAGAATCTGCCCAGAGGAGCAAAGTGTCCCTGTGGTCATCCCCTGCAGCTTAATGCAGAAGGAGCAGTGACACCAGGCAGTTTGTGGAGTTAAGATGAAGAAAGATGAGTGCTCAGCAAGAAGCATTGCAGCAGATGAAGAGCAGATCAGAAAATGGTGGTTGGCCAGTGCTAATGGTTTATGGCTTGTGATGCTTGTAGCATGCTAAATTCTAACTCTGAGAGACTGAAGAGCCAGCCCAACTATCAGAACTCACCTTTAATTGAGCACTGTTAAGAGCCATGGCTCCAAAATTCTGTATTAGCACTGAGTTTTTGAGAGGCAGTCTGAACATCATGTGTCTCTATGGTACACCTGAGCTGGAAATGCAGAGCAGTGCTGAACTGGTTTGTTCCAGCTTCAGATGAAAGGGAGCATGGCTCTGGGGTTATGTTAAAGAGGGATGTGAAACAGAAAAAACAGCATCATCTGTTCTCAGTTCTGAGGGCTGTCCCCTGCAGGCAGCAGCTCAGGGCACTTACAGCTCAGATCACTACCCCTGTCTTTGGGGTTTCATAAACATGATGAATTTGGGAAGGAAAGAACTTTCTGATTACCAACCCTTGGTTTTATTTAGGGTTGTCTCTTAGGCAAGAGTCAGTGTAGATAGCTGAGAACGCTTTTGAGGTCCTGGCTAAATGACAGCGTTCCAGTGCTATGTTTGCAGATCTGAAAGGAAAGGATAGAAGGCAATGGTTCATACAGGTGTGAGGATTTCTGAAGTCAGTACCCTCAATCAATTCTGTATGTTTTTGCATGTAGGTATATACCAGAATTCATTTAAATTTTTATGCAATATCAAAATGGAAAGGCTTTTTTTTGAATACCTAAGGGGGCTGCATCATCACAGTACCCTGGCTTGATTAATATTGCAAACAGATCTCTGTGTAGTGTGGGAATATGCAAAACACACAGCTCTGCTGATGCTTGGCTTATATCAAACATCAATTTAACTGCAGGGAACTGTGCACCGGCTCCTGGCGCCTCACATGATTTCTGAGATGGCTTCTGTGCAAAACCACAGAGCTGGCAATATGTGCATGTTTGTGCACAAGAGGAAATTGCTGCAAGTAAACTACCTGAATGAGAAGTAGTGACTTCTGATATGTCATTTTGTTTTGATTCTGTTTTGACTATGATTTTTTATATTTCAGACCAGACCAGACCAGGTGAGGTCTGGCCAATATCTGGTCTGGTTGAAATGGCCAAAAACATCAGTTTGCAGCAAAGTAGAGCTTTTAAACTAAATTTGCTGCTTTTTTGTTGTTGTTAAGGTGGGCACGTTTAGGAAAGCAGCTGTATATCCTGTATATATGTATATATATATATATATGTACAGCTGTATATCACTGTATATCAGTGTTATAATGCTGGAAGAATGTAAATGAGATAGATACTCCTCGCTCATATGTTAGATGATACTGCTGTGTATCTTCAAACCATGTCAAAGTGCATGGGGAATGAAACCATCATCTGATTGCAACTATTTTAATATGTATACTAATAACATAGCACATGTCACTGCAACATGTGTTACGAGCCAAGAACAGAGCTGAGTGCCAAAGATGATTTTCTCTGATTCTGCATGGGATCCAAAGGCAACAACCGTAATGGTCAAGGTCTGAGCAGAAACTTTTGTCCTTTTGTCTGCATTTATTTATTGGAGTCATATTAATAGTTTCTAATAACAATAATGTGGATTGCCACCATTTGGAATGCAATTTTGAGTTAGCTTCTTAAAAAAACAAACAAAAACTCAACAGTTTTAAAGCAGATGCTATCCTCTGATATAAACGTTGAAAATCATCAGTTTGAAATAAGCTGGTAAGCGTGCTCTTCCACAACTCCTGTATTTCAGAACTGTTCCTTGAGTGTTAGCAGCTCCCCATAACGTTTAGAAGTGTGTTTTTCTGCTGACCAACTCAGCTTAGGCCACCAAAGCCTTGCTTTCCCTTTCAGCCCTATCCAATAGGTAGTGACTGCTAACTAACGAACCTTTCGTCAGTGTCAGTGAGGGTTTTGGTTATGTGCCCAGACACCAAAGAAAGCTCTTTTTTATTTTCTTGTGAATAGGAGGAGAAAATACTGCACTGAGGCATCGTGTCCTGAGTTGAACAGATACAGAAGTAGTCCTGCCACAGTTCAGTGGTGGATACTCTTGTTTAATTATTATTTTACTGTGAAAATGTGTTTGTCCGTATTTAAAGCAATTGGAGCAGAGGGGAACAAGCTGACATGGCATCGTCCAGAGCTGGTGAAGGCTGTGCCTATTACAGTTCCTGAGGCCTGGCCCAGGAAGCTGCTGTGGGTTGTGCAGCTCGGGGGCATTGCAGGAACACTTTGGCTACTGATAACTGAGGAGTTAGGGCCTTTTGTAAATGAAGAACTGCAGACCTCAGCTATTTCAAAATCTGGAATTCTTACTAATTCTTACTCCTTATTATTATTACTCTACACAGAAAAAAAAAATGCTGCTGACCTGGACTGTATCTGTTTTTCTTGTAGATACAGTCTCTCTGCCTGGTGACAGCAACAGGACCCCAGGGAACGGCATGGGGCTGCAGCAGGGGAGGGTCAGATTGAAGGGTAGGGAAAGGTTCTTCACCAGTGATCTGGCCCTGGAACAGGCTGCCCAGGGCAGTGGTCAGGGCTGCAAACTGCTGGAGTTGAGGGAGTGTTTGGACACTGCTCTCAGACATCAGGTTTGAATTTTGGGTGATCCTGTGTGGAGCCAGGGGTTGGACTGGACGATCTTTGTGGCTCCCTCCCAGTTCAGGATGTTCTATGATTCTGGGATTCTGCTGTCAGCTGTGGGCTGTTTGGCTTTCAGAATCACCTCCGTATCACCAAGACTTTCTAAAGCAAAGGCTGAAGTTTGCCAATATCACATGACATCCAGACAAAACTTACTGTGAGGTGACTGAGAAACCGTTAGTAAACATATTGGTAAAATTTGACTTTTCTGCATAAGGTGCTTGAGAAATCTACACTCAAAAGAATGATAGCATAAACAATTTTCTTCTGTTTCCTCAGCTGTTTCTAGAGATCTGTTTGGACGCACACTCCTTCAGAGATCTCTTAAATAACCTTCTTAAAATAAGCACAGATTGGTATCTTAAGTTTTTGAGGTTTTACTTGGAAGATTCAGAACAGTCCCAGGAGGGCCGTTCAGCCCTTATCTTTCCTTGTAAAACGCTGAGAATATGCTAATGTTAGTAGTAGTTTCATAATGTTCATTTGAAAGAGGAACCAAGCAGTCATCAGATGTTGTCATCTTCTGCTCTTGAGCAAAGAAACCTGTAAGTCAAATTCTCTTGTGTCACTTTGTTTACACTCACATCCTTACATGGTTTTGAGGACAGTGGAAGCACATTATACCTCAGTCATTGGCCTGGGGATCTGGTCTGTCTAATGGATGGACTCCTTCCATCTCCACCACTGTTATTTCCTGCTGGTGGGGCTTGGGGGAACAGAACTATTGGGTTTAACCTATTTCCCACCTCATGGCCCCTCCACTGTGGGCACACTGACTCCTTGTCAGCATAGGACAGTGACTACTCGTGCAGAATCTTCGCAGTTCTGGCCACCTGTGCCTGGAGTACCGTGGGATGGAGTGGGCCTAAGGCATGTAGCTAGTGGTGTACATGGTGTGATTTTCAAGGATGTGTGAAATGACAAACCACGTTTGCAGAGCCTACGCATGGAGAATGGGAGTGGATATTGTGTATAGGTCAGTTCCCCAAGAGTGCTCCTTTGGAGTCTGCAGGCTGTCAGCGTTGAGAAGGATGGTCTTCCTTCCACACTGCCCTCTGTGTGCATGTTGCTGCTTTAGAGAATGGCTGAAAGGGAAAGTGCCCTTTTTCCTTCTCCTTTGTAAGGGAAACAAAGGGAGAAGAGCAGAAAATGAGAGTGTTTTGATCCTCCAGCTTCTTATTCTAGCTGCATAAACACACCAGAGTATTCCTGGAAATTGAATTAAGCAAACCTTTTATGTTCTCTCCCTGTTTCCAGATAGCTAAGGTGGCTGCTTGCAGATTTGCAGCTAGAGAGAAGACAAAGACACACAGTGTGCACAGGCTCAAGTGCTGAGTGGTGTCATGCTGGAAGAGCATGGGCGAGCCTTAATGGAGTACAAAAGCTTTCTGAGCGCCAACCAGAAATCTGCTTAAATCCCTGACAGGGATGAGAGCACAGCATGTATTATCAGCATATGCACAGGCTCTAGGAACATTTGCATTTTGGATTTGCTGTAATTAAAAGGCTTCAAGCTTTCCAAAAAGGTTGAAATGGTAGAAGGAGTGAATGTAAGAGTCCACATTTTTCCTGTCTCCATACAAATATTTAGGGCTCTTCCCTTTTTGTTACATGTGTGCCTTACTTATGATCTAAATACCAATTTTTCATCAATATAAGGAATGTGAAAACTCTTAAATTTTACTTTATTTATTACCATCTCTTGGTACGTAGATAAGGACAGCCCTGTTTCCTGTCCCCATCCAGTCATGACTGAGCCCCCACTGAGCCTGGCCATTGAGCACACGGCTAGAAGTTTGTCTCCAGGCTCCAGTGCCTAATGAAAGCAAACCCTTTTCCTCACACGCACGTGTAGAGCTGCACAAACCCCGGATGAGATGAGACAGACACCTGAGAGGCAGGAAGACACAGGCTGAACTGGAGCAGAAAGTCACACGTGTCAAATAGTGGTGAAGAGGTCAGATCGTGAGGTAGTATCAATGGGTTCTTTGGGGAGAAATGGCTTTTTCGGGAAGATTCCACTGTAGGCAAGTTTTGACTGGCTTCCCTTATTTTGTAATCAGTTTGCCAGGCTACGATCTCTCCGCAAAGAGTCTGTGACTCAGAGTGGGCTGTTACATTAGTTATCAGTATTGTGGCACAGCTGGGTCTACTAGTTAGAGGAATAAAGGGCAGGTGGATGAATGCAGAAACACATGCAGAAAAATATCATTCAGAAGCAGGAAAAGGAATGCTATGAAGTTGAAAATGGCAACTAATTCACCAGTAGTAGTCTGTAAAGATGAGAAGAAAGGTGAGAAAGGAAATCTGTGGCCATTGAATAGAGGATTCCTAGCTAGCATGAGAGGAAAACGAGTCCCTCTGTGCTTACCTGGCTGTGTAGTAGGTAAATAGGTCAAGTTGAAGGAATCTTTCCCTTTTTGGGTGTTACTAGACGCGACTGCCACCTCAGTGGTGACAGCCCTCCCTCCAGTTTCAGCTACTCAAATAGCAGCTGACAAAGACTGGGAATAGGCAGCGTGGATAAACTGGTTATTGCATGTTTGGACTGTGACCCCCTTCTTCTTGCAGTCAGACTGTTAAATATTCATGTAAGCGGGCTCGGGCAGATCCTTGCCATCTGTCTGTATTTATATGACTTCATCCAAACAGCTCCAAAACATGTGAAATTTTATCCTCACAACATCTCTTTAAAGAAAAAGGAATTCTTCTCCTGTCTTAAGGGAAAAGGAATCAAAGCACAAAGAGATGGAATGATTTACTGGATTTATTCATCTGGATTCCAGCAGACAGGATCCAAACTCAGCTCTTCTAAATGCCAGACCCAGCTATAGCCCTGGGTTCCCAAGACAAAGTTCATATTTAGTGCTATAGGGTGTTTTTATGTATAGCTCACCTAATACTGCTCATTAAACATAAAAAATATCCAAGTTTGTGACTATAAAGGAGACTTGAGCCCTAATGAATTTTCTTTTTCTTTTATCCCATGTCAAAAGCTTAGGTGCAGGCCTTATGTAAACGTACTACTCCTTTCTGCTGTGACATATGCCTCCAGTCATCTCATGCTGAACGTGGGAAGGTGGGAAGTAATCTACCCATGGTCACACTTCACGTTGCTCTCTGCAGATGAGTTTCTGCTGTGGGCTTCTGCCTGTTACTTTGTTCATCTGTCCCTATTTGTGTGTATGGATACTGAGTGAAAGTATTTGACAAGGGAAAATCAATATGAAAACCATTATTTAGGCATCTCAGGTACGCTGCGTTCAGCTGCGTACCTTGATGGCCAGATAAAACAGGATCATTGTGCAAGCTTCAGTAAGCTGTGCACATATGGGCAATTCTGGGAGGGAACAGATTGTCACAGTTACGTTTGACCTGTTTTAGAGCAATTGTGACTCTCCCTTGGCACTGTGGTTGTGTTGTTGACATCTCTCAAGAGCTCCTTCAAAAAAATGCCTCCCTTTTTCAGAATAGCGTGGTGTTCTGTGAGAAGCAACTCTTGCATTCTAAATTATGCAACAAGCCCAGTACTTTCCGTGTCTCTGGTGAAGGCACCTTGAACAGTCAGAATGGGAAGGATGAAGGAACAAGGCCATTGAGAAGACAAGCCCAGGCCTGTGAGTGCACCTGCTTCAAGGCTGTGTGGACCTCAGGCTGTGTGACTCATGCGCTGTGGGGATTTGAATCTGAAGCTCAGCTTCAGCTACTGAAGGCCCACACACAGGCAGGGCATCACAGAAGAGATGCGAGTGAGATGGCAGAGCTGCAGGTAGCAAATGTGGGGTAGTAGTCCACTTTACCTTAGCTTACTTATCCATCCAGGTATATCTATCACTACTGTACCACAGGGACATGATTGCATTTTTAGAACAAACAGGGTACATTTTCATGGCGGTGCTTAAGAATTAAATGAATGCCAGAGGGGATCTTTGTGCCTTTAACACAATATCAAAATATTTTCTTTCAGGGGTCTTTCTCCATGGTTTAATTTGAGGCAATGAGTTTACTCATCAGTATATTTTTGTTGATTTTTTTTGGTGAATGTTTTTCAGGCATTGGAAAAAATGTCATCTGTGACCGAACAGCGACTCCGCTGGACGCCTTCAGGATGATGACTGCGGCTCATTATTACCCAAAACTCATGAGCATCATGGGGAACGTACTGCGCTTCCTGCCCGCCTTTGTGAAGATGAAGCAGCTGATCCAGGAGGGCTACGTGGGGGAGCTGCTGGTGTGCGAGGTGCAGGTTCACAGCGGAAGCCTGCTGGGGAAGAAGTACAACTGGAGCTGTGACGACCTGATGGGGGGCGGAGGTTTGCACTCGGTTGGCACCTACATCATTGATCTGCTGACGTTCCTCACCAGCCAGAAGGCTGTGAAGGTGCACGGCTTGCTCAAGACCTTCGTGAAGCAGACGGACCACATCAAGGGGATACGGCAGATCACCAGTGATGACTTCTGTACGTTTCAGATGGTTCTGGAAGGCGGCGTGTGCTGCACGGTGACGCTCAACTTCAACGTCCCAGGGGAGTTCAAACAAGACATTATCGTGGTGGGCTCGGCGGGACGGCTGATCGTCATCGGCACCGATCTCTACGGGCAGAGCAACAACTCTCCTCAGCGGGAGCTCCTGCTGAAGGACTCCACACCGGTCAGCAACTCCTTGCTTCCGGAGAAGGCCTTCAGTGACATCCCTTCCCCGTACCTCCGAGGCACCATTAAGATGGTCCAAGCTGTCCGGCAGGCCTTTGAGGACCAGGACGACAGGAGGACCTGGGACGGGAGGCCTCTCACGATGGCTGCCACTTTTGACGACTGTCTGTATGCCCTGTGTGTGGTGGACACCATTAAAAAGTCAAACCAGCTGGGGGAGTGGCAGAACATTTCCATCATGACTGAGGAGCCAGAACTGAGCCCAGCGTACTTAATCAGTGAAGCCATGCGGAAGAGCAGGATGTCTCTGTACTGCTAGCTCCACTCAGCTTCTAGGAGAGAATAGGATCCAGACAGCTCTTAAAGGAAATGGTAATTCGGCCCTTTTGAAGGGCTTGAACATCTTGCAAACAGCTGTGGGGATGGGGGAGAAGGAAATGTGGTGTTTGGATCAACTAAATCTGTTGGTGGCTAAATACCAAAGTGGAAAGGTCCTTAGAAATGCCCAAAATGGATAGGAAAGTTGAGAGCTGACTTACCTGTTTTAGTAACAGTATTATCTGGATGATTGGAAATATGTATCATGGACTCGTCTCCTGCTTGCAGGTGCTTTAGATTATCCAATTGTGTTTACTGTGAAAGGTTGGGAAGATCCTTTTAGATTTTCCTTACCTACCAGAGGGCTGTGAAGGTACTGTCATGTCATCAATTTTTCTGTAGTGTCTGACATGAATGGTTCCTACCATGACAGCTGACACCACCATGCTGTACTACTACACCTCCAACCAACACACAGAACAGTGGGACTTCGTGTGAGTGTTGCGTGACGCAGAAAATTTTGGCAGCTCACTTTTCATACAGCTTTTCAGGAGCTTCTATGTGTTGGTTTGGTTAATTGTTTGTCGTTTTCTTTTAAAGCACAATTATGTAGGAAGATGTGTAGCTTTTACAAAAAAAAGTAGCCCTCAACTGCAGTGCATATGCCCCATTTATTGTGGGAGGGAGGGTCTTCTGTGAGCTCATGGTAAGCTTCAGTGTTTACTGTACAGATTTGCTGATTGAAATGGGTTGTGAAAAACCTTGATGAATGGCAGGTGGCATGAAAAAGTGCTGGTGGGTTTTATTACACAGCTGAACACGAGCTAGCCTCACAAAGGTTTGCACACAATCTCCTGTGTGTGAGACTCACTTTTGAGTGAATTCATCTCGCATTTTGGTTTTAGGTAGATAACAAAGTGGTAGAATCTAACCCTCTAACCCTCAAACCCTGAGATGCTTAGACAGTTCTTCTAAACTTTTGTGGAGTCACACTTGAGACATCCACACCAACAATTAATTCCATGTAGCTCAACCCCAAAGCTTTCATCTCCACCAAATGGTGCTTGTGACTGAAAAATAGAAAGGGATGAGAAAATTTCCTGTCATTTCCAGGGAAAAAATTACTGTCACCTATCAGAGGTGGGAAGAGGAATCTCACCTCTTTACCTGCTTCAAGTGGCTAGCTGCTGGTACTGTAGTGATCGTTCCCTGTCATCAGTGCAGGGGTGGACAAACCTTCTTGATAAGTTTGTACTGTCTTTTTTAATAGTGTAGTTTGCAGTCTTGAAAGAATATATTCTTTCAGTTCTTAAAAAAATATAGTGAAAGGCACATGTATTATCCCAGTAAATGGGCATGCTGTTTTTCTGCATCAAGCTGCTCCTGCGCTTATGTGTTTACAGCACTAGGTTTTCAGATAGGAGAAAAAAAAAAGTAGAAAACAAGCATATAGCACTAAATTATATTAAACTTGATAAAAACTGTTTCAGGATTCTTTTATCTTCATTTTGACTAGGGGAAAGAGGAAGACATTTGGACAAACAGTAAGTAAGAAAATAGGACCCTCTTTTAGATTAGTGTTGCCATTTGGGGTTAGAAAGAGTGCAATCAGAATAATTCAGGTTTTTTTAAAAAGCACTTACAGTTTTGCTACTTTTGGGAGCACTAAGGGCTTCTGAAGAGCTCCTTCAAATGAGTCCATCTGATTGCTGTATGCTCCCGCCTGTCCTGTTCCCAGTTTTAGTGCTGAATAATTTTGAATAGGAGAGCATCATTGATGTGATTCATCTCATCTGACACAAAAGCCAGCTAAAAGTCAGCTATGTTGTCTCCATCAGCTCTGCAAGGACATGGTTGTCAGTACAGAGAGAACTCTCTGTGGGGTGATGCAGTTCCTCCTCAGATTAACATAGAAGCAGTGCGTACTGGAAACTCCAGTCCTCCTCCTTTGTCTGTGCAGAAAATCCTGACTTCTACATTTTTAGGTCACTAATATTAGGAAACTTGAATCCCACCCCAAAATTACTAGTGCATGCTTCATTTTTAAAGGGTATGCATGTGTGACCTTTCATGAGGTATTCCCCTAAGTGTCAGAGCGTGACTGATGATGGAGTAATGTAATACCACAAAACTGCAGCCAAGCAGAGAACTGTTCCTGTCTTATTGTTCTGCCAGCTTTAGAGATTGTGTTTGGGGCGGTCAGTTTTTGCAGAGGCCTCAGGCAAGCTTTCATCGTTCCTTCTTGGAAGAAGCTTTTGACAAATCTGAATGTTTTTCCTACAGTGACCTATCTTAGAATTTCTGTAGTAGTGTCCTTGCCAACAGGAATTTCCTATTGGAATTGTCGTGGTATACCATGATGTACAGTTACAGCCCTTTAAAATGCACAGGAAAGTACAGAAGACCAAATTTGATCAAGAAATCATCCCTCTCCTCTGAAAAATTGAATTAGCCTAAAAGGGATCAAGAGAGATTTTTAATATAATAAGGCAGAAGCCCTTTATTGAAAATACTGGCAAGTTCAAGTCATGAATGTAAGCACAGTAGATAAGTAACCGTGTCTAGTTACATATCATCCAAAACTGGAACTAAACATGGACCAAAATGTTTGTGAATCTTATTTCTTAGTGGTTTGTGCTGGAATTGCTGCTCATGTCTTTGCACCTTGTTTTGGTTCATGAGTGTGGACAGCTTTTCCTATCTGCATTTTACTTTTTTCATGTGTCGTTCTGGGTTTTATGATTCCAGTTGGAAGAAGATACCCTGGAATCCTAGACAACCCTCCCTGCAGTGAGCTGTCAGCAGGTGAAACACAAGGAACAGGGACAGGTCCTGACCTTAACCGTTCTATCTTGGATCCGGAGGTTTCAGTGTCAGTCATCATCCACGCTCTGTGCAGACTTAGCAATGCAGAACTTGCTGCTTAGCAGAAATAGAATGTAATGCTTTGGTTACAGAGCCACCTGACACTTGTGTTAGTCCTGTATTGTTGGATCCTGTACAGCTCACTGTGTGACCACAGCTCCTAGAGAGGCAGCCAGGGTGAGCAGGGGCAGGGGCAGAGGGGGCATCCTTTTCTGACAGCAGCACAGATCTTAGGCTCGATTGGGGTGAACTGTTATCTAACTGGGACGACAGCAGTGACTGCATACGTTCAGGATTGTATTACAGTTTTTCCATTCTCTAGGAGGCGAAGATGCTGTAGTTCCAAATGTAAAGATACTTAACTTCCACCTGGCTTAGAGGAGCCAGGAATCTGTTTATTTATAGAATATGGACTACAATTCTAAAAATAAATGTTACTTTACAGTCTGGGATCTTCCTTGGCAGTATGAAGCCCTCTGCTCTCTTGGTACAGCTGAAAAGTACATTGGGTTGCCCTAAGTAGCCTCTGTAGTTCCTGCTGGCTTTGAGAATTTGGGCAGCAGTTAGAAGAGATGTACTTGACTGAACTCAAAGGCGGTACCACACCAGGGAACATACATTTGGAATTGCACTTTTAATGCTGTTCTTTAATGCTGTGCCACAGTGTGTGAGACGAACGCTGCTAGAATTGGTGCAGGCCTAATGGCCAAACTGAGGCTGCTGCTGGAATTTACAGTGGCCCCCAAATGGGCTGATTCATACGCTAGATGACAAATGTTAATTCCTTTTTCCCAGAGCTGTTGTTGAGAGGCTCTTTCCGTTGCCATCTACCTGTGCACATAGGATACTGAACATGATGGTCTGTTGCCAAAGACGAAAAGAGCCAAAGGGGGGCATCCAGGGTGAAGTGCTCTTACGCTTTGTAGGAGCCTCTTCCAGTGCTGGGATGGTCAGCTGAAAGATGATGCTTTGTTTTCAATGGGAATCAGATTGGGCTCCACACCAGGGGTAGTAGAGTAACCCTTCCCCGTGTCCCTGTGCTCCTGCTAGATGCGTGCACAGCCTCAGCGCTGACCTCAGTGAAGTCCTGCATGGAGATGTAAGACCTCTGCAAGAGCTTTGGGTTTTCCTATATCTAATACTGTGCATGTGTTAAATTAGTAGTACTTTAGCTGTGTAGATAAAAAATACTGAGTAGAGATGGTATGTCCTTACCCATGCAGCCAACAAGGCAGAGAATCAGGGCTTGCATAGACAAGTTTAGGCTCAGGATGGACTTTTGCAGAGTTCATCGTTAGCATTGGCTGAAAGCATGAGAAATTCCTGCCCAGCCAGCACGGGGCAATCAGAGGCACTCTCCACTTTGTACTTCGTGTTTCCTTCTTTTCAGTAGCTTTTGAATCACGATGAGCAGCTGTCCTGGGAGTTCAGCCGTTCAAAGAAGAAGGCTTTCCTGCTGTGTGCAATCACAGCACAAAGACAATTCAGTTTCTGTTACCTTGTTTATTTCTGTGTGCATACAAAAGTGGAAAAGACCCAGACAAATTAAAATGATTCTCTACCCCCCCCCCCCCCCAAAAAAAAAGCTGATTTTATTTCATGGGTAAAGATAAATGTAGTAGCTTGATGGTGTCCTTGCAGAGATTCAGAAATTACTGATGGCAATTTTTTGTTTTTGGGAATGTTTAAATTTGACTTTGTTCTCTTTCCTTCAGTATAAAGTATCACAAATTGCGAAGTCTCTTCACTGTTCAGTTGTGTATTTGCAAAGGTCTGAGTGCACCCAGCAGATGTTTGGCTTTGTGCAGATACTTCACACGTTGGCTTGGTGGTCCAGTGGCCCAGTGATGTAGCCTTAAGTACATAGGAAACACTGGGCTGTTTGACCCCTGCAGCCCTCTCTGGGTATTTAGGACTGGTTGTGAAATGGCAGGACTGTTCAGGAGAGCAACTTCTTGTTCCTGAAGTTGTTACTTGTGGGGAGCAAAGCTTGTAAGTTTTAGAGATGACGTGTGACTGAATAATCATTGGCAGTTGTATCTGCTTTAAAATTTCCACTCTCTTGAGCTGCTGGATGGAGTATGTCCAGTACAAACAACTTCCCCTTCACAATAACTGCCCACTCCCATTTGCTCCTGAAAAGAAGAAATTTTCAGTAGACAGGACTATACATAATCTGCGTTCATGAACCAGTGTCATAACCTCAGGACTTAACTGAGTGTATGAAGCCAGAGCCCAGGCAACTAATGGCTTTTTCAAAGCTGCCAAATCAAAGCAGTGGGGTTGGAGAGTGATGGGTATCAGCGTGGGTCAAACTGAAATAGCTTTTATTCATCATTTTCTGTGAAATGAACAAACAAAATAGCTGTGGTCAATCCAAAACTGAACACAACACATGCAGAAGGTCATTTTTTTCTCCTTTTTTTTAATTTTGCTTTTGGGATTAAGTTCCATTTCTAAAGAGTGCTGTTCTGAAATGAAGTTTTTAAAAAATCCCTTCTATTACGTTTTGGCATTTGTGAAGTTAACAGTTTGGAGTTGTGCTTTTTTCTTGTTTTAGGTTCACGCTTTAAAAAGCCCCCATGCCTGTTTGGTGGATACCACTGCCTTTGGGCAGGTCCAGCTCTGAACTGCACCCTTGCAGTGTCATGCAGTGACCCCCTTCCAGCATTTGGATTTGGCCACGTGGGTTTCATTTGTATCTTCTTGTGGCAAAGGGAAAATCGGTTCATTGCACGGTGTTGGCTGTAGATAATCAAAATACTGTTTGCAGCAGTGCCAGCCATCGTCTCTAAAAGCACTTAAATCTACTGACGTGTTTACTGTGGTTACTTATGACCTTGCAGCCATCCATTACTCTCTTTTCTTTTTACACCATCCGTCAGACTCGCTTACCTCCCCTTCTTTCATTCCGTTGCGAGTCAAGAGGCGGGTCTCCCCATTTCCCCCTGAGTTTGCTCCCAATCTGTGTTACACGTGGCATACAGGGTGGCTAATGTATGACTTGAAGTAACTTTGGAGACAAATCCATTAAAGAAGGTGTTAACAACACAACCACTCAAATACATGGCATACCTGATGCCCCCGCTAAGGCAGGAATCCAAGCTCCCTGCTGTGCCGTGCTTCACAAATGACACTCACTGTTTCTCTCTGTACTGGTTTTATTTGATTTTGAAAATGAGAATATGTTCAGTTTGTTGCTGTGTCAATATTAAGTATATATTTATTGTTTTTCAGACATACATACATATATATAAATGCTATATATATATATAAAATGTCAACGCATGGACATATGTACAGTAGATATTTTAAAGAGCTATTTATCAAGAAAAGTAAGTGTTATAAGTAAACAGAGTTTATATTTTATATATTATGTAGATAGCAAAAAAAAAAAAAAAAGCAACAAAAAAAGTGTTTAAATTATAGTAGGACTTTTTGGGGTGGGGGGTGGGGATGGAGGGACGGTGAGGGCCGGTTCCAGCATTTAAAACAGCCAAACTACTTTGTACGGAAGCTGCCTGCTGTGCCTCTCGGCTGCAATATCTGTTTGTTTCTTCTTCTGGAAGATGATGTGCATTGTTACTTTTACATTGCTTGGGGAATGTAGTTAGTTTATTCTCGGCCAACTGGTATGTGCTGCTTAAATCATGGTTTCCTGTTGTTCTGCATATTTGCATCGATGGAATAAAAGGATCTTAACTGGCAAATAAAGACATAAAAGGATGTTGATCCCAGCTGTCTGTCATTTTTTCCCACATACTCAGGGAGTGGGGTAATTGCCCTCACCTTTGCCTGTGTTTCCTGGTCAGCCTGTAAGTTCAACATGTGTGAGTGAAACACCCAGGCATTGTGCTTGGGGTGGGGATTCTGGTGGAAGAAGAGAGGGAAGGAAGATTTAGCACTGCCTGTCTGAGGTTTTAGTGCTGCTGCCAGGCCTGAGCTAATGCCTGCCAAGCCATGTGTCCCAGGGTGACAGCTGGTTTTATTGCCAAAGGGTGCCACCAAAAGCAGCATGGCTGGCAGCAGAGAAAATGAGGACATAGGATGCCTGTCCTGGACACAGCCTGGAGACCCTTCAGGCTCACCTCCCACTTCCCCATGGCTGTCCTGGGATGCCTTTCCTTCCTCATCCTCATCCTCAGCTCCTTCCAGTGACCTACATCTGCCCAGCCTTCATCTCATCCCTTGTAACGCCTTTGTTACACCTCACCAAGTGCAAAACAGGAGATAGGACAAGGGGGAATGGTTTTCAACTGAGACAGGGGAGGTTTAGGTTGGATATTAGGAGGAAGTTTTTCACACAGAGGGTGGTGAAGCACTGGAACAGGTTGCCCAAGGAGGCTGTGGATGCCCCATCCCTGGAGGCATTCAAGGCCAGGCTGGATGTGGCTCTGGGCAGCCTGGTCTGCTGGTTGGTGACCCTGCACATAGCAGGGGGTTGGAACTGGATGAGCATTGTGGTCCTTTTCAACCCAGGCCATTCTATGATTCTGTGATAATAACAAGCAGTGGGAAATCCTGGGCTCTGAGGAAAGATATATTGCTTTCAAGATGTTGCAAAAAGGCGGGAGCCTTGTCTGTGCTGCTTTGTCTATCTTGCAGCAGCGCACTCAGGAAGATGGTAGATCTGCTCATGTCAGTACTCACCCATTTCTCAGGCACCAAGAACGTGCAGCGAGGCTGAGGCAGCAGGCTGTGCATGAATGGGAAATCATAGGCATTGACAGTGCACACCTCCCTCAAATCACGTGGTGCTGCACGTTTCTGTAATACATAAAAATCTACACAGTGGTTATGTTTTACTTCAACACAGAACTGCAGTATAGTACTCATTTCCACTACTGCCATTGCACCTGTACTACTTCAAAGATGTATCAATGTTTATATGCACATAAAATGTACTTTGATCTGTTTTAATACACATTGTTTCCTTAGACTGAATGGAAGTACGCAAAGCGAGGGAGAATTGGTGCCCAGGCAAATGCAGCTCAGTCAGGCTTCCAGACCAGCGCCCCAACTGATCAATTAACCGCTGAAATAAAACAGGGTCAAACTTTATGACATATTCTTAACAGTAAAACCAAGACCGCTTCCATTCCAAAGGTTAAGACATAGAAATCTTCGGAAAACAGCACCTATGGGAACAATTCCTACGAAAGGATGCTTCAGAGATACAGTGGAATCCAGCACACAGTACTTAACTATACAGGTAAGTGCAAACGCAGCAGTGGGTATAAAAATACCACGCTAATGAGGCTATAGAAATGCTAAGGTAAACTTCTTCAAATGTGGGTCAGTGTAGTGAGACACCGAGGTGTGGATTTATGAAGCAAAATAAGAGCTCTGCTATTAAATGCAGGTAACGTGAAAATGGAGGAGAGGGGGGAACCCCTGCCCATTTTCCATAGCTTTGGAACATGCAAGGCTGCTGCAGTCCCACTGGCTTGTTCTGCTGTTCTCTGGAGCCCCTGCTGATTAACAGCCGTGCAGGAAAAACAATGGAAGGCTCGTAGCCATAAATATTAAACAGAGGTGTGTTAAATGCACTGCATTGTTCTCTTTGGGACTGGAGAATTTGCCGGGGAAGGGGCTATTAAAAAGTGCTGCTGTGCCAAAGAGCAGCAAATGCCTTCATTGCTAATTCCTGTCGGGTAGCTGTGGAGCGCTTTGTAATGTGCTGGTGCAATAGCTGCATTGCTGTGCCAGCATTCGTAGCAGACAGGACAACGGGGCATATTCTGTTCAGGTAATACTCCAGAGTGCCTTACAGGCCAGATAGCACAGCCCTGCCTCCTGCAGCCTGGAATGGCTGCCACAGCCCAGCAGCACCCAAAGCACCTGTGCCTGTGCTGGCTGCGGCTGCCACCATCACACTCGGTGTGGATGGAAGCTACACACAGCCTCTAGAAGATGCCCTTGGGAGGCTCACTAGTACTAGCTATTGCTTGTCTCCTGCATACATCACATCTTGTAATACGTTTTCCCCTTGAGAATGCTCCGTCCAGTGAATTCAGCAGCACAAACCTTGGTGCGGCACCCCATCGTTGCCTTCAAGTGAACGATTGTGGTCATTTCCTTGCAGCTACAGCCCTGTGAGCAGGGCCCGTAGGATGAAGCTGGGCTGCTGGCAGATGGAGAGCAGCAACCCTCACTCCTGCCCCCAGCTCCGCTCCTGTCATCCGCGGGCGCTGGCAGCAGGGAGTGTGTGTGCAGCCATATGCTTCATGTGGCTTCATTTAGCTGGAAACCAAAAATGCGGCTTTTTGCTGGACTCGTTTTTAGGCAGATCTGCTCCCTCATCCGATCCATTGTCGACAGCAATTTATGCCAGATCGCTTTAATAGCAGAATGCAAATAGAAACCAGGTTGCTTGACTGCCAGAAATGTGCTTTTTTTTCCCCCCCATTGGATCAAAGATTGAGTGTGCTGACTGTAGAATAATAAACAAGTTGAAAAGATAAAAAAAAAGAATGAATGAAGGACAACAGTTTTAAGCTCTGTATTTCCACAAGAAAGGATGTACATGTAAGCAAACATTTTGTAGGAGAGTGGAGGCCCCCTCCTCCAGACATCGATGCACAGTAACTGGCGCTGCAGGAGTGGTGTATGCACGGTGTTAGAGAACCTTTCAGTGTCTGCTCCAATCTGTTTTATTAACTCTGCCTTTTGCAGCTAATCACATCTTGCAGACTGAAGGCTTTTGCAGAAATTACCGTGTCACATCCAGGCAATGATGACTGCCTCTCAATGCAACCTGCACAAATACGTTTCGCACAGTGAAACCTGAAAAAGCTCAGTCCTACATTTCAGCCCTAAAGAATTCAGAGGTAGCTGGAAATTGAGCTTGACTTGTAGCACGCTACATTTTGTTTGGTGGCCTTTTTCCCCACTGCTGTCTCCACACAACTAGATTTTAACATTGCAGTGGTGCTGTTTCTGCCTATGGTAAAAAAGGACTTACACTTCAGAGTGTTCCAGGCTCTCCAGACCGTGAAGGAAGGTAAGCAGAGAGCAGAAGACGGGACCAAGACAAAAAGCAGATTCACAAGAAATGCAGGGAACAAGAATGTTCCTGGGTGCTAATGACCCATTCTCTATTCTGTGAATTTCTTAGAAACATTCCAAGCATGATTTTTGGCTAAGATCAACTTGTATTCTTCTGCATCCCTCCTGTGGCACAGTGTGAAGTTAGCACACAGCACAGGCTATTCCTCCTAAACAAGTTGCTTATAACCACCCCCTTTTGGAGGTGATGAAGTTAATAACACGGTCACAGACAATCTGTCCAATTGATGTTGGTGCCAAGAGAGTGGTGGTCCCAGGCACTTCATCTGCAGCTGCAGATGTAGTTTAGAGTTGGTAGAATTGGTGGATGTTGATATTACTAAGGTACTGTGTTAAAAAAACACAGAGTAAGGCAATACAGATATGAGCTGTGCGGAGCCACTTCAGCACAATGCGATTTGATTGAAACGGGCTATTTTACCACTCACTTTTCTGAGCCTTTTGCTTGCAGTTTCAAAACAACAGAATCAAGTTGCAGCAGGACACCCTGCCCTTCTGGCTTCAGAAACTTCTGGCTAGGAATAATTTCTGTTAGCACTACAGGAGGAACAGGGCCTCCGTGGAGAAAGGACTGAGTCACTTGCTGATTAGACAGAGCTATCCACCCACATTTGGCAAATGTCTGTACTGCTTCACGTTTTTGAAGTGCCTTGTAAACACGAACAAGTCCCCACAGAATGAGCTGTGTGATCATCTCAGTTTGGCAGCTGGCAAGGCAGAGGCAGAGGAGAAGCTGGTGAGCTCATTCTCTGACGAAGGTGGCTTTTCTCTGAATTACCTGGTGTTGTTTTCTTCTCAATTAGAAGTTCCCTCCCCCAGTAGCTGCACCCATCTATTGAAACATCACTGCTGAGGGACCCTCCAAATGCCCAAGATTGAAATTCTCATTCTAGACAGGGTACAACTTCAGGTCTTTATGAAATTCCTGCCTGCTTTGAAATACTCTTGCAAATAATAATATTTATAAAACACATTAAAAAGGCAGTTTGGGTAGAATTTTCTCCTTTTACGGACTGACTGATCTGAACTGTACAGCATCAAAAAAAGATCTTAAAACTGGAAGAACTGAAATTGCAGTTTTAAAACACATACAGTGATCTTTGTTTTTCTGGCAGGAGCTCAGTGGCTTTACAAAGGAGGCACATACCCTTCATTGTCTTCACCTTGTCTTTTGGAAAACCCCCCCCAAAAATGGCATGCCACGTTGTTCAAGGCCACACAGAGCACATCCATGACATCCAGATATTAAATCCTGCTGCTTAAATTTTTAGTTCAATTTAAATAGTTCTTAAGCCTAATACAATCTCATTCGTTATAATTAATATAATTAGTCATATATAATTAATGTCTAATAAGCTGCTGCCGTTTGTGAATGCCAAATAAGCTAGTGTTGTCAACACAGCCTAAGTTCAAATTCATCAGTTTAGGAAAGCGCTAGCAACACCAAAGCCAATGCCAACAGCTTTATTTAAGTGAACACATTTCATCTAACCTTATCTATGAAGGGGAAAGTGAGAGATGCTGCACTCTCCAAGCATCGATTTTAAAACCAAGCTTATAAAATTAGCAGCAATCCATGTGCTCACCAGGAAATCACTAAAATAATCAATTGGCTTGGAACAGTCCAAGTCACTCCACAGCTCTCTCGTACATTGCAAGGAAGGGTGTTAGAGGAGTGTGTTTGCCTGCACCCTGCAGTTCACACTGCTTAGTTTGGCAAAGATTTCTTGTAACAAAAAAGAACCTTTACAGAAAATTCCTTTTATTTCCTGATGGGAACTTCTCAGTGCTAACAGCAGCAAATCATCACCTGGAGAGGCAGATGGCAATCATCTTAATGCAATTTGGGAATCTGTGGGGTGAATTGCTCTGTGTTTTTACAGCTTTCCATTATTCTGTAGGACAACAACCAGGCAGCAGGACATTGGCAGTACTTTTAATGACTATGGGAACATGGACCGAGATGGCCAGTATAGAAAACCATCATCAGGAGAGAGGTGGAGACTACTTTGTCCTATCACAAAACAAACATCACTCAGACGTTCCAGTTCAACAGCTTGTCTTCGTGCATTAAAACAAGCCTGGAAACCATGACTGATATCATTTAGAGTAATTAATTAGTTGCTTCTCAGTCTTTTAAACGAATGTGCTACAAAGCCCCCTGAGCTCCACTGAGATCAAAAGCCGGCTTGTGCACAAGGCTCACCCCCCCTTGTAGGCAGTCCTTTTGAAAGGAGGCGATTATGTGACAAATTATTCTTTGGGGGTACAACTGCTGGCTGTGCTGCATGGCTTTGGTGAGATCTGAGCCTTTCGCCCCTCATTAGTGATCCAGAGAAGTCACTGGTTTCGGTTCTCCCTGTCGAGCCTCGGGCAGATACTTGCAATATGGCAACAGGATTTGTTTCGTCTCTAGTCACACACAGTAAAATCAAACTGTCTAAACTGACCAACACTTTTCCCCTGTCATCTCACTGTCACATCCCAATTAAAGAGCTACAAAGCAGAAGAAAGACGCTCTGAGACTATTTATTATCACACGGAGACCCAAATGTGCCATGCATGCTGACACTACAAAGCATGTTTTTGGTACTATTTAAAAACACAACATTTTCAGTCAAAAACAACAATTACGTCCTTTTAACTCAGCTACCAGTCAGACTGGTAGAAGAAGAATCAGGGTGTGCACAACTGTGTATCTGATGTTAAGTAACACATCCAAGTGATGTCTGGAATCCAGAAGGCATCCTAAAAAATCACTAACACAGTCTTGAATAAATTCATTTACTAAAGGAGCAAGCAACTGCATGTTACTACTTTCTCAGTAATTGTTTTGCACTTTCCTTACGTGTCTGCAGACAAAAGCATGTCACCTCTGAAATGCTCTCATTCTCTATGAGAAATGGGAGAACAGAGAAGTAGGACACACGTGCACTCAGCATCCCAAGTTTAGCCACTTATCATGGTGTTTTCAGCCCCGTGGGCCTTTTCCTTGCTGCCATTCAAGGATACGAAATGGTGATTACAGAGTCAGAGTTTGATCTGCTTGGAGACAGACCTGGTTATTGTGCTGCCATGCTGAAATGAAAGGCTAAGCTCCCTTTTGCTGCCAAAGAGGTTTATGATATTTTTATTACCCTGGAGTGCTGTTGTTTTTTTCTGTCTCACTTCAACAAGAGATTAAGTTGGGAGCATTTATAGGTCTGATATGCATTCTTCTCTCAGGTAGAATGTAAACAGAAGAATGATGTTGTTTTGGCCAGGAAATGGAGCCAAACTTTTCTTGATCTGTTGATGTTCATGATGAAAAAGTCATGTGAATGTATAAGTAAATTGTCTTTTCCATTAGCACAGCTCTACTCGCGTTTTCATCTTCTTCTGATAAATTCACATAGCAAGGTATGCTCCCAGTGATTATCTGTAATTCCACTGATAGATCAGTCATATATGAGAGAACAAAGCCCAGTACACTTCCCAAAAGCTGCAATATTCAGCAGCATACCACTCCCTTGTAATTATTCCAGCTTTAACAGTAAAAGCACTGATTATCAAGAACCGTGAGCACAATGCAGTTCATATTTTGAATGAAAAAAAGCCATAAAAGTATTAGCAATGCCCATTTGTCTTCTCTCTGATGTGACTTTGTATGCCAGTGATTAACTCACTTGTGCAATACAGACCCATCACTATAAAATAAACACATTACCACTCTAAGTAACAGATAAAAGTGAGATGCCCAGTACGTTAGCAGGATAATAATTATTCTGGTTTTGCTATCTGCAATAATTCCAAGCCAATTCCAAAACTGTACTGCTTTTATCTTTCATGTATGCTACCTTTTCTTATGTTATTGTACTCCAAAGATTCAGCATATATGCTACTGCTGTTTGGAGAGATGCCTAGGAAGGTATGATACATCAGTCAACTGATTTTTCTTCCACTCATCTGGTTGACACCTGCAGCTATTTGTGATGAGATTCTGCTTTCATTTACAATGGCAACAAATAGATTCCATGGATAGGAATGAAGATATTTAATGTCTCTAGCCAAAGGGCAAAAAGATCGTTTATTTGGGTTATGAAAGAGCGGGTCCAGAGGAGGGCCACTGAGATGATCAGAGGGCTGGAGCACCTCTCCCATGAAGAAAGGTTGAGGGAACTGGGCTTCTTGAGCTCGGAGAAGAGAAGGCTCCAGGGAGACCTCATTGTGGCCTTTTAGTACTTGAAGGGGGCATATAAACAGGAGAGGGAACGGCTGTTTACAAGGCTGGATAGTGATAGGACAAGGGGGAATGGTTTTAAACTGAGACAGGGGAGGTTTAGGTTGGATATTAGGAGGAAGTTTTTCACTCAGAGGGTGGTGAAGCACTGGAACAGGTTGCCCAAGGAGGCTGTTGATGCCCCATCCCTGGAGGCATTCAAGGCCAGGCTGGATGTGGCTCTGGGCAGCCTGGTCTGCTGGTTGGCGACTCTGCACATAGCAGGAGGTTGGAACTGGATGGTCATTGTGGTCCTTTTCAACCCAGGCCATTTTGTGATTCCATAAGTCACGTCATCACCCGTGTGCTTGGCAACACTGATTCACAGCATATAGAACCAAGTAGCCATTTTCAGTGCAGGCGTATGCAGAAGTTACAAAAAAATAAGCCTGTTAAAATAAGAAGGTCCAACTCTTTATAGAGCTGTCTTAAAAAAATAATAATAGAAGCTTAGGCATCATTTTTTTTCATTAAATGATAAATAATAATCACCCACATAATAATAATCATTAGTCATTCATGCTAAGCCTGCGGTTTTAATGTCATTTTTGTTCTAAAAGGCTTGAATGATTTATTTTGTAGCAATGCACACACAGTGACCGGGATGCTGGGTTGTGGTTTAGTGGGAAATATTGGTGACAGATGGCCGGTTGGACTGGATGATCTTGGAGGTCCGTTTCCAGCCTTGGTGATTCTATGACTGATCGCCTGCATTCTCGAGTCAGCCTCTAATAGCTCCGAAGAGCCATCTAGCGATGGGAGACCAAAACAAAATCGCAAGCCCGCACCGATGGCAGCAGGCTGCCACCTGCTGATGCGCGAGAAGCACTTCACTGGGCACAACTGCCTTGCTAACAGCGACGGGACGAGAGGAGCGGCCTCAGGCTGTGACATGGGAGGCTCAGGATGGGCATCAGGAAAAAAATTCTTCTCATAAAGAGCTGTGAGGCACAGCAACGGCCTGCCCATGGCACTGACGAACGAGGACGCAGAGGCCTGAAGCAGCAGCCCCGCCTCCACCCCCGTGAGCTCCAACCCGCCCCTCTGAGCGGGCGGTGCCTGCGCATGCGCCGTGAGGAGCCCGTCCTGCTACAGTAGGTGCTGCGGGCCGGTGGGGGGGTTCCGCGTTCGGCCCCGCTCGCGTCCCTCTTCCGTTCGCCGGGCTCTCGGCCTCAGCTCGGCTTCCGTGAGCCGCGCCTCCCCTGTGCTGAGGCCGCGTGCTGCCCAGCGTGTCCCTGTCCCTACACGTGCCTCACAGAGGGACGGCCGGTTTCGGCTCTGCGCTGCCGAAAGGCGTTCTGCTGTATGGTTTCTGGCCGGTCTGGGTTTGATCCTACAAAGCAGTGAAAAAGTACTTAATTAAAAAAAAAAAAAGGAAAACAAAGGAAAAAAACAAAACAAAACAACACCACGACCAAGTAGGCCTAGTGGATGTGGTGACTTGTTGCCAAAACGTGGTCTTTGTTGGTGTCTGCAGATGCTGCTGTGCGTTTTGGCGTATGGAGGAGTAGCTTAGTTTCACTGGAGAAGCCCTTCAAATCATAACCCGTCTGCTCTGCCAGATAGCCTGCCAGCATTGCTGCCATCGCTGTGCTTAAAGGTTAAGGTCCTCTGTAACCCTTTGGATTAAAAATTAGAGCTTTGTTACATACGCAAGCTTGCAAGGGAGAACTGAGAATTGATACTTAAAAGGTGGAACGTAAGGAAAGACACGGTACTCACTGCAGCAGTTTACTATTGTTTCCAGCATAGGGATGAGACGGTTGTGCCTCTCTACTACTGAAAGGATAAACTCCGCACTGTGCCTGTGTCTGATAGCAACGTGAGCGTTTAATCCAGATCTGTGACTTAAGAAGAGAGCTCGGTGCGTTGCCTTGTGCTTTCCTGTCACCTCTGTGCTGCTGAGGCCAACGTCACTTGGCCCTTGTCTCTGCTTGCCTCATCTGGTGAGTCTGGAACCTGATGATTTGGTAACTTCTCTGCCTAGCAGCTGTATGCAGTTTGAGTCTCTGTACCCTAGATTTTGCAACTCGTAAGTTGAATGACTGCTTTTCTCCAAAAGGAATCAGCCATGGCCGAAGACTCTCAAAGAAACTTCCGCTCCGTCTATTATGAAAAAGTGGGGTTTCGTGGAGTTGAAGAAAAGAAGTCACTGGAAATTTTGTTAAAAGATGACCGATTGGGCAAGTTGATTTCAATGTTTCCTCTATTGCTTTGGTGATTTGGCATGTGGATGGGGAGGGAGTCATGCATGGTGTATTGCTGCTGTGCTTAGAGCACATTAAAGTTTTACATCCTTTACCAAGGATTCTTTTTTTCTATCCTTTTCCATCTTTCCTATTTCATCTCTCAGTACAAGCAGTCCCTTGAGTTTCAAGGGTTTGAGAACCTGATTTTAAAGAGTATCAAACATCTGCATGCTTGGCATTGTTGTTTTTTTCTATTCTGTCATTCTCTATGGTCAATAAGCTTAAATTTTTTTTTTTTTTTTTTAATGAAAACAGTTTCCATCTGAAAATATATTGTCTCCTTCTGTTAATTCCATCTAACCTTGTAACAGTGATGGTTTTGTTATCGATGCTTGTCTTTTATTAATATCTTTATTAGGATGGAAAGATAGGTGTCCCTAATTGCTTTGAGATAGCAACACAGTTTACAAAATGATTATAAAAATGGTAGTTTCTTCCTGGTGAGACGTAGGGTAGCTTTAGTTGTATTGCAAATCAAGTCAATGCAGGTTGCCCAAGGAGGCTGTGGATGCCCCATCCCTGGAGGCATTCAAGGCCAGGCTGGATGTGGCTCTGGGCAGCCTGGTTCGCTGGTTGGTGACCCTGCACATAGTGGAGGGATTGAAGCTAGATGATCTTTGTGGTCCTTTTCGACCCAGGCCATTCTATGATTCTGTGATTTTTTTCAGAGGAAATAGTGTTGCAGTTTATTAGACACATTCTATTCTCAACTGAACAAGTGAAAGCATTTGTTAATAATATGCCATGTAAACATGGATTTTGATCCTAGTATTTGTCATATTTAGGTAAGCAGAGACTCAAAACTGTTATTCTATTAAAACTTATCTTAAATTTTTATTTCTCTACAGATATTGAGAAGCTTTGCACCTTCAGTCAGAGGTTCCCTCTCCCATCCATGTATCGTATACTGGTGTGGAAGGTTCTTTTAGGTATGAAACAATATCTGAATAAAGCAGTGATTAAGTTTAAAAATCTTGGCAAGGTATGCAAATGTATGTTTATGTTTTTGAGAAGTTGTGTTCTGTAAGATCTTGGTTTGAAGATTACTTCTGTTTTTTGTTTCTGGCTTTAAATGATATTTGCTGTTTAAGAAGATATGAGGCTGGAGAAAGTATATAGCCCAGAAACCATGAAAAACAAAACACGAAGCATGCAGAGATTCTGTTCTCCTTGGAGTTTGGTAATCATGTGATCAATTGAAAGGCGCTAATGACTTTTCACTAAGTGGTCAAGTGTGTTGGATTTACTGGATTTGGGACCATGACACTTGGAGATGGGGCAGAATGTGGAGGGTCCTGGAGTTCTGACTCACAAGAGGTATCAGGAGAGGTTCTCTTAGAGGGCTGAATGTAAGAAAAACTGCCAAATTGAGTGTGAAACAGGGTGCATGACTGAATCTTTGGAAGAGAAAGGTGATCTACTGCACTATTGATGGTTGAGCGTCACGCCACTGTTGACAAGCTTGAATATGTCTTCTTTTTGTTCTTGGTGTCCACATGCCACTACACGTGGAGCTGGAAATAATGTATGAGAAAGCCTTATCTGAATTTTAAAGAATCTTTTAAAATGGTTTTCTCCTCCGTCCTCTCCAATTTCCTGCAATTTAAGAATCATGCCTTCATATTAATGGTTCACTTCGTACACCTCGATGTTGTCCAGGTGAAGTGGTATGTCAGAGATGTCTCTTACCTCTCGTTCACGTGTGACTCAGGATGGTGTTGAGGCTGAAATAGTTTCTAGACATGCCAGTGTTGAGATTCTTTTGTTTGCCAAAAGGAGTCTTCTCTGTTTAAGAAAAGGAGTTGGCAGGGTGTAACATAACACAGATGTTAACTGCTTTTGGATCACATAAAAATGTCTTGCTCCATCCCAGCTTTTGCAGTGCAAATAAGTGTGCAGTTGGGAAATAAACAGATAAGTTACTGTCTGTTGTGCTTGATACTAGACCTCAAGCATGTCATGGTTTAACACTTTGACAGCAATTCACTCCCCCTTCCCTTTAAATGAAATATGAAAGCAGCGGGTAGCCTGCTTTAAGACTGGGTTTTGAAGGATGTCTTGTTCTCATGGGTTTCTACAGGAAGAATTCTGCTCCATTGGTGATATGAAAATGGTGTTTCTTCATTTTGATGTTTCTAAGATCTTCTTTCTACTGTAGCCGGTGACAGCTTTGTTGTGAGCACTGCAAGATTCAGCTTTGAGTTAGAATCATAGAATCACAGAATGGCCTGGGTTGAGAAGGACCACAATGATCATCCAGTTTCAAACCTCCTGCTTTGTGCAGGGTTACCAACCACCAGATCAGACTGACCAGGGCCACATCCAGCCTGGCCTTGAATGCCTCCAGGGATGGAGAAGGAAACAAAGAAATGCTGAGCATTTCTTCTGGATGTCAGAAACAATTTTGTTTTCTTTGCCTCTCCACTTGGATGTATACGTATCTGTTTTCTCTGTTGAGAAAGCCAAAAGCCCTGCATCAAAAGGTGCTTGGATGGTATTCTTAAATTCTAATCTGCAGTTGGTTCAACCACGTGGTTGATTTTGCTTCTAGGTGTGATTTTAGAGAGGATTAATTTCTGTAATACGGTGTGCAAAGGTGTTTCCAGCAGAGATCTAACATTAAATTAAGTAATAAAACTGTTATGTATAGCATCTTTGCATTAGTTAATTGTATGTAGATTCTCTGCCAGGTCCTACATTTCCTTAGGCTGGAGTGTTAGTAGGAATTGAAGTTAGGCTCCTGGAAAGAGAGTTTTGACGTTTTTTTCTTTATGGATGCTTTTCTTTCTTCTTTATTATTATTATTATTATTATTTTTAGGAATTATTCCTCCTCACCATAAATCTCATGCTCTGGTGATGAACTACCGGAAGGAGCAGTACTGGGATATCCACCATGCTCTTCATGTAATTCGTTTTATCAATGACTCTACCCCACAGGTAGATGTTTTCCTCCGCATACATCAACTGGAATCAGGCAAATTGCCTCGAAACTTGGCTTATCCTTTGGTAAGTTTCCATTCTAATAGTATTTATGTCATAGAATCATAAAATCACAAGGCTGGAAAGGATCTAGAACATCACCTAGTCCAACCGTTCTCCTATCATCATTACTTTCCTCTGAGCTACTAAAGCATATCTTGCAGCACCTCATTTAAATAATTTAAAAATTTTAGAGTAATTTGCTTTTAAATCCAGATATTAATATTCTGCCTTCCTTTTTCTGTTAGTCTGAACTGATCTGGGTCTGTCATGTACTCTCATGTACTCTCTGGTTTACAGTATGCCCGCTCGTGGGTAAACAGGTCTGTATTTTGTGTCTGTAGTGTGATGACAAGTGTGTGGGCTTCATATATAAGCCTCTGTAAAAGGAGAGGTGATGAAAGGAACCATGAACTTTCTGAAGGTGACATTGCCTTATTTTTATGCTCACTCGAGCCCAGCTTTATTACTCTTTATAGAATAGAGTGTATCTGTAGAATAGTTAGCTCAGCTCTATCCTGTGTGCAGTCACACCTGGAACTGTGTTTTAGGCATCCTCATAGTTCTTGTACCGAGGATCTTTTCTTCTGGAGAAAATGAAATAGTGTGCCCATCACACACTTCTAGATTTGTATTGTGGGGAATAACAGACTCATCATCTGGAAAAGTTGCTTATTTGTCTCTGGGAAGGTGTTTCATCTCAAATCAAATAAATAAGATGAAGGCAGCTCATGGCTGCCTTCTTTTCTTCTGTAATTAATATCCATGACAATGGTGTTTGAGGGGCCTGTTTGGCAAGGGAAAGGAAAAAAAAAATCTGCTGGTTTAAAATGTGGGTTATAGAAACAGGAATATTGCAGTGCCATCAGGAGATGAATTCTCATTTGAGAATATTTGGGAACTTTGAATCGCAGTTGATCCAAACTCCTGTTGAATGATTTGTTTTAAAAACAAGACAAATCTTATTTGTTCTTCTTTATTAGATATCTGTCACTATAATGCAGCTGTTTCCCAGTGCTTTATTTATAAATATGTCAGGGACAGCTGGCATCTCTCTTTATATACTTAGATTCCATTCTCTTTTTGCCAAGAGCAGGGAAAAGGAATGTACAGATAATGTGAGTTGTACAGTCTAATTCTACTGTGTGTTTAGTTCGTTTTTCACTTTGTTTTCCAGGAACCAGAAGATGAAGTGTTTCTTGCAATTGCTAAGGCAATGGAGGAAATGGTGGAGGATCCTATAGAATGCTATTGGCTTGTCAGTTGCTTTGTGAATCAGCTTAACAGCAAGCACAAAGATTCATTACAACAACTAGTAAGGATAAAATACTTTTGTGTGTGTGTGTGTGTGTGTGTGTGTGAGAGAGAGAGAGAGAGAGGAAGAGGAAAACTGTAAGAGGGAAAGAAGTAAACAAGTCCTGGGAAGCATGCCTTCTGAGCATTCTGGTAGGCACAATGAATAGAGACAGCTGGAGTGTCAGACCAGTACCTGTGGATTCTGTTCTGGCAGCAGTTCCAAGTGGAAGGAGCAGAGCTTTTGGAATTGTGGCTGTGTTATCTGATAGGTCACTTTGCCTAAAGTAACGTTAGAAAAAAATTGGTTTTGTTTGCTACATTGTAGTTCTCAATTATGTTTTTTTTTTTTTTTTTAAGCTTACATTTAAGCTTACATTGCATTTAGATGAGTTATTTCTCAGTCACTTTGGAGTTTTGTTTAAAACAAAGATGTAAGAAGCTTAAGAACATTTAGATTCATGTCTGCTGCTTTTCTGGCTCGTCCTTCAGAGTCCAATACTGCTCACCCAGTACTGGGTGATAATGAGGCAAAGCACAACATTTTCTAGAAGCTACGTGCCTCAATTACATAGGGAGTATCCTTAAGTGTCATTGTAATACACACATTGTACCAAGGCTGATGGATAAAGGAAGTGTTTTTGTCTTTGACAACTATATTAACTACTTATCTTATTATGACAAAAAATCTAAAGACACTCCAGGATTTATGAAAACATGCATTGTCTTACATTAGAGCTTGAGCAAAATGATAACCATTCACATTTTTAAGCCTATTTGTGCCCTTTCTATACATGTTGTGCTTTTAAACAAGAAATAGATGCCCAGATTTTTATGTATTGCACAGGGATTTAGTCTGAGAATTGATTTTCTTGGTTTTGGTGCACTGTGTGTAGGTTGTTAGGCTGTGTGCTAAGGCAATGAGCTTCAAGATGGATGAAACTCAGTGTTACTTGTGAGGACAACAGTAATTAGTGCAGCGGGAATCTCTGCATTGCCTTAAGCTCTCCAACACCTGCATTAGGGAAGAGTGCATGTATGTTTTTGAAGTCCTGCTGGTGGTCAGCAATTTAAGGAACCTAACTTTTGCCCTTCCTTTCTCAGCCAAAAATTCTGGAGCAGTATTTAAACATTGAAGACAGTAGGCTTCTGATGCATCTGAAGGCATGTGCTGCGATGAGCAAGCTCCCTTATGATCTCTGGTTTAAGAAGTGTTTTGCAGGCTGTTTACCTGAGTCCAGTTTACAGAGGCAAGATTTTTTTTTTCCTTTCTATTTGTAATTCCACAGTAATTTTAAATTGCTGTTACCTCATGCATTTTACCTGTTGTGTAGTTATGGAGTTAGCTTCATTGCTGACTTGAAAATGACACAATTTTGTTTTGTTCTACTTGTTACTGATACAAGACAAGCTGTTTGTGATCTCTTCTAGCAAGGAAGCTGAATGTAGCAATTTATTCCCTAAGGCACTTGTCACCTCCTAGGATTTAGAACTTCTAATCCCCTATTAGTGTTAGATAGCTGAAAGGAGTCAGTTCTCAGGCTTTTAAACTGAAATCCTTGCTTAGGGAGCAATGGTAATACTGTATCGTTATCAGATGAAATAGATTTGGGTAATGTTTATTTGAACAAAACAATATTAGGGCATCACTAGGTTAGTGAAGTCCTTATTCTGCAGTTTGCAGTTTCAGCATTGCCCTGTGTGTGGCGTGCTTGTTGTTATATGGCAGGTTCTGCCCACCAAGCACCTGTAAGCAGTCTGTTCTGTGTTGTGGCTCTATAACATGGAGGTTAAAAGCTTTTACTCTTGTTTTAGCTACAGAATCAGAGCATTGGAACTTCTGGTGGCACAACAGTTCTATTTACCAACAATTTGTATGACAACATGATAGATGTGCACTTTGCCTTTGCCAGTTTAGGTTTCTACATTATTCAGTTGTAATCAAAATGGCCATATTTGCTAAGGAAATAACATACTTTGTGGGCAGCGTGTGACAGATGAACTTAATTAATGCTTGGAGATTCAGTTTGGATTAGAATCTGAAAGCCCGAATGCTTATCTGAAATGCATCCAAATGGCAGTATGAGAACTGCTGAGAACTGCAAGCAGCTCCCCGGTTCTCCTGTGAGTTTTACTTAATTTTTCAAGTGACAGCTGATTTGAGCGTGGTGTTTTATGATTTAATTTAACTTCTGATTTAATACTGTATTTCTTAGAGAGGTTGCTTGCTTTGTCTAAGTTGTAGCCCTCTCTGCCAGGCAGCAAAACTGAAATTTCATCTTTTTTTTTTCTAAGATGCACAAGATTTGTGTACACTGTACAGAAATTTTATCCAGTAATGGTGAGATGAAGTGTACATAAGGCCAGCTGTGTTCCTGACAGGGGTTGTCATTTGGTGTACATACTCTTACAGTGCACTCCTATGCTTAACCATAGCTAGAAATTGCACATCAATTTATTTTAAGTGGATTTGGAAAACTAATGTAGAGAGCTTTCATGTAGAAACTTCCTTTGAGCTTATGCAGTGTTTTTGCTCTGCTTGCCCTGATGAAACTGACAAAAAATGTGACTTGAAAGGTTTGAAAAGTAGACACTGTATGACAGCAGCAAACATTCCATGTTATGAATTAAGAAAGACTTTGCTTAAAGGGGTGATGGGAACTCTCATCTGGCCTTTGAAGCTCATTCTGCCTGCATTGTGTTCTCATGGCATTCCAGGCTGAAGTGCAAGTTCTTCCAAGAGAAGAGGTCATGCCAAAATTGAATTGTCTTTTGAAGAAACACACCTGCAGATCCGAGTCTATAGGTGGGCTGTAGGAGATGTTTTCCAGTTACTGTATTCAGAGATTATAGAGAATGGTGTGTGATCTCTGTCTCCCGTGGTTTTATTTGAAAGGAGAAACACTTTTCACAAGTACCTGGATGGATTAAAGAAAAGTAATCCTCAGAAGGTCTTTCTGACACAGCTCTTCAATGTGAAGAACTGAAAATAATGCAGGAACATTAAAGCTGCCATCTGACAGATGGTCTCACACTGGTTTTGGATAATCTTTCATCCTGTGTCTGTTGAGTTGGGCCTGAAATAGAGCTGCTGGATGAAGGGTTTCAAATTGTTGCAGGCTGTTTTAGTACTGTGAATCTCTCCCAGTAGTTATAGAGGTTCTGTTGCTAAAGAACATGCATTCTGTGAAGGCCTGGTCTTCTGGTTTCCTTAAAACTGTGAGGTCCAGGCCTGGCTCTTACAGGTGGTAGGAGTGCTTTGTAGTTCTGAGAGACTCTGTGCACAGTGGAATGAGTTGCAACACTTAAATTTGGTACATGGAACAACTATTAAACATTATGGCCTGGATCTTGCTGATAATTATATCTTCTAGAGAAATGACTTGGAATATTTTGCTGCTTGAGATGTAGTGATTGAGGATTTCATTCTTCTGAGTGTTCATTTACCTGACTACTTGAAGAATCTCATTATTGAGCATGCTAGCAAATTGTTTCCTTTTTTTGCACTAGGAGAAATTCTCACCCTTACCACACCATATGGAATAGATGTCACAGTTCAGGCTGTTAAAACATGATTTGCTTTTTGCACTTGAGCTTGTAAGCAGTTCCATTTCTAAACAAGGACATGCCATATTAATACATTTGCTTGCCATCACTCAGTACAGATTGAGGAACTGATAAAATATCTTTCATTGACTGTGACCTGAATAATTCAATATACTTACTGCTAGTCAGGAAAACAATCTGAAAAAGGTAATTGTACAAACACTGTTCTAGCAGATATACAAGCAGATAAAGACTACAGTAATGCTTAGTGATTCCTTTATCATTTCTTTTTGCAGGGTTTGGGACAAAGTTATTAGTGGATCCTGCAAAATTCTTGTTTTTGTTGCTTTGGAGATATTGTTAACCTTTAAAATGAAGATAATCGTGCTGACCACTGCAGAAAAGATCACCCAGTTTTTGGAAAATGTAAGTGAAATGTAACATTATAGTCTGTGCTGTGCAATTACCTCGCATGGCCCATAAAAATGTCTTTTGGCCTTGGTCATTTGTTGTTTTAAACATACCAGAAGAAGGGATGAGAGGAATAGTTTCTGTCAGGAGGTGAGGCTTCCATAGAATGAAGGCTCTGGGTAATATGTTATTTATGTTTGTGCAGATTTGACACCATTCCTTCTGATAATAACGTGTTGTTTTTTTTTTTCTTGTAAAAATAAGCATGGATGAAGTTGGATTAATTTTTCCAGAACCTCTTACCATTAAACCTAGCCCTGATCTTTCTCTTTGTGGAAAGACGTGAGTGTGACAGCAGGGTTGTAGGAGCCTCATGTGACCTAGGGTAGCTGGATTGGACGTGTTTATGGTCGTGGATGGGCCAGTGTAAGTCCTGTCTGATGACAGATGAGGGGTGTAAAGTAAGAGAACCTTGGGTTCTCCTGTTTTGTGTCTAAAGCTTGGGCGTGCTTGTAGGATGTGAGGGATGCTAGGGCAGGGAGGTGGAGCTGTAGTTTCTCTTTGTATAAAGAGATGAAACTTGAATTGGAGATTCAAAATCTGTATTTAAAATGAAACAGTCCACATAAAATGCATTGACAAGGCATCTTAACTCAATCTTTTGTAGATTCCTCAAGATAACACTGATGCTATTGTCAGCAAAGCTGTAGATCTGTGGCGCACACACTGTGGGACTCCAGCACACTCTGTCTGACAACTTTCCCCACTTACAACAGCTTGGAAAAAAAAAGCATTTAAAAAGTTTCCTCTTGCTGTTCTTCCCTCTTTGTGGTGTAATGTTCTTCCTTTCCTCTCCAATTTGAAGATGCTATTAAAGCATTTCACGGCATAGCGATCAATGTTTTTCAATAAATATGGATGGAGTGAAAATACTGAGTGGTGATATGATGATGCCTAGGGCATTTTAATCCAGCCAGCTACACTATTCTGATTGCACAGTGTGTTCTATGGCTTTTGGGGAAGTAAATGTAACTCCTGGAGCAAGGTGAGTAGGCTGACTTGTAGAAAATACTTCTGTATGCCAGCTTATACTTGATAGAACTAGTTACTACTTGGAGGGGCTTTTAAGGTGAATGCATAGTATCTCTTATTTTGCTGGAACTCAGTGGTGAACAAAGCACGTTCCTTTGCTGGAAATTTAAAAGTACTCTATCAAAACCATAGATTTTCAGGTAAATGCAAAAGAGGCATCACGAATTTGAGACAGAGAAAGACATCACAGTGAGCAGGTGAGTCGTATTTTTCTGAAATATCTTAGAAGTGCTTTCTTCCTGTCTGCCAGTGAACTGTTATGGCTGTATTTTGTTTGTGCTCAGTGAAAAATACTCTTGAAAGATGCTCAGTGGTTTGGCCAAATTAAATTTTACTGTGCAAATAATGAAGAGCTTTTCTTTCTCATAAGTTTGTAGTCAATACTGCAATCTTAAGGCTTGAGAGAGGAGGAGGCATCTTTGGAGTATCTGGATATTTGGATAGTAGATGTACTGAAGAATTATTATTTGAAAAGAAAACACTGCTATGTGTAAAGCAGGAGCTTTGGCCACCTGCTGGTTTCCTCATTTTATAATGGCAAAATGATGTGGTCAGTAAGTCCTCATCTCATTTAGGTTCATGATTTGAAATGTTTCTAAGGGAGGTTGTGTCTGAGACGGGACCTGTCCTGTTCAGCTTCTTTATCAGTGATGTAGGACAAGTGATGGAGTGCTTATTCCATTTAACATCTGCAGGTGAAACCAGACTGAGTGTTGATTATCAGGTGATACAGCAGTGGCAGGACTGTAGGTGTAAGCTGAAATGAGGGCTTTCAGGCTATAGGGAAAAATTTTTCCCCCATGAGGACAGTCAAGCAGTAGATACAGCTCATAGAAATTGTACAGTTTCCACTTTTGGGAGATTTCCAAGTTCCAACTGGTCATGTTCCTGAGCAGTTTGGTCTTACCCCTTAGCAGGCCTTGCTTTGAGCAGCAGGTTAGATGAGAGGCACGCAGAGTCCTTTCCAGCCTGATGTACCTTGTGATCTGTCCTATACTGAAGTGTAACTTTAGGCAAGTATGGAAGAAATCAGTGAAAGGAGTAATTATAATTCAGAATTACAGGCAAGTAATAAAAATACCACTAAGCATGACTCAGGGACTACATGGATATTTCATATTTACTGCATTTATTTGTTGTGGCTTGAATTTCTTGTTGTTTTATGCTTGTTTGGTTTAGTTTTCAGAATAAGTTAGACGCAGAAATGTAATTTATGATGCAGGTAAAAGCAGAGAGTGATTGGCCACATGTGCAGGTTGCTGGAGAACTAATCCTGTAGAAGTGTAAAATTACATTTCCACACCTCATACAGACCACAGAATCATGTATAAGAATACCTTACTTAGTTATTTGACTCAGAGGTGCTTCTATGCCAAGTACATTTGCTGCTCCTCAGAGAGTGTATTTAGTTTGTACTCGGGGCAGACTTCAGATGCTTTAGACATTTAAACTTGTTTCAAACTAGGTCAGGTTTACCTTCCAGCAGGTTAGCTGGGGAAGTGTGGAGCTCAGCTCAGGTTATAGGAAAGAATCTGGTGAGATGATCTGTGTGAGATTTTGAATGCTGCCCTTAGTGCTCCTGAAATGCCTGAGTCTGCCCCATTCAGAAAAAGCTTGTTTGTGTCTGCTTTGATAGCACTGCTGTGTCTGCATTGTAGTGTAGTGTAATCCATTCAGCTCACTTCAAAAAGGAGCTTGTTTTTCTAGAGTAGGTGTGAAAGCTGAGTAATGTGGTTAAGAAAGAGTGTATATGTTCTGTGAATAACAGCACTTCTTTCTGTACCATTCAGTGCACAAGTTTTTTAAATAAGCAGCGGTGCTGCAGTCAGAGTGCTTATTTGAACATTTTTCCCTTAGGATGCACAGCTTACCAAAAGTAAGTTATGTGTGCATTATTCCAGCCTTTACACTGCAGATTACTAAAGAAAAAAAAACACTCACACAAAAAACAAAAGCCAAGCACTGATGATGCGGAAGGTGTTCAGCAGTTTCAGTGCTGAAAGGAAATCAATAACTCATATTCTGTGAAGAGAGAAGCCCTGAATCAAGATTAAAAGTGCCACTCAGTGTTACTGCTTTTAGACTAGTCAGAACGTATTCCTCCAATCACCGTTGGACTGAAAGCTGAAAGTTTATTTTTAAACTTCCTGCTTTTAATTTGGAGAATCCTTCTCAATCAGTGAGTAACCCTGGAGCTGCTCTGACAGGCACAGAATTGGCACAGCATCACAGACTGGCTGAGGTTGGACAGGACTGCAGCAGGTCGTGATTTAGCGGAGGGTTGTTACAGTTAGGGTAGGTTGTGGTTGGACTTATCTTTAAGATCTTTTCCAACCTGAGCAAATCTATGATTCTATGCAAAGAAATAGCAGGATTATTTCTATAACCAGATACATTATTTGTTCTGGACTGTGCTGAAGAAAGGAAGCTGTCCAGAGAATGAATAATGGCTCATCTCCATGCTGCTTTCACTGATCTTAGTAGATGTTTGTGTATATCTTAATCTGCAGCTTTTACTTTGGATTTATGAGGCATATGGTTTATCCACAAAAAAACCCCACCAAACCTTACTGACTTCTTAAAAGGTTGAAAGTTTGAATGTGGCTTACTAATTTGTTTATAGTAACATCTGCTCAGTTGAATGTAATACTTTAGTTCTGAAGCCTGCTTTCTAAGAGAATGGGAGAAATGTGAGTTGTCACTGCTCCCATCGTGTAATGAGCAGATTTGAGTTCAAAGTAAGGGTCTTTATAGTCCCAGCTTAGAACAGAGTCTGCCTTTGGCAAGTGGGGAACAGTTTCTCTCAGAGGGAGGTGAGGCACTGGCACAGGCTGCCCAGAGAAGCTGTTGGGTGCCCAATCCCTGGGTGGTGACCACGTTGGATAAAGGTTAGTCTAGTGGGAGGTGTCCTTGCCCACTGCAGAGGGCTTGGAACTAAATAGTCTTTAAGGTCCCTTCCAACCAAACCATTCTGTCATTCTATGATATGCTGCTAACATTTGCTCTTTGTCCTTTTGCACTAAAGCACTGCTATAAATGCAGTTTCTAGATGTACATTTTTAGTGGACAATCCCAATTTGGTCACTTAGCTACTACAGATTATTATTGTTAGTTTCCTTTCAGTTTCACATAGTTGTGCGCCCTACTGAAATCCCTAGCTAAGTAATTCAAGGAAAATGGTTAGCTTTCAAATTTGTTTTCTTTTCACCCAGTGTCTTTACAGGATTGTGCTGATGAGTCATCTGACAGTCATTTTTCTTCTTTCCTGAGAACTTTGAAACTTATTTTTTTTCTTTATTTACGTTGTTTCTGCTTGACTGACTGAGCATGTAACTGCTTACTGCCCACCTGTTTCTCCATACAGAACTAGCAGCTTAGTTGTATTTTTTTTTCTTTTTCTTTCCCCACAGACAATAGAAACAACGCTGTTTTGGAGAGTGAAAGCCCCTCCCTCTTCTTCCCATGCCAAATATCTTTGTGGACTTTGCTTTGATCCAGTTCTCCCCTCAAGCAGTGCCTTCCCTCCAGAGAGGTTGAGAGGAATGCCACATCTGTGCTCACCCATGTTGCATGCACCAGTTCTTGTTCAGTTACAGTCCAAATAACTGATGGAAATTCCAGATAAGAAAAGTAATGGCAGATGTCAGAGGATGGTGCTTTAAAAATGATCACAGAATCACAGAATGGTGTGGGTTGGAAGGGACCTGGAAGATCATCTGGTTCCAACCCCCTGCTATAGGCAGGGACACCTCCCACTGGACCAGGTTGCTCACAGCCCCATCCAGCCTGGCCTTGAATGCTTCCAGGGAAGGAACATCCACGTTGTGTCTGGGCAACCACTTCCAGTGTCTCACCACCCTCACAGTAAAGAATTCATTTCTAATATGTACTTGAAATGATGAGTAATTTGAACTCCAGTGAAGGGCTTGAAAGCATGAAAAGAAATGGAGGAGAGTGTGGAGTTAAGTGTCTGAGATAATAACTCAGAGGTTGGTGAAGTAACAGTGATACCTCAGGCATCTGTGGGTAGGAGATCAGCTGGTAAAAACTGGGTTCATGTTGCATGAGGGATGCTTTCACAATGTAGTTACCTTTACAAGATAGTTACTCAGGCCTGAGTGTCCTAGTGGTTCTTAAGTTTGTTGTTATGGCTGGAAATCCCTGTGCTGAAGGAGAGCCCTACTGCTCTGTGTGCTATCCTGTCTCACCTTGTGCTGGACAGGGCAAGTTGGTATCCAATAATGGATTTCACAAAAACCAGTCCAAAACTCTATATTTTCCGAGCTGAGCAGCGCAGTGAAATGCTCTCTGTTAGGCTTTTGGTACAAGAGAATATGGGGGAATGGAGTTGCTTCTCTTTCATATGCTAATCGTTAATCCAGGTTATTGGTGGAGACCTCTGGGAAAGGAATCTGCCTGGGCAGGTGTCCTGTCCAGTGCTGTCTATTGCCTCTACTGCAGTAGTCCGCATTAGGAGAGGTGGAAATGCTCCTCACCTGAGGCTGCAAAGACAGCAGATTAACTGTGTGTGTTTGGAGCTAGCTTCTAGCTGCCACCAGGCAGGTTTGATGAATCCACTTGATGAATCTCCTTGATGAAACTTGGACACTCATCAAATAGAAGCAATTATTGTATTTCATGTCACTGTAACAATAGATATCAGAAGAGAGACTGCAAGCTGCACCTTGCTGTTGGGTGTTTCTGTGGGCCTACCATCAGAGGGCACATCTCTCAAAGTGGTTTGAAGCAGCTGATAAAGGTGAGCTGGCTCCTGGAGGCTGTGTCTGATGGAGAGAGCTGACTTTTATTCAACCCTTCTCTCGGTTTCCTGCCTGCAGGTGGCATTAGATAGCAATTTGATTGCAGGTAATGAGAGGACTTCACTGAATACACGTCTCTCTTTCCTGAGGCTAGTTTTACAAAAAGCTGAAGTGAAAATGTAAAAGCACAGCCCTGGTGTAGGGATCCTTGTGGAAGAGGTTGGCTTCTCACATTCCTTGTACATTGCAGCCCTACCAATGTATATATATATTTAACACACCGAAATTCCTGTATGTAACTAAAACACGATCTGATCCTGCTTTGGAATCAGTAGGTAGTTGGGGGAAAGGGGATCTTTAGTCAAAACTGATGATTTAAAAAAAAAAAACACTTACTCATCCACATCTCCCAGGATAGCTACGGACCTGTTGGCTTCTAGAATGGGAAATACACACAAACAACTGGAAGGAGGTGAGTGAAAACATACCTGAATGGAAGCAAACAGAGAAGCCCAGTACCAGCCTTTTGATCATGGTATGTATCTGTGCCAGCAACACAGATCAGCAGAATTTGGTCAGTTAAAGTAATGCTTCCCAGCTATTGAAACTACTGGGATTTGGGTGGGAGAAATCAGAGGATGGAAAGGCCACATGAATGTAGTGGGATGGGCAGGTATGGCTGCTTTGCTGAACAGCAATAATGCTTGTACTACTAACAGGCATTTTCCTCTCATCACACTGTGATGTTTTTAGATCTCTATGTGTGTGCCTACTGCAGACTGCCGATTTTGTTCTTTCTTCGTTAGCCTGGTGTCGGTACAGCTTTGGAGCAGAGCTCAATCATTGTCCCTTGTCCACATTCACTGAACTGAGAGGCTCAGCCAACGCAATTGCAATGGCCCATAGACCTGCCCTGGTAAGGCCAGCCTCTGCCATGCAGGGAGCAGGGGACTGCTGCCTTCAGCTGTGCCAGTCACTGGGACAGTGTAAGAAAGCACACAGATACTTGAATTTTTTTTTTTTTTTTAAATGATTTTTTTTTAAGAAACTGCATACATCAGGGACAAACAATAATTTAAATAGCATGCAGTTTCAGTATGTACAAAACCTAGGACATAGAGATCCAGCTTAATTTTTTTTTCTAGTTATTTACATTGTTTTCATACAGCCATAATCTGTTAAATTACAATACTGGAAGAGCACATGATTGACAGCCACCACACTCACTCCTATACAAAGACAAACTATATACATACACTTGGATATCAACTGGCAAATGCAACTGGTGCAGGAGTAACTGGGACACATGGGAAAGCAGGTAGTGTGCCCGTCACCTCCTCTTTGCTTACAGAAGTTGTTCCAAGCTCAAGCAGGCTGAACACCTGGGAAAAATTATTTGTCCCCTTTTTTCTTTCCTGATTTTTTTTTTTTTATCAGTGTAGTCATTTCCCATGGCTATTCAAAGTGATGGTATTTGCAGGCACGTTAGGGAGCCCCTGTCCACATATAACTATGGGTTTTCCATCTTGCCCTATTTTGTGTGAATGCAAGCGTTAATGTAACTAGGCAGGCTGGAAGTGCTCCCACTCTTGGTCTGCAGTGTTTCCACTGTACAGATGGCACAGTAGAAATAGTGGATGGTGAGTTTGGTGGCCAGTTGCAGTGGTGATGAAGTGCTGTGGTTTTACATGTAAACCTTAGGCTGAAATGTATCTGTGGAATGGGCTTACTACCAAGCTTCAGCTGACATAAAATTGTTAATAAAAATCTATTATATTATTTTTTTCCTTCTTCCTCTTTCAGTAACGTCTAGAGTGTGTACCTGGAACTGTCCAGACCAATTGTCTGAGCCTTATCCCAGGGAGCATCAAGCCTAAAACTATTTCAGCATGCAAGTATTTAACCAATGGTGCCTAGGGTGGAGAAAGGCCACAACACCGACCTTCCCCCTTGATCCTGAGTCCTTTGCCAGGTCCCTGTCATCCAGCCCTGGCAAGAGTGTGGGTGGGAACTCAATGCCAATGTTGTGCTTCCTTGCCCTTGCTTTTTTCCAAATCATAGAACTTTCATCTAGAAGTTCTGCAGTTGCTGTTTCAATTCTTTCTTCCTTCCTGCTCATTTTCCAGCTCATCTTTCAACAGGCTATAGGATAGGTCTTGTTACTTGTATATTTTAAGTATGAATAACCCACAGTTCAGCAGATAATAAAAAAAAACTTGACTCTCGTGTATTATTACATCCATTATCAGCCCTGGAATACCAGTTTTTGTTCTGTGCTGACTTTTTCCATTCTCTAAATGTGATGTAGTTTATTGCTACTGCTAATCTCTTCCTAATACGAATGAGAATGACTGGTGGTAACTGAGTCTTCAGCAGGAATGCTGTCTTTACATAATCCAGCCTACATGCAACTTCCCAAGAATGACAGAGTTGGGTCTGCCCATTGAGGACATGCTGTGATATCCAGGCACTGACAAGTTCTTGAAGAATGCCTTGTCATAGGATAACTTTGCAAAATACCCCAAACTGCTGGAGCTACAGCCAGGCGAGGTGCCAGTTCTGCAGTGCTTACTGATGACTTAACACTTCATATTGCTGCTTCTTCCTCTTCCTTCTCCTTTTCAGTAACAGGCTATACTTATGAGTTGGGGGAAATCCAGCAGTTCTTCCACTGTTTCCTTGTGTCTGCTTGGACTGTTAGAGTGAATATAATTAAAAAATAAAATAAAAGCATTGCCCTGGGGACAACATGAATCCTGAGGCAGCCAGAGGTCAGCAAAAACTTGCCTTGGGCCCATTGGCCAAAGGCCTGGTGGCTGGTGACTGACCAGCATTTATTGGCACCTGGCTGTTATGCCCCTCAACCACTGCTGTAGGGCTTGTTTAGGCTACCAGCTGGCAGAGGTGGGTGCTGTCAGGGTCAGTAGCAGTATGAGATGTTGCCCACAGACTACCCATTCCCCTGTAGACGTTAGCACTGACAACAGCCTGCTACTTCTACCTCTTTTCTCTTCATTTTAATAATCAAATTAAAAAAATAAAAATCTCCTTTCCCTCCCACTAGCCTATTCCATCCTGCAATCTCTGTCACTGCTCTCCTTCCCATTCATACCGAACCTCTAGGCTCATGAAGCAATGGTGCTATAGGCACCATAGGCAGAGAAGAGGAGGGTTGGTTGCTCCTCAGCCATTCTGCAGAGCCCCTTCCTGCTGCTGCGTGGTTAAAAGCCTAGAGGCTTTTTTTCCCCTTTCTGAAAGCCTGTGATGCAGTCTTGTTACATATATGTATGATTAAATTCAACCACCATGATCCCCAGCTTTTCAAGAACATAACTGCAAAGCAGCGCCTGTCTGGCTATCAGTGCTCTCAGATGCTGCCTCTTGTCTCCAGTGGAGCACATCTGTGAGGTACTGAGTACCACTAAGCGCAAACGGAGCCTGAGCGTTGTTTGGGCAGGCTGAGTTCATTTCCATGGGCTGTATGCAGGTTCTTTTGCACCAGAGGAATGAAACTGAGGCCTGAGATGAGGCAGGAGTGCTGGGCACTATGCACTATTGACCAGAAAATGCTCATGCAAGAGAGAGGCCTCTTGGCCCACGATCAGTGAAGGGCAAGCTTAGCATGGAGGCAGAGTGGGAGCACAGAGGGATAGATAGATACTGGAAGACAGAAAGGGAAAAAGAAAAAAATAACAGAAATAACAGTGCTTTAGTTAAACTCTGGCCTCTCTGCTCTAATCTTCTAAGCATAATAGCTATTATGGAAATGAAAAGGTGTCCTGAAGTAATAATCTGGAACTTACAGTAATGTTGCTATTGTACTTTGGATCACTGACCCAAAACAGTGTAATAGCTTCTTGCAAGAGCTAGAAAGGACTCGTAGGCAATGTTCGCCCATGCTTACTGGCATTGCACTAGTTAAGGACTTGAATCTAAAAGGTGTTGGCCTACATCCAGAAAAGCACTTAAATGTGTTCAGCTTCAATGAAGCCTGTGAGACCTGGTCTGGATTTCAGTGAGACTGTCTGCATGCTTGTTTAGCATTAAGCACACACTCAAGTAGGCAGGTAAGCCAGGCCCAGAGCATCCAGCTCTCTGTGCCCTACTGGGTCAGTTCATATGTTAAACCTCTACGGTAAAAACAAAAATACAACAACAGGCCCCTGGATTTCTGTCCTTAAGCTTCAGCTGCACGTACCAGTGAGGAGTCCCACCATCCATACCAATGCAACAGCCTTCCTTTGTTAGGCTAGTTGACACACCGTCATGCTTTTCTCAGTACACGTTTAGGATCAGTTCTTTATACCTGGTATAGGGAGGATAACTGTCCCCCATCAGCCCCCAATTTTCCCATGGTGTGCCCTCTGCAGCACAGGTGGCAATCCCAGCCCTTCTTGCTGCTGGAGGTGCGTTGGCCCTCACACAATCATGAGGCTTGAGCATAAAAACAAGCTACAGCCTGAAAGAATACCATGCAGTGACCACATAGGGAGTCCTTTTTTCTTCTTGGGAGCCAACTGTTGCCATATGCTTTTCCAGGGTAGGCAAGCAAGCAGCTTCAAGTCAGATGATGGTTGCAGATGAAACGGCCCACAGAGTAGTTTTGCTTCTTCTCTGTCCTCATAAGGTGCTTGCAGACTGAAAGGAGCGTTTGGTATAAGGAAGTGCTTTAGTGCCATAGGTGCAGGTCTACTGGAGACTTCACCCAGGCCCGTGGTTCCCTGGATACCATCTCAGGGCTCTCTCAGGTTGACGACAGAGGCTTGCCAGGGTGAAGGGTACCTGAAGGTGAACTAATGGATGCCCCACCAGCTGGGCTTGAACACGTATGGCAAATCCACATGCCAGGAAAGTCTTACACATAAATGCTGCATCTTGGCACGATTCCCACCAGGGGTATTTTCTGTAATTGAAGCTTGAGCCAGCAGGTCTGATGATGCTGCAGTACCCATCACATGTACATACAATTTTCTTTTATATTTTTAAATATTCATCTACTTTTTTTCTTTTTGTAGAAAGGCAGTTCATAAGATTTACATTGTACATAACAGGGAAGTGAATTATACCAGCACTTATGGTTCCTCTTTGTTATGTTTTGAAGACAGCATAGTAGTTCAGGTAGAATTTAACTGCTACGGTCTGTGAAACCTAAAATGCAAGGGAGGGAAAAAGAGAGAAGTAGTAAGATAATATTTTCACATATATGGTACAAATTAAAAGGAAAAAAAAAGATCTAATTGCTACAAAATTATGCAGCTGGATTCCTGCAGTACTGACATCACCATGTTGGCACTGCAGAATTAGAACAGAGATGGAAACTTCCTTGGTTCTCACCAGACTTGCAGCTCACAGGCATTAGCAGTTAGCACTCAGATCTATCAGAAGCTTCTCTGTGTTTCTGGTAGGTCTGAAGAGAGGAACAGGGCTGAAAAGGCCACCATTTCTGCAAGAGCTCATCAGCAGGAGGCTTGTTTCATCAGCTGTGCAAATGCATTTTTTTTTAGGGTTTGACTTTTTGAATGTGAGATTTTTTTGAACTAATTAATCTGTCCCACTAGGAAAGCAGCAGTGACACTCTCAGCCCAGCTTATGCCACTGCTTAATGACATGAATAGGTCATTACCTTGCTAATGATTTTATAATGGCGATTTATCTAAGTTTATTTAAAGGAATTACTCTCCTTTGTTTCAGCCTGCTCCCTTCAAGTGTGTATTTCCTGAGGCCATTTGCCAAACCAGCAAGTCCTGCTGAACTTCAAACACTTGTGCCAATTTCTATTGGAGCTGTGAGTTTGCCCGACCCAGGCCTGAATGGGTCAAAGCCATGTGGTAGCTGTCAAACATAAATGAGCATAACTCCAAGGGTAACCACTCACCCTAGCAATGGAAAAGAAGCAAAACACTGCTCTGAAACCTGTAAAAGGTAAGCAGGTAAAGAGGCCTCCTGGAAAAACTAAACTAGCATGTAGTTTTGTGGGATGCTAAAATGCCTCAAGGAAGTTACTGGAGCTCAACTGCTTGTAGCAACATCTGCTCTTAAACAGCCTCATCCCTTGTAAGTTAGATGTGCTCAGTGAGCCAGGTGTTCCTGAAAGCCTCAGTCACTGGAGCTGACAGATCTGGCCAGCTCTCATGGCTCAAAGGCAGCTGCTTGCTTGTCTTTAGCAGCACTTCATCATTACAAACCCCAGTGCATCATCGCAGCACATGACAGGAAGTGCAAGGTTGTTGTTACAGCAAGGGACACATGCATTATAAGTGTGGTGAATTTTAATAAAGAATTTATACATTAAAAAAATCCCCTAGGACAAAAAATATTTTTCCTTAAGCATATCATCAAAGAATAGTAGGATGTTATAGTCACAAAATAAACAAGAGAGTTTGGCAAAGCAGACTATGATAACAGAAGAGAATAAACAGAAGGCTTACCCCTATCCTGGGCTCACTCACAAAACACCAGCAGAGCAGATCTCCAGCAGAGATCCTTCCCCACTGGCAGCCAGCTCTTAAATAGGTCTAGGAGCAGCACAGCTGAATTGCCTTCACCTGTGCTCCTGTGGCTGACTCAGTGCTCGCCTCAGGTGGTCAATCAGAGGTTCAGGCTGTGATTCAGCAGTTCCCATACACTTAAGCTTTTCTGTATTTTTCTTCAAAACCTTAACTGCAACTGTTATGACCACCACCCATCTGATGAATACATCAGTGTGCTATCAGCTCTGTCTGGGCTGAAACCAGGACACAGGGAGGGCACAGTGCAGTGCTGACTCCAGTGATGGCAAATAATTGTGTGCATTCAGATACATTGGCTTAGCCATGGTCCTGTGAACAGCAAAAAATACTCAGCTATGTTTTCTGTTTTGATGAAGGAACTTGAGAATAAGCTTCAAGATTAAAAAAAATAACGTCAGTTTTTTTCCATATATTTGTGGCTCCCTTTTCAGTCAACATAAATACATTAGAACTGCAGATTTTCAAATGGAATGTATAGAGTTGTAATCACACATTCAGCTCAAATGAAAATCTGATCATGTCTCTTCACCAGACTTCTACAAACCCTCTCTTACTGGAGAAATAGCCCTCACTTCACAACCAGACCTTATTCATGTCATTGCTCTTTGGCACTACGTACAGTTCTGAGTAAATATTCCCCTTCTGCATGGCCAATGCAAGATGTAGATGACAGTACTGAGAATGTGCACTCATTCATCCCTTTCTATGTACTTACTCAGTGAGAGTTCCCTGTCCTTCTCTTCAATGCTATTTACCCTTGATAGCAGCAGAACTGACACCAGAGCACGATGATTTCAAACAAAAGGTTACACAGTGAATGGTGTGTGCCTGCATACAGCCGTGTAATAGGGCAGCACACGTTCATTAGTGTGTTTCTTTGACAGCCTGTAATTCTAAGTGGGGTCATGAGTTCACAGGGTGCTTGAGAAATGGTTGCTGTTTTCTATTTTGTGGAAAACAACAGTATTCATTGCTGTCCTTAAAATAATGAACTTACCTTGTTAGATGCCTACTTAATTCATGAACTTCCATTTCAGAGCTTTTAAATTCATTAAGCTCTTTACGAATGGCTGCCTGCAAAGGACAAATAAACTCATAAATGTATAAATGACAGAAATCAAAATAAGTTCACTTTGTTCTCAAAACAATATATTAGAAGTGAAATAAATAACATTATTAGAGAGAAAAAACAACAACACGTGAAAAGGAAAAGAGATAGATGTTCTAAATTGCATAAAGGGAAGAAATAAATGCTTCAGTGGGATGGATCAATTTGAAAATGCAGACAGTGCTGATACAAAAGCCAATTTCAGTTTATTATGTAAACACTTTCATACACAGAATCCAAATTAGCGTAAGTATGAGACAAAAATCATGCACCAGAGCTTCTCAAACCCTGTGCTCTGTTTCAGAGCTGGACCATGAGTAAACTTAGCGTTGGTAGATCTCACCAGAATTACATCTGAAATGTCTCTCCCCTTTATGCAGTCCTAAATTCCCTCTGGTGAAGCCACCTAATCTGGGGCTGAGCTTACTGGAGAGGGAAAGGGGCTGGCCTGGCTCCCTGCTCTTCTCTCTGCCTCAGGCCATGCTCCTTTGCTCCCATCCTCTGTTCTGACTCAATTGTTCCACATGCCAAACCCATCCAAATTCACCCTAAGTAAGTGGTTGGGTCAACTTCAGTAGGAAAACCTGTTACCTTCAGCTGCTGTGGTTTGTCCACGTGGGAAAAGAAAATGATGAGAAGGGGAATACTGAAGAAGAAGAAGAAAGGTTGACTTTGAGTGACTCAGCTTCTTCGTGGAAATGGCTCTCAGCTAAAATGGCCCTCGCCCCATGTTGCAGGCTTCTGACAGTGCTGTGATATTTGTAGCACACAAGTGGGCCTCCCCATGAGCATATGGAACAGATATGCCAGGTGCCAGTGTGGCCAAGTGGTCCCATGAGCCCGAGGTGTGTGCCACTGCTGGGAACCTCAGTGGCTGGAAACGGCCACTCCAATTATGGGTACTTGTGGCTGTCAAGAACGTTTTCTTGACTGAGTCTAAACCAGGATAAAGAGCTCAAGCCCACATCAGGGCTTCCACAGCAACCACTGATCTGGTCACCAATGACCTGTGCCTGGACAAGGCCTACATGACAGATCTTGTGAGTGTGTTCTACAGAACGAGCCTCTCGTGTTCTTTCTACATTGCTCTGCCTCTGTCTGTCAGAGCAGAGAGATGATTATGCACCAACTCAAGGGTCTACCTTCAGCAGACCATTTACTGCTCAAGTGACTGTGAAGAAGGTCAAATGGCCTGCTACCTCCCATTGGGTTCGAAATCTATCACCTCCTGCATCTCTCAGCTGCTGGGGAGATGCAGAAGTGCCCTTCTTCCTCCAACAGTCAGTTATAATCTGTTATAGGATGCTGTAGCTCGTCAGGTTCTGTGGCATTGGGTTCCAATTTGACTTTTTCTTTTTTTTTTTTTCTCAACAGAAGGTAGTGGTAGGGAAAAGAAGGTGATCTGAATGGCAGGAATTAGAACACTTCCCAGATGACCCAAACATGAATGATATGCCAGAAGGGGCATTGATACTGGGAGGACAATTATTTTTTTCTCCTGCTTTGCTGAAAAAAAAGGTTTGTTTAGAGAAAAATGAGTCTTCTGATTTGTGTACTGACTCGCACATGTGTTATAAAGAAGGAAAAGTGACCTCAAAGTACTTCTCTTTCATACTGAACTCTTTAACAGGCTATGTTTCATAGAGATACTTGATAATTGTTCTTTCCACAGACATGGGGTGAGAAAAGACCTCTCTGGTCACTTCATCTTCTCTTCCCTGATGAGGTATTTCCACACCTTCCATTCAGTGCAGAGGTCTCTCAAAGACAGAAGAACTGATTAGAAATTTATTCCTTCCCTCACTTATTGGGAGAATGTAACTCCCAATAGATAGATAGGACAAGACTTCAGCCAACTGATTTAGCCAATATGGTGATGTAAAATGGGAAAAGCAAATTTAATGCCCTATATTATGGTCTGGGGACTGTCCAGAAAAAGATTTTTTTTGATCAGATCAGTTTATACTACATGAAAGTTACCGAAAGCTAAGCTGAAAAGGGCCTCTACTGAGGAGAAAAGTAGTGGTTATAAAACTTCACAATTAAACAAATTAACTAAGTAAAACTGTCTGTCCTTTCCTCTATGAAGCAAACCAAGAGCACCACAGGTGACTGTCACAGCCAGAATTCCAGCTCCTTTAAACACTGGATATCATGGTGTGGCCTCCATCACTGCATCAGGCCGTCAGCAAAGACATATGCAGGGCTTAAATCCAGGTACCTGAATGTCTTCAAAATTACAAGGGCATCACAGAGTGAATTCAAGGCACAGCAGCCACCTACCAGGCTCAGAGCCCTCTCTTCTTACAACTGCCATAAAGCATTTAAATTCTTCTTCACCATAAGACCCTCAGGATGTGACTTTGACCATTTGACAGCGATTTAACCTCTCTGCCACCAGTGCTGACACCAGAGACGCTGCTTCATGGAGCCAGAACTGGATTTCAGAGGACAGTGCACTTATTACCAAATATACAGCTGTTTTTCATCTGCAGGGCTCATGAAGCCTCTGCTCAGTGGTTACATTACTGTGTGGGAGGGAGCAGATATCCTGAAGAATCACACCTGTCTCAACCCCTACAGAAAAGTAACGTGGCCTTGGTGGGATGGAGGTGCTTTTGCCAATTTGACCTGCTGGCATTCTTACAGCCAGGCCTGCTCAGTTCTGGCAGGTGCTGCTCTGTAAGGTCTGTCTTGTGGAGAAATGCTTGTGCGCATTCTCAGCTGGCAGAATTCTGCAGCAAACCCCAAATCAATGAACAAATAACACAGGGCTACCATCAAGGCTTCTCTTCCAAGGGTCTTACTCTTTTTAAATGATGTAACGCTGCTGTGTTTCCACACACACAGGAGCCTTCTTGCCAAAGGTGTATAACTCAAACCAACAAACCTGGTGAACTGGGAAGAGAGCTCTGATGTTTCCTCCCTGGTGGCTGTGGGACCTGAGGGGTGCTGCTGACCATGACATGCTCTAGCTGTTCAGGTCATGGCTCTCCCCAGGTCACTCCACTTACTTTGTCGGCAGCCGTGAGTCGCGTCCAGGGTTTGTCTGCCCTCCTGTCATAGTCCTGCGCATCGGCCACCTCCACGTAGTCACTGAAGCGGATGAGGATCTTCCTCTCACGCAGCTCCTCTACCGTGGGCCTCTGACTCAGCTGCATGGTTGAAGAAGCGGTGGAAAAAGACATCAGAACTTCACTTCTTCCCTGCAGAGTGCTGCCTGGGGATCAGTTTTACTACAGCCACCATTGTGATAATAGGAGAATTCAAACATCACCAGGACTGTTGTTTTTACTGGACTTTCACAGACCTGCTACCTGGGAGATAGATACCTTGTTGCTTGCTACAGCACCTTGTTTGTTATGCCACCTTGCTGCTGGAGCGGAACACTGTTGTTTGGGAAGCAGCCATGGAAGAAGCCCCCGATCCCTGGCAGAAATTGGATGCAACACAACAAAGACAGCTGGCACAGTGATGCCTCATGAGGAGATGAAGACCTTATAACCTCACACTCTCCCACATGATCCCTTGTCTTGAGCTGTTGTGGATGCTTTAGTGCTGCCAGGGAACGGCTATGCACAGGAACAGGGTGGATCCTGCCTTGAGTTAGTTGCAAAAGGTGACAAACAACTTTCCTTACCATCCTGACATTCTACAGTCCTGCCCTTATCCTCCAGACATGGTGGGCAGGATGATGACTATTGCTTGCTGAATGTTTCACTGAGCGCTGCAGCTCAATTTTATGCCACAGCATATTTGACTTCAGCAGCTTACACTGCATACTACAAGCCAAATAACAAATTGCAAGGGTGGACTGTATCACGTCAGGAAAGACTCTTCAATGTTCCAAAGCCACTTCTTTCAAACTTCTCAGCAGAGAGAGCAGCCAGTCAATCTCTGGTATTCCATGTATGGAATGGCCGCTTACATGGGCAAGGACAGGTATCTGCATTTTGGGATCAGTTCTCCTTGGATGCTCAGCTTGCTGGTTAATCTCAAGTGGAATTATATGACTGTTAGTGAAGAAGCCACAACAGGTGTGTGCATGTGGATGTGCATTAGCTGCTAATCCTCCATTTGTGAAACACCTGTAACAATTATATCATCAGGAAAAATAACCATAAACTGCTAACATTTAGCTAGACAGTATCTCATGCTATTACCACTCACTAAAAATAAGTGGGCTTTGCAATACCTCACTCTTGTGACCAGTGAAAAGTTAAGTACTTCATAAAATGCTTGAGACTCTTTTCTGCAAAGGAGCTCAGGCTCCTGGATCCTGACGTGCAGTTCCACCTACCTCCCAAATTAAGCATCTCAGTACCTTTCACTTCACCTCCCAGGGAGAATTAGCATTCAAACCAGAGGGGATGCTGAGAGGAGGATGAAAAATCTGCGAGATCACAGGAAAGAAGCCCCACCTCCTTAGAGCAACACACTGCCGGGGTAGGACTGCACCCCATCCCATCCCACCTCTGCACTTAAATCCCTGTGTGACTCTCCTTGGATCATCCCTGGAGGATGCCTGCTTCTCTCTTCTCTTTTATAAGAAAGCGGTGCTACTGGAGGTGACAGTGGTGCTGCTCTACTGACGCAGACAGTCCTCACCACTCACAAAGTGGGTTCAGACATCACCTGTAGAAAGGCTGCAAAGCTGAACTGATACCCCAGTGAGCTGCTTCAGGACAACAGGAACCCTGTTCTACCCATCCTGGCTGCAGCTGAGACATTATTGCCCAGAGAAGAGAAAGAAATCACAAAAAGAGGTGTAACCAACCACACACCTCTACTGCCATGTCGTGCCTTTGCCTAGGGCAGCATCCATCAAGTTGTAGCTTGGTTCATATATTGTCTCTCAAGTCATAAGCCTCAGAGAGGCTTCTCTCTGATCCACAACTCATCTGGAATGTGATTCCAAATCACTAGTTTTTCTAGCAGTCCTGCTACTGGGAGCTTGGCAGCTTTGTTAGCACTGATGCACTGCTAACAAAACAACACAGCAGAATTTTTCTTTCAGTTTCTTTTTTTTTAATCTATGCCCGGACAGTGGGGATAGAGAAGATCTTTATACTGAAATAATGATGCAACTACAGCCAAATATTGCAAAGATAAGAGTGTGAGACTCCATCTTTACTTCTATCATCTTTTTTTTTTACCCAGCAGCTTGAATAAAGGGTGAATCACCAGTATTATCTGTACCATTTTCAGCTTTTAACATTTCAGGACACAGCACAGCTGATACTTGGACTATTCTTTCAAATAAAATGTTTTATGACATGCAGTATGGTGACATCAGCAAAAAATGAAATCTATCAGCTTAACTCTGTGTCTCTGAATGGCACCAAGTGAAAAAGGAATTCCTATAAACCTTGCAAGCTGGAAGAAGCCTTCCAGAAAACGACTGGCTCTATTTTGCAGCTTCTGTCAACTGTTACCAGCTGACTCTCGTGTTTGTATCCATTTTAGAGATAAACAAGTTCTACAGAGGAGAGGGCAGATGACTGCTGATCCACTGCACCATGCTGTGCCAACCTGATGCCTGGCTGGTGTCAAGAATGCTACAGCATCACAAGCCCATTGTGAAACTTTGGTGTTAATGTGCTTTTTTCATTCTTAGGTGGCACCTAAATGTAACACAGACTAAAAGCTGGTTCTCTTCCTCTAAAACTGCATATTGTTTTTAGATACCCTGACTTTGCTTTGGAAACATACAACTACTGCAACACCACTGCAATGACAGGTATTGTACATCCCACTACAGTGGTGGTTTGTGTCCCCATCCCTGCTGAGCAGCTGGGGCAAGTGAAGTTGAAAGACCAGCTCAGGGTGACCCAGGACCCCATGGCAGAGCTCTGAGCTGCCATGAGATGCACTGTTCCTGTGCCAGTGCTCTGGCTGAAATACTGTCCTTATATCCAACAGCTAATGTACAGCCATAAATCTACATATATTTGCATACATAAGCACACATACACAAATATTCAATATATTAAGCCAAAGCACAGATCCAATCATAATAAATGGGGAGAAAAGGACAATTATTTTAAGACAGCAATAAAAGCTTCATTATTTGTACTGTTAACAAACTGCCCTGCCTCTTTCTCATACCATTACAGAGGCTTCTTGTGAACTGCTAAGCTCTTTCCATACGTCTGCATTATGCAGAGCACCCTTAAATCTTAAGGGCAGCAGTAGCTGGCAGACAGCTTTGCAGAACACTCTGTAAGTGTCCATTCAGTGTCAGTTTGTGACAAGGGCACAGCTCACCTGAGAGCTCACCTTGGCATTTATTTTAATGACCTGTGAGTTACGGTCTCTTGGATCAAAATTACTTCATGCTACACAATCCTTCATGGACCACATCTGAAATGAGCTCTGCTTCTTCTAGCAGATAGGAAGAACCAAGAGTGTTTGAAAGTTACAGGAAAAGGACACATTCAAGGACATGATGCAATTGCTTACAGCAAGAAGTGCTGTTCCAAGCAGGGGAAAAGGGGTCTCTCTCTGTGCTCACCCTGTGGCTCCCTATAAGTTCAGTCAGACCTTAGGGACACTGGGACATCTGGGAACTTTCCAGGGGCACCAGAGGGAGGTATTTAAGGCAGACGTTTTCTTAAAAAGATGGCATGAGGATTGGCATTTTTTACAAGTATGACAAAGAGTGTTGTTTTTTTCCTTACCACTGCTAAAATTAGCAGGATGTCCATGTGTGTCTTGTCTGGGTGTACCACCTCGGCATATACATTCCTGTTCATCCATTTGTGAACATTTGTGAGTTGTGGGAGAATGCCAATTCAGTGGCAAGTCACCACGTTATTTTAGTGTGAATGTGAACAGAAACTGTTGTCATGGGAGGCCAAGTGTTCCTCTGGATGTTTTGTATCACAAGAGATAAATATGGGCACATTACAAGTTTTGATATTAAGCTAGTTTTCAAGGGAAGTTTTAACTCAAACCCTTTTGTTCTCAGCATGGGATATGAAGCAAACTAAAGCACTGTCACCAAGTAAAGTTAAGTTCAGGAAAAGCCAATCTTGTCAGTCTGATCTTGGGATTTAGCCAAATGTGAAATGCTGACTTTGCTCTACTTCAGACACAACAAAGCTTGTTACCCTGTCTCTTCACTGCTTGCTTTGTTACCTCATTAAAATGTTACAATCGTTATTTATGGAAGAAACCAAAGTGAAAAATGACAGACTCTAACTAGCAGTGCTAACAACCTCCTCACCTCTTTGCTCCTCACCTCTTGTGCTAAGACATAGGAGCAGGAGGTGACTTAAATGCCCCAAAGCTCTTTTCCCTCTGACTATAAATGCTGTTTATCCAAATTAGCAGCTAACCTTTACTGCTTTCTGACCTTTTTTCCCCCTTCCTTTCACCTCCCTCTGCTTTGCCACACAACTCATTATTTCAAACATCCTGTCCTGATGCAGGTGAGGGGAGGTCCATTATAGAAAATACTTATCAGCAAGACACTTCCTGGAGAGGCTCCAGCTTGCCCTCCCATGAATAGAGGCTTTAAGCTGTACTGGAGGAGGAATTTAACAGGAACAAAGACTTCAGACTATTGCATGGATTTTAAGAAACAGCCACATCTCTTCACTTTGGTTGTTTCTACTGCTACAAGAATTTTAGTTTTGTAGCCAATGAAAGACTACTGACAGTGGGGGGACAGGAAGCAGTGAACAGCTCTGGGGAACAGGGAGAATAATGCTATTTGAGAGAAGGCAGGAAAAGCAGAGCTTTGCCTCCTCTTTACAAGTAAATCTGTAATATCTTCCATTCATTCAGGCTACAACTCTATCTCTGCAGAAAACCTCAGGGGGAGTTCAGGCTCATGTTAATTGCCTTGGTGCTACACCAAATTCTCAACAGCAAGGAGAGGATAAATTCTTAGTTGTAGTTTCTGGAGGCCCAGATCTCCTCGTGAAAGGAAAGTGGATCCAACACTTCTCCCAGAGGATCTCTGCACATTTACAGTTCTGGAACGGGTTTGGTAGATGTCTGCAACCAGAACTCAGAAAAATCCCTGCTATTCATGTTCCTCAATTCAAACAGTAGAAGTCCAGGTGACCAAAGCTGCCAGTGGGACTCCAAGGGAGAGAGCATGGGGCAGGACAGATGTGCAAAACCCACCCCTGGGCACTCACGTGGGAGGCAAATATCTCCTTCATCTGGCAGGAGGGAAAAAAGTTACTGAGGAACTGCTTCAAGCACTATCTACCTACTTTTTACTCTCTGAGTGGCAGCTATTTCCTATCCCCAGTTAGTTAATTTGGAGTTAGATGAGTCTGAGAGCATGAAAAGTGCTTAAAAGTGCAGCCTGCTATAGGCTACCCAACTTCTTAGAGTTTTTTTTAGAAACTGCCTGTCCATATGATGAATTCAAGTGGATATTTATTACTGCCTTTAATAAGACATCTAGACCTAGTAAGGTAATTTCAGTTATTACAGCATGTCATGTTACAACTCATCATCCTTATACTGTAGCAAAGTGTGATTGCTGAAGGAATTTTAGGAACAGCTTTCTAATGGATGAGGAAATGAGTTGTACCCTTAGAGCTGGAATCATGCCATCGGAAATTCGGAACAGTAACAATTTCTACAGTGCAAAGTCAAAAGTCTTTTCAGTGGCTTCTCCAGAACCCCTTCTGATTACAACCAGACATGGATACAGGAAGGCAACATGGCATACTTTCCTTACGTTGAATTCACCCTGTGGGCACGTCTGCATGAGAACTCAGTGCAAATAGAGAGGTCTGCTGGGCAATGCTCTCGACGTGCTCAATTAAATTTCTGCTTGATCTGAGGTTTAAAATCCTTTGGTAATAAGACTTCAGTACAAATCGACAGAAGGAGCCTGCCTCTCTGCTGCAAACACGACACATCTGGGACATGTTCATGAAAGACAGAGCTGGGGAATAACAATTCTTGCAGGATTCACTAGGCACTTGGCATTTCTAGTTGTCATTTAGCCATTAGCACACTTTATTCACTTCTTTCCTCCAGACATTACTGAGCCTCTGTGATGGTACATTTGGCAGGTGAGAATGAAATTCCTTGTTAGACCAAGCCTGTGGTTAGAATCATCGAATCACTAAGTTTGGAAAAGACTGCTAGGATCATCTAGTCCTGGAACAATTTACATCAGTTTAACAAGTAAGCAAAATCAAACAATACAAGTTATGTTGCTACCAACCTTACAAACATGCTAGGGGCAAAAGAAAATATTTGTTAAAGGAAAAAAAAAAAAAAAAGCTAAAAACAGCATAGCCTGGAATGTTGGTATGGAACACTGAACTGCCAAGGACCTGGACTGGCTTGTTCCTACTTAAAATAAGACAAAGGAAAAAAACCTTACAGAAATCTGCTGAGATTTCAGAGAGCAGTCATGTAGCCTGGGTGTTTTAGTTCAGGATGTAGCTGTGGCCTCTATCTCTAATAGACAATTCATTTGCTATGTACTTCAGCAAGCCCCCACTTGTAAGGCAGCAGATTAGCTATGGCAAGCTTTGTTTTTTATCTACTACAGTTATTCATTAGATGGCATAAAACTTTGTACTGGATTCCTGTATATGTTTACATATACATACAGAAATTGACAGACTGGTAAAGCAGCACTTCTAGCCTTTGCACTGAGCTTAAGTCCTACAAAATCTCTGCACTGCAGTTAGGTTCTATTCCTTCAGACAATGCTATAAGGGGATAAGAGCATCTCTACCATTGTTGGAAGGAATTAGCATCTTTAAAATAGTATTATAGCTCTCTGGGCCACATTCTTTGTTCCTGCAGACAAAGGCAGTATCACCCAGCTGGTGTCAGAGAACTCTGCTGATTTAATTGAGAATAAAGTCTGAGATTTTTAAGCATGAAAGAAAACAATCCAGCTCCCTGAATGTAAGCTTTGCATATATATTCACAGTCCTTTTCCTGTCATTATTTGCACCATAAAAGCTTGCAGTCACATATGCCAAAAAGACTAAGCCACCTAAAAGCCTATAGAAGAATGGTGCTGCTCCATAAGCTTGAGTTTTTAGAGGACTTTCTCCTGCTCTGTAGGTGGGAAATAGAAGCCAGTGGTGAAATAAAGTTTACCTGCAATAACAGGACAGACTGCTGGCTATGTATATTGGGACATCTGTAGACATTTACACCAGCCGAGAATCTGAACATGTGTATCTGAAATTACTGTTCTTCAGTTTTAAGAGCAAATGACTTTTAAATGGGAGGAAAACCAAAACCAAACTGTCCTGCTTACTTTGTCCTTCCCTGCTGATCGAAGATTGTACGATTGTTTTCTGCACTACACACCATTTTCCAAGTGCTTGTCTCTATTTAGTTGGAATGCCTCAAGAGGCAATCTCCCCTTCCAGAAAAAGTTTATTTCCTAGTTTACTGCTTTTTAAGTTGGAACTTTCAAATGCAATCAACACTGTTTTAACTTTGCTCTCTCCTTGTAATAGCTTTGTAGGCTATTCCATTTACACAGAGCAGTTAGACTGATGCTAGGCTGTGCATCCTGCATAGTCCAAAGCTTCTTCAGTTATGAAGTCCAGACCTTATTTGGCCAACTCCAAGATGTTACTGTTAATAGCCTGCACAGCACTTCCCTGCCCTGTCCATGGACTTAAACTCTGTAGCAGAGGTGATGTCTTTTTTTAAAGACTTCTTTCAAGACTGACTTCATACCTTACTTTTGAAAATAGTGCTGTGGAAAAGAAAAAATACAAACAGTTGTGCAGTAGGAAGAAAGTTATGGTAATGCCATATTAGGATCAAAGCTGCTCCTCACCTTACGTGTTAATCTTCTCTTTATCTCTCGTTTTTCTTCCTGCTCCTCTTGCTCATTCCGGGCTGTAAGAGATATAAAGGAATGTCAAGCTCCAGACTTATCAAATATGCAAAGCGTGCAAAAAATAAGCCTGTCCATCAGTATATTAATGTTTCAGGACCTCTCTGATACACAGCATGCCCCCCTGGGACTGGTGAACCTGCCTGACCCATAGCTTCTCTGCTTCTTCACACACTTCATAAACATCTACACAACCTTCCTTTCCCTGTGCTGGTACTCTTCATGTGTGCCACTCTGCCAAAGGGCCAGGCAACGAGCCATTATCTCACTGCTGTGAGGGGTTCAGCTATGATATGGTTTGATTCCGAGAGGTCAACAGCTGAAAAAGAAACATGTGTATAATTTTTCATCCCCTCTGTGGAATGGAAATGGATAGAAAACTCAGAGTAGGGATGTTAGGCAACATCTGCAACTTCATATGACCTGAGCAGAGTGAAAAGAGAGCCCCCTTCCCTCCTTCATGAGCCTTCACAGAATTGTACTGGAGTGCAAAAACACATCCCAGGAAATCCACTTTTAACAGTAAGCCAAAAAATCACACGCTACAAATTCTCATCAGGGTAAGCCTCAACCATGACCACTCGAGAGGGCAGTAAGATTTGACTACATTACCTTTTTTTTCAATTTAGGAACAGGCTCTCATGCATGCCTTGGCAATGAACTTTACTGAAAGTCAATAAAATCACAGGTTTCTGTGTACTCCACTACTCAGTGCATCCTGCATAGTTCAAAGCTTCTTCTGTTACGAAGTCTAGACCTTACTTTGGCCAGCTCCAAGATGTTAATGTTAATAGCCTGCACAGCACTTCCCTGCCCTGTCCATGGACAGTTAGGATCTGTTTTAACTGCTTTGTTGATACCTGAATTGCTCCTTACTAGAATCAAGCCCAAAGGAAAGCAAATGCAACTCACCTACAAGTACCCTGTGCCCATTGTGTGATTTGGTTTTCACTCAGATAGAACTAACTCAGGCACCAATAACTCTGTAGGGAAGCTACAGAAGACATCCAAGCCATGTTGGGGTAGGAAGCTTGAACTACATCACTTAAATTTGGTCTAAAATAAATCCAAGGGGAGCAGGCATCTCTGGCAGAATGGTAGTAACAAAACAGGATATACAGTTCAAGCCACTGTGTGGCAAAGTCACACAACAAGCAAGGAGGGCTGGGTGCCAGTTTTTTGCTGTTCAGGACAACAGAGAGCCACTCCAAGGTGATTGCTCACTGACTTCATCAGGACTGGGAATTCTCCACCAAAGTGGACAAAGAGCCCACCAATAGTTTGTATGATGGTTTATAACACGCCCATTACCTTTAAATGCCTTTTTCCCCAAAATACTGCTTGCATTGTCTGGAAGAAGGAATCTGATATTGGAGCCAAAAGATTAGAAGACACCATGGGCTCACCAATAGGTTTTTAAATGGTAACTAGAATACCTATATTGTTACATATACTTTTATCTTGCAATGGTTTCTTTTCCTGCTGGGCTGGATTCTGGATTAGCAATTGCTCTTTCAGCAGTTTTTTTCTTCCCGTTGTGTCTCAAATTTGGAGAAGCCAGGACTGCAAATAGCCACTCACAGAAGCACAGCCACTAATAAATCCTTTAAGATTAAGCCAGAGAGAACGCTAAATGGAGTCCACATGGTGCCTGGGCAGCACTGAAAGTATATGAGGGGTTATGTATAAACTGAGTCAAAGTGGTTCACTTTTGTACTCCGCATACAATGCCTTTCTTTTCTCCTCATTTCTCAGCCTATTTACCCACCTTCAGAGACAGCCAGGCAGGCTGAAAACCTTGGTCAGGAACAAGCTGGGAAGTAGGAATACATTCTCCTCTGAAAACAGAAAGTACTGTTTCTTTCATTTCTATTAAACAGTGCTGATCTACAGAACTGTTGCTTTATTTTATGTATTTAGGAGATGCTCTGTTTCTTCAGGGTTTACTGGGTCACAGTTTTCAGGCCTAATTTCTGTGCTAGTGTGAAATGTCCCCTGGCACATTCTGAGACCATCAGACCCCATCTACCCAAGTTTTTATGAGGAATTCATGCAAGCTTGATGTGCCAGACTGACAAGTGAAGTATTTGTATCCATCACAGAAGTTGTACTGGGGCATGCAGGCATCCTTCCTTGTAAACTAACATGGCCTGCAAGTACTAATTTCAAAAAGAGTAGTTTAGTCTACACACTAACTCTACAGGTCTGTACTTCTCTGCATTGTGTGCCTTTGATTTCATTAGGAGTCACTGCCTTGGGTGCATGTCAGTGAAGGGCTGGTCAAGCACGTGTCCCCCTGTTCTCAGTTTCTTTGCTGTGGCTGCTGTAATCTTACTGCTGCTACAAGCAAGTAATGGAGTCTTGTAATTTAACAAAGACAGTACTTTCATAAGTGCCCCTGCAGCATGGAGCTTGGAAGGGATCACTTCACTTATAGGGAATGAATGCACATCTGCATTTTGCCTCATTTCTTCCCATCACAACTGGCAATAATGCAGTTACACATCACAGGAACAAAACGATACTCAGTACGACAACTGCATCAAGGAAATGTCAGCTTTAACTGCAGAGGAAATCCTATTTACTTCATCTGGGAGAAGGCTGGGGTTTCTTTTTGGTGTGTGCTGTGAACTGGGCTTTTGCAAACAACTTGAGCTGTTTACACAGAGAGTTTGAAGTCTTAATTATTGCATCCCATGTCTCTTTCTCCATAGGCTTTACTGTATCTATCAAAATTCTCAGAAATCTAGGGAAAGGAAGAAAGTAATTCTGTACTGAACAGACACTATATTTACTTGTTTAAGAGTAGAATATTATTTTATGTATTTTTTAAGTTGTGTAACTATTTTTAAATGTTTGTCCTGTTGTGCTTCACCAAAAATTAAGATGCCATGGGAATACCACCTTAGCTTTTCCTGTGACTATGATGTTGTTTGTCTACCAGAACAGGCATGGTTTGGGGCAGATGCGTGCTTAAGAATCTAGATTAAAAAATCAATTTAGGAAATAAAAGTACAGTTCTGGATTCACAGCAATATTTTCAGGCACATTTGTGTCATCTAGGAGCCTTTACTAAATTCAGAAGGAAACGGATGAGGCTGATAATTCCCCTGAAAAATGAAACAACTCAGGTCTCTGCATGGGAGAGATTAGGAAATCTCTGATAGGACCCCAGCTTTGGTCATGTCACTTCTCTGCTTCTAACACTTCACCCAGAGCTGCTGCTTGAGACCCCCCTACCTTTGGACAGCCCCTGGCAGCCACCCACAGCAGTGCCAGGGTGGTGTTTACTGGTCACATACCAGTGCCAGGTGCTGCATGGCACGCGCTGCTTCATGCTGGTAGCCAGAGCCAGGATGACAACATGAGCTGCTGAGAGAATTGCCCTCTGTCCCCATTAGCCTGAGCTCATTGTTGGTCATGTTGCAGGTTCCCCCTCCTCCAGCTGTCCTGATAGCCTCCGTCCCAACGCAATCACAGAGGGACGTGCCACCAGTTCCCCAGTTTCTGCCCCCTTGAAGACTGAACTCCGCCAGCTGCTGGCACAGGGATGAATAGTAGGAGCATGGCTATCACAGGCTAACACAAAGAAATGGCTTTCCTGGCAGCCTTGGGCTCCCTGCACTCTCTTTGCTGTTTACTCTTTGCTCCTCTATTTGCACTGATAGTGGTGTCTCTGTCTTCCCTTGTCTGCCATGCACGACAACATGAACAGATGAATAACACACTGGGAGTTTGATTCTGAAAAAATTTAATCAATCATTGCTGCTAATTTCCAGAGAATCTGTCTTTTGCTACCACACTTCTATGATTCTGTGCAAGTCTGTAGTTTGAACAACAATAGAAGATACACAACGGACCAACCTATGATGCTCTTTAAGGTACCATTTAGGGATACTTTTGTCTGTGTTCATTTTCAAAATTTTCCTGGAATGAAGGATTTAACAACTTAAAAAAGGAAGAAACTGTTTATTCAGTTCCCTATTTCTGAAGTACAACAATAATGAGATGAACAGATTTGTGTTCCTGTTAAAAATCAAACACTTCAGTGTGAGTAATAAAATGCTTTTTTTTTTTTCCCTATTCATTCACAAGATTACAAGGTTTGTGCTAGACTCAGTCCTGCTTCTCTTGGAACTGGTGACAACAGATCTAGTAACATAACTTAGCACAGGCTCTCCAAATGGTAGTCTGTCTCTTTAAAATATACTTTAATGATCTGAGGATCTACCAGTAAGTTTTTGGCTGATGTAAAGGAAGAGTTTCAGGGGAACATTTCACTGGAATTATCCCAAGAAACACAGGATTCTTTTTTGAATTAAATAAAGGCTCCACCTAAATCTAGATTGCTGTGAAGGTTTTTAGCAAAACTCATCAAGCCATGCTCTAATGGCTTTACCAGCTTATAATGGGATGCTCGTATCCGTGTGAGAGCAGCACAGAAAGGCTTTTCAGAATGATCCTCTGTTGGGAACAGGACTTGCAAAAAAGATTCAGGGTTGTTTTTTTTTTTGTTCCCAAAGGCTGTTCATTCATGTGTATTTACTGACTGCAATTTTAATGAATTATTTCTGCAGCTCTGAATGTTGCTGCAGACTTGCACACTTACTTGCATTTATGATGCACTTTGTTTTTATTCGTGATGCACATATGGAATAGCCGATGTTTTATAAAAAGAACCCACACAATATAAATCTAAACTAATGCAAACTAGCTGGCTTCAGATTCAATGTCAGTAGTATCAGGACTTACGTTTCAGAATGTTCCTCTGCTCCAATTCTTCAGCTGTCGGCCTCTGGCTCAGTCGTCTGCGAAAAAAGTCCAAGATCAGTTTCTGGACCATATCACATCCTCCTCAGCTCACTGTCTTTGAGAGTTTTTTTGAGGTGTGGAAGGCGGAGCAGAAAGTGCCAACGCTGCTCCATTATGCACTTGGTGTGCCTGGCCCATGCGTGACACAGACCATGCTTCACTTTTGCAGTTTCCTCTGTGTTCAGCCCATGAAAGACGCACTACGTTATGTCATCTTAGGCACAGCACTCCCACCCCTACCCCAGGCAGAGCTGCTGGGAGTTAAGCTACACAGATGTCTTCACTTAATTTCCTTCCTCCCATGCCTGCTTCCTGACTCGCACAAGCACTTCTAGCTGAGACCCTGCTAACCCTCTCCCTGCCCTCTTGTGAGCCTCCAGGCTTGTCCAAACAGCATCTGAACACAGGCAGCCTGCAGAAAAAACAAGGGACAGTTTGGCAGTGCTGAGGGCAGAACAATAGTGGCACTCCTCCTCCACAGCTCCACTCCCCTCCTCCTCTGGTGGCTTGTATTAAACCTTACAGTGAAGATCAGCATAACTTGCTTGTCAACCTGTAGGACAGATTCACAACCAATGCAATCTAATTACAAACGGAGCCCTGAGAGCAGAAACAATCTGAATATTCAGAATACAAAGCAAAGCAGAAAAGCACAAAGGGATCTTGGGGAAAACAAAGAGAACCACTACGATGACATCAGAAGTCAACACTGTTGGGCCTGCTCCTGCTCTCACCAGGCTCAATGGGAGTTTTGTCAGTGCTGCCAGTGACAGGACATCGCCTTCTCATCCCTCAGGCATAGTCATTCAGGGAGGTACCGATAGGGGCAGACTTCAGAGCAGGCGATCATGTCTGCACCAGATAGTTCAATCCCCTGCTTTGTTCAGCAGCCTCTGGACTGACCTCACCTGGTGCACAGGGCTGGAATGCAAGGGATGGGCAGGAGCCTCACCTTCTGTATGAAGGCAAAAGTTTGGGTAACTGATTTTACACAGCCTGAAGATTTCTGCTGTCAGAAAAGATTTCAGCTGTACTGCCTTTGGGGCCATTTTCCATCACTAAGTCAGATCATGGCCCTATTCCAGTGCAGAATTTGGAGTGACTGGTTTTGCCTCTTTGCCATGGCAGATCAATCATGTACCTCACTTGAAAAAGCACTGATAGGGACAGAAACTTGACATAATTCAGAAGTAAAGAACACCTACAAAGTACATTGAAGATGAAAGTACTGTTCGAATGCTTGCTATTACCATCTTTAAGATCCAGCAGCTGTTGCTAATGGAATACTTCATCTCAGTATTAAGAAGAAATTAAAGCTATTATATTTCTATCAGCAGTTGAGAATCAAAGAGAATAAATTGCCAAGTTTAGGTCCACTAAGAGTTTCTGCAGAAACCGAGTTATATGAAGCTTTTAATCCACCACACTGTGATGTTTCTCAAGAGGAAGCATCACGTGAATGTTCAGGACAGACTCCATCCACCCAGTGTGCAGCGCTTCTGTAGAAACAACACAATAAATGTAAGGAGACGTCAGTTTGAAAAGAAGGCTTCCAAAAAACTCCTCCTCTTCCAGAAAAAAAAGATGATTAAAAGACTCAGCTAACAGTTTTGTCAAGAATGGTTCACATTGGACCATTTCGAACAAAAGGCACAGGTTTTGTCTATCTACATGAATGATTTACATAAAAGAGCAAGTCTTCCATCTATTTACTTCTCAGTAGCTGCCATAAAGTAGGTGAATTTAAACAAAGCTTGTACTTCACTTTGTCACTGCTTCTACTCTGAGGTGAGTGATTTCCTCCAAGTGTGCCCTACACATGTATCCCTATCTTCTGTGCAGCTCAGAGACCTACACACTATGCAGTTCTTCCCTAAGATGCCCAGTAGAGGGTCCAGTGAAAACCAGTCAGAAACACCTGTGTTCCCCATCAAGAATCAAAGCATTTTACGGATGCCATAAAATACCCTTTTCAGGCTGCGATGTGCTCCTGCCTCAGTGATGACCACTGTTCTAAAGGCATGAAGTCACGTGGCAAAAAAAAACATGGTATTTTTGGTAGATGCAGTCTAGAGATCAAGAGCTCTTGATTTTCATGGACTGCTGCTACATTCCCATTTTCACCTCATTTTGGCTTGACTGGGCCTGCTCCCTCATTGTTTGTTTCTCTGATGAGTGAAACAACCCCTTCCCCAGTCCTTCTCATCCAGGCTATCACAATTATTTTTCTTGTTCTCCTGCTCTTTTCATTTCATTTCTTTTGCTTCCACAGTGACTTCCATCCCCAAACTATCTTTGAACTCTACAAACTCCACTAACTCATCAGAAAAGCCATCAGTTTTTACTTTTTCCCTCTTAACTTTTGGGTTTGCCATAGGTTGGGCAGCTGTTAACATTTTTGAACATCTCAGTTCTAGGTACTATCCTATAATTAAATAAATGTTGGCAGCTCTTGCTTTGTTATTGTGGCTGCAAAGATAGATTTTTTTTTTCCACACCTAATTTCCGTGTACCATCTTCAGTGCACTGTTGTGATCTTAGCAAACAGTAGATGTGATAACTCCACTCTTTGTCTTTCCTTCCTGTTTTGCGCAGAACAAAAATATTAACAAAGCCCACCTAGATTGCAGAGGCTGATTTCAGAGGTTTGATTGCTGGATTGCTGCTGTGCCTTCCTTCATTTAACATCACAGGGGCTGCATGAGGCTGTCAAGAGGCCAGAGGTCAGGAAACAAGTGTCTAATTAGCAGCACAATCAGAACAAACAGGAGAAAAAGGAGGTGAGAAATGATGTGGCAGACCTCCTGCAATAGCAAATAAAGGAACAGCTTATTAAAACTATCAGAATCAAGTGGGATGCAAGTTATTGATCAGAATGGGAACTGTGTTTTGTGGAGCTGCGGGAGTGCAGATATCTGACCAAGGAAAAGACAGGCCTCAGAAAGCACCAGCTTTTCAACAGTTCTTTCTGTACTTAAAGACCTTCGTGTAAACATGCTTAACCATGTGTGAATATGCCATGCTTTTTGTTTTGCAATAAACATCAGGCATTCAAGAGGCAGGGAGGCATGCTGCTCCTTGTGCTCTGCAATGTGTTGTCTGTTTTACACTTCACACGTTTTTGTGGTATTGTTAATAGTGGTTTTATGAGTACACTGATAAAGATTTCCCTAACAAAAAATAAAAAAACAAAAAAATCAAACCTTCTTGAGATTTCTGTTGACATAAAGGAAGCCTTGTTAAGATTTCACTGAAAATATAATACTCAAATGAGATGTCAGTGAAAAATAAAAGTTTGCTCAGATTTATAAAAATAAACGATGGCAAACTAATTTTCTGGATTAATTCCCTACAGGATCAAAACACACCACAGGCTTTGTGCTAGCACTATACAGTGCTCATTTCTTAGTAAAAACTTTGCTGGTTTTATTTCACTTCCATTTTTTTCTTTCTGCTTTGTTGAACTTGTTCTGGTCAGGGCTGAGCACGTCATGGTGGATGACCAAGAGTTTGGGGGCACGAGGAACAATCGCTTGCAAAGTATACTGCCCTCAATTTAAAGTATTGGCTGGTGGGGACGCAGTCTCTGCAGGGAGTAAGAAGGAGGACAGACAGCATTTTCACTGATGGATGCTACTGCTTGGAGCCTCAGAATGGGAAGTTCCTGCTTAATGCAACAATGTGCAATAAAGTAAATACTGGCTGTACACCTCCCCAGGCAACACCAAAAACTTAAGAGTTCACACAGTGATGCTTAGCCTGCTCTGCAGTGTAGTCATGCCCAGAGGGCTCTCAGGACAGTGGCCACCTATCTGCAGAGCCCTTCTGTCTGGTAATACTTCTGAAGCAAGGCACTCCTGACTGCCTAGGCTGCCCCCTGACTAACAGTCACGGTTTTTATCTCCACAGTCTCTTGCAGTGCTGTGCATGAGTTCAGAGAAAGACTTGGTTAATGTCATTCATGTATGGTGCTGGGTTGGCGGTTTTTAGATGTGTAGAATTCCTCTTTGTCTCTTTTCAGAGAGCAAGAACATGTAAGAGCTTACAACAGGGTCATCTGTAAGTATAAGAACCGGATCCAGAACATGGCTTGCTGGAAAATGACACCTCATTTAGCTGCCAGGCTTGTTAACTCCAAGAGTTTGCAGATACAAGAGGCAGAATTCAACAGCTCTCCAGTGCTTGAATGGTGACATCTGGCGGGCATGACCTTTGAGCAGCAAACAGGTCACAGTGGTCATAACATGGCATGCAGAAGTATAGAGAGGTGCCCACAACACCACCAACACATTCTGGAGCTCATCCATGCTCACAATCTGTTCCTATGGTATAAGTCACCACGACATAAAGTAACTTCTGAGTGCAAGGGGTTATATCTTCTGGAGTAGCTCTTAAATTAATTCTCTAGAAGCAAATCTTTTTACTTGAGTGCATCTGGGTTCATACCACCCTAGAGACTGCTCTAACAGAGGAGCTGGGCACATGAGAAGGAAGCTGCTACAAAGAACTACTTGTCGCATAGCTCTTTGCTTGGCGTAAATGAGCACAACTGAAGCCAGCAGAGCTGTGCTGATTTAAATCAGCTATATAATTCAACATGAGGAAAATTCAATGGCAGTAAAGAGTCTTACTATTGCTTAATTTAGCATGCCTTTCTCAATAATAGTGCTGATAGCAAAGCAATATTGATGAAGGATAACTTACCAGGGGCTCTTTGTACTCCCATGACAAATGCAGAAAATTGGAAGATGAAAATGGATGTGAAGAAAAGCTTTTATTTGCTTGTGACAGTTAACTGTTAGCAAAGGGCGAGAAAAAAAATGACCTCCTTTCCTTATGCTGCTGCACAATGAGCAAAAAATATCTGTAAGCTCAGCAGCTCACCTTCTCTGAACTGTCAACCCAGATACTGTCAGCCAGACTTAAGAGTCTACAGAAAACTATCTTTCTCCTAACAGGATTTATAAAATGGGATTAACACAGTTTTATCCATCAGTGAATGAGCTGAAGGGATATTAAATAGAAAATCTCTATCCAAAGAGGAAAACGTAAGACTTCTACACCATTACGATTTCTGTGCTAGACTCCATTAAGATGTTGGGTAATTTGTGGGATACATTATCTCCTCCTTTAAGCTCTCCTCCTCGTGTGACAAGTCTCTAGGTATCAGTCATGGTAACACTCTTTATAACTGTTTTTCTTGAGAAATTAAGGCAATAAAACCATAAGGAGCATTTGCCACGACTCAGTTACCATGTAATGACTACTCCTCACTTCCCTGTTGACTCTAAGCATTCAGCTTCTTGGAGACTGTAGCGTTCCTGCAGCTAAAAAGAGGCCTGTGGTAAGAGCAGTCCACAGGGGGCAGAGATTCCTGGTCACCCCTAGAAGAAGCACCACTGAGAGAGTCTCAATGAGAACTATTTAGGAAATTTTGGTAGGATGTGCTTGCTTGCAGCAAAAACAAAACAAAACAAAACAAACAAACAAAAAAACCCTGCAAAATATCAGTTGGAGATCTAAGTACTTCCTGATGCTGCCTTCGCATCTCAGTTTGTTCCCTGGGCTGCACCACCTGGTCCAGGATAGCTAGAGCAGTCCCATGCTCTGAAGGAGAGAGGTAGCACTTGGGCTTAGCACCTCCTCTGAGTGCACTGCAGGAAACACCAAGTGGTCCAGCACATGAAACAGCAGAATGACAGCTCCTATAGCATGTTTGCAGACATGCATCTAGAAGGGCTGTGCAAGAAAATAACATTTTCAACAAAAAACGTTTCAGATTTTAATTTAGGCTTTAAGCAGCCTCCTTCTGCTCCTCAAATCATGCTTATTCCAGACTTCGTTTTGTGTTGAGAAACACAATCAGTAAATACTTTAAATCTCTACCTAGTCTAGATTGCCGTGAAGACTTTCAGGAAAACTTATCAGTACTTTTTCTCCTTATTCTAGCATCTGAATAGTGGAAAATAAAACCAAGTGGGCACTTTGTCTAAAACTTTTTTTCATTCTTTAGCCCTTGTGAATCATTCTAGACTCACTGCTCAATGTATTCTTTTCTGTTTAAGCTGATTGAGGAATTGATTTATTTTGGTTTTGTTTACTCTTGGGAAGATACAAGCTCCTCACAAAACAATAGGCTGTCCACATTAGATCAGATTAGGTCTCCTGGGGAAAGAGAATCATGTTCAAAATGTAGATTTCAACAATGCACTGGGCCGACGTTAAGCTGAAATCTTGTCTATCATATACAGAACACATTTCCATAAATACCTAAATAAAGCAGGACCATCTTGGTCTGTGAACTCTGCATGTTATGAAATTAAAGGAATGACTAGATAGTCCTATAGTCTAGACTAGATAGTCCTCTGAGCAGAAACAGAGTTATATACCTAATAATGACACATCCAAGTCAACAATCTTTTGTAAGATCAGAGGAGTTTCCAGAGAATCTTCCTTTACAAAAGGGTCTGTGGTATCACAATGCACAGACCTGCTTTTCACCAAGGAATGATCAGTTTCTTATTGTTTTCTCAAGATAAAGCCATGCATTTCCAAAAATTCAGACTTCAGCTCCTTTTTCAGTGATACTAATTGCAAAATGGCTACTGATATCTTGAACAGTGCAAGAGCACACAAGATAGTCACACAACTTGAGCTCTAAAATGGAGCTTCCTCTGTTTCATTATCATATTGTTTCATTATCATCAGACCTTTTAGCCAAATGCTAGCTGCTCACATAAAATACCACCATAAAAGTTTAATTTTGAAAAAGGGCACGGAGGAATTAAAACAGTTCTACCATATGAGCTTTGTAGCTTTAGCTCTCAAATCTCTTATCCCTAACCCCAACAGCAGAAGTCCAACAACTGTAGTAGGAAACAAAGAATAATCTTTTTTTTAGAAGAGAGGACTTACTATGTATCTAATTCAAGAATGTATTTTTGGAACAATAAAAATTGGATATTTTTGAGCACTAAAAATGCAGAAGGCGAAAGACAAAAAACGTTCAAAAGTGGCACTGATTCTCCTCCTGTAAAGCTTTGAGAAAAGACATCAGCTTCTAAAAAAGTAGTCATACTCAACTGAAAGCTGATTTCACAAAGTGTAATTCACAGTTCAAGGTCAATCCATTAATGACTTGAATGAATAAAACGGTACTGCAAAAATCAGTCTGATTTGAACAGATGTGCTTGTTGTCTATGGCATTATTGCGGCTACTTACTTCTAGAATCTTTTCTCTCTATAGTTCGTGGTTTTACGTCTGCGAACAAACATAACAAGTCTTTAAAGATGCATTTTTTAAAGGAAACATTTGGAGGCTAAATCTTAGAAACATTATTTTTCCTCACTCCTCATAAGACATCAAATTTAATATTCTTTTTCTCCAAAGATCAGTGTTTGGCGGCTTCTCCTACTACTTTCTCAGTTTTGAAGTGTAGCCTTTGTACTTGGAAAATCTGTAGAAAGCCAGATCCCATTAATACATTTGTAAAGGTGTCCTCCATTTTCTCTAGCTGAAGACCTAGGACTATCTTAAGGACCATTCAGCCAAACCACAGACCTGACAGAGTCCCAGATCCCTTCACTCTCAACCAAACAAGTTGGATGGTGTTTTTAGAAACTTAGATTGAATAAATGTGGAGTCTCCCTCTTGTTTCCAGTCCTTGACTGCTTATTCCCATAAAAGTTACTCTTGAAAGTACACTCATCTCCACGGAAAAGCTTAAGTAACAAAGTCCACTTCCACCTTCACGGGTCCCTCTGCCCTGGCTCCTGATGCTCAGGGAAGCTCATTCAAGCAAGGCTTGATACAGGAACAAAACAGTTATTCTTGTACAAAGCCTAGAGATGGAGATAGGAAGCAATTTTTTAGGCAGGAAGATCTGTGGGTTCAGTAAAGAGAACTGTAGAGGGAAGCTGAGATGAGTACGGGAGCACGGCCTTATTTCTCCAAACTCCTCTAAAATGCACTGATCTTTCCCTCCTTTGGCAGTTCTCCTTTGAGACACCTACAGCTGTCACAGGCTTACATTTTGCCAATGCTGAGAAGTGGTTGCTGGCTCCAAGGAAGTGCTAAGAGCTGAGGCACATAACAGAAGAACCATCTTTTTTACACATTTGATTTAGCTAGCATGAAAGTAAGACCTCCTGATGAGCCTTTGTGTCCTACCATGTTGATGTGGTGTATACATACGGAACATGATGATTGTATCTTCAAAACCTGTGCATCAGTAGATATCTTACACTTATGGCACCGTAAGTATGTTACTTATTTAATTAGAAAAGCAAAAGCAACCTATCTTCTAATTTATATAGACACTTGCACAACTGCAATCTTAAAAACACCAAGTCAGAATGAGCTAAAACATGTAAGCAAACAGAATTGCTTGATAGTCCAAATAATCTGTGAATTTAGTGATGAAATTCAATTCAAAATACAAAAAGATGTTGATTCTAATGAAGGAAATTTGTGTGGAAAGTTTTTTCAAATTTGCTGATGGTGGGCCCAACACTTTTATGGCTAACTTAAAGTTTCCTCTGTTACTGCAGCAACTACAGACCTCTCAAAAATGGAAACAAACAGAAAACTTAGGCACTGTGTTGTTTTGTTAAAGTCCACTTTACCAGCATTAGCATGAAGAAAGGCAAGTAAACACTAATGCACAAATCAAATTCATCTCCAAACACTTTGAGTATGGGAATGCAAAAAAAAAATCAACTTTCTTTCTGAGAAAGGAATCACAATCTAAAACACTCAGTGACTCAGAAAATCTACCATACACGAATTCTAAAGAAACACTTTCATAACAGAAGTTGGCAGTACCAGTAATGCAGAACCATAACAATTCCGTTTCTGGAAGAAAGGATGCATAGGAAATAGCATGGCCCCCGTATTTTGTCCTGTTATTGAAGTGGAAAATTCCTCGAACAATTTTGAGAGCTTTAAGAGTGATTAACTATATTGTGTCAGCGACATTTCAGTCTCCTAGACTATATAAAAGGCAGGCTAGCTTATAAAGAGCAGTGAATTATTGCAAAGCGTTCACTTGGAGATCGAGAATTAGGCCTGGGTCAAACATTTATGACAAACAGTAAAATTGCCAAAAATTGCATTCCAGCAGGTCAGAAACTATTTACAAGATGAGGTCAAACTTGGTGAACAGTTTCAGCTGAGGAAACAGGTTACTAGACACTACTTGAAAGAGTTTTAAAAAAGCATTAAAAATACATTGGATAAAATATTTGGTACCGGCCTGTAATTGTATTTTGCATTTTGTAATAAAAATTTAACTCCTCACTGTGCTATTTTTATTGTTTTCTCTCCCATATTTGTTACTTACTTTGTTCCAGCCGAGTACCAAATGTGAAAAACTCCTTATTCAGCCAACTACAGTAGACAAAACTCTTCTTGCAGTGACTGTGACAGCGATTACAAGCACAGATTTACTGAAGCAGCTTACAAGGCTGGCTCTTCCCAGCAGCAGCATTGCCAGCTGCAGTGCAGATGTCTGGGTCATTCCTGTCCATTTAACAGTCACATCTACATCTGGGCTACCTGCTGATTAGACTGAATCTTTACATGTGTTTTACAACATTGATTTTTTTGTTCACTGCTTACAAATTCAGTTCTTATCTTTACAGGTAACTACATGTTTCATCACCTTACCCAGAGATTTTCCTATCCTCTAAATTCCCACCTTGTTCAAGGACACAATCCCCTTCCAGATGGCATATATTTAACACCTTAACTACCACGGTCTATTTCTGCCCCTATGCACTGGCAAAACCCAGAAATATATATGTGTATATTTAAATGGCAGCATCTCCTGAAACATCAGTGAAAACAAACTGCACCCGAGGCAGAAGACACCAAGAATGGCTGCTTTAAAAAAAAAAAAGGAGACATTCACCTGTCTACCCTTTAAAAATACACACTTTAGGAAACTGCATGGCTGTGATTTTGACAAAGTATCAGACACTATCTAATCAGACTTATATCACCATCTTTACATTTAAATCTGGTGGCCTAAAAGCATGATGACAAGTCATTTTTTTGTCTTGGGAGAAGTCTTGTTCCATCTGCATTTTATTCTCTTGCAATTACTGAGATGCGTTGTAATTACCCTGAGGCTAAATTTGGACCACAAAGTGATAATCCTTTTTTGTTGCTTCATAAGTATTCCACAGTAAAACAAATGGAATGTTATAAAGAAGCTTATTACACTGAATAAGGAATTAGCAGCAGGAATCAATAATCTCCAAAGTAACACAGATCCTCTTCCCAGGCAGATACTCTTTACTTCAAAACAAACAGAATCAAACACAGGAACCAAAACACTTCCAGGGGGATGCATGTGATATGCTGAATAGGCTGCAGTCTTTCTTCTTTTTATGCATAGTGCAACATCAGCTTTTACATTTTTCCCCTGAAGCTTCAAGGGATTGGTTCAATGCCCACTGAATCTCCAGTGTCAGTTTTCCAACTAAGATCAGGTGTGTGTACACATATTACCCAGCTTCCTGAGACACTATCAAAGTAAAAACCTGCTTGACTATCACATTATAGCTGCTGAGGGGAGAGCGGTGGCCTTCTTTCTTTCTTTTTTTTTGTTTAATTAGAGCAAAGTTGAAGAAACAACCAGCTTACCTCCTCTTTATATAACATGGGAGAGAAGCTCATTCCTGTCTTCAATAAGCCATTGGTTTTTTGAGCTCCTTACTGATCCAAATAGCTTATTCAGGCAGAAGGGCTAAAGAGGGTTATTATTTAGAGTGCTTTGTATGTCAGTTAAGCAAAGTATGCTTGTTGGTGGCTGCTGACAGGCCACAGCAGAGGCCTAGATTTCCCTGCAGGGCACGCTCAGATGACTAGAGATGCCAGAACTGATAAAATTCTGTCCTAGGCATCCAGTACTCTGTTTCCGTGTCACTGTCTTGCTTCCTGCATCCCCAGCTGAAGGCAAGGAGAGGGGGCTGAGAACTGGCACAGTTATCCAGATAAAATCCCTTCTGAACGTGTACTCATACACAAAATGCTGGTAAAACTGGAGACTGCACTTACTGCTGTAAAAGGCTGCAGATTGGTACTAAAACACACTGCCTAGGATGGTCTGTGCAAACAGACACAGTGTCTGCTTCCTAGTTTCGCTTGACTTCATTATTAAAATGTGCAGTCTCTCATGCACTGGCATTGAGCTCAGCCTCTGCTTCCAGCCTATGTGGGCCAAGGCCATGCAGACTTGCTTTTTGCTTTACAAGCATACTAAATTCACATCTGTATCTTATAGTTTATTGGGTGTTAAGCCCACTTTCATGACTGGAGGTTATCTTGTGCTAACAACTTTGCTCCTGCTCTGCATAGCCCAGCTAACAAACACCAGCTGCTAAGAAGGAGAGGGGAAAAATGTCTCACAATTACTACAGTGTCAGACTGGTTTGAACAGCGTTACTGGCAAAATGTGTATCAAATACATTTATCTGTCCTACTTCCTATTAGATACATTAGGACATTACTTTATTCTGCACTATTGAAGATCTTTGCTGTCCTAAAGGTAACAGACAGCAGCACTGCAGGCTGCCTGGGACATTTCTGAAAGCAACAATCTCCTTTTCCCAAACAGAGATAGAGCAATAAATTGCTGTTTGTTGTTTCTGGAACAGAAAGCTTGGAAGCAGATTACCTTTTCATTTCAAAATCCTGCTTTGGATAGTCAGAAAAGCTAAAAAATAAAAAATAAAAAAAAATGTGTAAAATATACAAAGAATTTGAAAATTCCTTGGAAGTAAAACTGGGAATTTGCAATGGCAGGAAAGGACTGAGGGCATGGGGAAACGCCGGGCTGAGGAAAATGCTTGTTAGAAGTCGAGCATCTGGAGTCGATTTCCATGCAAACACAATGTGTCTGTGAGATGTTCTTGTTTAGAAACTGAGTTCTGGTCGTTTTTTCCACGCAGCAAACTATAAGGACTTTGCTCTTCAGAGATAACCCAATACTCTCTTGTAACTGAAGTGAGCTGGAGACTTTTATTGTCTGCATGTAATAGTAAGACATTTGTCAGAGCTTGTGACCTGGCTAAATTGTCTGTGCTGGCACAGCCATTGTGGAATAACCTGAAGCAGAATAAAACACTGAATTGGAATAGCTTCACGAGACATACTCACAGTAACCTTAGAATGGGGGAGAGGGCAGAGACTAAAAATGTGGGAAGGTCTGAGACAGAATTTGACCACTGTGCACTGCCACAGGCACATGAAACAGGCACATCAGGCAACAATCCTGTACGCTTCAAAAGCCTAAGATACTGCCAACACTCTGAAGACTTGTGCAGCTTTTTCTGATGCCTTACGTTATCATGTAATCACTGAATGGTTAGGGTTAAAGGGCCTGTTCATGCAGGACCACCCAGAACAGGCTGCCTGGGACCAGGATCAGATGGCTTATTAGTAACTTTGAGGGAGAAGACTCCACAACCAGCTCTAGAAACTTTTGCCACTACTCAGTTTCCATCACAGTAAAAAAAAGTTTCTCGATGTTCAGATAAAATCTTCTGTGTTTTGATTTGTGTCTGCTGCCTCTTACCCAGCCACTGGGCACCACTGAGAAGAGTATTCTCTCCATCCTCTTTGCATTCTCAGGGATTTATGCACAATGATAAGGACTCTTCTTCTCCAAGCCTCCTTCTCCAAGCACCTCCTCTTTCTCAAATGTGAGATGTTCCACTGCACAATCATTTTTGTGGCCCTTTTTTAGAGTCCACCAGGAGCTCCATGTCTCTGTTTTACTGGAGTGCCCGGATCTGGGCACAGCATTCCAGCTGTGGTCTCAGGAGGAGAGGGGAAGGATCACCTCATCAACCTGCTAGTAACACTCCTCCTAATGCTACTCCTAACTATACTATTAGCCTTCCGCACCAGCAAGGACATGTTGCTGGCTCACCTTCAATTTGTTGTTCACCATGACCACCAGGTACTTTCCTGTCAGGCTGCTTTCTGGCTACGTGTTCACCAGCATGCAGTGGCTGTTCCTCACTAGGTACTCACTTGGCACTTCCTGTTGAACTTTATGTGGCTCCTGTCAGCCCATTTCTCCAGCTTTTCCTGTGCCCTCTGGATGACAGCATGAACCCACGCAGCAGCTGTCACTCCTCCCAGTTTTGTGCAGCAGGCAAACTTGAAAGGCCAGTCAATTCATCATAGAAGTTTATCAACTTGGTCAAGCACAACTTCTCCACAGTGATTCCATGCTGACTGCTCTTGATGACATCCTGGTCTTCCACGTGCCTGGAAATGGTTTCCAGGACTAGTGACTCCATCACTTTCCTGGAAAACGAGGTGAGGTTGACAGGCCTGTAGTCCTCTGGGTCCTCCTAGAGATAGGAGGTATGTTTACTTCCAGTCTTTGGGAACTTCTCTTGGTCACCCTGCTTGTTTAAAAGATGATGGAGAATAGCCTTGCAATACCATCAGCCAGCTTCCAGCACTTGTAAATGGACCCTTTCAGAGCTTAAACATGTCCAGTTTGCCTAAGTATTCCCTGAACTGACTCTCTTCCACTAGCGTACATTTTCCTTGCTCCAGATTTTCCACTTGTCTCTCAGACCTGAGACTCCTGAAGGCAAGCTTTGCTAGTAAAGACAGGAGGAGAAGGCATTAAGCACCCCACCCTTTTCCATGACCTGTGTCATTAGGTGCCTGCCTCATTAAAGCAGTGGTCCCACATTTTCCCTAGCCTTCCGTTTGTAAACTATGGCATGAATTTTGACATCTTTGAACAAATTCAACATATGTTTTGACATCTTCGAACAGATTTGATTCCACTTGGGCTTTAACTTTCCTAAATTCATCCCTGCATGATTGGACAGTGTTTCTCCTCCCAGCTCACCTGCCCCTGCCTCCACCTTCTGTATGCTTCTGTTTTGTGTTCAAGTCTGGCCAGGAGCACCTCATTTATCCATGCAGGCTTCCTGGCATTTTTGCCATTCCTGAGCTTTGAGGAAGTGATCCTTGAATATTAAGCAGGTTTCTTGGACCCCTCCATCTCTTGAAAGTTCTAACGCTGGCCTTAATTCTTAAAACATGAAATGTCAAGTTACAAAGGAACAGAACTCGGAGAAAGGCAAGACATAATGAAAGGCAGGTGGTACAACCAAATCTGAGGCAGTCAGGTTTGCAGCAATGAGTGAGGAAGCTGAGACAAGTGAGCTGGCATGACTCTCATTCCTCCACTGATGACTTACATTTCCTCATGCTCTCTTTACATTTGCTCTAGAATCCTTTAGACAGAGCTCAGCTACTCTACAGTGCCTTGAACCAGAGGGTGGAGGTGGATTTACTAGCACTACTAAACTTTGAGGAGAAATAAGACACAATAAAGACTTAGAACAGAAGACTTGGTCAAGGGAAAGGGGAATAAAAGTATCCCTCGAAAATGTGCCATACATGGTGGATTTTGGAGGCAAAAATCAGACATTTTCACTGCTGCAGAGCATCCTTTCAGCTGTCATATTACATTAGAAAACATAATGGGGCCCTGAACGCAATAGAATTAGCGCAGTGTAAAATACTGGCAGCTGTTCCATCTGCAGTAGCACATTAGACTACTCACTGGTCTTCAAGAGAAGATGAAATTTGATGGTGGAGTATCACATAACTTTACAGTATTTATCTCAGAATATATGACTACCTGGAAGAGAAAAGTGTTAAGGAAGACCACAAAGGGTCAGGAACAGGAAAGGGAAGGAGTTTCTGGGATGGTTTAGCCCCTGGGACATCAGGCACCTGTTTCTCTAAGAGGAGAAAAGGAGGTTTTTGGAGCATCTGGAGAATGTCTGGAGAATGAGAGCATTCAAGAAGGAACTAAACTCTTAGTCTTGAGAGTGATATGCAGATGAGATAAGTTGAACTTAGTTGTAAGCCTGGCTCCAAACAAACTGACTCCTGCCTGGCAGGCTGTCTCCTTTTATGGAGAAAGCCTGGATATGAGGATGGGGAATTCCTTACACTGGGGCAGAGAATGCTTTAGGAAAGGCAGAGATCACAATTCAGGTGATACCATTTCCCAGAGCAGCCAAATAGTCCAAATGCTCATTGCTTACACTGCTTTGGGCTTAGCTGGAGGTGGATGAGCTGATTGGGCCACAAAATCTTTCATGGCAGATGGCCCAGAACCTTTCCCTGCAGCTTCTGCAAAGACCTCCTGAAGGCAGTATTTACTTGAAGTTTGCATCGCCTGGGATGCTCCCCAGCAGGGTCTGGGTGCAACTAAACTGCCACCTGCCAACCCACCAGACGATAAGGATTCCTAAACATGCTGCCTCTGCATCTCCACTGGCCCTGTGCACATGAAGGAGAAGAGGCACTCATTTGAGCAGAGTTCCCTGGCCCTGCTGAAGGAATGATCTGGCATCTTTGCAGCCTCTGCTGTTCGAGATCAGGGTCTGCTGCTTGCACAGCTTGCTTTTATATCAAAGACAGTTGATTATGGAGGAAAGATGATTTCTGTCATGATTACTGCAACAAAACGAATTGTGAAGACCTTTCCAGAGCACCAATAAACTCGGATACTCTGCAGAATAAATTGTCCAGCCTTACATTACAGACGCTTGCTCATTTAGCAAATACAATATATTGAATGCTTATTTTATTAATTACTGATTAGCCATCAGTGTTCTGCCTCCTGAATTCAGGGATGTCAGTGAAGAACCATGTGGCTGAATTTACCATGGTGCTAAAATATGCTTTTGCCGTAGTTTGCTGGTTTGCAAGCTATTCATCAGAAGGGTGAGCTATGAACGTGAAAGATAGCATACTTGGAGATACATTGATGTGGTCTACTGAAATTGAGAACACTTCCTCTTCTTTAATGTTATTAACATAAACAGTAATTTTACATGGTTGAGTCCGAGGTTAAAGGATTGACTTTAATCCCCACGTATGGACTTCACAGTGGCTTTGAATTCCACTGCACTGAAATATGAGCATAATTCTCATCTGCACTTACCTTTAGAAGACCAGTTGGAGATTTCCTGCATGTATGCAAAAAGCTCTTCATTTCCAAGTGATCCTTATGCTAATACTATCTATTAGGGAAAGCATGCAAAGCTCAAACTTTGCACCAGGTGTAATGACAAACTAATTAACTAATTAATTTTCTTGGCACTGGTTCATTTATTTATTTAATCTCATATAAAACACATATGTATAACATTAAATTCTATTAACTATATGGTTAGTTGTTCAGAAAGCTTACTCACATACAAAAAGCCGAGTATGGAATTCCCATGTTTCTGCACAGAGACATGACCGTGTACCCAGCAGTCCAGCTTGTGCTCACAGTAATAACCACAGTACACATACATAAGCACATGTATATTTAAAAGCTTGTAAAAGCTTTTAAAAGATGTTTAAAAAAGCTTTTAAAAGATTGGAGTCTGGATGAAAAATTGGTTTTATGTGCCTAGCTCCTTAAAGTGGGTTACCAATGTTAATCCCCTGCACATGTATTGTCAAATAGGATATAAAAAGGGGAGAAATACAAACAGTAATTCCAGAATCTGGGTATCGTTTCCTCTGTCCTCCCCTGGTCTTCCCAGTACATGAAAAACATTGGCATGAGGCTCTCAGGATGGGGGAGAAGCCAGGGAACCCCAGGAGAGGCAGAGAAATGCTTTTGATCAACATTAAGGAAAGAAGGGAGAGAGGGGTCAGAGTGTTCCTAGCTGCTGTAGCTGCTTACTGGGCACGTGGAAGAGGACAAAGCCTGGCTTTTCTCACAGGTGCTTGGTGGTGGAAGGCAGCAGGCCCACAGTGGAGCACATGCAACTCCCAGCTAGGCTGCCCCATTTTTGTTAGCATTAAACTGCAAAAGAAAAATAAAAGTCTTTCTAAAGCCAGAACACAACATCTTGAAATTACTTCCTAGTTTGTTTCAATTTTTATTAATATTTGTCATACTTTCAGTCAAGAGAGCACTGTGTGGACTCTACATGGCCTTTTGTTTACTGGAGAAATAAAAGATGATTTCTATTACTGACATAAGCTATTTCCTTGTTACCGCCACAAGCTTTCATTATATTATATATACACTATATATCACCATGAATAATTTTGCCCAGCAGAGAAACGTGGCTTCCTCTGAGGTAAAAGCTGACAGTGATTTGACAACTAAAAGCAACACTACAATCAATTCAGGACAGGAAATGAAGGATACCACACCCCACTGAATCTGCAAAGGAAACAAAGGTAGACTAAATATACTTGTTGTCGGAATAAGTTAGATTTTGAATACAGACTGTCGGAAGAATTAGGGGGCTGAAGTGGATGGAAACTCTGAAGAGGAAATTGTAACTCCATAATGCGTTCTGGTTTAGATTCTGCAGAGAAACGATGGGAGAAACAGCTGCTGCGATGGAAAAACAGGGACTGCTTCTATGAGAGCAGGGAATAGGAGTAGTGAGAGATCCCAGGAATAACAAACACCTTCCTGGACTGGCAACAACTCTGACTGAAATGATAACTTCTGATGCTGAACAAATAATGTCCATTTTTCCCCAATGGTCACCTGGGTGCCTCTGGGGAGATCCTGCACTCCAGTGCTGCTTCCTGCTGCCTGTTGCCTACCATTAAGAGATTTCTCTCCTCAGCACGTCTTCTCCTGTATGGTAACATTAATAAACTCTGTCTGCACATTTTGGTGCACCACCTTCTAATGTGAGGAGACACATCTGCTCAAGGAGAGGCTACAAGCAGCCAGACTGTATCCAGTCTGCAGAACTTTGAATAAAAGGCCCTGGCTTATGGTGGTGACAGGAATTCATCCTATCCTGAGTTGGAGCTGCAGCAAAGGAGAGGTCACACTGCCAAGGCCCATCAAGATCATGGGTCAATGACACCGTTTATCCCATAGGCAAGGGAGCATGTAAGGGTGATGTGTTTTGCGGTGACAGCATCACCTTCTCCTCTCCAGATTGCTCCACTGACCTTTTGCCATAGCAAATCATAATCATAAATTACTCAGATGAAGCGAATTCCTACTGTTTATGTTTGAACTCATACATCAAAACAACAGTAGTAGAATCATTTGTGACGTTAGACTTGTGTTTTTCCATGATGGCTGCTACCTATGAAAACTGCTGGCAGATAGAGACAAGTCTGAAACATACTCAGAAATGAGGATCCTTGTTTTACTGAGACAGAATTAAACGTCTAAAAAGATCCTGATATCTTGGTGTGTTTTTTTGAAAGCACACCAAGCTTGCTGTCAATGAGAGTTTGTCAACTAGTAGATTTTTTCCAAAATTCATAGGTACATATGTACATTTGGAGTCTTCAATATATCTTAAACGTACTGACGTACACGTGCAGGTCAGAAAGACTGTAGAAGACACAGCTTTGCCAGAGCATTTTAACTACAAGGCCACCTTTCCTTTCAGAGCAACACAGCTCACCAGGATAACAATAACAGAAAACAGGGCTGACAAGGGTGTTGAGAGTTTATCTCATCCATAGCCCTACATAGGACTGAGATCCATTTGACTGTATTTACTCCTGGTGTTAAGTGTGCAATGCGCAAGTATGTAATGGTAACTCATTTTCAATTTGTTGCCCATAGATCATCACCTGTTTTTGCTGCCTTTGTCTGGTGCTAAGGACAATTTAGATACCTTCTTGGTTCAGCTTCCTCACAAAGTTTAATAGAAGGGTACATAACTACCATTTTCCCTGGCTACCAACACAGCTGAAACTCAGGCTCAGGCCTCTGCAGCTTTTTCCAGTCACTCCCATTCACGCATCTAGCGCTGTCGATCCTCCCCTCTAATCCAGGATTCAGATGAGCTTGTTTACCACAATCCCATTTTCCGTGTGATTTATCCCCAGCACTTGATGTGTGAAGAGGCAAGCAACACACAACACATGCTGCAGTTAGAACTTAGAGATGAGCTCTTGCTTTAGGCACTTGTTTTTCTCTCATTAGTGAAAGCTAACAATAAATGTGAGAACTGTAGACGTCAGAGGTAATTAGGAAGAAATTATTTCATGTTACCCAACAAAAGGAGGCCTGTGAATAAAGCTTAATCCTACTGTCTGTCCACTCTTTCTATCCCTAAATGACTCTGAGATGAAGAGGAAACAAAATGCTATCCACAGCACTGGATGAACAGCCGTTAGGAGATTCAGCCCTAACAGGGGCCATCTCGTTTCCATCATCTGGCTGAAAAAAGCCTCCCCTCACTGGGACTGCAACACAGTCTAAATAATTAATTGCTTCAAAGAGCCGAGTCTCTTCACCACAGAATATTTTGATAAATAAAAAGATCTCTTTGGGTTATTCATTCCCCCCAGGGTTCTGAAAGAACTGTTGTACATTTCCAGAGGCCAGATACCTCACAGTCCAGCATCCAATGGAGCTGTGACTGTGGTGCTACGGAGTGGCCTGTGCCCTGCCATGGCCATGCACCACTACCAGTCTCAGCATTTCCTCCACATGGCAACACATGACCTGCTCTCAAAGCTCAGATCTTTTTTTTTTTTGTCTGAAATAAAAGATCTCGCATCTGTTGATGTGAGAAACGAGTCAGGAGGCAAACTTAGAGCAGCCATGCCAGCACACCGCCAGCATGGGAGGCCAGGTAGGGGAGTCCTGCTCTGCCTGTTGACACCTGACACAGCGTATGGACAGGACAGAAGTGGTGAAAGCAAGCTGACAAGGGATGGGTGCAATCAATAGATTAGGGACTGTTATGAATAATAAACAAACGCTTAAGCTATTGAACTGGAACATCAGTCACATGCAACCTTTGTAAGAAATCTCTTTTGGACCATGTTCTAACAATCCATCTGAAGGAGAATGGCCACTAACACAAAGATAACATCACACTGCTTTTTATTAGGTTTGTTCACCTGAAAACCACAACTGGCCAAAGCTACTGGACAGTCTTCCATGAGCATTATGTTCAAGATGAAAAGAAATTTTAAAGACAAATAAAGAAAATGATCCAACTACCTCTGCAGATGAGCTCTTCCTTTAACACTGGTAACACCTCTGCCAACTTCACTGTGACTCTGAAAAAGCTATCCTTTACCCATACTGCCTAAATTTTTTTACCTTTCTGTATGGTTCTTCTGTTTACAAACATTCCGCAATGCTCTTTTTCCTCAACACTCACCCTCACGCATAGAGACACAAAGATAACTGACAGCTGATGTGAGCAAGTGCAAAAACCTCACAGCAGCCACATGACACTTAAAATCAATGGCAATTTTTTATGTGTGTGGCAATTCACCAAGTCCATTTCACCTCAGGATTTGTTTCTAGGCAGTGTTTTTCAGCACACCTGGGGAAGACATAGTATTGATTGGGGAGTGTGGAGATTAGATTACTTTTCTGATCAAGATAGTAGGTAACCATCATCTGTCAAACTTGCCATTCCGTAACAAAGATGTATGACTTTTCACAGTACATTTTTAAGTCACAGACGTCTTCCAACTATTACCAAAGCATCAATGGGACTACAAACACATCTGGCAGGTATGTCTATATTTCATATGTACATATTTACAGCCAGGTGCATAAAGAGACAGTCTCTCTGATCTATCTTCCTACTTCTTCTTCTTTGTCTTCTGATACTTGCAGTATGTTATTTATATTGCTTCAGATCAATATTTTCCACTTGCTGCTGTAGGGATAGCATCCCATCATGTATTAAAGAGTGCATAAATCTAAGGTTATACAATAAACAGTGCAGTGTGCTACTGTATATCTGTCAGCATGGCTTGCCACTGACTCACTGCCTTAAAGCCAAAAGAACATACACAGTATCACAATCACCAAGCTCAGGAATTGTATGTCCATCAATCAAAGTCATAGAAGAGGCAAAAGGTAACGTCAGGAAACTTCAAGAAGGTACTTTCTTATTTATTTGTTTCTAATTTAATTATTTTTGTTAATGTGCAGAAGGCTGCTTCCCTACTCCATCTCTCTTTGCTTTCACAGTCAGTGCGGTTAAATATGACTCCAACAACTGACAGCTCTTGGCAGTAGCACAGCACAGAATGCAAAATCTTACTGGATTGCCTGAGGTGTCTGCTGATGATCAGCAGCAGTCCCCTGACACTCTGCTCACCTGGGTAGCCTTTAATCTTCCCTGCCTTGTGACTTGTAGTCAACCTGTCCTGTGCCCTAAGGTGGGCAGGAGTATACCGATGAGACAGACATGACACTGATGAGATAAAGGGTGTATTGAGAAACAACAAGGTCCCTTAACACCAATTCTGACTGTTAGGCAAAGCGAAGCATAACATTCTATATTATCAGATTTTTTGTATAATTGCTTGACCTTATTCCATGAGGAAAGCAATTCAGTAAGAGCAGATAAGGACAATGCCGTGCATTCTTCAAAAGCAGTGGACCAAAATCTCAGCTTCAAGACTCTTGTATCTAACTGCTGATGAGCCTCTTTGCTACAATTGAGGGTTAAGAGACTGTTTTAGACAGCCTCCCTTATAGGATGAAATGACAGATTGCCCACAGTCTAAAGACACATGTCTCAAGCTATGGCAGAGGGACCATCTTACCAGATCAAGGGAGCACAGAATCCTCAGCAAAGTTTGAAGCAGTGTATAACTATAAAGAAATATATAGACACATTTTCTTTAAAGGGCTTTTGTGCTTACTAAATAATACATCGACAGAAGAAGCTTGTGTGATCTCTTAAAATCACCACTATGATTTCTCGGGAAAAGAGAAATGCAGGGACTGGCACTGGAACACTTGCCTTGGTGGAAGGGGTAGCCACACAATTGCTGGAGACATGCAGCATTGCTGTGCTCTGCCTATCACTGCTGGACCTCCTCCTTGCCAGAGGCTCCTGACAGGCCGTGTCTTTGTCATTGTACCAAGAATGCCTCCAAGATCAGTTCCAGATCATATCTGTATCCTGATTTTGCAGTCATAGCCCAGAAATACATCAGTCCTCTCACTGATTTCCACTGAAAGCAAAGTTCAGTCTCTTCATCCTGCTCTAACCTGACTGGGGAACCAGTGGTTCTCTGAACGTTAGACAGCCAGAATGACAGTCAGAAGGCAGAAATCTGACTTCTCCCTCTGCTTGCTAGTATTCTGGGCCTTGTTTTACCTTCTATTTTTCTTTCTAGCTTAAGGCCACTTACATGCACTTCTTGTGTAGCTTGTGAAGATATGCAAGCACCAGAGGGATGAAATGGAGGAGAAGACTGGGAGAACCTCAGCAGGCAGAGCAAAAAGAAATCTATACCCACTTAAAGATTTATTTGTGCAGATGGTCTGCATTTCAGAATAGAAGTTAATGGAACTATAAGGGTTTTTAACAGCCAAGAACATGGTCTCCAGCATTTGCTTCCTATCCCCAAGTCATGTGGTTCTGCATCTTAATTCACTATTTTTGCTTCTGGTTGCATAGTCAAGTGTCACATTTTGGAGGAATCCATTCTGGTTTGTTTAGAAGAGATGGTCTTCTAATTAGCTGCTGCAATTGCTGAATAAGGATTGCCAGAAAACAGTCTGTGGAACAGGCATGTTTTGCAATAAGATCAGTTTTTGCTTGGGCCTGCCTTTGCTGAGCCTTGGAACAGGATATACATCAGTGAAGCACTCACATGAATCATAGAATCACAGAACTGTAGGGGTTGGAAGAGACCTTTAAAGACCATCAAGACCAGCCCCCTGCTAACGCAGGTTCCCTACAGTAGGTCACACAGTTAGGTGTCCAGATGGGTCTTGAATATCTCCAGAGAAAGACTCCACAAGCTCTCTGGGCAGCCTGTCCCATGCTCTGTCACTCTGACAGTAAACAGCTTCCTCCTTGTGTTAGTACAGAACTTCCCATGTTACAGTTTCTGCCTGTTGCCTCTTGTTCTATTGCTGCACACCACTGCACCCCACCAACTTGACTCTTGCACTTCAGATACTTATAACAGTTATGAGATCTCTTCTCAGCCTTCTCTTCTACTGAAGAGCCCCACGTCTCCCAGCCTTTCCTCCTACAGGAGATGCCCTAGGTCACTGATCATCTTTGTCTGCTGGACTCTTTCTAGGAGGTGCCTGTCCTTTTTAAAAAGGGAAACCAGAACTGGACACAGTTCTCCAGAGGCTCATCACAGCAGAGCAGAAGAGGAGAATCACCTCCCTTGACCTGCTGGCCACACTCTTTAATGCACCCCCAGATGCCATTGGCCTTCTTGGCCACAAAGGCACACTGCTGGCTCATGGCCAACCTGTTACCCATCAGGACAGCCAGGTCTTTCTCTGCAAGCTGCTCTCCAGGAGGTCAGTCTCTAACATGTACTGATGTACGTGGTTATTCCTCCTCAGAAGCCTACACTTGCTCCTGCCAAATTTCATCAGTACACTCTGCCCAGGTCTTCAGTCTGTCCAGGTCTTGCTGAATGGCAGCACAGCCTTCTGGTGTGTCAGCCACTCCTCCCAGCTTTGTACCATCAGCATCCAGGTTACTGATGAAGATACAGAACAAGACTGGATCCAGCACCGATCCCTGGAGAACACCACTAATTACAGACCTCCAGCTGGACTCTGTGCTACAAGTGAAGCATCAGTCTAGTACGCTACAACAGTCCAAATCTGTCTCATAACTAAGCTAATACTCAGATGTGTAGTGGGCCATATTCTGCTCTAAGATACAGCCTCTGCAGCCTCATCCTTGCAACTGGTCCAATATTTGCCAGGACACTATTCTGCTAACTTGGGAAACAGCTACATGGTTAAGCCAGTTCAGGAGTCTCCCTACCAGCTGGCAGATGCAATAATAAAACCACAAATGTTTTCTGCAGCTACTGCTACTTTTAAGTAAGATATGATCAAAAAAGCGCTGAGCCAAGTGGGTTCTTGGTGCAACTCTAACAAGGCTGGACTATACTTGGGATGATTTTGGTCCAATGCAGTATGCCAATGGTCAATCTCTCAATATGCCAGTCAGTAAGCTTCTTTTAAAATAACATTCTCTTTATAGTACTAAATTTTGATTTGCCAAATGGTACAGCTAATGAGCTCTTCTAAACTAAATACTGTGAGGAATTACGCATAAATACTGAAGTGTCCTAATCAGCCTCTTGCTGAAAATTATTTGATCCATTACAGACAACAATAACTATCTGCTGAAGTTTTTATTTTGCCTTTTCTACTTCTGTAAGTAGCATATGTAATTTCATTGGCTGGTTATTTTAAACTACAGAGGACCATTGGTAGAATAGCACAAATCCCTCTGAAATCCAAAATTGCCATCTGCAATTATATTCTGCATCTCACATCTTCTCTAAAGACTATAAATGCTTCACCACTTTAATTTTGCTTGGCATTTGCATTACTGTGGGACAATTACTAAGCAATGGCAAAAGACAGATGGAGTAATGAAGGCTGGACACAAAGAAATATTGCCCAAATTGAAATATTCCCTCTATTTCAATCTCATATTTGTCAGCCTGTATACATTGATACATCACATTTAGATATAAGGCACTGTTAAGACACGCACCCTTCTTTTTGATGCTGAGACATCTGTGTTTTTCTGCATATTAGAGATGAGGAAAGCGGTTTTCTCCTTATATTTCTTGATTATTCAAAAAGATGAGATACTGAATGGTAAACACTTGTCATTAAAAGGTCAGAGTGAAAAGTATGTTTTTCCAGATAAGGTTAGTGGAATTCTACCAATTTCAGTGATATTACACAGGTAACAAATGAGAATGAACCAGCAATAGCTCAGCTAGTTTTTGTTTGTATATACCTAGTTTTAATTATTGGAAGCACATGTGATTTCTAAGTCATGCTACAAGACAAACTCAAGCACTATACCTCAAACTCTGAACAAGCACAGATATTAATACAAATGCACTTGGGGAAAAAAACAGTGACATTGTGAGAATAGGTGGCTTACACAGGAAGGGTTCTGGGTATTGCCAAAGTAAGCTTCCCCGTGTTAAAAATACACATGTTGAAGAAACATACTTCATGTCAAAAAAGACATGCTTTGGAGACATAAGAGATCAAATATTTATAATAAGAAAATCACCTGGAGCACAGTGAGCTACAGTCAACATTTGCAAGTTATATTATTTACCTTCATTAGACAGAGCAGTAAAACTTTTAAGAAACACAAATAATCTAGGTGCATAATCAAAGAATATTAGGATGTTATAGTCACAAAATAAACAAGAGAGTTAGGCAAAGCAGACCGGGATACCAAAAGAGAGCAAATAGAAGGCTTACGCCTATCCTGAGCTCACTCACAAAACTCCAGCAGAGCAGATCTCCAGCAGAGATCCTTCCCCACTGGCAGCCAGCTCTTAAATAGGTCTAGGAGAGGTGCAGCCAGGCTCCCCCCCTTCCGGCACACAGCTGAATTGCCTTCACCTGTGCTCCTGTGGCTGACTCAGTGCTCGCCTCAGGTGGTCAATCAGAGGTTCAGGCTGTGACTCAGCAGTTGCCATACACTAGGCAAATGGGCAGCACAGAAAAAATGCTGTTTAATGTCATTGTAGGGTCAAGTGATGCAGATCAAGATTCACTAAAGATAAAAATTTCAACTCCTCACACACCTCAAAGGGTTCAAAATTAATTACGTAAGAACAAGACTGGGACCTTGTTATCCTGTATTGCTCTTTTGGACCATCAGCTTCACATTCATTTAACAAGGTATTAAGCTGAACAAAGACTGGATTGAACAATTTTGGTGCCCATCAACAGTGCAGCACCATCTTTGGTCACCACTGCTGTAGCCCTTCACAAAAATACTGAAGAGTTAAGACAGGTTTTGGAGAAAGCTAAGTGTGATTCAGCACAAAGAAAGACTTTCAAAGATGGACTGGAACAATGCGGTTTGTTCCAAAGAATGGATACATGAGTCCTGCATCCCTGCAATAAAACCAATGCTCCTCCACCCCATAAAAAAAAAAGAAAAGAAAAAAAGAAAAAAAGCCAACAGAAGACTGGCTGGTCCTCCTTGTGGATTTCTTGGTTAAACCAGAAGGCAACCAATAGCACTCACTGGCTCTACATACAACTGAGCTGATAACGTAACAGAGTTAGATCAACTGCAGAAATTATGGCCAGAGCACAGGAAGTTCATAGACATTCCTACCTGGCCTTGCTTTACTAATCCTTGATGGAAATGTTTCATTAATGGGTACCCTCTATGTTCCATACAATACAGAAAAACAGAACAGCTGGTGAATAAATGCAGTTATAAAGAAGAAAGAGTGTACGAAAGTAAATCTGTTCAAGCCTGACACAACAAAAAATACTGAAGGATGAAAGTATTTTGGATGAGAAGAAGACTTGCCTACTCAATGGCGAATCAGTCAGCCGAGCAAGTTATGCCTCTGTCCCTTGGTCAAAATAACAGATTATCAAATGGCACCAACAGCTACAATCCAAAATGTTATCAAAGATGAACTTATCCCAGCAGTGCACTGAAAACAACCACACCCACGTAGTTCATGCATGTACTTATAGAACCAAAGATCCTGTACCATACACCTGGAAAATGAAACCTCTGTATGGAATGTTACAGCAGCTTTAATTCTTACAGCATTTTTCTTTTTTCCCACGGCTTTTCCTCTTGCATATTGTGAAGAAACAGATCTCAGATGTTTGCAGAATATAGAAAAAAGGTGTGTCCCACCACATGTTTCCAAAAGCAAGAGCTAGAAAAACATCAATCTCCTACCTTGTTAACTTTGTCCCAATCTGCTGCCTAAGTTCGAGTCTCTCCTCATCAGTCTGCATAGGGAGGATGTTCTTTTCCTCCAACTCTCGCTTGGAAGGCCTGTTGCTGAGTTTGATTGCTAAAGAGTCCTTTCTGCAGACTTTCATTGCCAGGGAACCTGTGGGAGAGAGGAGAGGCTCTGCCAAAGGAGCTGTCATCATTACATTCCAGCATACAGCAGGCAAGGAAGTGGCAGGCAAGGGAGGGTGCTACATTCTTATTTACACTGGTATGGACTGTGGGAAAAGGGGCATCAATTAACATCTGGTTTTCAGTTAGCCTCAATTCATGCCATAATACAGAAAGGATGAATTTTGTAGTTACACAGGAAAAAGAATATTGCTCCGCAGAGGGAAATAGAGAATAAAGGCCTGTTTCATAATTTCTAGAAGCATCTGTGGTGTTTTGGAATTCATAATGGAATGAATAATTAAACCTCTGAGAGGGCAGCAGAGCTACAGCATGTGGAAAGAGAGAGGCATCTCTCTATTGCAGTGTAACACCAAGACATCCAAGTTAGCATTAAAAAAAAAATCAAGTCTATGAGAAGTGGAATAGACCTTTAAGTAGCTTGATTAATTAGCTGATTCTGCTTCTCAGGCACTGACAGTGGGAAAGACAGGGTGAAAATCAGTGGTCTTTCACGGCACAAGGTTGCTTCCCTTGGTTTGCACCCAAAGCAGACTGTGCAGGGCAGACCGTAAGCCGCTAAGAGGTTTTAGACTTTGTCAGGAAAATGCCACATAACACACTTCTGCTTTGCTTCTTCATTTAAGACAAAAGATTCTGATTTCACTTGCAAAGCAAGGTAAGATTCTGAGATGATGAAATATGCCTGTTTTAGAAACTTGTGTGTGCTTTAAAAATGGTGTGATTATACTGCTGTTGGTTTTCAGGAGCAAAAAAATTGAATGGCCTGAAACTTCAGCTCAAACTGCAGGATGGCAAGATGTCCTTTGTGTCACCACAAAGTAAGGTACCTCATCTTCATGACAGCCCGGTGATGGCACACCAAGACAGCTATTTTTCCCAGAGATCAGAAATGGGGCAAAAGTCCCTCCAAACTGCAGTTGCAATACAGCTGTCAATTAATCTATTCATATTTGTCACTACTATGGACCACGGTAAACCGGAATAAAATCACACATAATCCAGCAGTGGCATTTTATATTCATTTTGTGCTGATACAAGCACCTCAACAGATTGTAAGTCAGTATAGAACTGCCTACAGTTAGCAGTTAGCAGTTAGATAGTTATCATGGGGCATATAAATTTGATTCCCAGTTTGAGTAACAATGATGCAAATATGAAATAACTCCAGAAAAATAAAAGAAGTTATCCTCATGCAAAAACATTGTATGGTAAAATCAGATTCATTTCCTCAGTTATGTAAGATCAAGTCAAGATTTCAGGTTTACAGATTAAAAAAACTAAAGAACAAAAACAGAACTGAAAAAAAACCTGGGATCTAAACACAAACCAACTTATTCCCACACATACTCTCACATTGTTTGCAAAGTAAAATGCATCAGAGTGGAAAGCAGAACTGTGCTGCATTCCTGTGCAGAACAGAGCATCTGTATACCAATCATCTGCACAAGTCTCTCTACCATCGTAATCTAAATTGCACACCACAGACTTTCTAAGTAGGTGTGCTCCTAGGAAGAAAAATAAGATTCTCCTCCCCACTTTTTATTCATATCTTCCTGTATAGAAATTTCAAGACTATTTCCTCTATTATTGGGCCTGCATTTAGGAGTTTTATTCTCTGGTTTTATCCCTCTAAAAGCATGTGCAAACTTCTGATTTGGATGTGATTTAATACTGACAATGCTCATAAGATCTGATTATCTATCTGTGGCACTTCTGTAACCCTGCTGAGATGATCTTGACTTAAGCCAAAGTCATTGCTTCTCTACACTGCTGACACTTAGAGTAGTGAATCTCAAAGTCAGTTTGAAAGTAAACTAAGATAAAACAAAAAAGGTCATTTGAATTCTGCATGAGAACTATCCACAGGGATTAGGGTAATCAGTTTAAATTCATACTCAAAGCCATGGTCAAGAAAGAAAATTTGCAGGCCGCGTGTTTCTTTGCGTATCAAGATTTCAGAGGAAAACTTCATTAAATGAGAAAGGAAAAATGGAATGCATCTAACTTGTAAATAACGAGTTATCCTCATCTTCGTCTTCCTCTTCCTCCTCTTCCTGTCTTGGGTAGAGACAGGAAGAATCTTCATAGTCAGCTTCATGAGGCACATTTTCTTTATTGTCATCGCATTCGATCACAACAGTTGGCACTTGTCTCATGTCTGGAAGGCCTCCAGGTCCTGTTTTTGTAACATTGTCACCTGTGTGTAAACCGGAGCTGTTGGGAAACAAAAACAAACAAATGAACTAAAAGGAAACAGTGCAATGGAAGACTGGGTTGCTTCACTCACTGCTTTTAGCAATGGTCTTACATCCCTTTTTGAGAAGAAGCTAGAACAGAAATATCTACTGTTTAGCTCTGCTTATGTGCTGATTTCAGCGTCTTTCAACAAGGATCCCACTAATACAAGCAGTGAAATAGGAACACGAAGAGTTGAAGACTGAAGTCAAACATCACTCATGTTGCTTTTCTATCGTGAAATGAGAATCAGAGATCTGTAGGCAAAAATGATCATAGAATCACAAAATCACAGAATCATAGAATGGCCTGGATTGAAAAAGACCACAATGATCATTCAGTTCCAACCCCCTGCTGTGTGCAGGTCACCAACCACCAGACCAGGCTGCCCAGAGCCACATCCAGCCTTGGCCTTGAATGCCTCCAGAGATGGGGCATCCACAGCCTCCTTGGGCAACCTGTTCCAGTGCTTCACCACCCTCTAAGTGAAAAACTTCCCCCTGATGATGTCTGCTGAAGTTTATTCCTTACTGGGGAGAAACTGTTCTCCCTCCCAAGTCCCAGCTGAGACAACAAGTGCATGAAAGGTGAGGAACACGTGCCTGTTGGACACTCTCTGTGTCAAATTCTCATTTTACTTTGTACAAGAATTCAAGAGTGAAAGCAAATGTGCTGACCAAGCTGCACTTGAAGCACTCAATATGGGAGTGACCTTACCAAGTGCTAAGAAGCCTCAATTCTCTTCAGTACTACTCAGAGTACAAGAGGCATTCCACATCTTGGGAAAAAAAAACAACAAAAAAAAACAAAAAATCCAAAAAACTCTTTAAATGATTTTCTGTGAAGTCAACTTGAAACATTTCTCTTTTTTTCTAATCTAAATTTAACACAGACTCTCAAGTGGCTGCCAAATAACATCCTAGAGAATGTTATAAAAATGTATTTTTGGGTACATAATGCTAGGACACAATGAGCTTAGGGATCAAGGAGAATAAAAGGCTTCAGATCCTGTGAGTAAACCATACCATGTTGTTATCACTGTGTTCAGCTTCTAAGGAATCATTTTATTAATTGCAACATTTATTATCACAGACTAAACAAGAATAAGCTGCATAGTTTTACTGGATGCCTCGAAAAGAGGAACTCCATTTTCTTAGTGATATTCTATGTTTCACACCAAAATGCATGAAAAACTCACAAAAAGCTGGCTTGTGAATTTGTGTTAGACTTCAGTAGGTTCCATCTAAGATATTTTTAATGCAGCAGTAGTATTAGAACTCACCAGGTGAATTCTCTTAATGACACACAAATGTATTACAGCCTTTAAAAAATTAACTCCCAAGATAGTGCTACATTTACAAAAAAATTCAATTTACTAATTTCATTTGAAAAATAATTTTGCTATATAACCTATTTTTTTTTGTAGCTCCTTTAAGAAGAAAAGCAGGAAATTCAGAAGCCTGGATTTTCAAGAGAAACTAGCATAAAGAAATTCTGTTAATATTGCTAAAAGAATGGTGACCACAGCCACTGAATCATTAATTCACCTGATTTGAAAACAATACGTTCACAGAGAGTAAGTGCACGTTGGCTAAGTCCCTTCTGGAAACACAAATGAAAGCAGCAGAAAATAGTTCAGCACCCAGGAGCATTTGGTGCTTCACTGCTCCGTGAAGGATGGATGTAGGTTACGGACTCATCCATATGTGCACAGGGCAGCAGATATCAAAGTGGCTCACCAATGTAGGTTACCAAGCAGGTATCAAACGGAAACAAGATTTACAAACCACCACACCTAATCTTTATTTGAACTACTGCTCTAGAAATAGAAGTCTTCTCATTGTAATTTTTGTGAATCATCCATTTTCTAGCTAAAACTATTTTCTATTTTAAGTCCCTCATTTTTCCTAATGTTTTGTGTTTTTCTTGACTATACTCAGCCTTCTTCACATCATTTTGGCAAAGTCAGCTGTCGAAACAAAGCTTGTGAAATACATGCATTATTGCAGTATGCTTAAGAAAGATGTACCAAGGTCACTGTATATCTTCATTGAGTATAAACTCCTCTGGGTCATTAGCAAAAAAAAAAAACATAGGTGGTCTACACCACAACGTTTTTCAGCATTATTAGTTGAAAAGCACACTGTTGTTTTAAACTGTCCATTCTAAATCAGCTTCATCTTTTGCCATTAGAGTACAGAGCCATAGCTAAGCACGTACTTGTTTTAGAAAGATAAATGTATCTTAATGCATACATTTGAATAATTCATAGCTGACTATGCACTTACTGTTGTATTATTCTTATGTGATTAAAATGGCAAAAATGTTACATTAGTACAGCTTCCAATATTTCTAATGAATCATGGAATCGTAGAATGGCCTGGGTTGAAAAGGACCACAATGCTCATTGAGTTCCAACCCCCTGCTGTGTGCAGGGTCACCAACCACCAGACCAGGCTGCCCAGAGCCACATCCAGCCTGGCCTTGAATGCCTACTGGGAAAAGATATTCATGAAAAATCAGAATTTAGGTGTATAAGTGGCTCATGTTACAGAAAAAAAATGTAAATAGAAAAAAAAGTGAAATACCTCCTGTAAAATCTGTGGGAAAAAGCATATGCTTCTCCTCTATCATCATAGTCTCTTAGATCTGGAATAAGGAGTTTCACTCCTACCAGCATGTTCTGATCCATAGGACACTGTCCTGTACTTATTAGTTAAAACAAAAACTCAAATGACTGTATATACATTGATACTGTTTGGGTATATGCGAGAGACAGAGAGAAGGAAGGCAGAGATATCATGTGTTTCTTACCTTAAGTAATACTGAAGTTAGACAAAAAGCACTTATTTTGACAAGCTTTTTGGAAGATAAATGTTTTCTGAATCAAATACATTTTATATGATTTATAAGACACTGTCAGGAATATTAAATGCATTTCATTTTGTGAATGTATGGTCTGAAGCTGAACTCTACGTCCCAGAGGAAACGGTCTCACAAACTCTTTTGGACAGCACACTTTTCTGCTTCTCTGTCATGGATTCAATTCTAGTCCAGGGTGAGATACAGACACTTAACAGCTTCTCAGTGTATGCACTGAGTCAGTTCCTATTGTACACCAGTCCACAGAGTAATTGAAATCATTTCTTGTCTTACCAGTCTGATGAAGAATTCTCTAGGCTTCAGGTCAAGAAGCTACTAAGTTGGAGTTAAAGGCATATTACGATGGTATAAGAGGCTTTCTAAAGCTTCCCCTATTACTACCTTTTGCTGAGATCCTTTTGGGCATGGTCCTTCCTCTCAATTTCAATTCAGTCAGGAGGATCAAGCCTTTGGTGGATGCTAGTGGGAAATAATGGAGCTTCAGTATCTCTTAAGATGTGTCACAGACTGGTAAAAAATCACCAGAATAGGCGACCTTGAACACAGCAGGGGGGTTGAAGCTAGATGATCGTTGTGGTCCTTTTCAGCCCAGGCCATACTGTGATTCTATGACTCTGTGATTTATGCTGAACATATATACTTTGGGTTGAAGCTGAAATCTGTTTGCAGTAGGTAAAAATTACCAACAGACGTTGCAGAAAAAAGGTTACATGGAAATCACACCTCTTTTTGTTTCTTCTTAATCTATCAAATACCTGGTAATTTATCAGGGAAAATGAAGGCACGCTGGCAGTGCAAATGATGTCTTAATAATCATATTACAACAAAGGATAGATTTCCCTTCTAAGAATAGTTTACAAATTGATGTTTTAAGTACCAGATTTTTTTTGGGCATCAGAAGTCTTAAGTGTGTAAATGAACCTAATGCTCTGTAGTGTCTGCAATAAAACTAAAAAAGATCTGGGAATTAACTGCAGTTTTAAGCAGCTAGAGGAAGAGAAGCTCAGTAGCTTTCTCAAGGTCAAACACAGCAAAATAACTTCTGGCTTTCTTTCTGGTACAGAGAGACAGCTCATTTTTCTTTGGCCAAAACTGTAGTGCATTGGCAAATCAAATATTGTTCTTCAGATGCTGCTAGGCTATCTGAATTCCAGAGACCCCATCTGCAAAAAAAAAACCAACAACAAAAAACCAATCAAACAAAAAACCCATAAAGATTGCTAGAAGGGGGTGTTTCACTCTTTCTTTCATCCTGTCCACACTCACAGTCCTGGTTGAAGGAAGGATTGTGAAGTATAAGATCAGTTCAGCAGACAAAATGTGGAACTGGTGTGTGTATCAATGGAATATGATTGATGGAAAATGGAACAGAGCTGAGATTCTACTCTATCAGGAACGAAAAACCAGACACAGGGAAGAGAAAATAATTAATATAGGAAACAACTAAATAAAATGGAGAGCAGGATACTAATCTGTATTCGTCTATGAGATTCTCCTTTATTAAAGAAAATAATCCCCCAAATCACCAGCCTTGGAATCAATATTAAATGGAGTAGAAAGGCTATTATGCTATCATGTAGGACTGTTTCAAGAGAAAGACTGATCAGCAAAAACAAATGCCTCAAGATTGTTGGCCCAAGAGCAGTGACCCAGTAGTGTCAGAAGGAACAGTAAAGCTCTGGATGTCACTGTCTATCTTATGCATGAAACAGACGGGAGCACATTACTGAATTTTAAACAGAAGAAAGTAGATCTGGGATCTGTGCAGTTTTAAAAGGCTTTCAATATTTCTGGGCTGAAATGTCCAATGAGATATATTGAAATATGATTTCCACTGGGTTCCATCCAGAGTTTATGCAATTAAGGGAAAAGAAGTACTGACAGAAGCATTAGAAAAAAGCAGTATTTGGTACAACTAATCTCCTAAATTAGATGTGTGTATCTTAAAAATCTGCACAGGCCACAGTCTTGCTTGGAAAAATAGTTTTAAGATTTTAACACCAAATGTCAGTTCCACAGACCCTTTTGTCTATCAATACTATGAAATAACAATTGCTGCAGTAAAGGAAACAGTCATTTCCCATTTTCTCTCCTGTGAATAGAAACATTATTGATTTGTTTTGACAAGGAGAGTAACTGAAGTATTCAGTACTTTATTTCATGAATGAAAGAACAGTTAATCACCCCAAAAGGCTATGAAAAACCAACTGCAATATCATGAACTAGGATTCATTTTAATTTTTAATGTGAAATATCAGTGCCACAACCTTTTTTACTCTCTTCTGCAGAGGGATGCAACTGCATCATGTTAAGGCATGAATCCTTGTTTATTACATTATTAACAAGCAGCACAGCTTTGAATTCAAATAGTTAAAACCAAACAGCATAACCTTCTTTAAATCAGTTAAGCATACTTGCAGACGTAAACTTGATGGATGCCTAGAAATTGGAGCATTTGTTGCTGTGGGGCAACAGATGCCACAGTGAAGTCATACTCTGAGAGATTTCACTGTGCCTTTTGCACACAATGCGAGCCAGACTGTAAGGTCAGTATCCAACCTGTGCTGGGGATGGCAATAGCAGAGCTGCCACAAAGGAGCCTCTGGGAGACACTGCTATCCTCTGCACTCAGTGCACCATGCTCTGGGCTGATGCAGTGTGAGAGGTAACTAGGTGGTCACTAGGCACAAGATGGTTTGTGGATGCTCCTTCTAATCCTTCTGCTACAGTTCTTTTATTGATGGGAACAGGAATCTCTATCACTGTCCTTATAGTTTTCCCCCAGCAGAGAATTCTGTCAGGCTACAGAAGCTTTAGCCCCCTTGATCTAACTGCAGAGATCTCAGTATCCTGGAAGTGAAATAAGCTGACAGAGGAGGACAGCCTCTGTTCCTCTATTTTTAGTGGCAGCAAGGAGAATCTGCCATATCTAATAGAAATCCTTTTAACTGTGCAATATAATGAAGGTAATGTTATCACAAAGAGATATTGGGGCAAGTCATTAGGCATTTTGTCCATGAGACCAAATATTTTAGCTTCCTGTATAACAGAAGGATGATCTGACGTGCCTAGAACAAGCTGGTTACAAAGCTGCCCTTGTAACTATAAAGAACGTCATTTTTGGACTATCTCCTCTATTCTGCAACTTGCTCAATTTTCATCTAAAAGTCAAAATAATTTTTCCAAAGCTTGCTGATCTAGTAGTCTATGTGGACAGCTTGCATTTATGCAACATGCTTCACTTATTCAGACCACTTGAAACAGCATTCAGAGATGCTCACAAGTGACAGTAATGAAAAGCAGCCCCAAGGTGGGTAAGGCTCTTCTGATTAAATGTACAACCTTCCTCCAGATGCAAATGCATAAGAAGGGAGCTGCTGTGGAAAGGGTTAAATACTTAATTTAAAGTAACTGAAATAATTTAAATAGTGTATTAAAGCCCTGCGAAGTGATTTGTACAAAGTTCTCATAGGTTGTTTTGAGCTAATTGGTAATACTAATCAGATGTCCTGGTTGAGTAGCACATTTGGTTTAATGGTCTTTTCTGAATCTTTTATTTCCTTTACTTGTTTTTTTTTTCCTTTTAAGCAATCCTCCACATAACTGGAGCTGTGCAGTTATATACTCTACAGTATATACTGCAAACCAGACACGTTCTCTTAGCCTTTTCTACACTGGTAGTGTAACCTAGCAAGGACAGGACAAGGGCTCAGGAAATTTGGTCTTTTTCACCTTTCTGCCACACAGTTCTCTAACAAGCCTGGAAAAGCTTGTCTCTGTTTCTCCAACAATGACTCTGCTCCGAAGGTGCTAGATCCCCAGAGAAGGGGTTTCCAGTACTACCAATATGACTCCGATGTTAATACGGACATTGAGGCTAGGAGGAAAACAGTACACATTAATACATTTTTTTTAAAAGTTGATCCATTACCTTTCTAGTCTTTGCATGGTCATGGCTAGTGTTTTGTTCAGTTCCTCTATCATCCGGCACCCTGAAGGGTGTATGGGCAATGTGCTGGATCCAGAAGGCAGGTGCTGGCTGTGGCTGCCGTACTGGAGCTGGTGCTGGTGAGCTGCTAACTGGGATGGCAGGACAGTGTGATGGTGCTGAGTCAAAGGCTGCTGGGAGCTCTTCTGCGTGGAATAGGATGAGAGAGAGGAGAGGTCTGGCCCCCCTAAGGGCATGCAAATCATGACTTTCTTTGGAGGTAGTGGAGGTGACAGTTTAACTGGCATACAAGGCAGTTTCACAGGAGCGCCAGGATCTAGAACAGAAGAAAGAGAGGCCCTGGTGTTAATTTTCATGGCAGTGCCAGGGTGAGCAGGTACTGAGTTTGCTAATCAACGCAGGTGTGTGCTTCCCCTCCCCCATGTGACAGACAGCTCTGCATGGCTTTCATTCAGCACTGTCTTTTTTTAAAGATCAGTTCTTTTGCAGCAGATCTGAGTCTCACAAAAACATCCCAAGGTTGCACGTGCCCCTTAAGAAACACAGTAAGCAATGCTTAACAAGGCTTGTGGCACACTTCAATACCTTAAAGCACTAATCCCCCAAACCAGCCCTGAAAAGTAAGCACAACCTCTCCTACTCAACAGGCACTGAAACATGGAAAGCAGTTTGGAGTCTGAAGTGATGGGAGGACTCATCACCATCACTGCTGGAATGAAAGCTCAGGCATACCTGACCCTTCTCAGCTATTGCAATGCAATTACTACAAGTCACCTCTCTTACAGCTTTGTAAGGTGCAAAAAATCTGGTGTCAAAAACTACATTAAAGGGCAAAAGAGAAATGAGATAGGGTTTGAATGTTAGATAGGAGTGACCTGGAAAAATAAAGGATACAGGAGGAGAAGATGGTAAAGGGTGGAAGATAGTTAGGATTAACATGTTATTTTACAGAAGACTTGGCAGACACTCTTCTAATTTTAACCTTTTTAATTCCAGAAATATTCTCGAATATACATTATATAACATCGAATAACAAAGAATATGTTATATGTTATATTCGATGTTATAACACAGAATAACATAGTTGTTCTGTCAAGCAAAGATTCCCCTGGTTTCCACAGAAAGACAAGGGAAGTCCATAAACAAACACCTCTGCCTGGACTAGGCTGCAGGATGCAGATTTTTAAGCTGCACAGTGAAAGGGTTTCAAAAGGGAGAAGAGGTAATGGGATGGCTTGGAGTTCCCAAAATGTGTGTGGGGAATGATCACAGAATATGCTAGCAGCAAAGAAAATGATAGTAAATATATATATATTGTGAGCTGCAAGGCCAAGCCCTACATAGCATGGCATCCCACCCCAGACATTTGGCTCTGCAATGCTCTGCATGCTCTGTGGCTTCTTGTAGCTTCAGTTCATACTTCTTGCTGTAAAATGGGAAAGGAATTGAAGGGTCAGAATCTTCTTATGGCCCAAGAAAGCTTGCCAGTAAGATGCTGCTTCCTCTATAGTTTTAAATGACATCACTCTCCTGAGTAATATCTGATTTTTAAAGACCTTTTCCAGATGGTACTTCTTAGTGTTAACTACCATTCTCCCTGATCTCTTTATCCTTCCCTCCTTATGGACTATGCTGGGTTTTGCTTGTACTAGTATCCACATCTACTAGCCAAGGTGCACAAGGTCAGTACCAAGACTTAGAAGATCTAATGCTTCGTGGAAACACTTAAGGACAGTAAGGAGGAAGAAGACCATGCATAATGCCAAGCTCATTCATGGTACTGGACTTTGCTTAGTGCTACTGTGGATGCTTTACTGCACCCACAGTACCCACTTGAAACTGATGTTACTCTAGAACAAAAAAGCACACACAAATAGCAAGCCTTCCCTTTCTTCAAGAGACCAGGGAGGAAAAGGGTGTGCACAGATGAAACGGAGGCATGGACTGATAGTGGTCTTTCCAAATTGTGGAGTAGGATAGTTACAGATGTGAGAACCCAAGTGTTTCTGTTTTCAGTGCAGTATCATATCATAGAATCATAGAATGGCTGAGGTTGGAGGGGACCTTAAAGATTACTCGGTTCCAACTCCTCCGAGATCTCCCCAGAGCATTCTGTTCACCAAGCTAAACAAGCCCAACTCCCTCAATCTTTCTTCATAGCAGAGATACTCCAGTCCTTCAGTCATCTTTGTGGCCCTCTTCTGTACCCACTCTTACAGCTCTGCATTCCTCCTGTACTGGGGGCCCCCAGGCGTGGACACAGTTCTCCAAATGGGTCTTCACAAGCACAGAGTAGAGGGAGACAAAACACACCCCTCTCCCTGCTGGCTACTCCTGTTTCAATGCAGCCCAGGATACTGTAGGTCTTCTGGGCTGCAAGTGCTGGCAGACTGCTGGCTCATGTCTAGCTCTTCATTCATCAGAACCCCTAGGTCCTTCTCCACACAGCTGTTCTCAGTGAGTTCTCCCAGCCTGTACTCTTATTTGGGATTGCCTCAATCCAAGTGCAACATCTTGCACTTGGCCTTGTTAAACCTCATTAGATTCTCACGTGTCCACTTTTTGAGTATGTGCAGGTCCTTCTGGATGGCAACCCGCCTTTCTGTTGTGTCAACTGCACCACATCAGCAAACTTGTGAAGGGTACACTCGAACCCATTGTCTGTCACTGATAAAGATGTTGACGAGCACTGGTCCCAGGACGGACCCCTGGGGGACACCACTTGTGACTGGTCTCTACCTGGCAACAACCCTCTGCCTATGACCATCCAACCGTATCTTTATCCACCAAATAGTCCAACCTTCAAACCCATATCTCTCTAATTTAGAGATGATGATGTGGTGTGGAACTATGTAAAGGCCTTGCACAAGTCCAGGTAGGTGACATCAGTTGCCCTTCCTTTCTCCACAGATGCCATCACTCCAAAAAAAAGCCACTGGACTGGTCAGGCACAATCTGCCCTTGGTGAATCCAAGTTGGCTGTCTCAAATCACCTCCACATCTCGCATATGTCTTAACATTTCTTCCAGGAAGATTTGCTCCATGGTATTCCCAGGCACAAACACGTGGCTCATTGGCCTTTAGCTCCCCGGGTCTTCCTTTCTCCCTTTCTTGAATATGGCACTGATATTTCCCCTTTTCTAGTCACCAAGACTTTGCCTGACAGCCACAAACTTCGCCTGACAGACATGATATCTGCTCAGTCTTGCCTCTCTTGAAGGCAAAAATTCCAATTCATCAAGACTGAAATCTAACTCAGGGGACTGCCAAATGACAGGGCACTGTCCTCTCCACTAAAGCAGATTGTCTACTGTACAGTAGAAAAAAAAGACTTTCAAGATTTTCTTTGCAAGCACAAGCAGGTCTCCAAGTTACTGCGTTTCTGTGTTTTTCTTACATACACATTAGTTGTGTATATCTTCTTTTTGTATTCTCCATAAAAGAACACATCTTCGATAGAAGATAAGTAAGAAAAAGGAGTAAATTATATAGAGCCCTGAGAGCATAAGGCTCCTATGGGGTTTGTAGTAACAAAATGTGTTCATACATTTGTGCTCCAGGCAATTTCACTTCGGGAGCTCGTCCTGAATTACAAAAATTATCCTAAGATCTTCATTTTCACATTGAAAAGTGCAGATCTGTCTGTTAGTTTTGTATTTGTTTCTGTTGTATGCTCAATTAACATCTTCACCTGACGGTGTCTGTGCCATGATACACCATTATTTTTTTTACATGATATACAGAGTGAATTCAAAAGAGATTCCAACTGCAGGTATCTCTTGCTTCCCCTCAGCCTCGTCTGCTCTGGGCTGAATGAATCAAACGACTTGAGCTCATCCTTACACGCCTTGGCCTCTAAACCCTTCCCCATCTTTGTAGCTCCTATATGGACTCTGTAATAGTTTTATGCCCTTCTCATACTGTGGCACCCACAATTGCCCCCAGTGCTCGAGGTGAGGCCATACAGCACAGAGCACAGTGGCACAACCCCTTCCCTTGCCCGGCTGGCAGTGCTGAGCCTGATGCACCCCAGGGTATGGTTAGCATTTTGGGCTCCTAATGTCTAAATGCAGCCTTGAAAGTGAACCAGAGCCATTAACTCCACTCGTCTACTGTCTACCTTCAGGAGAATTATATGTGCCTGTTAAAAAAAAAAAAAAGACTGAAAGGAGAATGACTGCAACAGAAGGAAAGTTTGATCCCTTCACACAGAAACGTATCAGTACGTTTTCACTGTCATCAGTAATGGTGACAAGCCGTGCACTGAAAATTAAACAGAGTGGACTGATTAGCAAGTGTTCTGAACAAATGGTTCAGAACTTTGCTCAAACCCATGGGTTCCAGGCTTACTACTAGAAATGCCACCACCACTGTGGATTAAAGGACAGAATGACTTGTCCATTGTGCCTAAATCCTGAAAGAGACTGCATTTTACAGTTCTTTCTTTTATTAATGTCACAATATTTGTGATGCATGAAGCAGAGATAAAAATGCTTATTGTCTCCAGTATGGAATATCCATCAGACATTGACATTTGTAGATAAATAAGTAGCTGGGTAGGAGAAATACGAGCAAGGAATCTGTGATAACTGTCTTCTCTGTAGAAGATTACTACAGTTTTAAATCATTGCACAAAACACTAATATGACAGAAGAGAAGCCAACTGTGTGAAGCCAGGTGTGCAAGTCTGATTAATCTCCTTTGGATTAGATTCTTCATGCACAAAGTAATGAGAAATTTTGCAAGATGTTGGTTCCCAATGGGGTTGTGACCACTTAAACCTGTACATGGTTAAGTAATAAGTGTGTCATAATTATGGAAGAGTTGTTTAGACATTAAAAGTTTTATGATAATCTAGAGACTCAATCCCAGCAGTTCAGTTAAATTTGGTCCCAGGTGATGATTTCAGTTCTTCCTTAATCTTCAATGAAATGCGGGGGCTGAAGCATTGTCCTAAATGCCTGAGCACTGCATGTGGATATTGGAAAATGAAAACTGAAAGAAATTCTGCTCATGAAGTTTCTATAATAATGATCATATTTGAAAGCCAGCAGGAGCTCACGAGGAGGCCAACAGGAAATGCAGAGCAGTGGATTGACAGTATCAAAACAATTAAGAATTGCATTTTTCTCTGGGCCTGCCCATCTTGTGCTAGAAAGGAATCAAATAACAATTAAGAGAGGCATGCTGCTTTGTTCCAACAGGGTAAAAATTAGAGAGAGGCTGTGATGGCATTTCCACACCCAGTACCATGACAGGGATGCTCTGTGCTGATGCAACATTACCAAGACCATTGGGAGATGGTGTGGAGAAAAGTACCAAGCACCCCTCCGCAGCACCAGAGGCACCCCTGCAGTGACTGCTCTACAGTCTGCTCTTGGCCTGTCTCCATTCCCACATGGCTTCATTCCCTTCTTAAGGCACTTGGGCCTTGAGAAGAGTCATGCCATGGCTGTGTCTTCTTTCTTACAGCCCCTCTTTAGATACTGAAATGCTGCTCTCAGGTCTCCCCAGAGCCTTCTCTTCTCCAAGCTGAACAGCCCCAGCCCTCTCAGTCCGCATTTGCAGGGGAGATGTTCCACCCATTCCATCATTTTTGTGGCTTTCCTCTGGATCACTTCAGCAGGTCCACATCTTTCCTGTACTGATGACTCCACATCCAGACCCAGAACTCCAGGTGAGGCCTCACCAGCACAGAATAGAGGGGTATGATCACCTCCCTCAACCTGCTGGCCATGCTTCTTTTGATGCAGCCCTCTGCACTATGAGGGAACATTGCTGGCTCATGTCCAACATGCCATCTACCAGACTTTTTCAGCAGGGCTACGCTCTCTCCTTCCTTCCCCCAGCTTGTACTGATAGTGGGGGTTTCTGCAAACCAGGTGCAAGACCTCACATTTGGATTTCATGAGGTCCACTGCTTGAACCTGGGCCCACTGCTCGGCCTGTCTGGGTCTCTCTGAATAGCACCCTGTTCCTCAGGCATGTTGACCGCACCACACATCTTGGTGTCATCTGCAAACCTTCAGATGTCACTGTCATTGATGAAGAAGTTAAAGAGCATTGGTCCCAGATCTGACCCCAAAGGGACATCATTTTACTGATTTTATACCTTTAGTGATTTTATAATATCACGTTCCCATTTACATTTGTAAAAAACACATTTACATTAAATAGTTATGCATATGCACGTATTTGCATACATACAAACATGTTAAGACTGAACTTGAGGCATTTCTGTAACTTCTGACTGAAATGTGTTCCATCACAAGGTCACATTTTCCCTTGCACTCTTGTTGAACAGAGATAGCAGAGAGGCCACTGCTCCTTCCTACCAGTCATGATCAGAATCTCTTAATGTTTCCTTCAATATTCTCAAAAAATATTTAATAGAGAAATGGGTGTGTAATGAGAACAATCTTCACCTCAAATGCCAGGATTCAGATTTTACCTGTTTTCCCATACACAAGCTGAGGATGTCTCTAGGGTTATTAGTAAAAGAATATCCTTAATTCTGCTTCTCACTGACGAGGGTGCTTCGTTAGGATTGACTGCTCATTTCCAAAAATTATACATGGCTAATATGATTACCACTGGAGAACACAAGGAGCTGAACAAACACATCCTTAGACCATGAATGTAAATGGATCCTTAAGAATAAGCTTAATGCTTTTATTTATAAAGTGTGTGCAAATGAGGCTTTCTGTTCTAGCAGGAATGCCTTAACCAAATCTAAATCTCAGCTCTTTTCTCCTGCATGTACAACAGTCTGTCCATATGCACATACAAGAGGTCAGTTATGATCGAATGAGAGATGAGTGAAGGTTACCTTCAACTAAGAGAAGTCACAGTTATATTTCACTTTAATTGGAAAGTCATCACCATCAAGCAGTTGATTTATGCTTAAGACCAATTCTACTTCACACAAAATTTCCAGCCGCAAAAAAAACCCCAAACCATCAGAAGCACCCATCTGCAATGCTTCTGCTATCTTCCATGAAAGGAAAGCTTCTGAATGATGGCTACTTAGTACCAGAGGTTTTTCCTACACCTTATTTTTCTTACCTACACTATTCCTTTTTTATTTTTATTATTTTTAAATATTTTCTTCATGTTGGCCTCATTTTTGAGCCGCTTTTTGTAATTAAAATGAAGTGGAAGGTAATAGGAAGCTGTCACTTTCCTCACCTGAAGCTATTAATACTGCTACCTGGCTTTCCAGGTTGCAGAAATACCCATTTGGTTTGTAGTATAAGGCAATTATGTGTAGATTTTGGCAGGCAAGAAAGCAAAGAGATTCCACATAAAATGAACAAAACTATACTGAACAAAAATGTGCAGCCATCCAAACAGGAACATGAAGAGACCACATACAGTTATGAGAAAAAACCAAAACATGTTCTTCCCTAATGAGCTCTTTCCTGATATTTTTCTTAAGCTACATAAAACAAGGAAAACTGAATATTTTTCACATTAGCCCTGAAAAGGCTGGAGTAGCATTAACACCAGAAGAGCAACCCAGTGAAAACACTGGGAGCTGCCCCACTACATAGATGAACCATATCTCATCTTGAGCTTGGCTTTCAAGGCGTTACATCCTGGCAAGTGGCTGAAACTACGAGCAGACTGTTCAAAAGATACAGGCAAGGACTTAGGGAATCTTTTTTGTTCCATGTAAATGAAATAATTCTCTGTTTCAGTGGCCTAAATGACAGACAGGAGAGTGGAGTCCAGAGGAAGCAGGTGGCAGGAAGTGTGAGCAGGGAGCCAAAATGGCAAGAAGCCATGGGATAGTACAGCCTGTGTAAGGATAGGGGGGCAAGTGAAACAGTGAAAAATGTAGGGTGTGTGCAGAGGGACCTGCCCAGAAGGTGGTTGAGGGGAGAAGTGACAAAGAGTAATAGCAGAAAGCAAAATTCTCCCTCTCCTCTCAACCCCAATGCTCTTTATGATTAAAGGCAGTTAAAGATATCCAGTGTTTTCTTGGTATTTCCTTTCCCATCAATGCACATTCTGTAATTTCTGTGGCAATGGTACATCTTGATAAAAAAGAGTGAAGGAAATGCTGTGCTGGCATTAGGTAATTATGTCTGAGAGGGGAAGAGTACTGAAGCAACCCTGATGATGGTACAGCCTGAAAATGCTTTGTGATACCTGCCCTAGGTACAACACACACATTACCAGTACACACAACAACATGGGTGAATATCTTTACAGGACACAGAGCACCTTGCTACAAGGGCAGGCTTTTCCTATAAGGGAAATGGTAGCGCTGAGGGTCTAGGAACACCAACTTACCAGTTAAGTGGCTGGCAATCCTGGCAATAGGTTTAGGAGGCAGGGCAGGGGGCTGTTTGAGGAGGGACAACTGTTTCACTGGGGTGTCCTCATGGTCTCCAGGGAAAGCAGCAGATTTTTTGGGGGGAAGTAGCAGGACTGGCTTAGCTGTAGGATCTTGGGACAGGAGGACTCCAGATTCATTGGATGTGGGGCTTTCTTCAGACACTGGAGGACACAACCACATCATAGACGCAACAAAGTTACGAGCAAAGCAGTAGCGGATACAGCCATTGTAGAAGGTGAAAAGCAGAGCAAGAATGCAGGTTAAGACTCATAGATTTCACTCAAACATTGTGTAACACAGAAAGAAGGAAAGAAAGAAAAAGAGAAAGAGTAACACGCATCTACACAACAGACGAATTTCCCATTACCTCTGACAGAAGTCAGCTCCCTTATGCCTGCCTGGGACGTATTCCTACATGTTGAATACAAATGCAAATGTTTCAAATGTCACATCCTGGATGGTCTGTCACCACAGCTTGCTCAGGACCTTATACGTTAGCAGGGGGTCTTTAGATAAATACTATAACCGTAAAAGCACCTAACAAGGGCTATTCCATTTCAAAGAGGTCACGCAGTTCACCTGATGGCAGATGGGCACTTTTGCTAGTCACTTTTCCTCATCTGACCTTCGTCCATGACTCTCAGTGCTACACAGAATGAGTGGTTAACTTAGATGTGCAGATTGTTGTCTCTCTTCATAGATTGAGGACGAAGCTTAGATAGCCTCACCTAGGGCAGCGCAGCTGGCTGCTAATTACTGAAAGTTGTATGATGTAAATGTCACCCAACACCACATGGCGAGAAAAGGACAAGACATACCCCAGGGTTTAAAAATACTGTCAGACCACTTGAGCTCATTGGCACACCTGAGAAGTAGCAGGAGAGAAATCCACAGCTATAAGTTCACAAAATGCAGAGACTTTGCTTTACTTGAAGACTTTACTTGTGTAGAAGCAGCAGTTACTGCTGTGCTGAGAGAGCAAACATTTTTTTATGGAGCACTCAGTGATAATCTATTTGCTTTATCTCCTCCTCCACCAGAAGACCTTGGTCTTCAACAAGATGTTACCTGTCCCATCCATGATCTCTGTGGTTGGGAGCACCTCGTACGAGCAGGGTTCCCCAGGTGCTGAGCCTGATTCCAGTTCTGCTAGGGCTGGCAGGGATACCTGGCTGGAGCTCAGCACTTGTCCAGAGCCCAGAGGCTGCCCATTCTCCAAAGCTCCTTCTTCATTTGGTATGGAGAGCTCTCCATCTGTTAATATTTGGAAGAAAGCAAAATGATAACAGAAGACACATAAATAAGATGCTGAAAGAATTTAAAGTGAATTCTGCTAACAGTAATATATTGTTTGTGAGTGAGAAACCTGTACTAAGCCATTGTATGTTTGTAGAATCAGGGATAACAATCAAAACAATACGGTTTGGATCTCAAAAATGCAACTTATGTTGAATAATTTTTGAATATATCTGACTGATGTTCTGTCTGTAACAGTTTCACACAAGTGTGACAGCATTTCATTTGCCTGACAGGGTTGTTATGTGATATGATATGTGATGTATGAATTATGTATTATGATATGTGGTCTAAGCTGGATGGCTCCCAGTCACCTTTCATCTGATAGAGTGATAAAATCTGTTTTTCCCTCTGTCTCCACTTAAGCTGCAAACTGAAAAATGAGAATGGGCTGGAAGTGAAGCTATCAAGCTTTTTTCTTTAAAAAGACAAACACAACAATACATGATTTATATTTCAGTAATAATAATAACAACAAATATTGTTCTCTTCCACCATTTTTTAAACTCTTAGGGGCACAAACAAAATCACAGACATATGCCACTGTTTTATATACTAACAAAACTACTGTAATCTTCCAGCATGACCAAGAGTATAAGTAAGGGAAAGAAAAATTTCTATAGTTGCCTGGTGAAGGTCTTGATATTAAGATAAAGCAAATTACATTTTAGAAGTCTTTTTTTTTTTTTTTTTTTAAGTCCTTATCAATAACTTACCAATTTGAGCAAACATTTCTGGATCAGCAATTGTTAGTTTTTTTCCTATCAAACACCACTTCACATTAGCAATAATATAGAACAGAAGGGTGGGTTCAGCTCATTCTCCACAACATCAACCCACATGATTTTTATATCAGAACTTGTTATGCACAGCCCTCTGGTACCTAGAGGCAAAGACTACACAGATATCTCAATTACAATTTTATGAAGTGTTCTGCCATTATGAGTAGAAGCCTGAAAATATAACCAGAATGTGACCTGTAAAGCAGAAAGCCCAGCAGGCAGATAGAGAGATCCTGGTGTTATCACACATTCAAATTATCATTTTTCAAATCAAATTCAGAATACCCAGTTCTGGTTGCTGATTTTGGGGCAACTGTGACTAGCCATATTATTGCTCACTGTACCAAACAGACGTACATCATTCAAGTGAGCACACATTTTCCCCTCACAGGGATAAGATGCGCATAACGTTTTGGAAAACAACAATGAAGAGATAAAAAAAATGTTAAGTTTCACTTAGACGTCGAGACACTGCAATTAACAAGTCTGGAAAGAAATCAGATTATTTTCTGTCTTGTAAAGTCTCTGCACAACGTGTAAAGATGATCTATTGTTTATTTTGGTATTGTTAGAAATAGCGAGGTCTTGACATTCTTGGTTATCTTGCAGTGTTTTTGAAGAACTAGAGCTTTTACTGTGTACTGTTACATAACAGCAGCCTGAAACTCTACCTGTAGCTTTCAGAGCAATCAACTGAGCTGGCAAAAGGTGGCAACATTAATCAAAACTGAAGGTTTCAGCCAACTGTTCACACACAGCTTCACTGTAGGTGCTTCGGTCATTCGATACAAACCACTTTATTTCCATAGACAGCAAAGATCTAACAACAGTTCAGCCAACATTTAAGCTGAATGTTTTTTTGACTTAGCTGTTTCAGTGGAAATACTATATATTCTGTTCTTGATTTGTCTCCCTTTTATAAACACTCCCCTTCACGGTGGTCAGGATAAAGGCTGCTGTTATCTCAGATGCATGGTTTCATGACAAACTGTAACTATTTACTGAGCAGAATAACTGCTTTTTGAACCAAAGACAGTGATTATATCCAGCAGCATTTACTAATTTCAGCACAGGACTAAATTTAACCAGTATTCTTACCTAAGAGATTTTTTTCTTTAAGGATATCTACATATTTTAATGAAGTGAGATGCCAATTGTAACATGTTGATCTTACAGTCTTAAATGCACTTTGCACTTCTCAAGGTATATTCAGCAAAGCAAAACATCAGATAAGGTTTTGACTTTCATTTTCCAACATAATAACAAGCATGACAGTTCTCTGTATTGACAGCATAACTTATGTTAATCTTCCCTCCAAACATCTCTAATCTTCATCTAGACTCTAAAAATCATCCTCAGATTTGACTGAAATGATCAGATGACCCAAAATGATGACTGAAACATATACCTGAATTTTGAGCTTGCTTAAAGCTACAAAGGGAGCTGCTAAAACACAGAAAACAGATCAAACACAGATAAAATCATCATTTGTAGAGTGAAGAATCTCTCAATGTGAATTAATCCTGGATCAGAGGCATGCTTGACAATCAGATATAAACGGCAAATTAATTGCTATTTTTAAAGCACTAAAAGCTATGTTAGTTAGCTGACATACAAATGAAAAGAATTCTAGTAATGCAATTATGATATATATGGATGAATCAATTAGTCTTAAGGAACTGACTAAGAGTTTAAAGTTAATTTTGCACATTGATAACATTATATTTTGTTCTCATGCTCGCTAAATCCTTTGCTGCATTTTCTCAGAGCCTGCTGTTTCTAACTGGAAAAAGATTTTCCTTAGATGCATGAGTCAGTTTGATCTGGAAGGGACCAAAGTGAACAACATGAACTCTGCAGCAAAATGAGCACGCAAAGGATGCTGCCCTGCTGATCCTGCACCCTGCCATGGAAGAAGCAGAACCTCAGAGAAAATTCTTCAGTGCAGAAAACTCAACCCAGACTTGTTGGTTCACCTTTGCATATGGAAAAAACAATATGGGGTGAAGGCTCAGAAACATGGAGATGTTATGCTCAAAGGAGGTGGACCCTGGGAGCTTGTTGGGCCTAGCAGCTGGACTGCTCACCGAGCACCAGTCTTATCTACTGGAGGATGAGGGTTTGAACTCTCAGCTTAGTGTAATTCTTAGACTATCACACGGTCACGAGGCCAGATGGAATCTACTCCAGGGTACTTAAGGAGCTGGCAAAAACACTTGACAAACAACATTTCATCATTTATCAACGGACCTCGTCAACTGGGAAGCTCCCAGATGACTGGAGAACTGTCAGTGTGACTCCCATTTACAAGAAGGGTTGTAAGGAGGATCTGGGGAATGATAGGCCTGTCAACCCGACCTTGGTATCAGGGAAGGTTATGAAGCAGATCATCTTGGCCAAGAATGCCAAGAGCATACTGGTTTGTATCAGTATACAGCAGCACCAGTCAGTAATGGTCAGTAATGCCAATAGCACTAGTGAAGAAATTGTCCTCGTGTACTCAGCACTGGTGAGGCTGTACCTTGATTTGTGTTCAGTATTGAGCCCCTCACTACAAGAAAGACATCGAGGTCCTGGAGTGTGCCCAGAGAAGGGCAGTGAAGCTGAGAAGGGTCTGGTACACAAGTCTTATGAGGAGCAGCTGAGGGAATGGGATTGCTTAGTCTGGAGAAGAGGAGGCTGAGGAGAGACCTTATAGCTCTATACAGCTACCTGAAAGAACATTGTAGAGAGGTGGAGGTTGGCCTCTTCTGTCAGGTAACTAGAGATAGGAGGAGAGGGAACAGCCTCAAATTGTGCTGTGGAGGTTCAGGCTGAATATTAGAAAAAAGATTATTTTCAGAAAGAGTGATAAAACATTGAAACAGGCTTCCCTGGGGAGCAATGCAGTCACCATCCCAGGATATAGATCACCATCCCACATATAGATGTGGCACAGCTTAGTGGATGAGATGAAAGGAGGTCTTTTCCAGCCTTTATGATTCTGTGATTCTATGATTAAGCATGATTTGTACTCAGGAACTCATTCACCAGATTCACTTTTGGTACTTCTTGAAAATGTCTTAGTGTGAAGCAGCCCAATTTGCACGTGGACAGTGCCTAGGTGGTACAGACCAGTCTTTTTGTTGTTTCCTTCCTTTGGAGCTCTGCCTGCCTTATCACCGTATCTTTTGATTCTGAACACCTTGGAATAGAGAACTTCTGGTATGACTGAAAAATGTCAAGCTCATGAGCTCCTTCCACGGATAAATGACCAAGGAAGTGAAAATGATACGGAGAATTCTACATCCCATGTTACTTTCCATTTTCAGTTGTCTTCTCAGTACTGGCCTGCTTTCAAGTAAGAACAGCTAGGAAATTATTCTTGATGGTGAAGGGTAGGAAGGTGGGGCACATCCATGCCGAGGCGATGCAACACTAAGCTCTGTTGTTTGTCGTTTATCATTCACACAACACTTTCAAATCCTGACAGGACATAGGTAATTTGAAATATGGGTTTTAAAACCTCATTTTGTTCAGATGGACAGTACAAAAATACGAAGATGAAGGTCACCCATGAGGAATCATTGCATTATTATCTGTGAAGCAAATGATCAGTATACATATTCAGAATTTCCCACTACAGGAAAATTTGTTTATGTTCAGATTAAAGAAGAGGTATGAAAACACTACCAGTCCGTTTAATTCTTTGACTGGTATCATAGCACACTGGGCAACTCTATAGACAGTCGCTTTTGAAATGGTTACAGTTTGATGTTAAAATCAAAGCTATTCATCTTTTGATGAAAAGAGCTCACTGTTTGAGCTCTTGGCTCTGCCAGTCTACAAACTATTAGAACAGAGGCATCTAATCAGATACTTCTTCAGTGTGCTGTTTTTCTAAAAGTACACTGTATTTGAAATAAATACAGACTTTGCCTATATTTTCAGAAGATTCAAGTTACAGAACCTATAAAAGAAGGAAAAGTTATTTGGGCATGAGTCTGGACCTTGCCAAGAAATGAGCTCCCTGCACTTCAAGCTAGAGTGGTTTCACTTCAACAGTTTAAGTATGAGGGTCACCGAAATAATAAAATCATTTATTGTTTCCCAAAAATAGCAGCTGGAATGCAGTGACTCTTCTATGTGTGAACACTGTGACCTGCTGTGCCCTGTTAGCTCTCACCTGTTGGATGACACAGTCACCTGAAAAGCCAGCAAATCCCAAAGCAAACCGGTCAGAGAGTCACTAAACAACAGGAGAACAAACTGGCTGCCTAATTCTGGTTTTCTTCAGCATAGATGATAAAATAACACTAAGTACACTGCAGTTTCAGAATTCCTGTTCTTATGTCAGTCTATCTGTATGGTTTCCTTTAATCTGTTTAAGAAAGAAAAAGGCAAAATAATCACTCCTCAGCTTTGGTCTCCTCTTTGGAAAGGCAGAGATTTAGCACTGGTTCCGTGTGTCGTCTGTGCAAGATGATTCTTGGCGTAGAAAGCATAGAAACAACCATCAAATAAAGCTTTCTGCTATGAAGTGCTGCGCTTCCACAAAGTATTGGAGATTAGCTATCAGGAAGTACAAGGAAAACGTTATTTCTGCTTAAGGTTTACAGCGAGATATAATACCCTTTATGAGAACTATGCTTGTCCTGCTATATCAATGAAGAAAATGTTACTTTTCCTCTACACATTTTGCCTTACTTACATTCTTAAATCATACGTGATCAGCACTGCTATACCTATACACAACTATCTTCCCCTCTGCTCTGCTTCTTTCAAGGAAGGACTCCTTAAAAACTTCACAGCTTTCTGTGTTTGCAAACAGCAGGAAGTAAGGTGAAGATACTGAATTAGACATCTAACTGTGTTGAGTGACAGTTTCCTGTTTAGTTGCACCTGACAATAAAAGTCTGATGTCTCTACATCTTGTACTGGAAATAGGAAAAGGCAGCACGTATTTCATACTAGGTCTTTCTGATATGAAAAGGTGAAAAATGACTACAAAGAGGAGATTTTTTGTTTGTTTCCAGACAACATAATGCCTACTTCACCAGGTGACAAAGAAGATTACAGACCACTGCAGCCCTTTGCAGGAGAGAAGGGAGAATTTCCCTGAGTTTCAAGGCAGAGAACAGGATCAAGTTGCACAGGGGAGATTTTATGAAGGTGAGTGTAGGGATGACCAGAAGCTGACTTCCAAGCTCCCCAGGGTGCTGAACCAGGAGCCTTGCTGGCAATGGAGACACCTGGCTGCACATTCAATCCAAGTCACTGTCCAGAAAGTGCAAAAACCAAGGCATCAAAAAGGGAAAATCTTTGGCCAGTTGTGGTTTCTACTCTGCACTTGCATCTAGGATGACTTTCAAGACAGCTAGCCATAGTAAGAGCTCAGGCATCCTCAAAGGATTAAAAAGCATCTAGAATAGGTAACAGATGAAAACCACAGAAAGTAATCACAAGCTGCACATTGATTTTGTTTGGATTAGTAAATTTTTACATCATCTCTTCTTTCCCAACCAGCTAGATCAAAGTAGATCTAAATGATCCAGATTTTCTAACATAGATCCTACTTAGAAAAACTCTGGAAGTTTATAACTTTGATTGACTTTTACCAGGTTTTGTTGTGGTATTGTTAAACACTTCTAGACTTGGAATTAATGAGGCATCAAAGTACATACCTAAGTTCTACTGAAATTAAAATACAACCTTGGCATGCCAATACAGTTTGCTTAATTAATTGCCTTAGTTACTAACAAGAGAAGCAGCAAACAAACAAAAGCTGGAGTTAAGTACTCACAAATATGTGATATCAATTATTCGTTATGCTACCTGTGTAAAATAATGCTGTTTTGCATAAGTAATACATCACCAACTCAACAAATGAATAATTCTGAATGGGGAAATATTATTGTTATGTATTCTGGGTTATTTCAAGTGTTCTATGCTATCACACAATCCCAAACCTTAAAAACATTTCTCCACAACCATTAATCCTACAGTGACTCAACCAGAGATAATAAATGCATGCAGAGACCCATTCCATCTCCCCTCAGTCGGGATGCCTTGCTGTTTTGCAGCAGGTGACTACAGTACAGTGTTGTGATTTATATTTTTACTGCTTTACTTTCTGATTAGCTTACAAGTTTATTTGCAAGATCCACCAAGAGATGTTTGGAGACCTTATTCTGTACGGTTCTGCCATTCCAGATGGTATTGCCAGTTCTTAATGTTATGACAAAGTGAGATCTGTCCATAAAGCTATATGGGATGTCAATTTAACATCGTGAAAAGAAGAACGCTTACCTTTGTCAAAGATTTCCTTTAGCACTCCTCGTTTTATAAGCTCCTCTCTGCTTTGCCTCATTGATATCTTTCTTTCCAAAGCTGAAAGCAAAGGAGAAGGGGGATTATTAACAGAAAAGAAAGGAAATGTTTCAAAACGCTTCTTCTCCATTTACAGTCAGTGGCAAATGAGTCAAAAGCCCAAAGAAACTCCTTGGTTTTGAAGTAAGGCTCATATTGAGAGAAACATCTACAGACTGGCTCATTTGAGGGCATGTCTCAATTCCCATTTGGATACATGACCCAAGTGTTTCTTGCTAGTAAAGAGAGAACAAAAAAATAATGCAAATGTCTGTGAGGGAAAGGTAAAAAAGAAAGTAATGTGAAAAATCATGGAGAAAGACTGTGGATTGGCTGTGGATTGTCCTCTGGCCATGGAAGAGTACTGGCACCGCTGGTGCCCTGAAGACAAGAGTAATTTGCTACTAGCTCCAATGAGAGTAGAACAAGGCATTTGGGATAGTGCCAAAAATGAGCTGTTTAATGGAGTCTTCTCCCTGGAGGGGTGTTTTCCCCAAAATAAGTACAAACAAATGACACTCCATGACAGTAATTTAACACCAGGGCTCAACAGCCTGGGTCCTGTATTTGCTGCTTGGAGACTGTGGTCACCGGGGCAGCAAGATGACAGATAGAAATTTCATGTTTGTTTAGTTCAGCAGTAATTAAAACAATGTCCAATTAACCAAAACATCACAAAGGACATGGATTCAGGCGAACTGCTGAAAGGCAGCAAGCAAGGGGCACGAGAAGTGATGTGCAGGAGGGGCTGTGGCTGTGTGCGCTCTCCGAGAAACAGGCTCATGCTTGCCAAAAAAGAGGCACAGTTAAGGGCGAACCGCTTCTGCCATATGCTCCCCTATCAGACACAGCGCAGATGCACACACAGATGAACTGAGACTTTGCTTCTTCAGTCTGCCCAAGGCAGATTTAAAGCAATAGGGGCTCCAAAACACTCTGCCCCTGAAAACACAAGGATGTAACCTTTTCCGGCGCTGCTGGCTGCTCTCTGTTCCCAGAGGGACACAATATACTTGGTGAATTAGCTGTGCTTACACTGACACACTGCATTCATTGCAGTTTATTTGCTGTCAGATACGAGTGGCTTAGCACGAACAAGGCAGTGCTGATTTATAAAGCATTCAATTCCATAATATCAATTTAGATCTCCCCATTTTTAAGATCGGCTTTGAACATGTATTCTTTAGGACTGAGAAAGCCAGCAGACACAATCTGTAGCTAATAAAACCCCTGCTTTCTTCTGAACACACCCTCTGAGCTTCAACATCAATCAGAATTATGGTAGTACAAGCCCCATTGGCCCGCTGTGTGGCACAGTTTTATTTCTGAAGCTCTTACTGTAACAGCCCAGTTTAAGAAGTGCTTTAGGCACCTCACTGCCTTTCAGCAGAACTTAGATTTCTAATATGCTTTTGACAGATAGACACCCCAGCAATCAGCCTGCGGAGTTGCCTTGTAGACTGGCCGTCCATCTGTCTTTTCCTTGCATCCAAACAGCCTTGTTCTGGTATGGCATTTAAAGCTTCTTCTCTAAGAACAGCCACCATCAGTCCCTCCAAAAAAAAAAGTCAAAACAAGCTACAGCCAATCTTTGAGCTTTCTCCCACCACAGAGATCATTAAAATCCTGTCTTTAAAGACTAATTTGGCCTTACTGAACTCCTTTTCCAATAAGTCTGAGAAACAGTAATTTTCCCCAAATGCAAACAGAGTAGAGCACTCAGCTTGTGTTGGTTGGAGGGCAATTAAGCAGGGCAAACCAGCAGCAAAGCAGCAGTTTCTGTTTGTAGGCCAGCAGCATTCTTCACAAAACAAAGAGAGAGGCAAATTCTGCTATTTCTGAACTTCACCAGAAATAGCAAAGTAACAGACTCACGCTTTACATACAAATCCGAGCACATGACTGCAGGAGTAGAACCATATGTTGTATACAAGCAGATAGATTTCCATACAAGATGCTTGGTTTTCATACACCATACACAAATAAGCCAGGTGAGAATGGCCAACAAAAGGTACAGACCCCCTGGGGTGTGTAGGTCAAGCCATCAAAGTCAACCACTGAGGACACAAACATGTCTGTCATTTTGCACAGGCACTGGCACTCACTGGCGTTCCTCATCCCACCCTTTTGCCTTGTGAACACTCAGCTAGTTGTGCAGCACAATTACTGCTGACTTTGTAGCCAGGCAATCCCATCACATCATAAAAGCAGCAGTAAGAAACCCAGTAATACTTCTGGGGTCTGAGTCCTAAAGTGAATACTATGCAGAAGCAGAGGAGCAACTTTCCCAAAACTGTCACAGAGCAACGTACTCAAATATAGGGCAAGAATTCTCACAAACACAGATTATTTTGCAGTTCACCTAGCAGTCTATCTAAATTTTCAGAAGACTAAATACATAGGTTCTTTCACACATCTCCTTTTAGTTGTGATCTGTTTCTAATCCAGAATGGCAAAAGGAAAATCAAACCCCCCATAACCCAAATCAAACCACGCCAGTTTGAAGCTTAGATGAAAGCAATCTTTTTTTTCAGTTTCCAAATCCTTTCTAAGTAGGCATAGAACAGAAAGTATTAATTATTTTCCTACTAAGCCAGTTTAATTAATAAGATATTTAGAGGAAGGGCATGCTGGGCTAAGAGCAGCACTGAATGATAATAACAGATGCTACACTAAAACGATGGAACACGCTGCTTTCTCTTATTACAGATCTTCCTCCCGAACAAGTCTTGCACATTTAAATGCGTAAACTGCTATGCTACTGCAGGATCAAGTGAAAAAAAAACCAGCATGCAAGTGTCTAAATGCAGAACTCATTAGGCTCTAACAGCTTGTACAATCAAATGTTTCACTCTGCCTCGATTTCTCTGACAAAGATTGCCAGATCTTTTACGAAGGATTTTATTTTCAAGCAGAAAGCTGATACAGAATGAATTCATTCACTTTCAATTAAGAGGGGATCCACTCAGAGTACATAAAATAAATTAAAAAAAAAAGTACAGTAAATAAAAAACCTCTGAATTAATCCTCGATTCATGAGAACCCTGTAAATTCTGTGATGGGAGCAAATAAATTATAATTAATACTTAACAAAAGATGTATTGCTTCATTGGTGATTTTCCTTGGTGATTAACCTCATTTTGTTCATTTGTACAATCTTCCAGGAGATTAGAAATAAGCATTAAGCCCCCTTTTGGGGACTGCTTATACCAGAAACTAGTTATCTTAACAAATTCACCCGTTTCCCAACAAATACTGTTACCAGCTTGTAGAAGTGAGATGTCTGTATTTTATGACATAAATGTACAGATTTTGCCACTGAGCTCTGCAGTAGCTATTACTTTCAAGTTCTGATGAATAAACAGTGGGAAATACTTTTATTAATGCTCCTGAGCTAGTGCTTTTGAACTCTTCCCCAGGAGCAGCACCCCTCCACTGTTCAAACACAGTCTTCTCTGTGGCAGACCCATTAAGAACAGAAAAGCCCTGACAGGGTCACGAGGATTTCCAGCGCCTCCATTCTGGAAATCAAGCACAGTTTTGTCTTTATTCCTCTAATAATCTGCTGTGCTCCATGATGACAGTGCTCGTGGGCCATTCCTCCAGCTGAGAAGTTGAAGCATGCTGCTGCCTTTGTGCCAAGTGCCTATGCTGTTCTATTAAGTAGCCAAAGAGGCATTTATGTGGTCAGGATATTTGACCTTTCTATCCTGCCATTCTTTGCCCCAGGACCAAGACATCCCAGGTGAACTCTTCCAACATGCATCTCCCCCTCACATAACTTGTCATGTTGCTGTTTAAACCAAGGGGTGGACTAAACACAAGTCCTGCCCCTTCTATTTATCTGGCAATCAAAACTAAAGCCCCAGCAGACTCTTAACTCTGCCTTCTTCTGAGGTTGCCCTTAAGCCTAAAGAGCACTGGGGGCTGCTTTGCATGAATTCCTCCTTTCAAAGGTCATTAGGATCTTCATGATGATTTTAGGAAGGAAAAATCATTAGCTATGAATGAAGCACAGAGGAGGAGCTTCCTGGTCCGTCAATTATATTTGAATTCAATAGGTAAAAAATTGCTTTGCTAATGTTTCAGTTCTGAGTAACTAGAAACAACTCAACCAATAATTTTGCAATTTTAAGAAGAACTATCATTAATTTCCTTTAGATCTGCAAAGGAGAATTTTCCAGGTGTGAATGGATTATGTGTGCAGGAAAAGACCTGAGGGTGTTGGTTGATGCTTGGCTGAACATGAGCTAGCAGTGTGCCCAGGTGGCCAAGAAGGCCAATGGCATCCTGGCTTGTAACAGAAACAGTGCAGGCAGCAGGAGCAAGGAAATCAACCACCCCTCTGTATTCAGCCCCGGTGAGATCACACCTTGAGTACTGTGTGCTCAGTTTTGGCCCCTCACTATAAGAAAGACATTAAGGCTCTGGAGAGTGTCCAGAGAAGGGCAACAAAGCTGGTGAGGGGTCTGGAGCACAAGTCTTATGGAGAGCAGCTGAGGGAGCTGGGATTGTTCAGTCTGGAGAAGAGGAGGCTCAGGGGAGACCTTACTGCCCTCTAAAATGACCTGAAAGGAGGTTGTGGTGAGCTGGAAGTTGGCCTCTTCTCCTGCGTAACTAGCAACAGAACAAATGGGAATGGCCTCAAGTTGCTTCAGGGGAGGTTTGGATTGGATGTTAGGAAAAATTTCTTCTCCAAATAAGTGGTCAGGTGCTGGAATGAGCTTCTCAGGGAGATGGTGGAGTCACCATCCCTAGAGGTGTTCAAGAAATATTTGGATGTTGAGCTGAGGGACGTGGTTTAGTGGGGAAATATTGGTGGGAGGTAGATGGTTGAACTGGATGACCTTGGGGGTCTTCTCCAGTCTTGGTGATTCTATGATTATCTACTATAACATGTTGCATCAGACTGAAACTCTTCTACCTATGTAGACTTTCTTAATAATCAAACAGAGCAGGATTCACCTGTTAAATTTATACAGTGTGAGCTTCTGATTCCAACTGGTCCCCTTATATAGTAAGAGCAATTCTCAAACATTACTGACCTCAGCCCAACGTAGCATCTAAAACAGGCTAAACTGCACCTTGGAAATGCCTTTATTCTTTCCAGACTGCCAAGGAAGCTAACAGTGAGCAGCTGAGCTGGAGAAGCACAAAATGAGGACTGAGTCTAATCTTGAAATCAATATTGACAGGAGAAAAATTTATGAAAGATATAGACAAAAGTCTCAGACCAAGTTGAGAGAAACAAAGGTGTGCCAGCTCATACAGAGTTCTATTAATTTTAGGATTGATTCAATATTTGTAGCATCACTGCTGTGAGCTTGAGGTTCGCACAACTGTAAAACATAGCTTGGATGAAATAACTGTTTTGCTTTGCTTAGCCCTAAATACTTTTTTTTTCTTTTTTCTTATAACATTTTCATATCTCTTGGAGCCTGAAGGAAGGAAAACTATCTTAACAGGTTTCTGAGTATCTGAGATTTGAAGTTTCTTACTAAAGCTTTAGGTCTCTCTAGCCTCAGCCAGGATCTTCCTACAACAGTACTATTTACAAAATCTGTCTCTGATAACTACCTAGAAAGGATTGGAAGCATCTGTTTGACTGATGTCTACCTATGAATTTCCTGTTCTGACTGTAGCCAAGCACTTCCATTATATGAAATTACAAATAAACGAACGTCAGTTGGAAAAAGATGTAAGGGTACTAAAAGTTATGCTTGGTTTCTTAAAAAATAAAATACTATAAATATCTCTCCAGGTGACTCTTTGTGTTGACAAAATCAATCCCTTTCAGTATGTGAACCATTTGGAAAACTTCTGTGGTAGGTGCTATAAGACTAATAAATAGGAACAGTATTGATACCCCACTGGATGAGTAACTAAAACCACAGGAGAAGCAAAGCAATATTACTGTTGCTGCAGAAGTAGCAAAGGGAGGTACAGACAAGTTGAAACAACTCAGCTGAACACCTACTAGGTCATCTGCAAATAATTAACAGCAATCATTGTGTAGCCAGTGGCCTACGCACTAGGCTATAAAATGACCTTCTAGATGCACTGTTTTTTTTAATCTATAATTAATACAAATAAAATAACAGGGAAAAAAGAGGCCCAAAGCCAAAACAAACTATTGATTTTATTTTTAGTACTGAAAGTACAAACAGATTTATTTTAGATTACGATTCCCTAAAACACAGAGAATGATATTAGGGCATATTGCTTCTACTTACATTTAGACAAACTCAAGACACCAGCCCATCTCCTATAAGAAGCCCTGGAGTAGGAGCACGGACAATTGTCCTTTGCTATAGCCTAGCCATGGAAATTACACAGTAGGAATGTTCAGATTGCTTTGGGAATGCAGGCTCAAACCTCAAATTTCCAATTACTAATTAGAAAGGTTTAGAACATATAACAGTTGTCAGACCTGTTGGCTACAGATGAAAATTGAATTATTTCCTCCCTACTGATGGAATCTGATGAAAGTTAAACTGCAGAAAAGGTGAAACCAACCCTAAGAAAACTAGATTTATACTGATTGTTACTACATACAAAGTCAACTGTCAGAAGACAGGCTCAGGATAAAGAGTTTCAAGGTCAAAACTGTAAACAGAATTACAGGAACTAATCAAAGTACTACAAACCCCAATAAGCAAAGAAGATCACAAAACAGTAGTGAAAATCAGAAATACAGTCAGTGTACAAATACAAATTCAGCAAACACAAGGAAAGCCAGATAAATAATATTTGAATGATTTCCTCTAATATAATTAAAGAAGGAACTGAACCAAAGAAATCAGAAATCTCATTTGAGTACAGATAGACTGTATATTTTTCATATACAAAATGATTTTAAAAAAATCAGTAAAAGAAGCTACTTTCCCAAGAAAAGTACTGGACTTCAACTAGATCCAAAGAAACCCGACATAATGGATTTCACAGGCTCAACAGAGCTAGTCTGCAATCAGATGAATGCATGAAAACACGAGCTAAAATAAAGGATCTTTACAAATATAACAAAGGGCTTGAAAAAATATATCAGAGAATGGTGAGAAGAAAACCAGTCCCTGGACATCCAAAAGAAAAATGGTACTGTCCCCAACTGCTCAGCTAATAAGCAAAGCAGAACTCCACTCGGTCAATGTAATGTGATAGTCTATGAACAGCATTTTGAAAAGACCTGCATTTTCACCCTTGTTGTGGTTTAAGTTGGCAAGCAGTGGAACGCCACACAGCCTTTCACTCACTGCCCACCCTCCCTGTGGGATGGGCAGAGAATCAGAAAAAAAAAAACCAAACAAACAATATATACATGTATACACAACACTCACAAAGCAAGGGATGCACAAAGCAACTGCTCACTACCCACTGAGCAATGCCCAGCCAGCCCCCAAACAGCAACAGACTCCCTAGCCAACTGGTTTTATAGGTTGTTCACAAGATGCAATGAGGAATGGGATATCCCTTTGGCCAGGTTAGGTCCTGCTTCTGTTCCCTCCCAGCTTCTTGTTTACCCCCAGCCCCATTGCTGGCAGAGCAGTATGAGAAACTGAAAACTGAAACATCTCAGCTCTGTACAGCACTGCTCAGCAACAAATGAAACATCAGTAATCAACACTGGTTTCTTTCCCAAAGCCCAGCTGTACCAGACACTTTGAAGAAAATCAGCTCTGTCCCAGCTAAAACCAGGACAACTCTCTTTGTACATAATTGGTTTTCCTGTCACGCTGGAGTAGGAATGTACAGAAGGCTAGGAAGTATTCAGAGAGCTGACCAGAATATGTTGCAAAAAATAAAAAAGAAGAAGAAAAGGCATTCCTGGCATTCTTTCCTGGGAACTGTAGCAAAGCATTTTTGTGATTTCTTATGTACACTAGAACTGGAAAGTTGAATCACCAAAATATGTTGCTTCCACATCACTTAATGAAAAATGAGCTTCTGTGGCTTATTTAAAGAAACTAGCAGGAACGTAACATAGCATACATTAGAGAACACCTGCCCTACAATTACAGTGTGATTACAGCACAGAAAGCCATATCCTGGGAATTCTGAATATATATAATTTAGGCATCAAAAACAGTATGGAAGGGGGTGGTACTGCCTTCTTTGAAGATTTTCATCCAAGTAAGAAACCTGGCAGGCTTTAAGAGCCCACGCTGAATTCCTACTTCATCCTAATTAACCAAAGATAAATTGAATATGGCTATTACCACCATTGTTCTAAGTGAAATGAAGCTGTGTCCTAAGTGCCAGCAGAAGGCAGCTGACACAATGATAGAATATCCACCTGTGTCTTCAGATGAATCACAAGTGAACGAAATCATGGCTTCTCCTACAGGCTTCTGCCCTGTAACAAACACGCAGAAGTTGTGGCATCAACTAAACTGAGAATGTGGGGTTTTTTTGCCATCAGAGAAGGTTGGTAATGCCAGACTGAAATTATTAAAAAGAAATCTGTAGGAACAGCAGCAGCTGCGTAGCTCAAAGAATGGCTGCTTTTTTAACGTAACTCAGCTTGCTTAAGGCACCTCCCAGTCTCAGATTTCTGCAATGTAAGAAACAACAGCTATGCTAATCAGTAGGCTAATCAGTGAGCAGCCAGGTGACATTTCTGAACTGTGCTTCCTTTGCTCCAAGATGGTACCCAGATGATGATACCGATTTTGGGGATCTGCAGTGTCATCTGCAAAGGCAGAAATGCCTTTTTGCAACGTTCCACTACCTAACAGTTGAAGGCACTTTCCTCAGAGCAAGAACCAAATCATCTACATGGTGGGCACTGCTTGAATAATACAACTCAAGTGACTTTCTGCAGCTGAAAAGAATTCTCTTCAGAATAGTTTACACATGGGATATAAATAACCAGGCAAGCTGCTGCTTTTGGATTTGCTCCTCATCAGACAGTGTGTCCAGATGGCATAATACAGAGTAGATAATACAGAAGCAAGTCTGGCAGATGTCAGGAAACTGGATTATACGGTGTAACTTCTAGAGGATGAAGAAGTCAGTTTTCTTGACGCAGAAACAATGGGGGAAAATATCAAGATAGAACTAAAGCAGCTACAGTGGATGGGTAGGAAGGGAAGATGATTGCTTGGACTGACTACTGGGAGATGATAACCAAACTACTGGCCAGTGTCCGGTCCCCTTGTTTGCCATCTGGGAGGATCACAGTGCTGACAGAAGAAACAGCTGCAATCAGTAAGACAAGCAACACAGCTCTTCTTATAGTAACAGCAAACTGCTGTGCTGTTCATTTTACAGCTTGGATTTACCTTACAGCTATAACTTCACCAACATAAATTGCCTGGTACCCAAAGACAGATGTGCAAAAATAGTGCCTTACTCCTTAATGAAATTTCGCTTTGGCTATCGAGACAGCTTTATCTACTAGAAATTCCTATCTCACCTAATAGGGATTTGGGATAACATGAAAAATACCAGCACAAATTGATGCCCCAAAGTGTTTGTTTGCACACGTGACGCTGCTGCTGTAAATTATAGTTTAGGAAAAAAATTCTTCATTGACACTGGAATGATTAGTACAGTGCAGACTCCCAAGTAGACACACAAAGCAGATGGATTGTTTGGATAGTTGTGTATCTACATCCATATGTACAACTATTTAAAATAGACATCACAAAGCACAGCTTTGGAACAAAGCAATACCTATTTAAATCCAAAATTGTCTTGGCACCTTTTTGACAGAGAAGCTGTTAGGATATCAAATTCTTCTGGGAGACCATCACTACCCTATTGTACACCCAGAAAATGTCAACTAAGATCCCACAAATTAAAAATACATTTGTTATGAGCATGAACTGCCCACATCCCTTCAACACGGAGCTCTGTTAGGAACTAGACAGGAAATCATTCATTTAAGACTTGATTATAGGGATGACTGAATCACAGAGCAACAGACACTTCCTTCAAAATATGAAAATTCCCAAATTGCAGCTGTCATACCATCCAGCAATTATCTTTGGATGATATTTCCAGCTTGTGCAACAGCACTAGTTGGTCAGCACATAGCAGACTTAATGCTGAAATAAAACAAAGTTTTATGTATTTATTTCTCTTTAACACCAGTCTCTTATTGCAATAGTGTGGTCTACTTCCTGTTTTGGAAGCTGAAAGCTGTTCAAGCAATGTTGTGCATTTGTCATTTCAGTATACTTAATGTATTTCGAGGCTTGGTCTGATTGTTTGCCTTTGATTGTCTTGATCTGTTTTGGCTAAAAACATAACTTCCCCATATGGAGGGAAACTTTCCACAATACAAGCCAATCCTCCAGAAACAACAGATCAAAAAAGGAGGAGGAGATTGGGATCTCAGCCACAGTCACATGAATTCAGAATAGCTTCATGAGAATTTGCATGCACCATCCCCCTTAGTAGCATGAATTGTTCCACTATTTAAGTTGGAGCTAATATTTTTAACATCCACCAATGATAAAGTGGTTTTATTTTCCTCTCTAGGAAATACGATGCTGAAGTGATCTGAGAAAATGCAGCATTTTTACATTTAGTATTAGATATCATTTCAGTGGTGTTTTTTTTTTGTCTGCAAAAACACAGATGGGATGGGGAAACAGAGCTGAAGGTGCCAAAGAGTTTAGACAATAACATTTCTGAACTGAAGTACTGATATGAGGCAAATTTCTAGATGGATAGGCAGAAAGGACAATGAAGTGCAGGAGATCCAATAATAGCCCAGACACATTTCTTGCAGTTCTACTGCATTACAAAGGTAGATAACATTACATAAAAGAAGGGTAGAAATGAAGTCTGGTATCTCAGCACTCCAGTTCAAGTGTCTCGACTGCCTAGAGACTAACAAAGTGCATCTGTTAAAAATGCAGAAAATCAAACACAGAACTGTTAGATTCATAGATGACTTAAGGTTAAAAGCAGCAGTCTAGAAGGATATTATGTGGCATATAACCTAGATAAGATTAAAAAGTTGTTATTGTGAAGAGACCAAAAGTTGCTTAGGAATTACAGACCAGTGAGCTCGGTTTCCATACCACCAGTCTAGGAAAAACTACACAGGATAAACTTAAAAATAGGAGACCTAGAAGAGAAGAGAGATGAGAGAAGAATCATCCTGGACTTGAGGGGAGAAGCTCATGAAAGCCAATGAATGAGTGTTCTGCTCCATATAGTGCTTCTGGAGTTCCAAAAACCTTTTGTTAAAGTCATTAAAGCAATAAAAATTGCTTAAGATGAGAATGAGTGTCCTCCAGAGGATTAATAACACTTAGAAAGCAAGGAGGAATGTCCCATACATGTAACAGAGAGATGTGGTAGGCCCTGCTCTCTTTTCCACAAAGATTAATTGTAGAAAGGGCAGCAATAGGGAGAAAGCAACATTTGCTGACTGTGGCCAAATTAGGTTGACTGTAAAGAGCTACAGAAGATCTTATGATACTAAATGACAAGTGACAAAACTCAACATTGATAAAAGCAAATAAAACACATTTGGGAAAAGTCTGCCCTAACTGTATGCACACAATGATAGCTAATAGTCATTTCCCCTGAATGACTGGGAAATGTAGGAAAACGAAGAGAAAAACAGGAAACAGAAACCAGGAATTATTAGGAAATAAATATAACTCCTCTGTGCTAATCTATGGCTAATGCCAGTCTGATTGTCAATTGCCAAAAGGACACAGTAGAACCAAACAAGGTATGGAGAAAAAGGAAGGACACTTACAGGGATGGCATATCTTGTACATGAGTAAGCAATAATGAAGCTGTATTTTTTGTGTTATCTTTTATATTGAGGTTCTGGTACCCTGACATTCACAAAAGTGCATGGTAGCACTCAGCTTGGCTGTGCTCTGCATGAACCAGATAGTTCCCTTGAAGGAGAAATTGGGGCACAAACCAGCATCAGTACACACATTCTATGCAGTGGTGGAAGCAGCACCACGCATGGCTCCTTTGGCTCTCTAAAGCATCTGCACGGGCTGTTCTGGATCCACTAATAACTGAAAACTCATTGCAGAAGGGCTTTTGCTCTGGGACTACCTGTGGCAGCTCCTGCTCTCATTCACCCTGCTCACATTCCATTGCTCCAGATGAGGAAACATAACAACACAGAGAAGCAAGTCAGTCTGCACTACTTGCCCTTGGGACCATAGGCCATGCTAGAGCAAACACTGCAAAACAGAGCTCTTTACTCTGGGCAATGGGTTGCTAATTGGGAATACAGTGGAGGTTTGTAACAGAATTCACTCACTTGTAAAATGCAAGAAATAAAGAGCACCAAAGAAAACTGTCTGTGTGCATGTGAAAAAAGAAAGGAAAAAAAAAGCGCAGTGTATTTTTCTCTTGTGGAATTAAGTGGGAAGTGACGTCCATTAAGGCCAAAAATGTAATTTGGTTAAAATAACATTATTCAAATAATAATGCATAATAAGCCCACAAGTGCCTTTTAGATCTGGGTGCCTGGATACAACTTTCGTCTCATGAATTTCTGAGTGTTGGGAGCTGATTTGGGATGTCAGAGGATAGATAAGTACATACTCTCCCTGCTTCTAACATATTCATAGAATCATAGAATCCTTTGAGTTAGAAGGGACCTTTAAAGGTCATCTATTCCAACTCCCCTGCAATGAACAGGGACACCTACAGCTCCATTCTTTTGCTCAGAGCTCTGTCCAGCCTGATCCTGAATGTCTCTGGGAACAGAGTTTCCACCATCACTCTGGATAACCTGTGCCAGTGCTTCAACATCCTTATTGTATAAAACTTCTTCCTTATATCCAAACTAAATCTCCCCTCTTTTAGTTTGCAACCATCTCCCCTTGTCCTATCACAACAGACCCTGCTAAAGAGTCTGTTTCCTCCTTTCTTACAGCCCATACATATATGGGTTTATATACTTTATATACTTTATATATGTTATATACTGAAAGGCTGCTTCTACTAAATCTGCTGACTGGAGAAAGATACTGAATTGCACAGACTTTGGTTTGATCTACTATGTCTCACTTCAACCACGTTTTTCTTTAAAGGATGTGTTTAATGAATCAGGAGAAAACACCCTTGATCCTAACACACGAAACTACAGTGTATTCAATTACCAAACTGTTGGGAATGCGCAAAGGCATCTAATTTGCCTTTGAAAGGAACCTGAATTTTATCTCCTTAAGATGCCTGTCAGGGGATTTTTCTTGCATGATTAAATCAGTCCTGTTAAGTAATACAGAGTTCAACATACTGGCAGCTGAAATTACAAAAATGGATTTAGCTTTCATTGCCTGGATAGTGTTAGTTGCAAAAGTAGCACGCTAGCTATTGTGTCAGCCAGGTTAAGGATACTTTCATCATAGGTCTTGCAGGATTTGCAATTTTTATTCATTAACTCCTCAGAAAGCTGAGTGAGGATTTTTGTTGTTATTTAATTTTTTTATGCGTTTCATGTTGGACAAATCTTAATTATTATTGATTGCATTTTGACAGTGCAGTATGAAAAGTGTCAATGGAATGCAAACTTGAAATGTGAAAGCCTGCCCAAGGTAGGGTAACGACCCAACTATAGATGGTTTCTGGTAACAAAGGAAAATAAAGCCAAACTGTTTCCAGAGTCTGACCAATGCTGCACAGAAGAGACAGAGAGGCTGCGAATCACTATTCCATGTACACTTCCAAGTTTGATGGAAGTTGATATTACCTTAAAAATCTTTTCAGAAGACTATCAAAATGCCATTAGGGAGTTATAAATACACTAATTAAAATATTCATGAAGTAAATTCAAAATTCAGACGTAAGTGAAGAAATAGTACAACACACTGATTAAATCTACCTAAATATTTTTCTGTTTCCAATTTATCCTGTTTTATTATTATTATTATTATTATTTTTACACTAGGAAGATTGGGATGATTTATTTTTGTAAAAGTTATTTCTGTTGCATAATAGCAATAGATGTCAGTCTATTTCTGCCATCATAATTAGTTGCTGTGGAGATGGTTGAACTATCACAGGTTATTATAATTGCAAATGAGGACTAAACAGCAGGAAAGGATGACACTGATAATCTTCAAATATTGCAAGGTTGCTTGAAACTATTTAACTACAAGATTTTAGAATTTGACACAGTAAAGAGCAGGCTCTGAGAATACGGGAGCGGTGCACAGTTCAGATGATGCACTATGAAGAAACAAGACAGAGACATATGATAGCATCTTAAATTTAGCCCCATGTTATAATAAGATCATCATATAACCTGTGTGAAAAATCTCTTGATTTTGTTAAGTATAATTTTGCCTTTAGAGAAGTCACTTATGTTATTCACCTCTATTACCACGAGGCAAAACAAAATAGCAGTAGTACATGAAATCAGTGGGTGTTATCCTGAGCTAATATTCCTTGGCAGATAAATGAAGGAGAAACAGGTGTTCAAGTGTCGGTGAAAAGTAGCTAGAATTATCCCCTTGACATAATTCTTTAAAAGGCAAGTATCAAACTGCGCTTTCCAGGTAACACTAACAAACCTCTCCCAGGGAAGAAGGACAAAGTAGACAAAAGTAAAATTCCCAGTTCACAACATAACTCACTTGCACTATGCTGCCTTACGCTGCAGGGCTGGCTGGCATTACGAAGCGAAACACGACTGTGTAATGAGAACTGCACAACTGATTGTGTGTAATGAGGTCGCCTTCCTACAGCCACTGCGTACACTTCCAAAATGACAACATTAGTAAATCTTTGCCTTTTCTGCCTCAGTAGCATGAAGCAATTGGCCGACATTAAAAAAATACACATAAATTCCCGAAATTAGGCTTTTATGAAGAAACAGGCTTTTTAAAGCTTGACTGAACTAAATACTAAGCTAAATGCTCTCTTATGTATTGCTGTTTAAAGCTAAGTTGATGAATTCTGAAACAAGAATGGGAAGTGAGAAGCATTAAGGGAAAGTGAGAAGCATCTGCTTGCAAAACAAGATTTCTTCCCCTCTCGGAGCATAGCTGAGTGAGTGATATCAGAATTATACTTCCAAGATTTCCATTCCATCTTTGGATAGATTTTTTTTAAACACCAGAGAGTATCCTGGAACTGAAGTTCCCTAAGACGATAGTTTTTGGTGGAGTAACTGAACTGTAGAGCCTCAGAATATCAGTGGATTTATACTGATTGATTGGCCAGCCACTGAGTGGTTTTAGTACCAGCAGACCTTCTGAGTTCAAAGATGCTGGAAAGGAAAGATCTTTGGTTTGTACAAGCATAGTTGAAACAATAGTACACCCAATCCTGACTCACTCTGATGTGATGAAGGATGAAGGAACTCGCATCTGCTACTTAACAAGGCAAGACAAAACAAAGCAAATAAAAAAACCCAATCACCTGCTGTCTTACCCACTTATTTCACCTTTTTAAACCACTGCTGCTGAAGTGGTAGCTTGACAATTAGGCTATTTGATGTGAATCCTCTTGCTGTTAAACTGATTTTGTTTGTGTTTGTTAAATAGTTCTGCTTAGCAAGCAATTAAACAAACTCAAAACTGAAAATGCATCTGGTTTAGAAATTTTCTGTCGGTCAGCCGAGAGACTACTCATCTCCCATTTCCCCTTCAAGGCTGGGCAGAGGACATGTACTGTCCATCTTGCATTTCTGCATGATAATAAAGCCATGATTTACCCAAATGATAATTAAGCCAAATTTAGAATCACAGAATCATTTAGGTTGGAAAAGATCTTCAAGATCACCAAGTCCAACCATTAATCTGACCTACTGTGTTCCATCAGTAAACCATGTTCCTTAGCAACACATCCATACATCTCTTGGGATGGGGGCTCCATCACATCCCTGGGCAGCCTGTTCCAGTGTTTGAGTAACCTCTCTTCTTGAACATCATACAGTTGGATGCGTCCCATCAACCCAGCTTATCCAGATCCATCTGCACAGCCTTCCTACCCTCAGGTACATGAACAGCCTATCCTACCTTAGAATCATAGAAACACCAATCTTGGAAAAGACCTCTGAGATCATAGAGTCCAACCATTCAACTTGGTATTGTCTGCAAACTTACTGAGGATATGCTTGATTCTCCCATCAAGACCAATGATAAATATGATAAAAACTGGCCCCAACACTGAGCTGTGGGGAATGCCACCTGTGACCAGCTACCAACTGGATTTAACTCCATTCACTAGGACTCCGTGGGCCTGGCCATCCAGCCAGCAACCTGTACACCTGTCCAAGCCACGAGCCTCTTGAGAAGATGACTGTGTGGAAGACCGTCAAAGGCTTTACTAACATCCAGGTAGACAACATTCACAGCCTTTTCATCTTCCCTTAGCTTTCATAAACCCATGTTAGCTGCTTCCGATCACTCATTTAGATGCGTGTGGTTTTTGAGTATGATACTCTACCTCCTTTAGCAATAAAGGAAGTCATGCAGCAGAACAAGCAATTTGATGGAGGAGTTACAAAATCAGCGAAAATTTTTAGGACCAACATTGACAAACACATGGTGTGAACAACGAATGCCTAGCACGGCTAAGGGACAGGAAATTACTTCTTATAAGATCTTTTATCTGCAGTTATCAATCAGCTCCTGAAAATGGATATGACTACTATGACTCACTGATCTAATCTGTGAGATGACACAGATGTGCAATTTTCATGAACTCAAGTAGCAGTTTCCTGATTTTTTTACTGCAGCAATGAAGGATTAACATCTTTTGCACTGAAATCTACTAGAATGGGTGAGACTTGATATAGTCCTGATTCTGTAAACATTTAATTGAGATCATGACACTTATTTTTATGTGCTATTTGTCATAAAAGAGAACCTTGAGAACGGTGGTCTTCACAAATGTGAGAAACAATTACTTGAGAATCAGTGGTCTAGATACTTCTAGGTCACTGGAAGTGACCAGGTATTTTGTAAATCGCAGAATCACAAGTTTAGACAATTCTTTTCTAAATTACAGATATATTGATTAACACAACTCATAACTCACTGAAGTTACAACTTAAAAAGGAGAAGACTTATGTCCCTCCTAAGATATCATGCACCCTTACATGAAAGGACAAAGAAAGAGGACAAGAAAGCATGGAGACTTTCTAAAAGGAAAGTAACTGAAGTCACGTATTTCACCTGCTTTATATGAAATGCAAAGGTTTGTTGGACTTTAAGTTTATGGAAAGATTCAGGAATTTACTTATTTATTTATTTTTAACTGGAAAACTGAATTATAATACTTCCTATCGTAAACAATGTGGATTAGCAGGAACTTTCTATGAACATGAATTTCTGCCCTGGAATGTCTTCAGATGCCTCTCCCACTGAGGTCTATGGAAACTTCCTAGACTCCCAGCTAGACTAAGAAAACTAAGAAACTAACTGTCAAGAACATTAGACCTTAGTTAGAAGCCTCTCTTCCTTTTGGGATTAGATTTGTTTGCTGGACAGTAGCAGGTAGTTGCCATTTTTCCCCCCGTTTCTTTGTTTATTTAATGAGTAATAGTTAAAAATAAATGAGATGTCAATGTCATAGTATTTGCAATTTCCATATAACACAGCTTTGCCAAACAGTCTAGACACATCCATGAATATGGGCAGCATTTCCAGACTGCTTTGAGATATCTGATAATTTATAAATGCAAACCGACATCACCCACAGAAATGCAGGATTAGCCACGGAGCAGAATGAAAAGTTATTAAAAGATTAAAACAACAACAAACAGCAGAGAAATGGTGAAACTTGAAAAGAGATTTTCTTTTTCACTGGGATTCAGATGACATATTAGGGTTGTGCAGGCTGTATATGAGAGAAAGCCAACGGCTAAACACGATGAAGGAGATGAATGTATCAAAGCCTGAGCCGTTACTAGGTGGCCTCTTCTTGCAAGCATCTCCTGTGCAATGCTTGTGTAGAAAAACCCCGAGGACTTAAAATCATAGCATTAATTTGAATATTTTGGAGCTATATTGTTCTTTATCTTGCCTTTTAGACATTGAAGGGGAGTCAGGCAGGTGTGACTGGTTAAGTATTGCTTAGGAAAACATTCAGGCAGTTTCACACACTGGGTTGAATGAGGCATATTCACAACAGGCTTACTGCCTTGGCAAAAAGCAGGAGATAATTAAATAATTATGATTCTGTATTTGCACAAAATTTTTTACCAACAGTGTACTTATAAAGTCAATGGATAGATATGGACATGCCAGCTGGCTTCCTTCCATCTCAACATATTGCAGTCAGTTCTGATTATTATTTTTTTTTTCAGGTGTAAAAATAAAGGCATTATTTAGGTAACTAATTACCACAACCACAGAACCAATTTGTGCTCTATTATAATTATATTCATGTGCTTACTGTGGATGCAAACTGATGCAGGAGGGTATCTATATTTTTACTTAAATTACTTTAAACAATGGTGTAAATTCACAGTTAAAAAAAAGATTAAGGGGTAGAATCTCCCCCCCACCCCTCTCTGCATGTTTTTTAACTATTACTGTTGCTTGCCCTATTTGTTTTTATTTCTTTGGCACAAAAGGGTCTGAAATGACATAGAAATGATTGCTATTTCCATAGGGTTGTTATTTCATCTCAGAAATATCATGCAAAGAAATGTTTGTTTACTGCTGGATTTGTTAATGAATGGGGGAACTGAAATGATATTTGTTGTGTGGTGCTATCAGATTTGATAAAACTGCTCACTTTCCTCAAATAATCAATTGTATGTGCCTAATTGATGCTACTAATAAAAATCTTTGAGCAGATTTGGAAACACTTTTTTTGCCACTCTCTTCTTGAGAGGACAATTTGAATTATTCAGGACAGGCATCTTCCAGGGCAGATAAGATCTGCATTTTTAATACAGGAGAAAATGCAGATATACATGCATAATAATCTCCATCTCCATGTAAATGGAAATTGAAGTCCTCCTCCCATTGTAGGTTACTTTTACCAAAGTTCAGACAGCAGAGCTCAAAGGAAGATCTATGATGTGTTTGATTTTCCACATTCTTTGTAAAGAAGAGGCATTTTTTTTTCCAAGTGACTTTTTGATTGCATTCTGCTCTATCCCTTTATTTAGGCCTGGTACACTATAAGAAGAGCAATTACAATAACATAAGCATTAGGTACAGGCTCTGACAACCAAATCAAACTAAAAAAATATCAATTGTCACATTAAAATTGCTTTTGGTATTACATCTTTCATCAGGAAGAGGGTAATACATCCTGAGCCTACATAAACAGATTACTCAGCCACCCCTGAAATGCAGCCAGTGCAGAGGTGGAAAGCAATAATTGTGATGTGCCAGTCACACAGAGAGCTCTTGAGGGAATGCAGAAAAAAAAAGCACAAAAAACAAGTAATGAGTTGAAAATGCACAGGGAAGTATGAAAGGAAAAGGGTAAAGAATTGCCCGAGGTGGAACCTGATCCTAACAGTGGTTCTCGTGTGCACTTGTGAAAATTCCTAACGTATTTTCAGTGCCTGCAAGTAGTAGTTAATGCCTGCTTTCCTTTAGTACGATCTTTATCAGTGTGACTTTTCTTATTGACACCTTATAATGCAGTAATTTACACTCACAGAATACAGTGGACCTTGTGGGCCAGTTAGTAACACTTTCCACATCTCTGCTGATTCTCCTAGAAAGCATGAAACCTACAAGGCACAAAATGAATATAAAGAACTTAACCTTCACTATACCATGTGAGCAAAACCAACGTGTCCCTCTGCAAAGGCACAGACCTCACATCATAATCCAGCTGTGTCTGCCTAGGGGACCACACAGCTAATTACTCTGCACAAGCTCTTTCCTACGACTCCCTATGACACAGTTGTACTCCCTGCTGGCAAATGAAACTCAAACAAGCTAAACTTACTTGTGGAAATATTGATTATTTGTGAATTTGCACTTGATGGAATTCATTGGTTTACCATGTCTACAATGAAAATAGCTTGATAATGCAAGAAACTTTTCCTAGCCTTTCCCCAAGTACATCTAAGAAAACATGACAGAATTTAACTTACTAGAAATTATGAACAGACAAATATATAAACACGGGTATTTTCCTTCAGGACAATGTACCAATAGGAATATTTTACTATTTTCACTGCAGTAGTACCCTAAATCTCCTCATATTCAAATGGAACTGCATGCTGTAGCATTGTTCTAGGTACCAAATGAAAAGCACTGCCACTGGCAGATGTTCATTGTCTGTGGCTTATTGGTAACTCAAGTTTTTACACAAGAGAACCAGAAGTCTGCTCATTTCCCTTTATTGGTAAGTGGTGCAAAAAGAGTAAGAATGAGTTGTTCACATCCTACTAATTTAATTATGGGTTAAGTTAAGCATGGTATAAAGCCAGCCTTTTATTCTCAACACTGGCAGCCTTTTAACCATGTTTCCTAAGGAGGAGAGGTGCTATTTTCTGCAGTACCACAATAGGCCCTGTTTTTGTGTGTGTGTGTTTTTAATTTTTTCTTACTATTTTAAAATACCATTCTTCCAGTGTTTTACTGAAAAACACTTCCTTAAGCCAGTTTCTATGAGCACAATAACACACTTCCTTTAAACTGCAAAACCCTGTAGCTTTGGAACTTGGCAAGTGGATGAGTAACTCAAGGGCTAATTGTATCCAAACAAAATTATCAAATCCCAAGAGAGCCAGTATCTTCTTACCACGATAGACAACCATAGCCAAGATGAATCACTGTTTGTTCACTTTGTTGAATTTGTACTTTTTCTCCCATTTTGAGTCCTTTCCTTTCCTTCGGTCCCTGGAAACATGCAATAACTACAGAGAGGGGGACTGGAGAACAGGCAAAGCAAGTTTTTCAAGCAAAGTAAGTGCTTAACTGCACTGCTGAACCTGTGCTTGAGTACTCTTATTTTTGTCAGGCTCCTCTATTCTCATGAAATTTCATAAGGTTTTTTACTGGTTGAAAAATTACAGAACAATCCAAATCTCCTATCCTGTGAGATGCTGTACTATAATTAAGAAATAATTTGCATTTCAACACTGGCTTCTGTTGAAGAAGATCAAAGAGCTCAGCCATTAGAGTAGTGTCTCAACGTCTCTCTCAGGTATTATTCCTATTGGAAATAGAAGACAAAGCCCACATCTGTGTTTGGTGCTTGATCTGTGGATAAGGTTTCCCCATTCTCGGGCAGCTAATGCTGGAGACTGAAATACCTCTCTGCCCCACAGATCTTGCAGCCCTACACAGGACAATCACCGCACAATACAGAAACCACTCACTTGTTTAGAAAATGAGCAAAGAACTCATAGTTTTACTACTAACCCCAACTGATAGCATTTATCTTAGTTTAGATTGTTATGGTACCCTGAAGATGAAGGCACTGATTGTACTCCTTTTGTGGTTACTCTCTTTATCTGGTTAACATCACGAGTTCCATCCAAAAATTACAAAGTTCCACCAATAATTACAGATCTATGTCCAAAAAAATAATGCCGTACTCAACCCATAATCTTATGGATTGTAAAATGAAATCTTCTAAAGTGAAAAAAGTGTTTTCCTTTTGAATTAATTTGAAGCAAAAACTTCAGGATCATTTTGAAAACATTATAAATGCCATCTTTAAATGTACAAGTAAAATAGAAAGTTTGCTGGGGAAACTTGGACATTATGCTTTTCTCATGAATACTTATTTAAGAGGAAACTACAGGCCTGTTATTTGATAACAAGCCTTGTTCCAGCTAGCTGAAAACTGCCATCTTTCCTCTGATGTTTGTGGTGGTTCTGGTTTCTCCACTAGAGTTTAAATGAGAAAAAACGGTTTCAATATAAACAAATAAAAAGTTTAAAATTTCTAAGAAGTCTTCACAATCAGAGACATCTGATTTAAAAATATCTTAGAAAATGCATTTCTAATTACAGTATTTTTCTGCCTGGAAATAAGGACACATATCACAGTGATCAATTACGTCAGATAGGTTTGTAGTGAGAGGTTCAGTTAAGAGGAACTTAGTTAAATGAGATGGGAGATAAAGTGAAGTATTGTCCTAGTAACATGTAACATTTCTATTTTGGAAGACCATGTAACATACCTCTGAGTATGACTGCTCAAGGTAAATGCTCCCACAATGCAATACTACTGAAATCAGTACTATTGAATTTAAAGAACTGAAAAATGACAGTTTATCAGTCCAGAATGTGGAGCTGAGCTTGATCCCAAATTCTCAAGGCTGTCAGAGAAACACAGGAGGGGTGAGCAGTGTTGATTTGAGCAAAGCTCAACGAAACACTCTTGGCTCTGCTGCTGGGCAGTGACAGCATTGCACCCTGTGCAGGCAGGGAGTATTCTGAGCCTCCAGTGCTTGCACTGGGAATTCACAGTCTGCAACCCTGGGAAGGCTAATAAATTTGATCATTAGTGAACTACCGTTTTATGTGGTATAGGAATGCATGAGTTTTACGAGACTACACACGCGAGACCCCCTCCCCATGTTGATCCCTCTCCCAAAGCAATCTATCTTTAAGACGTGACTAACAGCTAAGCAATATACAAAGATACATCGTATACAAACATGTTGGCAGATTGTTTTTTCTCTCCCTGTAAACTTTTGCCTCACAATATTAAATACAATTGTAAAATAATTACCCTGATTAGATGTTAAAGAGGTCTAGTGCTCCATCTCTTACCGCTGGCGATGAAGAGCTTTATCTAATTAAAGCCATGAACTGAATGTGTCTGCTGATTCTAATCATCAGCAGTTTTATTGTTAGGTTATGCAATTCTAATTAAAGATAATTTTAGGCAACAGAAAAGGTTTCATTTTAACCAGGAAAAAAATACATACCATGTCCTTACACGTCTATTTAAGAATTACTTTTAAGCTTTATTTTTAGCTAACAGCTCTATGCACACGAGCTACAAGTAAGCATTCAAATAAGAAATTTCTCGTTGTACTGTTAGCTGTTGTAGTACGGCCATGGCACATATGCACTTGGAATGCTACCTGAAATTAGGTACTGCTGGTGTAGTCTAAGGACAAGGTCAGGACAGAACCAGTAAGAATGAAGCAGAAGAAGGATTATTTCTCTTTCAGCATTTCAATTTTTCATTATAGCTAAGCATGAGTTAAAAAAAAAAAAGTAATAATCAGAGGAAACATTCTATGAAAAATATTCACAGTCACAAATATGGATCTACCAAAAGAGGTTCAGAATAGCTGCGATAATTGGAGTGGACTTTATTTCTATTGTCCAAAGCAGAGAGAGAAGATTACAGCATAGAAAAGTAGTTGCGAGAGCTGCATGCAGCTGCACTCACATGGAGGTTATCATATTCTTAGTAATCTGTGCTTCTGGGTATATGGGGCTCAGCTGTGAGACTCTCCAATTTGGGATGTGCCCCCGTGATGCAGGCACAGAGGGATGACCCAGCTGCACACCCTGATCTGTGCTGGCACTCTGCTGCTGCTGCTGATGATGATTGTTTAATGCTTTCTGTGATGTAGGAGAGGGGAGGTTTGCAGACATTTCTGTGGATTCAAATGAGAGTTGGGAGGGTCATCCTGCAGAACAGCCGATTTTGTTGATCATTTGTAATCAGCAAAAGAAAGAAGATGTGTCTGAGGATGAAGGAGGAAAGAGAGAAATTGTAAGAGGAAGGATGTACAGGAGGGAATGACAGAAAGCAAGTAGGAGCATGGGAAGGTAATAAGCAGTTAACTCATTGACACAAACGTTATTGAAAATGCTGTTCTGCTTCATGGTTAGAAAAAGGCTTCACAAGAAACCTCTAAGTTTTCAGCTTCTAATGTAATTTTTTTAAGCCTATATTGGTTACATATGAAATGAAGAAAAGGTTTTCTCTGCTAACATGAAAAACTTTATATATTTTAAAAAAAAATGTCTAATCCTGATATGTCTGCATTTTACACTAGATTCCTCCCAGAATGTGATGAATAACGCAATGGAAATTGTGAGATGCCTATGGAAAATCACTTGTGTTAACTCATCAGGCAGCTAAAGATCCTGCATTACAGCAGATGAAGTAGGGCATTTGAATCATAGAACAGTTTGGGTTGGAAGGGATCTGTAAGATCCTCTGCTTCCAACCCCCTGCTATAGGCAGGGACACCTCCCACTAGAACAGGTTGCTCACAGCCCCATCCAGCCCGGCCTTGAATGCTTCCAGAGAGGGGGGTCATCAACAGCCTCTCTGGGCAACCTGTTCCAGTGTGTCACCACCCTCATAATAAAGAGTTTCTACCTAACATCTAGTCTAAACCTACCCTTTTCTAGTTTAAAGTTTACCCCATCTTGTTGCTACCTTCTAAAAAAGTCCCTCCTGAAGGGACTTCTAATGACATATTTCTAAAAGTCACTTCCTTGTAGGTGTTTTGGTCCCTACTGTCAAAAGCAATGCTTACAATACTAACATTACTGTTAGAGAAAGGAATCTTTAAATTACAGTAAATACAACTTTCTTATCAATACTTCCAGAAAAAAAGAAGAAAAATAACTTCAAATTCCTTTTTGTGCTTTTGCTCTTATATCCTGTAGTCAACTGTATGAATACTTCTAGTTGTCAGCCTCAAGACTGGGGGAGGCAATTGCCTGGATTGAATTTGAAGTCAGAATAAAACTGCAGTCTGGTTCTTGTCAGATGCCGGACAAGAATAGAGCCTGAAACTCTGAATATGAAAGTCAGGGTTTTTTTTTATGTGGTGAACATATTGAACAGTGGGCTTTATTTCATCTCAATTTTTAGTTTATCTTTTGTGACTACCTGAGAATGCTGTCAGTTCATTTGGCTATTACAGGATCATAGCAAACAAAACTCTCTGCAAAACTCAGAGGGCTTATGAAAAGAAGAAAGTGGGAGGCACATAATTGTCTGCATTTAATTGCTTAAAGCTACTTCAAAAATGGACTGCTTGGAATAACTAGCCTAACTAGACTGTTACAAAAATCTGCTTGACCTTTCCTATGCTTTTGTGATAATACTGGGATGGGAGAAGCTGAGATTCTTGCCGTCAAGGTTCCCAGGTCCTGCATGCCTCTCCTCTCTTGAGACTCAAGCACTGAGCATCATGGTGCCAAATATTATGAGTCTTAGATCATTTCATACTTATGACATAAATTTTAAGTTCAAAAAGACTTCCATTTAAATTAGTCACAAATGGGATCAAGTAGGAATAACTATTGATTTAATTCTTCTCAATTTTTTTATAGCCAGGGACATGATTTAGAGGAAGGTTGTTATAGCTGGGGTAGTACGGTTAGGTTGAGGTTGGAACTGATGCTCTTTAAGGTCTTTTCCAACTTGAGCAATGCTATAATTCCATGCTGTCTCTAGCTAGCTTCTTTGCAAACAGTAACTCCAGCATGGAGCATCCCTTGGGCCTTAAGAGTTGCTCAGTGACTGAGCTTGTCACTCAGATTATAACGTCTGCCAGGGCCTGTCAGGATTTACAAATGAGCTGTGTCCTGCCAGTACTTGTCCTGTGTTGGGAGCCAGGTCAGAGCTCAGTTGTGCAGCCCTTGGCAGGAAGCGCCATGGTGCCAGGGGTGGTCGTCAGCCTCTCCCACGGGCAGAATTCCCACTGCCACAACAGCAGGACACAGATTTTAACTCTGTCCGTGCAGAGAAATGCAACATATACACTTCCTACACATAAAAGACTTCTGCCTGGGATGGAAGCTGTGGTCTGTAATCAGCACTATTCCCTAGCTTGGACCAGGCTTATCCAGAGCCTAATGAGGTTTCACAGTGTTGACAGGAGCAGTTTCCCAGCTGTTTCCAGTTGTTGGGCAGGTTGAAAGCACCAGGTTAAGGCTTACATCAACGTTCAGGGCAGCAAGGTTGAGGAGCAATAACTTAGTAAGTCTTGAAAGGTCAGAAAAGAGAATGTGAAGACTGGGGATGAGAAGCTTACTTTGCAGAGAAGCACAAGTATCTGCACACAAGTATTGGAAGCATTAAGTGTGCAGTTCCAGGATGATGCCCCACTGATACTCAACCCTATAAAGCTTCTGCCTAAGCCAGGCAGGACACGCAAGCAGCAATCTGCAGAAATGAGAAATGAAGGGGCACTCACTCTGCTGTAGTCAGCAGATTGGCAGCAGAGCTCAGAACATAATGGGGTTTTCTGATTTCCTGGCCAGCTGCTTTGTCACTGCAACTTTAATCAACTTTGAAGTACAATGGTACAAAAGATGCAGAGAAGTCCCTCATCCTTGCTACAATTTCTGCCAGAACTGAACATCAGCTACAAGTCTAATTTGTAGCTGTGAGAAAAAAGAAGGGTGAAAACTGGTGGGTGTAACAGCACTCTTAACCTGTTAGAGGGAGTCCTGACACTGGCCTTGACCACTCTTGTTGGCGCCTGAGTCCTGCTGGCTGTCCTGAGCTCCTTTATGACCTAGGGGTGTGAAGGAGTGCCAACAGTCACCTGAGGAAAATTTCATAGAACCACAGAATGTCCTGAGCTGTAAGGAACCCACAGGGATTGAGTCCAATTCTTGGCTCCATACACAAAAATCAAACTCTATGTCTAGGAGTGTTGTCCAAATAATAACATCTGTCCAACGTGTTCTCGTATTGTGGCACCCAGACCTGCCCCCGTTGCTGGAGGTGCGCAGCACAGAGCAGAGGGGACAACCTCTCCCCTCAGCCAGTGGCAGTGCTGGGCCTCATGCACTCCAAGGTACAGTTGGCCCTTTTGGCTGCCAGGGCATGCTGCTGGCTCACATTCAACTTGCCACCAGCCAGAATCCCCAAATTGCTTTCCGTGTGGCTTTTCTCCAGTGTCTCTGCCTCTTGTCCCCCAGTCTGCATTCATACTGAGGGTTGGAGGTGGCGATTGTTCAGCCTTCCAATTTGTTCAGCCTTTTATTTCTGCAATGCCTCTCTGCCTTCCAGGGATTCAAAAGTTCCTACCAATTTCGCATCATCTGCAAAATTACTTAGTACACCTTCAAGCCCTGCATCCAGTAATTGATGATAACATTAGAGAACTGGCCCTATTTCCTTGGTGAACTTCATTTATGTGGAATAAATCTGGTTAAGACAAAGGGTTTCTCAAAAACTATATCCTGTGCTGAGTCCTTAAGTACAGAAAGTTGTACACTGATCAGACTACTTACTGCCAAGCTAAAACTTACAGAAGAAAATGTAGCTGAAAACTGGCAATAAAAATATCTCAAGTGGTTTAGACAGTCTTCCTTGACACTGTTAGAGTTATTTCTAGAGCTCACATACATTATTTATATATTCAAAAGCAGCAAAGAAAATCTGTGCACTATTTTTTTAATAGATTTACAGAAGCTGTCTAACATCCTCAAGCTGACATGATCTGAGTCAGCTTTCGCCCTTCCACCACTATTTTCCTTCTCCACTCAGGTTCTCCACTCAGATAACACATGGAGGAGCTCATCCACAGCTGTACATATTTGTGTAGGACAGTCTGTGCTGGTGCTGTGAACTGTGTAAGGTCCTCAAACCGAATGTTACTGAGTCATACCATTTTTAGCTGAAGGACAAAAATAAGGTTGAGCTACGAATTGTATGGCTAATATACATTTGTGACTATGATTCTATGACCATTTTTGTTCAGATGGTTTGCATTGTTTTAGGTGAGGATTACATCTTCGTTCAATCAGGCTAAAGTTCTGGTGACAGGATTTGTTAAGCTTTGTCCATTCATGTTACTTCAAACAACTCCCCTCTTATAAAAGATACACCATACAGCCAGCCTGCTACATGTGCTTTTTTAAGGGTAACCACAAGTGCAATCTGAATATTACTTAAAAGAAAATGTGAAAAGGTAGATGCTTTTCCAGGCTAATATTTTTCAAAGGGAGGTATGCTAAATTTTAATGATAAAGTAACATACAAATGTTTTTGCTTTAAGAAAACTTCCCACTAGGAAAATCTGCTAAAGTACAGGTGCTCTATGACACAGTATACTCAATGTTCAGCTAAGTTGAGCAAGACAAAGGTAGCAACTGCAATAAGCAACTGTTCAGTGCTCCAGCCTCCTAAGAGGAATCAGAAGGGAGGGACCTGAACTTCCTGAGTTTTCCAGTTCTTTTTTACATAGCCAAATATAAGGGCAAAGATGGCCAGAGTTAGGGAGCTTCTTCCAAAGGGCCCAAAAGAGCCCAGACAAATGTGTTGAGGAAGTATCTGAGAAGAGGCAGAAATTTTAGAAACACTAAACAGCATTAAGCATTTTCTGAGTACTGCTACTGGATTTACTGCGTCCAGCAAAATGACTGCAGATATTAAATTTATTCCAAAAGCATATAGGAGACTATATATTCTGATATGAGCAGCCACATGCTTTTTGACAACAGTAATACTATTATTAGATATAAAATAAAACACTGGAAATAAAATATGCATCTTCATAGAGGCTAACATTGTTTGCTCAACACAGGCATCTACCGTATAGACAAGACGTGACAAACTTGGCAACACCAGACAGGATCTTATACATGAGAACCTCTGAAGCCAATTCAGGCCTATAGGGGTGTTAGTACTGCTTACCTTGCATGCAGAGTACAACCTACAACATAAACATTCATACAGTCTTTTCCAGGTTGTAATGATGTTGTGCAGTCTGGGAAATGACAGCCACCTAGTAACATATTCTGTGGAAAGCTCTCAAATTCTCAGATCATTTTCTGAATCAGTCACGTACATCAGAATCAAGTAAGTTCCTATGCCACCTGTAACAGCAAAATAGTGCCTCAACCCTTCAGTAAGACTGGATCGAGCCTTTCCTCCATTGTCCTCCAGTTTTACTCCATGTATGTCTCTGAGCTCTCCCAATAGCTTTGCTCTTACGTTTCACCTCTGAGAAATACCTAACAATATGCAATATGTTTGTGGTACCTTGCAAAGATACTGTATGGAAAAGATTAACCCATTACAACTATAAAACATTTTAGAAGCCATCTTTATAGTTTCAACCCTAGCAGCTGCATGTGGGACAGGTGCTGCTGAATGTGGCTTGATTGTGGTCCAAGCAGGAGTGTCCAAAAAACCAGTGACTTGAGTAAGGCTGCACAGTGCAAACCAATGCCTCGTGTAAACAAGAAACTTTTGAAACAGGATGTCTTTAATGAAAACTTTTCTCTGCAACAGGGAGCAGAAGCATCCACTAATTCAAATAGCTTTTTGCAACAGGGAGCAGCATCCACTAATTCAAACAGCTTTTCCAGTTAATTTCCTTTTTCAGAGAGGATCCAAATTTCATTAATGTCCTTGGTAAGGTTTCTTTCTCCACACAAAATGCACAGCATTTTTACAGTGCAAACACATACCAACTTCTAGAAGCGCAGGTGAGGATACTACAAAGTCCTGATCCTGGTACTGCCACTAGATTTCAGTCTCCAGATTATAATGCTTTTATCTGAAAATATGCTTAGATGGGTAATGTTCAGTGTATGAATTTATGAGGAATTGTCTTTCTGGTTGTTCAATTCCACTTCTGCACTGTCATGAGTTACACACTTAAGGAAAATAATAGGATTACAGTTTTCTTTGCAATATCAGCATTATCCTGACTAGATATTAAAAGAATGATGAGCGTAGCTGTAATACAAGAACCAGAAGTTCCAGAGATCTTCAATCATGAAAACTTCACTGTATCTGAATATCAAGCATTTTTGTGTATCCAGCATATTTTGTATATTTTGCAGCTGAAATATTTTACATATTTCATTGTTCTGAATTCAGATGCGAGCTTCACCAGAGTTCAAGGAACATGTGATCTAGGAACATTTGTAGCTAACAGCATTATTAAAAATTAATCTTTATAAATACATAATCATTTTTTCTACGGCATGGAAACTTAAGTGGTTTGTGACCTCCTGCTGTTCTTCATAAAATGCTGCAATAATATGTTTCATCTTTTTCCCAAACAACCCTACTGCTGCGGTGCTGTGGAATATTATGGATCAGTATTAAAACAACAGTTAACAGGCAAGAATTGTGAGTATACACAGATAAGTAGCGAGACAGGTGCAGAGAATTATGTGTCCCAGGTGAGAATGATTCATTTTCTGTATAAAGAACAGTGGCTTTTGTCTTCCTGATGCCAGTCTGTTATGTTAACGAGCAGTTATTTGCCTGTCCTGATGCAAGCCTTCTTTCTGTGTATCCCCCAAGCTGAAGAAGAGTCACAAACCCTACTAAGATGAACCTTCTAATTTAAGTAGAAAATTGCACTTATTTTGTCAAATCCTTTAATTAGCAGATGGTACCACTGCCACTGTGGGTCAGACACCACTCTGAGAACACCAAAGCAATTCCATTATTCTCAAGTGGGACAAAGAAATGTAAACAAAGACTGTATTTCCACTTCACTCTCCTGTAATTAAGTGGAACAGAGTAGAGAAAGAACATGAGAAACACAAAATCCCTGTTAAATGTTTAAAACTCAGAAAGTGTTTTTCCAGCACTGTTGGCTTCAAACTGTGCCATGGGAGATTTAGGCTGGACGTTAGGAAATCCTACTTCTCTGAAAGAGTGGTCAGGCACTGGAATGGGCTGCACAGGGAGGTGGTGGAGTCACTGACCCTGGAGGCGTTCAAGGAAGGTTTGGACATTGTGTTGAGGGACGTGGTTTAGTAAGAACTATTGGTGATAGGTTGGACTGGATGATCTTGTAGATCTTTTCCAACCTCGGTGTTTCTGTGATTCTGTGATAAACCCAGCTCAGAAAAAATTACAAAGAACTTTCAGATGAAGCGTCAAAATTACCTATTCTCATCCTAATACGTTTGACTGAAGTTCAGGTATATTATCTTTTACCAGAACTGGCAAAGAGGAAGATGCACCATATGTCCTAAAACTGACTCCAAAAAAAGCACGCCGAGAAGTAAAGACCTATTTTTTTTTTATTTTAAAGACCTATTATTCTCAAATAGGAAGTAAGTCCAAATGCTAAAATTGCCAAGGGAGTGACATCTCCTGAAATCTTGCCTATCTTTGCGCTAACTGAAACAAAGACAGATTGGTAATTTATTCTCCTTGGAATCATCAGAATCAGTTTCAGATAGTCACAGTTTCACTACAAACAATCACCTCAGTGTGGACTGCTGTTGAGTGTGATGCACCTTTAGAGTTCAACTGCAAACATGTAAACATGCACACACCAAAGCATCTGAGATGCACTAGAATAGTTCTATCAGGATTTACATTTCCAAGGAAGCTACTGTGAGAGTTTCTTTTCTGTATCTGCAAGCAGTTGGTGAGAGCAGCAGTGAACACGGTGTCTGCCTGATCCAATGTGTCCCATGGATTTCATCCATTCTTACCACCCTGCCCCATGTTGCAAAGCTTCCTTAAATCTAAACCTGTCTGCCTGATAAACTATTCTGCCAGGTCTGCTTTGTGTGGTTTCCCGTGCCCAACTGTTCCTGCGAAGGACTGAAGTTACACACAGCCCAGTTCACCCACGGAACATCCTTCACTGATCTGGCACATCATTCAGCAAGGTGCAAAAGTGCCTGGTAGCATCCTTTGGGCACCTCTGAACACTACAGTGTGAAGCAATAGGGCACTTCAGTATCCAGGTGCACAGAGAAAACACCAGGAACCACAGAAATGAATATTCCCAGCTCCCTTAACTTCTTGGCCACTACACATCCAGTTATGTTGAATTTCACTAGGAACTGTCCATTTAAAACTCTTTATGGGCTTTGACAGTCTTAGAAGGAAAGAGCATATGTCCATGCACATTAAGATGGAGCTGGGAAAAATTGTACCCCTGTTTGCTTACTGAAATAAAGAGGAGATTGGAAGAGTCTGGCACTCTCTTATTGTGGGCCTGGATCCTACAGAATCTCTTTACCTCTTGTTATTGTTATACGTAATCCTACATCACTATGAACTCTGCAAATCTAGCAAAACATTTTACTTGGTAGAGGCTTCTTTTTATCCACTTCTGGGGCAACAAAAATCAAGTAAGAAAGAAGACTCTGAATTACACATACCTCATTCCAAAACTAGAAGATGAAAACAGAACCCTACTTCTATTATGTGCTCCATTGCTTTTACATCTACTTAGTAGCATACAATCCATAAATTCAATAGAAAAGTAATATAAAATATGCATATGTTTACACAACTAAGCTAAATCTGTTTCACACATGAATGGCCAAGAACTGGAATGGCTTTTACATTATATAATAAAATTAACAAATTAAAACATGGATAGAAGGAACTAGAACATATACCATTTTATGGTTGTCCAACTTGTTCTAGTTTATTGAGGTATATAATAACTTTTCTATACATATATATATCACCCCTGAACAAACTGCTCTGAATGGCTCACGCCCAAAGCAGAGTGATTAAATGTTTCTTAATGCATTTAACCTCACAGAATAATTGCTCACATCAATTCACATCAAGTATGTGCAGACAAAATTTAAATTATGGACTACAAATCTCCGCTGTATGAATTTTCACCAGCATTTTAAAACTAGAAAGAAGAAAGTGAGAATTAATGCATGTGAGCATGTGTATGTGCTAACTGCACAAATATACATGAGATACCTACTCATGCCTTCCTTGTCTTCCTGCTAACTTTATTCAGCATCCATTCTTTGTTATTTGTTTACAAAGAGTGTACAGACTACCCCATGCTTCTTATTGTCAAGCACTGAGCACAGGTTTACTTCTGCCTAGGAGTTAGCTCTGCAATTAAAAGACAAGTAACTGAACAGATTAAAATTGACTGGATGAACAAAGGAGCGGAGCCAACTAAGTCTTTTACTTACAATGACAACGTTACCCAATCTGAAGAATTAAACAGAAACCTGTTTAATTCTGAAATTAAAGATAACTGAAAGATATCTGGAATAAACATGTAAAGCCAAGTCAATTTTGATCTCAAATAAGTAAAAACCATTTTTTTAGTTGCTGCTTCTTTTTAACCAGATGATATTAGGTATTATAAATAACTAAAAAAAAAAAGAAGGGAAAACTTTCACATAGGTCTTCTAAAGGAAACTGCAAAATGACACATCTTCTGTGTGTGCCCTGGACTGCCGTGGATGAGATCTTGTGCTGTCCCTGCATTGAACGTGATACTATCAACATCTGGCTGGGACATGTCTGGCAGGAAGAGCTTGAGACTTCAACCTGGGTTGCATTGAGGAAGCTGCTATCTGACTTGGACATTCTCCCATGATGTGAAGTACAGAAAAATGAAATAAAATCCTTCAGGGGTACACTCTGAGCAATTACAGAGCAGCAGTAGTGATAGAATGGAAAAGAGCCCAGGTTTTACTAAGATATGGTTGACCAGTGACTGGAAAGGATACCCCAAAGCCTGAAAATGATGTCAGGCAGATGGCGAGGAGATGCAGGTCAGCGTGCTCACGTCAGTTCAGGATGGATTCCCACTTTCAAAAATCTTGCCCACTGCTTAATTTATTTTTCCTAGACCTAATACTTATTGAAATTTAATTAAAGCAGTGTTTGGATTTAAGCACTCCACCATAGCATTAGCTACCCACTCATCGTAGCGCTGCTCTCCTCAGAGACATACCGGCTGTGGTTTTACACAGCAATTGCTGCTTCTCCACAGAGGGAAGATTGGTCCCATGATGCTCATGTGCTTCCTGATTTCCAGCCGTTACATTTCATTAAGAGACAGCTAAAATTGCCTCAGTGGCTTCCTTGTATTACTTTTCCACATAAGCAGTTGGTTCAATTTCCATGGGGATGCTACAGAGACAGGAACAGGATGAGAGGTGTCTCTTGATACTGCCTTCCTGCACAGAAGCAGTCCCACTTCAAAAGACTTTGGGAAAATCACATAAGCAACTACAAATGGAAATGACTAAAGGTCGTTTGGAGACCACTGGGAAAAAAAGCATTTTCATTATTCAAGCAAAGTTATAAAAAAAAAAAATTAAAAAAAAGATGGCCAAGAAATCAGCATTTTGTAGACAATTTCCATTCTATTATTCAATGACATGATTTGTTCCACAGTTATCTCCTTTAATAAATGTACATACATTTCTTTTTTCTCTTCTTACTTACTCGAGAACATTATTTAAAGTGGTCTTGTCACAAACTGTGATGTCCTAGATAAGCAAAAGAAAGCTTTCTGGCTACACCCTATTTTTACATAGGGTCAGGCCTGTTGTCACTGGAGGCGATGAGATTTTTTACCAACAGGTTTAACAGACAGAAAACTGCAATGCATCATCTACTGTGGGAAGGTGATGCAATGAAGGACAATGCTCAAACACATGTATAGATTACAGGGGAAAAAGTTGGACATGAGCATATATGTGTAAAGGTTGTATTGGAGTAGCAAGTATTACATGAGTAAGGAGATTCTTTACATCACTTGGTGTGACATTAGCCTGAGGCTCCTGATTATTAGCCTTATTTTTATGCAGCTTCTCTGCAGCACAACAGATATCAACTGAAGAGAAAAAGTACTTAGTCCATACCTTAGCACATGTGTTTGGAATAGCTACTGCTTTGTTCATCTTTAATCTACAGGGAATTTCACATCAAGTATGCAGAGCCATTTGTTCGTAATATGCATAGCCGTACCACGTTTGCTGTAACACTAGCTAAGAGAGATACTGTTGGCTTTCATTAGACAGTGCAATCCTCAAGGCCTGTTTTCTTTTTGTGCAATTTATCTGTGCAGTGAACTATGGCTTGGCATATTTTTAATTGGTACAGATGGAGAGTGTCACAGATCTCTTCCTCGTGGCTTTTCTATACTGAGAACTCCCAGCACTCACTTTTATGGTCCCCCCTTCTAGGAGTGCAAAGAAAGCAAAGAGACCAATATAACTCACATTGCAGCTCTGGGTATCAAGGGTGCTCAGACACAAACTGTATTTTCTGGATAAAACCATGTTACCAAGACAACAGATATCACACACAAGAGCCACTCTCCCCCTCAGGGCACTTAATTCCATAGATAAATCCTGACAATCCTGGTCAAATAAAACTTCTTTTTCTCAGCAGTCACCCTGGTCAGCATAGGAGGAAGATGTCATGGCTATCCTGATGAGTTCAGAGCCAGCCAGTTCAGTAATTGAACCAGTGCCAGATGACAAGGAATAAGTTGTAGATAAGTATATACAAGTAAATAAGTATATGTAAGTAAATAAGTATATATAAGTAAATAAGTAAAACTGCCAGCTCTTCGTTGGCAGCAGGAGCTCAGGGATTTTGGAAATCCAGGTTCAAGTCCAAGCATGTAGAACAGTCCATGGGTGGTGGCAGGGTCAAGCTCATGACTTCCTGCAAGACAGGCTCAGCCAATTCCCTCTTGATAGAGGCAAGAATCCTAACATATCTTGATTAAAAAATGAATTCATATGATATTTGTTAATTTAATAGTGCCAATTCAAGTCTCAGCTATGTGAGTTCAGAATGAGCTTACACTACAGTACAGCTGAGACATGACTTGATCACAGTCACTCAAACAAGAGCAGTTGAATCAAGCCAGTTTCACAATCCTTGCAGTAAAACCAGAACACGGACTAATCCGCTAGCCTAACAAATAGGGGGATTTTGATTGGTTTTTTCAGCTACTTGCAGAGCATTTTGCCTACAGTCTGCACATTAATGCCACGAATACTACAGTGTCACTGGCCTCTTGTTGCAGCACAATGCCTTTGTGGATTCTGATGCAAAAAGTCAACATCAATATTTAAAGGTAGCTGTTCTATGAGCTTTCTGGGGCATAAACATCACATCTAAATAAAAAAATGCTGCATGGTGCAAGGGATGAGTACACGTGCTGTACTTGCAAAGATGATAGACTCCCATGTTATGGAGACCAAGGATGGATGTCTAGCGGTACAGTCTGTTTAGATCCATCGCTGAATATGATGGGTAGTTGTCACTGAATGCATTCTTCTAGTTTATAAATCAGTACACATGATTTTTCTCTGGTTGTCATTCCTTTTGTTCTGAACAGGTAACAGTGGTGCTTGGTGAACTATCTAGACATCCATCAGGACTCTGCTATATACTGGTGCATACCCAGAAATACTGTGAACAGGTATAGTATAGGCTCTGATCCTGCCCTCTCCTTGAATATCCACAGAGAATCATACGTAACATGGCAGAGGCCATACTATAGCAAATTATCTTGTTCTGTCAGAAGAAAACCATCATCCATACCACTGAGGATTCCTTCAAGGAGAGAATGAGGCCATTACAGCACATTACATTCATTCCTGGATACGGCAGTGGTCTATGGGCTTTTCAAAAATTAATTACTCATAGTCAGAGGAAGGAAAAAAACCAAGAGCAAAACACCAGGGTGTGGCAAAAGATGAATGATGACACAAAGAGACTGTGAGACAACGAGTTATCCCCTAGCTCAAGGGTAAATAACAGTCAAGAAAATGTTTATGAAGTCCTTCAAAATGAAGTCATCATCATCACAACACAGCATCTGTACAGCAGGTTTACAAATGGCAGGGGCATTTGTCTACCTTGAGAAAAACATGTAGGCCAAGTTCTTTATTGCACAGTCAAGATAATCCTTGCCTTTGATACGGTTCACTGCAGGGAACACTGCAAGCTCTCAGTCAGATTGCTATGCTAGCACACTCAGGATTGTCCCTGCATCACCAGTGTCAACCTCTTGCAATCCCCTGTGTCCACTGTACCACAGGGTTCTCTTTGGAGCACAGTTAACTGAAGTTTTCTGATTTTAAAAAGCAGAGGAAAAGGTTCTTGCATTTTCAGTCATTCTCATGAAAAGACGAACTACGATAGAATTACTCACAGGTAAATACAAACTTCAATAAATACTACTCATTTTTAATTCCTTTCCTTCTAATAATGCCAGATCAAAGGATTAATTGTGGATTTTCTTCCACATGGGATTTGCTTTGTTCTCCTTTGCTGCTGCCTTTTCAGAAACTCCTTGAAGTGAACTTCTCACACCACTTATTCATGGCCTCTGAAACACAAGTTCTTCTTCCGTTCATGGGCATCTCTTATGGTGACGAGGCTTCCCTAGGAAATGCCAATATCTTCCTTCCTTCCTAATTCCTTCTTTCCAATGCAAATGGGAGGCTGTGGACAGATTACACTTATCATAAAATCTACAGGTATCCTAAAATCCCCAATTATTTCTGTAAACAATTTTTCAGAAGTTCTGATCCTTCCTTACAGAATTACCTTTGGTTTAAATATTTTGGACTCGGGACTGAAGGTGTATAAGGTTGCCAAGAGCACTGCCACTCTTCCAAACCCATTTAAATCCAGAACAGCCAGGGTAACCTTTTAGCACCAGCCAGCCAATGTCTATTTTCTCTCATTCATTTTCATGTATTTCTTGAAGCAATTTTGAATCTCTTGTGTTTCTCCACCCTACCTGATAAACTCATTACCTGTTTCTCATTTCAGCCATCTTTGGTGATGGAACGAAAGACCATGAAATTATGTTCCTAAAGCTCTGACAAACTAGCAGGCTGGCTAGAGGAAAGTGATTCAAATTGCATTCCTAGTCTCAGATTAATCCAGGAAAGAGTAACCCATATAAAATCAGCTCTCATAAGTTCTGTTGTTTATGGAATTATAGCTTTGCTTCTTTTCCCCACAGCCATCAACAAAAATCCTCCACAAGAGATGTGTCCAGAAATAGTTAGCATTTAAGAAAAAAACCCAAACCCTCATGCTCAGGCATATCTAAACTTCAGTCTAAACACCAGCTGAGTATTTCACTCACAACCAACTGTATCTTTGTTTAACCAATGCTTCATATGCCTATAGGGTATTTTTTCATTACATATGAAACTGGGAGGAATGCTACTGTGACTGCTTAATGCAAGCTTGATCCTAGGCCATGAAAACCAAACGGGATTCAACAATCATTTTTACTGGGCTTTCGATTGGGTCCATAAAGCACACAGGCTTTTAGGGATATACGTACAGTTTTGAAAATGTAAGTGCCAGCATATAAGCATGGTCAAAGAACTGATTTTTGATGATGGTGATGGAAAATTCATGAGCTACCAAGTGTTTTTAGGCAGAACTTAAATCTAAAAGGCTGCAAACAGTGTGTTTTCAGCACATGTACACATCCTGGAGACACCTTGGCCTGCAGACACAAAGCTCACTACTGCAAGGAGCCAAGCGCCCACTGAGCACCACTGTCTTCTTTTGCATACAAAGCTCCTCCAAAGGGGGACTGTGCAGCTGGCAGGAGCCTTTGAAGGCTGTCTGCATGAGCAAAGGATCTTGGCATTCAGCAACTGCCCGCCAGGCACCCTGCACCCAGTGAAGACAGGGAGAATGCATCAGCTTCAGCAGAAAGAAAAATCAAACCCATTGTCAACTACTTTCAGCACAAACACAAGTCACCTTCAGGCAGCAGGGTTTCTGGGCAGTCTTTGGACCTCACTCGGAGCGCTGCTTATCTATGCACTTTCAGCTGTCAGCACCATGCAACTGTGGAATTAATGATGAGCATATGGAGACCATGAGCATTTTGCAAAACTAAGGGAGGTGATGGACTTGTGTTTTCAGGTTAAAGCAGTAGCTAGCAGCAAAAGTAAATTCCCTGAGTAATTTCTCCTTTAAACTAGGCAAATAATGCTGTTGGTTAAATTGAAAAAGCATGATTCACCATAGCAAAAGGCTGATTTTTACTGCCTGCTTTGATAAACAGAATTGTTTGTGTTGGCTGATTAACTTGCAAAGATGCATAAAGCTCTGAAGGTACAAAGGACCAAGAATGTTAACTATCAGATTAAGACCTTTTAAGGGGAAATAAGGACTGCAGATTCAAATATGTACATGCATATATTCAGTTGCAAAATAATTGAGATTGTCAGTTTTTCTGCCTGGCAATATATATCTGCTACTTGAGCAATAGCAAAAGGAATAGCTGGTGATGTCAGTGCCACTGATCTATCCTCTCATTACTTCTATCTAAAAGTGTGTGTGTGAGGGGGGAGGGGGTCAGAAAGACAGACTGTTATAATGAAAGGAACATCATGTAGACAACAAGCAACTCAAATGCAGCCAACAACAAGAGAGTACTACATTCAGACTATACAAATCACTGCAAACCAAAATACGTCTTCTTTTAAACCACCTCCAGTTTTCTTTACAGAGATACTGCAATACAGAACAGAAACATCACTCTGGAAATGTAATTGGATTCAGTAAAGCAAACTACAAATATTAAAAACACCAACTGTGTTCTTCAAAATGGAGTTTAAATACTAGAAGAAATCTTAACAATTTTTTTTCTGTTCTTTCGGTTTCCAAGACTTCTGCAGTCACCGTGGGGCTTTTTATAGTTTGCTTTTTATTACTAGAATCCAAGATTCTCTCTGAAGGCCTTTACTTAGCAAGTAGGAGTTCTGAAGAAAGTACCACACATTGGTAGATTGACCAAAAATTAGAAGAGACCATAATCTGCAATATTTGGAGCCTACATGACCTATAAGAGTTGTTTAGGACAAGATGGAGAGAGAGATCAGCAGCAAAATTTGGAAGAGAGCCCAAGTTTTCTCTCCTTACCAAATGCTCCAATCACCACCTCTGGATTCTTCAGCCTGGCCCTTGTGGTCAGTTCTGGTAGCCAGGAGTAGCTCTCACCAACGCAATATGGCCTCCATATTGTGGCAGATCATGTCAGTAATCTACATTCCTTCCTGCTAGCTCTTGTGGCTACTTACACAGGCTCTCAAGAAAAGCCATCTAAATTAAGTAACTCAAGGAGGATCAGCAATGTTATATTAAATACTTGCGTGGACATTTTAATTCAGAGCTGAATTGGCCTTAATGAATTAAAATAAGATGAATGAGTTCATGAACTGAATAAACATCCACCCTAGGGCTTACAGTGACATAACTAATCCATTTCATATTTACAGTTTAAATAATTCAGAACAACTTTCCCAAGTAACGATGGATAAACAAGCCATAGAATAAACAAGACTTAGATGAAGATTTCTAAAAAACAACTGCTCTTTGTCAAACTATCTTTGATTCCCTATTTATAATCTGTTTTTTTCCTGTTATAACTCTAAAAATAGGGCAACTCAGATTCTCTTTCTAGCAACTGTTTATTGTTCTTCTACACGCTAGCCCTAGCAGCCCTGGAAAGAGCACATGGTTATTGGCTTTGTCTGGGTGACTGCTACCCACATTTCAGATCCCTATGGATCTGGGATTTCTCATCCCTATTGCCAAAATCCTATTCATCTAGCCGCATGTGCCTTTTCAATGTATTTCACAGACAATGAAATAAAGGGCAGCTACCGTGATTAAAAAATCTTATCAGATTAGAGTCACTGGGCTGCATGTTTGCATTACCGTAACAACTCAATTCCCAACCGAAATATGGGTCAGCCATCAATCAGGTCACTGATATGGCAGGACTCAATCGATGTGCTGCCACGCTGGCCTCAGGGATTCTTGCTTCATTTCCTCTCCCATGGGAAACAGTGAGCAAGAGCAAAGCTGTATTCGAGGAATAAAACTCCCTCAACAGCAGCTCTAAGCGATGGCATCTCACGAATTTCCCATTTGGAAATCACTCACTGTGATGTGAGCAGCAGTGGTATCTAAAACGCATGGTGGATTTTCCATACTGTTGTTCTGGGAGTGAGAGATGTTCACCCCTAATCAAGAGCAGAATGTACTGAGCAGATTCCTCCAGCCACAGCACCTGAACCCTGCAGCGCCATGGACGAGCTCTGCTGATTCTCAAGACGTGCACCTGAATAACGTAGGTTATTGACCAATGAGAGATTTGTGTGGTAACATCCAGTGGTTGTTTCCTTCATGGAACAACAAAAATGACCCCTGGCGTGTGTTTCTTAAGAGCCACATCCTGAGACCATCCTACCAGAAAGGAGAAAAAGGACCGCTTGCTGTGCCTGGGACAACTTCATGCAGATGCTGCCCTTTAGGCTTTGTTCTCACCACACAGAATGCCTCGTGCCTCTATGTCACTGTAAAACACTGCTGCTTCCCCCCGCATCATTACAGACAGCATGAAAAACCTAAAGAATGAAAACCAACAGCCTGAGAAACAGTAATTAATTTTCATGCTTCAAATGCAGTTTAAAAATAAAAAGAAGCCTCAGTGTATTTTGTTATTAAATGAAAACATTCTAAAATGATCTGTAAGCACACAGTTTGATGAAGACTGTACCTTCATGAGTCATGGCAATAGCAGCTGAAGTTGCACAGCGTCTTTTTAAACAAAAATGTGCTTCTTCCAAATGTGCTTGTTCTCTCTCTCTCAAACCAGATAGTCTTATTATTGCTCATTCCGAACATTTCTGAAGCCATCTCCAGCAAATGTCATTCTCTAATCCATGTTGCATGTAGAAGTGTATGCAATTAACAGCATCTATTTTTCAATCCTCAAAATCTGCTGTAAATTCTCTAATGGATTAATTGTATTATTACATTATTTTAAAAGGGATGCATTGTTGTAGAATTATGTCACAGTATTACACTTCGGATGCCCTCGTATAATTTTCACAGCAGCTGGAAATGTAATTAGCATAAAAACCAAACGGCCTCATTAAACATCCCTTTCCTGTAAGATGGGACACATTTGAGAGCCTCGTCTCACTGGCTCTATTAAAGCTGTGTGCAGAGCTGGGATGGGGCTCCAGCAGCACCAAAATGCATTTTCAGTCCAGTTCAGCAATGTCTCCTTCTTCAAACCTGAAAGTGTAATACAGCAGCCCTCAAGGAGACACAAAGATGCTGCTCTGTAGTGGGATAAGCACACCTGGGTGACTGACTGTACTCCCCATTTTTGAAACAGAAGCTTGCATTTGGCATTCGAGTATAAAAATAGACAACTGCTGTAACTGCCCTCTGTGTGCAAATCAAAGCTGCACCTTCTGAACATAACTGCTCATTTGCATTCTTTTAATCTGTTCAAAATGCCAGATTTGAAGACACAAAGGATTTATAATTCCAGCAATAAAGAAGCAAGTGTCACTCAGGCTTTCCCTTGCTACAAAGTGCTTAATTAAGCTTTGGGTTGTTAATCTCATTGCAGGTTGGAAAATGACCATTCGGTTTAAAACTCTCTGTGGGATCTTTTGTTCCGCAGCAGTAAGCAGATATGCAGGCTAGTTTGTGATCACTATATGGAAATGCTAAAGTTTCAAACAGTTCTGAATGAATTCTGGTGCAGCTTCCAGCCAGCTTCTCAAGAGGCAGTAAGGAAACGTTAGTGCATGCAAAAAGAAGCAACCTGCGTTTAGACCTAGATAGACCTAGAACTCTTTTCTTTTTTTGTCACTTCAAAAATTGAGAATGCATAGAACGTGCAATTTCAGATCAATGCAAAAAAATGAAATTTAAAATTTTAATTAATGAATTTGAAATCATTATTTAAATAATAATTAAGACTTTCGTTGCTTATCCACTGCTTGAGGTCAAACGGTGTAAGATTTCAGCAGAAACATTTTCTTGTCTGGCCACCTAATAGTTACTATTCACATTTTTAGCTATACTCAATACCTAGTTCAAACACAGAAACAAATGTAGATCTGAATAAAATCACCTACGATTCATCCACAAATTACTGAAATATTATATGCTTATTTTCTAGCTTGTCCTTCAGATAAAAATATCTGCTTAAGTCAATGTATACTTGTGATTTAGATAACAGCTTCAGACAAGGATGAGGACAGGACAAGCTTCCACGTATCTTCAGACTGAGCTACACTGCAGGGGAGGACTCTGCCCTCTGATGAGAGAAGAAGGAACATAATTATCTCAGTCTTTCATATCTAAACCTAGAGAAAGACTGGCCAAAAATTGTAAGAGGAGTTGTAACTGAAAAAACTAATTAATTAAACCTTTCACATGGGATTACAGTAGTTATTAAATAAGAATTCAACTGATCAGAATGAGATTCTAACGTGCTTTAGAACACAGGTGTCCTTGTGGAAGCACACAAAGCAATCTATTTTCCAAACAGAAGAGAATAGGAATGTTTAAGAGCAGCACTGGCAACAAATTATTGAATTTCTACCGTTCAGAATATTCTGAGAAGGAAAGTGCAACTTTTTTACCTATTGTAGTTAGAAATCATCAGCCATAGGAATTAAAATGATTTGGACATCACTGATGAAAAACAGCTCCTCTAATTGCAGATTTATCACCTTTTGTTTTCTTCTTGTGTTAATCAGAATCATTCAAAGTTCCTGCCTGTAAGTGTTATTAAATTCAAACAGTCCCTCTGCTGACTGGAAGACTTATTGTATATAAACACACTGCCATATGAAATTGTATATGGTGCTTTTTGAAAGACCCTGGTGTGGAAAAACTGAAGCAATAAGGCTCCACAAATGAAAAAAAAAAAAAAGCACTTGAGCATAAAACAAACGTCTGTTTTAATACAGATCCAGAAGTAGAACAGCTAAAAGTTTCATGAGTGAATATAGTTTTGGCACACTTGCTTTTCTTTAAACAGTTTGAGTGAGTGAGAAAGCACGTGGAAGATGCTTGTATGACCTCCCTAAAAGAATCCAGATGCTCCATTTTGCAGCACTGCCTGTGTTAATGGGCTTCACTCTTTAAATTCAGTGCACAGTCCTCAGCTATTTTAGAAGAGTGACTGATACCAGGAGAAGAGTCCTAAGGTCCTCAGGCAGCAGGTCAGAATGCTGACATGTCCTGAAAGCCCCCGTCTCCCAGCCCAGCCCTTCCCAGCCCATCAGATCTTTCCTGGCTTACGCTCCTTTGCTTCTTAGCTCTTCATATACGTCGGACTACATTGTTCACACCCAGTCTTTATCCCTACAACCTCTGCAGTCCTACACCTTGAGACAGGTGAATGCCAACCTCTACAACCTCTGATTTTACCCTACACAAACAAGGCTGTATATGAAGCAGGAGCTAAATTCTCCAGGCCCAAGGCCTCTGTCATGTCAGGCTGTGGCCTCAGGACTGATGCTTGGAATGAGTTTCATGGTTTTCCGTGAGGAGGAGGATCTAGAAGACAAGTGAAAGTAGGTTTTGAAGTACCTAGAGAAAGCAGAGATCAGCAGATTTCTTTTTCTCACTTAACTATTACTACTTCAGACAATCTCCCACTTAGCAAAAAAAGCTGCGGTGGAGCTCCCTTCAAACACTGGACTTTCTCTGCTAATTGTACAGGATGCCTGTGTACCGAACCCAAACACTGACAAATCACTTGCCCCTCCTACTTACTACTGAGATTTATCCAGACTCCTTAACTCCTGCTTTCCTCTTTTCAGCACAGCCATTTCCCTCCAGGTACAAATTACATGCTTCCTCTTCCCTGTGTCTGAGCACTGCAACTTCGGGATGGATGAAGGAAAAGAAAGGCATCAGTTCTTTAAAATAAAGGTCACCAGACACCTGAAATGGCAAAACAAGACGTTTTTCCCAATAATGATTCCTGTAAGCAGCTGAAATTTCTTTTCTGAAAGGTTGCAAGCAGTTAGCTGTTGATGAATGCAGGGATAAAAAAACCACTTCAATAATATTTTAAATAATCCCAGAACCTATCTCCCCTCAAGCTTCTTTACTTCAGAAGATAACACACACTTCCTTCTCCAAAACACAGCCAAGAACTGACATTTCACCAGCACGTGCGCAGCAGTGCAATAGAACACCAGCACACCCAGAAGCTGTTTTGAAATTCACATCAAGGCAAGCAGAACAAGATCAAGGTATGGAAATGACGACAAAGGTCTAGCTGAGGAGACGGCCAACTTTCCTTCCTGCTGCCTGCTGTGCTGCTTCCCACTACATTTGATGGAGGTTTAAAAATATTGGGCAGCCTGCTGGAGTCGTCCCAGCTGCATCCAGCTGAGAAGAAGCTCAGGCAAAGAAAATTCCCAGTTTCTCCCTTGCTTCTTCTTCTGTAAGTAAGGCTGCCGCTCATCAGTTAAAGGAAGCAGACTCATTAAGTGATATAACCTTGGCAGTTTGACTGTACTCCCAAAGCTTTATCACATTGCTCATTGCTATGAGGGACCCTTTGCTGCACCACAGTAATAAACGTTTCTACACTTTGTGTGCAAGAAGAATCAATAATCCTTAGCACAGAGCTTTTAGTCTAATAAAGATATAGATGCGAGATGTTATCACTTGGAACTCTCCAAAAAAGGCAGCCTTTCAGCCTTCAATATCAGCCTGACTCTCTTGCTTCTTCTGGTCCTCTCACAGAAAAAAAAATCCCATTAATTTCAAAGAAACTTTCAACAGATAAGGTCACACATTTTGACCCATAACACTTCTGACATTTAAAATAATTGAATCTATTGTTGTGGCAAAAAAAAGGCTAATAAAATACTTGTATTAGTATTTATTTTTAATAATTACTGATGTTCTGTACAGGTAGGAAAGCTTGGGTGCGTGCCTGCAGGACACTAATAGGTTTTTTTTTCTCAAAGCATCACATTCATCAGTGCACTAGAAGAAAATAAACCTGTATGAGGAAGTATCATGCTGACTCTCATTATGCCACCTCATAAGCTTGTCCTTTGATTCACTGTAAAAATTAAATATATTCTCTCAGTGAGATCAGAGGAATTAGACTAGAGTTCATGGAAACACAGGTGGAAAAACACTAGTTTTTTGTATACTATTATAATATTTTGTATTACATACGGTAGGTTCAGTCAGTGCTACTGAATTGTCAGATAGAAGTGTGACAGGATTCTGCTGGATTCCCATTCCTCAGGGCTGTGGATGATGAAAACTGTGGGGTCCCCAGTTCTGATGCAGTCCAGAAGCAAGTCTCCCCCAGAGCTTCCTGCAGAGTGCTTGGCAAATTTGACATCTGTGTCAATTTTGCTGTAGTTATTAGCAGGGGAGCTGACAAGAATACCAATTTTGCCAAGCAGCTGCAGGATATTGTTGGCTTACAAGAAACAGGAAAAAAAAAAAAGGTTTTGGATTCAGCTGAAATCAAACTCAGTACCTCAGTCAAACATTTCCTGCAAACTGCATACCCTGCTTTTAATTTGTTCTTCAGACACTGAAGTCCCATTTACAAGAGAAGGAGATACACTGGCTGGTCAGGTTAAGCTTCCTGAGAAAAGGAAGTACATCATTTTCCTCTGGTTTTAATCCCTGCACATTTTCCAAATTTTTTGGTAAATGGGGACAATCTACGTAATGACACTTTCAATGCCCAGAGCAGACCATGCAGGCATATTCAAGCCAGCTTCAACCTAATTAGTCTAACTCTAGCAGTGTGCAGCCCAGTTCCAGTTCATAGAGCTGGATAAACCATATAAATAAATACAAGAGGCATTTCTGCATCCCACGGTGCATCCAGTATTGCTGTGGTTATGCTATGTAACCAGTGAACCCAGAATGCTGCAACTAGCTTCAAACTGGTTGTCACTAAAGCATCCACGTATCCAATGCTCCTTGTGAGCACTGCAAATTTCATAGAAATCCTTTACACTGCACTACAGTTATGGCTGCTGCAGAACATGAAAGACAAGCTTTTTGTTTTGCAGAAACATGTCATTTTTGTGACAATAGTTTTTCAGCTGTCAAACCAAAAATACAATCACCAGTCAGAGTAACACAGCCATCCATTCCAGCTCATTAGTCCTTGCCCGACAAATCAGGGAGCAGCTTAAACACCACACAGTACAGCGCAGCCTTAGGTCTGAACCCTGCAAAATCTTATTCTGCATTTAACCTCATGCATGAATTTGCACTTGGCTAAATCAGACTTCTTGTGCTATTACGGGTCATTTGGAAGAGTACAGGCTTAGGGATGTCAGAAAGTATACTCCAGCCCTGCCTGAAAGCTTCCACTGTGCACTAACAGGTCAGAGAGCAACTGGGCTATAATTCAAGTATCTTCTAGCAACTGCTTTGTTCCTAGCTCCAGTGAGAATGATAAGAAGGCAGAAGAAAACTCATGTTTTCTCACAGACAATCCGGACTTAAGATTTGCTGAAACACACGTAACTATTAGTCATCATGGAAGAGCAAAGAAAAGAAGCCTTCTAAGTAAGTAAAACAGTCTGAAACAAATCAGGTACATATCCTATGAATCAGTGCATGGATTCTTGGGAGTCCTGCTCAGACAAATTTGCAATATAAAAACATGCATTTGCAGTTTTCTATATAAATGTACATAAATATATGTAGACATATATAAAGTGTTAAACTTTATACTTAAATACATATAGACTTATATACATATAGAAAGTGTATAAAAGTGTATAAACAAATTAAGAAGTGTTAAATCAGGAATGTTAAATGCAATGACAGGAGAAGAGGTGTGGCAGGAAGAGAGATTTGTTTTTCTCAGAAAACAAGTGACACATTTTTCCAGCCCAATGGAAAAAATAATTTATGGTTACACAAATTACTCAAGAAAATGCCAACTCCTTTGCCGTTTCCTTTTCTGTTCCTCTGTTTGTATTTACAGAGTTTGATCGTGGCTATACCCTCCACTTGGTTTGTCTTTTCATTCACACCATTTCCTTTATCCACAGCCTGCTAAATCAGTGTGTGAAATGCAGTGTTTATTTTTTCTTTCTTTTAAGAAAGGGCTGGTAACAAAGATCACTTAGAATCTGAGAAATCTCTGCCAGCCAAGCCACAACCATAAGAAGCATATAAATTGGGGCTGCATTAACAGCTGTTAGCCTTGTTGATCAAACAGTCCAAGATTAACAAACCAGCCCGACAGCGACTATTACCTGCAGAAGTATGTTTGAATTTTTCACTCTTCTTCTTCCTCCATTTCCACGGCTTAAATAGCCTTCCAAGAGTGGCAAATTTGCTTCTTCTTCTGATTGGAGGTGTGTGTGTCCCAGGTACTAGAGAATCTGAACGCATTGCAGCCAGTCTTTCCACTTCCTCCGCTGGATTTTCCACAAGCAAAGGAGAAAGAAACAAAATTAAAAAGTGAAATAGATATTTTAATAAATTATCAGAGAACCACACAGATGGTAAATTTTTTCCATGGTTACAGAAACTACTAAAAAAGGGAAAAAAGCGTTATCTTTATTATCTTAACTTTATTTTCTTCCAATTGAACTCATGCTCTGTTACAAAGATCTGTGTTAACAATAGGATTCAAGAGAAATTTGCATGAACTAATACTGACCAAGGGCAAGGATTACAACCCCTTGATATTATCACTGTGTTCACTGAAACTGTCTGGGTTCCGAAAGGGCCTACACCAGGGATTTCCTAGTGAAAAGGCGTTCAGAATCCAGAAGGTTCCTCTCAGTCCTATGTTTCTGCCAACCCAATCCCCTCCTTTTAAGTCTTTAAAATTAGAGACTTGGAGAACTTTAACACAGTCCACAGTCAGGGCTGAATTCTCTAAGGAAAGGCTATGGTCTTTCACTGAACTTCTGTTGTTAAAAAAAAATAAAATTCTGCAGTCATTACACTGTAATGCATCAAGGAAGACTCAGTACTTAAACAAACCAACAGACAAATCTGAAGAATTTAAATTACTCTCCCTCACTGCAAGAGAAACCTGGGGGTTGTCACTTGGCACATTTATATTGCATGTTATTTCTTAAGGATATCATACACCCATCCATAAAAGGCCTATGAGAAGACCCAGGAAAACACTGACCTGTTAGTCTGCCCCTAGTCCCTGGAAAAGTTATGGAGAAGATTACTCTGAGATATATTGAAAAGCATGTAACGAAGAAAGCCATCATCAGGCACAGTCAACAGTATCATTTGTCAAGGAAGGTCAAATCTGATCTCCTTCTAGGATAAGGCCATCCACTTGCTAGATGAAAGGAAGGTGGTGGATGCAGTCTTTCTAGACTTCAATGGGATCTGGAGCATTGGGCAATCATCAGGGTAATGAAATTCAACAAGGGTATACACTGGGTCCTGCACATGGGATGGAGCAATGCCAGACAAGGGAACAGACTGGGAGATAAGTGGCTGCAGAGCAGCTCAGCAGAGAGGGGCAAGGGGGTATCAGTGACAGCAAGCTCAGTGTGAGCAGCACTGTGCTTGGCAGCCAAGGGGCAAAGCACATTTTGGGGTGCATTAAGCACAGTACAGCCAGCTGGCCAAAAGAAGCGATTATCCCACTATTGGGCCAGCACTGATGGCGCATCACACTGGATACTGGAGTTCTGGGCTCCACAGTATAAAAAAGTTGTTGAAGTACTTGAAAGCGCCTGAAAGAGGCACCTAAGTTGGTAACAGGGCTGGAAGGCATGTACTGTGGGGAGGGATGGAGGACATCTGACATATGGGACAGCACGAGAAGCCTTCATTGCTCTTTGCATCTCCCTGAAGAGAGGAATCAAAGGGAGACGCCGGGCTCTGCACCTTCTTGGTAACCAACAGCAGACATGCAGGAACAACATAGGCTGGTTCAGACTGGGAAACATTAGGAAACCTCTCTGTATGAAAAGTTCTGTTGAGAATGATCAAACGCTGGAACAAGTTTCCTAGAAAAGTGGTACATTCCCCATGCCTGTCAGTGTTCAAGAGGCATTGGATAATGTGCTCAATAATGTGCTGTACCGTCTGTGAGCTCTGGAACGTTCAGGCGGATGGACTAATTGATCTCTGATGGTCCCTTCCAACTGAACTGTTCTGTCATTTCCCAGCCCTGTGTTGTAATGCAGCACTGCCAGGAAAACAGAGGTGAACGGTTTGCAAAAAGGCAGGCTAGATTACTAAAGGCAGAACACAGATCTTCACTGACACCATTCTGAAGTCAGCAGCTCAGTGTTTTCATTCTGCCAGCAGTATTTAAGGATTAACCTCAGTCATGAGCACAAGCTCTGGAGCCTCAACAAGAACAGAGCTCTGAAGGGATGAACACACCTACGCCATAGAACAAACCAGAGATTTTAGCTGTCAGATTCTTGTGCATCTCAATGGAAAATTTTAAAAGGCTTTAAGTGTGCCAAATTTAGGTTGGCTTCTGTGGGAACCCAGAGAGATGCCTCTAGCATAAAGGAAATCCCATTATCAGATCTCTAAACTAAAATATTATTTGAGCTTTTCAGGTTTTTTCAAGGAAGTTGCTTATTTTGTTCTTGCTTATCACTGCCAGATACAGCCGCATGTAAGCTTTTTGAGAAAAGACACAGGCTAAAGGGACAGAGAGCCAAGATGTATAACTGGAATTGGTAAAAAACAACTATTCTTTGGGGCAATGGAGAGAAACAGACATCTCTGAGAACTTCTTCTTTTTTTTTTTTTTTCAAGAGAGGAAAAAAAGGTAGTCTGGTCAAACATTTCATTCTGTTTCAGCTCTTCATATCGTGCCTAACTGCCTAGAGAAATCCCTGCTTATACGGACAACCCATTACAAGGTACTGTCCTATGGAGGAATAGGACATGCTGCATCAAGGCTGCAAGTCACCAGGCTATGCTGAACACACATTATTGTGAAGGTAGAAAGAAGAAACTGGGTATTTCCTTATGCTTCCTGATTTCTCCGGGACATGCACAGCTTCAAAGACCTGCAAGGGGTATATATAGATCAACTTACTCTGTATGCAGATCCAAAGAGAGCACACCTTTCCCCATCTCCTCTATTTTTAAGATGCCTCTAGTTATAAAGAGCACAAGACTACGCTGTGATCCACTGCTGGGATTTTATACAGATGCTGCTAAAAGCAGTGGGCTGCTACTGTCTTTGCTGTCCTGCTTGAGCTACAAGGGGTGTAGAAGCAACCCACTGAACAAACTAGAAATGACAGACTACTGCTGCTGAATTAGGCTTTCTGCTACATAAATCTACAGTTGAAATATAATGAAATTCCTCCTGCTGCTTGCCCTCTCTCCCATGGCCCTCACTGAGACAACATTTCTGCTACCAAAGTAACCTACAATAACTAAACGTCAGAGATGCACAGCTCTTGGAGAGTTGGTCCGAGTTACTGCTGCCAAGGCCATTTCCAGGTGAAATGACATCCCTTAAAAATCTTATTTCATATAGCACATTCTCTGTGCTGCACACGAGCTGTGCTCTCACTGCCCCCAGGAAGTTTCTCCTGCTGAGAGTAAACTAGCATGGATTCACCATCAGGCAACACAAATACTAGAGTCAAAAGGAATTTACCCATAGGGGTGGGTTCTTTAAAAGCCAAACAGTGTCAAAACCAGTTCCATGCTTTGACTGCTGTTCCGTGAATTTCAGTATTTTATCCTACGTGGATCTGTTCCAGGAGCCTTGCTGGGCTCTTGGTCAGCCATGAAGAGATGATGTGGCCCTTTTCCTTCATCCTCTCCAAACACACACAGCTCTGAGCTAATGCAAATAACAGCTCTTCTTTCCCCTTTCATTCCTGTTTTTCAGAAGGACTACCTCTTTATTATTTTTTTTCTCCCTATGCAAAATACTCTCAAGAGCGATGCTAATTCAAAGCATAATAATCACTGGCTAGGAACGAAGCACATTAGCATAAAGCCATGACAGTTTTAATACAGCAAGAATAAAACCAGACCATGATGCAAGAAGCAAAAGCCAGATTTGAGCATTCATTTTCTGCTGCATCTTTCCTTTGAGTTGGCCAGGTTTCTCTGCCTTTTTGACTCCTAATGACTATTGACTATCTGTGGGCTGTGACACCCACTGCTGACAGCAGGCTCTGTGGGCTGGTTTCACACCCTTGCTGTTCCCAAAAGAGGTGGTACTTGCACAAATGTAAACCATTCCAGGCCTAAGCATTTTTTGCCTTCAGAGAGAAGGGCAGTCCCATCTTGATCAGTTTGCTGAACTAGGAGAAGGAAGTGGTGTGTCCATTGGTGTCACACTGGAGTCACACTGCTGAGGTCTTGTCTTTTGCTTTAGCATCACAAATGTGATGATTACAGGTTACTTTTGATGCTGATTCTCTGTGCTTTTGGGAACTTGTTCTGATTTACTGCAGACCCGCAAGAGAGATCTTGCAGAAAAACAGGATACTGGTACCTGCACTCATGGCAAGAGGGTGATGCTCTCCTCTCTCACTTCCTTCTGTCCCAACTGTCATCCCAAAATAGCAATGGGGAAACTAAATAAGAGAGGGTTTGGGTTTTTTTTGCTTGTGAAACAGTTCTTAAGATTGTACTGTAAGCTTCAAGACATATGAAGTTTATATAGACTGGAGGGCTTAAGCAAGATCTGTGATGCTAATTAAAAAAAAAAAGCAAAAATAATTTGTGATTTAAAAGAAATGTTGCCAAAATGATTAAAACATGCTTCCGAGACCTAAAAAAGCTACAAGGTCTGAAAGCTGATTTCTTTCCCTATTTTTTTTTCTTCTCATTTTGCAGATAACCTTTATTTTGATCATTTTTTAAAATAAAGCTACTTTAAGTTTTGCTGGTTGAAACATACTGCATGAACGTCTGATGGAGAAAACTAGCAAGTCATGGAAAAGCATTGTGAAAAGCACTTCTTCACAACAGTCAATTTCCAGCCCCAGGAAAAAGAGGCCTGGCCAAGTTGGACATGTACTGTGTGTTCTTATGAACTTCCCACATCTTTCATTAGGACACTGATTTCTAGAAGGTCCAGTGAGAAACATAAACATCACCTATTTTCTTGCTTTGAGCAGTGTAGGAGGCAGTTCTAGGTCCTCTCAAAGAAAACACACTGTACACAGTTCTGTCAGAGAACAAATTCTGTCATTCCAGTGTCTGTCTGGGAATCACAGCCTCTATTAATGCTGCCAATATATAACATAGTCCAGGTTCCATCTTAGAAAAGCCACTTTTTCCCATTCAGGTACGCAGCAATTTTGGAAGCCCACCTATTCCATCTGTGATCTTTAAGATTTCCTTCCCTGCTTGTAATCACACCCTTTTCTCATTGACCATTTCTAATCATCATTGCTCATACTCAGTTATATCGATGTCTTAACAGGCATTTCACAAAGTTAGATTTTAAGTCTTCCTAGTAAACACCAATATCTACATTGTGCTTTCTGTTATATTTATACAAATCTCCATTAATAGCCTGGAAATGATCTTGGTCCTACATATGCAAATGAGTAAAAATGCCATTCATTTAAGGATAATACTTGCATACACATTAAAAAAAACAAAAACCGTAACACTTATTCCCAATCCACAGCCAAACAGTCCTTATTCTACAGATGAATTTCCAAGCATTTACTGTTTTGAAGTTTCTTTTATACTCCGCATACTGAGCATTTCCCACTTTAGAGCACACAGACCTTTCTCTAAAACCTCTGTTCTACCAAAAAGTGGAAGGGCAATGTCTTTTTGAAATAACAGGAAACTTGGATGACTACTCTAATTGCCGAGCACTGACGCCTTCTCTTTACCTGAACAGGAACACTTTCAATTAAAAAAAACAAAACAAAATAACACCTTGTTTTTCTTCCAGCAAAATGGTTCATTTTCTGCTCTTCTATTATCACCTGTACTGTTATTTCTCTTTAATTTCCCTCCGCACCTGGAATTAATTTTCAGCAGCCCTCCTGTTACTATTTGAATTACCCATTTAAACTTTCCCTAACTTCTCAACGAAAGACAAGGCATGGCATACAGCAGACTGAAGGCAGTCTTGCCAGACGGGGATGATTAGCTCTTTGGTTGACAACAGCTCCCACTGGAAGTCTGCATTTGTAATGCCACTGGCTGGGCTGGCACAGTGGGTTTATGAGCCATGAAGAGACTGTCAGTAGCGTTTCTTTGCATGCTAAGTAGCACTTCCCCTTTCTAAAGCACTGCCAATTATTACCGCTCCCCAGGTGTGCCATCACTCTACACTGCGTGTGTAAACTGAATCTCTTACCATTCGTGTTTGCCCATTTCAGCACAGGTAGCAGACCATGGTACAGCTCTGCTCTCTGCTGTGATCTCTCTACCTCAGTGTTTATATTTCTCTTGGCGGAATAGAAGCACAATGAATAGCTTCAGAAGTCCAATCCCTTTAGGACCCTGCTTCCGACTTCCCCACACTTTGACGTAAGACGTTAATTATTCATGCCGATTGCAATCTGAAAGCCATTTTTTAGCCTTTGCAAACTATACTGTAGTGTAGGTTACACTATAAATAGGTCTTTATTGGTATGAAATCTCTCAAAACACCACGCATTTCCCTTATTTTAAGACAGTGCGTGGAATTTTGGCTTGCAACAAAAGCGCTTTATCAGGTTATGTCATTAATAGCTACATAATTGCTGTAATTATAGAAAATAAGGATCGTTGCGTTTCACTGATCTCAGCTGTTTTGTCTTTGCTTTATTGCTCTCATTACTCACTGCATTTCCCACCTCCTAAGTGTTTATTACATATAGATTTAGAGCTACGTTCAACAAACAGTGCTGCAGCTCCTTGCTTTTGAGTGCCTGGATGTAGGAGCAGAACCCACAGACCTCTTTTGGGTACACAATATGTAGAGACTCAGCTGCTCCAAAAGGGGACTAGGAGCAGCCACAAGGAGTGCAGCACAACCAAATGGCAGCCAAGAGAAAAAAGGCAGCACAAGCAAACCTGAGTTCTTAGGTCTAAATGGAAGCAATTCCACACATTCCAGGAATACGTGCTTTGTTAAGAAGCTTCAGCTTGAAAGGAAGGGGAATTTTACCCATCCTAAATGGAAAAGAGAGGAGAATGATAGTTTGTGCTCTAGAGGAAGAATGATGAGATAGGAAGAACTTATTGTTGGAACAGACAGAACACTTATTTGGGAGACAGGAGAATCACAGGGTCATTTCTTTCATCCTCCCGTGAAAGTCCAAGCCCATGTTCCCAACATTTCCTTGGGAACACCAGCGGACTTTGTACTGCGATGGATGGGAGAGTATTTCCCATCTCTCCTACTGAATTATTGTGAAGATGAACTCAAGACCTACTGGGTTTGAAAGAAAGAATGAGTGGAAGCATGGCTCCCAATAGTCAGGGCAGTCATCCGTGAGCAAAAAGACTCTTCTCCCAAGAGTGTTTTAGCACATGAAGAGCTAAGCAGATTCTAAGTACAAGCAGATCAGGAGCTGGACAAGTGCACATTCAATCCATTTAGCTTCTGAGACTGAAAACCAACTGTTCAGAAGGTGGAATCGCATTGCCTACTAAACCATGCACATAATATTAAAAATACTACTTTTTAAACCCTCTTAGAAAGTAATTTGCAAAGTTTACAAGGAGAATATATCTCTCAACACCAAAAAGTTCAGAGGAGAATGCTGAGCATGATTCACACAGGACTATCTGCAATCCAAGGCTCCACACTGTGCACCAAAAGAAATGTTACAAGGCAACGCTGCTGTAGTGGTGTTGGTGACCCTCATCTTACTTAAAACTTGGCAACACCAGTAACTGATCTAATGCCTGGTGGTAGGACTGCAAACAATGGCACAGGGCTGCCTCTGTACAGATGCTTGTGCTGTTAAACCCAAGAGGCAGTCCTAACCACTTCTGAGTCATCCTCTAGCTCATCAAACACAGAGTTAAGTCTCATTAATTGTAGCTCAAATTCTTCTCCAAACTCAGTGCTATGGAAGCAGAGAAGCTGCCTTCCTCCAGGCAAGTCTTCAATCCACACAACAAAAAAACAGCACAGAAATCCATGTACCTTCAACTCTGAAATGTATTCCAGTGAAGAACTAGTTCATATTTTTACACATTTTGATTCAGTGAAGGCCTTGCAACTGATTAAAGTGTCTTCTTGGAGGAGCTGTAATGATAACATTTTCATGGTTGGATTTCTCTCTTATACCAGCCTGACTTGCAAATTCTGTAGAGCTGCAAAATATAAAAGGAATCCAAGAAAAGAGTGTGTTCCATGGAGGCCTGAAGGCTTGTTGCTACATTTTGCTAGTTGCCATTTGGGCAGAGGCAGACACAGCACAGCATCTTGCACTGCTCCCTGTACAATGGGAGTCAGTGGGAAGTTCTCCCTATGCAAAGTGCTCAGCCTTTCCACAAAGAAACTGCTAGTGCTAAAGGCTGGCTGTTTATTTTGAGAAAGTCTAGAAAAAATATTTTAAGTGCTTCTAATTTTGTAGGAGACTTTCTGATCAAGTGAACGATTTCTGATCTTTGTCTTCTGAAGTTCTTAAGAGTAGGAATATCCAATAATTTAATTTGTCTTACTGAAGATGTGCACTTTAAAAGGACATCTAAATTTGTTACTGATTTTTGTGTTTCCTTAATAGTCATATTCATGCTCATTATAAGTGTGCATTTGGTATAATTACTCTTTTCCTCTTGGCCAACTCCCTATAACTTCTTTAAAGAACAGATTAAAAGATCTGAATTAAGAATTAAACAGATTTAAAGAATAGATGTTGCTTTCTCCCAAGAGATTCAGTATAGAGTTTACAAGGAAATGGTTTGAACTTTCTAGCTCTTAAAGGCAGGTAACTTGTTCCTTCTCTTCTGGCCATTAAAGTAATTAAACGCTTCATTTTTTACTTTTATGGTGATACTAGTAGGATGGCACCACTGAGTTTAGAAGATTTAACATTTGTAATGCTGTTCCCAGGGTGGAATTACTTCCAATAAGATGATATGAGAATAAATATGAGTATTAATGAAACAAAAATCTGTAAGAGCCTAGCAAAAAAATTAAGGAAGAAAAGTCAATAGAGACAGCTTGTATCCATACATCCATGTTCAAGAATTAAAAGGACTTTCATTACCTGAAAATAGCTACATACGGTTTTCTCTGATTGACGTTAGAATAGGAATTCCTTTATTGATTCAAATGATGGTTAGTTTAGACTTTTGGCTGAGGTGAAATTTCACTTTAGGCCCTCACAGTAAAGACTTGAGTTTCAGAGCTGAATACTCAGAAGGGAGAAAACGCCAACAGCTCCTTTAAAGTCATGAATAAAGCATGCTGGTTTGCTGGCTAAAATATATGACGTATTTCTGTGTGGATTTCATAACAGTGATTTCACTTTTTTCACTTTTTTTTTTTAGCATCTAGGATGTCTCATGATTGCTGAGATCCGTGGGGTATTTCTCCTGCCCCACAGATTCAGAGGAAAGGCTCTGAGTTTTGTTTATTCTGACTATAGTGGACCATATAAGGCTATTTATCCTGCCTTTAAAACGATGGAGCTGATCAAGTTATCAAGTTGCTTATACCTACCTAAGAAACATTACAGTCAAGGATAGGATCTATGCACATAGCTTGAAGTTCATGAATAATTCCAGGTCCAGAAACCAGAAATAGCTCAGAAAATGAGAAAGAGTTTAAATCACAGCATAGGGAAAAAATACCTCAAGGAGTCAAGAAAACATTAACACTGAAAAACCTACTGAAATAGTTCCATCAATTTTATGCCTGCTAATAATGGTTGCAGAAACACATGAAACACTGACTATACCAAACTAAAAGGCAAAGGTCACAAGTAGTAGGTTACCTTACCAAGCCATCTAGTGAGTGGATGATCATCTTGGGGACAAGGATCATATTTTGTCCTCAGATCTGTCAAAATTTGGCAAATGAAGAAAAAATAGAGCCCTCTGCTCTTTCCTTGTGATTACCACATTAATGAGAAAGCAGGGAAAACAGGAAGGAAGATGAACTTCATTATGTATGATCCTTCCCATATGGGGCTCGGACATGTTGATTGCACACTAAAACCTGCCTCTTTATTGAGGTCAGAGGATTTCACTGGCCAAAGCTAAGGGCATGCTAAAATTCACATACAGAAAAAACAAATCAGTGGAGAAGACTTTACACTTTGGTCTTAACGGGTGCTTTCATTTGTAGTGATGGGAATGGCCCCTTTCTGTGGTGGTTGAGAGAAACCAAAGGCATCTTGCGTGTCACGAATTGAGTGGAACATCTCAGAAGCACACTGGAGTGTGCCTATGAAGAGCCACTTGACCACAAAATTGGCAGCAAAATTCGTTTTGCAGTATCATGAAGGTAACTGCAGCAGGCATCTGCATGAGATTTCATTTCAATACAGAAATAAGATAAAAGCCAACCAGAACCCGACATTCATTACAGTAAAACACTTATCTTTTTTTTACCCTTTGACTGCTGGCAGTGGACAAATAACAAACTGATGAAATCTGTCTTCCCTAAATGCTGAAGGTTTCCTCTTAAATTTATCAAGATTCTGCTGCACGGCAGATATTTAACAAAAAGAAGAAAGCTTCTGGCAATTTCAGTTGCCTCTGTTCATGTAACTCAATGGGGCACAATGCTCTCAACTTTGCGTACCAGTCTCTTTTGGACCAAGTGTTTGTACAACAAAGTACCAGAGACTCCTTTCTATCAAGTCAAATGTCGGATTGTGAAGAAAGCTGAGCAAACTGGCATATATGCTATTTCAACTAAGCTGGAGTCTTTGCCACACACACTTGGTTTTCAAAAACCTCTTTACTTAAACAGCATTTGTTTTAGATTCACAAGCAAGACATTGGCCACAACCACGACATCTGGCCAAGAATCTCGAGCTTTACAAGGGTTGTGGTGATTAGGAGGAAAGAAACTAAGAAAGGACAAAACAGATATGCTTAAAGATACCTATGGACAAACATATACAAATTGAGACTGGTAAACAAAAAATGCAATAATAATGCACAAAAATTAAGTAAATTAACCATCATAGCGGGTGAAGAACATCATCATCTTTGTCTACAAAACACAGGCAATAGCTGTATTAGCTCAAACCAGCTCATTTCTAAAATTACCACCCATCTTCACACAGAATTTATCTTACCTGCAATTTTAATTTTTACTTTTTGTACTTATCACAGAGATCACTTTGTAAAGGAGGTTGAGGATGAAAAACTGACAAAAAAAAAACAAACTCAAATAAAAGCAATCCTGAAGTGTCTTTCTCAAACTCTTGTGTAATGCTAGAAAATGTATTATTGAACTGACAATCACCTTGCAGCTTACTGAACTGGCTGCTCTGCCAACTTGATATGAATACAGAACGATCGATCAGTCGATTGTAACTGCAGGATCCCTGCATCTTCTATTAGGCTGATGGGTTTCCATGCACAGCATAAGGTGAATGAAGTTTGCATGATGATAGAAATGCACAGAAAGTCAATTCTACATTAGTAACTCGAGCACTTTCCTAGAGTTGAACAATGCAGACAAAATGCAGCCTGTATTTTATTGAGACACACAAGAAGGAGAAAAACCTCCTTAATCTCAGCTTGTTTACACTTGCCACTTAGGGAGAGTCTTTGAGGGAAGGGAAGCTACATAACCAAACCTTATGAGTCCCTCCCTGCTTTCTCTATTAGGTATCGTGCCTAATTACCTCCAACCTTTGCTGGAGGACTCAAAGACAGGCATCCAGAGAACAGACAGGCAGAAATTGCTCTTCTCAATTCAGACACTGGAACAGGAACTAAATCCCATCTTCAGCACCACAGCAGACAGCTGGAACTCAGCTTCCAACTCATGGCTATAAACCAGCAAACAATTACCTTGGGGCTGTAAATATTGATGAAAACTTCAGTCATCTCACTCTTCTGTTTCTCAGTTGGGCATGCTTCAGACTCAAATAGCCTAAGATACATACAAGTCTCTGCACCTGGCTTTTACTTCTGTCTGAACCCAGATTTCAAGGCTATTTAATGAATAAAGCAGGTGTGCTAGTATAAGGAGAGCATCCTGCTTTGCTGGTGCACGGGAGGAAGAGTTCAAGATTTCAGCATTAAAAAAAACCAAAACAAAACAACAAAAAGCACAGCACTGGTGCTACAATAGCATTTGAATATCGGAAATGTCAAAGTAGCTGCACCCAATGGATGTGTAAAGAGACAAAGCCAGTGCCACAGTCCTTATGACATGGACTATTGATATTAGGAACCATGGATATGGTCTGTGTGGATGTGAATATATGGGTCACAGATACTTCAGCGACGCTGTCTAATACATGGCCTATGAATGCAGTTGACCATAGCGGCATTCTGAGACCTGGTTCATTTGCTGGGATGTAGTTAATGACTAGTCTACTTATTTAACATCTCAGTTACATTCAAGACTGCTAACCAACACTTCCATCTGTTGAAATGACCTGATTTTCTCAGTGTTACCATCACTGCTCTTCCTATGCTTCCAGACCTTTAAAAGGAAAGGATTTTAAATACCATTACTTTCCAGTTTTTCAGATAATACACTTCTCTTAGGAGGCAAGGTGAAATAAAAAGCATTCTCTGCCATCAAAATCTCAAAATAAATTAAATAACTGTATCTTTTTATCCACTGTTATTCCCTATACTCACACTGCACAAAGCTATTAGACTAATGCCCTGAAAAATGTCACACAAAAGATGACAGAGGGCAAGATCCTTCACTTAAGTAGTGATAGGGGAGGGTGTCAGCAGAACTCCAGGACTAAACCTCCTTAGCTGGGAGTAAGGGGAGAAGATATGATGCACACGTTACATCCCTTCTAAAATATCCCAAACTATGGATACTTTAGGCTCAAACCCAACACAAAAGGTTGCTGTGCAGTAACACCTCCTATTTATTTCCATGGAAATTATAACAGATACAAACACACACTAACACTGCTCGATAGAGCAAATTCTCAGCTATAAATTACAGTCACAACAACACAGTCACCACCATCAGCCAATTCATGCAGATGAGCTGATTGAGACACTCCTCATCTTGTGGTGTGACAGCTGTGCATGGCCACCCAGAACGTGGCTTGTACTTCACGTCACTGTCACCACTGCTGAAACGCATCACCCACCTCCTCACTGTGCTCACAGCCACTGTTGGGTCTCCAGAAACATTTAACAAGTGCTGATGAATGTCAGTAGGTGCCATTTTTTTTCCACACTGAGGAATTCAGTGACACACCTTTGCTTCATACTCACTCCCATGTCAGACGCCATTCTATCAGACTGCCCCTTTGCTGCCATCTGTCACACAGCAACAAAACGTAATGGGATATTGATGGAAAGCTTCAACCTCTACTGACACACCACCAGGATTCACCTCTGATGTTGTGGGCCAACATAATAAACATGGAGATATTACTTTTGGAGCAGCCTTTGTACATCTTAAATAGCAAACCTCAGGCTACAGAGAGCCAGTCTGTAGCTCAGATTGAGCACTTCTCCAAGTTTGGTCGCAGAAATGGGTAAGATAGTAAATCTCAGTTACACAGACCAAAGTCTTGGAATCTGTGTGTCTCTCATGATGATTAGTATGGTACAAAACACATATATGGAGGTATCTACTCTCTTCTTTTCTTGGGACGTTTTTTGACACAAGTGTTCTTCTATGAAAAAAAATAATATTATGGGGAAATATTTGCCTTTTATTCTGGAGTCACATATTCAAAACTCAAAATTTTCCACTATCAATGCAAAGAAAATCTCCAGAGGTTGTCAGTCAGGTCTGGTCATCCCTTAGTAGCAGTTTTTCACACTGAGCTTTTTCTCCAAGAGAAAAACAGTGATGGTCCCTGAGTTGTCTCTCAACAGCACATCTTCACGGTGGCAGTTGGGTTCTAAGACTGTGGGGGTATCTTTTAGACAGAGTGGCCTGTGCAAAAATAAGCCAGAATGGTACAACTAGTCATTCCAAGATGACTTCAAAATTACTGATTTTACTTTTGATTTAAACTATACTGTGTTGTTTTCCAGAGCAACAAAAAAAATATATACTAAATCTGAGAGGCTCTACTATCTACCTCATCTTGATTAAACTGGACCAAAAGCCAGGGAAGTCATGGAGAGACGACAGTGACAAGATCAGACATTACCTTGTTTCTTCCCCCAATCCTTCCTGAGACATTACGACAAGAAGCAACAGACAAGTGGAGATTCACGTCACCTCACAAGAGCCAAAAAGAAAAAAGCGAGGGGACAGTTTTTCAGCTCATAGCGATGTCAAGAATATCATTATTTTTCCTTAAACATACAAATTAAATTCACAAAGGAAAATGTGGGGCCTCCAAGTACATCCCAGCCTTCACCTCTTAGCAGCTCTGCTGCATCCATCTAGAGAATGAAAAATGTCACAGCACCCTCCACGTTCTAAGAAAGCGATTGCTAATTCCAGACCAGACTGCACACTTGACCACCATATAGTTTGGTGTTCCCCTTCAGTTGCTCCTGTGCCCTGATGCTGGGTGATCTGTTTGGGATGATGTGTGAGACTTGGCACCATCAACTTACCAGCCTACAACCACATACAGTAACTCTCGGACATCCCAGCAGAGCATTAGCAAGGTGGTATCATACACACTTACACTGAAATTGTTTTGGCAAATGAGTGGTTGAATAAGATGGCACCAAAAGGAAGCTGAATGTTGTCTGATTACAAGCAAGACAATCTTAGGAGATATAAAGGAAGAGCTGCGCATTTACTACAAGCCACTGAAATGGATCAAGAAATAAACTCATGCACTACAACAATACCTCTATTGCTGAGGTAATATCCTGTGTGATAACATTATATACAACAGTATACTTGAAAGAATAGGTTTTGTTCATTAGTCAAGGAACTCATAAGTGAACCCTGTCATAATGTGGTATTAGCTATTTCCATACAGAGGCAGAAGCTATTATAATAGCATGAACTGATACAAAATAGCACCAGTTTCAAATTGAAAATATGAAACAAAAAGAGAAGAAAAGAAGAGCGCTCCTGTGACAGAACACTGATTTGGATTCTCTGTTCTGATCGCTTTCCAACATAACCAATATTTTCCTGCTTCTGGATGTGACTGGCAGTGATGTTATTAATGATCAGAATTCTAGAAATTGGTTTTAATTGATTTTAATTCCAAAAAACTGATCTCTAAAAATTTCATTTACTTCTGAAGAATCCCAATTCTTTCTCTTAAAAAGAGAAAGAAGCCACCTAGGCAAACCAGTATTTAAAAAAAAAAACATTTCTAAGTGAGTAAGGAATGCACTCAGACAAGAAAAAACCACAGAAGAGGAAATTAACTGCACACATGGGCAGGGATCAGAGCGCAAAATAGGACAGAGGGATGACGTAAAAAGATGCAGAACGCCAGGCTACTTTGGGCAGGTTGATATCAGATGGTCCCAAATGCTCTGATAACAGCAGAGCAAGCAGAGTCTGCCCTTCCATTACATGTGCCACCCCCTGCACTTTGCCCCTTTATTACACACTGCCTTCTCTTTAAGAGTGAAGAGCTTGCGGCCCTTTGCAGTTTAACAAATAGCTCTGTATTGTATTGCTGACATATTTACCTTGATACAGAAGATCTAAAACTAGACATATTATTCAGAAATACAATAAATACCTAGAAAAGATTGTAATTGTTAAGTATAGCAAATGCTGTACTGCTTTCATCACTCTCACAGGCATTTTGTTTCCTTTTTCAGACTGCCCATAAGGAACCAATCTTTCTGTTGCGTATTCAGTGTTAACCTGACGTTTATATTTAAGAAGCTTACATATCCCAGTACTTTCAACTTGGTTCTCTGAATAGAGGATAGGGTGGTAAGATGCTTTCAAATGATGGCAATGGAGCTATGAGCTTAAAGAAAGAGAGGAATCAACTAGAAGAGATGGGGCTGAAACATGCCAGCTGCCTGCACTCTAAGGACAACAGGGATTGCTGTGGCCTCTTATCAGTGTTTATATGTCAACACTGTGTAATAAAAACAAAAGGAATTTGAGCCATTGTGAGCAAGTCCATCTTTTTTTGTTGTTGTTATTTTTAAATTTTCTCACATTAATGATACAGCCCAGAAGACGCTGCTTACATTTCTCCCATAGTAACACAGGCATTTTCATCCTAAAACACAGGACAGTCATGGGTTTATGTAAGCTTGATTTAATCACAGAATCAGAACATCCTGAGTTGGAAGGAACCCATAAAGATCACTGAGTCCAGCTACTGGCTCCACACAGGACCACCAAAAATCAGACCATATGTCTGAGAGAGTTGTTCAGATGCTTCCTGAACTCTGACAAACTCGGTGCCATGACCAGCGCCCTAGGGAGGCTGTTTCAGTGCCTGATCACTCTCTGATGAAGAACCTTTTCCAGATATCCAGCCTGACCCTTCCCTGATGCAGTTTCATGCTGTTCTCTTGCATTCTATCGCTGGTCATCAGAAAAAGGAGATCAGCACTGCCCCTCCACTTCCCTTGTGAGGAAGCCATAGACTGCAGTGAAGTCTCTGTTGAGCTGAACGAACCAAGGGACCTCAGTCTCTCCTTATACATCTTCCCCTCTAGGCCCTCCACCATCTTTGTGGCTCTCCTTTGTATACTCTCTAATAGTTTTATGCCCTTTTTGTACAGTGGTGCCCAAAACTGCACATGGTACTGAAGGTGAGGCTGCACAGCACAGCATAGAGTGGGACAAACACTTCCCTTGACAGGCTAAGAATGCCATGCTTGATGCAAGCCAAGATACAGTTGGCCATCCTGGCTACCTGGGCACACTGCTGACTCATGTTCAACTTGCTGTTGACCAAGATCCCCAAATCTCATTCAGCAGGGCTTCTCTCCAGCATCTTATTCCCTTTTTAGCCAGGGTTGCCCCCTTCCAGGTGGAAAATAATGGCCCTTGCTCTTCTTAAACTTCATGCAGTTGGGGATTGCCCAGCTCTCTCATTTATCTAGATCTCTCTGTAAGACCTCTCCAGTCTTGATGGAGTCAACAGCTCCTCCTAGTTTAATATTGTCTGCCAACTTAACCAAAATACCTTCTACTCCTACATCCAAGTCATTCATGAAGACATTAAAGAGAACTGGCCCTAAAATGGAGTGCTGGGGAATCCTGCTAATAACTAGCTGCTAGCCTGATGTAACTCCATCACTATTATAACCCTTTGGGCATGACCCATCAGCCAACTGCTCACCAGCTGCATTATGTTTTTGCCTAGGTGTCTGCTGGACATTTTGTCCAGAAGGATACTGTGAAAAACAGTATCAAAAAACTTCACTGAAATCCAAAAAGACAACATCAACCTTGGTCAACTAGATGGGTGATCTTTTCATAAAAGAAAATTAAGTCAGTTAAATGGGATCTTCCTTTCACGAACCCATGTTGACTGTGACCAATGACCACACTGTCCTTCAGACATTTTTCAGTAACTCCTAGCGTGATTTTTTCCATGATTTTACTAGGCATTGAAGTAAGAGTGACAGGCTGACAGGCCTGTAATTACCAGGGTCTTCCTTTTTGCTTTTCTCGTAAATTAAAACAATGTTAGCCAGCTTTCAGTCAACTGGTATGTCTCCAGATTCCCAAGACCATTGAAAAATAACTGAGAGAAGTGAGAGAGGTCATGCAATGAAATTGGCCCTCTGAGTACCTTGTGATGAATTCCATCAGATTCTTTAAAATTATATACATCCAGATGGAACAGAAAATCCTGCACAAGTTCAGCACTGGCTGTGCATAGATTGTCACCACAGTCACGTTCCTCCACCCTGGGGCACCTGATATTGCGTACAGCCTTTTCACCCATACTCTCACTTACCCAAGTGAACTATCTATAATTCTACCTACATATTTCTCATTGTTTTGGTCAATAGTGTAAACTATATTTGGGCCAAGGCATCTTCTGGGGCTCTCTCAGACAATCCCAGAGCTCTGCTGGGTGACTAGCAGTGCAACCCTCTTGGCAAAATGCCCCTCACCATTCACAGCATGGACACACATGGAGTACACAGCTGCTTTACTCTGGGGACAGACATTTTTGCCACAGACACACGAGCAGCCCATGGACTTGTCCCCAGGTGTCATGGAGCTCCTGGAAGGATGGCCATATGAAGGGAATGAAGCTCGTGCCCTCTGCAAGCTTCCTGAGGTGAAGGACTAATCCCACTGTGTCAGTGAAGATGGTAAACTGAGTAAAGATCACACCTTTCTTACTAGAAATAAACATTTATCTCATCCTACAGAATGCTGAGGGCACTCACCTTTCAGAGCAGAAAGTGATGCTGGTGGGGACAAGGTGCACTGTCAGACTCCTGGCACCACTGGCGTGCAGAAAATGTCTGCTCAACTGCATTAGGTTCCTTTGCCACAGCATCACATTCATCTCAAATCAAACACTACAGAGTTCAACTTACAAAAATAAACCTAGTTTATTTTATGATCTGTGTTGTCAAGCAGACATATTTCACCCTACAGTGAAAGGCTCATGCCTTTTTTTTCCCCCTCTCTTTAAGGTAACTATCCCTCAGAGACTAAAGACACACACTGCATAATTACATGGGCTGTTGTAACCCCAAGCATGTTTTTCAGCTTCCTACACTTCACAGCAGGACCAGGTGTGCTGGTTTTCTTTTCTACTTATCCATTCTGTGAGGTTTACTTTTTTTATTCTCCGAAATGTTTTAGGAGATAAAACAGGTACAATTGTAAATGACTGCAATGCCTCATAGCCACACACTGCACATGCTCTGGACGTGGTAATGGAAGAGCAGCTACTGTTGGATATAACGTGAGAATTAGTGAAGAAAAACTTACATTTATACACAGCTCTTGCAAGGACTATTGCTTTTCTAGAAGATAACTATTTCATTTAATAGTTACTTTTGCGGGAAGCAAAATAATCACCTCAGAGACAGTCTCTTAAGAGATGATAAAGTAAATGTTCTCAAATTTTCTAACTGAAAACAATAGCAGAAAGTCTTGTCTTTACGATAGTAAAAATCACTTTTCTCTGTGCACTCTTCTCCCTCTGCTCCAATACACAGTTACGTAACTGCTTTCCACTTGAGATTTCTCGCCACATCCTTTGCACAAAAACCAGTAGTAACCCACTTCACTTACTCATATCTTTTCAGGGTGCTTTCTACTCTCAACAGTTTTCTCACCACAGTAAAGATGTATCTAAACAGACATTCAGAACCAGGCTCAGACATCTGCAAGAGGCCAAGATTCGGATTCAGTCTATGAAAAATCCAGCCACTGTGTTCTCCCTTTATTTGTCCCCATAACTACTGTTCCCTTGCTCATAAGCATGTCACCTTCAATGGCCCAGCAGCACCACAGCCCTTCCAGAGGCCTCTGACATCACAGTGTGTTTAGAAGTACTTTGTACATATCAGGTGATGGTTAGCATCGCACACACTCAGTGCATCTGGATCTCTTCTAGTTCAGGCTCCCCGTTGTCTAGAAGTTTATAATCCACCTTCCCATGTTTACATTCGGACAGCATTTTCATCCCCCTCCACACCTGTGGTAGTTTCAAAATACCTCCACTTCTGTTGTCCTCCCAGTTCTTGCCCATCTTGGGACTCCTCACCCAGCTTCTCCCAGCATTTCCCTCCCAGCACTCCAGCAGCATTCAGCGCTCAGTGCAGATTGCTCTTCTATTCCTTGGGGTGTCTCATGCCTTTGTACATTTGACCTCTCCCTCTCAGTTCAGCCTACCATGTCTGATTGCCTTGTTGACATTCTGCCCTGGATATTCTATGGCCGCTCAGACTTCACAGGATGAAACCAAACACCTCGTTCTTCCCTCACAAGGGGAAATTTCTGCTGCAACACCATTTCTGCTCAACGAAGTTTTCAGTACAGATGCCTTATACACCCCTCTCTGTTTTCTATTTTCTGACTAACTTGGCATTAAATGCAACTGTGACTTTCAGTGTGATGGCTAAAACATTTCCCATCTCCATTGGCATGCTTGTAACCTCCGGCTCCTCTCTGAGCTTTTCCCTTTTCATTTTTTACCTCATCATAATGCTGCATACACATCACCCCTTCATCCTTACTTCAGGGAGTCCATCTGCATGTCCAAATTCCTTCAGCAACTTCTCTCCAAATTAAATGACCACCCTTTGAAGATACCATAGGACTCAGCACCTGCCTCCAGCACTTCCTTTGGGTGCACTGCTATCTCTTCTGCTCTCATCTTGTGCCTTTTGCTAGATAGGTTAGTGGCCTTAGAATGATTTTGTCTTTTTCAGTATGAATTTTCCTTCCCCAGTTTTGTCAATGCCGAGAAAGCAGAGTAAAATCATGACTAGAATCCAGGATTCACAACTAGATTTGGAAGGTATTTCAGCATTAAATCAATAGTACTCCACTGGCTTGCCTATACTATAAGGATTGAATCCTGATCTTTGTATGTAGTACCAGAAAATGGAATAATTGCCTAGGTTGTAGGAGCTACAACCTGGTCTATGAACATAGCTGCAGGCCTGAAACCTATCTAAACTATATAAAGGTTTGGATAGGACAGTGAAGTTGGTAATGATGGAAAAAGGTGTGCATTTCTGTTAACAGGAAGAACTAAGCTATGCCCTCTTTTGGTATCTTCAGGCTGTACAACTTCATGGACACCCAGATATCCCTTCCTGCTTTTCGATACAGGATATGGAATATCCATGGATACCCCTTATCTTTCCTGCTGATACCACAATCACATCATAATTTCAGCTCATAGATAATCCTTTCCCTCCAAACTTCTAAGTCTAGAACTGGTACCAACCAGGGAGATACCAGCCTGAAAAACGATTAGGTCAGAGTCGAGCCAGCAAACCTGAGACTACAGTTTCCTCACTTTCTAATAGAAACTCACAGCTGTGTATGCTGGTGGAAAGGAAAGCAGTGAGGTTGTATTGGTATTACATCCTTTTAAAATGATGACCATGAAAGTTATTTGCATGGAGGTGAATGAAATCCTACGCCACAGAATGAGGAGGTGGAGATGGGTGGATGAGATGCTCTGGAAGTCTGGTGGCTGAAGCCTCCATGCCCTATTCTTTGTCTCTCTGGGGTTGCTGGATTATCCCCTTCCAGGAGGCATACTCTCCCCTCAGATTACCTAACAGTTTGAAGCTAAACAGTCAAACAAAAAAAAGGAAGTAAAGTTCTTAAATGTATATCTATTAGTCTGTTTGTAAGCATCCATGTACATATATATTCCACGAAAAGGGAGGAAAGCAATGCTCCTTTCTTACTGTGCTAAGATTTAAACCAAAGGGTTGAAAAAAAAAATAATAGCAAAAGACATAGATGCAGTCGACTTTCAGATCAATTCAATTAATCTAGGAGAGCATATTCTTAATAAATGGCTTCATTTGCTTTTAAGGATAAATAATCCATGCTAACAGCATGAAGCACCTGCTGCTGCTGTGCACAGCTCTTCATTTAGTATCTGTGGGGCTTACTGTCACCAGCAGCACATAAGAGGAAAGAAAATACTCAACATTTTGTATAGCATTCATCAGATTCTTCATTTTGCTGTAGTGGCATAGGCAGTAAGAGTGCTTAACCCACTGTGGGTTTCCAGGCTTCCCAGGGTGTCTGCACCCTTTACACTGAAAGCAATTTTGTTCTGCTTTAGCTGTGGTTTAATCCAAGAAAAACTATCTTAATGCTGATCCTGAAGAGACACGAGCAAAACCACAGTCACTTAATTAAACTGTAAACCTACAGTTGACAACAGACCATTAGATTCCAAACAGTATTTCCTTCTTTTGCACTAAGCAAATCCTGCCAGATTTGGTTAAATAAAATGTGTGACAATCAGTTTCAGAGACAAAAACTGAAAAATGAAGTGCCAACAACTGCTGAGAAGCCTCAGCTCAGAAAATAATAATTTCATATTCACATTTCTCACCAAAAAAGCCTTTCCCTGACCTTCAGAATACGAGATCCGCCTACTCCATCAGTTAGGGAGCTCTAAAGCAAGCGCCTTCGATCCCAAGTAACATGAAAAACCACACAGCAAGACAAAGTAATACAACATCGAACAGGAATGTAGGTAACATCTGCGAGGCTGGTTTTTGCCTGAATGCTTTTATCCTTCTTTTAGTTCTCAGTTTCACCTAATTGCTGACTTTGGCAAAATCCAAATAATTTGTCATCGTTGACTTCAAATATTGGCATTCACAAAACCATAAAAAGCACATACGTACCTCTAGCAACACCTGTGATCGATTATACCGTCACTCTCTGAATACCCTCTGGAGATTTTGCTCAGTCCCAAAAGGAGAGGGGGAAGGGATGAGAACAGTTGTCTGATGAAGAACACTGTATTAACTCCAATAAAAATATGATTTTCCCCACGCGTTTGACAGCATGGTGAAAATCATGCTAGCCGGATTCCATGCAAAGCAGTCCTTCCAAACACTGAGTTGAGTCAAGCAAACTCTACTGCAGCAACGATGAGGAAAAAGTTGATGTATCAAGGCAGAAACCCCAATCTAAAATTCAAGGGAATGGTAACAAAACAGAATCAATACACACAGCAATTTCTATAGCAACTGGGGAAAAAAAAAAAAGAAAAAAAAAGAAAAAAAAAAGAGTTGGCTCCTTAACTGCTAGCACAAAGCTTCTGTGGCAAATTAGGGGACCTGTCCCTACTGGCACTCCTCTGATCGACACGCTGAATCGATGCCCAGCGCGTTCCTCCCGCGCTCGCTCTCCTGCTTCCCCGGGCTCTGTGCAGGGCACGCCACGATCCCAGGCTGTGAGCGGAGCGCACACAAGCACACACGCGCAGCCCATGCCAGCACACATGCTCCTGCTCGCTCCTACACCCACAGCATCTCCGCACTCACCGTCACGGGCTTCCTCCCCGCGACTGCAGTTGCTGCAAATGTGTTTGATCTCCTTGCCTATGTGACAGTGTAGCACGAACGAGACATTGCTGTTAGTGGCGGGCTCCTTCAGTGGCTTCATCCTCACTAGATAGAAAGCTTTCTTTTTAGGTTTCTCTCCGCTCATGCCTGAAACAGAGCCCTGCCCGCTGCCAGGAGAAGGAAAAGCCAGCATCCCAGGCTGCCTGGCGCGCGTGCAAGCCGCCATCCGCTCGCTCTTGCCTTGGTGCTCATCTGCCACACGCCACAGGGATCACGGGGAGGGCTAGGGGAGAGGGGAGGCGGGCGGCGGCAGACGGCAGCGCTCCCCAGCTCGGCTGCCCCCCACGACCCTGCTGCTCCACCAATCCGGCCAGGCTGGGCTGGAGGATGCTCCGTGTCCCCTCCACGCTGTGAGCATCCTCCCTTCGCTCCCCTCCTCCCGTTCCCTGTCTCTGCTCTGGCAGCCCCTCCCCAGGTCTCCAGGCAGGATGCATGGGCACTAGTGCAGCCCGTTCCACAGTTATCAATATTTTATACACCAAGAGCCAGCCTGCCAGCTGGCAGAGGGCTGTGCCCCCCGGCCCCACATGAGGCTTTGGCAGGCCTGGGTGCTGCAGCCAGCTCCTCTCCTCTAAATCCCTTCTACCTTTTCTCCTTGCTTCTTTTTTAAAGCCAGAGGAGAGCCTCTGCCTGCTCCTGTCCTGTGTGTGGCTTGCAGTGACAGCTATTGACAGCAGCTGGCTGACATCTGAACAGGACCACTCTCCCTCACACTGAGACTGAGCAGCACACAGGGTTTGGAGCTCATCATGCACACCCCTTTCTTTGCCTCTAGCCCAAGACACAGCAGCCCAAGGAGCAGCCAGACAGCCCCGGGTGCATGCACTCATGTCTGGGTGCTTTCATGGCTCCTGCAGCCTGAAGGGAATTGTAAACCTCTGATCAGATGCCTTCCTGATCACCTGCTGCCCACATGCCCCAAAGCACACCCTCTTTCCATAGCAGAGCAAACAGCCTGAGCTGCCCATCCTGTTGGAGCTGAAGCTCAGGAAAGAGCCTGTGACTCAAGGATGAGGGGGCAGGAGAACACAAGGGACAGGATGCCTGCTTCCTGCAGGCTTTGGGGAGGAAAGCCCAAAGAGGTGGTAACCTCAGCTATTTTGGTAGCTGTTACAGTAACATGAGTACTGTTGCTTTAAATCTTCAGCAAGCTATCTGTTTGGCAAGCACAGAGCCGAGAGTGCAATTGGGGCAGGCAAAACAAGGTAAAACGACACCATTCCCCTTATTTTTAGCCTTTTTTCCATGCTAGAAGAAATCATCTAATTCCACAATTCTTTGCCCTTTTCACACCTTGTTGCCACATTTTCTCTAACAAGAGGCTACAATGGCTCTGATCCTCCTCAGCTGCATGTGAAGCAGGCAGTGAGAATTCTGCCTAAAAGATGGAGCAGAAACTTAAGGATTCAGTGCCTGATTTTCCATTTTCTCAAATGCACACACACACATACACACACAAGATGCATGCAATGAAACCACTGACCTACTTGTTCATTCTGATGCAGGTCCAACTTCTCACCTGGCACTACAGGGAGCTGAAGCCTTGAGATGTCACACAGCAAGAACTGCGAGCCTTCACTCTCCTCAGCAGCTCTCACAAATGAGACAAGGTGCTGTGAGGGCTTCATACCGTTCACTAAGCCATGCAAAGCATCCTGCACATTGTGCTATGGTTAGGCTCATGTTGAATGGAGTCAGGTGCCTCGGGTTAAGCACTGCCCTGAAGGACTTGATTTTGCATGGTTGTTCATCTAAAATTCTCACCAGTTTCATATTTAAGTGTGAGGAGAACAGGAAATGCAGCACTACTGAGGAGCAAGCAGACGAATTCCTGAAGTGTGCATCTCACGTAGCTGCAAGTTAATGCTCTGAGAAGCTGTCCCTTTGAATGTTTGATGCTGAGACAGTGTTTGCTCAATTGTATGTTTGGAAAGAAAAAGCTGAGAACAATCTGATCCCCTACCAGTCACACAGCAGTTTGGTCACTCACAGTGGATTCCCCTCTAACTTAATTGTTGCCTTTGAGAACACCCGTGATTCAGAAAATAATTAGCTAAGCAGAAGACATGGCCTGCCAGAATTCACCTCCTGAACTTCCTCGGAATTCAGTGCTCCTGTCATGGGCACCCAGCACTGCTGTGCTAGGGAAAAACATCAGGAAAGGAATGCAAATTCCAACATCAGCTTCCCTGCATTTTGGAAATGCTGTCTTCTGGGCAGTACTGGGGTGCTCTGCGTCACCTGTTTTAGGAAAGGAAACTACAGTGATATGTTCAGCAGAGCTGGATACCAGCTAAGCTGGTTTTCAGAGGCAAATGGCCTTGTGCTTAAGGAACAGGGTAGGACTCGGGGCATGAAAAACTGGGTCAGACCATCAGTTTTTTTGCAGTCTCCTTCTGTGACCTTGGACAAATTACTCACACTGTCTTGACATCTCAGCTCCTTTGCTAAAGAGCAGCCATATCAATATTTCTGCTTCTCAGACCAATTCTATGAAATCACACTGCAAGGTGCTCTGAAAGTATTTGCATATGACAGGGAAGGAACAAAAACTATTCAAATACTGCTCTCCAGAAGGAAACAAAAACACTTTCCATTAGGCTAAGTGTGAATGGTTCACACAGTTTGAACTTAATGCTTTATTTTCAAAAATCCTTGGATTTTCTTTCAAGTGTTTCAGTCCTTCTCTTTCAATTCTTTTTATTCTGAAACTGTAAAATACACCTCAGATCTGTAAACAGTTTTGCTATGTAAAACCTTCTGTTTTTTTAGTGACACCATCACTATCTCCTGTCCTCAAACAGGTTTTAGAGACGAATGGGAGCAGCCTCCTTCTCTATCTTCATGTAGAGACTGAGTAAGATCATGTGTGTACTCCTAAAAGTCTTAAGCAATTTGGTCCAGGTTCACAGGTCAGTGGTACAGTGGGAGAACAACCGAGTGTTTACAGGAATGGACTGAGCTTTCTCAAGCAGATCCCAGGAGACTGCAGGAGCCCAGCTGTTTGGGGACATTTAGGAATTAAACAACTCCTTCATGGCATCATATCCACGGATTCCATGTGGATATGAACCCAAAATTATCACAGAGAAAGGTCAGTGCGTTTTTTCTTGCAGGTGCTATGTATTTTAAATGCAAACAAGTCCTGGAGCCATCTGCCAGTACATCTCTTACAACATGCACTTTGCTACAACATGCAAATTGCCTTCATTCCTAAGAGCTGTCTTACAGAGAATCTGAATTTCACACAGCTCATAAAACAAAAATATGTTTAATTATGATCTGCGTAATTATGATGAAAGCTGCCGCTGCTAATCAGTTCCAGGACAAATAATGTAGAATGAACATACTACAATATTTCTGCAGAAAAGGACTTGCTTTGTCTTGTTTTTAAAAATAAAAAAATAAAAAAATATATATAAAAAAAAGCTTAATAACTCTTCCACTGCCTCAATATGTGCCTGAAAACGCTGGCATAATTTTATTGCACAGTGGACACCAAAATCAATGAAGAGGAAGTCAGTAAATCAACAAACTTGAGTTTTCTTCCCACTCCAAATTCATTTCTTGTATAGCCTTGGGAAACCACGTGTGAGATCAGTTCCTCCCACCTCAGCCTTTCCCATTCAGAAAAGTGCCACTTTCAATGTCCATAGAGAAGCATCCCCTTCCAACAGACAGCTACTGAGAGGAGGACTCATATCTGCACCAAAATCTTTGAGGTTCCATGCTGTTTATCCTGCAACATGACTCCCTTGCCTCAAATCCCCTGGCTGAATCTTTCTTGGGCCACCATGCTCTCAAATAATCTGTGAGAAGCAAAAAAGGATGCTGGAACTGGTCAACCAAGAACAGTCAATTCTCCTCAGAAAAGAAGATTTCTTGTTACTTAGTTCTCCAAGCAGTGTCATTGCTCACCTAGTGCCAGTAAGGACACCTCTCAAATCCTCACTAAGCTTTTCAGCCAAACCATGGGAGCTTCTCTGCAGGCAGGACAGGTTCCATTCTGCTTCCAGAACAAATAAATGGACATCAGAAATCATGTGGAAGCTTCACAGCCGCATCTTCCTTGAGTGTCACACTGAAGAGCCTGTGGCTAAGTGCGCTGTCCTGGTGGCTGCAAGTTCAAAATGCTACACAAACCCAAGTCTAACAAGGCAAGATTGCTTTTCCTAAGCAGTTTAGCCTTTCTAACCAAAACATCATGATTCACTTGTTTTACTGTCTATTTAGACAGTGATGTTTTTGCAGGGATGCCTCTGTACTTGGCAATTTTATCTAAATATTTCCATATCTTTCCTGTTTCTTCTGCCCACTGTACCACGAATCCAGTGAAAATAAAAAAAGAGATAAAAAATAAATTAACTAATTACCAGCTGCTCTGGTGATTAATGCATACATCTACATTATATTACACATATTCAAACTGATCAGCTTGCAGAGAAGATGAAAATATGTACAGTCTGATCAACTGATAGCAACAGGCAGACACCAACACTGCACCCCCTTTGGCAGCATCAACACATTGGATGGCATGACATGTAGGGAGCAGCCAAGGGCTCTGAGTTTGTTCAGCCCAGAGCAGAGGAGCTGAGGGGAGGCCTCATGGTGGCTGCAGCTCCTCACAGGGAGCGGAAGGCAGCTGTGAGTTCTGCTCTGTGTGACAGCAACAGGGCCTGAGGAACGGCATGGAGCTGCGTCAGGAGAGGGGCAGCTGGGGGTGAGGGAAAGGGTCTGCACCAGAGGGTGTTCAGGCCCTGGAACAGGCTGCCCAGGGCAGTGGTCACGGCCCCAAGTGCTGGAGTCCAAGGAGCATTTGAACAACATTCTCAGACACTGAATTTTAGATGGTCTTGTGTGGAGCCAGGGGTTGGACTTGGTGATCTTTGTGGGTCCCTTCCAATTCAGGGTATTCCATGATCTACTCATGGACAAGAAATCCCCCAGGTCCACCTCAAGATAGCTAACATTTGCCAAAGGAGTGTTGTCAGGTGGAGAATCCTCCTGCTTGTGACAAAACTGGACATGCTGCTCACCAGGCAGTTGGTGCAGCGTTATCTGGCCTGAGATGGAGCTCCAGGGTGCAAGGCTGACAGCATTTCTGTGTGTTTCTGCTTACTGCATGGCACATCAGCAAAACTAGGAGGGCAGGGAGGAGGGAGAATCAGCTTGAGACTCCTGCAAGCCAAAATAGAATATGACCTTTTTAGTTCTGCAGCTATAAACACATTCTTAAGCAACAATCCCATACTACTCACAGTCACAAGCCCCAGAGAGCCAGGTGATGAGTGCTGCACAAACAAAAACAAACTGAAGGGAGAAGAAAGGAAGGAAAGTGCTCTGTCTTGGCCATCCTGTGTTTAGCAGAGTTGCTGAAGCATCTCATGGCTCATTTTTGCTCTACTTGCAGGAATCTCCACGTCTTGTGCACACACTTTGCCATAACGGAGCTTTCTCCATATTTAAGAGAAGCCCTGATTTATTTCAATGTGATGCCATATGGTGTGATAAAAATGAACAGAAAAGGTTACACACATAAAACACATAAGCTTACAAACACCTGTTTGCCACAAGTGTGAAGCACTGCTGATTGTGAAGGGCTTCTAAGGATAGAAAGGAAGATGCCATCATACCCCGCAGGACAGACGGGAAGTTGCTGAGCTGCCATTTGAATGCTGAACGGTGCACACACACAAAAACCAAGACACGTATGTGTAATTAATTCACAAAGGCCTGAGGAAGCTAAGAGTAAACATCAGCAGCGAGCCAGTGCGGAGTCTATCTGTAAAACAGCTGGGCAAGCAATCACTCATTCTCATTAGATGACAATCAAAGGAAGAGAATCTTTATGCTGAAATTAGAGGGGAAGTTCTCCCTAGCAAAGTCACTGCACGTCACTCCTGTGCTCCCAATTTAGATATAGCTACCACCTCGAGGCCAACAAAGCAGTTCTGAAAACCTCGGTGCAATTACGAGACTGAAACAAAAGAGAAATCTGCATCTAGTTCTGCCTGGCCAGTTCAGCAGCTCACACTGCTGTACATCAAAACATACACCAAAACACAGCAGCATTGTTGACCTGAAGACTTAAACATGCAGCAGATTGACACTGGAAGAATACCAAGTCCAATACACGTTGTGGATTTTCACTCCCCCCACCCCCAAAATACCTCTTCCTTTCTGCTCATAAATAAAGAGTTCTGCATCTTCTCCTTCCGCCAAAACCAGAGCCATCTTATATATATGCACGGAAAAACACAAAAAGAACGGCACCACTATAGAACCAAACCCACAGTCAAGTATCTGGCGGCATCTATCCCTCCAAACAGGGTTATGTTCTCCTACAGCACGCTAACAAAAGCTCAGTGAGGGGAAAAGGGAGAGCACATTTGTGTGTGTGCGTGCCTAGCGAGCCCCTAGGGGATGTGACATTGTCACAAATGCTCCTAGTCACAAAAATGACAAGGAGACGGTCCAGAGGAGTAGTCCAAGACTTTACAGTAAAGGCAGGCCAACACTGGCTTGCCCTGGGTGACAAACAGGCAGAATGGTTCTCACATCATGGGTTTGTTTTATACCTTTGCTTATGGATGCAGTAATAAGGCACTTGCGTCCTGCTGGCTCCAAGTAATACTACATCTAAAAAATGAAGTAAACAAGGAAATGGGAGGATTCCTGAGATTTGCATTACAATTGTTACATAACAACACAATCAAATGTTTAGCTTAATGTAACGTGGAAAACACAGCAGAAGCCCTGCATTTTCTATGTGCAGAGGAGCAATTTGGAATTGTGGAACTGATCAAACTGCGTGTGACAAACTGTCGACTTGTAACAGGCTTTTCTGGAGACGCCAGCACGCAACGACAGCGCAGTACAGCTAGTCACAGTCAACAGCTTTCAGAACATCACGAGGTTTTCTTACTATTTTCTCCAGAATAGTACATGCCTCAAGATGGGAGAAACACTTGGAAAAAAAAAGGCTACTTGCAATTGTTAGTGCCTAGGAACCTTGGGTGATCAACTTCAGGCATGTGAAGAAAAACTCAGTCTTTCTAGATATAACACTTTACATATCGTGAAACTCCATCCCTTTTTACAGTGTGTTGGATAGACATGATTATCACAAAATCCCAGAGGTCTAAGACTTTCCATTCCCTGCCACAAGCATTCAAGGACTGAGCTGCACACAGTGCTCTGGCTGCCTGGTCTTCAGAGAGGTTTGAGTCATCCGGCTTTAAGGAAAATTTAAGAAAATAGGTCAAACTGAACTTTCCATCACAGGCAATTGTAATGAAGTCAATCAGCTTGCCACAAGCATTGCTCTCAGCACAAGTTGCCCCTGCACTTCTGCCAACATGACTAATCAAATTAATTCCTGATGATATCATGGCTTCCCAAAGAATACACATAGGCTACCATTCCCTGCCGATAATCTGTAATTTCATTGTCACTTCTTAGGTCCAAACTATGGTGAAGGATAAGACTGTAGAAATCTTTGGTGAAACAGTGCATCCAGAAAAAGTAAGAGTGTGGTTTGAAATTGCTAGACAGACCAAAAGACTTATTTCAAAGCAATTAAATGGACAGTTATTATCTCAGAAATTCTCTACTGGCTACTGAGATCACCAGTCTAAAGCAGACAAAGTTACATCAGAATATAATAGGGATGACTGGATTTTTTGCCTCTATAAATGACTCATATTAAGTCTGTTGCTCGTAGTTCAGAACAATTTACTTGAAGGTCAGGAGTGTGACTGTGCATGCAGAACACTCGTTTAGGGAATACTTTCATTTAAAAAAAAAAAAAAAAAAGAATAAGAAGAGGTAAATTAAGAATAAGTTTTGCAGACTTTGCCCCAAAGATCTCACTTGTAATAACATTTTATACACTTGCTCAAACTTTCCAGGCCTAGGTCTTGCATGGGTCACTGGGCCAGCCATGTAGAACTAATGAGCTTTCATCTCAGTTACACTGCTTATGACAGATCCTCTGGTTTTAAGGGCAGTTGTGTTTGAAGCAACCTGAGAAAGCCATCAGCTGTAAAAGCTGTAGAAGATGTTCATGTGGGGAAAGCCAGAGAGCAATTCCAGTAGATTCCATTCCATCAGACCCTGACCAAGCTCAGAAGAAAGACAGGAGACTAAGCTGAAGGAGCAAGTGATCTGCTTGCAAAGTAGTACAAGTGATGGGCAATTCAAATGATTAGGAAACCAGGCAGAGATTCAAGAGGGAACATAAGGGTAGCGGAAGCAGCAGGAAGAGAAAAAAGATGATGGGAAGGAGGAGGAAAAGACAGAAGATTAGACAAGCAGTGAATAGACGTTACACTTTCAGGGTGCCTTTGAACTGGCAGGACTTCAGAAGCTTCCACACCACTGAAAAGCTCTTTGTAATTACAGCTGCACAGTGTGGGAACCTGGAATACCCGAGTGACTGCAAAGGAAGATGAAGGCATGCTGGCTGGAAGTGGAAACTTTCAAAAGCATATGCTTCCACTGGGCCTGACAGTGGCACACACCATCAATCTCTTCACTTCAATGAGCACCCACATTTCTCTCAAATTAGAAAAGAAAAAAAAAAAAAGACAACACAGATCTCCAGGAACAGCATACAGTTTCCATACGTTTATCTCAGTGAGCTAGCAGCTCAAGGTATTGAAATGAAGCAAGAAGCCTCTGACAATATAATAAGCCTCTTTTTCAATCTCTTCCTCCTTCAGCACAAACACAGACTCCTCTGAACAGCATGGAAACCTGCATGAAGAGTCTTTCTCCAAACAGCAGCAAAAGAAGGATTCTTCCTTCCTTCCTTTAGTCCTCTATTATCTTTGTTGCAGCCCAGCCATTTTCCACCAGTCAGATTCCTACCTCTTAGTTGCTGCCTGTATTTTCGCTGTGGACTGGGATGAAGCACAACATACACAGTGCATTTGGGATAAGTTTGGCTTTGCAGCATTTCCATACCATCATTTCTTACTGTCCCCGGAGTTTAACGCAATCAGGCTAGTCTCTACAAAGCAACGGACAAGACACGTGCCTTCAACACATCCTTCTGATGAAAGGCCCTATTAAATATTGCTTCCCTCCTTAAAGCTCTCAATAGAAATCAAAAATCAACAAAAGAAGCGAGAGTGTGCTAAAGGATCTGAAGAAAGCGCTGTATAATCAGTTCTTGATGAAATCCTGGAACATATTAAGTGAAATTTGCTGAGCTCCCTAACATCTGTCTGTTGGATAATTATAAAGCCTAAAGATCCAGATTGGATTTTAGTAATTTTTTCAGGATCTTTCAGAAAAGAAGGAAACACTAAGCCCTACCATGGCTTAAATCTAAATCAGCTTTCTCAGTGATGTACTGTCATAATGTATTAGCTATATTACTCCTTGAAATCTTAGCCATCGTGTGTGCAAATTATAAGAACTTACTACTAATTTTCTGTGTGGTTTTTTTTGCTTTTTTTTTCTCAGTTTTGTTTAGGTCTTTATGGATCCAACTGCTCCACAAGATCCAGCGTGATTCTGTGCTGATCGCAATCCTGAAGCAGACAAAGGACAAAGGTGGGAGTAGCACAAAATATACAAAAAGATTTTGCTTCTACTTAAAGTTTGAATAGAATTTGAATGCAGGCAGAAACCCAAAGTGGAAAGTCTGCAGTACAACATACATTTCATTCGCAGTGGAGAAAATGCAGAAAAATGGTGGAAATACCTACTTCAGAACTTTTTTATTGCTTTGTGTTACAAAAACTCCAAGGAATCCCAGCAGAACTCAGGAACATACAATGTATGTATGTATACAATGCATTCTGAATAAACATTTCAACAAGCTTTTTGTCTTAATGACCTTTTTCTTCAAATTTTCTCTAAGCACAATAATCTTCTGAGCTCAAAGCTGCCCATCTTTGAGACACCAGTATGGCTCTAGGTGCATCATGATGTCAACAGCAGATGGGTTTTGGACTATGATTGGAAATGTATTGATAAAGTTTACATTAAGAGGCCAAACACATTGATGTTCCTTGCACCACTACGAATAACTAAGTATTTTTTATTGGGCAGCATTTAAATAAGACTATGCTGGGGAGAAGATCCAGGAGAGAAAACTGTTTGCATTCTCCTGTGATGCTTGCACAGGATCACACCCCTCTGCATAAGAAGATATTTCACCTCTCCACAACGGGTTGTGGCTTAGAGGTAAGACTGCTAATTACTCATCTCCAAGCATATGACCAAGTTGCCCAGGAAAGGATGAAATTTGGTGCTTACCAACACTGGGCTGAACAAGTCCCTGAGCATGGGCCTGTTTTGAGCTCCTAAAATCCCATCCCACCTAAGTTATTGCACAACTTTAAAACATGCAGTCAATAATATCTTCCTCTGACTTGTAAACCTTCATGCTAACTATCAAAGGCAATCTAGCTTATGGAGATGTCTCCTGATTTAAAAAAAAAGAAAAAAAGGAAGAAAAATAGAAGAAGATGAAGAAACTTATGCCATGCCATACTGCTGCATTCTATGCCTGCAAAGCAACCAAGCTTGACAGCCTGGGTAATAGTTTTTAGCTGCTTGGCTGAGGTACGTCTGAGGTTGGACGTGACCATCCTCACAGCCCTTTGTTACGAAGCTGCTGAGTTGCACACATGAGAATACACCTAGTTTGTCAAAGCTTTCTCAGAGAAACCCTTTCTTCCTCATGGAACCTTCAACTTCTTGAGAGATCACACACACTATAAGCTGCAAATAAGGTTTTCACATCAAGGTGCTGCTTTTCTTCTGGCCCTATTTTCTAGCTGCTTTGAGAAATCCTGAACTATGCACGTTTTCTAACTACGCCTTGTAACCTTCCCTGACAGAGGCTCATCCATCACTTCTGAACTGCTTCTGTCTGATGTAACGTGCTCTCTGTGCTCTGGTTGCCAGAGGACAAATCTCTGGGCACATACAACAAGTATCACACAAAGTGTGTGGCCGAGGAACAGCTTCCTTGATATCTGAACAGAAACACAGAAGTACAAATGAAAAAGATTCCAGCTCCTGACAATATAAGGCACTAACAGTCACTGCATGTACAAGAAAATGTGAGGCTAATCTGGCCTCCAATAGGAGGCATGGAGACCAATAAGGGAGGGAACAAGTGTTTGCTTTGCTCTTTTTCTTGTTCTTCTGACCAAAGCAGGACTTAACAGTGAAAAAGGTGACAAAACAAGAACACGAGTTGTAGAAAACGAAGTAGCTTATTATAAAACTATTATGAATAGTTGGCTTGCTGCTTAGCTAAGGGATAACGAAGTTAGCAATTAGAGATGATGAATGGTTGAAGGGGTTTTATAATGATATGAAACGATTTTCATCTTCATATCAGGCACATTGAATTCAGGTCAAGTCAGTGCCAAGTGAACGTGAATGCCATATGATTTATTTCATCAGGCTGCATGGAATAAGCTTGGTCTCTTGTAAGCTCTTTAGGACAAAGGCTTATTCATAAGTAATTATCTGTAATAAAGACCTCAACCTGCACGAGGAGCTGCTTTATACAAGGTATTTTTCAAACAGCTCAGCCTGGAAAAGGTAGTGATTCAACTAGATAGAACTGCAGAAGTATCACCTTAATTTCAATATGACAAAGAGAAACTGGGCATAGCTTGGCTTGTGTCTTATAAAACTGTGTGCCAGAGCCTGACTTGAAGCCACATCAAATTACAAGCTACGCCTCCTGCTTGGGCATTTAGAAATTGCACAGTGCACACTGGGCACAACTGAAGTCTTTGTAAAGAAGCAAAGAACAAAGAAAAGGTGCCCTTTTCTAGTCACAGTGTTCACCAGCAACTAAAGAGCCTGCTTTTGCTCTTACAAGTCCAGCAGTGAGAAAGAGAAGGCATATTAGCTAGTACCAAGGGAAGGCAGCAGCTTCTGGCTCACTAGCAATAGATATAAACAACATCTTCACACAGTCTACCTCTTCTGCTGGGTTGCAGTCATAGAAGCTCTGGGATTTTCAAGTCACAAGTTATAGTTCAACTCCTTACCAGAATATTTTTAAGCAACTCAGACTTATTAGTCCCCCATTTTTTTATGTGTTGGGAACAGTAAATGTAGCCATGAGTAGACAGGTTAGAGGTAGTGCTGAATGCACACTGGTAAAGGGGCCAAAAATCAGTAAAAAAGCTGGAGGACAAGAGGAAGGTAGGGAAGTAAGTTTGGGAGATGTATGATCACGTTGAGTAATGGGACTTTGCAAACTTTCCCTGGGTCCCTAAAATATTACCTCAAAGCCAAGCGCACGGAGGGGAGGCAGGTGGGAGGTGAGTCAGTCTTCAATTCCCCTGCTGATCTGCACAACCCGAGCTACCGAATATTTTGTTTTGGCACTTTGCCCAAAGAGAAAACAGTTGCCATTATAAGAAGTTTGAAGCATTGAGTTTAGAAGCAGGTTTTGAGGACTTGTAAATGAGAAACTTTGTCTCCAGGGCAGGAATGTGCTAATTCAGGTATGACTAAGTAACATTAATCAAAGCATCTGAGGGAGGAGGTGGAAGAAAACATCCCCATGGCTACAATAAAAGCACTGTTTTGTAAGGAGGATGAAGTAGAGACGAGGGAAATCTGGCTTCGGGTGGCACAGGTAGAGATGTCTTTTCCTTTGTTTCTCTGTCTTTTCTCCCCATCCTCCAAGGAAAATAGAGAGAAGCAGGCATTCTGGACAACAGAGCAATGAGGACCTGTTCCAGCTGGATTCAGGTGAACAAGTTAGAAGCTAGCTGAAATGCCAAAGGGGTCATGGAACTTCTTTATGCTCAGAAATAATGCCACATTCTGTTACATTATCTTTTCATGTTTTCTTCCATTAAAAACTTATAGATGGTTCCTCTTCACGTTATCTTCTGCCAAATTGGACATAGACCATGTAAGGAAGTATTTCTGCTGCATAGTAACGACAACATTGGGACCCTTCTATAAACATCAACATTTTTAACAGTCCCAGGATATTCAAAGGCTTGCAGCTGCCCAATCAGGGGTGACGATGCTAAGTTTTAGAAGATAATAAATCACTCAGTGATTGACGAGGAGAACACTTTGGGGGAAAGCAGTAAGGAGTAATGGTCCTCAGGATGCTGAGGAATGAAAGACAACGACACTGACCTTTGTTTTTGTTCATAGGTTTTGAAATTGAGTACGGTCATTCAGATGCAGAACACCGAGTTCAACCATTTCATGGAAGCAGCACAGAAAATACAATCTGTCTGTGCGTGTTTAGGGGTGGTTCTCCCAGGCATCAGTAGATTGAGGAGATATGGCAGGCCTGGGACATTTGCCTCAGTTGACAAGAAATACGGGACACCATAATGTCGTTTAGTCTCAAGGGTCTGAACTGGTGTTAGTCAATGCTCTGCAACTGAACAACTCCCAACTGTCCACTGGTTAGGAGGCCAGGCAGTAAGAAAATAGTACCTGGAGTCAACACAAACAAAATACTGTTTAATGAGCATTTTAATGGTGATTGCAGAGGTTTTCTGTTTGTTTTTCCTTCTGTACATTTTCACTTGCTTTGTGCACTTCCTTCTGTACCTTTGGCTCAAAAGATGGCTGGGCCACTGTGTCAGATAAGACACAAGCCTTTTTAAAACATGAAACCATCCTTCTAATACAGTAGTCCTAATAAAGGGTTCTGATAATGCAACCTTTGCAAAAATAGGTTTTACAGCAACAACAGATCTTTGCAGTTGTGGTGACTTAAAAAATAAAGCAGAATAGGGAAAAGTGACCGTGCAAGCTTTGTGTCTGGATGCTTGACTTATAAGCATTTATAATATACCTTTATAACTTTAATCTTTAGAAACATTCCTTGTAGATTGCTGTGCTATATGCAATACATTGAAATTCAAACCAAAGATCCTGAAACAAACCTGACCGCAGGCATTAACAATGCTCCAGTAAGTACGCTGAGACACTTTAATATTCCAGGTCAATGAAGCTTATTCTAAGCAAAACATCTGGAGCATTGTAAATCCAGCCTTCTTTAAATACTACGCTGAGCTTCTATTCATTTAAGATTCCTTTCCATCGCACTCCTAATCAACGGCATTTTGCAAACCCATCTCTTGTACTATCTCCCGCATTAAAAATTAAATCTTCCTTTTTCTCTCTCGTTCTGTCAAACGTAGTTTTTCAGGGCAGAATGTTAAAATCCTAATTTCTGGTGACTTGTGCTGGCATTTGATCCACACACAGAATTTAAATGTTGGTACATGGTCAGAAAGTTTTAAAATTCATTCATACCTTTGCTCTGAGCTTTTTTTCTTTCTCAGAGCAGGACGGAAACAAACATTTGTAGCATACAAGGCTTGGTTCAGACCTAGGCTAAGGAAATGAATCTTCTTTGCTTCTTAAGCTTTTTAAAGGGAGTCACTCATATCAGAACTGAAATGGAAAAGGGAGGAGTGCTTCTAACCCATTAAGCTGGTGAACAATCATTTAAATAAGCATCCAGTGTATTTTGTCTGCATTCAACTAGATCAAACTGGAGAATCTCAATCTTTGGAGAATAAGCTTTCTTGGCAAACTGATATTACCAATTCCTGTCCATAAGACTTTACACAAGCAATGTCCCCTCCTTACTCTCACTGAAAAAAACACTACTACAGAACATTTCTCCTATGCTCAGTACATCCAATCTGCTGCATTCTCAGCCTCGAGGTTTAAAAGCATCAGCAGCACTGAGGCAGTGCATCTAGTCCTGAAAAGCATACAATTCAGGCATATTTTCTACCTCAAAAATCTGTTCCTTTCACATGATGCTTTGAGGTCTTTCCTAAAGCAGATGCCCAAAACTGATGCCTGCTTGATAACTGTCCTCTTTCACGCTCAGAAATTCCTCTTTGGCCTTGCCTTACAGTAAAAATATCTTATTAAACAAATCTGTGTAAACTCATCATCAGCTCTCCTTTATGCTATAAACAGTAACTACTATGAACTTAGTAAACTAAAAAACTATATACAAGTAAATACTTATAAAATTAGCCCAGATCAATGTTAAATTAAACTCTCCACTGTGCTAAACTGGATGCAAATACATGCAAATATTGCTGTAAAATGTCTATTGCATTGCTCAATATGAAGCAAGTGATCCCAGGACCGCAGATGTAATTTTCAAAGAAAAACCACTTATAACCTCTCCAGCCATGCCATAGGTAGTTGTTCACAAAGAGAATGTTTGATTTCAGTGAGGTTCATATCGCGTAAGGATGGCTTCGTTTGTTGTGCTTTACACATAAGTATTTTATGGATACACAGCCAGGAAAAGGTACTACTCAATCCTGTCCTTAAGTGGCATGAGCCCATTAGAAGGGTGATTTCTAGAGCATTACTGAAACAGTAAAATCTCTCAAGACAGACAACAGCCAAAAGTGTAGCTACACTGTATAAACAAACATAAATCTCCCAAAGAAAATATTATTACTTATAATTGAACTACAGTACATCCTGGAGGACATACAGAAGAGAGATGAGGGCAAGTCACTGTAATAAAAACCCAGGAAAATCTCTGTCCTATTGCAGATGGGTGGTTTCTTTTTAATGGGTAAATAACTGAGACAAAGAAATGGTATGCACAAAATCATAGGGTATCTAAGAGCTGCAAAAAAGGGAACAAGTGAGGGCAGCTTGCTTTCTGTGGTGGCTCCAATCAGTTCTTATGGAAGATATTTACTTAAAAGCCTCCCGGTATCTCTGGAAGAAGGGACTACAAGTCACCAGTGGCACAAGGTCAAGGACAGGAATTTGCTTTTAGAAGATACCTCTACACAAGGCAACGCACGTATCCTTACCTGGAAGAAGTGCTGCGCCGTGCAGACATTCTGTCATCTAGCTGAGAGAAGCAGAAGAAGAAAGAGCTGACTTTTGCCAGCTTCCCTAGGATTTGTGGTAACAGCTAGCAACCGCGCGTTGCCATTTGAAAGGAACGAGCGAACGTGTGTGGGCTGTGGCAGGCTGTGTGCCGGCTGTTATGCCAAGATGCAGAAGCAGCATCTCAGAGGTGGCTTTTCAGGATATTCATCGTGGGTTCTTCTTATTTATTTATTTCCTTCTCTAAAAGTGAACAAGCAACCCTATTCGGGCTCCTAGAAGAAGCCACCCAAAGACGGTGCTTCCAGTAATACACAGACTTTTTGGCTATGGCACAGATCTTTGGATTTTTTTTCAAGCTTTGTAGTAGCTTTCATGCATTACATACAAAAATGAATACATCGTTTGCCTACAGTATCCCTAAGGGAGCAAAGTTATTGAAGTCTGAAATATCTTCATCCCATTTGCTGCTTCAGGGCTGATTGCTAGCCTGCACCTGCCATTCATGGGAACTGAAAGTTAGCTGGTCAGAAATAAAAGCTCATGAAAAGAAAACATGTTTTATAGAAATATATGAAAAGAAAAATCTATTATTATCCAGTCACATCAGTGACAGTGAGATCCTCCCAGCTTCCCAGCCAGGTACAATTAACAATTGTTACAAACAATCAATGACTTAATTAAAGCAGTAACTTTCCATTACATTTCAAATGGAATATATTAGATGGTGGAGAGCATTGGAAAATGTAAAGTAGTACTTATATTTAAAAGATGAGCAGGAACAATAGCAGGTAAGGAGTGTATGCCTGAGCGCTGCCCGACTTCCTAGCAGCACGCAGTGCCAATTGCTGGTGTTGCTGCATCACACAGAGGCTCTTCCACGCTTGTGGTTACATATTATACTCACACAAAGAGACCCGAAGACCCAGCAAACTCAAAACACGAGTCTTCCCCCATGCAGAAAGTCATCTAACGAGCCAAGCTGCTCCAAAATGTGTGTTTAGAGGCACAGTGATGAAATGTAGCATGCAACTGCCACCAACTGATCTCTTCCTCTAACCAGCACATTTGGAAGTGGCTGAAAGACAACGTGACTCCTATCAGCAATCACTTTTCACTTTGAACACTGGATTGCTAATACTTAGAGGTTTGTGGGTTTTTTTTGGTTGCATTTTTAGGCTGCTTATTAGTAAAGACTGCTGGTTTCACTATCCCTGTGAAACAGAAGAAGAGGACAGGAAAAACAGGGAGCACACTGCCAAGCACAACTGTAACTTCTGCATCTTTACATGAATCCTACTGCTCAGCTCTGATTTGCTGCAGAAACATAATTTTAGCTTGGTGTGAGATACTCATTTGTATCAAGGACAATTGATAAATTGATGCCTACCATAAAAGCCAGTAATATCTAGGGCTTTCAGCTTTTGTGGTTCATTATGATCTCAAGAGTGCTCAGGTCTGCATCCAATTATGTGTTGCCAGAATGTAATTTCAGTATCAAGTAGAGATTGTGAACTTCTTGATTCTGCTCAATAAAGCCAACAAAAACCATCATTGTTGAGTTTCAGCTGAAGCCCAGTCCCTTCTTCATCTGACAGCTGGGCATTTCATTACAACAGGAGCTCTTTGGATGCTCTCGGAAGGATAACACATGGGTACCAGAAAGCCACTGCTTCTTTGATGAAAATGCAGCAGAATGCATGTACTCTGAGTTCTCCTTTTTCAGGGTGATTGGAACAAGGGACTTCATTGGCAGAACAGTCACCCCACTCAGGTACAGGGAAGGTGCCCTGCTCTGGTACCCCCCAAACACTAAGCATGTTTGTCGCTCAGATAATATATATTCCATATTTTTAAAAAGACAAGCTTGCATACAAAAAAAGAACAGGAATGTATTAGGAAAATTATAAATCAAGCATCTCTCTCTCTATCCCTAAACAAGGCCGAGTTGCTTACTGTCACCCTCCTCTGGACATATCTGTCAGCTATATTGTTAACTGCTTGGATGCATGAGATGTAAGCAAGACAGGAGCAACCCATCCCCTGCCTTCAAACACCCCAAGCACCTACCATGCTCACTCATCTGTGCCGAACTCAGTATAGAGCTCAACACCCTCAACTGCTGGTACACTTTCCAACCTTACTTGTAATTTGTTGCTGGGAGACATCCAGACCTACACACTTAGACAAACATGGACATGTTAGGCTGTGTAGGGATGGGGTCAGGAAAGCCAAGGCCCAGCTTAATCTAAACTTGGCAAGGAATGCCAAAGAAGAACACGAAAGGCTTCTACAGGTACCTCAACCTGAGAAAAAGAAAGTCCAGCAGGGTGTATCCCCACCTCCCCCAGAGATTGATACAGGCAAGTTGGTAACAAAAACCAAGGAGAAGGCTGAAGTACTTAATTTTTTTTTTGCTTTGGTTTTCTCTGATAACTGCTCACCACACAGCCCTCAAATGTTTAGTTTGGTAGGAGGGGATTGGGGAAGCAACATCCCTCCCACTGTAAGTGAAGATGACGTCTGAGACCACCTGAGGAACATCCATAAGTCCACATGTCCCGATGAGGTGTGTCTCAGTGTCCTGAGGGAACTGGCTGATATGGTTACCAAGCTGCTCTCAATGACATTTCAATAGTTGTGGCAGTCAGGTGAAGTCCCTGGTGACTGGAAAAAAGGCAGTGTCACACCCATTTTTAAGAAGGGTAAAAAGGATGACCCGGGGAACTACCGACCTGTCAGTCTGAGCTCTGTGCCAGGAAAGACCATGGAGCAGATTCTCCTGGAAGCTACACTAAGGCTCATGGAAGAGAGGGAGGTGATAATGGAGCACCAGCATGGCTTCACCAAGGGCAAATCCTGCTTGACCAACTTAGTGACTTTCTATGATGGTGTCACTGCATCAATGGACAAGGGAAGAGCCACTGATGTCATCTACCCGGGCTTCAGTAAGGCCTTTGACATAGTGCCCCACAATATCCTTCTCTCCAAATTGGAAATATGTGCATTAGATGGGGTGGACTGTTCAATGGACGAAGAACTGGCTGCAGGACTGAGTCCAGAGAGTGGTGGTCAATGCCTCAATGTTTGGATGGAGGTTGGTAATGAGCAGTGCCCCCCAGGGGTCACTGCTGGGATCAATACTCTTTAATATTCTTTAATGACATTGCTGGTGGGGTCAAGTGCACCCTCAGCAAGTTTACAGATGATACCAAGCTGCAGGGTGCAGTCAACACACCAGAGAGATGGGATGGTATCCAGAAGGACCTAGACAGGCTTGAGCAAGTGGGTCAAGGTGAACCTCACAAGGTTCAACAAATCCAAATGCAAGGTCTTGCACCTGGGTCATGGCAACCCTCACTACTAATACAAGCAGGGGGATGAAAAGATTAAATGCAGCCCTGGTGAAAAAGACCTGGAATACTGGTGGATGGCAAGCTGGACATGAACCAGCAATGTGCCCTCAAAGCCTGGAAAGTCAATCATATCCTGGGTTGCATCAAAAGAAGCATGGCCAATAGTCTGAAGAAGGTGATCCTGCACCTCTGCACTGTGCTGGTGAGGCCTCATCTGGAGCACTGCATCCAAATGTGGAGTCTTCAGCACAGGAGACACATGAACCTGTTGGAGTGCATCTAGAGAAGGGCTAGAAAACAATCCAGGGGATGGAATACCTCTCCCACAAGGAGAAGCTGAGGGAGCTGGGGTTGTTCAGCTTGAAAAAAAAGGAGGCTCTGAGGTGACCTGATAGCAGCTCTTCAGTATCTGAAGGAGAGCTACAGGCAAGAAGTAGACAGTTTCTTTAGCAGGGTCTGTGGTGATACAACAAGGGGAAATGGCTTCAAGCTTAAAGAGGGTTAGTTTAGCTTGGATATAAGGAAAAAGTCTTTTACAGTGAAGGTGGTAAGGCACTGGAACAGGCTGCCCAGAGATGTGGTTGATGCCCCATCTCTGGAGACTTTCAAAATGAAGTTGGATCAGGTCCTGGGCAACCTAATCTAGCTTACTGTAAGGGAGCTGGATGACCTTTAAAGGCCATCTAGTCCAACTCTAAGGATTCTGTGATTCTATGATTTACACAATGCAGAAAGTTGGCCTCAGAAACTGAGACATTCCTTTCGTTCATTGATGCTATAACCAGTTCTAGATTGTGTCTGTTTTAAGGAGAAAAATTTATATTGCAAACTAGTTCCTAATATAAACTTAATATTTTTTGCACACTGGGAACAGATAACTTTTTTTTGCTGTATTATCACATTCAATCTCTGAGGCTTTGACACAATGAAAGCTTCCCTGTAATAACTGCACAGAGACTTAAAAAGAATTATGTTCCCCTAATGGAATGTCACCAGGTTGTGATTAATTTGCCTTCCCTTGAGGTCTCAGAGTAAGATGACTTAAAGAAAACAAAAAGGCAAATCTGAAGCCTCAGGTTTTCAAGTATGACTAGTAACTATGAATGGTCCAACTTCAAGTGCACTAAAGATTTCTGAAAGCATGGGCAAAAGTTTTCTAAAAGGCAGCAATCTTTAAAATGTGCCCACCTGACTGTGCTGAGAAGCGAACAAGGCACCAATTACTTGGAAAAAAATAAGTCTAAACCACACCAATTTTCATCTCCTTTTCTAACACAATCCCTAAAACGAAGCCATGGTTTTCCTGGAGGCACAGAGTCATGTACATGACAGAAGTAAGGTTGTAAGCACATCAGTTACAACAACACTTTTTCAGAGAAAAGTAGTTTGCACACAAGAAAGCTTGAATACAAAACAGGCCAAAATCACTCCAAAACGACACAAGAGACCGCAAAGACTTCAAAACAACTGACCAATCTAATGGCTTTCAAAAAATAAAAAATGAAAATCAAACTAACACTATTCTTCAGAGAACTCGCACATCAGAAATAGAAAAGCAAACACATATAGGGTTGGTTGCCAAGTCATCAGTTCTCCCATCAACTGAGTCCCTGCACAGCTCGCATGAGGGATGGACACAGTCCAGTACAACTAGGGAACAAGTCAGCATACAGCCTTCCATTGAAGCAGACCTTTTAGGGCCCATTCTACATTGGTGGAGGAGGGGGTTAATTTCCTTGATTCATTTATTTTTAGGAAAAATAACAACTACTGTTAAACACCATGACATCCAGACTGGACTTCTCCCACTGTTTCTACTATTTTAAGGCATCTGTAAATAACTGATTACAGTGCCACCACTTATTTATATCTACAGATGGCTTCTTGTCTTGGCAGAAGGGGGAAAACTACCACCTCAGGCTTAAAGGAAGTTTCTCAAGCAGGCTTGTCACTCCTGCTGCTTGTGACTACATGCTTAAGCCTTAGAGCTACTGCATCTACATGGCTTGTGAAGGGAACAAAGTTTCTTTCATGTTGAGATAAAAATGCAGAACACAGAACGCTATACTAATTGGCTAAATACACTGCTGGTGTAAGACAGCATAAGTCCATAGAGCTGAACATGTTGGTGACATTTACTCTGACTTGAGGTCTTTCCTAATAAGAAGAGTAATAAATACAAGTCATTTGGATGACAAGCCTGCCTCTCTCCTCAAAGAATAATAGAGTGATTTGAGTTGGAAGGGACACCTAAACATCACTTAGTCCAGCTCCCTTGCAACGAATAAGGACATCTACAGCACATCAGGGTGCTGAGAGCCCCATCCAGCCTGACCTTGAATTTCTCCACGGACAGGGCATCCATCCCTGAGCAACCTGCTCTAATGCTTAACTACCCTTATTGAAAACAACTTCCTTATATCCAGTCTAAATCTCCCCTCTTTTAGCCTGAATCCATTTCCATGTCCTGTCGCAACAGACTCTGCTACAGTCTGTCCCTTTCTTTCATACAGTCCCTCCTTTAAAGCCTTCTCTTCTCCAGGCTGAGCAGCCCCAGCTCTCTCAGCCTGTCCTTGCAGGGGAAGTCTCTCACATCATTTTTGTTGCCTCCTCAGGACATGCACTAACAGATCCATGTCTCTCCTGTACTGAGGACTCCACATCTGGATGCAGTACTCCAGGTGCGGTCTCACCAGCAGAGTAGAGAGGCAGGATCACCTAAGCTCACATCACCTTCCAAGCACACGTGTGTGTGCAGATGAAGGCTTCTCAGGTCTCCTATCTTGCTGTGAAGTTAGCAGTTACACTCCATCCATAAAAAACCTGAGCAAGACAGGTAACTTCAAACTATGGACGAGCTTGAGAGCAGCAGCAGAATTTACTGGCTTTTCCAACGCTAGCGATCCCACCAGAATCCTACTGTGCTTATTTCAAGACCTGAAGTTTTCCCTTGGAGATGCATGTCTGATCTGCATCAGGTCTCCAGAGAGTAGGTCAGACTGGCCTTTGGGGAATGGAGAAAGCACATCTGGCTGGTTGCATTATTTGGATGTTTTCAATCTACTCTGCTTAACTGCTTATGGTAGCAGGACTAAAGGAAGAAAAGCCATAGCTTGTTTTCTTCTCAAAAAATTTGGTCCTTGTTTTCTCCTACATAATTCTAACTCCCATTAATTATTTTAGATATTTAATGAAGACAAAAATACTTCCAATATTTATTTTTGGTAAATTAGAAATGAGAGGCTCAAAAGCCTCATATGCTTAAACACACAACTTTCTTTCCTGTTTGCTTGTTTCAGATTTGTTTACAACAGATAAAAAATTAACAGAGGAGTTATCTACTACCCTTCATACTTCAGCATTAAACGTGGAGGTTGGTGGCCCTGCATGTGGCAGGGGGGTTGGAGATTCATGATCCTTGAGGTCCCTTCCAACCCTGGCCACTCTGTGATTCTGTGATACTCCTGCCCCTGAAAAAAATCAGTATGGCATAGTTGAGCATAAAATAATACCAAAATTTTTGGCTGTCTGGATCAGCAGTATGCAGGCAGTAAAACTGAAAGAAAGCTCATTAGCATGACATAACAATCATTTATAGTAAGTAAGATTTAATGTTAAGTACCGCAGCCTGATTAATCTGCAGATATTTCTATTAGTAGGAGAGGTGCAGTACAAGTCCTGAGGTTTAGTTCATTGCACCACATTAAGCAAAAGGTGGGAAAGGTACAAGGAGAGACAGATTCATCCCATCTAACTCCACTGACTCGAAAAGCTGATCCATTTCATTCTTGGAGAGGCTCTGACCTGATGTCAAATACATGCAGACTGATGGCTTCTCCTGATAACCTTTCTCCTGCAGGATACTGAAGGTGCTTTGGATTTACTATTTTAAAGCATTTTCCCCACTCCATTTCTCAGTGTATATAAAGTATGAAGATGAAAAAAATGAATGTTCAATGCTTCAAAGTATTTTGGGATGAATTCACACTTATCAACTAGGTGAGTACCAAAGGGAAAAAAACAACCACATCACAGAAAGCGAGACTTGCAACCCTGCCTGCCATTACATCTGAAAAAGGCAGTGCATTTTGAAAATATATTTCTATTGGAATGGTTGGTCTTGCAGTGCTCAGCAAAACTCAGCAGCTCACTGCAGAAGTGATTGCACAAGGTCCCTCTTTGCAGGGAACCTTCAGATCTCTTCTATAGCTTTTAAGACTAGCAATCTAAATTCTCCAGAGTCAAATCTTGCTTACTTTTCCACTGATCTGCTGAAGGATGAAGCACCATTTTAACACTAAACCATTAAACGGAATACCTTGACATCCAGAAGACCCTTTCCAGCCTCAAATATTCTTAAATGCTAAATAGTGTGGGTTTACTCAGAAATTAACTTTGCTACACTGGAAAATAGTCCAGAGAAGAGCTGTTTAACTCAAGCTGAAAATCTCTAAAAAAGCAGATTTAGAAAAACATTTTGAAAAAGGAAAAAGAGAGTAATGCTCCAGTTTGTTTTGATACAGAGTAAATCCTGGACGACCACATGGGATCCTCTTTCCTACCTCACTGTCTTAAAACAATTCAAAGTAAGACACAAATTAGTTTCAAGCAAGAATATCACTTCTTCTCTAGCATGGGCTTCCCCTCACCTTTCTTGAGGGAATGGAAACAACCACTGAGCAATGCCTGTCTCTCAAAAAATGTTCTCTCCAACTGCAGAGGTTTTTTTTCCCCACTATAGCTGCACTCAAAAAAGTCCACAATGTTCTCTTCATTTATCAACAGTATTCTGAATCTACGGTGATCTGACAATTAGTAAAGAGAATTAGAAAACCAAGCACATTTTGCAATAGATGCTTAGCACAGCCTTAGTCTTAAGTGGCTCAAAACAAGAGTTACACAGAGGCAGAAACACTGCAGTGTCAGTCAGACTCGCAGCTGCTGTTAGCTCTGTTCTACAGCTTCCCCGTTCTCTAAGTATAATCCTGCAGACTCTTTTCCCCACTTTCAGTTCACTGCTGGGCTGCAGGCTTTCTAACAAGCATATCTGCTCCTTTACCAGCTTGATAGGCTCTGAAAAGCTCTGAAGACATCTTCTGTTGAAGACATCTTCTATCAGGTAGTGCTAGGACTAGAAAGCTTGAAGTATCGGGATTTTACTCACATGTGCATCAGAGTCACTTGCAGATCCAGGAAAAAAATGTTAAGTTCTAGCTTGTTTCTCAACACACTTTACCAGACCGTAACCCCTCAGTTGGGCTATAATTCTCTTCTAGTCAACATATGCAAGATTGCTCTGGGGAGACCTCATTGTGGCCTTCCAATACTTGAAGGGAGCGTATAAACAGGAGGGGGTACAACTGTTTACGAGGGTGGACAGTGATAGGATGAGGGGAATGGTTTTAAACTGAGACAGGGGAGGTTTAGGTTAGATACTGGGAGGAAGTTTTTCACACAGAGGGTGGTGATGCACTGGAACAGGTTACAGGATGAGACATTTCCACTAGCTGCCCTCCAAGAAGACGAAACAAGAGACAAGACCAGCTGTATCTCAGTTTCAGCTGACCACAACCAGGGCCACAGGCTCAGTATAAGAGAACAGAGCTTTACAAAGGGCCAGCCCTCCTTAGGAGCACCAGTGTGGTAGGTGTAGCTCTGTTAATGTGTCAGTAAGGGCAGCAGGGTTAGGTCCCCACTGCAGCTGTTGGGTGATGCAGTCACAGCTACACATATGAAAGACGCCTTCTAGTTATCAGAGCTTTAGTTGAAGCCTTTTTACTGTGAATATCTCCACTGAGAAATAAATGCAAGGAAAAGATTTGGCAAACACTGCAAACCCTGACAAAGCTCCAAACACACAGCACTGTGAACAACACAGTTACTGTGGAGGACTACCAGGCATAAACCACATTTTGTGTTCTCTCAATGTTTATTTACAAACTAGTTTATTTATTTTTCAGAAATGACATCACCCACCAGCAAAATCTTTCTCTGTAAAGTAGATAGCCATACAGCAACTTTGTCAAAATAAACACCAGAACCACTACTCAAACTAGAAGCTTGAATAGCACAAGAGGAAAATGGAACTATCCTATCTAACACAAGGTTACGTCACACCCTGCCAGGAAAATAATGAAGTAATTAAGAGAAAAAAGCTGTTTGTTTGTTTTACAGCGATGAGTTAGTGGTTAAAATATTGGAGGATTTATTTTGCTTTTCCAGTTCTTTCCCAAACTACTTCTTCAGTGCTGGCTAAGTTGTTTAGTCTTTCTAGACTCTAAATACTAATATTTTAGTACTTGGATGTCCAGTATGGTTATGGTTGTGTAAGTATCCGTTCTTTGGCCACAAAGAAAGACAGCAGAAGTACATTGAGGAGAACACCTATTTTGCTCCACAGCATGAGCACACGTGTATTACCCACATAGGTCTATCATCACAGCATCCAGTGCCAGCAATCAGCCTCTCCACTCCCAGCCATGTTTTAGAACAGCTTGAGCAGAAACCCACATGACAGCTCATAACTGACCCATACCTGTTTCCTCATGGGAAGAAAAACCAAATACCACTGCTCATCACTGAGAAAGATCAGCAGACTGATTCTACTCTTAAAATCCATGATCAAAACTGCCATAAAAGACGACCAGTCAATTTCTTGTGAAAGCATCTCCTTGTTCACCTACAAAAAAATATTGTTTTTGCACTCTACTCTCAAATCATGATTCCTCCCCAGATCCTTTCTGCACTTTGATAGATGCTGCAGTTCTGCATAATCACAGAGCATAGAACAATCATAAGATGGGCTTGAAATGCAAGCTCCATTTCCCAGTGCACTCCCTACTGCCTTTCTGAACAAAGCTTCTCTACTCTCTCTGCTTGTGGTCCTCCTGCAGTGAGTTCAAAATCAATGTCAACAATAATAAGAAAAAATAAAAATTATCAGCAGAAAATCATTTCCCTCTGTTTTAGCATTTTTTTTTCCCTATCCTTCCTAAGCTTCTTCACAACAGAGGACTGAAAGAAGTTGTTTCAGGTCTTCTGGATAACTTTTTATGATACCTTTATCATGCATGCTGCTCTTCAGCAGTTACTGCAGATCTCAATTGCAGTTGGATTTGCAAGTCAATCCTCTATCTGTAAATCCCAGATGGCTCAGTAATTTTTAGCTCAGCTATTGATCTCCTCATTCATACATAGCAGCTTCTGGGCAAACACACCCAGCTGCTATCATCATCCACATCTGACTGCCACAAGCAGAAGAGAGGACTTTGCAAACCCAAATGCTATCGATTAATAACATCACCACTAGAAGAAATAAAACCAGGCTCTAACAAGTGCAAGGCTTGTGCATTTGCCTACCTGATAGAGATCACAAGGCTCAGTCCACACTCCCTTTCTCACTCTGCAACATCTGTGCTTTCTGAAACTGAGCAACTGCCTCCTTAAGTCTTGTGCTCTGAAAACCCATCCAGCCTTGCGGTGCCAGACAGCCCCTTCTCCTCTGTCCTCAGCCAGCCGCAAAACAAGTCACAATTCAATGACCAGCTCCCATATGAAAGGAAGATACGGAGGTCAAAACAATCAATGCAATTAACTGTCCCAAAAACAGCGCAAGGATTTTTGTAAAATGGGAACATTCAGTTTTTAATCTGGCCCTTCCCCTCCCCCCTCCCCTTCCAATATATTAACTATAAATGAAGAGGGTGCTGGCATATTTCACTCCAGCTGCTTTCTCTTTCTCCCTCTGTCCTATACCACTGCAAAACTGCGAGAATGGATTTAGGATCCCATGAGTTTGGGGATGCTGGACTGCTGCTTACCTCTGTGAGGCAGCAACTCCTAGTTCCTTGCTTAGGTCTCCAAGGAACCCTTCCTTCTGATATGCCTTAGGTGAAACCATTTTCAGTGACAGAAGTTTGTTGTGGGGGAAAGGAAACAAGCCAAAAGTCCGGCCAGCCTGTGCTCTCCCTCTCAGAACACTGAGGACCAAAAATGCTGCTTCCATGTGGCTGCAGTGCTAATAGGAGATGTCAGAAAAAAATGGCATGGGTATCACATGCTACCACCACACATTTGTGTTTTAGACACTGCCTGTTGAGCTCCTTAAAATGCAGTTTGTCTCCTTCTGCAGGGAATTACTCAGGCAGCCTGTCACATGGCCTGCAGCAGCACAATTACATAATTCACTCCAGGATAAGGCTCTCCAGGGTTCAGGTTGGGGAACCAGAGAAGATAGATAAAACCACATGATGACAAGGGAACACAGTCTTAGTGCAATTAACACCTTGTAACTCTACCAGCTTGCACTCACACTGGGCTCGCTGTCTCAGAAAATCTTGGCTACATAGCAGTGTAAACCTCACCTAAGTTAGAAAGGAACTTACTAGTATAGGAAGTTGAAAAGAAGTTAGCAAGAAGTCTGCAACGCATTCTCAGTAAGAGAATGGCCATCAGGTGGAAGAGAATATTATGTTAGTTTATCAGATCTGGGGAGAGCAGAAGGTTCAGTAGTATAAATGCAGAAGAAACTTCTAAATTCCAATTCCAATCCCATACGAGGCTTCTCCAAGGTTTAAAGGTGTTCACAACCAGGAGAGCATTTCAGGGTTTCATAAAGTCTAAAGTGATCTGATAAAGACATTTAGAATGGAGATGTTGGATTACAGCACCTCTATCGTAATGCTAAAGAAGGTTTTTGCAGTATAAAGTAGATATAATCAGCATGGACTTGTTTATCTATGCAACTGCAGCAGAGACTCTCTGGCCTTTTGTCACGACAGGAGTTTTCATTTGATTTAGAACTTAGTCCAAGCCATTTACTCCCAGTTCCTGCCCAAAGTTTAGGAACATTTGGATTCATTGCTTTGGTGCATTTGAGTGTAGCGATAGATTCCTGCAGCTACAGGTCGGACCTCCATCAGCAAAACCAGCACTGATATTACAGAGATCTTGGGGTCTGGTGGATGCTATCACCTTCCCTTTCCACATGTGGTTAGAGATATTCCTTAGGTTAGGACCACCCAATGCTCCATTTGCTCCAGTTGGTAGATTCAAACTCATTTTCAACTTCTTTCACCAAACTGCTTGTCATATTTCTTCCCTGACCACAGTTTTGTTTTTTGTCTTCTTTCTGTTTAAGTTGTTAAATAAGGAGCCAGTTTCATTTTACGGATTATTTCACACAATTGTCCATTCATTCTCCTGCACAATACAGGTTTTACTGGTGCCTCTCCTTATCATGAGGGATATTATTTACTATGCCAGAAGATATCCCGTTGCCAGCCAATGATGGCAGCACTGTGCCTTCTCTCATCCATGATTTCTGTCCCTCTGAAACTACCCTGATCCTATCTGGCTTGGGGCACTCATGCCTACAGGGCTGTGCAGCCCACCCAAAGCACCCACTGATCACCACAAACCATCATCTTCCACTAAGGAGGCAGATGAGGGGTGACTGCCAGCCATGCCCATGAGAGCCAGTGCTCCATAAAACATCTTCAGGAAAAAGAGGCATTATTAGGAAAACATGCATACCTGAGCATGCTGTTCATGTAACATGCTGCTATTCTGCTCCAGCACATTCTCACTTAAGAGCAATACAAGCCTGCACTGATCTCCCAAGCACAGAGCACCTTAAGCTGGAGCCCAGCTGTCTCTCAGAATTTCCACACTATTTTCCTCTCTGGAGAGCTTCACACTTTGGGTATGGCACCACCTCAACACTGCTCTCACCAGCAATCTGCCATCTCCTTACTAACACCACTCAGCCCCACAAAGCAGGCACGGGACAACCAACAGGAAATCAACATTCACTGTGAAACTGAAAGAGTGCCCACAGGGTGAGTTTGGTGCTGGACATCTAAACGAAAACTGGCATGTATGAAAAACCTTACGAGAAAAGTTGACAGTCTACTCTGATTTCTGTGATCATACTGTCCTAAAGCTATTGACCTCTGGAAGGAGCACAGAACACTATTTTAACTTCATATTGATGATTGTATGTTGTACTGCTGCACACTTTGAATCACTAGTGGAACAAAAGACAGTCAGATGGGTTTATGCCACAAAGTATCTCTCCAAGTGTTAGGAAAGAAAGACCTGACGCTTGTCTCACTAATGTTTCTGCAGTTCTGATGCATCATGTAGTTTCATCTCCGAGGCCCATGCTTTAAAACTAAATCTCACCAAAGATACGAGATTCTTGCATGGCCTCGCAGTCCCTGGAGATGGGCTTCTAAGAAGAATCTCTATGTGAAGTCACACGTGAAGTCTAGATGTGCTGCACACCGAGAGGCTGAATATTTGTGGCAGCTATCATCATTGGTGCAGCTTCACTGGATTCACTCGACTCAGTACAGTGGGTCCATTTTTTTTTTGCACCACAGCAATAAATAAGAAAAAATAAAACCCGTTTCATCAACTAAGTCAGATCAAAGTGGAAAATGGGTAAAAACATCCAATGTCAAGCAGGGATTACACAAAACGGTCAGCAATACTTGAGTTTTTCTAGAAGACTTATTTTTAATGCTGTATCTCAGAGCAGCAAGAGCTGTAATTTTTCCTTTTTCTTACTACTAGTGCCTTCCTATTTTAAAATAATCCCAAATCTTGTCTATTTCAAACTCCTCAGCAATAATATGAAAGTAATGCCTAGCAGAATGTTAATGACACAGATTTGCTGAAGATTAAATTTGATTAAATGCTGCAAAGTAATGGAGCAAGTCAGGGGACAACGAAGTAATGAGGGAGTTTCTGAACTCAGTCTTTTGTCTGTAAAACTTTAAGTAATTTATTAATATAGTTCTTATTATAAAGTATTTCATACAGGCAGCCTAAATGAGTGTTAAAAGAAAGTCCGCAGCATAAATATTCTTAGCATTAGAATGCTATATGTCAGAGAACATTCACAAAACAAAAACATCTTGGAAACAATAGCAATACAGCTGCTTTCCTTTTCTACAATGTTCAGCAGAAAAAGAAAGCAATTAATCCTTACAGCATTCCTCTGAAACTCAGCCAGAACTTACTGTTCTCCTTCTTCAGATAGGCAGACTGAGGTAGGACAGCAAAGTTGTTTGGCTAAAGATACAGGGAAAGCCTAAGGGTGAAAAACAGAGGTGTACAGCTCCAAGCCTGTTCCAGTTCTGGTGACTCAAGAGGTTGCTGCAATGTTTTCACTCACTCATTCTCTGTGCAGAGCCTGCCACAGCGCAGACTCCTTCCTACCTGGCTGTAAGACAAATCCTGGTGCAACTAATTTGGCGAAGATCTTCATGTTGTGCAGCATAAATGAAAAATGAGGCTATCCACTGTCTCGTCTCCTATACGGTTTGGCTATCCACTTAGTGACACAATACTGTACCAAAGGAATTTGGGTGCTGTGTGACCTCAAATCACAAGAAGCATAAATTCCATATAGCACATGCACACATGCAAACTTTCTTAACAAATACTTTTGTTATCACATACATCCCTACTTAAATACATAAGCTTTTCCCAACTCCATCCCAATTAGAAAGGCGATAACTCTATACTGAAGGCCAAAAGTTTCTAGGAGAAGAGAAATGTCTTTGAATCTATGCAGACTAAGTACACTGTTCAACCACAAATGTGCACTGCATCCTTTGTAACACACAGACAGCTAGATTAGGACAAAAATACACACTGATTTGTTTGGCAGTGTATGAGTTTCCCCCATCCAAACAACCAGAATGCTGCAGCCAGGGCCATAACAAAAGCAAGACAATGAAAATGGCTGGTTTTTAGTAACCTTTGAGAGTGGAATGATAAATGGGAGCAAACATAGCTAAGTTCTGTCAACTGCTTTAAGAAGGTAGGCTGTGGGCTCATGAAATACAAGCAGGTAGCATTCAGAAAGAAAGGAAGAAGCAGCAAACATGATCAGTCTCGGCTTCAAGGTCAAATCTAACAGCAACGGCAGAAAAACAACTCAAGTCCTAGGGAGAAATCATTAATGTGTTGATATCTGCATACCTTGGCTACAGATAATGACCAGCAGCTGGAAACCAAAGCAGCTCACTTGTGGTGCAGTCACTGAATACACTTCTTTAAAAGCTCCACACTGCTTACCTACGACACTTTGCAATGAGAGGAAATTCAAGAAAATTCCCATTAACCTAACACTGGATCTAAATATAAACAAGACACGTATTTTTTCTTTTCTTACTTAAGGTCTGGAACTGCCAATGCAAAATAGAAAGTCTGGGTTAAATACTCTCACCTTAGCCTGCATATTAACCCACTGTATTTGAGTGCTGCCACAGTACTAAGTGGTGATAAATAGCAAAGCAAGATTACCAAAACCAGTTCCCAGCTTTAACACTGATACTGGTTACAGGGGTCATTAGAAGCATCTTCATCGCCCATCCTGGTGGCCTTCACAAGGGTACTGGAAGAGGCTTATCCCTCCCATTTTTTCCAGATGTGCATGTATAGAACTTGCTGCAAGTTACACAAAGGAGGTTTTTCAGTGGTATCAAGGGTAATGCTGAAGAGAGGTGCTTATGCTTTCAGATAGCGGAAATGAACACAAGTGATAATGATGTACTTCAGAATGCAAAGTTCTGAGAACAGGTGACAGTGGGCAATGGAACGGCCAATACAGCACACAGATAATGACAGAATATCATGCAGGCCCACATCTTCCCTAATACAACTGCAGTGAAGTGCAACAGGGCAAATTCTATGAAGGTAATAACAGAGAGAAGTGAAGAGGAAAGCTTTGTTTGTTAGAGAAAAAGCTTTCTTCTGAGGGCTGAGGAAGCTCACTCACACAGGACTTCAACTCCGAGTTTTAAGTTCTGTGCTCAGCATGGTATGCAAGCAAACCCTTAATATTTAGTACCTGCATATATCCCATGGCCCTGAGGAGAGCGAAGAACTGCAGCCTGAGTGAGCTGATGAAGAGCTGCAAGCTCTTGAGATGGTCAGTTTTTCACAGAGCTGGGATCATGTGGGTGCAGCAGCAAAATGCCTTGGAAATGATTATTCTTTTGTATTTCCAAGAACTGAAAGAGACCGAACGAATAATCTTTTCTGATCCTTCATTTAAGTAGATTAAGCATCAGAAGATGCATGCAGAAAGCACCTCACCCCAATCCCTCTGAGCTTCTACAACAAAGAAAGTACCCAGGAACATCCAGATTGGTGGCTAGACATCCTCGTGCAAATAAAATCTCCAAAAGTCAGCAACTATTCTACGGAGAAAAATATGCACTATCTGTGGGGAGATTCTGGAAAACCGGTCTGTGGATTTATCCTGACTTTGGAATACATGTACCCAATGAAAGTGTTACTGAGTGCTGTGCAGGCCAAGTTTATTGTCACAAACAAACCTCAAAGGGCTGAATCTGAGTTCAGTTTCAAGTGATGTGGATTTGACTCATATTTTAATTCCAGAGCTTAGTCTAATCCCAGCTGTGAACCATAAGGAGAAGACTATGTTGGTGGAGTTCTGAAATAAGCCTGCAGGCTCCTCTTCCAGCTTCCTCATCTGGCTTCAATAATTTCAAGCAAAATCCTCCTCCTAGTAGTAGTTATTTACAGCTTATATCTCTTTTAAACTCTCAGATATTCAAACTTTCCAGACTGTAGGGACTGCCTAAGAAAATGCAATAAAACACTCATAAGCTCCTCCACTGTATTCAATGTAATATCCAGCAGAAATAGTGACTTTCCATCATAACACTCAAAGGGCCACCACAGAAGACTCATCTATGACATGACACTGCCACTTACAATGAGTTGCACCATAGGAGCTAAGAAGAAAAAGTAGGAAACCAGTAAGACCTCCTTAAATTACTGCAAGGACATCAAAGCTAATAATCATTCAAATGACCCTCATCTATGTGCTATGGGTTGTGAGAAAGATGGAAAGGGTGTGAAAGAGTAAAACATGAGAAAAGGTAGATGAGACTAAACCAGAAATTGCCAGAACTGAGACTAAAATGAACTGTTTGATCTTTTAGAGGCAAGATCCAAACTGAATCCCAGCTGTGGTTATTTTTAAATACATCTCTGCTTTCTAACTTTTCAGAGAAATGCTTTTATTCTCTTATTTAACATTTGAGAGAGCACAGATTGCACCACATGTGCAGATGAAAAAAAAACATTTGCACGCTTCAAGAAAAACGTTCAGAAGAACTTACACAATTTTTCCCCCAGTAACTACAAAACCCTGACACAATACCAAGAGCTCATTTAAGACTAATGCAATGCAGATGATGCAATCCATGCTGAAGGAGTCAACTTTAGAAAAAAATGTTTTCCTTGTCCTTTCCATCTCAAGGACACAGAGGAATCTTGTTTTGGGGAAATCCACTGAATTAATGGAGAATGAGGTTCCTCTTTTGTCTTGCTCTAAGATGCTCTGCTTAGGTCTGTAGCCCTTTGAGACATATAGCCTCACTCATGCACCGCAGTTCAGGCATTGAAAGCCATCCAAATTTCCTTATCCACTGTGTACAATTAGAGAGAGTACAGTCCACTGCTGGGATTCTTTTGAAAACACTGTGTCAAAAAGTATTTACTGCTCTGAGATCAATGAGAGCAGCACAGCAATTGGGAAAACGTCAAAGCTGGCTAATGTGACTGATACCAGGCTTCAATTTGTCCACAAAGCTACCCTGCAATGCAGTGAGATCATCTTGTCTTCCATACCCTCAAAATCAGCTCTCTTTTTTTTGCTTCTCTGATCTCAAATTTCAAGAAATGATATTCCCACTCCTAAAGAAAGAGACTATTCTCATATGGGTACCACAAAGGTTTTTGGTTTCTTGTATAAACTGAACTCGCCCAAAGACAAACCACTCTCCTAAATTCAGCTGCAAAGTTATATCTAATATGAACAGATCAATGACTACATGTAAGAACTATTCCAAGTCATCAATGAAAAAAGGTCACACAGGAGGAGATGTAGGAACCACCCTGCAGAGATTTACCCAGCATTCGATTCTACTCTGAACAAGGGTTTCACACAGTGCAGAACAGTGGTTGCTCCACAGCAGGTTAAAGCTCCTTGTGTACCAACCTTCCAGGTTCAATCCCAGCCTGTGACCAAAGAAAGGCAGAATCACTAACAAGACAAACAACAATATTGTGAGCTCTGTAGAACTACTGCTTTAAAAAACTTCACTGAGAAACTTTCTTGTTTTTAATAGAAGATTTCCCACAAGTTGCTTGTGGATGGTCAACAATTTCTTGATTCCTTCAAATGCCAAACAACAGTGTGGAAAGCATGTTTCCTATTATAACAACCCTCATTTGGTATGTCAGGACAAGTGGTAGTAGTACAATGAATGTCCAGTCTGGAGATCTGTGTATTTATTGCCCTTTGTTTAAAATCTGGCCATGAAAGTTCATATAGCAAAGAAATGGCATCTCCTAGAGCACCTGTAATGCCTCTGATCATGAGGATAAAGATTGAATATATCATTCAACAACATCCAGGGAAAGAAAACCATATACAGAAGAAAAAAACCCTAAAACTCTGCATTTTCATTCAGAAAAGGATAAAGAGAAATGGCTACAAAAGCAAATCACATCGAAAATATTTCAGGTTCTGTACCATGCCTCAAAGAAGTACAGGGTAGATTGTTCAGCAGAGAAAAAATGGACGTTATGGTACCTCCATAGCAGCAGATGGGGAGCTCACAAAAGCCAATTTCCTCTTGAAATCTCTGTAGCACTGCAAGCTGTAGCCTTGCTCTGGGCAAGCCTTTGTGTTCTTTCAGTCAGAACTTCAGAAGGATCATTACTGCTTTATACCTATGCTCATCAACACCTGTATTTCAGGAAAGCCACATTTCATGGCTAGCATGAAACATTTGAGCTATATGCTGAATTCTTCAAGTTCTTCAGCAGACTACACTCTTTGACAGCAAATCCCAGACCTTTCCAGCACCGAGCATCTTTCATAGTGAAAGTCTTCCCCCAGCCAACAATTAGCAGAACTGCATCTGAGGGAACATTATTGGAATATCATTCCTGCCTCTTAATTTCAGAGCAGAATTCTGTGGGGGAAAAAAAAAAGATAATTTCAATTTATGGAAGTTTCTTATGCTTGTTTCTTTTTTGTGCCATGGGAGGAAAAAAAACCCACATATTCTCCCAGACCTCAATTCTCTAAAAAAAAAACAACAAAACAAACTGAAGAAAAAAAAACCACCAACAAAACACATTATCAGCGTTCCACATTATAAATGCAGGTTACTCAGAAAAAAAGATCATGGACCAGAATTTTGCTCCTTTTCTGCAGACATATAGGTAAGTGACAGCTCTCTCTTCCCAGCTGCGGGCCCAGGGGTTCCACTCTTTTCCTATGTGCTCTTCATCCCCACTAAGGAGAAGGAAGCTGTTGGCTGAATAAGAGGCACCCTTATGGGAGCAGCCTGCCCAGGAGCAGGGAGTCTGCAGTCCTTAAAAGATCCAGAAACCAGGCAAAGGCAACCAGACAGATTTTTAGCAGACATTTGCTTGCTTTCTTGTCGGTCTTTAGTTGGTTCCAAAGAACATTATAATTGCAACAAGTCAGCCCTCGCAGGTAGAAGAAATAAACCATCCTGATGGAGAGCTTCTTGCTGTTCTGACATGAAGTCATGAACTTGGGGTGTTTTCACTTTGCATTTCTTTTAACAAAAGCCAGTAAAACATTCAGTTCAAGGCAGACTGGCTATTCCACATACAAAGAAAACCCAAAGTGGCTTAGGAGTTGTTTGGGAAAAAAAAAAATTACTCATTCTATTTTATGTGTGCCCTCTGTCTAGGTAGGGAATTGTCTGACAACTTTAGAAGCATCAAGAAGTGGCCCAGCACACCTTTCCCGTATGGAAGACTCACAGTTTTTAGAACTCATACCTCAAGTCCTTTCCACACCTAGAAGCATTCACTATAAATTTTACTGCAATCTTGTGAATCCTAAGACTAGATCAGGCTGTGAGACAGCAAACCTTAAATCTGTCACTGGCTGGAAAATCTCACCTTGCTCTGAGGATAGCTGGAAACACATTTGTAGCTCTATTACAAATTGAGTTGGGTGACTTTGAGCAAGTCACTTGCCTTTCCCTCAGCAAGCACCTCTCTTCATCTCCTTGTCCATTTGTTTATTTAGATTATAAACTCCTCAAGGCAACGACTGTACTTGCCCTAGGGCTACATGAAGGGGCTACAGTTTGCCAACTACTACCTTTCATCACAATACTGCTACTAATAAGGACTGAAGATAACCAGGTCTCTCCAAAGTACTTAAGCATGGAGATGCTGTCCAACATATAAAGAAAGCAGTTCTTGTTCTCTCTTGCAGACAGTGAAACTAATTTGCTATTTTGAATTCAGATAAAATGATAAAAGTTCCTTTTAAAAATTTTAAGCATGTTTCCAAATTTCACAGCTGTCCTTTTTCAGGAAAGACATTTCTAGAAATTCATTACACAACTTCATTCTTTATGAAAAAGGTCAAGCAAAGTGATAATCTTACAAGTACTGAATCAATGCTTATAGAGAAATATATATTTTGCCCATGCAGTTTCAGAAGCAAGCATCTAAAATTACCTCAACTGTCCAATACCTTTTTCTACATTTGTTAACAGTGCAATATTAACACCAAGAGGTGTGACATGCCCAGTTCGACACTTCAACAGAGATCATCCTCAGGACTCCAGAACTGCCCAGCGGGATGCTGCACAGCACAGATGAAGAAGACATCTAGTGAAGGAAGTCAGCAGGACTGGAGGAAGTCTGGACTCCATATCCACACAGTCTAATCTTGGACAGAGAACCTCTTCCAGGTCCTCTGAGTCTCCTGTGGAAGGGTGGCAGGCAACCTCAAGCAGATTCCACGTCCAAATAACAGACTGTGCTCCACTAACTTTACAGCATTAGCCCTGCTGAAACCTATTTAATGCATCGAAGAGTTCACTCCAAACTGGCTGCTTTGGTTGCAAGTGTGCAGCTGCCACATGGCAGCTGTAATTCATACACTTTACTTTCAAGCTAATAAAAAAAATCACAACAGAGCAAGAACCTTTCTCCCTCATTTTCCTTCTTTTTAAATTTATCAAGCTCATTTAATACAACTGGAGTGTGTAAGAGATAAGAATATAAAATCATATCATAGAATCATAGAATGGCCTGGGTTGAAAAGGACCACAGTGATCATCCAGTTCCAACCTCCTGCTGTGTGCAGGGTCACCAACCAGCAGACCAGGCTGCCCAGAGCCACATCCAGCCTGGCCTTGAATGCCTCCAGGGATGGGGCATCCACAACCTCCTTGGGCAACCTGTTCCAGTGCTTCACCACCCTCTGAGTGAAAAACTTCCTCCTAATATCCAATCTAAACCTCCCCTGTCTCAGTTTAAAACCATTCCCCCTTGTCCTGTCACTATCCAGCCTTATAAACAAGACAAGCAACAGCTGTTTACATGCTCCCTTCTAATTTGCTTTGACAGTCGCTCAATGAAGCTACAAAAGCATAAACCAAACATTTCAGGCGTCCCAGGAAGGAACTGCCCCAGGAAAGGGCTGAGAAAGAACTACTGGCCCACAGTTACTCTTATTCAAAAAAGTCATTCAGCAAAACGAAGTTAACTGATATAGGTATATTTCCTTTCTATTTCCTTTCATTTTGCCTGCTATCTTATTATGCACACCTCTTCTGGTTTCTTATCACAGCTATAAATGGAATGAACTCTGGATGCTCTGCAGATGAACCATAGCCCAATTAAAGTTTTAGCTCTGAAACACGTCTTCTCCTTCATGTAATCTGAGTTTAAGTCCAAAGTTAGACTTCAAGAACAATCCCTTAGTTTTAGCATGTGGTGATGTCAATTAATGGGGTTTGCTCCACACTGCATCTAGGACTCTGAAGTCTCATAAACCAATAATGATATAGAGACCTGAAATAGCCTTCCTAGGAGTGAATGAATGCACAGTACTTGATTAAATATGATGGTTTAAAACTAATCAAACCACTCATCACACCCCCCAGAGCCTCTATCCTGCAAAGAGCTCAATTGGACTACTCGAGTATGTAAAATAACTCGCTTGCTAATGTCTGTACTTTGCCTTTTATAAAATTCATGCTCCGCTAAATGCATGCATATTTGTATATTGGTTTTAAAGGAATATGGTAGTGATAAATGTTTTTTAATAAAAGAAACTGAATTATTTCTACCATATTTTTCTTGAATTATTTCCACAGTGAATTTCTTTCCTACTCACAAATGCTGCTTCGCGCTCATAAAATGTATGCTCCCAGCAGGTATCCCAACCATCTGCCTGTATGGAAGCATGTCCTAGAAGAAGTACATGAATTTGCTTTCCTGAATTTCATAAATGAACAAATATTACACCAACAATGAGAAACTTGTTTGAAGTTGCTAGATCACATCTGTGAGTTCCTTCTAAGGAAAGTACAATGGAATGCAACACGAACAGAAATGTGTAAAACACACCATAACTGTACTGCAAACAGCAGAATATAGAATCAATACAGAAGCATAGGATACCCCCAGTTGGAAAGGACCCACAAGGATTGTGGTGTCCAACTCCCGGCTCCACACAGGACCACCCAAAACCCAAACCCTATGTCTGAGAGCAGTGTTCAAACACTCCTTGAACTCTGAAACTTGGGACCGTGCCCACTGCCCTGGGCAGCCTGCTTCAGTGCCCGACTGCCCTGTGGAGAAGAACCTTTCCCTAATGCCCAATCTATAATAGAGCTGGCTGAAGACCTGTGTATTTTCTTTCAGAGATGCTAATAATGACAGAAGCTTAATTACATCACATAGTAAGTATTAACTGCATCTTACCATGAGTGAAGTTTATGCCCAGAAATTCTATATCCTTACTGTATTGCTGTAAAGAGCTTGGCATTATTCACACAGGATTATTTATCAGATGATGCCCCCTAGCAGATACTAGAAATACACAAGATCTGCTTTTCAAGAAATAGCTTTTGCCTTATACAAATCCAGCAGGTTCACAGAGAGTTTAAGCTGCAGCTTACTGAGATTGCTAATACAAAATACAATCCTGTGAACTGTTTCTTCAAAGATCTTAATGCACACACTCAAGAATAAGGATAAACTATTAACTGTCACTAACATTTCAGGCCGTCTCTTGCAGGAATCCACAGTTCTGGTTAAACAGTGAGTAAGATGTATGAAGACAGCTGGTGGTATGCGAATCTGTGTGGCTCCATATTCTCAGAGTGGCCAACTTGCAGCACTTTTATGGCTCTCCCAGGAGCTGGCAACTCTCTGGAAGTTTCAGCTCATGGAACCAGGTGATCACATCATCACATCCGGTCTTACTGAGAAAAAAAGTAAGCGAAGGAAAACTCAGCCCTTAGACCTATACAGATAGCCCTGAAAATGCGACTCCTCACATCTTAAATTCCAGAATGCAAACAAAAAGCATTGCATATTTCATAGAAAAAATCATTCAGGAAGTTAGAGTGCAATAGGGGATGTCCCATGACTTTAAGCTCTTACTTTTGGCACTGCTATTGCAATCCTCCAAGTGGTTTGGTGACAGCCAGCTGTATGCTGAGACTTGTCCTGGAAGCAGTGTAGCAGAAAAGAAGAGAGGGAGAAACCAGAGCAGGAAAGAAAGGAGATGAACCCGTTATCATTTCTGTATCCTAACTAGAAAATGGATTGTCCCTAGCACCATTTCCCAGAGTTACTTTAGAGAATGCTTAACAATTTTATCTGCACATACATTTACTTTTTGTAAATGACTTTGGAAAGATGTCATAGCTGAAAGGAATAGAATGCCTTGAATTTGCATCTCTGTGGGTATTTCCCGCCCCCCCCTCCCCCAACTTCAACTAACACTTAATGCTTACTACTTGTTTTTTATTGCCATCAGCTTTAATTATTAGCCAATATTTACCATAACAGCATTGATGAGCCCCAAATCTTCCACGGTTGGTTAGTTTTCCAGCATGCTGCCTTTCCATGTGTAAAACACATGGAAACATTACAAGCGTGTGGACTGTTAAAGCTTCCCAGGACTGCAGCGTGCAGGCTGCATTGCCTGTTACCACCAGATGTCAGTGCTACATAACTAGAAGGAGCACCAGAACAGCCGCATCTCCAAATCACGTGGAACCAGAAAGTTTTTGAAATACCACCATCAAGACAAAAACAGTCAAGCAAACAAAAACAACCATGGATCACACTGCAAGGAGGCAACCTTTGTCTTTTTTGCAGAGACGGTGCTATGTTTGGGTTTTTTTTCCTACAACTGGCTTACTTTGCTCCTTTGAATTTTCAGTTCAGCTCCCAGCAGTGGTATGAGATGGTGTTAATCCAAGGAAGATTGCTTATCCTATCCACTGATTGTAAGCAAGGCAAGCTACTGTTGCATTCATGGTTGTTTTTGTTGTCATTGTTGATTATATTTAAATTGCTACAAAATTATGAAGCTTTTTCTTCAGTAATTATCATCCATCTAATCTAGTAATTATTCCAACTCTACAATAGACAGAGTACTTTATAGCCTGATATTCCTAGATTGCTTTCATGTTCAATTACTTATAATTATACAAACAAGTCTGAAATTGATGATCTGTGCATATAAGTATAGATTCTGCAACTCAGCATAAGCAAATAAAGGAAACAACCCCTATCTTACAACAGTTTCTAATAGTCAGGCACTGTAAATTTAATTGCAGTAAAGGGTAGATGGCATATTAAGTAATTAGCAACAAAACTATTATTTCAGGATAATTAAACCATCACATGGGCATTGGAGTTCACTTTCAGAGCAACCTTTTAAGTTATGGTGAAGGAGCCCTAGCAATTTCCAAACCTGAGCATATGAACACCTTTCTTCTCTAAGTATGTTGAAAATATTGTGTCAAAAAGGCATACAGTGATGATGTGACTGTATTTTCAAACCCACTTAGGACTCTCTCCTATTATATCATCCACTTTACTGAACTGATAGAAAAAGGACAAGTTTGCACTAACGTTGCAGAGAATGAACCAAATACCAGTGATGGAGACATTACCTCAAACCCACGAGAGAACACTGAAGGGACTTAACATCATGACGAGCTAAGGAACAGAAGAGATTCTGAGAAAGCACATGCAGATTAGAAGGATATAGTCACAAAACACTATGAGGAGATAAATCCAAATTCAATATCATAGGTATCTTCACAATGACTGCTTCTTTAACAGACTTTATTTTCTTGTACATAAACAGAGTTAGTGGGCTAAGGCTTGCAGACTGCTAAAGACAGTCATTATAGAAATATTTAACAATTGTGACTCAATTAATGAGACTTGGTATGAGTGATATCCTGAATTCTGATAACGTTAATATCTTCTTATATGGCATCCTTTCACATTTAAGTTCTTAACTTTCACATTTTAAAGTCAGTAACAAATCTCCCATTGACTTTAATGGTACATGATCAGAGCCCATGGATAAGACAAATTGACTTGGTTAAATCTTATTTTCAGGATCATTAAAGCACCAGGAAATTAATCGATCCTTTCTTTGCTACATTATCAAGCTTTCAGATGTGGAAAAAAAATTGTTTTTAAACTTGAGCATTCAGTTCCAAATTACTGCCTTACTAGATAGACACTTGGTAGCAGAAATTAGGTTCCCATTAACTCTAACTCATGTGCTAATGGAAAAAAATGTACCTCTCTGCAGCTTTTCTTGGCTACCATGCAAGTACCTCTTTAAAACAAAGGCTCTCAATTCACAAGGTATTTCATTTTTAACTTGTTTCTTCTGCATTATTGAAAAGTAATTTGCTAACTGATACATCAGTCCTGAAATACTCAAGGGCAGGGCCAGACGTACCCAGGCGAGGGAATGATCTTCTCTGCCCAGAGGAACACTCAAGAAAACTTGCCAGCTTCCAAGGAAGCAGAGAACCGTGCTGGAGGAAAGCAAACTGTACAGTGGTGACCTGAACAGAGCTCTACCAGAACAGAAGATGCCAAGCAGGTATTTGCCTCTCCCAGCTTGTTAGCTCTGCCCAGTATGAGGCAGATCTGTAGAGCACTACAGAAGGACCTGGGTGTTCTGACGGACAGCAGGTTGGCCACGACCCAGCAGTTCTTGCCTCTAAGCCGAAAAGGCCAATGGTATCCTGGGGTGCCTTAAAAAGAGCATGGCCAGCAGATCGAGGGAGGTGATCCTCCTCTTCTACTCTACCCTGGTGAGGCCATGTTAAGTGTGATTTAGGTCACCTCTTTAAACCTACTTAAACTTGGTTCTGCTGTAAATCCACAAAAAAATCTCATTTTCTAATAGCTGAGTAAATCTCAGAGTTTGATTACATTAAAAAGATAATCCCTGGCAGTTAAGGTTTAATAACGAGGGTCTCATTTAGTAGCTAAACTAATATAGTGGCTTTCTGCTGCCAAAAGGCATCCATCTCTCCTCCCATCAGGCAGCTCACTCACTCTACTTCCTTTGAGTGGCTTGCTAATCTGGAAAAAGAAAAATAAATAGTAGCTACAATAACAAGAATGAATAGCTTATGAATAGCCAAGGTAGCACACAGGACGAATCCAGGATCTCATTGCTGAGAGATGGTGATAAGGAAAAGGGAACGGCATTATGTGACCGTCAGGCTGGGAGTCAGGAAAAGGTTCTTCTCCAGAGGATAGTCCAGTCCTGGAACAGGCTCCCTGGGGCTGTGGTCACAGCAACAAGCTGCTGGAGTTCAGGGAGGCTTGGACAGTGCTCTCAAAAATATGGTCTGATTTTTGGATGGTGCTGTGTGGAGCCAGGAATTGGTCTCAATGATCCTTGTTGGCCCCTTCCAACTCAAAACATTGTATGACTCTAAGAGCAGGAACACTGATTTGGTAGAAAAGAGGCATTAAATAATCCATCTACCCCCCTTCCCCCCCCCCCCCCAAAAAAAAAGAATGCACATTTACAACAGATATAGTTGTACTATAATAAGATAATGAGAAAGTCTGAAAAACTGGGACTTAAGAACACCCGAAACATGCAGTGTTTCGTGCGACCATAAGATGGAGATGAAACTTAAAAATTAAACTGAAGTCTCACCAGCGTGAGTCATACTAGTATATCATCATTGCTGATACCAACTAATTGACAACCGAGCGTTACCAGCAGCATGGGGATTTCTTAGCTCCTTGCTCTCTGCTCAGCAGCCTAGGATGCAATCAGTACAAAGTAAATATTGTAGAAACGTGTCACAGTGGGTTTCATTTGGGGTGGAATAAAGAAGCACAGCACTGTGTCAGAAGCAGCCTTTGAGTGTTGCCTTAGGTTCTGGACTGATACAGTGCAACAAGCTGTGATCTGTTATGTTTCTCCCCTCCAGGCTCCAGCGTATTATTATTTTTGAAATAATTAATTGGTTGATAGGGAAAATCTCCTCATCTCTGACTGTTTAAAATCGTGCACTAGAAATGTTGAATCAGTTCAGGAGCAATTAGTCAGCTAGTTACCCTCCACAGAATTTGAGCTGAACACAATGAATGTTATTACTGTGCTCAACCCTGCAGCGTTGTGAATACTGATGCACTTTTAACAAATAGAAAGGATCTGCAGGAGGAACAGGTTCCCCCTACCTCCCTCCCCTGTTTTGTGCTATTTTTGTGTAGGATTGAAGCTTAATACTGGAGCTATAGAGCAAGAGCAGCCCACAATGCTGTGAGCAGTTCTTTCATAAACGTTGCAAGATCTTAGATAGAGATAGCAAGGTTCCCTCACGTATATGAAAATGCTGTTCATGCACATGTTGAACAGTTAGGGAAACAGAGGTACAGAAAGATGCATGGAAGTGATTTCCCAAAAACATACCATCCGTGCCTAAAACCACACAACCTGCAAGTACTTCCTTAGCATCACATTATGCACCTGCACATATTCTACCTCCTTGGCTCCCCAGACTTCCACAAGAAGGAAATCCAGGCATGCAGGCTCTGGTGATATCCAGCCACATCCAGCATGATAAGAGCCAGGAGTCTGGTACAGGCTGGGTGTGACTGGATTCTACCATGCAGTTTGGCACTACCAGCAGTGTTAAAGAATGAAGTGATAATTTCAAGGCCTTTTATAAGCACTAAAACCTGTCTTGTAATCACAAAGTGCTCAAATGCTATTATGGTATCCTGAACCTGAAAATTCTCTACTTTTTTTTTTTTCCCCTCTATATTACTCCTCTGTATTCTGCCAAGAGGCCAGATTGAATCATAGATAACATATGCAGTGAAGACTGAAGCTACATAGGACACAACTGCCCTCAGATAATAGAACCTTACAGAGAGGAGAAAAACACAAAGCACTGAACTGTCATAGGATGCTCAGACAAAATAAACCATTAGTTGCAGGTTTTTGCAGACTGAAGACAAACTCAACAGGTGACTAAGAATCACTTTTCAGAGGTATCCTATGTGTATTATGTATGTTTTAATGTGTTAACATTCCTGCTAACCATCATGCAGATGTACAAAAACTAGGATGTGTGAACAGACTTGTAGACTCAGTGATGGACAATGCTCAGAAACCAAGGGGAGATTTCTTACAGGCTAGGGAATTTTGTGTGGAAAAAGAAAGACCTTTCTAGTAGAGACAAGCAGAAAACAAAGTGGATCCCTCCTCCCCCAACACACAAAGAGTGTCTTTCCCCAGTATGTGTTTGCAGTCACTTTGCTAGACCAAGATTATTCGGTTTTCTCTGTATAAATATAGAAATCTGGAGACAAAGCAGGGCAGGGATCTGTAAGTTGCCTGCTGCTCATACTTTAAAATCACTACACAAGATAACCAGGTTACATTTATTAAAACTCAGACAGCAAATACCGCAATATGTTTTGGAAACTGGGCAGAGAATTATTTTCCTCATTGCAGTGAAGCTGAGCGGCACAGCAATCAGATAAAGTTGTTTTTGGACACACAGAGTTTTTCCTCTTGGGACGGCCGAGTTGTAATTTTAACTATTTCTCTAAGCTGGTGATACAGTAAGAATGAAATTATGTGAGGGAATGATTTACCAGCTTTCTCTTGGCATCTGTATCTGGAAATAAACATAAAGAGCAAATAGCTGGCAAGTCACAAAGGAGGACAATTCTTTCTTATATTAAATACACAGTCTGCATTTTTTCTGCAATAAACACGGGCTGAGATGACTATCAGCACAAGAAACAGAGCCTATCCAGAATGCCCTGAAATAACACCAGTTCCTGGGTGCAGAGGTGTGGGTGTTGTTTGATGGTACTGTTGATCAAGTAGGCAAGCCCTGAGCAGTTTTAGAAAAGAACGTATTCCCAAAATTGGGAGCCAGATACCAAAACTGCACGTCACTGTGAGACATCCAAACCACCACAGTGAGCAAATGGTGCTCTTCTTTTTCTGATGAGTGATGGATGCCAAAGGCTCCTCTGGCTCTTTCCAGCACAGCTGGGGCTGGGCTAAGGATCAGCTCTGAGCTCAGATCAGCTGGCCCCAGTTACCTCATCACTCCATGCTGCCTCACCTCCATGCAAGTCAGGGGTGCTGGCTGTATTGCGCTCTCTGGCATGCAGCACTTACTGCTGGCCTCTCACAGAGCGACGCTCAAGGTGCCTGCATGTTGGTTTGTCTTACTGCCTTCCTTGCAATGGAAAAGGTACACCACAGCACTGACATCAGGTGACGTGCATGAAGCTGCATCACTCTGTTAAATCACGTTTACTGTGACAATGCAGGCTCTGCTTTGCTATTTAAAGTAAAATACAAGCTTTTGCTTATAGATGTGGATAATAATACAGGCTGAGACACATCAATCATGCTTCACAATAACCACCTTTTCTGATAAGCTTGAATCAGCCATCACTCACAGCAGGGGGAAGAATGGAAGTCTTTCCCCCTCTTCCCAATCTAATGCTCAATTAATGAATTTCAGTCTGTTGAAAACATAACTATGCCTGACAGAGGACTAGCTTTGAAGGTGTCTCAGGTAAGGAAGTGCCAAACTCTGAAATGCTCCCTGCTGAGTAAACCCCTGAAAGTCTGAACTTGCTCTGGATTACCTGAACCTCAAATGGGCGTACAGTAGGACATCAGACTGCTTCCTTTTGTTTATTTATAACAAACAAACAATAACAACAACAAAAACAACCCATAAAAGCACAATAAGAAACTGACTCTAAAGTTTTGAGATGGGGCTTCTATAATTCACCGTCCCATTCATTATGCAGAAATAGCAAGTTAATTCATTATTATAGCTGTTAGAATGGTGAGGTACAATCTTTAATCTGAGTCCTAAAGATGCCTGATGCTCTGCACTTGGGAGCCAAGTGGGAAGACAGTCAAAATGGAGAGTGGGAGGAGAGGAAGGAAGCAGAAGAGAAATTTAATCTTTTTTTAATCAAAAGTGTGAAGATGAAAACCATGACTATGAAAACCATGTTGGATTATATGTGCAAGTTTTATGGTGAAACCTTGATCTACAAGTGTTATGAAAGTCATCAAAAGTCTGTTTGCACAGCTGCTTACTCCTGTGTTTCTCTAAGGTTGAGGACAGTCCGCACGTGTGACAGGCAGTAGAGATTTTATAGAAGAAAAAGATGCGGAATTGAGCTGTTATTGAACTGAAGGATTAGAAGAAAAAAAGCACATAAGCAACAGTTGTTACTCAAACAAATCGGGAATAAATCCAGTCTATAAAATTATGTTATCACCAAAACTTCTGTGCATTTACCTATTGATATCTCAAGGCAGGATGTTAGAAAATGTACTACAGTGGCCCAGGTTTGACAAAAAATACAGAACTTTCTAGAGTATGCTAAATTAACATGAGATCTAACTTAGTGGGCATTTAGCTCTGAATATCTTCACATTTCCAGAATTTTTCAAACCTGTTTTCTCACTTCAATTTCTTAGAAAAACAGCTTTAGTTTCGAAGGACAGATCATTGCAAGTGAGAAGAACACTTTGTGGAAAAGTACTTAAAGCAAAGGAAAAGCATACAGCACATTTTGATCACATTAAGACATGCAAATTTAAGTCCTATGTTGTGCAAGTTTATGTTCCATTTTTTAATTGCAAGTCTCTCAAAAAAAATATTATGGTAGCAATAATAGGATAAACAGTGTGACATTGTGAAATCAGTGAGCACATATGAATACTAATGAAATGCATATAAAATATGCCTTGAGTATTTAGCCTTGACTGCCTCACTTTCCATTTCCTCCACTATATAGCTAAATATAGATTGCCTGTTAGATACAGGTGTCACAGCTCATTATATTTAAGCCTAGTGCCCTAAGTCTATTTGTTGGTATGTTGTCTACAGAATTGCAGTATCAGCCTGGCATGAGACCGCGTGTTAGGAAGGGCTGGTATTAGGAAGATGTGTGGAGATAGAATTTCTATAACGAAGATTCAAACCTGAATTGATTAATTTTGACAGAATCTTTTACCTGCCCTTTTTTAATTATTACACAGTAGGAAAACAACGCTGGGAATTGGTGCACATTGCACCCAAAATAAAATAAAAGCCATCCTGAAAATCAATATTAAATATTAACAAGCTAATGAAGATTTATGCACCAAGAATAGACAAGCTTGATCACCTGGATGTCTTGCTTCTTTTTGCTTGTTTAAGAACACATTCTAATTGATGGTGTCACTATTTGTTGCTTTCTCCCATGAATTGGGCCACATACTGTGAAAGCATCAGAATCGTGGTGATATAAAATTGCGTGACTCTATATATAACATTCTGGTGAGAAACCCAAACCTCAATATTTCATCTACTTAAAAAACAAACAAACATTGCTTTTATGCAATTGAACAACAGAGAACTCAGTTACATACACAGATTGCAATATCTACTGCCCACGCATTTTGTGAAATTCCCCCGTCTCGTCACTGCATGTGTGATGCTGAAGCAAGTGTTCCCGCATTGCATTTGTTCCCCCTTCCTTGTTTGTTTGGCCTAATCGTGCTTGCTGGTGATGCTGTTCTTGCCAAGGTTTAAACAAAAAGATGTTGTTAATAATATCATTCACATTATAGGTGCTTCTAAACAAGTATTCATGAGAGTTCTCCAAGAAAGACTGCTGACTCTCTAGAATTGCAAGCTACAGTACTGTCATTAATAGAAGGCTCTGAGCCCTGCACTGTGCTTGCAGAATGCAGGATTCTTTTGACCAAGACAGTAGAAGGGCACAACAAATACTGTGAAGGCTGCAGAGCTCAGCAGTTACAGATGATGCTGCCATTCAACAGGAGCAAAATCAGAGGAGATCCAGCACTGGGAAAATTTCTGAGTAATCACTGATTTTCCTCATTTCTTGCTAAAAGCAGGGGTACCCATTTACTTTATCTCTGTGAGTGATTATTGCACAGACCAAGAGAGATTTATAGACTCAATAGTTCCACAGGTAAAAACGTGATTTAAAACAAGATTTCACATAATGCAGGCTCTTCCACCATGAAAAGATACATGGCTAACTCTAAAGAAAGCATTTAGCTAAAATGAAAATAGCCCAAGATGATGGCAGATACATTCATTAGCAATTGAGGGATTTGGAAGAGATTTTCATAGACGGGAAAAAACATAGGGGAATTTTCATATAAAGCCTTTAAAACCCAACACACACATATCCCTAAAAGGACTTAGTGGTGAGGGATGAACGGATTAATCTGTTCTCCTCCTCCTCCTCTGGGTGTGATGGACAGCATGAATAAGAACCATTAGAGCTTTAATGAGTGCAAGCGGTAGAAGAGAGATGCGCGTAAATGATTTCTCTGACACAGCTGCAATCACTGAGATGGTGGGACGGCTAAAATGATCCTTGATGGAGCCTTGTGAACCTGGAGGCAGGGGTTGGTGTGAATGAAAGAGCAGAGGAGCTGAGGGGAGGCCTCGTGGCAGAACAGAAGGTCAGCGCTGAGCTCTGTTCTCTGGTGACAGCAACAGGACCTGAGGGAACGGCATGGGGCTGCGTCAGGGGGGGGTTGGGTGTTAGGAAAAGGTTCTTTATGGACAGGGTGGTTGGGCCCTGGAACAGGATGCCAGGATGGTCAGAGCCCCAGGTGCCAGAGTTCAGGGAGTGTTTGGACAAGACTCTCAGACATTGGGTTTGAATTTTGTGTGGTTCTGTGTGGAGACAGGAGTTGAACTCAATGATCCTTGTGGGTCCCTTCCAATTTAGGCTATTTTATGATTCTGAAGAATCTCTTCTTCTTCCTCACTGTGAGTGAGAAGCGCTGGATGGTCAAGACAGCATTCTGAAATATGAAGGTACAGTATGAGACAAGACAGACAGGAAGTGCCTGCAGGAAAAGAGGAGATGAGTGCATGAATGCAAGTACTGGGAAATGCTTCAGTCATGTACACAAGTATTGCAAACTGTCAGATGAGATGTCATGATTTCTGACTACATCATTTGGACATGGGATAAAAAAAAAAAGAGGAGTTCTGTAGCATCTTTGCTCAAAGTTCACAATGAGTGACAGTAGATCCTCCCCTGAATTATCCAAAGGTGTACAAAAACCAACAAATCCCTGATCCATAGGGAAAAAAACAAACACTCAGAGGACACCACCTTCTGAATTCCCATTTTTTTTGCAGCTAGCTTAAGAAATTTTGCAAATAAGTGGTTTAGCCTATTCTAGTGCATGTATAGGAAGTCAGGTCAACTCATAGAGGGCCGAGAAAGGCTTCACAGAGTGATGCAAAGCAATAATATTCTTCATGATATTGATATGCATGTTTGTAATTTAATGCATCTTGTGCATCTCTGGAAAAAAATAGTTGTACTTCCCTGTGATTCATTTTTTAAGTGGACAAATTTTGTGTTGTCCTCTTCTCATTCAAGAAAAAGAAAGAATAAATTAGTGGAGACTGTAAAGTTCTGATCATTTAAAACTTGTGGCATAAAACATTGGTAATCTGTGAGAACTTGCTGAAGTCAAGTGCTTGGCAAGCTCTCCTGGCCCAGAAGAGCACATTACAGTCAGCTTAATCCTTTCAGATACCACAAACCAAAGCAAAACACACAACTATCATTCATTAAAAAGGTGGCACATACAAAAATGTATGATTATCTCAATTTGGTCTGGGCTGGATCTATTTCTACTAAACCTGTTCTGCCAAGCCTAATGAATTAGCAGTTAGAAAATAAAAAGAAAAAGGGGAAAAACATTTGATTCAATTAGCCAGAAAAAAACCTAGTGTCTGTCTTTTGAGCCACAGTAACTGCATTACGAAAAGACAGCAGGAAGACTAAGACTTCTGCAATTGGTTCTACATTTGGCTTTAAGTCAGACACCGTGTTTCATTCTGCAAACTGCTGTTCCTAAAAGTCAGTAGTGTTTACACAGAAAAAGATACAAACAGCTTTTTGTTTAAGCCCAAAATGCTTATGCCAACATCCAGAATGTCCTAGCATCACCCTGAAGAAGGATGACCCTGCTGGCATGGCAGGGAGGAAAACCAAGCAGGCTCTGAATCACACACACGGGAAGTAAACATAGCAGCAGCCTTTCACACTTGGAAATACAACCCATTTTTACTCAGTTCCAACTTCCATGAACAATCATCCTGAAATACAGGCTTCCTAACTCAACAAACAAGATCTGATCATAACGTTCAGTTATGTCACCAAATTTTTCACAGACAAAAACCCTGATAATCTTCATAGACATCAAACTTGGTGTTTGAAAAGATGTTATTTTAAACAAAGTTCATAAGATGCTTCCATCTTACAAATGATCACACTCCAAACTACAGTAACACAGACAGTGTGGTTATGGGCTTCAACATCAGTTTGAACTATGCTTTACCTCTTTCCTTTGCCTGCAATGCAGAACTCGCTCTTTATTCAACACCAGTATTTTGCCTATGGATTGCAGATCATCCTTATTAGTAAATGTAAACATATCCTTATCTAAATCACTCGTGTACCTGCTGCACAAGTTTCAGAGTCTCTCCTCTATTGCTGAGGGTCAAAAAAAAACAAACCTCCATCACAACAGGCAATTTTATCATATTTTAGCAGCAGTTCCAGTAGGAATGTTAGAACAAGCATGAAGAATCAGTATTCCTTTTAACTTCAGAAAATTCTGTATTTGAGCACCTCAGAAAACAGCTAACACACTTTGTGCTGTTTCCCAGAGAACCTCTTTCCAGACCTGGGAAGCCATTATATCTTTTCTGTATGTCATCTTAACCATTTTTGAGTGAATATGGTGAACGCTTTTGATAAAAGCATTTTCCTTTGTTAATATAAGGCAAATTTCCACAGGCTTCAGTACATACTGAAGACAATCTAGAAGGAGATATGTGCAAATCTCTTGTGAATGTCAGTTGTGAATGCGTGTGTGTATGTATGTATGTATATAGAAATCTAGTTTGTTCAGAGCAGGTCCACTGCATTCATTACTCTTATTTAATCAGGTATCCTTAAATTGCCCACCACATTTGACAGTGAGCTACGGAACAGTTATTGAAGACCCTGTGAATGAAGAGTGGGTGTAACAACGGAGACGAAGTGAGCTGTGAGATGGTACAGGTATCACACAAATTAGACTTCCTACTGAAAAAAACAGGAATATGTAGGAGAGAAAAACAAACACTTCTACAGTGTCTTTTAAAGCTGGGAGGCCACAGCGGAAACACAGTATTTTCTGTGAAAATAGTACCTTCTAAGCTGCTTACGTATTTTCAGACTGCTCATTCATATTTCCTTAGCTGGCACCAGAACTGATTGCTAAATGCAGAGTTGATTTCATTCTCCAGCAACTATACGGAGGTACCTGAGACTGATGGAAAAACACACTGGGGGCAAGCAGCGAGCTCCTGATGTGACAGTACAGTGAACAGCTGCACAAAATGGAAGGAAGCAGCAACGTCTCTATTAGGAGGCTGAAAAAAGGTGGTTTTACTTCCATTGCTCGAGCTCATAAACAAGGCTGTGCACTTGTTTATGATTTATCATCTCCAGCCACAAGCCAAGACTGGAGTAGATGAAGAGCATGGGACTGTTGGGAATGAAGGAAAACATTTAGCACATGCATGTGCTATCACCAAGGGTGAAGTACTTACAAGTTTTGCAAAAGCAGCTGATTCTGGCAGTTGCCCTTGGTCCTCACAAAGGCACTGAAGAGATCTCAAGTCCTAAGGTCATGTCCTGTGTGGATGGTCTTACCTAAGTCCTTATTATTAAGTGTCAAAACATTCTGATAACTTGCTCACCCTTGTCTTGCTGTATACCAAACTTTAATACAACTGCAAAGCCTGCATTACCCAAGAACTAACATTTTAACCAAAGACAGAAGATCTCCATACTTCAGCAACTTTAAGAGGAATTTGAGAGGTTTCATCATGCAAAGAAAACACACCAAAAGAAAGACTGTTTTTGTTTAGAAGCAGATAAAGCGTGGTCATTTTATGTAACCACTTTGAAACAAGCAGTTTGGAAAGGACTCAAGTGTACATGATTCTCAACTGCAGCATAGACATCAGCGGGGACAGGAAATCTTGAAAGATTTCTCTCTTTAGTCCAGATGAGCATCATGCAGTTGATTTCAGTCCACCCACTCTCCTTAGTGCAAGAGCATTACGCAAGAAGGAAGGAGAAGTGTACACATAGGGACGGGAGGGAAAGAGTGGATGTGGGTGTGTATGTGTGAGAAGGATTGCTTGTTCTTTCTAGCTTTACTTGGGTGTGAAATAACAAAAATAGTTACTCTTGACATGTTCATGTGTTTGCACTTTAGCTAAAAAACTTACAAGAAAATGGAGGACATGAAGTACTTCAAGAAGTTTGCCAAACACTGGTTGAGAGCTGGACTCCTGTTGCATGGCTAACAGGAAAGCAGCTTTGCAATAAAATGCAGCTCAGAGATCTGTATGCAGAACATAGAAATAGCAAGGGAAATAATGAATGCAGCATCTGGCATGGCTCACAACAGCCCAGAGTCCTGGCAGAACGTGGATTAGCTATGCACAAGTATAATGTGTGCTTATATGCACCATATCATTCAAAAGTGAATGTTTGTCCAGCTTGCTTATGTCTTAACTTGAAATTTAAAGCTGTCATATCAAAACCCAAGTAAATGTTCCCACAAGGAGAGGACAGTCTCCCTCTATGTTCATTTAGGCTTCTCTAGTAGAACTGCCAACAAAAGCAACAACTAAAATGCAAAACCTAACGAGATAGCACAGGTCTCCTGAGCAAGACCATCAATTGACTTTGAGAGCAACCTTCTGACAGACTGTCAAATGGCAGTAACTATCCTCAGCATTTGCATTAGGGGACAGCCTTATGCTACAACACCTTCAATTGCTGGTGACAGACTTTCCCAGGAATATTCTGCAATTTGCTTGATTTGCCGGGTTCTGCTATACACATGCTTTGCATTTTACAGTTGCTTTATTTTCCTCCTTAGCTGTATGAGAAATTAATGCCTTAGAAAGAAAGACACACACACACACACACACACAAAAAAAGAAACCCTCAAAAAACAAATATTAAGCTTTGTGCTTTTTCAGGATGCGCCAAGTTGTACATAGACTTTGGCTTTAGCCTGCAAGTCTATTACATCCTTGTGGTACTGTTTTAGCAACACTGTGAAGGACCCAGAATGGGTGCAGCTAACTGAAATAAGTAAACGTGTATACAACGTGGAAATGGAAGAAAAAGAACATCAACCAGAAGCCATAGCACTTAGGTAGCAGGAACATAGGTTCCAATACCTCCTGAAAACTAATTTTTAAGTGTTTTATGTGAAAAGTTAAGCAAAACAAGAACTCTGAATCACACAGAATCACAGAATCACAGAATTGTAGGGGTTGGAAGGGAGCTCCAGAGATCATCGAGTCCAACCCCCTGCCAAAGCAGGTTCCCTACAGTAGGTCACACAGGTAGGCATCCAGGCAGGTCTTGAACATCTCCAGAGAAGGAGACTCCACCACCTCCCTGGGCAGCCTGTTCCAGTGCTCCGTCACCTCACTGTAAAGAAGTTCTTGCGCATGTTTGTGTGGAACGTGTATCTAACGTACAGATGCCAAAAGTTCCTCATAGATAGCAGATGGAAAAAAGACACCTAAGTCAGGGCTGTGATTTCTGCCTGGCAGCACAGTGTACACAGGCTGTCTTAGTCCAAATCCCCACTACATATCTTTTCCAAAGAGCTTGACTGAGAAGGAGCTCCATCTGTAAAGACCTGCATCCACACTGAGACCTGTTCCATCAACATAACTGATTTATATTCTACACTTAAACACTTGACACAATTTTTCTACATCCCTTTAATTGTATTTAATGACAGTCTCTCATTTATCATCATCATGTTTTCAGTCTTGAAGGTGCTAACCAAAATTATAAATCCTTAGCATCCACCTTTCTAATAACAGTAATCATTCAGGTAGTTAATATATTCCTTCCCTCTCATTTCTCTTTTCACCTTCAATGCACAGCTTGTTAATTATTGACATCCTTTGTGTGGGCAAGAGCATTGGGCTGTCTCTTTAGTACTTGCCAATAATTCTTTGACTGATGTCAGGGGAAGAAAATACAACTGAAACAACTAGGATTGGAGACACTGGCAGGCATTCTGCAGCAGCTGATGCCTTTACATGACAAAGAATTCATTCTCTCTGTACCCAGAGGAGTAACAGGGATAAACATGGCCCACAGAGCAACTTGAAGTACGTCACTGCCAGTTTCCCATATGCGTAACACATGAGTTAATCTCACAGGAAAGAACAACATTTGAACATGGGGCAGGACCTCAGTGCAGCCAGGATGGGTCACACTGCTTGGGGAACAGTGCTCAAATTGTGAGTGGGAAGGAATAGCACAGGTATTCAGGAAAGAAAACAGCCCAACTCAGGTCCTAAAGACATAGTTGTCCTCTCTACCACCCTGCTGCCTATGTTCCCAAGGCTGGAGCAGAACAAAAACGAGAGGAAAACTAAGGAGGAAGGACAGATTTAGAGACACGAGATATTTGTATTTCTAGCATTTCTGGGTAACACTGTAAGCCAAGTTTGCTCACACCAATAGGCTTCATGTCAGTCTTCTACATGATCAGATCCTTATTACAACAGCAGGCTCTTCCTGAATTGTGGTTCATTACTTAGCATGTGTGACAACCCAGAGATGCTCCTGCAGGTACTTAAAGCAAGTGCCTACAGATTTCAGAAGCAAGTAGTTAGTGTTTTCTTCACAGCCTTTGCTTACTAGTCATTTTTGACAAGTATAAGCAGTAATAACAATATCAAGCTTAGTTTTGAAACCAAGCTCTTATTCCAAGTTTCTCTAATATGCTTAAAAGAATGCATCAGCTTGTTTTGAAAACAGGCAGGTTCTCTACATGATGCCCAGGGATCTAATTATATAGATCAACAATGAGAAAGGACTGAAAGAAGGTCAGATATTTCACTTATTATATTGTATAGCAGCATCAGAATATAAAACACTGCATGCTCCTAACACCACGCTTTTTAAGAATATAAATGCAAAACATTTGATATTTATTTGCAGTCTGATTCAAGAGATTACTGAAGTCTTTTTCCATTGTTTCCCTTGTTTACTCTCTCTCTAGCTGATGCCCTCATTAAACATGGTGACCCAGAGTCCACGAAATGGAGATCCCAGTTCACGCCACAATTACAGTCAAAGCTTGACCACCCAGAAAAGAAAGAAACAAAAAACAATGAAAACCCAAATATTTTAATTATCAAATGCCAGATTATTGATCTCCACTGGTAATACATTTTACAGGATAACATTTTTGTAATACCAAGTTCTTATATTGATAAAATGTGAGGGCAGGCTTGTGGGCCAGAATAAGCTTTCCTGTTTCTCCCAACTATTTCTGTCTATCTAAGAAAAATATATTTTCTTTCCAAGCAAATCTTATCTTACTTAAACTTAAAGATAGAATTTAGTGTTGATTTTATGCTTTCTACTGTCTGGTTATACCAAATTTAAATGTGTGCTGTTGTGTTTAGGGAAACAGATGTACTCCTAAGGAATCAGGCAGTTGGGCTGTTTGCTGCATATGATGCGCAACAACAACATACAAAACAACAGAGAAATACTATGTAAATTACAGTTCCACAGAAGTCACATAATCATTAAGGTTAGAAAAGACCACTAAGATCATCAAGTCCATCCATCAGCCCATTGTCACCATGCCCACTATAGCACATCCCTCAGTGCCACATCTACACATTTCTTGAACACCTCCAGGGACAGCAACTCTACCACTACCCTGGGCAGCCTGTTCCAATGCTTGACAACACCTTTGAAGAAGAACTTTTTCCTAGCATCCAGCCTGAATCTCCCCTGGTGCAACTTTAGTCCATTTCTTCTTGTCCTATAACTGTTACTATAACCTACAGGAGGCTACAGCCTCCTTTCAAGACACTGTAGTGAGCGATGAAGGCTCCCCTGAGCCTCCTCTTCTTCAGACTGAACAATCCCAGCTGCCCCAGCCTTTCCTCATAAGACTTGTGCTCCAGACCCTACACAGCTCTGCTGCCCTTCTTTGGACATGCTCCAGGACCTCAACGTTTTCCTTGTAGTGAGGGGGCCTAAAACTTTGACTACTGCTACTTGAGATGAGGCCTAAATAAACTATTACATCTAGGATCGAGCTGCCTATCAACTGTCAGTGGCACACCATCACTGAAATGTTATGGTACAATAATATCAAAATCTAGTGGCTTTGACATGGTTATCACTAATTAACTACTCTGCCAATTAACGGTCCTATGAAAATGAATGGCACTGCTTCTGAAAAAAGGGTGTCACTGATTATCAAGAAGCTTAAGAAAACAAGATAGATGAACCTATCCTGAAGTTTTGCGAAATATTTCATTGCATCAGTGCCAAGGGGAACAACAGATTATGCCACCATTTCTTTTTCGTAAGACAAAACATTCATGTGTCTACTATTAAAATATATTGAAACTGAATACAGGTCATGATGACTAAGTGTTGAAAGTTGAATAACGGCACACAACGTTTTATGAATATTGACACGTGTCAAGTGAATGACAAATAGAATGAACAGTAAATTAAAAAGATGAAAATAAAGATACGTTAAGTGAGATTACCACGCAGGGCCATCAGGGTTGAGCTAGAAGAACTTCTCATGTTAGCCTTTAAACACAGGCCTGCAGGAAATTATGTACTTGGCATCATTTGTTTCATAGAAAGAGTAGGTAAAAGAATTCATCTTGACACAAATCCCAATAATAAGAACATAACCATCTTTCCTGGTGTCAAGCTGACTTTCTGCTTTGAAAAAAATCAGGATTTGAGGAAACAAGTATTAAAAGAGCACAGTAGAAGTTTCTTTTCTAAATCTTTAAACTCTAAAAATGAAAGTGGTACATGACTGGAAACTGATAGTTCAATCTACTGACTCTAATTAAATGTTTCGTGAACAAGTAAGCTAGTTTTGAACACAAAAATGTTTTGGCAAGCTTATTCTTTCCTGTCTGAAAAAAAAAACAACTTTTAATCCTAGCATTTTAATATTAAATAAAGCCATTATTAAAGAAGAGCAAAGTAGATTTCTTTCCCCGTGTATAAATGCATATTTATATATACCCACAGCCTGAATGCTTATCAAAACCAGTCCCCATATAGGACAACATGAGAAAAGGTCCAGAGAAAGACAAACAGATAATCAGGCACATATCAAATATATATTCAAATATGTAAAGAATAATAAAGCAGACCACATCCAATCAGGATCAAGAGATAGCTGAGGGAAAGATGACAGGCATTCATAAAGCTTGCAGGAGATAAATAAGAAACAACCATTCACTGTGCCTTCTAATGAAATAAAATTAGAACAATAAGTCCAGCGTGTGTCAGGACAAAAACAGCAAAAGGAGGCTTTTTTTTCCATGCACAATTCAGGAACTGCTGCTATAGGAAGAAATGCTAAAAACCTCACTGAGTTCATAAAGCACTTAGACAAATAAATGGCAAAAAAATATATATATATCCATCAGGGGATATTAAACATAGAAAATCTTATTTGGCTGATATAGTCCATAAGTGACAAATCTCCAGAGAGCAATATAGTGCACTGGGGAAGAATTAATGCATGCTTACCTCATTATTATATTCTTTCCTAGGCACGAGGTATTAGCTGGTAAAAGAGACAAGGCTAAACAAACTCGGTCTGTGGCATGTGAAGTTTATCAAATAAAAAAAACCTCAAAATACTAACATGAATATCAACTGCACCTTCATCAGTTCCCATTCTTATATTGCCTGGCATGGCATAGAAGTTTAAAAAAATAATAATAATAAAATCAACAGCGGAAAAATCACATCCAATAAAGCTGACCAACTTTAAAAATAAAATGCTAGAAATTGAGAATGCTTAATGTGCATCCATTGGAATGAAATTATGCAGGCAATTACATAATGTGCATTTGCCAGTTTAACCAAGCAGCCCCAGCTTTTAGTTCGTAAGTGTCATTTAGTTGTAGATCAACATGGTTTAGATGGTCATACACACTCTAAGAATGAGCATTTCTCTGGGAAAACAACAAATGAGTACAAATGAAACAGAAAATGAATATGAACCATTTACGTAAGGGATTTCTGCTGGCTGATTATTTAATCTGTTTTAATCGCAATTTCAAATCCATCAACTCTGCCCGTAAAAATACGCTCCTTCTGTTTCAAAGCTATTTGCAAGAAATATCAGTTCACAAACTTCAGTGGGCTGTCAAGAAATAACATACTGTACTGAGGCACTAATTAATTATAGACACACACACACAAAAAACAACACAACATCAATTGTCAGCACATTTTCTCCCGCAAATGTTATCAGAGTTTCCAAGAGATAAATCTGCAGCATGAACTTTGCTCTCTAATAATAATAGTAATAGTGGCCTGAGGAAACTAAGTTGACTTGACACACACTGCATTTCCATCTCTCTGCCCTTCCCAGTAGCTTCAAAATCTGGTGGCCAAAGCTGAGCCACTAGGTAGCAATCTTAGTAGTGACAGTAGTTCTACAGGGGAGGGAAAAAAACCCTGGATGATTTGTTGGCCTCAGCTTTTGACAGGCCTTGAGGCATCACCATGAGAAGCTGTCAAGCCTGTGCTACTGGAAAATCTGATGCCAAGTGGCTGAGCTTCATCTAACCCAGCCAGACACCCTCCTACAAGGCTGCTGCAGCTAGCAAGGCTTTGGCTCTGGTGCAGAGCAAGGCAGCAGTCTCACCTCCACAGGTACCACTTAAACCCACCAAGGGCTTAAGTGCCAGACTGCTTAGAAAGACATCCTGGTGCTAGTTAACTTGATGGAACAGATCCAGTCAGAGAGCCTGAGGAGAGGGAGAGCTGCAGGGAGAGGGTCTGCTTTATATGGTGCCTTTCTTCAACAGCAAAGATTTTGAAGGCAGGATGAAAGCCTATAAAAAATTTGGCTTCATTCTTTTTTGTGCTGTAGAACCACATGCAGTGCCTTACTTTGGAACCATTCTTTTTCCATCTCCTCTCAACTGCTACATCAGCAGCAAAATCCAGTAAAAATGACAGCTTTCTGAAAATCATGAGATCATTTAGCATGAGGGAATATTTACAAGGACAAAAGAAGCAGCTGGATGCTCAACTCCCCCTGTTCAGTAAGAGCTGAGAACCTAAATCACAATTAAGACTGAGTTAGCTAGCAGCCACCAAGCTGCTGCACCCCAAAGCAGGCAGCAGCAAATTCCCCTGTGGAGATCACCCGTTGAAGAGCAGGTGCTGGTGCACTTGCTAAATGAGCAGTCAATGACAAACCACTTCTGCTTTCTCAAAGCAAAAGGATTTAAGCTCTACTCTGAGACAATAGCATAGAAATGAGAATGACACAATAAGACCATTTCACACAGAGGGTGGTGAAGCACTGGAACAGGTTGCCCAAGGAGGTTGTGGATGCCCCATCCCTGCAGGCATTCAAGGCCAGGCTGGATGTGGCTCTGGGCAGCCTGGTCTGCTGGTTGGTGACCCTGCACATAGCAGGGGGTTGGAACTGGATGAGCACTGTGGTCCTTTTCAACCCAGGCCATTCTAGGATTCTGTGGTTTGCAAATAGTATTACTCTGGGGAGCACACAAGGGACTGGCCTGGTATCTCCAGTCATTATTCTTCTGCTAGTCTCATTATTACCATTACCTGAAACAGCAAATGCACATGATCACAAAAATATTGTCAGGTGTGCCATCTTCTTTTCCCATGTATGCTGCTAAACACAATTTTTCAAACTGGTATTGTGTGCTCATAGTTCCACCAGCATGAAGAAACTTATTTTAGGATTGCTCTATACATTGTGTACAAACAGCAAGGCAGCAGTTCATGCACTTGCAGGCAGCAACATTTGCACAAATGGGGGGCACAGCTGAGTGTGCAAAAATACTTGCAGAGATTTATAGCACAAGAGAATGAATAAAAAGAAAGAAAAAAGTCACTCATCTTCCACTGTGAGTGTTTTTCCAGTCAGAGAGAGGTGAGAAAGAAGGTTCAGTATGGGGTCAGTCAGGCGTTAAGTATGTAGGTCACCCCAAAAGTAATGCCTCCTATCTGTTTTCATGGAAACTACAACAAATACAAAGAACACAACCACACTATTTGACAGAGCAAATTTCACCTACAAAACACTTTTTCAACATAGTCATCACCATTAGCTACGCAGCTTCGCTAGCTGTGAACAAGAGCCTGCATGGTCTGAACTCTGAAAGTTTATTTCAGCTGGCTACATTGCAGACTTGCACCATTTATGCTGGCTTTTATTCTCAGCAGGGCGCCAGTCAGCCAGTCAAAATCCAGTCAGTATGATGCCCTGAGCAAGTCTATTTCAGCTATTTAAAAGCACTGAAATTAATGGGCTCTTAGAATAGCAAAACTCAGAAGAAATACCTGCCTCTAAATAGTGAGCAATGTTTAGTGACAATAAACAAACCCTCAGCATTCCCTTCATCTTCAGATTTCCTAGTATAATACCATCATAAGAATGTTAGTCCTAAACAAGCACAGTACAAGTTTACTGATTTTATATTTGTCCCTGCTGACCCTCCAGCATGCCAGCAAGTATTAATTTCTAATGCAGTATACAAAGCTCATGGAAGGAGTGCTGGAGGCAAAGGGGAAGAAATAAGCCATGTTATAGTTAATCAGTAACTGCCCATTTAATTTTATATATAAAGCAAGCTGTCAGTCTGACATCAGCTGTGCTGATGGTCAGCACACAAATTCCTACAGGACAAGCCATTTATCTCTGTCAGCAGGACTTCAGGCCAAGACATCTCTACAGCTCTTCAGAAGATGATCAGTTAGTGAGTAATGCCTACTCATGTCTTCACTCTGATCATTATTATTGATAGTACAGTTCTGGGCCTTTCCAGTCACTCACTTTTAGTTTCAGTTTGAACAGAATACAGAAGAACATGTCATGTTTACTTGCAACTGGAAAAATGAACTTCTTTTTTCAAAACACACACAAATCAGTTGGCAATGTTCCTGTTCGATCTCCAGCTTGCGCAGACTGAGACAAATACAGCTGTGCTGATCAGTGATGCATTTGACTACTTTTCTTCAGCAGATAACAATGCAACCAGATGCACACTAGCCAGCATCAGCACTCTTCTAATTGCATAAGAGGAAAACATCAGATCATGTATATTTAAATAACATTCCTCACAAAAAATCCCAAATTACTTTCCCCAGTTAGTACAAGTTATTCAGACTGAGTCCAACCAAAGAAGCAGTTCTGCTGGAAGAGTTTGCCTTAAGCTGGTATAAGATTTCTCACCAAGCAGATCAAAGGTTACTTCGTAATTGAAAAACTTCTGACTGACTCCAACATTTATTTTGTGCTTGATCTCTGCTCACATATGCAGACTGGCGTTAATCTTAATACTAAAGCCTTTTACTGTCAGGGCAAAATACAGAATGCACTAGAAATCACAACACATCATGAGATTGGCCATCAGCACATGCTCCTGTCCCTACTCGTCAGAGTGCCTTCCCACTTCTTCCCTATCTCTATTTTAGAAATCAGAAACTTTGTCTGCTCTAAGTGACAGAGCTGAAGCTCGGAAAGCTCTGTAGAGTCTTCTGATAAGGAAGGATCACGAACTCATCACTGCCTCCCACAGTATAAGCAATAGTTTCACGTTCTTCCCTATGTGAGGAAAGTAGGAAAATAAACCAAGTTACTTCTGAGTTACAGCAGAGTAATGAACACACACTCTTCATCATCGTTTGTAAAGACATCATGCTCTCAGTGCTGTTGAGAACCACAGAAGCTAATCACCTTCCATTCAAAATTAGAAATTACAGCAGCTTTCCAGATTATGAACTAGGATTCATAATCTCTCTGAAATTTATTTCAGAAGAAAGAATTCTGACTGAGGCAACAAGTTATTCTAGTCATTTTTTTCTTTAACTATTTCATTAACTTCTGTGAGAGGCTTTTTTGGTTGGGCTAGAGAACTAGGAATTCTTAAGATCAGGTGTTTAAATGTCACTGTTGTCACATACCAAAAAAAAAAGTGTTTTTAGAACATCCAAGGGTACGAAACTGATCCTAAATAAGTTAGAAGTTGAAATAAAGGGAAAAACAACGTGTCTAGAAACTCACACAAAATCTCAGGGTAGGACTTCAATTCAACGTCGATATCACGAGAAAAAGCTGTGAATTATTTGATCATCACAGATGAACACTGAGGATTGACTTCTGGAAGGGATCCCCCACCCCACTGAGTCACATGTGAAAAGATCTCTCTAAGCAAAGGTCGAGCAGGCTTTTGCAGCATTACACAGAAGTAGCGTAAAATCATCCTCCGAGGTGGTACTTTGCTTATAAGAACAGTACTTAACTACAACTTCCTTACACTGAAATGGAACAATTGACAGGCACCCTGTTACTTAATAAGGCAGGTGAAACACTCCCTTTAGATGGAAATGTAGTAAGTCATTAGATTTTTGTATGCAGGATTTTGAACCCAAGCATGCTCAACAGGATGAGATGCTGAAGAAGTGATTACTTGAGGTATCATTACTGGAGTGTATTGATGAAGTAGAAAACAGAGCATGAGGAGGAGATGCATGGGAGGTATAACTACCATTTACAGTGTCTGACTTTAACGGTACACTACAGCAACATGAATAAATCCACAGCTTAAGTGCCAAGGTAGCTATGCTGAAGAGGCTCTCCTGAAACCATTCTGCACATAAACAACACGTACGACTATAAGGATCTACCTACGCACAACTGAATCCACTGATTATCAGATGACTGTAGCACCTCTTCTGTGCCAACCCACATAGCTTAAAGATGATTATAGACTGGAACAATGCTCATCTACTTACAAGTATCAGCGTCTGTTCACTTCACTGAGACACTAAGCTCAACTTGTGTATAAAACAACCCAAAACAAATCCTTATTCAGTATAATCTACAAGTGGGCAAAATCATCTTCGATTAGAAACAGCAATTAGTTAAACAGTGTTTAACTAATGAAGTTCACCTACGATGTACGTATTTCTCTCTAACACACAGAGCTGGGAACGCATTTCTCTGTTTACACCTGTGAAGTCACATCTTCATATATACACAATAGCTGTAGGTCTGTGCGTTAGCATCTACTGCTTTACTGTTGCTAAAAATGTCTGTTGTCATTGCATGAAGCTGTTGCCCCCAGTTATGACACAGACCTTTCTTCAAATTGCCAGAACAAAACATGCTGCCACTTAATGTGCTTAGCCACTAAAAATTTGGAGCTCTTTCCACCCTGCAGCTATTAAAGATCTTAAAACTGTTTACCTGTTTACTCAGAAAAGCTCTGACTTGGAAGAACTGCAATGCCATTTCAAAGGCTTCCAAGTTGGAGTGATCAACAGTGTGGGCTTAGTGACCATCAAAGCGAGAGAACACTTTGTTCTGCAAAACATATTTTGAAGAATGCAGTGAAACAGCAGTGTTTCCTCCATTATATTTTAAAACAATTGTCTATCTCAAGGTCCAACACTTTTTAGTTACATAAAGCCTGCTACAAGGCAGTATCCACTGAAAAGCAGAAGAAAAATAGCGCATAGCAACTCCTTGAATCCTTACTCTCACTGAAGAGCCACTCCAAAGCACAGGACAAAGACAAAGCCACCAGAAAAGCTCTCTTCGTTATACGTCTTCTGAGTTTGAAGGTTGTGGGATGGAGAAGAAGCACTCTATGAAAGCCAGCTGATTGCCAGCAGTCTTTCTTCAGCACAGGAACGTATGCAACCTGTGGGAGTCGGACTGAAGACAACATGGTGCTTTGATCAAGTTCTGCATAGAAGCATGAACTCTGATCACCACACTTCTGCCTTTTTATTTTATTGCTTTTTTATTTCAAAGGTTACAATTTGCTTCAAAGCAAATAGTTAAGAAAAAAAAAAAAGTTAAATTTCCTTGGAAGTCGTTAGCTTTAACTGAAAAAGAGAAAGTACGCAGTTGTTTGTGTTTTTTTTTTAATCCAAGTGTTATCTAAAATATACTTGTGGCTTAGTTTGCTTCTAAAGAGAAAAACATTGAAGATGCTTCATTTAAAACCAGTCCAGTGTGAGTGGTTGCCACAGTCCCATTTTTGGAGGGCTGGTTACCACTGCCAGGTGCTCCAGTCACAGGTAAGGACTCATGTACCAGGTTTGCTAAGGGGCAAAGAATTCTTAAACTTCAGCTCAACCAGATTACACCTTCCTTCACAATATCATGAATCCTAAACTTTCAGTAGCAGTTCCAAGGCAGTTAAAAATATTTCTTGCATGTATTCATTTCACCACATTAACGCAGTGCAGTATTGACATTTGCAGAGGCAGACTTTGTAAGTTCTCTTTAAAGTCAGTGGGGAACAAGTCAGCAGCAACTGATCTCCCCATAAAGTAAGCCATCACAATATGGAAAATGAATTGCTCCTTTAAGGCTTTAAGCATCTCATACATTCTTTTGTCTGTAAATGAGGGCTAAAAGGATTAGCTCAGATTTAGACACATCCCTCCAACAGGAATCCTGTCCAAACTGTCCTTATATCATGCATCCAGAGACCTGTTGGGCCTTCCCATTATCCTGGGAGCCACTGCAAAACAAATGCAAATTCTAACAAACAGAAGAAACAGTCTGCATCTCTGCTAGGCTATTTGAAGGAAATACTTCATCCTGAAGATATCATTCTGTCCTTTGCTGCAGAATATTAATCAGAACTAACCCCTGAGTTAATGGCATTGTGCATTAAGAGGATGTGCATTAAGAGGAAGGGAAAGAAAGAAAGGGTTCAGGATTGGGGATGTTCAAGAAAAGACTGGATATTGTGTTGAGGGACATGGTTTAGTGGGAGCTGTTGGGAATAGGTGAACGGTTGGACTGGATGATCTTTTAGGTCTTTTCCAACCTTGGTGATTCTGTGATTCTATGATTCTATGATTCAAGGAAAAAGTCTATACTAAAACAATCTTACCTGGAATTCATGCTGCTGTCTGGTTGTTTGAGAGGAATGGGAGCGTTTTCCATCTTCTCAGCAGCAAAAAAGCCTTTCTATATCTATAATTTGGCACCCACGCAGTTGGGCCCTTTATGGCCAGGCACCAAGTGCCTGGAGCATTCAAGATCCTGTTACAGAGGCCCTACACCTGCAGCAGCCCAAGGGGTAGAGATCCACCCTTCAAAGAAGGCAAAATGCCCTGCAGTGGTCAAAAACCAGGTTGGTTAGGTTTCCTTTACTGAAAAGGTAAGGCCTATAGGCTTTGTGTCAGTAAGTAACCAGCAAATACTTTCAGAGTGGGGGAAAAAACTTTTTTCCTATTGACTTCCTTTGCTTTTGCTCAGAACAGAAAGACAGCCAAGCATCCTGACTACTGATAGGGTATTTCTGTGACAGCCCCTCTCATTCACAATAGAGGCAAAAATAAGAAAGTTCTCAAATGTGAGCTCAGCCCCTTGTTGCTGAAACCCTCTCTTCCACCTCCCCATACATAAGTCAAGCACCACGCAAAGCAAAATGGCAACCACATGTCAAGTGTGAAAAGAGCTGCACAAATCTACAGCATTCACTCAAACACTGCTTCTCCACAGCACGACTGTCTACCTTTTTTAAATTAAAGAAACACAGCATTATCTAAAGCATCATCAGCCACGCTTACTTCTGCACTGAAGTGGGAATATCTTCTCACTGACCATTTCCTGTCAGCTTTCCCCAGTCTTCATGTAATTTCTAATATGTTCTAATACTTTTGTTTCCTCTTTCAACTAAAGACACATAAAACATCCTTACCTTATGTTACCTCTAAGAGCCATTACATTACTTTTTCTTGTAGAAATGGAGAGACACTAGCCAGCATTCTGAGCCTCTGGATACATCAGAAGTGGAAAGGAAGCTCACAAAATTCACATCCTTACTCACAGTAAAATTAACATCCTTCTTACAAATAGGAATACTAAAAGATTATTTCATATTGAGATTCAGAAAAGAATAGCGAGCCTCGCAGAGCAGCCTTGACTTAACACAGACTTGAGACATTCTTTAACATTTGGTTAACTTGAAAATTTTATAGTAGAGCGGCTTGAGTTGGAATGAACCTTTTGGTACTTCACCCAAGTGAGCAAATTCTATCAGCCAATCAAGCTGCAAATGTGAATCCATATGTTAGGAGGCACATCCAGTAGATGTAGTCCTGGTAAAACGTGAGCAAGCAAAACCTGCAATGAAGCTTTCATCAACTACAGCTAGAGAGGTCTAGAGAGGCTGGGCAGCAGAAAAAGCCTCTATAATCCCTAGCATGGGCATTCTACCCATGGAGGGCTAAGAGGGGGGTTATGTGTTTCATCCATACTTATGCATGAGATGTTTAATTGCAGACATGCTTGTTTCACTGATGTGCATTTCTCCAAAGCAGTATTAAAATTTTAGCTGTGTTAGCACAGCATAACCTGACACCACACACACAGCAGTGTTTTCTTAGCTAATTTGAAAGAAAGCTGAAACCTTTTCTTAATCTCATGGGTTTTATGACAGATTCTACAAGGACCACAAAAACAAATCCAGGTCCCCAGCTCACAATCATGTGGACATTTGCAGGACACACGCAAAGCAGTGTAGAAGGCAGAATCAAGTTCTGGACCACACACCACACTCATGAAATTAGGCAAATATGTATGTAAAACTAGTTGCAATTTTGCAGACTAGTACAGAATCTTAACTCAGGTTTTGGATAGCACAGTGTGATCAAATTATCCATCGGACCATTCTGATGAGAGCTCTGCAGTTCAAAACTTCCAGAAAGCAGCTCAGAAGATACAGCTTTTAAATACCTAACTTCAGGCAAGTTGTACAAAGACAAAAATTGGCTAAGATTCACCCCATCCTGTGTTTTAAAATTTATGTTTAAGAAAACCACTGATTAATTTATAAAGACAGATTTCATGCTGCGGGCTATTTAAATGCCTTTCTCTTCCTGAGTTACTTTATAATCCATATTTTATGATGTATTTCTTCTACTCCATATTTGATAGTTCACAGATAGGCATGGACAGAAACCTCAGCACTGGAAATACACTTGTTCCAGATCACTTGACAGCTTCCTTCCAACTCTTACACACCCAACTCACTAGTTTTATGTTTTCTTGCCCTGTTTTTTATGTTTTAATAAATATACATATATATATAAATGAAGTTTTGCTACTTGTATACATGTGATATGTGCAGACCAAGACTATTCCTCTTCACTCAATTTGAACCAAAAGGTTGGTCACCCAGGTTCCAGCTTACTGAGGTTGTTGTACTTCCCTCAGTCATCATCCATTTCAGCTCTCAAGGATATGCAACGTTATTTTAAAATACTGGAGTCTGTGACAAATTTACCATCTCTAAGTCTTCAGAACAAGAAAAATAAAATTCTGTTAGTATACAGTTATTAGAATTAATACTATCAGATCTCATTTTCCAACTCCATGGAATAACCAGCTGTATGCACTGATTTTACTACTCTGTTAAATTTAGAAAAAATAATGTTACGATCTTGCAGCAAGTTTTCCCATGAGTACTGTGCAAGAATGGTGTGGACAAAGACAGTTCCTTGGAAATAAAGGATGGCTAGAGTATGTGCTAGTACACTGGACCAGAAGAACAGCAGCAGCACATGAGGGAAGGTCAAAAATAATGTTATGCTTTATGTTGGCCCACAACATCAGAGGCTGATGCTGGGAGCATGGCAGTAGAGATTGAACCTTCCAACCAATATTCCATTACATTTTGTTGCTGTGTAATAGATGGCAGCAAAGGGGCAGCCTGACAGAATGGTCTCTGACATGGCAGTGTGGATGAAGCGTAAGTGCATCACTGAATTCCTCCATATGGAAATTAATATTTCTTTACAAGGAGAGTGGTTAGGCCCTGGAACGGGCTGCCCAGGGAGGTTGTGGATGCCCCGTCCTTGGACGTGTTTAAGGCCAGGTTGGACAGGGTCCTGGGCAACCTGATCTGAATGTGTATGTTTGGTGGCCCTGCCAGGCAGGGGGGTTGGAACTACATGATCCTTGAGGTCCCCTCCAACCCGGGTGATTCTGTGATTCTGTGTGAAAAAATGGCACATTCATCAATGCTTGATGAACATGTACAGAAATCAAACAGTGGATGGGAGCACAGTGAGATTGTGTGTGCATTTCTAAACAACACTATTGTAGTAGCTGTAGAACAGTGGGTCACCTCTGCTGGTGCAGATCTTTATGGGCATGGTATGCTGACTCCTGTTCATTAGTGGTGAAAATGCATAGCTAATGGTGGTGATTGTTGGAAAATACAGTTTGGTAGCTGAGAATTTGATCTATCAAATAGTGTGGTTGTGCTCTTTGTATCTTTTTTAGTTTCAGGGGAAATAAATAGAAGGCATTACTTTTGGAGTGAACTAAGTATTTGAGATGGCCATACTTCAGGACTGGTGTGTTCTAAAAGGAAAAAACACCTTTAGAACTCCAATTGAAATGCCATTATTTGGAAAACACAACTGAAAACTTTTCTTTTCAGCATCAAAAATTCACCTGGCTTCCCTGTACACCACTCAAGATGGCATGACATCATGGCTGTGGTATTTCTGGCACAAAATGGCACAAAAGAAACCAGGGACCTAAAACAATATATTAATATTTTTTTTTCCTCTATCTGTTGCCCAGCTTATTGCTTTCTCTTGGTTTGACTTACCAACTGAGCACGGCATTCACTTCTGCTCACATACACCTGCCCTGGTTTGAAGATCAAGCAATACTGCAGCTATTGTAACTTCTTTCAGACAACGCTACCTTCAATGATGATACACTACCACTCACCTTATAGGATGTTCTGTTTTCTACAGTGCTTACCTGAAACCTCATTAGTCTTCAGCTCTGTGCAGAACATGCATCTTCTCATCTCATAATTAAACTCAGAAAACAGTTTTGATCCACAAGAACAAAGAAAATACAACACATGAAACATCTTTAAATGTTTATGAGTTTAAATTTTTTATGAGTTAGGCACTATATTACTTAAATTATTGTTTTCATTGCACTTTTTAGTATCTGCAAAGATGAAGTATTAGCTCTGTTCTACAATATAAACATGCAGATGTTTCCTGCAGTATAGACCAAACTCCTCTTTTATGTTCTAGCTACTACCATCAATATGGGATAGAGATGTAGAACAAATACAAAATAGCTTGTTACAAAACACCCTGGGGGTGTTCAAGGAAAGGCTGGATGTTGTGTTGAGGGACATGGTTTAGTGGGAGCTATTGGGAATAGGTGAACAGTTGGACTGGATGATCTTTTAGGTCTTTTCCAACCTTGGTGATTCTATGATTCTATGAAATTTTGACTGTAAGTATCCCAAATAATCTACTCCTGTTGTATGGCTTTCTGAACTAATATGCTCAGATTTCCAACAGAAGGAAGAATCAAGCACTACTTGAGTAGATATTTTGTGTTCGTTCCTCTTACCAACCTGCTAGCTTTGAATGTGAACTCAGAAAATAAGTTACAGGCATTTTGCAAATGCGCCCTTTGGGATTAGTTACACAACAAGGACACAAAGCATAGACAGCCATATTTTTCAGATAAAATTATTTGGCTTTGGACAGTTTTTTGCTTTCCAAAACATATACATTAGTTTTTACTGTATTTTTTGCTCTTACGTGTTGTATTTTAACAACACAGGGCAGAAAGAAAGATCACTAATTTCTTAGAGCAGGGGAAAAGTGGTCAGTTATTTTAGAATGACACAGGTAGCTGTTTCAAAATACATGAGATGCAACTTACAGCAAAACATCCTCACTCTTACGATAGATTTGAATGATTAGAGATATCTAATTTGGATAGTATTGCAGAAATAAGGGGATTAAAGATGTAGTGCCATCAGAGTTCAGCTTCACACACATCCAGTAAGTAAAAAAAACCAAAACACCACCGAAGACCCTGTTTGCATGATAAACGTTCATGCTGTTAGCTTTAGTAAGACTATTTAGATTTATTGATAGCTAAGAAATCTCCCAAATGACTAGAATTCAGTGCAATAGATTGTGATGTATTTTATATTTCATTGCAATTCCACATCTACAGAATTTTTCTACAGAACTACAGCTGTGTTGTTGCATCTGTTCTATAGCTGCATAGGCTTACCTTCCAGAGTAATTAGGCACTTCTCTTAATGCTTAAAAGGTAAAAATCCACTCCCACATTCAGGCTCTGCAGTACCATGAGTACTGGATTACAGTGACTGAAGTCAGTGAGGTGTTTTATGAAATACTCAGGAAAAGTGTGCCTCCAGTAATGTCTTGCTAAGATGGAGCAGCAAAACTGTAACGTTGCTTTTTCAATTTAATAATTACTTTCTTTATTTCATATGCAACTCTTTTTGAATTATAGGAACCATCGGAAACTAAGCAGTATCACCCTGCTGTTAGATTATGCAGTGAAGATAAGGCAGTAATGAACCTGGATATTTCTGTTCTCCAGCTAGATTTTCTGGAGGAAGGGAAAGTAACTGACATTTTCTATCCTGTAAATAAATGCTTTAAATGAATCTCTGATTGCCCCCCAAAACGAAATCAAACTCTTCAGACTTACAGCAGTCATTACACAGAATTACTGTCCTCTGACTAACTTCATTGGAAAGAACTCTGGTGAAGGCTTAAAAAGACTTAAAAATAGTTACTAACTTTGTCATTAGCATCAAAAGAAGCATTTTTAACCCTTTGAATTGATAAACTCTATGTTTTAAGTCCAAGAATTTTACATCTTAATGAAATAGCATCTATTCATAAAGACATTTTGTTGATCTTGGAAAGAAGCTGACTTATCTGACTAGTGGCTATGCTAGGATCCCCTTTAGAAAACAAATGGCAGCATCAGCAAAAACAGCTGAGATTGTATAAAACCTTTGCCTTTAGAGACCTGGATCATTCTGCACAATCAGAGAGGAAAAAAGGGGGAAAAAGGATTCAAGAAGTCTTGGTTTTAAACCTAGTGTAGTCGCAAACTTATTCTGTCACCTAGATGATAATGGTAAGATTTTTTTTTAATACATATATATATATTTTTAGGCAGAGCTCATTTATTTTCTAGACTTAACTGGAAGAAAGCATGATCATGCTGCAATTTGGTTTGCACTTAGCACAGTGGCAGACAAATGACTCCTCATAGTTGTGCCAGCTGAAACTGTGGAGGCAGAATTCTAGACTGACACCATGTTGCAAAGTTTATTATGACAAGATTATACATAAATGACCTTTACAATCCAGTTCTGTGCCTGCAGTTCTTAAATGCTAAAGCACAAGACTATGTGCTTATGAAGAACATAAATGCATATGCTATTTAAAACTTCAGCTGGATTATAGAGCAAGTTATCATTTTTAAAGAGCACTCTGAATTTGACTAAAGAAATTAAATGCCCTAAATGAGAATAATCTCCTGAGATATTCATGAAGGGTTTTAAATTCAATGTATAAAAAGATTTATCCCATTTGTCAGCTGCCATGTAGAAAGCCAACTCCTGCAAGAGAAATGCTTCAAATTTCACTCCTCTGACATTTTCTAAAATTGAAGCATTTCTTCATGGCAGGAAGTTCCAGGTTATTAATGAACAGTAGAATAGCTGGCAATAAAATAATAATTTGAAGCAACTCTAATGGTCTCTCTAATTTGTCATAAGGAACAATGTAAAATGGTGGTTTGCTAACGTTAATTCCATCACCAGAGATTGATTTTAAGCGGATACCCTTTACGCCAATGTGTTTTTAATAGTCTGTGATTTAGATTTAATTTACGGAGAAACATTTTCTTGCTCTTTTCCTCTCCATATTTAGCTCTCCTTCTCCTATTAGGTTTGCAGGACAGTCACTAATATTGAAAAATACAGCACTATACAAAACTGAAAAATCATACTCTGAACCTAAGTAGAAAACATGTACATTGCCATCAGATTTCCAAGTAGTCTCACAAACACTGCAAAACTGCTGTAATACTACAGCTATTCTGTGACGTATGCATGTCCGTTCAGGTGAAATGGAGTTAGGAGAAGTTAGCAGCTAGATAAAACTGAATCACAGAATCGGAGGAGTCAGAAGGGATCTCAAGAGTCCAACAGACTGCACGGGTAAGCATCCAAACAAGTCTTGAATATCTCCATAGGAGGCTCCACAACCTCTCTAGGCAACCTGTGCCAATGCTCTCTCACCCTTACTGTAACGAAGTTTTCCACATGTTACTACAGAACTTCCTATGTTCAAGTTTAGGCCATTGCTCCCTGTCCTATCGCTACACACCACGGAGAAGAGCCTGGCCTCATCCATTTGCCTCCCACCTCCCTTTAGATATTATAAACGTTTATCAGATCCTCCTTCTGGCTTCTTCTCCCCAAGCTGAATAGACCCAGGTTACTCAGCTTTCTTCATAGGGGAGATGCTCCAGACCCTTAGTCATCTTTGTTGTCCTCTGCTGGACTCCTTCCAGGAGATTCCAGTCTTTTGTGAACTGGGGAGACCAGAACTGGACAGCAGACTAAACGTGGCCTCACCACAGCAGAGCAGAGGGAGAGAATCACCTCCCTCAACCTGCTGGCCATGCTGTTTTTAATGCACCCCAGGATAGACAGAGACCTAGTATTTACATTAAAAGATATGAAGAAAATAACTGTGAGTAGATTCAACTTGTACTTGAATCACAAATTCTAGGATTTGTTTCTAATCTTAGCTTTCTAGTGTGCTAGAACTGCACTTCCAGACACTCTTGACAATTTCTTTACTCTTACTGATCAAATAACATTTTCCCACCAAAGTCTCCAATCTCAGGTTCTCACTGAATAAGCTACTGAAATACTGTAATACTTGACCACTTAAAAAACTGGGGTGATGCTGCCCACCTTTCACAAAGTACAGAAATGAGAAGACTTGAGAAGTTTGAACTTACTCCCCTCTTATCAGTCTGAAGGATTCAACCCCATAACTCCTCCAGTCTTCCACTGAAAATTTACACTTTTAGCATCAGCACCCTGTATTGAGGAATTTCATAGCTTAATAGCATGCTTTGATGAACAACACCCTTTCGTTGGTTTTAAACCTCCACCACTCCAACTTCACTTGACAACCCTTATCTCTCATACTGAAGGAGCGCTGACTAGATAATTTCTATTCCCCTTTTCCACTCTTCCACCTGATTAAATATATCTGCGTTGTACCTTCTTACACCTGTACCTTTTTTTTTTTCACCTTACTTAACTAATCAGTTATTCCCACAAAGTTATTTCCACAGCTCTCATCATCCTCACCACCTCTATGCTGTCTCCATTCTGCTATATTTCTTCTGATACAGGCCAACCAGAACCACAAAAAGCATTCATAATGCATCTGCAACTGATGTTCTTGGTACCTACACAATGAAGGCTTGGCTGCAGAAGGTCTTCAGCGAAAGATTCAGAGAGAGGAACAGAACAGTACCAGAAGCTCACTCTGAAAAGCAGCCACGCAAGAGCAAAGTCAGGCTTCAAGAGGGGGGGGATCCTATGATTTGGGACTGCAGCTCCTTTAAAACTCAGTAAAAACTGTTTAGTAACAAAATATCAGAATAATAGAATTAACAATAATCATATTTTGCTTTGCCACTCCAGAAATGCTAAGTGTACAGATGCCCGGAGCAGGCTGAGGGCTCCCAAGAGAAAGTGGGATGCTGAAGCGGATTGGAAATGAGCCAGAACAAGCAAAAAACACAGCGGCAGATGTCCTGTCTGATGGGGATAGGCTTCTCCTCAGACTTCAGAGATCTCAGTTCACAGCAGGTAAATCTTGAGGGAAAAGAGAACATCCAACAACAGAAACAAGAAAGTTCCTTCCTCTTCTGCCCCATTTATAAAGAATACTGCCAACAAAAGACTTTAAACTAAAGGCCATTATGGGGTTTTTTTGCAACAGTATTTATCATCTTTATTTTGTGCTGTTCCACAATGAAGTACAAAGATAAGCTGAGTGAAATATTCTGCTACTGACAGAAGAAAAACAACACACAATTTTATAGACTTCTATGAAAATAGAAGAGATGGAAGTGGTAGAACTAAGGACAATTTGTCTCTGGATAAAGATCCTTTTGATAAGCATGTTTAAAGCGAACTTAAAATCAAATCATGAACTTAAAATCAAACTTAAAATCAACTTAAAATCAAATCATGAATTCAGTTCTCTCTTGAAAGAGTGACCACCACTCATATCTGCTCGCTTTTCATGGCACTGCTGAGCAGTTTTAAGGAGGAAAAGCAAGAAGTAAACTGGGAAAAAAACAGCACTGCCATTTGTGAGGTCAAACACTTGTTATTGCCATTTCGGCAAGTCACCAGATAGTCCAAGACCCAAAGCTTTTCACTGCAAAATGTATTGGGTGAGTTACACATTTCAGATAGTTCCATTCATTAAAATGACAGGAGATCCAAGTGATACATTTAAGTGAAAGGAAAATAAAGTATGAAATACTAATTAATTTTCACTATGTCAGGAAACATATTCCATCTGGCTCTGCAGAATATATTGATTCTCTTACTGGAATAAAAAACTGATTAGTCTTCCATTGTTTCAGTTTACTCACAAGGGAACCGGAGTGTTTCTCTCAGGGAAACTTCTTTCCCATTATGTATTAACTATTGAGAGCAAAATCAATTTTGCATGGTTATGTAGCTGCTACAGATTTTCTTATACTGCAAGCATTTCCTTCTCTCCTCTGGCAAGTAATAGCCCTGTAGAAGTTAAGAGTTCAGCTCCATCCTTGTGCCAAGTCAAACCTTCAGGCAAGAAAACTTTCACTAGAGCAAAGAATTGTGTCAAATCAAGTTAACTTTTATTTTCAGTAGGAGCTTTGAACATGCACAAGTAAAGGTTTTGCCTTACAATCTTCTCTTCCTTATGCTGATCAAGCAGAATTCAAGTTCTTTAAGAGGCAATTGATCAGTGACCTAAAATTTCATGACGTGGTAGAAAAATATTGCCTCTTGCAGAACTAGGAGGAAGAATGCTGCCAAGAAACATTTTAGCCAAAATGTTGACCATTTTTCCTTCAGGTATCTTTATGGGTAAGATCCATAGGGGAAAAATTAAAAAGAACAGACTTTAATCACTGCAGACAAATTGACAGAAGTTACTCTGCAAAGTCACTGGACTAAATGCTAAGAGATGGTCAACTGATGTAGTTGAATATAAATTCAGTGTTACTTTTTTTCCAATATTCATATGTATATGCACATTTCTGCACACAGAAACACACTTCTATATGTATTATATAAATAAAAAAGCAACAAAACAACCAGTCTTCTACCTGTACAACTTGACACGGATTCATTCGGTTCTGTACTTCTTACAATTACTAGAAGATTTACCATTCTCCACTTGGCTGTATAGATAGCTTAAAAACCAAAACCAGAACAGCATAGCACAATAGAAGTGTTCTCACTCTACATGATTCTCCAGGACTTCTCAACAAATATCAAACACTTCCATTCTCACAAAGTGCTGTTGCTTTATTGCTTATCCAGATCCAGGTCGTATGTTCAGTTTGCTTTCGCACAGCACTGAAGTACTGACAGCTCACAATTATTTATCCCCAGGAGCTCCATGTCCAAATGAGTTCCTATCCAGAGATGAACTCAGTATGTAAAGACATGTGGCCCATATTACCAACATAAAAATAAAACTACATAGGCCAATTGTGAAAAAAGGTGACAATTTCAACTCTAATTCAAGGAAAGCATTAAATCTCTGTCCAGCAAGTACAGCTAAATAAACTTCTGCCCATGTCTTTGCTACACTACCATCATATCTTGTGGTTGTTGTCAAGCCACCCTGTCACTGCCAGCCCACTCAGTGCACTGCCATTGGAGCTGTTTAGTTAAGCAACTACAGCCTACAGCTCCCTCTTTGTACAGATAATTCTAGCTCTGAATAAACTGTCAATCTCAAGAGGCAATTTTTATTTTTCATAAGGAGAAGAAAATTACTGGCTGCTGACTCAAGAGAGGTGAATAACGTTAATTGATATGTGTGAAGTACTAATGCTGAAAAGCATTGTTTAGGTGCTAAGTATTGTTACTGCTGGTGATGACTTATTAATACCCTGATGACATCATTAATAGGGAAGAAGGGCTTCTTCCCTGTACAGTCTTGAAGGGTAAGATTATAGATTCCCCAGACGCCACCACCACACACATTTCTGGCTAAATGCATTTTTACCTGTGAGCTGACATATCCTTACTGAGTTATGCAGTGGGATACCCTTCTTAAAAATGCTTATGCTTAGTCAACAAGCAGCTGCCGGTTGTCTTCTGGCTTCTAAATCCACAGACCCAGCAATAAACAGATTTAGAAATGTCTCAGCAGTGAGCGTTCTTGTTCAGCAGCCCTTCTGCTAAGGGTATCAAGCTGGATCAGCCACTGAATGGAGGATTTATTTCACATGAATGAAAAAATCCCCTTACAGCCTTTCTTCCCCGATATTAATTCTCAGTTTAACAACTTTAAGTCTAGAGCTGGATTTGCATTTGCAGCTTCCACATGGGGGATTAAGTGCATTAAAACAGCCCGTAAAGGAATGAAAAACTTCCCCTCTGACTGAAGTGTGGTCTGACCAAAGCAACCATCCATGTTTTTCATTATCTTGCCTTATGCCCCTAAGTGGCTACGACCTCCAGCTGAACTGGGAAATCCAGTTCTTTCAATAAAGCTCTAAAGCCTCAGATATACAGTACTAACAATTCAGCACTTGGGTTTTTTTTATCATCCACAAAGGAAGTCTAGTGCTGAGTAGCCCCTTAAAAGAATGCTTGGGAAATTGGAATTTCCCATTTATATACTCATGAGATATAAAAACATGTTCAACATGTTTGTGAATGAAGAAAGATATCCTTGCAGTGTTTGGATTACTGGATTCAATAAGCAAATACACTGCTTTGAATTACATAGCACTTGGAAATTATCATTTTCATTGTGGATACCTAAAAACATGTTATTAAGTGTTATTAGGAAACATATGTCTGCCATAGAAGTCCTATTATACAAACTGACAACCACTTTTGAAAGGATGTGGAAGCTTAAATATTTAGTCTTTCCGAAACAAATATTCGCAGGAGGAAAACCTGCACTGAGAACATAGTAGACAAGTTATTAAAGATCCACACAGTGACTGGCACAGCATTTTCACCTGCCTCTTCCATTCTTCAGCACCATCATTTGATTTATTCAGGTAATCAGAAATATAGGGGATTAGCACTGATATTACAAAAGACAATATTTTCCATTTCCATTTGTTCTAGCAGTTGCAATGTTTTCCTAAGTAGAATTATTACATGTGCCTTGCTTGTAAAAACCTACTCACAATTAAACCCACAGATCAATCTTCAGCTTAGTCAATACCAAGGTTCTGATTTTTTGGTTTGGCACTATGGAACTTAATGTGCCTTGTTTATGAAGAAGTTTGAGCTGAAACGATAGAAAAAGGAAGAAATAAGAGAAATTAATCTTTTATCAACTAGAGAGGGGAAACTCAATTAAATGAGAATGCAGCACTATACCGTAGGCAGAAGCTCCATCCATTTGAAAAGGGACGGAAATTTAATATTAATGTAAAGAATAGGCGGGTAGACAATATAAGTAGCAACAGGACTAATATGACTAGGATTTAAGTTATAATACAGCATTGAATGCAAGGTATTCATTATATTGCTATTCTATCACATTTAAGAACTTTACTGGGTTCTTGGGAGCAGTCCCATCTTACATCCTTTCCCTTACACTGACTGATGTGGAGTGTCAGCCTCAAGGTCCCATAGGAGACCGTAACAGTTGCCCAAATCTTGTGTTCAGGCCTGCTGAACTCAACAGCTGCAGTTCAGCACAATTACAGAAGTGTAACAGTACAACCTGGGAAAAGCAGATATCTGAAAAACGTTCCTAAAGCCTTTAATCTGAACATGAAAGTACAGAAAATTAGAAAACATATCTATAGCAGAAGAGACTATTAGTTCTGAAATGAGCAGGAGAAAACGTCATCTCTGTAGTAGAAGTAAGATGTCAGAAAAGAAGATACGTGTGGCACGTCAAAAGCTTGTTTCTGCTTTGTCAATCCAGTGTTTGTTCTGTTGTGCTACTGAATGTGGCTCCTGTAAAGAAAGACTGACACTTGCTCACAAGTATGCAGTCTATAGATATATAATATCTTGTTAGGAAACAACCACCAAGTCCACTGTAATCAGTAGAAACATTATCCGATGATGATTTGTAAACTATTGGAGACTGAAGTGGGAGTTTCCATTGATCCCTACTTCCAGGCATGGGGAGCCACTGTAACGTGTCTGTTTCACTGTCAGAAGCAGCTCCAACTACATCCCAACAACAGCAGAGCTCTACTCTTCTTGTAGATTGCAGGATAGAGTGAAGTATAGTGAGAATCAGACTCAAATTCAGCAGCACTGTAAGACTAAACCATATTTTCACTGATCTAGAATACCTCTACAGCTTTTTCCCTCATAGCTGAGCCCATACTCTGCCAGCTGAGACACTTACCATAGAACCATTATGTTCTTCCTTCTCCGAAAGGATCTTCAGCATCTCCCAAAATACAAAATGCTGAAGGGCCATAAAAAGATGAAAACGTGAACATGGATAAAACCTTATGCATTAACTGAAACTGTTCACATAATTATTTGAGAGTAACTACTTGGCCAAAATACAAATGCTATTTTGTGGGTGTGTGCAATACGCATCTTTTGCTGGCATCAAATAGTTCTTACTGTGCTAACATGCTGAGAAACCTTCAAAGAGCTTTTCTATATGCTGCAAATTGCTGGTATTTTAAGAATGACTTCTGAGCTAACAAAAAAGCACATATATTTATTTGAATATTGTATGTACATGTGTATGCAGAGCACTCTATGGTAAATCCATGGATACATTTTGAGTAGACTTCCTACACCCTATGAAATTGTTTGTAATTTCACCCAACTGCATTTCTGATTAAACAGTTCTGCAGGTCTGAAAATGGAACTTCAATAACACAAGCTAAATTTAGAACTTGCATTAACTTGCATTATCTGTTCCACAATCCACACTGCAAAAAAATCATCTTCTGCTCATTAATTCTTCCGAGAAAGGTTTTGGGTGTTTGGTTTTTTTGTTTTTGTTGTTGTTGTTTTTTTGTCTAAATAGCAAATTAAAAGACAGAAACTCCTTGTTTCCTCACTCTTCCAATTTGTAATTCACCCAGTGTCTGCATTTTAGGCCCTTCAGATCTAGGAAAGCCATTTGTACGGAGAACCATAATAAAATTTGGGACAACTGTAAAAATAAATGAGAACAAGATACTGGGCCATTAAGGTGCTGTTAAGCAGTTCCCACCATTACAGGAGATACTAAAATCCGATGGCCAATAATCAGTTGGACTGCGTGTGCTCAGATTCAGAATTGCTTCTTGTTATATCTTAATTGCAGCTATTTTTAAATTAGAAAAAAAGGAACAGCTGGCAGATAGTTTTAATTGGGCGTCCTTCCTGCGGCAGTTTAATTTCCTTTCTTGAAGCTCCGTGAAGAGCAAAAGCTCTTTCTTTTCATGATTGGATTAATCATTTATCAGATTAAATAACTCACTGCCACCGGACAAATGTCTGAGCTCTGCAAGTTACCTTCAGTCACTGAAAATGTAAAAATCTAGGTTCTCCCTCAGGGACAGAGAAAATACGTCACCAAACTACAGCTACAAACACCAGAAAGCAGGGCTTTATCTACTACACCATGCCAGCATTGCTAATCCTTGCACGGCTACAAACTGCAGGACAGCTCTACGCAGAAGCAAGTTCTAAGTAAGTTCTAGGGCCTACCAGGGGAAACTGGTGTGCTACAAGCTTTGGCTGGCTGCTCATGAGGACAGCTCTTCCTGGACCAACTCAGTTGTACTTCACTAAATAAATAATCAGAAAAGTATACAGACACTTACTTAGGAACGTTTAGGAATACTTAGTCTTCAGGTAGCAATGAAGTACATTTTTATATCTTTATTCAAATCACTTATTTGCCAAGAAAGCCTTAGTGGTTGTCTTGAACTTGTTTTCATCAGAGTAAATGTGTTTAACAGACAGGGGGGCAGTTCCACTGTTACCAAGCTAAGAAAGACGTAAATGGATAAATTTTCAACAGAAGTCACCTTTTCAACATCTTTTTACTAGGATGACGTGAACGGTCTGGGATGCTAACCATTACTAAAGTGGAACTTAACACATGAATAATGATTTTTATTCCATCGTAAACCTCAGGAACCAAAGAATAAAGTGAATTCTGCTCATATTGGTCACAAATAAGAACCTGAATACTGTCAAGGCGCCAATAAAACCAAAGCATTAATTCTGCTGTTCCAGAGATGGAACCACTTTGTGTTGTAATTGAATACTGCAGGACTGGATCTACATCAATTTTATAAAACACCAAATTCATTTCCTATTATAAGAAAAAAGCAAAGGTTCAGAAAACGGGCCCTCATTTTTTTTTTCTTTTTTCTTTCTTTTTTCTTTTTTTCTTCATGCTACAACTCCACCATGACACACACATACATACAGACACATCCTATATATATTCCTTTGGGTTGATGAACTCAGGTGCTGTGTCAAGATTAAAGCATAAAAAAACTTCCTCTATAAACCCAAAGAAATCATCTTCCATTACACAGACTAGCTTGCTAATAGATCTAGATTTGTGACTTGCAACCTTTCCACAGTTTTTATAAGAAAGAAAAACAAGGCAATTTCTACTCTAATGATTTTTTTTTAATCTGTTGTCAGAAACATAGCTGACCAAGCAGATGATTCAAGGAAAAGATTAAGTCTCATTGTCTCATTAGAAACAGTAGAAAACAAATGAGATGATAGAATAAGAGGGTAAGAAAACACTCCTAAGGAAATGATCTTAAGAATATGCATCAATGGGAACTATTTATTCCTCTGCAAAATACTTCCTCAATGGCCTCCAAGCAGTAACTCAAGACAATAGGGTTCAAAGAAGCACATAACCAGGATGTGAGTCAGAGACTTGCTTCTACTCCTTGCTCTGCTATTAACCTACTGCGTGATCTTGGCAAGTCATGTTGCTCTCTAGACCTCTGATGCCTCCCCACTGAAACTATGGCAGTGATATTTTTACCGTGAGCATTTAGATAAAAAGTTAATCCTTTTCTTAAAGTTGAATGTCCTCTACTGACTTTGATTGAAGTCTCACCCAGATTTTGTGCCAGCATTACTCTCTCCAGTGAAGACAGTGTCATTTGGCCATTATACCAGTTGAGAGAATACTGTAACTCCGTTGCATATAAATCCCTCCGAATGAGGAAATGGGAGAGGTAAAGTGGGACTATAGAGGTGATATGTTATGATTCAATCAATGGCTTCCTGAAACACCAATTCATAAATAATAAAGTCTGCTCTAAAAAAAAAACCCTGCTCCAGTGTGGATGATCTGATTTTTCAACTGAGGTAGAAGGCTTAAGACAAAAAGTTGTAAATATCCTGTTATTTTCCTGAAAATTATTAAAGAATAGAAGACTAAACTTTTCAGGATAGATGGCTGAGAAATACGAAGATTCAGACTTGCTTGCTCATCAGTCAATCTTCAAGTAGTACCATATAGCTCAGGCTAATGTGGTACACTAGTGGCCTAGAATATGTACCATGAAGACCCATGTCTGCAGTTTATCTGTGTAACAGCTAGAGAAACAGATCATCTTAGCCAAGCTCTGAAAGCAAGAATACCTTGAGATACAGACTATAAACCAAAATGACCTCTTTCTAAGCAAGAAAGATCCCTAAAACTTTACTGCAATGTAATACTGGAAGTCTCTAGATGGGTTAAGGTTCTACATGCTAAGGACTGTCTGCAAAAGTAACTCAACAAATTTACCATGGTGGAAAAAGAAATGTAATCATTCACCCTCCAAATATGAAAACCTACTTCTAAAATAAGCCAACAAGTCTGTACATTTGTGCAATCCATTGGGCAGCCCTGGAGCCAGACCTGGCAAGCAGCTTGCTTCCACCCACCATGTCTGATGAGGAAACCTAGCCTAAGCAGCTGAGTGCCTGGTTACTACTGAGATTTAGCATGTGCAGATAAGCTGAAAATACTCCTGTCTCTATCATAGGAAAGAAGATTCTTCCTCACCCCTCTGCTGCAGAAACCTGGATCTTCTTCCAAGCTGCAGCGGATGAGCCAGTGGCATCCGTCCAGCTCTGTGTCAAGACAGCACCAAGCTACTTCAGTAGCAAATGCACTGATGGAAAGAAGAGAAGGAATTATCTCCTGCTTCAGGGCAGTAGTAGAAACTGTCCCTCCTGAAAAATGGTGATGTGGAGCTTGTCATGTTGTTCTCAAGCCACAGTTACTCATGTTTTAACATACTGGACACATAACATAACAGCAGCACATGCACACAATTAATACAGAGCACAAGAAAGACAAATACGTTGTTCAAACTAGTAATTTGATTAAAACCTACACAAGCTGGTGCTATCTTTCTCTACCTTTCTTTCCTTTTTCTCCCCCTTCATTACACTATTGTGGGGTGAAAAACAGCAGCAAGATAATGTCTCCTCAGTATCTTCCTCTAAATTAAATGTATTCTCCCAGGTCTATTCTAAGATCATTGAAATGTTTGACATATACAGACTTCCCCTCCTCCCAAATGTGTGTTATTTCCTTTAAAAAATGTTGTTTATGTATTCTTTATTTTAAAACAAAGGAACATAACAGACATACTTCAATATTTTATGGAGTATGAGGGACATTCTACTCTGAACTCTCTTCAACAGAAACCAGAATGAGCATTTCTATGTTAGCTCTTAGTTGTCAGAACTGGAGCTTTCAAAGGACATAGAACAAAGCTGCTTTGATTGACTGTCAATTGGAGGAACCAAAAACAAAAAGAAGAAAAAAAGGATTCTGTGATAAACTAAATGTATTCCCAGGATTTTCTAAGACAGAAGATGGACACTTACTTGATACAAGTGGTATCAGCATGAAGTATCATTACATACTGGGATGCCACATCTAGCAAATAACAGAGGAAAGAAAATAGGTCTTTGAATGGCAATACCCAAAGCAGTATGGAGGGAAGAGAACTGCTAGTGAGAAGAGACATTTAATGTGATGTCTATGATAGCAGTCGAACTTGATGACAAAAGTATCCTTTTAGGCTTGTTCCTGAAAGATGTACGACTGGGCCAGCTAAGCTCAAACTCAAATCAACCATGGAGATATTTTGACATTTACAAACAAACAAACAAAAACCAAAATTCTCTGAAGACAGAAACAGGAAAACTGTCATAACCAGATGAATGTCACTGCTCCCTGTCATGTTAACATGTCATGTTAACATAGAACCATAGAACATCCTGAGTTGGAAGGGATCCACGAGGATCATCGAGTCCTCTGCACAGGATCGTACAAATTCAGACCACATGTCTGAGAGCACTGTTCAAATACTCCTTGGACTTTAGCAGCTTGGGGCTGTGACCACTACTCCGAGCAGCCTGTTTCAGGGTCTGAACTCCCTCTGCTGAGGAACCTCTTCCTAACCCCCAACTTGACTCTCCCCCCACAGCCCCATGCCATTCCCTCGGGCCCAGTTGCTGTCACAGAGAGCAGAGCTCAGCACTGCCCCTTCATGAGGTGCTGCATCCGCCATCAGGCCTCCCCTCAGCTCCTTAAACTGTGGTACCCTTTTGCCACATCACCCCAAAGACCATGGATGTTATCCTCGATGCCTGTGAATCTCCAAAGCTGCTGTAGTTCCTAATTAGTCTCCAAAGTATTATGTTAAGCCATGGTACATCTGAAGTGTTTTCAATGAATAATAATCACCAGCACAGCAACACAAGAATGTTCCACAGTTCTGACGTGTCATATAATCACAAAACAGAATGGCTGAGGTGCCACTGACCTCTGGTTGTTATCTGGTCCCTGCTCAAGCAGGATTACCTACAGCCACATGTCCAGGACCAGGAGGCTTCTGAACACCTCCAAGGAGGGAGACTTCACAACTGTCCTTGGAACATGTGCCAGTTATCCATCTGTTGTCCAGTTTAAAAAAAAAAAAAAAAGTGTCTCCAAATGTTCAGATAAAGCTATGTCTGTTTGTCCCCATACCTATAGTTAAGTCACTGGGCAGCTATGAAAAGAGCCTGGCTCTGTTCACCCTGCACTGTTCCTTCACCTACTTATAGAAGCTGATGAGAGCCCCCTCCAAGCCTTCTCCAGGCTGAAGAGTCCCCGCTCTAGATTCCTCAGACAGGTGCTCCAGCTCCTTCATCATCCTTGTATCCCTTTGCTGCATGCCTATCTTGTACTGCAGAGACAATAATCAGACTCCAGATGCAGCCTCATCTGTGCTGAACAGAGGGAAATCTCTCTAAACATGTCAGTAACCCTTTTCTCAGTGAAGCCAAGTTATCCTTAGTCTTCATTGCAGCAAGGGTACAACACTGGCTCACACTATCAGTGGATCGATCACCAATCATGCCTTTAATGTACTGTCCAGTAGGAAAATGCCTGGAAATCTAGACACTGAATATAATCTTAACAGAACACTTGAATAGATGCTCTGGGATTTATGGGTATGAATAAATACAAAGTAAGGACAATCAAGTTTTGTTAAAAAATACAAAATGTAGCAAAATTAGAAACCATGGAAGGATGACCTCAGAATGGCAGTTATTGGGTGTGAGCATAACAAAAGTATGGCAAACAGCTGCCATAATAAGAAGTAGTGAGACACTTCAAAGACATAAAAAACAGAAGCAAATAATATAAAACAGCTAAGCAAAGCCACAACTTTTTGAAATCATATGTAGAAAAAACCAGAAAATTAGACAGGTAGAGAGGCAAAAAATTGACAATTCTCTAAATACATCAGGATCAAGAGGAAGAACATTATTTCAGTTACTTAACAGGTCCATTTCTCAAGGCAGAGTAGAGTCTACAAAAGTTTTCAAAATCTAATTAAAAAACAAAAAAAAGCAGTTGTAATCAAGAACTTAAGTTAGATTTAACAATAGAGAATTTCAGGTCAAGATACAGAAAGAAAAGGTCAAGACGTATTTAGTGAAGTTATTTTTACTCAAGTCAACAGGACAATTATATCTACCTACTATTCCATAGAAAGAAGCTGGAAAAATTGTTAATCAGCAAGTGTTACCTCTGGGGGACAAAAACAGTGTCTAATCTGTAAGAGTGTGAAGAAAAAGACATACAGACAAGACTACTTGATTGTCTGGAATGGTACTAAATAAATTCTTAAACAATCAGCTGTCTACCACCTTTTCTCCTCATCTTATCTTGAATCCCAAATTATCACACAGACGTGTTGAGAACAAACTTAAGTCCAATCAACTTAGTTTCCTACTTGACCTCATGTGTTAGAAGGAAGGGGAGGGGAAAAAAATAGGAGAAATATTACAAGAGGTGATGTAAAGCACTGTGTTTTCTTAAGCCTGTTTGTACTATTCCTTCAAATGACTCAGATTCATCAACAGGTTGAGAGCACATATCTAAAAGAGTATTTATGAATCATTCAACACAAAGCAAAGAGTGTTTTAAGTAAGATCTCTGGGGAGAAGTCGTTCCTTGGCACGGGCACATTCAGTATCTCCAGCAGTTACCCTAATAGTATCACAGGGGGTGGGTTTTGACTGATGGAGTAGCACAGCGGTTCAGAGAAGACAATTAGAAATAAAAATGAGCTTGATCAATTTATGAAATAGTCCCATATAAATAATACAAAATGAGGCCAAGCAAAAATGCTACAGTGAGAAAACCAGAAGCAGAACATGAATGCTGGAATAACTGGCTAAAGCGTGCAAAACAAATCTTTAACACACATCCAAAACAAGTCTTGTGTGTAAGCACAAGCCAGACAATAATAGATCAGGAACAGTATTTTCTATGATACTTTTTAATGAAAGGAATTACCTTCTGATATAAAGAAATCTCACTTTGACCATTATTTTGGTAAGGCTTCACTAAAATCTAACAAGCTTTGACTCATAAAGAATATGTAAGTATTGAATATAGCTTTATCTTTAAAATATTTAAAGACACACATTCAAGAGACAAACAAATCTCAGTGGCTGTTTTCATCTTTATGTTCTCAATGTTCTTGCACCATCAAGACTTTGCATTACTGAAATGAGAAACTTTTACAATATATTAGGGACATAAATAATTCCAGTGCATTAATTATTAAATATGTCTCTGCTGCAACCCTCACCAATATTCATGAATATTACAAAGAGTTTTTCACCAATACTCTTCATGGAGGAAAGGAAAAAAGAGCTTAAGAGTTTTCACTACAGTAAATAAGAGAAGTCCCGTTTTTATTTTCTTGTTTTATGTAAATATCTACTGCACTGCCCTGTAGAACAAGTTGTAGTGCCTGTTAAAGTGAAACATTCACTTTGCAACGATTACAAAAATATGAAGTTTTGCAAGCTTCTCATTAAATCAAATCAGTTTGCTTAAACTAAGTTCCGTAGACTTTTGTCTTAAACAGTAACGGTTGAATTATAGTATTTTTAACTGCAAAGGCAGTCTTTGAACATTAATGCTGACATTAAAAGATTGTCAATTATGTAGGAAGGTATCACTTATTTCACTTCAATTTCATAAAATGCATATCAGTATTTCCTATCAGCTGGTATACAGGCTTATGTCATTGTACTTATCTTTGGACAAATCCTGTATTACACCAGATAAAGCAGTCTTGTTTATTAACAGAACACGTAACTGAGATAAATCAGCATATATGATTAAACACCCAAATGATGAGTTTGATGTACATTCAACAACTAAATCATAATCACAAGAGGAAGTGTGTTGACATCCACTTAGTGTGCAACACTATTTCCAAGTGCTAACAATGCTACTGTAGATAAACTATAAGAATTCTGAAACAAGCCAAAAGAGCCAAGTTTCCCAACCAACCATTCCTCACAGGGGACTCAATCTAAAATCTGGTAAAATTCAACAGAAATTTATGAACCATTTCAGTGGAAGCTGGCAGGAAACAAGCTGGTGTTCCACAAATACACAGAGGTGGTGAAAGCTACCTTTGAAATTTCCTTATTCCACGTGGAAAGAAATTTAGGACTTGAAGTCAAGAGGAAAAAAAAAAGAAAAAAAGAATTTGACTTATAGCTTACAATTTAACTTGTAAAAGACAAATTGTCACTCTTGCCTGAATGTGAATGAAGTACTGTGCCTCAACTTCAGGTGTTTTCTTCCCTTCTGATTTCAGTGTAGCTAATCCTGACACAGTGAAAAGTCAATTAAGCACTCTAATAACATTAGCTAAAGCCACTGCATAAGAAATTGCTCACAATTTATTTAAAGTATTTGTATGGCAATTACTCACAAAATGCTGCACTTCGTTGGGATTTCCTGTTCATCTTGATCTGATTACAAGAAGTGTTTTGTAATCAGAGCAATTTGAAAGTATTTCACTGAAGTAATGATGTGCACACATTACATCTAATTTGGGAACCTGAAAAATCTACATTTTTTAATGGTCTTGTGGACTGGAAATCTTGTATACACAGCAGCCATTTTGAAAAAAGCAAGGCTCCTACCATGTTCCTCCCATGGAATATATGCAGTGTTGTTTTGCTGAAAAAATAGTTTACGTTGCACTAATTCTGATCTCCCATTAATAGCAGTAATTCATTTCTTTAGTCTTCAGCATTTATCTACTCCAAAGAATGTTGGAGTGTGGATAAATAGAAAACAACTTCCCCCAGCCTCTCCCTTCCTCCCTCCCCAAAGAACTATTCGTACTTGGAAGTGAATGGAAAGGAACAACACTGGAAATTCACTTCTGTCATACTCAGGTCAAGCCTGACAATACAAGATGATATACCAAAGAGACTGAAAACTCATGTGACTTGTGCTAAATGTCACACAGTAGTAAGAGCATGCTTTGCAGAGATGCTCTGCACTCCAAGTCATCACAGTGTGACTCCAAAGGATACCAAGGCAGAATTACTAACATAAAAATCACAGAAATTAGTATCCACAGGAGTACAGATCCTAGTGCTTTCTATAACTGGCCAGACTAAACGCTGGACAGGAGCATGACAGATGCAGCACGTGCCTCTGCACGCAGAGAGCCGTTAAGCGGACTATGTGGACCCAGATGGGAAAGGTTAGCTAAATCAGCAGTAAATGTGCTTTAGTCCTGAAGAACTGCTTGATGAGAAAGACTTGTATATCTGTTTCCCTTCAAGAAACAGAGATCATATACAATTATTTTTCTCAATTACGAGACATGTGAACAACATAACTGAGTGAGTGTGGGAAGGAAAGTGATAAAAGAACAGCTTTTGGTTTTATTAAGCTATGTCTCAAAACAATTGCTCAATTTAGCAGCCTAGTGTGTCCTGAGGATCAAGATGCATCACACAGCACAAAACATACATGCACCTTCGTTGTGTTATTCTTCAATAGCCTCCACATCAGTCTTTTACAAACAGGTCAGCATTCTCTCCTATTCTATAGGTCAGTATTCCCTCCTGTAAGCAGAAATACTTTCTCTCTTATATTACATTCACACTCATCTGATCTCTTCCAAATATCCTCTGAAGACACATGCACGAACAGCTCTTAATGTATGGAGCATGATAGATACTCCTTCAGCATGCCTTCCTGCTTAGTTTAACCTGAGGGAAGCCCAGCACCCAGAATCACAGAGCTGAATGCTCACAGTTTTGGCCAGAGACTGCCCAGTTTTGTGGGCTAACTGGTCCAGGCATTGACTGCATTAATAGTTTTATTTCCCTTCCCCTGCTTCAATTTGCCAGTTGCCTCCTGTCCTCTTTCTGTGTACCTCCACACATGGCCTGCCTCAGGCATGTGAAAACTGTCCCCTTTCCAAGGCTGCTGGACAATGCAAGCCAAAAGTGCATTCTGATGAACACCAGTATTGATATACCTGACAATTATGGCCCAATTACGGGTTTGAATTTACATCTGGATAGATACTGCATTGGAAAAGCAAAGTGTTAGTTCTACATTATTATATTAAGCTAGTTTAAAACCCTGAAAGGACATCCAGCTGAGCTTAGATGAGTATTCTTCTGACAGGATATAGTCCATTTTAAACTAAGCTGATACATTCACATAGGGAGTTTTAAACAGGATTAAATATTGCAAATTTTCTACATAACTTGAAGAATACTCTAGCAAAAAGATGCTGCACTGGGCTAAAGAACACTTTTGCTGTGATCCAAAAATGAAATATCCTTCATGTTATAAAAGCGTCTTTTCTGTTCTACTGGGTCATTTTTGCACTAGTTTCTCCTGCAGATGAACATACCTTCTTTTAATGAAGTATAGCTTGTTCTGTTCTTTGTGGGAGCTGAACAAATTCACAGACAGATCTATGTTAAACACTTCTTCCCCAACATTACTTCCAGCAGAGGCAACTCTGCGTGAGCTATTGACAGACAAGGTTTCAGGCTCTTGCTGACATTTCAGCTCATGTTTAATTCCTTCTTTAACAGGCCTCAATAGCACAGTGGTTAAAATGCCATGTTCTAGAATTAGAGAATATTCTGAGCTGGAAGGGACCCACAAGGATCATGGTGTCCACCTCCTGCCTCCACGCAGGACTGCGCAATGACTGTATTTCTGAGAGTTGTCCAAACACTGCCTGAAGTCTGGCAGCCTGGGGCCATGCCCACTGCCCTGGGGAGCCTGTTCCAGAACCTGAACACGCTCTGGTGAAGAACCTTTTTCTAACCCCCACCTTGACCCTCCCCTGACACAGCCCCATGCTGTTCCCTTGGGTCCTGTCACTGTCACAGAGAGCAGAGCTCAGCGCTCCCTGTGAGGAGCTGCAGCTGCCATGATGCCTCCTCTCTGCTCTGGACTGAACACACCAAGGGACCTCAGCTGCTTCTCATACACATTGCCCTCCTGGTCCTTCAGTATCTTCATAGCCCTTTGTAGCTTTCTTGTATAGTCATGCTAACATTTCCATATGCATCACTGCTTCCCAGCAACAACAGGACTCAGAGCCTCGCAAACCCCTTACTGCATTGCCAAGGGAGAAGACTGCAAGCACAGCCAAAGCAGCCCTGGTTTCTGGAAGAACTGCTGGCCCTCAGACTCAAACCACCGCCAGCTCAAGAGTGGTCATGGAATCAACCACAGAGTGCCATGAGGCCTTCTCCTGCACTTGCTAGAACATAGCAGTCAATAGAAAGAAACGTATGAATTCAGGTGAGACTTGTTCCACTGCATCTCCAAGAAGCAACTGTCATCTTCTTCACATGGTCTGCACTCAAGCTTGGGAGAAAAGAATAGGAAACATCAATTGATTTACAAGGGGTGAAAAATCTAAGATGGATAGGTGCCACAAATTAGAAGCTGAAGTATAACAGTAAAAGCCATATGCTTAAAAGTCCACAGACCGTATGCCCTCATTGCACTGAGTTCATTCCTTTGCTTCACATACCATTTCAAAATAGGCCTTTCTATATTAAATTTAGCAGAATTTGAGCAATGCAGCTTCCAGAAGCTGTTTACTTTGTGTTTTATAGGGTTTAGCTGGAAAAAAAAAAGAAAAAAAGTTTTCCTTGTTTTTAGATGAATGCTGGAGATCCAACACAGGCCCAGGAAGTCCTGTTATTTTCTTATTTCCAAGGGACTACTCTAAAATGAGACAAGAAACAAAAGCCTGATGCCTTTGCACCACTTTCCACTGCCCATTTGCACCACTTAACTACTTCTGATTCCTAGAAAGTTTCCAGTGCTCACTGTCACCTCTCCGATCTAAAACATTTCATATGATATGATTTATTACTATGCAGACTAAATGCATAGTGCTGCAATTTCTTGTTTTTCCAGTTTAAAGGAAATTGCTTTATATCTTAGGTTGACTTATTTTTTTTCTTAAAGTCCTCCCACAGTTCAATTTACAAAATGAACCATAGAAATACTTACACAATTAGATTACACAGGACTGTATTAAATTGAATTCAGTATTTGCCACTAATTTCTATGGCACGTTCTATAATGGTATCTAAGAACCAGAAAGCCTTTTTTTCCCCCTTTTTTGCTCAGTTATGCTATGCTTTCTCCTTATTAAATAAAATATATGTGCACGTTTGAATTAGCAACACTTTGGGAAATGCATCTGATTCAGTTTGTTTTATTACCACAAACGTAAGGCACAAAGCAGGTGCAGGTTATCACAGAATTTGATCATGGTCTATTTGCTTCTGGGCAGATGATGCAGCAGTACCCATGTACACGTGAAGGTCTCTCTACTCCTTTAAAACTTGGCTTGCATGCTCTACTAAATCCAACTCCTGTAAAGTAACAACAGGGCAGAGCATCTACAGCTACACGAAACTTCTACCGAAGTATTCAGGTCTCAGCACACAGGAACAGGGATACAGTAATCAGTAGTAAGCTGCTCAGGTTACAACTCTTACTGCTATTTTATCTATAGAATATCAAGTAGGTATGCTATTTTAAGTTTATTTGCTCAAAGCTGTTTTGCAGTTTACGGCAGTACTTCTTGAGCTACAGAGCAAATGCTTTGCTCTTGTGTACCAAGCCTCTTTCCTCAGGCAATGCTGATTGTGAGAACCCTGCAAAGAAGACTGTTGTAACGGTGCTGTATTAATCTAAAAGCATTTGTAACTGAATGCTGAAAAACAGGCTTGTAGATCTGCATGCTCAGAATCTGCACATGTGAGGTTACACATGAGTTAAAAGAAGAGTTGTGGGATGGGGTAGGATTTAAGCACAAAAATGTTATCTACTTGTTTAAAAAATAAAATAAAAAATTTTAAGCCACTGTCATTGAGTAAAATAAGGCTTTCAGAAGTGAAAATCCAGAGCAGTCAGCTTTTATGTACTGCTAACACAACCCTGACCACATTAAAAGCCTTGTTCTACAACTAAACTAATGCCTCTCTATCCCTTCCCACTTAGGTGGACAGCCTACTAAGAGGAATTTGCAACCACTGCAAATTAAGTTTAGTACTTTTGGTCATATCTACTGGCAAAAAAAGAATTTAGGAAAAAAAAAAAAGAAAAAAAAAAGGAAAGAAACAAAAAAGCCCAACAAAATAGAGCATAAAAATGTGCTCCCAAAGAAGGGAAAAATAGACTTCTATGTTTTTAAAATGTAATGTGATGTTCATTAAGGTTCTCTTGGGCCTTGGCTGATGATGAAACCTAACCATTAGTCATTCAGAAAAACACTAGAACCGAAACATAAGAAAATCTTCCCAGAAGCGAAGCATGTTGATTTTTAATTTTTTTCTATTAGGAAACAAAAACAAGGACAAAAAAGACTAATGGATTGGCAAAGGGTAACGTAGTTCCCAGGTATCAATTGTACTGAACCTGCCTACCTGATGACCACAGGCAACTGAGCTAGAAGAAACTGTACAAAGAAGCACAGTAAGAAGCACAACTAATAATACATAAATTAGTACTTTTCAGCCCATGAGGAACTTTATTGCTGCAATGTGAAGTCACAGAGCTAAATGATACTCCATCTTCTTATTTTTGACTGGAAAATGAGGAGGCCAGCACATCTTACCTGTGTAGGAGCAAGCAGACGAGCTCAAAGCAAGCTAAGAGAATTGTTTCCTCACACTTTGTGTAAAGTACCAGAGAGGACACATACTTTTTCAGGCACAAAGTATGTTCCATGCTCAATGTGACAATTCCTCCACTAGTCTTCATTTGGCTGCACTCTAGCCAGGCCTGCAATGGATGCTCTCAATCAAAAGAAGGAGAAGCACCATCACTTTGGCTCTTCTTTCCAGAAGGTACAGAGAAACTACATCTCTTCTTGCTCTATAGACTACATAAGAATGTTTCTGAGGCTTGATCTTGAGCTCAAGACAAACTTGTTCCTTGCTATGCATCACCTCAGGAATTAGCAGGGAAATAAACTCAAGGGTAAAATCACTTCCCGTTGTCCTACACACAGAAATTGTGGTAAATTTGCAATATAATCTTGGAAAACTAGGTAGACATACTGAAGTCTTAAAATAAGTACTGTGTTCAGTAAAAAAAAAATGATTCTATGAATTCTGCATGAAGTGATTTCAACTGAGATCACCAATCACGGTACTTGAGTTCAATCAGGCCTCTATGCAACAGCTACTGCTCCCAAAAGGGCTACTGTGCAGCTGACAATCATGCATCTACAACAACAGCAAGATAACACCACTGCCATCAAGAAACTGACAGTTCCTCATATTGTTTAAGAATGGATTTTATAAGGATGCGTACAGCTTTTCTAATATTAGTGAAAGAATGATGTAACATTTAAATATGGATTTAAGTATGGTCACCCATGCATCACAGAATTATAGGGGATGGAAGGGACCTCTGAGGGTCATCAAGACCAAACTTGGAACCAACGTGCTGAAATCTTGACCTGAAAGATCTACAGTGAATTGAGATGCCACTGTAATCAAATTAATGTTCAAATTAAAAGCTATTCAAATTTTCATTTTGTACATTTGCCCGAAGTGAAATCATTAATTTGAACAAAATACTTAAAAACTGTAATGCTTATAAGAATCTCTTAAAGCCTCATCTGAAACATTTCCTTTCTCATCCTTTCCAGTTAATAAAACATAGGAGGTTATCCTAGACTTCCAAATGTTCCTGAAGGCAAAGGAAACTAATATGGAAGAACATGAGCCATACCAGACAAAAGATCATCAGGAAAGTGATTTTCAAGAGTGGCCAGAGATGGAAGTCATTCTAGGCAGTGGCTCACAGAGCCCTTGAGCACATTGAAGAAAACCCATCAGCCAAGTCATCTGCTTCTTGATTTGAAGGAAAGACAGATAATTAATAGTGCCTTTCTTTGTACATGATTCTGGGAGGAACATCTCTTTCCTTCACATCTGTTCCAGCTTATGTTACCTTTCTTAATTTTTTAACTGGGGAAAGGTCAGAAAAGAAGTTCTGCAGCTCTCCCTAGGACAGTCTTTCTCTACCAGCTTCAGTCTTTAGCAAGCAACTGGACGCACAAAGTAGAAAGCTTCAGTAGCCACAGTAAGTGAGACACGTTCCAATAGTCAGCAGCCCTGGGCTTAAAACTTTCAGTTATGGGAATGGGAACTGAAAACCAAGTCTTCATCTCACTGGGTGAATCCAGTGAGATTGTTCCTCTTACAATTGCAGCAGATGAGAAACACTGTAAATCAGACATCAGAGAAAACTAATTATGAGACCCCAACCTCTTACTCAGCACCTCCTCCTTTCTTGCTTACGTTGCCTTCAGATCAGTTTTTGGCTTCTTTCCTTGGTCCCTCAGCTATACAAGGGGTCCAAGCATCAAGATTAAGGTACTGGGACTCCTGTTCAAAGCAAGCTCTGTAAAAAATCCCTTTGTAAAAGCACCAACAAAGGCTCTAATATCTATGCAGTACTAAGTTAAATATTAATAAAATGAATTTTTATTCTTGTACTTCTATAAGCTTTTATGATATAAGGGCTGCTCTAAAAGTAATGCCTCCTATTTTACTGTGATAGCCCATGACATCAGAGGTGGATGCTGTTGGGATGGCAGTAGGGGTTGAGTCTTCCCATTAATATCTCACTACATTTTGTTGCTGTGCAACAGATGGCAGTAGAGGGGCAGTCTGACAAAATGGTGCCTGACATGGAAGTGTGGATGAAGCAGAGTTGTGTCACTGAATTCAACCATGTGGAAAAATGGAATGCACCGACATTCATCAACACTTGCTCAGTATTTCTGGAGATCAAACAGTGAATGTGAGCACAGTGATGCAGAGGGTCATGAGTTTCAGCAGTAGTGACAGCGGTGTGAAAGACAAGCCATGTTCCAGGTGGCCATGCAGATTTTTACAAGAATGGTATGCAGGCTCTTGTTCGTTGCTGGTGAAAATGTGTAGTTCATGATGGAGACTATGTTGAAAAACAGTGCTTTGTAGCTGAGAATTTGTTTTATCATGTAGTGTTACTGTTCTTTTTGTATCTGTTGTAGTTTCCATGGAAAAAGATAGGAGGCATTACTTTCAGAGTAACCACGTTGAAACCTCTGAAACTCTACTTCTGTACCAAAGGTCCCAGTGTTGTTACTCATCAGCATGTTGTAGCTCTTGGCAGACCTCAAATAAGTGTTGTTTTAATCTGAATTAAAAACACCTACAAGTTTATCACTGGACTTGAAATTTGTGATCTACTTCAGCAGTTGAGCCACTTGTCTTTCCTTCTCCATGCTCCGAAACAGTAGCAATATATTTAAGATTACTGCTGGTGCAGGAGGATATGCTTACATTAGTAATGCAGTTATTGAAAAATTAGTTCTCAGTATGTTGAAAGACACTTGGAAAAACATCATCTAATGCTGTAACCAAGCAATTTGTCAAAGAGGTCATTCTAAATACATTTTAAAGTTTCTCAACAAACAACGTTTTCAAAACAACTTCACAGCATTCAGCACAGTTTCTTTCACTTGTTTTATGAGGAGCTTGTACCTATAGCATTTAGTCCCTCCATTCTTGCAAAATACATGCAGGTTAATGACACCAGGAATACACAGCCCCTCCTGGGTTGGAGGGGTATCAGTATCAATCAGCTCCTAGAAGCACAGCCTGGTAACACAGCCATCTTACACTCTTTTTCCTTACAGAAAGTCAGCTTAGAGGTAAGAAAGAAAAAAAAAGGCATTTAAAGACAAGGAAAAAGCCTGAACAACTTGACACAGTAATGGGAATAAATGAAGACAGCTTGCCTGCAAGAGAAAGAGTCTGTCAAAAGACTGCATTTAAGCCTTACAGCAGTTGTGCAGTACTGCTGAAGGCTCACTATGCCACCGTGTCTCTATAGAAGCTGTCAGGTGCCAGAGCAGGAACTACATAGCTTGTAGCTCTCTCTTTCTTTCCCCCTCCCTGAATAACAGGGGGAAGAGCCCAAATTAGGAATCAGGCCTCAGAGGTGCATCTTAAAGACAAATGAAACTAAGCCAGTGGGCATTCAGTCACATCTCCATCCCTCAGTGGCTGGCTGCATTAGCAGTAATGCCCTACACCTCTTGAGGATTGCTTCCTATGCAGATGAAGTTAAGAGAAAGGCTTTTGTCTTGTTTTGTGTTTTTTTTTCTCCCTGTGCTTCTGCAACCTGAGTGACTTGTTATTTGGCCTTTCTCTTGGCTTGAGCAGCTCCATCCTCTTCACCTCTGCTTCCAACAACTACACCTTCTGCGTAGTGTTACACAAAACAAAGAAAATGAGATGGTCTCGCTGTATGAAAAAAAGACAGGAAACAATATTCACTATTTTAAAGCTATTGTATCTTTAAGAACATTTGAAAAGAAAGTTAATTTAGGGGAAGACTGTTTTTCACTTTCACTTCAAAGCATTCATAAAATTCAAGTACCTACTCAGAAAAAGGAAAAAAAAATAGCAATTGGTTCAGATTGTGAGACTTCAAATGAAGTTTTCGATATGTTTAACTATAAATGGCATAAGTTAAAAGTCTTCATAAGTCAAGTTTCATCCTCAGAGATGTACCCTATCAATTTTACATGTAATTAAGCAGCATTTTTTTCATATGCCAGAGAGAAATTAAAACTTGGCACAAAATTACAACACTCCAGAGGAAAAAAAAACTGACAGCAGTGAAAAGCTGTGTGTTACATCATCTTTAAATCTAGAAAATTATGTACTTGTTTCCCTGGCATTTTTCACGTCATTCATAAGATGTTTTGAGGTAGGGGTTAGCCTCTTCTCCCGCATAACAGGATTAGAGGCAATGGCCTCAAGTTGTGCCAGGGGAGTTTCAGGTTCAGTGTTATGAAAAATTTCTTCTCTAAAGAATGGTTGTGTGCTGGAACAGGCTGCCCAGAGAGGTGGTTGCATCACCAACCCTGGAGGTGTTCAAGAAATGTTCAGATGTTCTACTAAAGGACAAGGTTTATTGGGAAACATTGGTGGTAGGTGGATGGTTGGACTAGATAATCTTGAAGGTCTTTTCTAACCTTGATGATTCTATGATTCTGTGTCAGGCATGTAGGGAATCCTTCAGTCTCTTGGGAGATTCAGACTAGCACTTCTCCTCCGAATGATTGCTTACTTATCAACAGTTATTACCTACTAGATGAAAACGATTCCCTTCACACATGCAGCAGGCCTCGATAGCCCCAGCAGAGATATACTGGTGTCTAAATGTGATTTGTTTGTTTTTAAAAAGAAACTTCTACCTCCTGCTGCAAGGAGAGCAGTTGGGGCACTTCTTGAGGCCTTCAAACAAGGCAGTACAAATATTTGCCACAGTATTCAGAGAAGACAGCCCAACTAACAGACAACGGGTGCTCGGAAATTCTTCTCCTGTGCAACACACATCTAAGAACGTCACAACCAACAATATTTGTGACGTGATCATGGGGACAGGTAGAGAGACTCTGAGTGAGAGTTCCCCTTTGTAATCAGGCTCCAAAAAGTAAGCCCATCTTCTTCGGGCAATTACTGTGTACCAAAAAGCAGTGTCCCTATGTACCAGTAGAAACAATAGCTATGCTAGGAGATATCCTGCTAGAGGGCAGTACATACACGTACTCCTAAAAGCTAGCTAGAAAATACCATGGAAAAGGTAAAACCTGTTTATTAAAAATCACCCGAGCTTTATTTAGTTTTTAATCACCTTTGCTAGAGATTGCACCAGGAATATAAACTGTTTCTTCACCATGTGCCATATGTTGCTGGTCTGCACTAAGATGGAAATGTGGTGGATATGGTGTAAGAATCCAAGATGAGCACTGAAAGGAGGATTACAGAAATCAGTTCTCAGTTGTCTCAGGTAGCAAAAATGTGAACTCTTAGGGGGAAGGGAACAGAAGACAAGAATAAACTCAGCATAAAATAAATCAGACGTATTGCCAGAAATTATCAAGCTTCTTTTTCATTACGATTCTTCCTAATTTGCTTACATTTCTCAAGTAGCTTGAGCAAAGAGTTTTCATTGTAACAGCTGTCCGAGAGCTGCTTCACTATGTGATTTGGTTTTGCTTCTTTTTTCTAACATTCCCTCATTGAAACTTTTTCTAAAATCTCAGGAAAATCTTACTGGTATTATGAATTGTTATTATATTGAATAGACTCCTGAAGAATCACCAGTGAGACAGAGTTCTGCAGACATTCTTGCAGAAAAAATTGTCACTTCTATAACTGCTCATGAAAAATGAATGAAAGGGTTCATGAATACCATCAAAGTGTTCTGATTTCTGTCTTCAAGATGATTTTGTACTTGTTCAGTTCTAGATTTAACCTTTTCTTCTTGAAATCTTTTCTGATTGATAGGGGTCCACACAGTTCAACTGCAATATATTTTTTTTCTCAACAAAATTGAGTAAGTATAGAGCCAACTCTGCTGGGAAACAAATATTATATTTCCAGAAACTCTGGGCTATTTTAGCCAATAATCGATCTTTGTCATTTTATGTAATAACATTATTCACTTATTTACTTGAAGTAAGTACAATTATTGCTGTAGCCTGGTGGTGGGGTTTTTCTGTTATGTTCTCTGTTGTTTCTTTTTTAGAATGGTTACAGAATTGACATTGTGAAGCTTAAAGTACCAAGAAATAAAGAAATAAAGAAATAATTTTTATCTCTATTTTTTATGCAATAAGCGTGAATAATTAGAACAAGACAAACAGTTGCCACTTCAAGATTAAGTACAGATTATGAAGAGAAAAATGTAAAGGACATGACAGCCCGTATGATGATCTTGATCCTTCAGGTGAAGGGTTAAAGTCTGGACAGGAGTGGATACACGTTCTGAGTTAACAGCCCACCTGGTATCTGGTGTTGCAAGTACTGCTTTGGGTTTTATCGCCAAGGATCCCTCATTCAGGAACAGGAGCACAGAGAACCACTTGAGTAAGCAGGATAAAAGCACCTTTGCCAAAAGACTTGCCAACCTGGTGCACAGGATTTTAAACCAGGCACATTTGGGGACAGCAAAAATAGCTCATGATTAAATAGGAGAATGGAGACAAGGGAGAGTCAAGTTACTAAGAGTTCTGAAAAAGAATAAAGCAGGTTTAGAGAAGGCTCTCTCGTGTTCCACACAGGCGTACAGCCTGGGATTCAAATAGGAGCTACCAGAGCCCCACGTGTAGGTGCACAATGACAATTTGTTGGAAGTACCTGTAACACAGTGGGACAGAGACAAAGGTGGATGGATGGACGGATGGATGGACAGATGGATCGATGGATGGATGGACGGATGGATGGATGGATGGATGGATGGATGGACGGATGGATGGATGGATGGATGGATGGATGGACGGATGGATGGATGGACGGATGGACGGATGGATGGATGGATGGATGGGTGGATGGATGGATGGATGCATGGATGGATGGATGGAGACAGGCAAATGAAAAAAGCAAATGAAACACAGTCTCCCACAGCCCTACTGCATATGTGAAGAGAAAACCTAGTTTTAAAGTAACAGAATGAATACATTGGAAAGTTGCCTTTGCAATACATTCAGCTCTGCACTCAGGTACCTAATACCAGCTCTCTTAATGTGCAGATCTTTGCAGCCAAATATTTCTTCTTCTAGTATTTTCCGATATCTAGTTCACCTTAGCCATCAAGAAAGCCCATCCCTAAGCTTATCTTCATGCTGAATGGTTATATGTTCACTAGATTTTCACCTTCAGAATAGCTAATATTCATGAATTTGCAAATGTGTATTATTGACAACTTTTGATTCAGAATCAGGATTGTTATTTCTGTGATCATTAATCACATTTTTTTAAATTTTATTAATTGTAATTAACACACATATGGCTTTGGAATTGAAATTTCACAATATAAAATGCATCAAAATTTTGATACAAATTATACTGGTAATGAAACACAAACAAAATCTAATGCCATATGAAAAAAGATGCCTCACATTTTGCCCTGAAGGAATCCAAGCAAAGCAAGATCAATGAGAGTACTCTCTGCTGACTGTATTCTGTCATCTTCCTGGAGAAAACAATTCTCAGCACATTTGGGTGAATGAGAGTTCATGCATTCTGAAGGTACAGAGATGATTTGGGAACTGGAATCCTTTATTAATCCTCTGCTAAGGGATGGTGAGACATCCTGAGAGCTTTACCATGTCAGTCAGGGAGGAATCATGGTATCACATTATACAGATAATTCACACGCTTTTTGCTCAACCCATATTGTCAGTTGCACTGAAATTTTTACAGAACTGAAAATTAGCAACTAAGTAGGCTTTCCTGGCAGGTATTGTCTGAGCTCTGAGATTCCACCTCATGCTCTCTGGGGGTCCTTTGTTCACCTGAACAGAACTGCAAGTACCACCTTGTTAGCACAAAGGAATAGTGGAAGCAGAAAGGAGAGGATCACTCAGAACTAGCACAGGAGATAACTGCAAAGCATTAGGAAACACTTAACTTTTACAGGTTTGCTTTTAAAGAGCATGAGGTATGCAGCAGGGGAAGAAGGGGGAAGAGGAACATGCTTATGTTTCAAGCTTAAAAGATACTGATTCAATGGAATATCTAAATCTGGGGATTCTGAAGCATACTGTACAGACATATGAGCTGTCAGCTGCAAACTACTCCTACGGCTCTAAGAGTTGAATGTAGCACCATATGTTATGCCATGATTATTGATTTTCAATAGGTGTCAAAGAATACTTCCAATTTTAATCTTCATTTTCAATCATTATTTTATTTGGCAGTCTAAACACAATGATGACATATTGTCTTGATCCAATCTCTGAGCACCTGCTGTAGGTATGTTCTTTCCCCACTCCTCCCTCTTCCTTTAAAGTTTGAAGGGGCAAAAAAAAGAGAAACTTTGAGACTGAACAAGTCTGAGGGATTTTGCTGGGTGAGAACACCGGGCTCATTAATCACACTGTCTCCTTATAAGAAAGCTATGATGGACAGAGAACCTGCTTTAGCTGGAGGGTTGGACTTGACAACCTCTAAAAGTCCCTTCCAACTCCTACAATCCTGAGATTCTGTGTGATAGCAGCCTATGACTTGTGGCCTTTAAAGAAAGAAGTCACACTGTATTGCAAAGCTGAAGCTGTGTAAGTACAGATCATTTCCCATACAGAACAAGGCAATCCTATGAGGAAGCTGGCATTCCCATCACTTCTCACCTTCTGACTCCAGCAACAGGATGAGAGAGGAATGTCAAAACTGAACATTCATCACCCTCCTTTTATTTACACAGGGATGTGTGAACAGGCTGGAGAACATTTAGAGATGAGTGCAATGTCCCAGCTCCATGTCCTTGTTGATTAACCAAAGTAAAACTGCATGTGCTGGTTCCATGACATTTATCAAAAGTCATTTAATCCCATCTTTGAACAAATGGCAGAAGAAGTGACACAATGGTCAGAGGAGTTTTCTCCTGATGCTATGCAGTGGAATGCCATCCTTGGCCACACTGAGCTGTATAAGGAAGGAGGATAGCATTCTCCAGGGATAGCTGCACAGCAGCTTCATGAACACCGTGACTCCTCCCACAACAAAATGCCAGTCTATACATTACTGTCTGCAAGTATGCGTTCTATACTTGCACAAAAGCTTTTGCACCTGCTTCCATATCTGTGAGTGTATCGTTGCTTTTTGAGTAAGAGAAAGACCCCCACACTTTTCAGTTGGGGTTAGTGCTAATAGTTCACAGGTGCACGTAAAGCAGTTGGGAATGACTTTTGGATGCACAGCAGCTGGCAGCACAGGTCACAGAATGCCATGAGACGGCAATGGTCTCAGAGGCACTGGCCCTGATAAAGCTATTCCCTGTCCTTGCTGCAGTAACTGCTCTGTTCTCCCTGTTTTCTCTATCTCTGATGTTTAAAGTAACCTCAAGCAGTGAACCATACCTAATTGCATTTTGGTTTGTCACCAGCCCAGATAATTCATGTAGTCTTCTAATGCTACCAGATCAATGGCTTTCACTTTCCCATCTCTTCACACTTCAATGAGGTGAATAGTTTCTGTAGCTGGATAATGTCTCCCTAGTATCATTCTTCCTTCATTTTATGCAAGATTTAATACATTCTCCATCTACAAATTCTAATAAAAATGTTATTTGAATTTACACAAAATAGTTTGCATTTTAAGAATGCTGAGAACAGCAGCAAAAGATTACATTTCCTTATGGAAATTACTCATTCAACACCTGCTAGTCACAGTGAAAGCAACAGAATCCATACCTACAGCCTTCTTATTTCTTGATTTTCTTTTCAACTCCTCCAGGTGCCTCAGGTAACAATATTCTGACAGAGCAGTATCAAGTTACAAAATATAACTGTATAGCTCAGTTTACCTTGCAAATCAAAATTCACTTGGTAATGTGGTAGGGACATAACTGTTCAAGCTGGAGTCACTGTCAGGTTTGGGTTTACAGTACAGAAAGGGTACTGTTTGCCAACATGCAATAGCTGGCAATGCAAGGTCAAACACAGAGAGCATTGGGCTGTGAAGAGGCATTTATTCCATTTACTAACACCATGCTGAGTTTCTGGTACCTACTGTAAAGTGGCATCCCCTTCTCAGTACAGCTTGTGCTAGCTCTACCACTGTGCAACTTAATTAGAGAGTAATTTTGCATGAAATAGCTCATGAGGTTTGAGCAGGACGGCAGCACAGGTAGGTCAGTAGCTGCTGTTACATTTGGAGCACCAATGATGATGACACAGCTATCGACAACCCAAAAATAACACTGCTTGAGCAGCGCTACGTTTTCTAGTGGGAGCTGAATTATTCTGCACTTGCCATCAAGATAGGCAGGGCAAATATTTCTAGTCAGCATGTCTCCAACTGTTAGATCATTAAGGTGCCTGCATATGCTTGACATCTCGGATAGATGCCATTTGTAAGAAAAGTACTACTGTACAGAAATACACACAAAAGATGTGTGTGTGTATGTATGTACACAGACAAAATGCAACACAAGACACAGCCAACATACTACAGCTCCTCCTGTTTTCTCAGTGCAGTGAGGGGAAACTCAAAGCCTGACCAGTCAAGAACAAAAAGCCAGGAGGTTGGTCACTTTTAAAACAAACAGAAAGGAATTATATTGCCACTTCTCTGGTCTGCTGTGTGAGACTCCATTCTCCACGACTGCTTTTGAACAGCCACTCTGGTTTTGCTTTGCTTTAAATAAAGCACACACTGCATGCTGCTTCCTGATTTTTTCCAAGCATAAAAGACATCCATTGGGATCTGATGCAGTAATTCTAAGTATGTTAAATTCTTCTGGGAAGTACATGACTGGAATACTTATCTGAAGTAGCAATTCATTTTCTAGCAGAGTTTTCTGTTTGAGCAGACAACAGAAGCATTCCTGATCCTCTCAGCAGTGTCTATTTGTTGAGTCATACACAGAGGGGGAAGACTCTCAAGTGAGTTTTTAGGTAAACTTTCATTGTCTTATTTCACATGAGGAGCATTAAAAATATAATATCAATAGAACTAACAACAAAAACAAGACCAGATGACCCACACGTTTTATAGTGGCCCAGAGAAATAGAGGCTTGAGCTCTGAAGGATTTGGTGAGTGATATGCTAAATATTTGTGCAGTAAGGATGTGATCACTTGGTTTCTATACCAAAGCACTGACTGCTTTGATTTTAGCAGCTAGAGACAAATCACTAAACACACCAACACCCACTGTACCTTTGTAGTAAGATCTTCAAAGGACTCCAGCAAGTTAGGTCTGCTTTTTCTCTGTTCAGCCTAATTCTAACACTCTTTAATCAGTTTACATTTTTCTGCATGGCTTCCCAGCACATCAGTTGAAGTCTTATGCAAAGATGCTTTTCAGAAAGGCTGGCCTACATGCAAAATATAGGACATGGCTCTTCATAGAGCTCCTGGGACTGGTGCTCTGCTGTGTCCAGGCCTTCAGCTCTGCACTTCCCAGGACCCTCACACCTATGTTTTCTATTCCTTTATCTTCCTTGACAAAATTGATTTTCTGGTTCTGACCCGCTTTTTGGCTCCTTGTCCAGGCTTCTGATTGATTTTAAAAGAATGGAGCCCTATGACAAAATTTTAATAATCCCTCCAGACAAGAGCAGTAACCTGAATAAATCCAAAGCATAAAACTACTCTCTTCCGACCTTTGCATTTTTATTGTTCCCTACAGACAGTCACAGATTGTGGTTGTCCAGTCCAAAGGCTTCTGCTCCCTACACAACTGAAGATTCTTATCTATTGTCCTACCAGTACTGTCTTACCAGTTTGTTTTTGCTGCTGCCCTGTAGCATCAGGTGGATGATGCCCATGTTTCTGCATCCCAATTGTTAGTCATATTTTCTGCTATTTAAAGGTAAAACAGTAATCTAGAAAGAAGCACGTACATAGTCGGGATAACAGCGGAATGACAGATGTTATGTTTGTATCTGATGTGCTCTGCATGTTGCTTTGCAAAAAGTCAAAATTTTTGGAACTAATTTGTTTCATAGCTTCTCATCCATCATCACAATCCGTTGGTGTTCTTGGATAATTATTTTTTAATTAAACAAAGTGACTCTCACCTTCTCCTTGACATTGAATTCCATGATGATGGTTCCTCACTCACAGAATCACAGAATCACAGAATCACCTGGGTTGGAAGGGACCCCAAGGATCATGTAGTTCCAACCCCCCTGCCTAGCAGGGCCACCAAACATACACATTCAGATCAGGTTGCCCAGGACCCCGTCCAACCTGGCCTTAAACACGTCCAAGGACGGGGCATCCACAACCTCCCTGGGCAGCCCGTTCCAGGGCCTAACCACTCTCCTTGTAAAGAACTTCCCCCTAACATCCAACCTAAATCTTCCCTCCTTCAACTTAAAACCATTTCCCCTAGTCCTGCTGTTGTCAGCCCTTTTGAAGAGTTTACTCCCCTCCTGGGTGTAGGTTCCCTTCAGGTATTGATAGGCTGCAATGAGGTCACCCCGCAGCCTTCTCTTCTCCAGGCTGAACAAGCCCAACTCCCTCAGCCTGTCCTCATAGGGGAGGTGCTCCAGCCCCCTGATCATCTTAGTCGCCCTCCTCTGGGCCCTTTCCAAAATCTCAATGTCTTTCTTGTACTGAGGGCTCCACACCTGGACACAGTACTCCAGATGGGGCCTCACAAGAGCCGAGTAGAGAGGGACAATCACCTCCCTGTCCCTGCTGGCCACCCCTCTCCTGATGGAGCCCAGGATCCCATTTGCCTTTCGAGCTGCCAGAGCGCACTGCTGGCTCATATTCAGTCTCTCGTCCATCAGGACCCCCAGGTCCTTCTCTGCCGAGCTGCTCTCAAGGACCGCTCCTCCCAGCCTGTACAGGTGCCTGGGGTTCTTCCGGCCCAAATGCAAAACCTTGCACTTTGCCGTGTTGAACCTCATCAGGTTCACCCGAGCCCAGCCCTCCAGCCTGTCGAGGTCCCTCTGGTCAAGCAAGAGCAGTCTCAGAACTTCCCTGACTTCTTTTGTATGGAGTCATGTCTGATCAAGGATGCACCCTCTATCTGGAAGGCATTTTAACAAGTCTCTGCTCCTGCAGAGAAGGAACCCGCATACATGCCTCTAAAACATGCACTAAATGGGACCTAGCACAGCAAAACTATGCTTTCAAGCTCTAATTGAGCCACTGCAAGCAAAAGATTGACTGCTTTTCTGCACTATCCCAGTGGCATACAAGTAAGCATATATTTATAAACAGATCCTTTAATACATATATACAGTTGCAGCATTGTTTGATGGAAGGAGGAAGGGAGACATGAAGAATCAAGAGAAAGAGCCAGAAAAAAAGACAGAGAGTGACTATATGTCTTTTGAAAATAGTTTGCTCCCTACCATCTAGGAGGTATTCAACAACCATGATTTATACACTTATCCAAAAATTCCCTTCTGATTTGTCTGCCTCAGTAACCATCAGTCCTCCACAGGAGTTAAAAAATGGTCTGCTGCTACAACAAATAAAACACAAAAAAAAGAATCATAAGACTCTATGGTGTACTGGGGCTACTATTCAAATCACAAGTTCTTTATATCTTGTTTAGTAACAACCATAAACTAAGCAATAATAAATGTCATTGTTAGCTCTTCAGACCTGTTCTGGATGCTCAGGAAAGGGAATCTGGCAGCCAGCAGCACTGCTATCATTCAGGCAGGATCACATTCCCTAGGGTTGCCTTGTCCAATTTGTTTGTTTTTCCATCTTATGTTCATATATGCAGTCCTTTTTCCTGTGCTACACGGGATCATTCTGTGCTACTATTTCTCATGAGGATGATCATGAGTTATAAGAAAAACAAGCAGTATTTATTAAATGAGCAAAGTTCATTTCTTATGCTGCGTGTTTCTTATTCTGCAATCTGCTGTGTTTATTCACTTGTTCATTGATGCATATTCATTAATTTGAAGCAGGTTTCCTAGTCATTGTTTCAGACCAAGCTCCAGGCAAGTAAAACATTTAAGCAAGTGCAGGAAAGAATTTTAGGAGTGTAGATAATCCTACTCAGAGAACTGAAGTAGAATCAGCTATACAGCAACATCTGCCCCTGGTGTGGAGTAAGAATAAACTAGGAAAACGTTCATCCTCTACCCTCAAACATTTGTGAAACACAATCTGTTTTTACAGTACTTCACAATCACACTTTTCTCCAGGAAGGGAGGTTTTGCATTAATTGCCAGAAACGGCATGTCTAAAAATAAAAGATGCAAAAAAGGAATCTTACGATACTGATGAAGTGAGAAGGATCTCAAAGCTTTGAGCTCGATTTTTGACGGCAATAGAATGCGCTAAGAATAGCAGATGAGTGGGAGTAGTCAAGGCTGAAAAGTTTCTGGAGTGCTTTGCTGATTTCTCTGCAGTCTCTCATTCAGGCTACCTGTTATGTGAGAACATTAAATATTTTGCGTCTTGCAAGGTAGTTGGGAAATGTCTATTATTGACTTGTGCACAATTCAGTGGCGTAGCCACAATATTAATAAGAGCAGAATTTGTCTTAGATTTGTTGACAGGGAATTCCTACTGTTATATCAACTAAGACAAAAGATGTAGTGACACGTTAGGCCAAAAGACACCCAGCAAGTGTCTGTCTCCACATTTGCTGCAATGCAGTTAGAAAGGTGTGTAACAATAGGATTTAAAAAGAAAATCCAAAAAAATTCACCTGCTAGGCAGGTGAAAGATGGATCTTGATTGGATGAGTCAAAATCTACTCTGTGTTGCATTGCACTCTAGCACAGCTCAACCTGAATCTCTGCTCTCCCAAATAATTATTCTAGAATCAAAATTAGTACAGATAACCAAATCCTCAAGAAAGTCACCAGTAAATTTCTTCACGAAAATCACTGTGGAGCAACTGAACCTCAGAACTGGCACTAAGAATTTATAGAATTAAGAGAGATCTACATCAGAGCTTCATGCTCCTGGCTTTTTCAAAGAGAAGCCAACACTGACACTGTGGGCAGCAGGACTCTAGCAATACCTGAAGATCAGTAGGTCACTGTCTCTCAAGAAGGCACACTTTCACCTGACCTGCATAAGGTTTTGTTGTTGTTGTTGGCAAAGCGTTGACACAAGCTGTCCAGAGAAGCTTGGAGACCCCATCCCTGGAGACACTCAAGGTCAGGTTGAATGGGGCGCTGAGCAGCCTGATGGAGTTGTTGGCAACCCTGTCCACGGCAGGGGGTTGGAACTGGATGGTCTTTAAAGTCCCTTACAACCTATGCCACTCTGTGATCCTATGATTGGATTTATCAAAGGAAACAGGCATTCCACATTGACAAGAGTTTTGATAGGAAAACAAACAAGTAAAACAATGGAGTTGAAATAAAAACACATGGCAATTGCATAAATAAGAATACAAACACTTTGTGAGAAACAGGCTGCTGAAACAGGTATGCAAATGCAATTTACACAGCTATATTAACACTGGGGTCTCAGACAGCTCTTAGGACAGTGACACTAATCACTTAATAGTCAGTAACTTTAGAAAAGCCATAAAATAGCTTTCTTTTAAAACAAGTACCCTTGCTTTAAACACCACTAATTTTTAATATGAAATATGAATATCCTTTTCTGCAGCTGAAATTTGCAGTTGAAGTTAAATATGTCATAACACTATGGCTATTACATGAAAACCTTTGTGAAGCTCTGTCACCTTAGGTTATCACACAACAACATCCACTCTCTTTGAAGGCAAGTGAGTACATTTGCTGTGTTATCTGATTTCACACAGTCAAGGAATAAAGATCTGTTGGGGGATCCAGATCCGGCATGCCATATAGCTAACTGCTGAACTCACCTAGTTCATTTCAGTAGAAGACAAAAAATTTGCACTAATTGTCTTCTCTTAGCAGAGGCAGCAAAAGTTGGCGTAGGTGGGGATTTCACTTTCCTTTCATTCTGCCTGTGTCACTAGTTTAGGGCTTTCTGCAGTCTTGCATTCATTCAATAGTCCAATTTGCCTTCTGATTTCTTATTGAAGAAGGGCTGTTTTCCTTGCCTTCCATGCCCTCACTTCTACTTCAACAGCTGATTCCCCTAACCATAAGAAAGGAAATACTGCAAGAACTCAGTAGGTCTGTGGACCTTCCACTGTACTTTTGCTCTGTGGTTACCTGGAAGCATGACAGAATCCCTGATAACACTCAGACCTTCTGCTACAAAACATAAATCAACCTTTGTCTGTGGGAACCATGATGCTCCACTGAGCAGCTCTCACTGGATGCCAGACATACCCTGGTTACTAGTTCTCCAGTATATTCATTAAAGTTTTCATCAGAGCCAGGTGGACACCAGGCCCCGTGTTTAAGGAGAGTTACATCATTACATAAAACAAATGAGGGCAATCAGAAGTACTACAATAAACATCACTCTCCTTATGTTCATCCTTACTAAGAGCATTATCTGAGATGATTTAGTAACATACTCATATATGTCTTCCAAGCCTGTGAAATTGGGCAACTTGCAAAAGTCTCAGTTCTTGTCCAGATCGCAACCTAATGTAATTTCATCATACTGCTAATATTTAAGCTCCTTCATTGTCACCTAGAGAGTTGCAGCATTGCCACTGCAGGAGCTCATCATCATCTAACATTTCTTGCCGAATTCATAGCAACAACTTGAGTCATCCCTGTTCGGGTGAGTCACTCATGCCACATTCTCTTTAAGTCACACAAAATAGCTAAGCGACAGCCACCAGCAGCCCTATGATTTTCAAACTTCTGCATCATTATATCTCCCATTGGAACTTCTTAGTGCTAAGAAGTCCTCACTATGAGGCAAATGTAATTAACAAATTTGTTCCTGTTAACATTATAAAAAAAAAAACAAACCAGATATTTTACACACATGCAAATAAAAGCCCTTACACCTGCTGATGTCAAAGCACTGCATAAAAAATCATAAGAAGTTATCGTGGTCATTATAAGGAATCAAACATGCAGGAAATTTCTAAAGCTGATGTTTGAGATCAGTTTTCAGAGACTGACAGCAACCCAACCTCTGCAGGGACACTGTAGAAGAGTGTTCTAATTTCTCTACTTACAAGCCCTACCAACTCCTTTCTGTTATCTTCAGAACAAAAAAGTGGTAGTAGTACAAATGTGTAACTGCCGTTACAAGTAGTAATGCAGCAGTGACCTGCTCCTCAGGCATTAACATAATAGTTAAACAAAAGACCTTGAGTATCAGCCCACGGATCAGGAAAGTATGAGACTGTTATCTGAAACGCAGTGTCCAGTTCTAGGGTTCCCATGTTCTGTACTTCCCAAGAAAGACAAAGATATATTGGAGTAAGACCAGCAAAGGGTGATAAAAGACGATTAAGGGCTTACAGTATCTTTTCTATGTAGAGAAGCTAAAATAGGTGGTACTATTCAAGCTGTAGAAGAGAAGGCTCAGGAAGATATTATCAACACGTATAGATATCTGATGGCAGGCTGTAGAGAAGATGGAGTCAGGCCCTTCTCAATAGTAACCAGTGACAGGACAAAAGGCAAGGGGCACAAACTGAAATAAAAGAAATTAGATTAAAGCATATGAAAAAATGATTGCAGTCAGGACAGTCAAAACTTTGCCATAGGTTGCCCAGAGAGGCTGTGGAGTCTCCATCCATGGAAATACTCAAAACCCAACTAAAAATATCCCTGAGCAACCTGCTGTATTTGATCCTGCTTTGAGCAAAGTAGACGGTCTCCAAAGCACTCTTCCAACCTCAACTATTCAGCATACATAGCTTCTTTAGCTCACAGAAATAGATCATATCTCCTGTGTAGCAATGACTGGAGAATGTCACACAAGTAACTGCAGAGGAGTCAGAAGTGGTATTATCTGTCAAAGATATCAGTAACCAATGTTACTTCTTCAGCAGGCTTCTGGGTCGTGACAAATAGCCAGTGTCATACCCACAGCTGGACAGCCCCCAGTAAAATGTAATTGTTAATTGGGTACACTCTTACACAAGCACAGATGCTTAAATGAAGCACCAAGGAATCATTCAATTTTTGGTCTGGAATGATCTGGAATGATATTGGACAATATTTGTGATATACTTCAAAATAGGCTGGCAAGAGGAGACTTCCTGTGCAGAGAGGATGTGTCTGCCCTTGGTTCTCTGGTCTTTGCGTTTGGGCAAAAAAGAATAATCAATCATTTCAATTGAACAGTTTATCCTTTCCAGGGATTTTTCACTTAAGTTTGTCACAAGAACACAAGAGCCTTTCCTTACTCTTACTTGCTCCTCAAACAGATTGTGAAGGTGCTACCTGGGGACTACAAGGCTTTCATTTTAAAATTACTAACCTCATGACCACGTGAGAACTTCCAAAAGTTCCCCACAACCCTCTCATGGCTGTTTCAACTACGGTGTTTAAGACAAAGTTAGCAAAGTGCAACACAAGCAATGATGTAAGACTAAAGTTTGCTGCTACAAGCAATGAAGAATGTGCAATCAGACGCTGGCAAGACTAAGTTCAAAACCTGGCTCTGCGATCCAATCTCCCTCCAAGTCTGTTTTCATCACCTTCCAATGCTGGTAAGCCAGTGTATCTGTGCATATGCGGGAAGTAAAAAACGTGCTCAGAGAAAGAAAAAGCAAATGGGTGAGAAACAAAGAGAAAGGAATGGCTTACAGCTGCAGTTTTAAAACTGCATATCCCATATCATTAGCAGAGCGCTAATTACTTCACAAGCCGACTCCAATGGCTCTGAACCAGCAGAATACTGCTGTGTGTGTGTGAAGCCAGAGGCCACTGCTCCCCTCATTGACAATATCTGGCGAAGCTGAGTTACTGGACCTCTGCCTACAGCAAATGCATGGATGCCTCTGATCCTTTCCTTTCTTGTCCTCAACTGAGAGGAAGAGGAGCAGATGATACACAGAGTTGCAGGAGGCTCCTCTGCACACACGTGCACAAGCTTCGGGCTGCTGCTCGATGTCCAGACAGCACTAGCCACAAAAACCCCCTAACATCTTTTAAGTACTGAAGCTCTATAACTGTTCAAGTTCTCTCTGCCAATTCATCTGGGAATACCAAGTAGCAAACACCTGTTCCATTCAGCTTCCTGAAGCTTGTGGAGAAAAAAATAAAGAAAAAAGCTGAGTAATATCTAGCTTCCTAATAATTATTAAGCATGTGTTAGTAAAGTTTACATAACACATTTTTCTACAGTATTTTGGGTTACTGCAAACTGGAGTTTAACATTTGCCATTTTAACAGTTTGGTGGTCTTTACTAAAGCAGAGATTTGTATGCCTGAGATAAACATCTAAGTCACAAACTTTTGCTACCGTCTTTAATCCCAGAAGTCTACTGGTTTCTGTCTCTGAGCAAGTTTTCAGGTTTCTGTATCACCCTAGGGAATCACCATGTTGGGACTAAGCTGCCCACCAGTTTTTAATTAGATGGACTGAGGCACTAATTGTTGACCAAGCTACTACTGAAGCCAATAACAGTACTGTAAGGTAAGCTCACACATGCTGTTGAAAATAATGACTTTTGAAAACTTATTCATTAAGTAATAAAAAGAAAATAATGGTGTACCTTCAACAGCACATTGCTACAATACAGAATACTGGGGAGCCAAAATTAAGGTTGGATGGATACTGTAAAATGTTTGAAAGTGACAGTCCAGTGAGCAAATGAAAAGACGAATGCTTTAAGAGGTGATTTTCTGAATCTCCATTGCATGCTTCCTGTTGTACTTGTGCGAAATTGTTACAACAGTTGATATCCTGCTGCTGAAATCCTTAACCAGGTTGCTTTTTACAGGCAAGAACGTGCACAATTAGCTGGAGCAAGGACTGCAGCAGGAGCACTCCTAGGTTTCGGTTCACTGATATACTTAAGGCCAGGCAAGTGTTTAAGCTCACAACTCAGTGTTTTACTGCTTTAACTAGGACAGTCACAGTCCACAGTTAAGAGCAGAAAAAAGAAATGGCTCTACTGCTCACAGAAGGATAACTTGTTTAAGTTTGGGAAACTATGTTTTTACAGCAATAACAGTGCCCCATCTTATGATTCATGCTTTTACATATGTTTGGCTAAACAAATGCATGCAAACAAAGAAAAACACACACCTTTATTCAGTGTAATGCTGTTTGTAGCGCTTTCAAAGTATGAAAAGCTCAAAGCTGTTCATCAGGCAGAGAGGGTATGGGTCAGCCCTGAGACAAGCTGCACAAACAGGGAGTTGGACTCAGCCGTTGCTTTGAAGCTCTTCCCAGCCCTGCATTTTAATGATGCTTTATTGATGCATAGGAGTAAGCTGACAATGCTTTGAAATAAGATGTGAAAGCCGCCATCCTCATGTTGATCCTTTCTGCATGGTAGGAAGGCAGAGTGTGCAAGGCCACTTCCCTTAGCTGTTTAACGATAAGCAAGCCATCACATCCAAGAAACCATGAAGATGTAAGAAAAGATGACAACCTGCGCTAGGAAATGAAGAAATGTTGCGTTATTCCTCAAGAAGAGGAAAGGAATGAGGGGCTTAACAATCCCTCTTTTTGCTTCCACACTACAACTGCTTAACGTGTTGCTAATTCTACTGCATGCCTCCCACACCATCCTTCCACTCTCAAAAGCCAGAATCTTGTCTCATTTCTTTCCTATAGGAAGGTATATAAACAACAGAAAACTGATGCTACGAGGACAGAACAGGGAAGTTTTGCCTGCAACTGCTGCCCTTGTTGTGGCTTTAGATACAGTTCCAAGGTATTGTAATCGGCTCTAAATCCAAACTGATACGGGATTTTTCTTTCCTAGCTGTGAATGCCTGTACCCTCCCATAATGAGGCAGCTACTTGGTAGCTATACAGAGAGCTGGTCCAGGCAGTGGATTTGGCTGAAAACTCTTTTTTAGGAGGGGCTATTCTTTTACTGGATTATTCATTCTGGACAGATGATAGTGCCAGGTGAAGACATAAGACATGGCCAGGGATAGGTCAGATTATGGCAGCTGACACACAGATTAACTTAAACTACCACAATACTATTTCTTTATAGATCAGAGTAGATCCCAAGTTTTCAAGCATGAAATAATGGAATGGTGTTCAAGCAATAGTGGCTAGTGCCCCTTCCATTCTCTGCAAGGCTCTGCTCCACAATGATGGCTCTCTCAAATACAAGCCTTCGTCAAATATGTGCTTTTAGTCTTAAATCTCAAATCACAAACAACTGTCATTTTCAGTTAAGTGATACTATAAGGCTATTTGCACTTTTCTTTCCATGTACTCATGGAAGATTTTATGATGCTAAAGCGTTCAGAATTTTTAATCAAGCTGTGAAAAAGCAAAATAATATTTTCCCAGATTTACAAGCAGTATAGGAAAAAAAAATAATTTCCCAGAAATTAGTTTTCTGGAAGCATGGGAAATCATGTTTAAAGCTAGCCAACTTTGAGCCACCCGTGTCAGCTGAAAATCCACAAGAGTTATTATTCATTCACTGATGTGTAGCTGCAGTTGTCACAGATGGCTCAGGCCCCGTGACACAGTGCAGCCAAATACTTATGCAGTGCTGCAATGAAAAGAACTCACTGCAAGAGCAGCCACTCCATTACCAAGAAGCTTTCAAATTCTCTGATAGCCAGGGAGCCTGCAGAGGGAGAAGAGAGAAATCAAGTCCGGGGATTGCTAACGTTGAACTGCTAAGCATGTTGGTTTTGATGAATCCAGATCTGCCGAAGGCCTGCAAAAAAGTTGACTGAAAAGATTTAACAGTTTCAACTGTCCAAGTAAAGTTCTTTGATCAAGTATATTTTGAAAGCACAAAATCCCTGCTATCTCAGCAGAAGATTAAAGAATTTCTCTGCACAAAAGCTGTGATTCTGCAGGAAGAAATCCAATGAACCACTTGGGAAATGATGACCTCTCCGTGAACCTCAGAGGCAGCCTTGGAGTTATTTTTCACTTTCCATTGCTGAATCTCCCCTTTAACATCAGGAACAGGGGTTTATTCACATTTATCCATTGAAAAGCATCTTTTAACTTCTGTATCTAGATTGACGCTTACAATGCTAGTTGAGTAACTACACTGAGTAAAGCTTCTTAGAAGCATTAGGGGTACATCAATAGCTGAGGACATTTCCTCTCCTTCTCACTCCCGAGGTCTTTTTCTCACAAATAAGACATGAATAGTTCTAAATTTGTTTGAATTTAAAAAATGGGGGAAAAAAAAAATTAAAAGGAGCAGAAAATGAAGCAGTTCAAGTTTTGTACTAACAGCAGGTCCACCTTTCCTATTAAATCTTGTTCAAACGTAGCTTCTCTTGCTTATGCCTGGAAATATGCAGAAATTACAGCTGTGTGCCACTGCTATCTTATTCATAACAGTATTTAGTATTTTTGAAAAAGTGATGGGGTTGTTCACAAAGGAAAATCACAGTTAAAAACCCAATCTGGTTAAGCAGACTTTCAGCACCACGTATTGTATGCTTTTAAAACATACTCTTATAGGAAGAAAGCAACTGATTTAAATGTGTTCTCACAAATAAAAAAGGGAACCAATTTGATTTGTAGCAATTAAAATAACAGGGTAAACATTGGTAACATCTGCACAGAATGTGAAGAAGACAACCGAGTCCTCTTCATCTGAGCTTCCACAGGAAAATAATGAAATTGAAAGGGTGGTGATGTTCTATGCGGTGAGAGTGGGGCTTTTTGTTTGCTAGACTGACTGATTTCTTGTTGAGCCATTTGCTCTTTTTTTTTTTTTGAGATTTCCAGTAACCAAACAAAGAAACTCCTAGGAAATATGATGAGTTGCTTTACTGAAAAGGTATAAGACATGCAATTGCATTCATCACTACCCAGTAACTGGAGAAGAACAAAGACAATAGGGAAAGAACACTCCAGTTAATTGGTCAAATAAAGAACAGAAACTCTTCTAAAAGAAAAAAAGTGAGTACTGAACAAATGAGAGCAAGGATAATATGGAATGGCTCACTCGAAACCACTCTGAAATAGAAATATTTCTTAAAAACAGGACAACAGTAAACTAACATGCATCTGTGGAAGGGTCAGAAAAAGCATCTCAGCTGAAATTCAGAATAATGAACCAGAGCTACAAGCAGTGTCACTGGTTACTTAGAAAACAGAGTAAGATTTGGCAGAAAGGGCAAAGGAATATTTTTATTATCTCCTTTCCTTTCATCAGCCTGTGAACAAACTTAGGATTATCTATAGACTGAATTGCCTTGAAAACTGAACAATAAAAGTCATCAGAAAGGATGGAAGTGAGGAATGCCCAGAAGATCCCTGTAGTCTGTAATCTTCTACATTAAGAAAAAAACAGGAAGTGACCCAAAGATATCCTCAGAGGTCTGAGAAGTGTGAAAAAGTAAAAATAAAGAAATATACATTTATCTAAGGCACCCAACCATTCATTTCAAAAGAGATGCATCTGTTTTTTCTTTAGGTGACTGGCTCACAACAGCAGAATGCTTCAGGAAGCCACATGAGGACATCACATCCATTTTTAAACGACTACAGCAAATTTAGAGTTTGTCACATGGAAAGTTTTATCACAAAATATTCACACTGATATTTTCAGAGTGTACTGTCAGTACAAATTATCAGTAATACACATTACCACAAACGTTCAATCACACTGACTATATGACTGGTTTCTTATTCACTGAATGGCCACAGAGGCATTCCTTAATACTGGATGTGCTACATCTACAACAGATGGTGGTACCTCAACTGTTTGCATTTGATAACCTACCAATAAAAGAATTCCTTTTACAAAAAAAGAAGTTTCATAAAGGGAAGAACGTTCCCCCTTCATATCTCCACAATAGGTCTCCAAAAATGATGCTCTGTTCCATTGCAATTCATTCTAAATTGAGGTCTGATTAATTCTACGCAATTGAAGTTATGAAACAGAAGGCACCTGGCTTTAGTACCAATTTCCAGAAACAGGCATGCAGAAAGAAAAAGAATTTCCTGGAAGGCCAAGTCCTTATGGCACTCCAAGTAAAAACATGCTAAAAAGACCAACAAACCACAATAACAATAAGGGAGGAAAACCCTCCACAAGAGTAGTTTAAGCCCCATTTCCTACATGAGGCTCAACCATTCTGAAATGTGGCAAGCTGTTAGTGAGCCTTGTCTAGCATGGGCATTAGGAAGAATCCCTAAACAGCCTGAGCAACGTAGCAGGCATGTCTCAGTGATGCTCTTGTAAGTACTACAATTAAGGCTAGAAAAGGTCTTTCACAATTAGGATCACAGATTGCCTGTTGGATGTATGAATGAGTGTCTTTTTCACATATGAATGTGCATGAATGATGATATACATATGTGTATGTATGAATGGATGTCTTTTTCACATAGTATAAACTTGTACAGCAGAACAGCAGACTAAAATCCCACACTTGAAGAGATTATGTCTGTGTTTCTTTTGACTGGTCGAGTACTAATTTCCCAGGTATCATATGAATCAGCATCAAAATAAAAGCATGAAATGAATAAACTACAAGGATGCAAGGATGGACAGACACAAGACAGAATTGATTTGAAACTCCAATTTTACCTTCTCATTACTGATTATGGTACGATCAAAACCTACATCTATGTAAGCACACTGAGGCTCTTTAAAAGAACACCGATTTCGGTGGTAAAATTGAAACAAGAGGTTATTCCAGCCCCAGTACTAAGTGACCTCTTCCAGCAGAACAGCATCTGAATGGCTGAGACTGGCCATTCTTGCCTTCATGACTTCAGTTTTCATGCGCTAGTCTCCAGGCAAAGGAGATGAAAGGTAGCAGAACATGCAACTGCATATGCACTGAGATCTAACAAGTATGAAGAACAGTACAGGGCCTGGCCAGAGATGAGGTGTTCAAATGCCATCTGGAGTATTTAAATGGTGCTCATAAAGATCGCTTACCGGATTTTTAGCTATTCTACTTGCTTAGAGGAAAAACAACTCCCTTGGGACTCCTTAAGAGCTGGATGCAGAAGAAAGCCAGAGAAGGATCCTGCTGATGCCAAAGTCTGTGGAGCCTCAGCGTTTTCTGATACGCATCGAGCAGCATTTCCTCCAGGTTGCAGAACGTGCGACCTTCATCCTCCTTCAGTGGCAAGCACAACCAATGCAATGCTAGCCCTGAGTTTGGATCACTCAGCAAAAGCCCAACAAAATCCAATGAACATCTCCTGTACTAAAAATCTTGCCTACAGACCAGCAAGGCAGAGAGGGGAAAAAACTAAATAATTTTAGCAAGAAGGCTTGTATTATTTACATCTCCTTCTTGCTGGGTTTATAATAGCTTAACTCAGAGGATTTCCTTTTCACTGACACAGACCTAATCTGAAAAGGAAGCACTGACACTTTTCAAGCAGACAAATACTGAGGGACAAACATTCTTGTCTTCAAGGGCTGGATCCACAGGGCAGCAACACAGAATGGCAGCACAGCAGGGAAGCCCTGAAGGGCAGATTTCTTCCCTGACACATGAGCAGAGCATGGCTGGTGCTGAGAAACATGACCTTAATGCCTCTTGGTGTAGGCACCTACCCTGGTGTGACACACGTCCCAGCAGGAGGACTGCTCAGCGGGGTCCAGACTGGCTGCACAGAGAAAGCAGCTCTTCCCATCTCACACAGCAGAGATGGAAATGCTCTGGGAGGAGTGCTGCCTTTCTCTCTTACCCTCCTGATCCCCCAGCAGCAGCGTGTCAGTTCTGAACCCCTGCTCACAAGTGCAGTCCCACTGCAAGGAGCAGGGCTGCTTGAGCAAGTAGCTGCTACTCAAAATCTGTCACCTTCACACTTGGCATAAAGCCTCCAACTCTCAGAATTACCAGTTTCGTGGTGATTCATGTAACAAAGCAGCCTGTGCAGCATCAAGATAAAAATGCCTCCTCGCAGTGAAACAAGCAGCAAAAAGCTCTGTATATTCCCAGATCCGAGCTACAGGTATCCTTCTTCTCTTCTTTCCGCCCCATCATCTTTTTTTTTGTGATTATTATTACTCATATTTAAACGTTCCTGTTGTGTTAAGTCAAGGTAACTGTCAATAGCAAATCTGATACTAACAAATGATCTTTTTCTTTTAGTTATTGTACTGTGTAGAGACTTTAGAAAATAAGTTCTATGAACACCACTGCAGCAGCACATTATTCTTTTTCTTCTTATCTTCTACTTTCACAATGCTGTTTTACAAATTTTAATTATTAATTACCAGTAGTTACTTAAGTTGCACATCTGTCTTACTTCAGATGCAGAATCATCTCATGCTTTGCACTGCACCACTAACTTTAGTCTTTCAGTCTGTCAGAAGGAGTTCACAGAATCACAGAATCACAGAGTTCCTAAGTAAGAAAGCAAATGAGGGCACTCCAGTTTCACCTTCATCTTTTTCCAGAGTGCAGAATATTTGGCTTTTCTATTTCTTGGCATTTAAGATGCTACTACTAGGCCTCCTGCTGCCCTGTTAACTGCCAGATAATGCATCATCTGACAGTCATTAGCACTTTAAAGAAAACCTGCAGGAATTCTGACCTCCACTATTTTATTGTATTAAATTAATTTTGGAACTCAAACACCTTGAAAGTCTGGTTTGAGCATAGAAGAGGCTGAAGACAGAACACAGTCTGTATTTCATAGCCTGGGTTTGTTCATCAGACCCTTCAAGGACATAGCCATTTGGGTAAGATTCCTTTCCCATCCCTTCATATCCTTCTACCAGCAAACTCCATGTCCCAGTAGCCATTCCAGTTCAGATCTGTGGCAGCAAAAAGACAAGAAATGGATGTGAACAAGTCAAGACTGTCATATTTTCTCTTGCTTTTCTCTCAGATTCTGCCAAACAGACCAACAGCGATCATGTTGAGAATCCCAAGACATAAGAAAGCTACAAGAAAAGCATGCAATTAATAAAACTACATGCAGGTCAGCCACTGAAAAGCAATGTTGAATTAGGGAGTAGACTGGGCTTTTTCATAGGATTTTCGACGTCCACACACCAAAGTAAATTCTCCATCATACTAGGGCTGAACAAAGTTTCTCAGTACTGGGTAGCAAGCTCTGATTGAAATAACACATCCTTTATCAGGAAAACGACTCACTAGCTTTGCATGTATTTCTGAAATGCTTTTTGCTGGGAGCTGGCTAATTCTTTGGATATCATGTGCATCACATTATTCTGAAAAATACAGAACCAGTGAAATCAACCTCCATCACTGCTGTCAGTGCCTGGCAAGACAGCTCTAGAAGAATCATAATCCTGTTCAAAACTCTTGATTTGCCTAATGAAATGCACCCACCTGCTAACTGTTGAATCTATTTCTCATTCCTCTCCTCAAATGCAGAAGACTCAATGCTCTGAAGATGAGTCAACATTGAAAGAATCACTCTGCACCCCAAATGACCAAAATAAAAGCATTTATATGACTTCTGTAAACTTTGCCCATTATTTCTCTGATTTTCTGATGAGCATAGCCAATGACTGAAGAACTGCAGCAGTCACGTACCTCTGATTTGTCTATTCTTTTGACACTACAGAGAGCAAAAGCTCAGATCTGATGAACTGCTGCTCCAATTCAGTGCATCCATTACTTTGTATTAACTGCAGAGATTCCAGCTAACTCAGCAGTGTCTATTAATATTTCAATATAGTTAATTAATACTTATCTGCTAGGACTTATGGGATGAGAAATACAGTTTTTTCTCCTTGCTGTTGTACAAGTGTACCAACACAATATATACAGCATACCAGTGTCCTCACTGGCTCAGAAAAGTCTACTTGTAGCGCAAGCACTGTGAGGTCAGCCACAAATTACCTTCCATAGGGCATCCTGAGAACAGTAGTAAGGCTATGGCAGGTAGCATCTCCTGCTATATAGTTTTTCTTAGACAGAAATATATACATTTCTAGAAAGTGTCTGATTGACCATGCATGCTCTGTGGAGAAGCTCTTTGAACATACAGAAAAGTGCACAGACTTACAAATGTCCAGAGGCAGGCTGAGTCTATTGCTCAGATGGGCTTGCTTCACATCTGGAGATCCCTGGCAAACGTTTTGCAGACTTGGATTCCTTCCCCGCAGAGAAGCTGTTTTTGGGCAGAAACAAGAAGAAACCTGGCACATCTGACAACTGCAAGCCATGGAGATATTTAGAGGCTGTATGAGCCAGCAGCCCAAGTGAGGGGGAAGAGACTAAGCAAACATTAATGGTGTGCTGTGATTAGGGATCTGGGGAACACTCCTGCCTTCCTAAAGCTGTCCACGTGTCCCAGGCACACCACTACCATGCACTAAGGTGCACATCAGACACACGTCTGTGGCTCTGGTTTCCAGGAGGCTGATCTATGCAAACACAGTACCCAGGGAACTATCTCAGTCTGAAGGCAACACAGAATATAACAGCTGCAAGGATATTTCTTTATTAAATGATTGCATTTTGATGGCTATCCAAACAAGAAAAACAGCAATACTTGAGAATGAAAAACATCATTTAAACAGCTGTAACTCCCTTCTCCAGTAGCCCATTTCAAGCTAAGTAACAATCAGCTTCAATGGCTCTTTGTTTCACGACACGATTTTCATCCATCAAATTGGCTTTACACCCCTCAGCACTGATGTGGACATTCTCTCTTTCACCTTAAACAGGAATGCTTCCTTAGGCCCAAGTGAAAATGAGGGTGCAAGAAGGGAAAACACAAGGCCCTAGCATGTTGATTTGCCTTTTAAAGACAGATTGGGGAGCATTCTTCTGATGTCTGTTAACGATGAACCAAGACACGATGAACCAAGACACATCAGTGCCTTCCTAAAGTAGATCCTTTCACAGTTGTAATAGGACAAACGAGGAGAGGGCTAAGAAACTCAGTTTAACCATGATAGAGCATTTCCTTCTTTTCCATGGCTGATTACCGTAACAGAACTGTAACAGAATTTGTATCTATTTGAAGAAGGATGTGCTAATAGTGATTTATCCAGAACTGTGTTATCTATGTAATACAAGCTCACACTGCAGCGAATTTAAGTGCTAATCACCACGATCATCACACTGAAGCTCCTCTAAGACATTTTTCACTATCTTCCTCAAAAGGCATTTCAAATATCATGCAGCAATTATACCCTTTAGGGAGGGGAACTGAATACAGCCATCTAGTTACTGTTGTACCAGTGAACTTTAATTACTCTGCAACCCTTTAAAGGCTGTTCTGGGAGACTCATGCAGTGTAAAAGGTAACCAGAGCTTCAGGTAACTGTTTAGTATCCACTGGGAACCAGGCACCGTACTGTATAAAAGGGCCTATGGATACAAGTATAATTTAAACAAATAGGAAAGCAGTATGATGAGCTCTTTAGAATTTTCTTTTGTTTTCAAGCCCCACAAACTACTTGAAATTGCATTAAAAAATAAGTCTATTTGCCCCTTTTTGGTATCCTTTTCCTGGGAGGAAAGGGAGGAGAAAGCAGAGTGAAAAAGCATTGCTTTTACTTAATTTTTGAAGCTGCCAGAAAAAGTTCCTAAGGTGAGGAGCACATGCATACAAACCTATCACCATAACCCTCACTGGGCAATCATGCAAGTGTAATGACAGGATATTGCAATGAGATAAGTTTCTTTGCACAAGATGTAAACCGTAGCTCTGAGGCCAAAGTGGTTTCAGGGTATTGTACAGTCAGTAGATAAAGAGTTGAAAAAGAACTTGCACTGGCTTTTATTGTCACATCCTTAGCCAATACAGAGAAAAATACAGAGAAGCTCTGTTACAAATAAATGCTATTTCTTCAATCTCAAAAGAAGGATGACTACAATGAAGTTTTCAGAAGGGTGGGTGCATAGTTTGGGAAGAGCATCCACTCTACTACACAGAATTAAGGCCGGAGATTGCCAAGGGAAACAGAAAATATCATCAGAGGACTTTGTCAGCTGCAAGTGGTTGGCACTCAGGTTTTAGTTTATAGAGGAGAATAAAAGCTTTTTATGAAGGTACATAAATACCTGCACATTTGTGCCACAAGATACAAAAGATCTAGCAAGAAAAAGTATCTCTGACTCAGATATAATACTCTGTATACAGACTTACAGAAGCTATTTAAGAGATGCTAAATAACAAAAATACAATCCTCTGTATCAAAAATAAAACCCAATAAGTAGAGGAAAAATACACCACAACAAAAAAATCCCAACACATTCAATTCTAGCACAAAGAAACATCTTTCCTCTGTCCACTCTTCAGGGAAGGAAACATCTTAATGACTACATTCACTTTGCCCTTTCTTCCCTTTCTCCGTGCATATGAAGGCTTCTCAGAAAAAAAATGTACTGATCCCTTCCAAAATTTGGAGAGGGAAAAACTGTCTGCGTGATTTCTAGGTGTTCTGAGGCTCTGCCTCATGGAAAGGACATGCACACTGGCTGGGGACGACTTCTCCTGGCACACTTGAAGACAGAGTAAGGACAACAGGTATGTTCTTGTTTTCACTGAATGGCACGTTACTTAAGAGGTCACGCTGTAAGCAAGAGCAATCATAATAGCAATATTCTTCCCCACCAGTAAAACAAATAGATGAGGGACATCTTTATGTACAGCCCTGGGTCTCCTAAGATTTCACCACTAGCTAAACCAAGACATGAGAGAAGATCTAAGCTACCAAGAACACTTCTTGGAGATTCAGCATATATTTCCTTGCTTAATGCACTTTAAACCTCTACCTCAGATTCAATATAAAATTCTAAAGTGCATGAAACACCAAGTTCCCAAAGCCTTTCATCCCATTCAACAAAGGAAGCTGCTCGTACAGTAATGGCTATGGCACAAACAGTTGTGCTGCATGCATAAACCTAATCCATCAGTTTCAAACAAGTGAACAATGAAGATCACATATGTTCCAGTATAGCAGCAAAAAGTTACATGGGACTTCAGATGTCCTGAATGATGGATTTTACTATGGCTAATCCTGTTACCACACCTACTGCCTTGGTATATGCCTTTATATCTTGCTGACAGAAATCTTTTTCTTTCTCTGACGAGCCTTAATGAAAGCTAAGTATCTCTTTATTCACTATACTGATACAGCTGGTAAGTCTTTTCACTTTAGCAGACAGAGGGAAGAAAGGAGTTTAAAAGCAGAATGCATCTCTGAAAAGACAAGCAAACAGGTCCTGCCTTCAGCTCCCTTTCAGCATTAAGCCCTGCTACTTAATACTGCAGTTGGCTACAGGTACAGAAACACAACCTGAAACACCTCTAAGGAGGAAGCAGCTAACACAGCCTCTGACCTGTCTTCCTGTGACTGACGTGGGTAATTGCAAGAGCAAATACCTCGCTGTTCCAGAGCGATCCTTCCACTGCCCTCTATAAGCCTTTTACACTGGTGGCAGATGGTCCCCGTGCCCTCCTGAGGCTGCTGACACATATCTATAGGTACATGTGGGGCCGCTTTGGGGGCACCTGCTAAGAACATGCTTCTGCTGCCTCAGACAGCATTAACTGGCAGCAGCTAAGTTTAGCCTTGCCAGTTCTTACTGACATCCCATGCCCTCTTTCACCTTAATCTTGGTGACTCTTTCCCCTTGTTTCCTACTATTATGCCATAAAACATGTTAACAAAAAACTATATTCCATTTATGTAATGATATTTCCCGACCAAGCAGTTCTGTTGCTCTCCCTTTGGGTCTCCTTAGCACTGTCAGAGCTGTTAGATGCACTGCTTCCAGAGGGAAAAGCTTTCAAGGTCTGACCCCAAGGTTATTAACTGATGCCTATGTTGTTTTCTGTTAAAAAAAAATAGGCATCATTAATAAATTAATTTGTTCCTAAAAATATCATTTGTAGCAACCTTATCAAATTCATTCTACAGAATGGTTTGTTCATCAGAGCTTTGAGATAACACTGAATTACAATTCAGTCCTTCCTAATTTCTTTTTTCGCCTCTCAATCATATGTGACTATTTTGCAGGTTATTTGTTAATCCCATCTCATTTTCATATTATTTTTGAAACGTTCCAAGATTCTGCCACGCTTCCACACAGAGAAAATCAAAACAGTCAATTGTTTCCTACTTATTTTTAGCCCTTTCAACCTGCTACATAATTGTGATAACTCTGAAACAAGCTATAAAAGTTTTCTGAAAAGTTAATCACTTCAGTGATCTACAAAGAGCCTTTACGTGTAGCGTAAGCCATAAGAAATTGGTGCTGATGAGACAGTGATAAGACAAATTAAATTCTTCACGAATGCCTGAACATGCCAAATTTCTTTAATCAGCGACTACTTACAAGCAGCTTAATTCAGTTTATTCGTAGCTCTTCATGTCAGTATTTTCAATAAGCCCCCTTTGTCTACAATGAACCAAAGAGCACTCACAAAGCAGAGAGCAGGAACAATTGCTCTAAGGAATTACTGACTTGCCAATAATCAGGGAAGCATCTTATAGATTATATGGCTCTTTATCAGAGATCCTAAGAACACAGAGTGACCACTTAAAGCCCAATGCAGATATGGCAACTCAGCACAGACTTCAAGAAACTGCAGACTCACATGATGCTGCTTGCCAGCCCATGCAGCCCTGACAAACACACACAAATGAAAAAGATGGCAGAGAAATAGAGGATGCAGAAGCTGAGGGCATGACATGGGACCTCTTCACAAGGGGTCAGTAGAGCACAGAACATGCAACAAAGCCTTCATACTCACATACTTTCAAACCTGAAACAGAGCACGTGGAAAGCTATTCTTACGTCCATCAGTAGATTCTCCTCACCACTCCTAACACATCTTTTTTCTTTTTTTTCCCCAAGACAGAAAGGACATACAGGCAGACAAGAGTCACACACTGAAACAGATCCTGCCCAGTGAGGGGCATGAAGCTTGCAACAGGCACTTGTTATTTCCAACACTCTTGTAAAGAAGTAGATCTAGCCTTGATGAAAATTCCTCTTCCACTTCAATAATATATCAGCTATTTAATTTGCTTATAAACTATTAAGCAGATATATGTCTGTCCAAGTACTGTTAGCACTAATCATAAAAATCATATTGCGCTATAAATTATGCATGGATATTCTGGTTAGCTGAAACGTGCTGCAGTCATTACCCATCATAGCTAAAATGGCATGTGGCCATACGGTATGGCAACATGAAAACACTTGTCAGATACTTCCCATCCCTTATGTACTTCATAACCAGCATGAAACCACAGACAGTCTGGAGCGTTGAAGAAACACTCATGTTATCTTCCAATTTTGCTTCCCTATTTTCTTGCTGAATTTGCTACTCAATAAAATTTGTCTTTGGGCATCACCTTCATTTTGTTTCTTACAGGTTAAATTTAAGTAACAAGGAATGAAAGTTCTCATGACACCATTTTACAAAGCCTGCAGTAATGGCAATAATTACTTTCTTTCAAATATTCAATAACATCAATTCTATAATCAATTCTATAACGACACGTAGGGAAGACAGCCACGTAGGGTGTCAGCATATCAATATAAAATAAGACCATCAAAGCACTCTAAGCAAAATCAATAGAATTGCAGGGTTATAAATGGTGAACTACAAACAGTTTTATCTTAAAAACATTCTGAATGAAGAGAAAAATTTGAGATGGCCTTATTAACAAGTTTTATTACCACATAAAACAAACTAATATAACTAAAATGTTGCAACGGACACTTTTTGCACCTCAGGAGATGCACCATTCCAACTGTTCACCAGCAAGAAAGAACAAACGCAGACAAGTACAATATTCCACACTCATACCATGGTCTGAAGCACAAGAAGCAACTGTTAATAACATAAGATTTCATTAGCATTGAAACTTCGTATTATCTGAAAGCAGTTCAGGACATTCTCTCTGCACCAACGACTTCTGTCATACTGCAAAATCTTAGAAACTTTAACACTAATTCTGATGGCATTATTACTTACACGTCTAGCTGTGAGCATTACTGTCAGTAGTCCCAATGAAACCAATTAGTTGACTCAGAGTAATTAAGCATTAGAGCTAATTATACCTGTTACTGGGAATTAGGCCTTTTCTTTTCACTAGATTGTAATGCTAATATTTCAGAGTTCGGATTGCTGGTTCTGACAATTATATCTAAAGTTTCAGAAAACGTGTTTTCCTTAAAGTCCTAACTCCACTACGAAAACTACATCTCTTGATGAAATGAGAAAGAATAAAAGATTTTGCAGTCTCTCATCTTGCAGGAACAAACTAGACTACATTAACCCAACAATTTTATCAAGCAAAAGGCAATTATAAAGTGAATGTCTTACTCCATTGAGTTCTATGATACTGATTTTCAAGAAGAACTGGGTTACCAATGCAGCACTACAGCAGCCTTACAATCGTATCTAATGCTGACAGTTGTTAAATGCATCAGATCTGCATATCTTGCCCCAGAAGAAAACCTGCACCTTCCTTCTATCTCCTGTCACAATTATTCCACAGCTATGTCAGTGCTGGAGACTGCCAGTGTTGGCTGCCTCCAAAGCCAAGTACAAGAGTGAAGAAGCTCAGTTGTAGTTATGATCTCTCAAAACACAACTTTTGCCTGACACATACAGCACTGATCCTGAGGCATTTTCAGCAACTTCATCTAGTCCTGGAAAGGGACGTCTGTCTCAAATGGCTTATTCTTGTTGTATGATGTGTGGAGTGTGTCTTAAAGCCTTGCTTTCACTGGTGTGCACTCTTTCTGGATTCGGCAAAATAAGGGATGGGTACAGATTTGGTCTCTAGTTGTGCTGCAACATAAGCAGCTTGGAGGCTGATGGTCATAATTCAATCAAAACAAAGTGCAGATGTGAATTTCGGTAACATAAAGCCTGATTACAGAACAGCCCAGCTGTTCAAACCCTTTCATACAGGTATTCAGAAATGCTTTGTCAAAAATCAGTGAAACAACTTCATAAGTACAAGAGAATCTCCATGACAATAATCTGAGGGAGTGATTAGAACAGAGAAAGAAGGTGGAATTTTTCCAAGCACGCATTTTTACTAATCTTTCTCCAGAGAGAAATAAAACATCCCACACACATTACAAAGCCTACTACTGCATATATCTTCCCTGTTCTCCTGAGCCCAATCTTTCCTATCTGAAATCATAAGGCCACCATAATTTGGAAGTATTTTTAAAAACACAAATATACACTTCACATTACCCCTTAAGTATAATTCCTAATCCCATAAATTCAAAGTAGCCTAAGTTCCTAGTTATTCCAATCATTAGACCACACAGAATACTTCATTATAGGTAGACACAAACATACACTGGATAAACAGAAACAAAAAAACACAACTCAAAAAACATTTAACATGACTAGAGAGACAACTGTGTTAGTGTACTAAATCATACATGAGGGTGACCAGAGGCAAACCGAGAAACAGATTTTTTAAGTAAAATGTTGAGTTTTAGGGAAAAAAAAAAAAGAAAACAGAAATAGATGGGATGGAGATTCCTGCAGAAAATCGAGCTAAGTCACTTAATTTTGTTTTCACTTTCTTAGACTTTACCCATCTCAGTGAGCTCTATAAATGTTTAATACAACACAACCTGCTCCTTGCTCACTGAAGAAAAATGTACTATATTACAGATAAATCAACAGATGAGGCTGAGATGCATGACATTATCATTGTATTAGAAAGGAAAATTGTGCATTATTTTGCCCTCTGAAAAATACTCAGTACAGCTCTAAAGCTATATGATGGAATGAATGTAGCAGTACAAATAATAACAGTGAGGCAGCCTACCACAAAGGCTGTAAGAAGCACTACAGCCCCAGACGACTGCCAAAAGTGCCAGGACGGTAGAAATGCAAGAAATTTGTATTTGAACTTTGTGCCCAGCTCAGACTGGGGAAGTTCTTGTGTCTGAAACCCTCAACTGCTCTCTCAGGTTCTTTGTGTTCAGGCTCTCTCACACCAGCCACACATCACAGAAACAACCAGCTACGAACGTTTCCCAGCTCACTAACATTAGTCTTAGCCATTCAGCTGTTTCTGCCAGGATCCTCCTCCTCCTTTACACCCTATGAATTAATTCTCCTTGCAGCAGCACTAACACAGGCTGATGTTGCTGTTTGGAGTTGTTTTTTTTTCCCCAAAAATGAGTTAATCATCACAGCTTTTAACAGCATTGAGCTTGCTTGCCTTTCTAGATGCAAGAATCTTTCTTCCCTATGCATGGCAAAACTGTGCAGAGCTACTCAGTCCTTTTCCTCTCAGCTTTGCTTTCCCAGAACACATCCCAGGAGAATGTGTGACTCCATACAAAGAGATGGAACCGAGTTTTTATCACTGAAGGGAAGCAGAGACATTTATTTCTACAGTCTGCTCAGATCCCTGGCTGAAATCTATAAATGACTTGGATCACTTGAGGATCCAGACATTGGGTGAGATATCCGAGAGACTTCAGTGCACCTGAAATGTGTGCTGTGCCTCAGGATGGACTGAGCCCGTAGGCTCTGGAGCTAGCACTGCCTGCAAGACCTCCGCTAGCCTGTTCTTTCAGTACCTCACTCCCTGCTCCCCCGTGCAAATCCCAACCCCTGCATCCCTCTGACCTTGGGTTTCCATTCAGTTGCATCACTGGCCCATGCTTTTGAGTCTAAGGTGGGGGGGATGTTAAAATTCAAGAGCTCCCCTCTCCTTGTTGTACAATATGTTCCTTCTTAAGGAACCCTCTTGGCTGACCCCTTGTACAGCTACTGCAAGGTACAAGGAAGCTACTATCTTCCCTTATATCATCTCCAAGGCACACTGGCTTTCTTTCTCCCCAAGTTTACATTCCCAGTTAAATTCCAAGTAGACAACCAACCTTGTTTAAGTGAAGACTGACACTTGGTGACCTCCCTGAATTATCTTGGGAAGACAGATAAGGTAAAGATGGCTTCTTGCTCCCTTAACAAGAAATCTCTCTCCAAAATCAGCACTGCAATGGATTGCAGTACAAATCTTACTTTTCAGCCAGGAAAAAAGCATCTGTCTGTATACAGAAGAAAACTTAGTCAGATCCACTCAAAGTAGCACTGTCCCCTGCAGCCCACAGATACGATATAAAGGGGATGGCAGAAGAAAAACACACGTATTGGATCATTTAGTGAGAGTTGTAAGTGGTCTACTTCCTTATCACTCACTCTCTCTGCTAATTTATAAAACTTGAAAGTTGCCTGCCATGCACTGCCACTGTAAACCTAGAATATTTCTCAACAAGAGGAATAGAAATAGGTCAAAGCCTCTAAAAACACATTAGCTACTCAGATGCAACAGTCTCAGGAGAGAGATGATGCCATTGAACAGTTGTCACAGATGGAGGCTCAAGTTTTCAGAAGCAATTTGGGATTAGCTTATAGGTGCCTGGATAAGAAGGTTAGAAAGAAAAATTGAAAATTGATGTTAGGAAGATGTGGAATAAAAGCCAAAGCTTCACGTTAAGAGATGGAGCCATGCCAGACTGCTAAACAAAATAAAGAAAACAAAAGATGGCCACTCAAAAGCAAGAGAGCATTTCACATTCCCCTACTGTGGCAATGGAGGAAGTCTTTCAGAAAATTAAAAAAATCATTTTTGAATGTGGACTGATTCATTATCAAATATGGAAAAAGAATTTGTATCTGTCTATATTTTTATTACGTTATGCAGCCACATTAATTTTGGCAGAAGAGGTAATCTAAATCCTTTGGGAAACATTATCCTCTTGATATGAGCACATAACTCAGATTAATAGGATTTGCATATGTATAGTAGTAAGGAAAATAACCGAGTTTGGAAAACAGCTTTGTATTTTAAACGGATTGGGAAGACCAGCAAAAATATATACTGGGGACAAATAATTGAACAGCATTTTTAACTCATGCTAGGTGATAATTGCGAGTTAATTGAGCAATATTTAGAAATGAACAAAATAAGCTAGGATATTTTGGACAGTCAAAGCAAAACTGTAAATACGTTCTGAAGAGAAGGGCAGACAAAATTTGCATTGCTAATCAGTTTTTTTGTACAGTGCCGACCAAATCTATGCTTTCCCCAAATTGACTCTGTATGCAATCTCTCAGTTGTTCAACAATATAGATAACAACAGTAATGGTATAATTATAACTTGCAGCAGAAGTAGATAAAAACCTGCTAGTTCTTAACCAGTGGTTGTAATTAAGAGTGGAGAAGGGTAGTATTCACTTATTCTACTTATGTTTCATTAATAAAGGGAGATTTTAAGTTCCAATATAGGAAAGCAGCTGCATACTGCATTCCAGCCCTGAAAGAAGACAATGACTGGACAGTGCGACCCGATGTGTAGCAGCTGTAGGAAAAAAAATACCTCTGTAAGCAGTGGTTGAGCAGCAGCCACAGATATGGAATGCATTACGTGGAAAACAAGTGATCAGCACATAAGGCAGAGGTTATTTCCTGTGCCCCACGTGTCACGTTACTTTCGTTCAGACTGAGAACAAAGCATCGCTTCCTTTCCACTCTCTTCCCCTGCACAAGCACTTGAGCACATGTAGTTGGGTGCGCACCGCCAGGTAACCCACGGGAGAGCGGACACGGCGGGCGCCGCCTCCTCCCCGCCGCGGAGCCGCTTCAGCACCGCGGGCGGCGGACAGCTCCCAGACACGTGTTCCGCCGCGGCCGCAAAGAACCCGGCGAGAGCTCCAGGACGGCCCGGAGTCAGGCTGCCACCCTACATCCAAACCTACATCGCGCAGCAAGATCACGCGAAAGTGGCTCAACAAGACGCCCAGCAGCTGTTTCCTTGGGATACAGAGTCCTTGCATTCAGGGTGCGCGGCTCGCGCTCTCTGCAGAACCAGGGGAGTAAATCCAAAAGCTCAGAAATGAAGTGGGCACCACTGGCACGTTTTGCTTACTTTGGCTCACTCACTCAATCCGGTTGCTAAGCAAATTTTTTTTTTCTTTAAGCTATAAACTACTCACTGCCAGATGGATTAATGAAAACGCACGCTTGCACTGCTTAGCACACTTTTCATGTGTATTTCTTGATAGACCAACACTACTTTTAATAATTTCTTTTAAAGGAATTCCACCTCTTAAAGTAAAGATGCAAATTCAAGTGAGGAGAGGAAAGCAGAGGAACAGAAAGAAGCTAAAAGTAATCATCACATTTTCCAGTGGATTGCAGAAAAGAGGCACCTAGGGACTTGACAGCCCTTGGGGACTTGTAGTAAAGACAACATGCCTGGCTCAGCATAGAGATGTGAAGCACCAGGTGACCTGAAAGAGTCTTGCTCTTAACTGGTTTATCTATTTATAACTACATGACATAGTATTATTACCTGTGACAGCGCAAACCAACACAGGAGTATTTCAGCAGTCCAATAAACACATGCAGCCTCGCACAATTTACACCTTACACACAGCATTGCTCTTTGTGTTTTCAATCCTTGTTCCCTAGACCTAAGACCTGGTTTCTGACACTGTACTCCAGTCTGGGCCCTGAAACATCACCAACTCACCACAGCTTGGTCTGTCTTTAAGAAGTCACCATCAGAGAGAAATAATGACCCGCTGCACAACGCAGCCAACTGTTCTGCCAATGGTACAACCAAACCACACATTACCCATTACCAAGGGTGTAATTACAACAAGGATGACAGGAGGGGGAGGGGAATCCCCTCCATCACCCAATGGAGGAGAAAACACATCTCTTTTCTGTCATCTCCAACTTTCAGCCAGCCAAAAGAGGGAGGAGGTACAGGGAGCCTGCAGCATGGAAAGAAGCAACACCATGGTGGCTCTTTGCCCCTCTTAAGGAGCTGACAGGCTGAGCTGAAAGAGGGAGCTGCACCAAAGCACACCTCACAGGGAGGCTGTTCCATCTACTGCTGGGACACAAGACGGCAGCAGGACTTCCCAATCCTCCCTCACACCCTGACAAACAGGAGAAGTTCAGTACAGTACAGAAAGCCAATAGAAAGTACTTTCTTTTTTCTTTGTGTCGGAGAACAAATCAGTTCGGGTGCAGTTTACTGTTGACACAGCCCGTAAGGGATGAAAAGGTCGGAGGAGGGAAACAGTAGGGCCTAGCACCTGGGACAAGCACCGTGTGCGATACAAGCTGGTGGGACAGCCGAAACCCCAGGTGCTCCGAGGTGGCTGCGAGGAAGGGGCAGAGGTAGAGGAGCAAGAGGCTGAGCAGGGAGGCTAGTTCTAAAGCATACAAGTAGGGAAGCGGGAAGGAGGAAGCGAATTTGGGGAGCCATAGGTAGACCAGCAAGCAGTGGAGCGCGCACAACTCGAGAGCGACGAAAAGCAACGGCGAGACAATGGCAGATTTCAGGAGAGCAGGTGGGCAAGGCGGGGACGGCCGCTCCGGCACTTCGCGGGGCCAACCCCAGCATGAGGGGACAGCGGGGCCGCGTGGGAGCCGAGGGGCGGGCGGGCCGGGCAGCACGCGGGCAGCGGGCCGGGGGCCAAACGGAGGCCCCGGGGGACCGGGGGAGGCCGGGCTGCAGCCGGCGGGCCCCGAAGGTGCGAAGCAGGGCCCGGCGGTGGCCCCGGGGTGCTCGGCTGAACCCCGCTCCCCGTCCCCAGCCCGCACCGGGCCGTCTCTCACCTGCCTCGAGGTTGAAGGAGATGCGGGCCTCGGCGAGGTACGGAGTGTCGCTTTTGGAGCGGACGCGGCGGATGGGTCTGCGGTCGATGTCCTCTTCGGATGATGCCGCCATTAATGTGGGCACGGTGAGCAGCGTGGCCCGGCGAGCTGGCGAGGGCGAGCGGCGGAACGTCGCGGGGCGGCCGGGCAGAGGAGGGGGCGGCGGGGGCGGGCGGGAGGGACGGAGGGAAAGAGGCGGGGGGGGGGGTGGAGGGGGAGGGGAGGCGAGGACGGGGAAGGGAGAGAGGGAAAGGGAGAAAGGAGCGGAGGGAGGGAGAGAGGGAAAACCCGTCAAGGATTCGCGGACGGGAGCGCCGGCCTTGCCCGCTGCCCCTCCCGCCCCGGGGCGCCCGGCGCCGCCAGCCCGGCCCGGCAGAGGGCACGGCTGAGGCGGCCCTCGGAGGCCCCCGCTTCTGCCACTTGCCCCCGCCTCCCACGACCCGGGCCAGGTGCCCCCAGAGCGGGGCTGCGGCCTGCCCTGTGCACCCCGAGCCGCTCTGGGGATGGGGATGAGGTAAACCGCGGCCACGCGTTTAGAAGGGCCAACGACGGGAGCCTGTGGCCAGCACCTGTGTGTACGAGTCGCTTTGGCACGTGTTTGGGAGATTCGATTGATTAACGAGAAGGCGGTCACTTAAGGTCGTTAATTTGGCACCGTCTCAGAGTCTTTTGCTCTGGTCACGCTCAGCACCAAAGGAACACCAGCAGGTGCCCAGTGACTGCAGGCAGCCATGGAGTTTTGGGGATGCCTTTCTTGCTCATTCCTGCAGGTTCAACACTTAGTTCTTTTGCCTATTAAACCTGCAGAGGTTTTGGAGCATGCTGGATGTTCTTCCTGTGGTTGTAATGTCAGCTTAAGCCAAAGTTTGCCATTAGGACTTAATGCCTTTGTAAAAGTTTACAATAACTTCTAGGTTTCTCGGTGACTGCAGTGGATAAGGTGTAAATATATCGTGTTTGCAAACCTATTCGGTTTGCCCTGGTGTTACTGCCTTGCCCCAGCAAACAGGGACAAAATCACTGGTCAGCACTTGCAGTAAGATTCTTAAAAGGATCCATATTCATAAATACATAGGGGCATGCAGCAGAACAGATGTGACATCCCAGGATCTCTGGTGAACCACCATGCAACTGGTGAGCAAGGGGGTACTTATTTAAGGTGCTCTTACCTGTGTCAAGGTTGAAGCAAATTCTAGCTTCTTCTAAGTATGGAGTGTCACTCTTAGAGCGGAGTCTTCTGATGGGTCTCCGGTCTATGTCTTCCTCAGAAGATGCTGACATCAGTGTGGGCACAGTGAGCAGAGTTGCCCGACGAGCTGATAAGAAAGAATGAATGAAGAGGAGAATAGCAGGAAAAATGGAAATGGGGACAAAGAATGGGAGGGGGAAAAAAAAAAAGAGAAGAAAAGAGAAATAAAATTGTTCAATGGAAATTAGAATCTGCAGCATGTAGTAGATGAGGGTGTGAAGTCCCTGTCTCACATGCTGCAGAACTTAAGGGCTGATTCAAATGATGCCAAGATGAGGAAAGATTGCAGCTCTCTGCACCTCAAAGACACAGCTAATAACTCTGTTTCTGACACACACTGCCTGTTCACAGTTACTAATTTGGCCACTGAAACCATTCTTCACAACTTGTCCATAGCTGCAGTGCCTCCTTCTCTGAATATTGTTTTTCAGACCGTGATGCCTAAGCAATGGGAGTTGCCAAGTGTTCACTTAGTTTGCAGGACTTGGTGGATTCTGTGCCCTGGAGTGCGTGAGATGATACATATAAAAACTAATCCCAAATTCAGTTTCTTGGTGTCTTAATTTGTGAGCTCAAATTGACAGCTAGTTTTTGTTCTTAATCACTCTGTGTCTTAGTGTCTTAATTGTGAAATGTGGAATCATCAGTTTTTTTAATGAGGGATTTTCTGAAAATACAAATTCATTAATGTTTGTAAAGTATTCATGTACTTTGGTGAAGCACCCGTGAGAAGCCCATGAGGAAATGAATATTTCTATCTTCTGTATGGGCTTTAAATTGCTTGTTGCCATGCCTTAAGGGAGGAGAAAACAAAATATTTAATATTAGTTCATTATGTGAGTACTGCCCACTGATGAAGCAAGTGTAGGATAGTAAAAAAATTACTGCATCATCATACAATTCGAAATTGAACCATAATACGTATGGATTAGAAAACTGAATTAATGTTGCAGAGGCAACCTTCATTCTGGCATTGCATAAGTATTCAGCACTTGACCTTACAGCCTTAATGATGTCCCTCTAATGTCGGTGTTTTTAATGTAAAATGTAATTATGAGTGTCTGTTGAGCGCATTTGGTGTCGTGCCTATAAATTACAAATCACAAACAGAAGAGCCCCTATAAATATATCCACCTCGGCTCTGTGAGTAGATAGAGGTTATCACAAATGCTAGATTGGATCTGTCTGATCACTGAAAGCGTGAGTGCCATGCACAAGTACTTTGCCAGTATGCTGTTTTTCCCTTTACCTCATACGGAGCTGGGAAGAGAATTTCTGCTTGAAACCCCTTCCTTGCCTTTCATGTGGGATTGTTAACATTACTGTGGGACTCTGCAAGAGATTGCTCTCTCTTCAATAAGAAGGTGCAAAAAAAATCTAGGGCTTGAGAGTTTCACACCCTCAAATGCTGTCCTTTTATTATGACTTCAAGGTAGGCTTCAGAGGGTTTGATTCTGGTCTGCCATGCTCTCAAATCACACCTGGCATACCACTGTGCCCTGCCCTTGTCTAAAGCCTGGGTATTTCTTGCTGTTTGGCCATCGCCTTTTTCAAGCCCATATCTCAGTGCTTTTGTAAGCTACTGCACTAATAATGAGCTAATAATGAGCTCTATTTTCCTGCTGGGGATGGAGAGCTGATGGTGACTAAGTGCAAACTCTGCAGCCTGGTAACTGTGATTCTTTCTTTAATGTTTTTTTTTTTCTTTTTGAGAGTTCCAAATAATACCTGTCAATTAGAAGCCTTCTGCTGCCTAAAACCTGACTTAGGTGCTAGGAATGATAGCATGTAATTAGTGTGATTTAACAAAAGCTGTCATGCTCTATTTTCCAATTTGCAGAGTTACATAGTTTACCAAACATGCAAATCTGTGCTGCTGGATGTAGTAGTTATTTCTGCTCTAACTTATCTGTTTTCTGGTTTTAAATAGATTCCTTTCAAGTTTTTGATCCTTTCTAACACAACATTTGAATCTGAAGTAAAAGCAAAGGGCAAGAGTTGAAATTGATTTAATGGGGCCAGCTATTTAGATTAAGCTAAAGTAAATACTGCTACTAGACTGTAAACTATTACTCAGTTGTAACAGGGATGTACAGTAATGAAGATAAAAGAGAATGGAAAAATTCTGCAAGGGAGAATTTTGTCTATGACATCATCAAATTTACACTTAAGGAAGATTTATCAGTATATGAAGTCAGAATTGTAAAAACCATCTCATAAAAGAACCGTGTAAAAAAAAAAATAGTCATTCAAACCTGGCATGCTTTAGCTATAGTTAAAGTGAGAGAAAAGGCATCCATGCATTTCAGGGGTGAATGGATGACAGCACAGGAGACCATGTAGAAAAAAACCCCACCAAATACCAAATTACATACACATTTCTTGTAAACAGAAGAGTGGACTTTCCTATAGTCATTTATAAGTCATTTTTATTTTGGGGGTCAAAATATTGGAGTCTAGCATGTATTCATTTTGATTCGAGGTAGGTGGATGCAGGAAAACGTTTCCTGGATTGATCGTTACATATTATTTTAACAACCATGATTATCTCCCATTATGCATATCACCAACAGGAGTTTTCAAGAATGACTTGAAATTTTAAATAAGCATATGAACATTTTAGAGGGAATTAATTTGGAGTAAATATTTTTGCAACCGAAGCCTAAGATTGATTCTTACCCAATCACAGAAGTGGGAGGCATGGTTGAAGACATTCAAATATCCATTCAGTGGCACTGAATATGCATGTATGTCATGAGTACAGCTGTGCATGCTCTTTTCCTTACTGTAATTCATTGCACTCCATATTATGGAAATGACTTGCCATATATTTTTTGGTAAAGCTGACAACATTTCTCCCATGTGACCACAAGTCCATTGCCTACAATCAGCCAGTGTCTCTAGCTTCAGATACTGTCCGCAAATGAGCTCCATGTCTTTAGGGTATCACCCTACAGGAGAATTAGGAACTATCCCCTTGAAGGTCTTGGACTATGGGAATGACGTTCTGATAACTGTTGAGGGGCCATTTTATACTGCAAATGGATTTGAGACCAGCATCCAGAAGCTCCTTTAAAATAATTCTACCTTGACGCAGAACACAGAGCAGTCATTTTGGCTAAATTCTTTTGTTCTCCTTGAATTGTTCCTGATATGACAGGAATCAGCACATTTTGCCAGCATCATGTCTGATATTTGTTAGAAAGGGAACAAAAACGGTTTCTTATGGAGGAAAAACACTTAAGAAATTGAGTAACATATGTAATGACATGCTAGAATTGATTATATATCATCTCATATTTGTTTTTTTGACAATACTGCATGTTATTGAAATGTGACACAAGTATGTGTTAGGAAGAGGGGAATGAGAAATGCATGAAGGATTATAGTGCAATTTCAGAGGCATTTGAAACATGTGATTTCAATTTGTGTCGTTACATTGAGAGGAGGTCCTATTTTTGAGAACTGAAATCACTGAAAACACGAGGGATGGTTTGCAAAGAAGTTTTGTGTTTTCCATTTTTTCCCATGAAAATAAATTTTCACATACTTTAATGTAAATATAAGTATTAGCATTAATATTTTTTTGCCAAAAGTCTAGCTTTATGTCTTGGAGAGCTATAATAATTGATTTTTTAAAGACTCACTTCTTTAGAAAAGCTTTCAGAGGTGAAATCGTTCTCCTAAAATGAGTCAAAGAAAATGTGAAATATTCACCTAGATTTCCCCATCCACTTTTGCCAATTAACTTTGACTGAAATGTTAGCATATCTTAGTGGTGACTCAAATACTCTGGTCATTTTTGGTTTAAGTGTCTTTATCTACAGAGTCTAATTTGCATCACTAATTCTTGCCTGTGAATTGCAAACAAAATCCTTAATTTTGATCCCACTTCAAGTGAAGTGCTAAAACGTTTCTGCTGGAGATGTCTAGACTGAAATGGAAAGGGCAGTGTTTCTGATGTGTGTAATCACAGATGACATGGAAATAACTGTAAGGGGATTTTGATTTTACGACAGCAATCCTTAAGATGTTTTGGAGGAAAAAATTCATTTCTTAGGGCAAATTTTGACCACATTTGTAGAAAACCTTTGAAACCATTTTAATTGCAGTGCTGCTGTTGCTAACAGTAGGAGTCTTTCTTGCTAGTTATTTTCATTAGATAAGGGTGTGAGCATCTTATTTCATTTCCTGTATTCTGCCCAGCACCTTCTCCTCTTTCAGTTTTCCTCCTTTTGTGGAAAGGGCTCACCATAGTATCACACATAGATAATGCAGACAGACGTGATTTTGGCTAGATGAACTGAAATCGTTAGTTCACATAGGTTTTGATGCATCTCAAATATGATGCATCTGTGCTAGAAAAAATACTAGACTGTGAAAATTCTTCTTTAAAGACAGTCAAACAATGGGTCCAAATGAATGTTTACCAGAAAATCTTGTGGGCTGATATAGTGCTACTTCACTTTTGACTTGTTTTAAATTTAAGTGGTAAAGAAGAACTTTTAAAGTATTGGAGATGTGAAATGGGGTATGACTGTCAGGAAAGGAAAACAGTAGAACGTGTGTGCATGCACTGGAGAGGACATGACTTGTTATTTATGAAGAATGATGTATAGGCTCATGTCTCCCAGGTAAACACAGAAGTACGTACATATGGATTGCTGCATCTCTCTAAATGAAGCTAATGAGATCTTTGACATCAGTCTGATGGACACTGATAACCTGAAAGTTCTTAGATTCACAGTTGCAAGCAGTAGTACATAGGGCAAAAAGGCATCCAATCTGTGCACAAGCGTGTTATGCTGGCTTGTGATGTTTGGGTAAACGTTTCTGTACCTAACTAGCATTTTTTTGTACATTTTAGAGGAAATGTGCTTTTACTTCTGCCTTTGCATCCAGAGACATAGGCTTTAGAATACCTGTATTAAAAAAAAATTGAGAAGGGTAGGGAAGAGTAAGGTAATGAAGGGGAAAGGGAAGGGGAAGGCAAAGGGGAAGGGGAAGCTTTGGGAAAGGAGAGGAAGGGAAGGGAAACAGCTAGATGGCTAGATGATTATGAAATGGGGCAAGCAGATGTTTTGTTATTTTAAATTATTTTTTAATAGAACAAAATACATTTAGCATTCAGAAACAAACTTTTTCAACTGTGAGGAATGCGGAAGTTTTCTAAAATTTTTTGTTGCATTCTAGTTCTATTTAGATATGCCATTGAGAATTAGAAGATTCTTATTTCTTCTAACTTTAGTTTGGCTGACTGGATATTGAAATAAATAGCCACAAAGAAGTTGAAGTGTAGTTACTACAACGCACGGTGAGCTATGTTAATAGAATTGATGAGGCTAATCTACCTGACTGCAAGACCATGGTGCTCAGTTACCAGTTCCTAACTTCTAACTAATGTCAGAAGATGTGGGAAGGGGAAAAAGCATTTAAGAAGGATGAGGGAGAGGCAGATGTTGATTGTTTACTTCCTGGAATTTAAAGGCATGGGAATTGATTACATCAGCAATGTTCATTTGCCATTAGTAATTTGCCGTCATTAATCTCATTATTCTGAGAACAAATAACATCACGTTAATAAGACCTGAAAAATGTCATAATTCTAAAGAGATATTGGTCTTTACAATGGGTAATAAACAAAAATAAATTGATAGGTGGAGTGTCCAAATGCTACTTCTCACAACAAACATCTGCAGTGGAATCAATGTGGGCTAGGATTTGGAGATAGTGCAGCAATACTTTTGAGAAGTACTGGCCATCGTTTAATATGCAAAAGCAGGAGGGAAGCAGCGCCAAGTAGTCAACAGTGATTAAAGTCAAATGTCAAGAATGAGTCAGCGCTGTATGAATTAAAATAAGTGAGCAAAAGTGAAGCATGGGGAAATAAATAAATTGTGGCAACAGAGTTGCAGCGGGGAATGTAGGATTAAAACTTGAACTGGGAGTATTTTATTAAACTCTGAAAAACACTAAAGTAGTATTTCCTTGAAGCAATCTCTTGAGTAATCATTCCCTACGTGTCTATCCCATCCAATGCATATGTTATCTGGCTGTCCTATTCTCTGTTATCCACTTGCCCAATATACTACGTTGTTCCTTATTTCCATACTATTCTACTTTGCATTTTTTAAATTACTCCTCACATTCATCAAGTGGCTTGCAGGAATGTTGCAACCAGTTTGAGCATATCTCATGCTAGTGGATCTATAAATAATTTATAGATACAAAGATAGTTTAAGATAAGCCTTCAAGAGAGTTTTGTTCAGTTACTGAAGTATGCGCAGTGTATCCTGCCAAATGGACCGGCAAACAACTTCGACGTCTGTAGGAGCATCCTGGAAACATTCAATCAATTTTAAGTTCAGTTAATCTTAAGTTTCGTGCCCCCTGCTGGGTAAAAGGAGATAAGACTGGAAAAGTGGACGTGCAGGTCTGGGAGAAATTAGAAATTATCTTATGATTGAGTTAAAAGTTGCCTGAGAGCAGGGAGGAGCAGAGAGTCGGTCTGTAGAGAAGAGGTGGACTCACAGCCCAGAACAGCATCCTGACCACGATGTCCAGCCTGTCCTTTTGGGTTGTGGTGTGTGGCTTCATTACAACTTGACATATTCTAGGGAAGTTGCTCCCTTTCCAGAATTGGGTGTTTTCTTGCCTGTTAACATGGGATCTCTCCATGCAAACAAATACCGCCAACATACTTGTCTTGAGTTCACTGCTTAGGCTTCTTAAATTGGTGCAGAGCATTAGTCATGATTTATATTATCCTATGGAAGATGTCTACGATTAGGTGAACCCTGCTTTCAAAATGATTGCTCTTCTCTGCTGACACCTGCCAGGTAACTAGTTAGGTGTCCACACCTTCACTGAGAATGCCTAAGGGGCAAGTGAGCTGAATCCTGCTCCAGGCAGTGGTAGATTTGTATTTAGAACACACTGACATTCCAAAGTGACCAGTATTTTCAAAGGGAAAAATAATTTTCAAATATTAAAGCCCAGTTCATATTTACATTTCAGATTTTGACTTTCCTACAGAAAGGTGTTAGATACAGGACCACAGTCCCTCTTCTCTCGCTTCTGACTTGCAGATGCGTCACCAGGCATTACGCAGTTGGCAAGGACACCCCATCTCCTAGATCCCAACATACGGTCACAGAAGAGACAGTCAGGATATTTCTGGCTGGTATCTGAAGGCTACAGCCAGCTGGCTTCATTTACCAAGTTTTCTAAATCTAGACAATCTTTGCTGCCAGATCCAGCTTTTGTGACTTTTCCATCCCTCCTGCTTTCACTTTCTGTGGAGGAAATGGGGAGCAGCTGTTTGAGCAGCACATGCGCCCAAATGGCCAATATCCTCTGTTCTGCACTCAGCCCACAGGAGGGAGGTGATGGCTTCTGCTGCAGAAGGAGAGGATGGGAGAGGAGGCAGCTGATAAGGTAACACCTCTCTCCTCCTACCCTACAGCAGCAAAGGCAGCTCTGCAGCTTTCTACAGGGGTAGAAACAGCCTGTGGGTGTTAGTGCAGGCAGCATGGGATAGAGAACCAGCTAGCTGCTGGTGCCAAGACCCTGGTTCTGTCCCTTTGCTAAGGTCAGAGAATCCTGCACTCATCTACAGAAGACCTGAGGTCAGCTGGGATGTGGTATAATCTGCTAGCAGCGCTGTCACAGCTCTTTGAGTTCCTTCCAAACATCTTGCAGCCCTATTCCTTCCCTTCTCTCCCACTCACAAGGAGTGGGTACAGTTGAGAATGAGTGCTTTCCAGCTGCTATTTGTAACACTGTCATGTCATTAATGTGAAAACATTGGAAAGGAGGTTTTGTTCTTGATCTGGAGGATCAAAGGATTAAAAGGCAGAAGTCTCCCAATCTCACAGGAAGAGTAAGTGGGTCATAAACCCCTATTATATGATATATGAACAGAGTAAATTGTAACGCAATAACTGTAATAATAACTACAGTAATAACACATATAATGCATTTTGATATTGTTTTTAATTAAATAGTAGAACGCTGTAGTCTTCTTTCACTCAATTCTAGCATAACAAGGTTTTAATGCACATATATAAGCTCTTTGATAGCATGATTTGCTAATGACATTGTGTTATTATATTAACATCAAACAGTTTCTTGTGATACCATTAGGTAGATCTGGTGACAATGCTTTCTTGAAGATATTTCAGTTCCCATCTAGCAACTTGAGCTAAGCTATTTATGTTGGATGGGTGCCTCACAAACAGTGTGGTTTTGGGTGTGTGTTGTTTTTTTTTCTTCTGAAAGTTTAAGCTAACACAGCTTAACTGTTTCTCAGAAGGCAGATAAGGAATGAGATAGGTTCCTTTTGCCCATGTTTGGAGAAATCATTCCATTATCTCATATAGAAATGCCTATGCTGTAGAAAACAAAATTTGGCACGAGGTACAAGATGCCAGGAGTTGTGAGAGAAGTACAGGCAGCACCAACTGCACAGTGGGAGAGGGTTGAGTTCTTTATTGTGCACGGGGGGTAAAATAGCTCAGAGGAATGAGATTATATCAATACTTTTGGGGCTTAGGGAGGTGATAAAGGCGCCTTCTGAAGGAAGCATTCCAGATGAAGCTTTTCCAGGGGATTATCATTTGGCTCATTGAAGCCATCTCTGTCTCCTCATGCTTGGTGCAAAACCTCAGACAGTGAACGCCTCCTGAAGCTGGGGAAAATGCATTAATAGCAGCAGAGAAAGAGATGAAAAGTTCAAGGGGACTGAGCATAAGCGCAGTTTGGCTCTTGTATCAATGAGCTCTTCCCACTTACAGAGGTGATGAGGAGTTGGGAGCCTCTGTACCACACTGTGATACACAAGGGAAAGATGTCATTGTTATTGCTGTCTTTGAAAAAAAGGTTCACATGCAGATGGACAGAAAGTCCACAGTTCTCAGTGCTGGTTTCTGTTTGTTCTGTCCAAAAGGTAGAAGCCCTCGTGACAGATCTAAATGTCAAACCCCAGCTGATCACCTGTGTATCATACAGATCGTACACGATACATTTCTGCATAATGGATTCTTCTCTCTTTGTGTTTTAAAGGGCAAAATAACTGCATTAAAACAAGGAATCAACCAGGTACTAAGTTGAACATTTCAGTGTCAACAATATAATTTCTCCAAATATGGGTAAAATAACTTTTTCCTTGTCTTCTTGGAAATATTTACAGTAAATGTTACCTGTGTAACTTTTACTAGCTACCTTGTGCATATTAATGTAAGTCTTCCATTGCACAAATACATATTACCTCTTCCACAGTCCTCTCTGTACCTTGCAGTGCACAGGAAGTGTGCTGTCGATAAAGTAGTACAGTTTATAAAGCATTAAAATGCACATTTCTGATTCTGTGTTTCTATGGAATAGAGAAGAGATCTGTTCCCATAGGGATATCAAAGAACCTATTCTAACACTGCTTCTATAGCAATGCTCAGGCATCCATTGCTTTTTTGAGATGGAGAAAAAAATGAGCAAAATTAGTCATTATGCTCAGCTGGTTTTAACCTGACTTTGAAGAGCTTAGCATTTGCTTCTGCTGTTGTTCAATTTGGAAGGCAGTATTGTGACAAGAAGGGGTTTCTGGCAATGTTACTTTGTGATGTACAGATGAAAATGCATTACAGTGACCGGGGCAGCAGCTGGGCAATGCAGCACCTCAGTTGAGCCAAAGGTTAAGTGCTGCTGACCTTGATGTGTCCTGGGATGGTGGCATTCCCCCAGTGGGTTCAGCTCTGGGAGGATGGCCTCCAGAGGGAAGGCCAAATTCTGGTGTCTGAGCTTTGAATGGGAGTAGCAACTGATGAAATTAATGGCAGAAAAAAACTACTGAACCATGATTTTGGAGAACGGTATGTAAAAAGAAAAAGGCTTGCTACATTTTTCTGCCATTTTGTACAATGCTTTAAGGAATAAAAACCCCTCCTCTTTGAAACTGCAAGTTTTCTCCAAAAATAGAACTGACGAGGAAAATGTGAACTGACTTTACCAAAAATATCATCTGTGTCGTGAATAGTTCTCAGCTATCTTAAAGCAAACAAGTCTGATTACTCCTTTGCTCTCTTGCTGTTCAGGTGAGGCCAGTATTTCACCGGGAAGGATGCAGACCACCCTGAGTGTGCTGCTTAGATACAACACATTGAAATGCCTCAGAGCTTTCCCAAGTCAGTTGTAGCTCCAGAACAGAACTATACCAGGCAATGTACCAAGCCATCCCAATAGCACTGAGAAGCGAGAAAGGAGGGGAAGGACACCACAGTGTAGCAGTGTGCAGTTCCCTGCTCCCTTCAGCTTGTCCAGTCTGATTCTGCAGCCCCAGCCTGGATCTCATCTGTTCCTTTTGCCCCCACTGTACACCAAGCAGCTTTCTTAGCTTTTCCTTATCCTCTGACGGGGCAGATCAGCCTAATCATTACTCTTCTTGTAATCACCTTTACACCCTGTGTATTTTGAAGACTTTCTGCTTTCGTACATTTCAGTAGCTCAGTCACAAGGGCTGGCCATTGCGTGGCACTGTACACCCTGTATAGTTAAAATAGTAATTGTTGAGATACTGCTAGAGTCTCTTACCTTGGGCTCCTTGACTGTAAAACATTCTCTGAGCAGACTCGACATCCAAAAAGTAGTCCATTTTGAAGGAACTTAATGTGTGTGTGCAACGCTCTGGTATGATCAATCAGATTCCTGGGAAAGCAACACAGATGTCAGACAGAAGAAAGTTGTTGAGTTTCTTGGTGGGAAAAAAAAACAAACAAAACAACAGCATAGGCAGTCATTAAAGGATGTAGTTTGGCATATTAGAGTCAAAACATTTTCAAATCGCTATTCATAGAGCTCCACAAGTATCCTTTGCTATTTTAGGATATTTGGTTTAAACCTATGTCTAAAGACATAAGAGAAAATTGCTGCTACAGTAATATTACCTTTTTAGTGCAATCACCTTTATGCCAGCCACATTCTCAATTTCTTTCAGTACATACTTAGGTTCCTCTGCCTGTTATATTTGCACTTAAAAAAGAGATCAGAAATCCTCGGGGGTGCCCAGGTCACTCAGTGCCAAGGGCAGCAATGCTGGGACCGCTGAGCAGTCGCTGTAACACTGGTGCTGCATACGACTAAATACAGCACTAGAAAAGAAATGAATAGAAGAATGAACAGAAACCAACCTTTCCTTTTTTCTCCCCTCTCACTGACCAGAAAGAAGTAGCAGCAAAATACTGCACCAGTAGTTTTAAAAGCGGTGATAAGAGTGACAATTAAGACATGCTAGGATACTCCCAGGACAGTTTCTTAGTCAATATTTGTATTTTTGGAATCCTTCTGAACTTTGGGTCTATCTAGACCACAGGTTACATCTATCTAGACCACAGGTTACACCTCTGCCAGCACAGTTCCTGGGATTATGCACCTTAACCTGACCCATGCTACCTCTTTCATTTTCATCTGTTCTCAGCAACTCACATAGAAATCCAAGGTTTGCAGAACAGGCACAATCCGATCTGCCTTCCACACCTCAGTTAGTTACAGCACAATCATAAACATGCAAACAGCTCTGCACGACGTTTACTTTAAGACAGACAGACAAAAATACCTCCAGTTCTTTTCCATACAAACCTAACAGAAAGATTTGGGCAGAGAGACTTGCGACCCTTGCTTCAAGCAATTCCTTTAATTACGTTGGCAAAAATCAGGAAACGGGGGTTCCAAAGCTTTTTCTGTTTTCTTCAATTCAGCTTTCATCAACATGCAGTCCTTTCTGAAATTCAGAAGCCTACCTTGGCAAGGAAACTTTTAAAATTCCTCAGCAATTAACTTGACTGTAGCACTCCCAATCCAGAAGCTATACTTACTGCAAAATATCAAGAGCTGCCCGGCAGTCGTGTAAGCTCCAGTAGTTTCAAGGAAGGTTTCTTTGATCTTACTAAATGTCCCCAGTGTAAGCAAACAATTTTGATTGTTTGATTGGAACTCTGATGAATAATGCATAACGTCAACTGGACTTCCTTTATCAGATAAAAATGGCCAGGAGATGTTGTTACTTAGCAACAAGAGGTGACACTATGATCATCTTCTCCACTCCCCCTCACCCTTCATACTGAAAAATTAAGCCCCTGGTTTCGATTTGATAAAAACTTTCCCAAGAAAAAAAAATCTTCTTCAAGTTTCCTGAAGAATTTGTTTTTTTTTCACTCCGATCTTCCTCATTGCAGCTCGTATTCTGAGGTATTTTTAAGTGTTTCATAATGATTAACCATAGGATTGTTTTCTGTGTAGAAATTTGCTTCCAGTAAGTGAAATGCCTACTTTCTTCATCTACCATAAGGGTAATGAGACTGTTAAATATTTTGCTATGAATATAATGTAAATCATGTCTTAGAAAGATTCAGTTCTTATCTGGTACTGCTTACTGGACAAGGCATACAGAAAAAAAGCAACACACAAAACATGCCAGTAATATTATGAAATATATAAATTATCCAGAAACCTTTTCCATACCAGAATTCCTACTTTTAAGTGATTCATTCATTCTTGAAGATGCTGTAATACTTGAGACAAGCATTATCTAGGAATCATTGCATTTCTGCATGAGATACAGCCTTGTACAAAAACACACGGTGAAGCTTTTTGCAGAAAGTATGCATTGATCAAAAGCAGAAGCACTGTGAAGGATTTTGAAAATAAATAAATAAAATCACATGCAGGAGATAAGTACTTACCAGTGTTACTGACCTCTTTCCATCCCACTGTCATGGAATAAGACTGAACAAATGCAACCCAGTCTGTGAGCCAGAATGAACAGCTTCTAATTTTCACTTCAACCTCGAAATCAAGAGTACTGAATACAGAAAGGTGACGGATCTGCTGTTTTATATTATGATGAAGTGAAAGCTCTTAGCACAGATCTGAGTAGAACTGCTTTTTTTTATACTACATTAGCCTGCTAATTTGAGGAAAGTGAAAGGCTTTGTTTTACTGTCTTTTATCTGTTCTCTTTGCTACCCCCACAATTTCATTTGCATTTAAAATTATTCTTATGTCTCCAATGCACTCCAAGGTGTGGAGCATTTTCTAATCGTGATGAATGTTCAGTGTGGTTTTTGTGCAATTCCACTTTTATTCTGAGCCAGAAACATGGTGAGTAATTATAATTGCCAGCTATTTTCTAGAATGAAATACAGAGTGGTTGTCTGATGCAGTTTCTGATTTTTCCTCCATTTAGCAGTACATTGCAACAAACTACTCAGTCAAAGCATCAGTAAAAACATAAATCAAATAGCGCAGTGTCATGTCATGATAGCTTAAACATGCATATCCACAGATTGTGAAAGCAGAATAAGATTCTACTGAGATAATTTCAATAATAATATGCCTTTCTCAAGTTTGAAAGTGGGCTTGGACAGTTAATAAACTGAAATGTAACACAGTTATTTTTTTGTTGGCTTCCAGTTGATCTAGCTTAGTATTCCTGGAGTCTCACATTGTTTGGATTCGGAGCCCTAATGAAGCCAGGCACTGGGGGCTGACAAAGGCGTTGCTATTAAGTTGCAT